>NC_037297.2:4711927-7111927 GCF_000002775.5 Populus trichocarpa | reverse complement strand
ATATAGTAATTAGCAACGGACTACTCCGTTGCAAATAATACTAAAATTCGTTGCTAAAACAATTTAGCAACGGAATCAGCAAGGGCAAAAATCGGATGCAGATTTGTCAAGACAATCTATAATATTTGTAGTGTTTTCTTTTGACATAGCTTTCTTGCAAGCTCGTGTCAATTGTTGATTCAAAGCTATCCTAGCCTTATCTTCTCAAATATTACGAACAATCGACTCATCTTTCTCAGGAAAGGAATATTTTTTCTACCAAATAATATATATACCAAGTAAAAAGAGTGCATAAAATTTCAAATTATATAAATAATTAATCATATTGTGTTATCTTGTTCAGAATTTGCAAGATGATGTAATAACTAAAGAAATTAAATGATATTAAAGAGTAAACAAGAAATAAGAACAAATTATAACACAAATCAGCATAGCTATTCAGTTGATAATTTTCATAATGCTACATTAAAGTGATCAAAATTGAAAAGAATATTATGGCAATTAGTGTTGGTTCTTACCTTAAACTCTTTAAAGAGTTCATCCCTGCACATTGAATCTACTTTTTCCCAAGAGTGCCATGCTCCCTTAAAATTGGACCTCAAAATATCTCTGATTGCACGTCCACACGATGCGCTATTGAACCTGAAAATATATAATAACAAACTTATATTAAACAAATAATTACACAATAATAAGTAATTTTTTTCATACCTGAAAATATAACCTTAATAAGTTTGTTTTTAAAAGTTTGAACTTACTCTGTTGTTCCATACAAACAAAGCTCTTTTTTTCTTGTTATTGGATCTATTGGCATGTCAAAACCCTTTCTTTTAACACTTTGATCATAATTGTATGGAGAAGATGTTGAACCGTGATATGATGGAACACCATCTTGATCCTCATCACATACACCTCTCTCATTACTATCGTCTCCCTCATCTTCACCTCTAATGTTCACATCATCACCATCACCATCATCACCATCAACTCTCCCATAACTCCTATATAAATTATGTCCTCCATAAACAAGTTGGTTATCTCGAGAGAAACCTCCTTGAGTTTGAAGCAAATCTTGAAAATGAAAGCCCTCACAATATTGATATGCATCAACCCTCCCATAATCATGTTGAGGAGGATGTGTACTCCCCAAAGTAGGTATATAATACTCATTTGCATTCTGATACACAGGTTGATGAAATGTGGATCCTTTGTTATTATGCCTTGATGTAGTTTGAAATGATTTGGATGAAGTGGACCTGTCACTCCTTGATGTGGACCTGTCACTCCTAGAATCTAATATGGATCCTCGTCGAGGCATGCTAAAAACCAGAAAAAATATAAACATTATCATATGAATATATACAACATAACAATAAATTAGCTCATAGTTAAACTATCAGGAATAAAAAATTCACAAATATTTTCCCAAGACTGCCATAACTAGAATGAAAACAAACTGTTAAATATCATTTTTTTCCCAATTCATTAAAAACAATATCCAGTTTATGATGTTCAAAATCAGTATGGATTGTCCACTTAATAGCCATCACTCCAAAAAATATTATACTTCAAATAAAATAATTACTATAACAAAACCAAATATATAAATAACATCAAGACAATTTCATTAAGCATTCCTTGCAATGATTAAAATCAGCCATGAAGTTTAAATTGTCAAAAGCCAATTAACACAAACAATAATAAAAATAAAAATCTAAATAATTAATTAAGCAGAAATCAAAATTTATGAGTATGCTTACCTTAATGTTTGTTCCTATAAATCAAAACATTGAGTAGGAAGAACCCTTTCATTCATGCTTCAACATCTATAAGCAAGAAAACGAATCACAAAATAAAATATAACATCAGAATCACAATTTAAAGATTGATACTTGAAAGGTTAGAAATGGTTTCAAAGGTCAATGAAAATGATATATGTAATGTGATGCATAACACACACTTGAATAAAATAATAAAGAAAAAACTTTGAAAGCCTAAATATTGTCAAATAATATGAAATCATCCATACATATAATAAAGATAATTCATTACATATACTACGAAATATAATTAACTTGTGCTACTCATTATTATCATCACTCATAACCATCACCACCATAACAATCATCCTCATCTTCATCCTCATCTTCTTCTTCTTCACCATCACCATTACCATCACCATCTTCTTCTTCTTCTTCTTCTTCTTCATCTTTGTTTCCCCAATTTATGTCAAGTTGAAGCATTTCATGTTGCCCGATTTCTTTATAATAAGATGATTCAACAAGAATATTTGGATCATCAAGTGTTTGAGTAGGAAGGACACGACATGGTTGAGAAATCTCATCTGATTGATCAACATCAAATGATCTCACATTGTTGGCATCTTCAATAAATTCACCCATGTCAACATTATAACGACTTCTAGCAGTTGTCTTAATAACCGTCCACCATTCAGATGATTTATTACCAGGTGGATATGTATAGTAGACTTGTTGACATTGTTGTGCTAACACAAAATCTTCATTTCCGTGTAGTCGAGATGTATGCTTGATTTCAACCAAACCATTCGAAGGATGCACTCTAATCCCTCGTTTTGTATCATACCAATTACATTTAAACATAAATAACTTGCATTTACTCCCCAAGTATTTTAGCCGAACAACTTCTTTAAGCATTCCATAATAATCACGTTCATTATCATCATAGCAACTTCCTTTCACACAAACTCCACTATTCATTGTCTTTTTAAAACGGCCATAACGTTGAGTATGAAATTTAAAATCATTCACATAATACCCATTATAACATTTCACTGAAGTTGAAGGGCCCATAGCAAGTCCAAAGAGCTGATTTTCAATTCCGTTAGATTGGTATTCCACCTAGCATAATAGTTAACTCCATAAGAAATAATGATTTAAAAGAGATTATTAATATTTTTAAAGTAACTAATTGACATAAAATATAAATTAATTTTATTAAAATACTTACATTATTTTTTAACCAATTTGGAAAGATCGCTTCGCATAATTTTTCAATTTCACCATCACTCGCATGTGATTGTTGTGACTTTAGCTCTTGACGACATTGCCAAAAATTTTAAAATGTTAAAATTAATAATAAATTATTATAAATTTAGTACAAAATAATATTTCATACTTACTCTAAATAAGGCTTCAGTTCTTGACAATTGAATATCACATAGTTAAGCGCAATTTGCATTTCAGCATGTGACAACTGCCTTCTATAAAATCTTTTGGATAATTTTTTCCCTGGATAGGAAAAAATAGAGAGACATCCATCTACACTTTTAAGGCCACCATCATCATTCCGTGGAACTCGATTCCAAATTGTTTGCACGTCATCACTAAAATAATGAGATGCAAAATTGGTAATTTCATCAATCAAGTATGCTTCACATATGGAACCCTCAACTTTAGCTTTATTGGTCACTTTCTTCTTCAAATAAAACATATACCTATATCATTTCTGTCAATTAGTTTATTTTTAAAAAATAAAAAGTTAATAAAATTAACATAGTATGAAAACATACCGTTCAAATGGATACATCCATCGATATTGAACTGGTCCACCAACTTTTGCCTCGTAAGGTAGATGTATCATCAAGTGTTCCATGGAGTCAAAGAAGGATGGAGGAAAAATCCTTTCAAGTTTGCAAATTATTTCAATTATATTCATCTGCATTAACTCCATGTGTTGGGCATTTAAATTTGTTGAACAAATATCTCAAAAAAATACGGACAGTTCAGTTAATGCCTCCCACAGTGGCCTAGGTAAGTAAGGTCGGAAAGCGGTTGGAAGAAGTCTTTGAATGAAGACATGACAATCATGGCTCTTCATCCCCAAAACCTTACATTGTGCCTCTTTCACACATCGTGAAATGCTTGAAGCATAACCATCAGGAAATGATAATTCCTTCATATCCATGACAAAACTTCTTGTTGTTGTTTCTTGTGTAGACAATAAGTGCCTTTAGGTTTGTAAACCCGACCACTCATATCTTGTTGCAAATGTAAATTTGGCTTCTGACAATACAATTGAATATCCAACCTAGCCTTTAAATTGTCCTTGCTTCTATTAGGACAATCCATTACTGTATAAAAAATATTGTCAAAGATATTTTTCTCAATATGCATGACATCAAGATTATGACGAATCAAATTTGTATGCCAATATGGAAGCTCCCAGAAAATGCTCTTCTTCACCCAATTGTGTTTAACACCAAAGCCAGGAATTTTATCATTATATGATGAACCTCCATTATGTCCCTCAATATACTTGGACACTTCGTTTAACATTTCCAAACCAGATGGACGAGGTAAAGGAGGGAGCCTTTCAATTACTCCTTTCAAAAACTTATCAGATTGACATCTATATGGGTGGTTCATAGGTAGGAATCGTCGATGACAATAAAAAAATGTAGTTTTCCCTCCATTTTTTAATCTAAAAGCCTTGCTATGCTCCATACAATAAGGACAAGACAGATTTCCATGAGTACGCCACCCCGATAACATGCCATATGCTGGAAAGTCACTAATGGTCCACATCGAAGCTGCCCTTAATTGAAAATTTTCCTTTCTGTATACATCATATGTTTCAACACCAACAAACAACAAATTCTTTAACTCATCAATCAAAGGTCTTAGGAAAACATCAAGCTTTTTACCCGGATTCTTTGGCCTAGGAATCATCATTGTCAAAAACATGAATGGTCTAGTCATGCACTTCCACGGAGGCAAATTATAAACAGTCACAATTACTGGCCAACAAGAGTATGTATTTGAAGACATGTCAAATGGACAAAACCTATCAGTGCACAACCCTAACCGAATATTTCTCGGATCTGATGCAAAGCTTAAGTGGACACGATTAAACTCCTTCCATGCCTACCCATCAGATGGGTGCACCATAACCCCATTATCTGACTTATGAAAATGATGCCATGTCATATCTTTGGCATGATATGGAGACATGAATAGTCTCTGAAGCCTTGGTGTCAAGGGAAAGTATCGGAGTTACTTCTCTGCCTTATTGGAACCTTTACTAGTTGGATTTCTAGGTTTGTATCGTTAACTTCCACAAAAATCACAATTTATTTTCATAGCATCACTCCATAGTATAGCATACAGTAATTAGGACTCACATCATATTTCTCATAACCAAGTCCAAGTGGCCGCATAAATTTCTTGGCATCATAAAAATTGGATACCAAATTTTCATAATTAGGCATACAACTTTTTGTAAAATCAATAAACTTGTTGAAGGCAGTCTGAGTCAAATTTAAAGTTGACTTCATATTAAGCAATTGTACACAAGCAGATAATTTGGATTGCTTGGTACACCCATCCCACAAAGGCTCCTCCGCAGCTTTCAAAAGCTGAAAAAATTTAGTTGCCTCCGGATTTGGAAGTTCCTCTGCTACCACAGGACTAGACACATTATCATTATAGTATGCATCACCAACCCCCATTGCATCCATGACCAGATTCCTATATGGATTTTCTAGACAAACATCATTCACAACATGACTAATTCCAACCGATGAAGGTCCAGCCAATATTGGTTGTGCGACATAAGGCTCCCCATGTACAGTCCAATTTTCATAACAACGTAAAAAACCTTTTGTCAATAGATGCTTACAAACATCATCTTCCTTTAAAAACTTTTGATTTTTGCACCTCACACAAGGACATCTAATTTTCCCCCCAGATATATTTTTATTAATTGAAAAGGCAAAATTGATAAATCTTCTAACACCTGTAATGTATTCAGGACGAAGATGACCATCCATAAGACGACGATACATCTACGATCGATCATCCATGTTAATCTAATTAACATGATAACACCAATAAGTATTTTTATAAATAAGCATACTTCTTTAACTACTAGTACTTAAACAATCATTTAAAATAAAATATATACCAAATAGCTATATGTAATTGGTATTTTATAAACATTTTCTTTTACGGTAAGCTAGAAGATGGACAAGAAATTGCTATGAAGAGGCTGTCAAGGAGTTCTAGACAAGGATTAAATGAGTTCAAAAATTTATTTGAAATATAAGAATTCTAATAGGTTATTAATTAAATCCAAATTTAAACAATATTGTTATTTATCCATTTCCTTTTTAATTATTGGAGTAAACTATTAATTTAATTTAATTTAATTTAATTTAATTTAATTTCAGATTTTTTTAATATATAAACACTATAATATTATATTTTAATTAGAGAAATATGATTTCAACATGGTGATTGTACTTAATGGCTTGTTTTGTGGGTAAAAAAATGCAGTATTTATTTGAAATATTTTAAGCATTTAAATTGAATTCAATTACATGATTCAAAAATTTATTTGAAATATATGAATTCTAATAGGTTATTAATTGAATCCAAATTTAAACAATATTGTTATTTATCCATTTCCTTTTTAATTATTGGAGTAAACTATTAATTTAATTTAATTTAATTTAATTTCAGAATTTTTTAATATATAAACACTATAATATTATATTTTAATTAGAGAAATATGATTTTAACATGGTGATTTTACTTAATGGCTTGTTTTGTGGGTAACAAAATGCAGTATTTATTTGAAATATTTTAAGCATTTAAATTGAATTCAATTACATGATTCAAAAATTTATTTGAAATATAAGAATTCTAATAGGTTATTAATTGAATCCAAATTTAAACAATATTGTTATTTATCCATTTCCTTTTTAATTATTGGAGTAAACTATTAATTTAATTTAATTTAATTTAATTTCAGAATGTTTTAATATATAAACACTATAATATTATATTTTAATTAGAGAAATATGATTTTAACATGGTGATTTTACTTAATGGCTTGTTTTGTGGGTAAAAAAATGCAGTATTTATTTGAAATATTTTAAGCATTTAAATTGAATTCAATTACATGATTCAAAAATTTATTTGAAATATATGAATTCTAATAGGTTATTAATTGAATCCAAATTTAAACAATATTGTTATTTATCCATTTCCTTTTTAATTATTGGAGTAAACTATTAATTTAATTTAATTTAATTTAATTTTGGATTTTTTTAATATATAAACACTATAATATTATATTTTAATTACAATGGTTTTGCCGGTAAAAAATACAGTATAAGTTTCAAAAAGCATTAATTATTATTTTTTTGGACAACCCATTAATCAGCCATAAAAATAATTAAAGTTGGTTTAAACATGAAAGGGCTTTTTTTGAACTACCCACCCAAAGTTCTAAACTGCCTTGTCATTGATTTATATTGTCTAACCAAATAATCAAAATGGGATTTGGGCCTCTAAATGCCTTCATGGTTTTGAAATTAAATAAAAAAGACCGAGGCTTATTCTTATTCTTTTTAAGAGGAAAATTACCAAAAACATGAACTTCAGGAAGCAATATGTAAAAGCAGAAATAAAAAGGACAGTACTATGCCCAGAAAAGTTAATTGAATATAATAACAGCATCATGTTCACATAAACCTCTAAAACTAGGATCTACAAGGAAAATAAATTTAAATATGAATAACCTTATCCCAATGAAAAGCAGAGTTCCAATTAATTGAAAAGATTACAATAGGCATGCCCAGCAGACAAATTAAACATAATCTAATTAAGCAACCATAAAAAAATGGAGCAAAATAGACTTACCTAAGCCCCAATAATCAATGGCCCAAGGTGGAGATTTCCTTGTGTAACCCAATCAGACTTAGCCAACTCTATTGATTTATATTGTGATCCAATAAGCCTTTCATATTGCTGGAAAAATAAAACACATAAACAGTATGTTAAACCCATCCAGTTATATCAATTGCTATTCTTTAAAACAAATCTAAGTTAAACAATGAAAAACAGAAAGAATATCCAAGTTAAAGTACTGTTTAGTTTTTATATTTTCATGGCAATTGTCTTCTCATAACAATTTTTTTTCTTCTAAGATCTAACCTAAAAAATTTCAATCTTGAACAAGATTACAAAGTTATTTTGAAATTTCAAAATAACTAACATTTAATTTATAACAAGGAACCATGAACAGACATCACCCACTTAGCAACACTATGAAAGATACGAGAATAAATTTCATCTCAGCATATATGGTTTAGTATTGTTAAAGACCACATCATTTCTTGCTAACCAAATAGACCCCAAATTAGCATCTCACCACACTGTAAGACCTCCACTCCTGAAAGAGCACATCAATAAAGCATAGAACTACCCAAGAAACACCTACCAGCACATAATGTTAGAATTGTTTTTTTTTTAAAAAAACATGGTTAAAAGAGCATATTTCAGAACAGATTTGAAGTGAGTTTCATATGAAAATTAATTTTCAACATAAATCCTTTAATATGAAATATTATATCTTATGGTTTTCAAAAACATAATGACTAACTTATAAAATCATAAAAAATGCATAGACTAAATTATAATTTACTCTAATTATTATCTCTTAAAACCTATAACTTAATAGGAATCTATATGGTTAGGACATAATTTTTCTACAAAACCGAGCCTTTGCATAAAATGAAATTCCAATGAGATGCTTTTAGTTCAAAAAGCAGAACAACAAGGTACAAAAAGCATAGCATAAATAACTTAGCTATAAATAAACCTAGCTAACCAAAAGTCAGATCAATAGAAAATCAGTACAGGACCAAGAATTCACAGTAAGGAACTACTGACTTCCCAGCAACAATAAAAATAAATTTGTAGTTAATTGATATATTATTTAGTCATCTCCATGTTTCATTTTGATCTCATAATTTCCATCTAAAAAGAAACTTAATATTAGATTTAATGAAAGAAAATCATTCAATTAATTTTTTTTATATACAAACTAGAATTGAATAAGGAAAGGAAAAAAACAGTCCTATGCCCTGAAAAGTTAATTGAATATAACCAATATACAAACTGGAATTGAATAAGAAAATAATAAAAAAAAAACAGTCCTATGCCCTGAAAATTTAAATATGCATATTTAAATTTTGATACAAGAGAATCAATACACACCACTTAATCCCGTCTTTGGTAGCTATTGCAATATCTGAATTTTATTTGCTGAAAACAGGAACTCCATCAACCCTCCTGCTCCCATAGCTATGTGGAATAGTCTTGAGAAGTTGGTGTGCTGCCTTGACCTGTGAGAGCATAAATCTGATAAACAGAATTATGAATCTATCACAATAAATACAACTTTGTGAATACAATGTGGTCTGAACAAATGGTACCTGTTTTTAATTTGGAACAAACTGAAATAGTTGAGGTTTCTCCTGCATAACACAGCAAAATAAAAGGTGGATTATTCTAGAAAATGATATGATATTAGAAATATGAATAGGATCGTAAAATTTGAATTTTGTCAAGGAAAATAAGTGCGTATAAGTTTTGCAACTAAAACTAATAATTGCATATTTTGAAAAAATATCTACACGAATCAGCAACCACCACATCCTAGTAAGTTGGATTGGCTGTGACTAAAAGGCAGCACTAAAACTTTGCAAGCATGCTCAATCAAATCACAGCAAGAAAAAAAGAAACACTTGGACTGCTACAGAAGAAGAAAATGCATCACAGGTTAACCAGTTGCTAGACTCTCTAGATTTTAACAGCATCCATACGCTGCTGTAACACTTAAAAATTATAGAAGTAGAGCATGACAAGGTAAAAAGTTGAAGCAACAGGGTAGCAAGTTATAACAGCATGAAACATCTCAATGAAAGTGAAGAAATTGAACTGATGCATAATTTCCATCGATCACTCTCTTCTAGACACATGAATTACCAGCATTAGTCCAGTAGCCTAAAGTCATTCAATTTATGAACCGTAACCCTAAAAATTAAATTGGAGGTTTTGATAAATTTTCAATTAAACATGCATAATTAGGTTATAGATCATGGTAAAAACATTTCATAAACCCTTATATTATCGAATTAATAGCCTAAAACCGATATTCAAAGTATCGAAAAAAAAAATGTTACCTGTGTTCTTGAGTTACAGGTGACCAAGATGGATCTACAGGACAAAAAACAAACCTGAGATTGGGAAAGTTAGGTGAAAAAGTTTTAGTGTAAGTTAAATTGCAACAAAGAAAAACAAAAACCCTAAATTAATTACCTGAACTATTGAAGAAAAGCGTGAAAAACCCAACCCGTTTACAAGGAGAAGGGGTAAATCAGCATGTTCGATGGTGATAATGATGGGTCTGGTTCGATGTTGCCATGGGTCTGTGTTTTTGGTGGTTTACAGAGAAAGATTGAAACTGTTCAGATGAAGGAGAAGAAGATGAAGAAAAAAAATTAGGGGTGCTGAAGACGCGAAGAAGATGAAATGTTTGGGATAAAGGAAAATCAAATCGATGAAGAGAGGGTGATTTTTCTACAGTTATGGATCGATGTTATTAGGGACGAAGGAGACTGGAAGAGTGGAAGATCATTAATTTTCATCTGTTGGTTTTGTTAATTGGTCTCTGTTTGCATTTCGGTGTGGAAAGAGAGTACTGGTGTAGATTTACCAAAGCCAGCGAAAAATAAACGGTTGAGATTTTATCCTAGTAAGTGTAATCAACGATGTTCGTAATTTTGGTTTTATATTAAAATTTAAATAATTATTTTTTCAATTAGCAACGGAAAATCCGTTGCTAAATTCAACGTAAAGTTTGCAACGGATTTTTCGTTGCTAAAATCCGTTGCTAATATTAAAAAAATAATATATGTGTAATTCATTGCAAATCTGTTACTGAATTTAGCAACGGAATTATCCATTGCTAAATTCAGATGCTAATAGCCCATGTTTTTTGTTTTTAGTAGTGAGAATATCTTATACAACCAAAGAACTTATTTTATAAGATTTTTCACATTGTCATCACCACTTGTAAAAACAATTTATCCATAACCGGCGACATGATCGCAGAATTGGGCCCAAATGATCGTTTGTACGTTTTATCAATACAAGCAATTATTGTCTCTAGCCGAACATCTCTTGTGGCTCTGTAGTGGGTTTGGTAATTCCAGCTTATCAGGGCCATGCATTTTCATATCTAACAAGTTAACCCTTGGCTTTCAATTAGGCTGTGCCTTGTTACCCACCTTGCTTGCTTCTTTACAGTATGTAGACCAATTTTAAAGTTGTGGGATGTTGCTCATTGACAATGCAATGGTCTCACTTTTGGTGCGACAGTGAACATCAACATTCTGGACAAGGCACCATTGCTAGTCAAGATACAGCTTTGAGATTTCTCAGACACCTCCTTCTGTCACTGTATTCTTTGGGGCACGGGACATGGAGACGCCGTCAGGAGCGAGGACCCTTTTCTCATGGCTCGCTTCACTAGCAATTACGTGCCAGCTTCGGTGCACCATGTAACAGTAGCCTAGCCATGAACGTGCTCCATGGTTGTGTTGCAACTTGCAAACCAAGAGGTTTACATGTAAGCTCTTGTTCACAGGTTCAAGCGCAACTGTGCGAGCAGTTGTTTTGGTGGTAAGAGATTTCTTTACTATTGTAAGTTCAAGTAGACTGCGGTATTACAGTGATATGCATTTTCAAAGGAAAAAAATGCATTGATGGCCCATGAGGTTACACGTAATCAGTATTGATATGCATTTTCAAGGAATGGTAATGGCGAGGGATATAAATACATATAAAAATCACTGTGGTGATTTGCAAGAGCAGAAAATTTAAGGGGTTTTTTTGAGAAATCTCTCGTGAACAGATTGAGAGTGGTGGGATTTTTGGGGTCCATTCACTTGCCTGCCTTTTGGATAAGAGTTGCTAAATGGAAGCCATCACAAGACGAAGCACGTTTCCTGCATGGTGTTTAAGAACCTTTCACTGTAATTCAGGAGCGACACTATTTCTGTCATCGTTTTCGTGGGACCAGGTCGAAGAACACAACATGTTTTCTTCTTTCCAGAGGCGCATGCTGCATTACTTACAAAGCCGACAAAAGTATTTACTACACCGAATGATATTAGATTTACAAAAAAATCTTTAGAATATTCAGGGATATTCCAGTCAGTAAAATCCCAAATAATTATAATGGCATCGTGATAAACAGGGTGCCTAGCTGGTGCTTTAACTGCATAAACTTATTTGGAAAATATTGTTATGATTGAATCCTCAAGCTCAACAAATCTCTTTATGAAGTCTTCACCTTGGATCCTGATCAACACACACACCTTGGATCCTGTCCAAAGCAACGATGATAGGGATCCGAGATAAGAAGGAAATCAAGCGTAAAAAGCAAAACCAGTAATCAACTCACCTTTGAAATAATTCCATTGGGTTAGTTCCTAAACCTCCATTGTTGCGTAAAAAAATTATTTAGGGCGCTGTCCTTGATAATTGATAAGCTGGGCAGCGCGGGCCCATTCTGTCGTCTTCATCAACTATTTGTAAAACGTGTGTTTATTAGTGTAGGAGAAACGTGTGTTTATTATCTCGGATCCGAGATAATAGGGATCGGAGATAAGAGGGAAAACTAAAATCATAGAAATTATAGTTTTTGTTGTATGAATTTTGTACGTAATGAAATTGTAGATAGTTTAATGAAACAATAAAAAATATTTTATATAAAGTATGATTTATTTTATGATGTAATATCAATAGTTAAATTTATAATATTTAAATTAAAAACCATAAATATTAATATATATTTTTTAAAATTATTTTATAACCTCAATTTCAATAGCAATTTTAACCAAAAACACTAAACTACTTTTCGTTCAATCTCAATTTCAATCATAATTTTAACCAAATATATATTTTTCCAAACTAATTTCAACTAAAAATATTTTTTATAAAATCAACCTTTTAAAAATCACAATTATAACAGCTATTACATCATCAAAACAAGTACAGCAAATTTGTTGAGAAGAGCAACTTTAACAATTTTCCTTAGAAAGCACTATTTCCAATTGCGAATTTGTAAGAATCGTTATTCCCAGCCACAAAATTATGTTATTTTATCAAAAACAATTCTAATTATATTATTTTACTGATTTTTTTTAAACAGTGCGAACTTTAAAAAAGAATTATTTAGTGCAGAGTCCGACCCTTTCCCCAATAATAGCTGGGCAGCGCGGGCCCATTCTGTCGTCTTCATCAACTATTTATAAAACGTGTGTTTATTAGTGTAGGAGAAACGTGTGTTTATTATCTCGGATCCGAGATAATAGGGATCGGAGATAAGAGGGAAAACTAAAATCATAGAAATTATAGTTTAACAAAATTATAGTCCCCAATAATTTTTTTTAAATGTTTTCAAAAGGATTTCCAAAACCTTGTTGAGAATAGCAAGTTTAACAATTTTATTTAGAAATCACTATTTTCAATTGCGACTTTGTAAAAATCGTTATTCTCAACCACAAAATAATGTTATTTTATTCAAAAAAAAATTCTAATGGTATTATTTTACTGATTTTTTTAAAACAGTGCGAACTTTAAAAAAAAATTATTTAGGGCGCTGTCCTTGATAATTGATAAGCTGGGCAGCGCAGGCCCATTCTGTCGTCTTCATCAACTATTTATAAAACGTGTGTTTATTAGTGTAGGAGAAACAACGAGTCACATTATCCGATGAACAAACAGGTGTTAGACTCTCGTTCATTACTTCAGACAATATATATCAGCCATTTAATGGAAAACGAATAAAGGGTTCATATGGGTACCACGTGGATTGTGGATAAGATAGTGTTATACACAGTACAAAAATCTATGACCTACATCTTCAAACTCTTAATTTATAAATTAAAAAAAAAAAAAAAACACATGAAGAATTCATAATTGCATAGTCTTGCTGTTTTTTGGGATAATGTTGGAAATATCTTGATGTTTTCTTTTCAATGATGATATGCAAGTTAATGGTAGCGTTTCTGGATGTGTATTTTTTTCTTCACTCTCTTTTTTTTATTTTTCCTTTATTAAAATATAAATGTGTTATTTAATTTATTTATTTTTGTTTTCAATGCGGTTCTTATTTTTTTTATTGTTATTTCTTTTATTATTGATTCTTTCTTCAATTTCACCCATTGTCATTTAGTTTTATTTAATTTTTATTTATTTTGTTTTGGATAATTTATTTATTGTATTTTTTTTATATTTTATCCCTTAACATTTAGATGATTAAGAATTTTGATTAGTTATTTTTTAGGGTTTACTTTGTATGAGGTTAGTTCTGATCTCATAACTAAGATCACAGGTTTAAAAGGTTAACACGAGTTTACTTGTTTTTATAAGTTTATTTTTAAAATTGTTTTTTTTTCAATTTCATTATTTAACATTAGATTTATTAGAACTTGATGTTCGTGTTTTTTTTTTTAATTTAATCAATTTCAAACCCTGCATTCACGACTATTTTTTCAGTTTGGTCCTTGATTTTGGATTTCTTCACCCAATTTCAAAGGCAGCACTTTCCCTCTCTCGGTATCACCAATAAGATTATCTCAATCTTATGTCTATAGTCGCAGGGATAACGGATTAATCCAAGCTGACTCAATTTTTTTTATTTCTCTTTTTAATTAATTTTTTTTTCAATTCTACCCTTTAACATTAGATTATTTAATGATTGAATTTTATAATTTTATTTAGTTTATTTTTGACGAGGTTATCTTTATATCATGATCAGATTATAAAATTGATATACTAACTTAGGGTTTCACTCACGTGAATATTTCTTTTGCATTATTTAACCTGTAAATCTTAATAAAATATTTACAGAACATGTTTGGTTTAAGGACAAGTTATTGGTTGGTCACTATGTTTGGTGATTTGTTTTCAAAAATAAATCAACAAAAAATGCTTTTTATTAGATGAACTTTTTTTCTCTCTAAAATTTGAAAAAATAAATCCATTTTATATATTAAAAAAAATGTTCTGTTTTTTATTCTTTCTATTATAATTCTCACCCATATTTTTTCTTTTTTTATTGTTTTAAAAGCTTATATAATAACTAATTAATTATTATAATATATTATATTTCATTTCTATTATGAATTTATTTATATATGGGGAATATGGGATTGAACAAGAAGCTTTGATGTAAATAAATCACCAAAGCGTTCAATGAAAATATTATTTGTCGTCCACCATTTTGAATTTGTTGAAAGATTCAAGGAAAATATACCTCTAGATCACCAAAGCGAACCTAAGAATTAAGATTAACAATTTAAAGAAAAAGGTGGTGATATATTATCTCGTGAACACTTATATTTATAGTAGAATTATAATAAATAGATCCTTTAATTAATTACAAATAGTTTTTATTTTAATTATAATTTTCAAAATCAAGAGAGTGACTCTTCGTAACCTAGAAAAATTCGACAACATTAATTGTTCTATTAGTTTTACAAGCTAGCTAGAAACCTTATGTTCCCTATTTCTATTACATTTCCCTATTTCGCATGTAGACATTAATTTGTTTAAGTTCACGTTTTAAAAGTACTTTGTTAAGTTTAAACCTTTATGTTATACTAACATTCAAGGCTTGAACTAAATTAAAGGTAGTATAAAACATTAAATCATAATTTAATATGTTCAAACCAAAATTAATGTTACGAAAATAAATGTATTTACAAAAGTTTATCAACTTGTTTTCATGTGTCCAAGCAAAACAACTCGGTTCCTGACATTTAGTGTCCATATCTAGCTTAGCTTTCTTGCTTCCCTAGTTAGATCCATTTTTGCTCATAATAATCGCATTAAAATTTTGGCTTATTGTATTTCATTCCTCGAGCAACTAATCCTTTTGTTAGGAATGAGTTGATTAGGCAAATAATTATTTATATTTATTTTTTTGGAACAATAGTTTAGGCTTGAGCCTATACTCCAATGGAGTTATGTAAGAAAACTTATATAATAAAAGTGTCGGATAGGGGAAAAGGGTGAAGAAATTAGTGGATAGCAGAGCTAAGGCATTCATTTGTAAGTTTTTTTTTTAAAAAATAAATAAATTCTTGTAATTTTATAATTCTTTTAATTATAATTGACTTTTGTTTTGTAGGAAACATATAATACTATAATGTTTGAAAAACATGTAGGAGACATTTCCACACATCCTACTCACAATCCTCAATTGTGGGTTGGAAGTTAGAGAGCAATTAATAGACCAGATAAGAATCGAGTTTATAAGATGCATATGGCATCAACTAGAGAAATAACATCATGTTGTACTGCTTCAACTCTAGACACATAATAGTCTAACCCAAGTTAGTCGATGTTAGAATTTCAAGCAAGGGTCTTATGACAGGTTGAGGAACGAGTAGCAAAATTAGAAGAACAAAATAGAAGGAATTGAGAGAAAATGATGGACACTACCAGAAAATCGATAAATACAAACAGAAATACCGAGATAATATTTTTGTTGGTAAATTGCCGACGAATTTTACCGATGGAAATATTCTCTCGATATTTACCGAGGGAATTACGGCGGGAAAAAAATAATTACAACAAAGCAAAAAAACAATGACGTGCCATTTTTACCAACGGAATTACCGACAGAATTTATTCCGTCGGTAAAATCCATCGGTAAATTCGTTGGTAAACTATGAACATTGTTCATCATGACAATTACAAAGAGAATTGTCGCACGTGAGCGACGTCGCGGCGATCGTCCACCCACAAAATAAATGTAATATGGGGTATGGGGGATGGGGGATATATATATCTGGTTAATGTGGGGAGACAAGGAATTCGTTGTCTCTTAGCAGTGAAAAATGGTGTGGGAGTCGCCACCTAGTATTTTGGTCACTAGGAACCCTAACTGGTCTCAGAGATCGGGTACGGGGACTGGTTGCGTAAAGGGAAGGTATTAGCACCCCAAATACGCCCTACCTAAGGTAAGCTGCATCGTTTTATTGTCTGATAAAAATTAAGGTGTTTTCGTGTGTTTCCTAGTTATTGGTCCATCTACGGTTCAAGAAAAGTCCTCCTCAATAAGGAGGTCCTTATCTTATCGGGTAAAGCCTAACCGTTCTAATGTCTAAAAAAAAATATATATATATATATATATATATATATATATATATATTTAATGTCAAGAATACGTTTTACGTATAAATTCATAATCCAAAAGACAAAAAGATTTTTTTTTTGCTGCGTTTCTGGCGGCGCTGTGGCGGAGGCGTAGCCCACGGACGGCGGTTCCAGGCGGCGCTGCAGCTGCTGCCTCCTCCGCGCCAGGTAACCCTTCTCCCTCTCCTCTGCTGGCGTTTCTTTATTTCCTTCTCTGCATGCAGAACGAATAGCGTTCTGCATGCAGGGGCGGGGGGAAATTAATTCCCCTCGCCCGTTTTGTTGCTGGGCCAGGCGGGTCCTGGCCCAGCCCAGTCTTCTGGGCCGGGTCTGGCCCAGAAGAGATTTTTTGTTTGGGCCGAGATCGGCCCAGTGCTTTTTTTGGGCCGAGATCGGCCCAGTATATTTTTGGGCCGACCTCGGCCCATCATGGTTTTGGGGCTGAGTCCGGCCCAGTAGTTTGGGCTGGCCCAGCCCGATTTAATATTATTATTATATATATATTATATTTTGTATTATTTATATATATATATATACATGAAAAAAATTATAAAAATTTGCAAAAATTATAGAAAAATATATGTGATTGTGTTGTAATTTTATTATTATATTTTGATTAATATTGGTTGGTATTTTATATTGTAAAAATACAAAATCCGGTATTAAAATACCCGGTTTTCATCAAAACATCAAAGATTTTCAAAACAAAAAATGTCTTTTGCTTTCAAAAATTTTCTAAAAATATCTTTGAAAATATTGTTGATTTTTAGGCATTTATTTTATCAAAGTAGATTAATATTTGGTTGTATTTTTATACCGCAAGGATACAAACCCAGTATTAAAATACCCGATTTGCGTCAAAACGTACAAAATACATATTTTTTAAAAAATGTTTTGTTTTAAAATACGGCCTAGTCTCTCCAATATATATATATAAATATTGTAACATCATATTTTCACACAACAAAGAAAATTTCAAAACAATATATGTATTAGCATGCATTTTGGCTTTAATAACCAGTTTATTCAAGCCATGAGAACTAGGCCAATATTTCAAAAATTCTAAAAAAATCTTTTTGTCTTTTGGATTATGAATTTATACGTAAAACGTATTCTTGACATTAAATATATATATATATATATATATATATATATATATTTTTTTAGACATTAGAACGGTTAGGCTTTACCCGATAAGATAAGGACCTCCTTATTGAGGAGGACTTTTCTTGAACCGTAGATGGACCAATAACTAGGAAACACACGAAAACACCTTAATTTTTATCAGACAATAAAACGATGCAGCTTACCTTAGGTAGGGCGTATTTGGGGTGCTAATACCTTCCCTTTACGCAACCAGTCCCCGTACCCGATCTCTGAGACCAGTTAGGGTTCCTAGTGACCAAAATACTAGGTGGCGACTCCCACACCATTTTTCACTGCTAAGAGACAACGAATTCCTTGTCTCCCCACATTAACCAGATATATATATCCCCCATCCCCCATACCCCATATTACATTTATTTTGTGGGTGGACGATCGCCGCGACGTCGCTCACGTGCGACAGAATGGCGACTCCGCTGGGGACCTTGTGGACTAAGCTTTGTTTTTGTCTGATTTGTTTTTGTTTTCGTGTGTTTATTGTTAATATACCTTTCCTTTTGTTACTTTCTTATACGCTTTAAATATTTTTACACATATTGTTCATGCATTTGTATAGAACTGTCTCATACATCTTATAGAACTGTCACATGCATCACATACTTTGATTTTTGAGAAACACACACAAGCTTTAAGCTAGGAGGGGGATTAGCGATCTGCCCTATGACTATTGGTCAGGGTTCAGATGCGTGAAACACCCAACTCATATCTGAGTGCCTGCTTGGTAATGGTGGGTATACTTACCTTAACTGTTCCTTGCAACGCCCCCATACTGTCTTTACGAAGAACGTCACTGGGCAGATATGAGACCATTTTAAAGACCAAATAGAAAACCTACCCATTCTCACCTAATAAATAGAACTTGTCCTTAGGATATCTATCTTACGTTCATCTTCATCATGATTAATAATGTTAAAATCATCAATCCAGGTTTTTGAGCCGAAATCATGACTAAGTACCTATCTTTCCAAGAGTTTGGACAAGAATCTGAGTTGACTCAAGTAGCTGAAGGAAAATGCCCAAGAATCGATGCTAGTAGGTTGCCTGGCATTACCAAGATAAATCACATGGTAAATGACTTGGGGAAGTTAGTGTCCATTATGGAATATATTGATGAGACTATTTTTGAAAGGCGATACGGGAGAATTGCACAACTAATGAGGTTACCCGTACAAGCAGCAGCAATCAAAGCCCTACTGAATTTTTGGGATCCTAGTTATCGGAGTTTTACCTTTGGGAACATTGATATGACACCAACTTTAGAGGAATATGAAAGGATTCTAGATTTTCCAAACAACAGTCACAGGATCTATCTAAGGCGAAGATTTGAAGACACCGCTTCGGAGGTAGTCAGTTTATTAGGCTTGGGAAAGATCAGTCAATGTAGAGTCGCCGAGGGGGGGTTCAAATGGAAGGTTATAGAAGCCCGAATGAAGAAAAATGCTGAGGAAGGCAAGTTAGGAGAGGAACGATACAGGTTGGTGGCCTTCGCCATTTTTGGGCTAGTATTGTTCCCTTCAGAAATCGGAGTCATCAGTTTGGAAGCAGCAAGTGTCTTCATCGAATACGAGCGTGACCAGATCAATCCTTCATCAGCTATTTTGGGAGAAACCATGTTATCACTCAATCACTGCAGAATGCATGGAAAAGGAGCCATGAGATGTTGCACCCCTATGTTGTATTTATGGATTATCAGTCATATCGAAACACCAAGGGACATTTTTAACAACTTTTGGTGGTTTGACCTACGACCATTAAAGGTTACCATGGATGAGACTTGGAAGAATTGGGATGAGAAAGCATGGATAGATAAGTATGCAGCATTGCCAAGGAGCAACTTCAAATGGAAAGCACCATGGATGAACAATGCCATCTGCACAATGAGTTGTGGAAATAAGATATGGGTTCCTTTGATTGGTATAACCGGGTACATCAGTTACGCGCCCGCCCTAGTAACAAGACAGTTGGGTGGAATGCAGTACGCGCCAAGAACTCTGGGTTTAGCTGATTTCATCGGTTTATTCAAGCACCAACCCTTCCTCGAAGAGATGGAGCTTATCCGACAGGATTGGGAAAGACCCCTGATGGTAAAAAGGGAAGAAGGGAGCACATTTGAAACATCATTCAGCCAGAATTATGTAGTTTGGAGGAATGAAGAGCTTTTTGAAGAAAGGGGTTTCTCCATACCAAAACATCCAGAATCCGCAATAGAACAACCAAAAAGGAAAAGGACTGATATTGAGGAAGAGCTGAGAAAGCAGCTAGAACAATGTAGAATTGATCTCAGCAAGAGCAAAGGGCAGCTGCGACTGTTGGAAAATCAATTAGAGGAAGAAAACACGATGAGGGTTTACTTGAACCAGCAGTTGGAAAAACAAGATAAACAATTGACATCTTTAAAGGAATGGCAGAAAAGGGTCGAGGTAGCGGAAGAAATAGCAAAAGGGGTCCAGGCTGAGCTAAAGAAACGAATGACCGAATATGATGAGCTGGTTAAGAAGAATGGGCTCGCAGAAAAAGAGTTGGCAAAGGTTAAAAGATCAACAAAAGGCAAGATGAATGTTGACAAAAAGGTGATGGATTCCTTGAAGAAGGGAAAGAGCATTCTTTCAAAGAAAATAGAAGTTGAAAAGGAGAAGAATCGGCTGGCCCAGCTCGACATAGAAGAGGAAAGAAGGATTAGAGCTCAATATATGGTGCAGCTTGAGGAAGAGAGGAGTGCAAGAAAGGCCGCCGAGTCTGATATGAGAGATTACCAGAAAAGAGCTGAGTCTTCGAAAGGAAGAATGATGACTTTACAATCTGAGATCGAGATACAAGTAGAAGAGTTGAGGGAGTTGAGAAGCCATTACTTCGAGATGGAGGAGGATCTCAGTAAGGCTAAGCAAGAGCATCAAGAATGTCAAGGCTACATGGACAGCTTTACAGTCCAAATTAACTCCAAAATAGCCGAGCTGGATATCGAAAAGGAGGAACTGCAGAGGGTAAGGGATAAGTTGGCCCGGTCGGATGATATGGTTCGAGTGTTGGAAAGAAGTAATGAAGCCCTAGGAGCCAGCAACGAAGTGATAATTGCAGATAACACTGTGTTCCATGATAAGATAAGGCATATAACGAAGCAGGTCGAGCAAGCAGCCCGCTATGCGGAAAGGTTGCAACGACAAGCTACTCAAGTGGGAAATGATGCTTCAAAGTATCGAGAATATATGGCAGCCATCACCTGTTTTATTGGGGATTTAGCTAATAGAGGAAATGCCTTTTAAGGGTAGCAATGTATAACGCCCTATTCTGTTATCAATGTATGAGCTTCTTCTATTTATAAGAAGGCATGACCTATCTTTCTTTCTAAATATGTTTTGGTAAGCTACTATGATAAAGAACTTGGCAAAACCCTCCTTTACAGTAATCGGGTCAACTCAGAAATCTTGCCTAAAGGATTACGAAAGTCATGAGTCGGCTCTAAAATATACATTGCATGAGCATCATTTTTTCATCACACATTTTGTTTTTAATTCATATGCATTCCAGATCGTGAAACATAGGTCCCACATCCAAAATCCACAACACCCGGTCCAGAGCGAGAATGGAGAACGAAGAAAGAGCTCACTTGGAGTCACATTATCAGACTGAGTTGGAGTCTGTAAAGAATGAAGTTTCTCGGCTAACCGACTTACTTGAGCAGCTTCTAAGGGCTAAGAATGGGGAGGGAACATCAGCACGACAGCTTGAAGGAGCGCCAACAGTTCACATTCCTCAAGCATCTCAAAACCAGGGGGCAAACTCGGCCAATGAACAACAGTTTGTGCCTATTACTCCTATCTTACCACCTCATACTCCAGTCACTGTTGACTTAACAACGGAGGGAGTCCCGGATATTAGGTCTCCCAGTTTAATAGACCAAGACAAGCTATTTGCTCTGGAAGAAAGATTAAGGGCAGTTGAGGGTAATGACTGGTTTGATCCTATGCGAGCAGCCGAAGTATGTTTGGTACCAAACATCGTGGTACCAAAAGATTTTCGCATACCAGAGTTCATTAAGTATACCGGTTTGGAATGCCCAAACACTCACCTTCGATCCTACTGCAACAAAATGGCGGAAGTAATCCGTGATGATAAAATGCTAATCTATTTCTTTCAAGATAGCCTAGCAGGATCCGCTTTAAGCTGGTACATGAGGTTAGACAGCATCAGGATCAAGAGCTGGAGAGACTTGGTGGAGGCTTTCCTCAAACAGTACAAATTTAACATGGAAATCGCTCCTGATCGAACAAGTCTAATGGCAATGGAGAAAAAGAACCAGGAGTCAGTAAGGGCTTATGCGCAAAGATGGAGGGATGAGGCAATGCATGTCCAACCCCCTTTGATAGAAACGGAGATGGTGAGCTTGTTTGCCAATACCTTCAAAGCACCTTATTATGAGCACCTGATGGGTAGCTCCTCTCAACATTTCTATGATGCGGTACGCATAGCTGAGAGGATAGAACAGGGGATCAAAGCTGGGCGAATAGCAATGCCAGTGGAAAAGAAGGGCTTTATTGGAAGAAAGAGAGAAGGCGATGTTAACAATCTGGAAGACGGGTATAAGGGCAAGAAAGTAGATTCCCACAATCCACAAATACCTACCTCTCAATTCTCACGCATAAACTTTAACCAATCTTTTTCCCCTAATCGAACAAATAACCAATCAAACTACCAAAATCACTACCAAAGACCCCATACGAGATACCCTTCAGAACAACTGCCACCGTTACCCATGCCTTTGAAAGACATGTATGCCAAACTATTGAGCATTGGGCACATAGCTCCTATCCCTACACTACCATTACAACCACCATTCCCAATTTGGTACAAGCCCGAGTTAACTTGTGAGTACCATGCGGGTAATCCTGGGCATGGGATTGAAACCTGTTACGCTTTCAAGAAAAGATTGATGGAGCTTATTAAGATAGGATGGGTATCCTTTGAAGACAAGCCCAATGTTAATTCAAACCCGTTGCCTAAACATGCCTCAAGTAGTAGTGGAATAGGCATGATCGAAGTGGGAAATCAATGCAAGGTGTTGAAGGTGTCCATGAAGAGGTTGTACGACATGTTGGTACAATCAGGATTTCTAAAGACAAAGGTGGAGAGCCATTTAGAGGGAGATGATTACTGTGAATACCATGGAAGAGAAGGACATCATATTGAGGATTGCATCGAGTTTTGCGAAAAGATGGCAAAAATGCTAAAAATGGGGGAGTTGAGGATTGAACCCGTAAAGAGCAGCGGAGAGGTGAGTATGATGGAAGGTCAGATGGAGATGACAGGAGTATGCAGGGTCCAACAAACAGCTAATGGTCCCCCAAGGCTAATCTTGGTTAAACCGTCCTACACAAAAGGGAATCACAATGCCATGCCTTATAATTATGGTTATGCCTCCAACGTTCAAGCTCCTCTTCCTTTGTTCCAGACTGAGATAAGTGGGTTGACCAGGAGTGGTCGTTGCTTTACTTCCGAGGAGTTGAGGAAGGCAAAGGGCAAAGAAGTGGTAGATCTGGACCAAGCACTAGAAGTTAATAAGCCCGTAACGGAAGAGGAGTCGAATGAATTCCTGAAGTTGATCAAGCATAGTGAATATTGCATAGTAGATCAACTAAAGAAGACTCCAGCTAGGATCTCCCTTATGTCCTTGATACTCAGCTCTGAGCCGCATCGAAACGCCTTGCAAAAGGTATTGAATGAGGCATATGTACCCCAAGACATTGAACATAAAACCATGGAGCATCTAGTAGGGAGGATCCATGCAACTAATTACCTATACTTCACAGCAGATGAGCTCGATACTGAAGGTACCGGACATAACAAGCCCTTATACATTACGGTTAGGTGTAAGGATTGCCTCATAGGAAAAGTACTCATTGATAATGGCTCGGCCCTTAACGTGTTGCCAAAGCACATGTTGGAAGAAATGCCGATCGATGAATCCCATATAAAGCCAAGTACTATGATGGCCAGAGCGTATGATGGCTCACCTAGGCCAATAATTGGGACTCTAGAAGTGGAGCTATATGTGGGACCACAAATGTTCCTAGTAACACTTCAAGTTATGGATATCCATCCTTCCTATAGTATGTTGTTAGGAAGACCTTGGATTCATGCAGCGGGGGCAGTAGCTTCATCATTGCACCAATGCCTGAAGTATATCATGAATGGGATGTTGGTAACTGTCAAGGCTGAGGAGACAGTATCCATGATAAAGAATGTGGCTGTGCCTTTTATCGAAGCGAATGATTGCAAGGGTAACAATATCCATGCCTTTGAGATTGTGAACACCGACTGGGTGCCGGAGAATACAGTGCTAAGAAGGCCAAGGATCTCAGAAGCAGCAAGGATGGCAAGTCTATGCCTTTTGAACCGCGGGATCCCAGTTCAGTATAACTTTATTATCAGGATACCAGAAGGGGTTAATCTGGCAAGGATGAAAAGTGCTGCTCAAAGATTTGGGTTAGGATACCAACCTAACCAAGAAGATTATCGGTGGGCTGCTGGTCGGAGAAGGGCAAGAAGGATGGCTAGAATTAAAGGAAGAGAGCCTGATGAAGAAAAGCTAGAAATCCCTCCCCTTAGCGTGTCATTCTCAAAAGCTGCATACATAATGCAACATGATAAAGAAGCTGAAAGCCTCGATCAAGAGCTGTCAAACCTGAGCATAAATACCTTGGGGGAAAACAAGGTGGAAGGAGATGACATGAAGACAGTAGCAAGAAAGGGAGATGAAGCACTCCCACAACTGACGGTCTACACCATAGAAGAAGTCTCCGCCAAGACCTTTGTGCGCAAGTTGGCTCAAGACGAGAAGTTTCAGAATTGGGTGACCCAAGAAGCTCCAGTGGTTTTCAAAATGTAAACCAATTTTGTTTGTCTTAACATGCTTTTGTCATTGCTTTGTTTGGTTTTCATTTATTTTCGCTAGTCGACAATCAAGGCTCAATTGTCGGTTAGATTTTATGTTTGTCATGGAGCCCACTTTTTCTTTAAATAAATTGTGAGATCATGCACTTTCCACAAATTGCTTTCTTTTTTATGCATTTACACCAAACACTTCCCGCTTTCAGGAATCCTGAAAGCGGATCTCCAACAACATCACATATATTTAGCATCAAGAATAAATGGCCAAACTTGAACGAGCATGTGATAGCTATGGAAGAAGAAGAATGGGATGAAAGCAATATTAGTGAATTCACCAGGCTAGTAGAACAACAGGAACAGACTTGGAAGCCTATCGTCGAGGAACTCGAAACCATCAATGTGGGTAGTGATCAGCTCAAGAAAGAGTTGAAAATAGGTACCTTAGTTACTTCTGAACAAAGGACAAAAATGATCGCCCTGTTACAAGAATATGCAGATGTCTTTGCTTGGTCTTATGAAGATATGCCCGGTTTGGACACAAATATTGTAGTACACAAGATACCGTTGGAAGAAGGCTGTAAGCCAATCAAGCAGAAGCTGAGGAGGGCCCACCCGGATGTCTGGATCAAGGTCAAGGCAGAACTCGAGAAGCAATGGGATGCTGGTTTTCTAGAAGTAGTTAGGTATCCACAATGGGTATCTAACATTGTTGTGGTGCCTAAGAAGGAAGGGAAGATTAGAGTATGCGTGGATTTTCGGAATTTGAATAAAGCTAGCCCCAAGGATGATTTTCCTTTACCACACATAGATGTTTTAGTGGACAATGCAGCCCGGAGTTCCACATATTCCTTTATGGATGGTTTTTCGGGATACAACCAGATAAAAATGGCTCCGGAGGATAAGACGAAAACAACTTTTGTCACACCGTGGGGGACATTCTGCTATAAGGTCATGCCATTTGGATTGAAGAATGCAGGAGCAACCTATCAAAGAGCAATGGTGACTTTGTTCCACGACATGATGCACAAGGAAATTGAGGTGTATGTAGACGACATGATTGCCAAGTCTAAAAGAGGAGAGGATCATGTTGAAGTTTTGAGGAAGTTGTTTGAGAGATTGAGGAAGTATGAACTAAGGCTCAATCCTGCCAAATGTTCATTTGGAGTTAAATCGGGTAAGCTGTTAGGATTTGTGGTAAGTGATAGAGGTATAGAGGTGGATCCAGATAAAGTAAGGGCCATCCAAGCTATGTCATCCCCTAAGACGGAGAAGGAAGTAAGAGGATTCTTGGGAAGGATAAACTACATTGCTCGGTTCATAGCTCAGTTAACAACGACGTGTGAACCAATATTCCGACTACTAAGGAAAAAGAATCCTGGAACCTGGAATGAGGAGTGTGAGGAGGCATTCAATAAAATCAAGCATTATTTGCAAAATCCACCTTTACTGGTCCCTCCGGTATCGGGAAAACCTCTAGTATTGTATCTAACAGTGACTGAAGCAGCTATGGGATGTGTATTGGGTCAGCATGATGAAACCGGAAGGAAGGAAAGAGCTATTTATTACTTAAGTAAGAAATTCACTGAATGTGAGTCTAGATACACGGAGATAGAAAGGCTTTGTTGTGCGTTGGTGTGGGCAGCAAAGAGGTTGCGGCATTATATGTTATACTATACCACTTGGTTGATTTCAAAAGTGGATCCTCTGAGGTACATTTGTAACAAGCCATTTCTCTCAAGTCGAATTGCAAGGTGGCAAGTTCTATTAGCAGAATATGACATAGTATACATGACAAGGAAAGCTGTAAAAGGAAGTGCAATCGCGGACCATCTGGCCGATAATGCTGTTGAAGATTACGAACCTTTGGATTTTGACTTCCCTGATGAAGATATATTGTCAATAGAGAAAGAAGAAGAGAAGACAGATTGGTGGACGATGTTTTTTGACGGTGCAGTGAATGTATATGGTAACGGGGCCGGTGCGGTAATAATCTCTCCAGATAAGAAACAGTATCCAGTTTCGGTTAAACTACATTTCGAGTGCACCAACAACACAGCTGAGTATGAAGCTTGTATCCTCGGGTTAGAAGCGGCATTAGAGTTGAAGATAAAGAAGTTAGATGTATATGGAGATTCAATGTTGATTATCTGTCAGGTTAAAGGGGAATGGCAGACTAAGGAGGAAAAGTTAAGGCCGTACCAAGAATACCTATCCACGCTAGCAAAGGAATTTGAAGAAATTAGATTCACCCATCTGGGAAGGGAGGGGAATCATTTTGCGGATGCTTTGGCCACACTAGCTGCTATGACTACCATTGATCTCAAGTGCAAAGTACAACCGGTCCACATTGACATTAGAAATGACCCAGCTCATTGTTGCTTAGTTGAAGGAGAGATAGACGGACAGCCTTGGTATTATGATATCAAGAACCTTGTGCAAAATCAGGAATATCCAGTGGGATCCTCCAAAACGGATAAGAAAACCTTGAGAAGGTTGGCTACAGACTTTTATTTAGATGGAGAGATTCTGTACAAAAGATCATTTGATGGAACCTTGCTAAGGTGTTTGAATGAGGCAGATGCTAGAAAGGCATTACGGGAGGTCCATGAGGGGATTTGCTCAACCCATGCTAGCGGGCATATGATAGCAAGGAAAATCCAAAGGGCCGGTTATTTTTGGATGACACTAGAGAAAGACTGTATCGACTATGTCAGGAAATGTCATAAATGTCAAGTTTACAGTGACAAGGTCAATATGCCACCAGCTCCTCTATTTAATCTGATATCTCCTTGGCCATTTGCAATGTGGGGAATCGACGTGATCGGACCTGTTAACCCAAAAGCTAGCAACGGTCATAGATTCATCCTTGTGGCTATTGACTACTTCACCAAATGGGTGGAAGCTAATTCGTATGCCCATGTAACACAGAAGGTAGTGAAGAGGTTCATAGAAAAGGATTTGATTTGTCGATATGGTCCTCCGGAAAAGATAGTGACAGATAATGCACAGAATTTCAATGGCAAAATAATAGTGGAGCTGTGTACTAAATGGAAAATCAAGCATTCGAATTCCTCACCATACCGACCAAAAATGAATGGCGCAGTAGAAGCCGCCAACAAGAACATCAAGAAGATTATTCAGAAAATGGTAGTCACATACAGAGATTGGCATGAGATGTTGTCATTCGCTCTTCATGCATACCGCACTACAGTTAGGACCTCGACGGGAACAACTCCATATTCGTTGGTGTACGGTATGGAAGCAGTGATGCCTTTGGAAGTAGAAATCCCGTCGTTAAGAGTATTGATGGACTCCGAATTAGAAGAGGCCGAGTGGGCCAAAGTGAGATATGAGCAACTGAACCTGATCAGTGAAAAGAGGATGGCTGCAATATGTCATCACCAACTGTACCAGAAACGAATGGCCAAGGCATATGATAAGAAGGTTAGACCGCGGTTATTTCAAGAAGGGGATCTAGTATTGAAGAAAATATTGTCACTACCTGGAGACGATCAAAGCAAATGGGCACCGAATTACGAAGGTCCTTACATAGTTAAGAAGGCATTCTCAGGAGGAGCACTGAAGTTGGCTAGAATGGATGGAGAAGACCTAGCTCGACCTGTGAATTCTGACTCTGTAAAAAGATATTATGCTTGATGTAGGCTCCTAAATCAATAAAGCAAAGTTTGGCCATTGACTTCTTTCTCTTTTGCATTGATCTCACAACAGTCATTTTTGCATGAATCCCAACAGTGCATGTCTTGTGTTATCTCATTTAAAAAAGTTTAGCATCGGCTGAACGAATTTCTTCTCTCTATAAAAGCCTAGACTAGAATCACACCCCTACACTGGGGGCAATAAGAGATATTTTCATGTACGAAAGCCTATAAATTTTAAAAAACCAAGCTAAAACATTTGACAAAAGCATGACAAAGAGGCAATGACAAGTCATACATTTTGAAAAAAGACTATTTGAAGAAAGTCAGAGATTTCTTCTCCAAGAATATGATCGGAGGCAACACGAGAGAGGAATCCAGCATACGACTTCAAAAGCAAGCTCATGTTAAGAGGGAGTCTCATGAACTCGAAGAAGATGATGGGGCCTATGTTTCAAAACCAGGTACGAATGCATGCATGGCATCTAATCATAAATCATTGCATATATGTTTTTTTTGGGATCGTTACAGGAGGAGATCTTAATACATTCCAACAAAATTGAAGACGAAGAAAAAAATCATTGAGTTGGTTCTAAAACAACAAGAAGAGAAAATAATAATGGTCAAACCCTGCCATCAGGAAGAGCGACATCGAGCAAGCGGTAAAAGGGAATCGCCAGAGGGGACTCCAGGTTAACCGATTTACAAGATGGATTTTTTGGTTTTTGATTAAAGGAGATCGCCGGAAGGGATCTCATTATTTCAGCTTCGAATAAAAGGGAATCGCCAGATGGGATTCCAAGTTGTCTTAGATCGCAAGAGGGGATCTTGTATTTCGATATTGGTCAAAGAAGGTCGCCAGAAGGGACCTCGCGTATCGCTTTGAATAAAAGGAATCGCCAGATGGGATTCCAAGTTAAAGGAGATCGCCAGAAGGGATCTCGTGTTTCGCTATTTGAAGGTCGCCAGATGGGACCTCGTATTACCTGTTTGAAAAAAAAAAGAGGAATCGCCAGATGGGATTCCAAGTTGATTAAAGGAGATCGCCAGAAGGGATCTCGTGTTTCATTATTTGGAGGTCGCCAGATGGGACTTCGTTTTTCATGAATAAAAGGAATCGCCAGATGGGATTCCAAGTCGATGGAGATCGCCAGAAGGGATCTCGTGTTTCGCTATTTGGAGGTCGCCAGATGGGACCTCGTATTACCTGTTGGAAAAAAAGAGGAATCGCCAGATGGGATTCCAAGTTGATTGAAGGAGATCGCCAGAAGGGATCTCGTGTTTCATTATTTGGAGGTCGCCAGATGGGACCTTGTTTTTCATGAATAAAAGGAATCGCCAGATGGGATTCCAAGTTGATTAAAGGAGATCGCCAGAAGGGATCTCATGTTTCACTATTTGGAGGTCGCCAGATGGGACCTCGGTTTTCATGAATAAAAGGAATCGCCAGATGGGATTCCAAGTTGATTTAAGGAGATCGCCAGAAGGGATCTCGTGTTTCATTATTGGGAGGTCGCCAGATGGGACCTCGTTTTTCATTGAATAAAAGGAATCGCCAGATGGGATTCCAAGTTGACTAAAGGAGATCGCCAGAAGGGATCTCGTATTTCGCTATTTGGAGGTCGTCAGAAGGGACCTCATATTTCAACATTGGTTACAAGGAATCGCCAGATGGGATTCTAAGATTTTTTGTTGAAGGAGATCGTTAGAAGGGATCTCGTATTTCAATATTGGTTAAAAGGGAATTGCCAGACGGGATTCCAAGTTGAGTAAGCAATAATTATAGATTTTGGTTTAGAGAGATCGCCAGAAGGGATCTCAAGATGATAAATTTTGATCATAGTTTTTGAAGTTAAGGAGGATTGCTGTAAAAGACAAGTTTCAGGTCAATCAAGCTTCAACAAGATCAGTTTTGGGAGTTCCGTTTAGGGTTTATCTTTATAAAACTTACTGCGCAAAACCTCTGCTCCGTAAGCATTATAAAGAGGGGGCATCTGTTGTAACCCATTTTTGGGTCCCCACAAAATATATATAAAAATATGTATATAGCCAAAGGAGGTTAAGAAAAAATAACAGAAGGCAGAAGCGCTCAGAAAATGGTTGGAAAATCGATCAATAAGGTTAAAAATACAAAGATTGGATTTTTGACAGTATGTTCTTGAAGGAGGAGAGCCCTGTTGAGAAGGAAAATTTGAAATTTGAGGAGAAAAGCCCAAATTTGGATGTTTATGGACTTAATTTGATTTTTAAATGAATTTATAGGGGATTTGATTGCAAGAAAAATTGATTTTTAAGTCAATTTGGGCTTTAATTAGAAGAAATTTAAGTTCTGGGGCCAAAATATATTTTTTAGGAATTTATTAGGTCAAATCAGGGGCCTAATTGCATAAATATTGAAGTTTAAGGGCCAATTAGGGACTTAATTGAGAAAATCCGAAACCAGGGACCAAATTGGAAGAGGCGCGTAAATGGAGGGGCTGGAATTAATTGATTCAGGGGCCTAATTGAAGAAATTAGAAGTTTTTTGATCAATTAAGGGCTCAATTGCATAAATCAGAGACCAAGGACTAAAGTGAAAAACGCGGCCAACAAGAGGGATGGAGACCGAAATTGGCAGGGATGCAATTGAAGAAAGAAAAGATGATTGAGGGCTGATTTGAAATTTGGCGCGTTTTGGCGCCACATTTAAATGAAACGGCGCGTTTTCTCCAAAACGACGCCGTTTCATACATTCAAAAACAAAAAAAAAAAAAAAAGGAAAGAGCAGAACGGTGTCGTTTTGAACCGACACTGTTCATCTTCTTCCCCCGATCACGCAGCGGGGAAGAAGGAGAAAGGGAAGCTTTAATTTGAATTTTGCCGGCCACTCTCTCGCCTGGAGCCCACCGACCGGACACAATGGCCGACCATCCACCGCGCACCACCCACCGAACCTCGGCAGCCGCGCCCAATGGCCGACCAGCCGGCTGCTCCCCCATGAGAGCTGTAAAAAAACAGCATCCTTGGCCTCTATAAATAGAGGCCAAGAACGCTGAGGAAAAAGGAGGAGGGAAGAAAGAAAAAAAAGAAAACGAAGGGAAGAGAAGAGAAATCGGGAAGAAGGAGAAAAACAAAAAAAAAAACAGAGGAGAGAGAGAGGAAGAACCGACAGAAGAGAGAAACCGAGAGGAGAGAAAAACAGAGAAAAAAACAGAGGAAAGAAAAACAGACTGAGAGAAGAGAGGGAGGGGAAGAAAAAGAGAAGACCGAAACATAGAAAAAAAGGAAAACGGACGTCCGGAACAGCTGCAGCGCCGCCTGGAACCGCCGTCCGTGGGCTACGCCTCCGCCACAGCGCCGCCAGAAACGCAGCAAGCCGCTGCCTCCTCCGCGCCAGGTAACCCTTCTCCCTCTCCTCTGCTGGCGTTTCTTTATTTCCTTCTCTGCATGCAGAACGAATAGCGTTCTGCATGCAGGGGCGGGGGGAAATTAATTCCCCTCGCCCGTTTTGTTGCTGGGCCAGGCGGGTCCTGGCCCAGCCCAGTCTTCTGGGCCGGGTCTGGCCCAGAAGAGATTTTTTGTTTGGGCCGAGATCGGCCCAGTGCTTTTTTTGGGCCGAGATCGGCCCAGTATATTTTTGGGCCGACCTCGGCCCATCATGGTTTTGGGGCTGAGTCCGGCCCAGTAGTTTGGGCTGGCCCAGCCCGATTTAATATTATTATTATATATATATATTATATTTTGTATTATTTATATATATATATATACATGAAAAAAATTATAAAAATTTGCAAAAATTATAGAAAAATATATGTGATTGTGTTGTAATTTTATTATTATATTTTGATTAATATTGGTTGGTATTTTATATTGTAAAAATACAAAATCCGGTATTAAAATACCCGGTTTTCATCAAAACATCAAAGATTTTCAAAACAAAAAATGTCTTTTGCTTTCAAAAATTTTCTAAAAATATCTTTGAAAATATTGTTGATTTTTAGGCATTTATTTTATCAAAGTAGATTAATATTTGGTTGTATTTTTATACCGCAAGGATACAAACCCAGTATTAAAATACCCGATTTGCGTCAAAACGTACAAAATACATATTTTTTAAAAAATGTTTTGTTTTAAAATACGGCCTAGTCTCTCCAATATATATATATAAATATTGTAACATCATATTTTCACACAACAAAGAAAATTTCAAAACAATATATGTATTAGCATGCATTTTGGCTTTAATAACCAGTTTATTCAAGCCATGAGAACTAGGCCAATATTTCAAAAATTCTAAAAAAATCTTTTTGTCTTTTGGATTATGAATTTATACGTAAAACGTATTCTTGACATTAAATATATATATATATATATATATATATATATATATATTTTTTTTTTTAGACATTAGAACGGTTAGGCTTTACCCGATAAGATAAGGACCTCCTTATTGAGGAGGACTTTTCTTGAACCGTAGATGGACCAATAACTAGGAAACACACGAAAACACCTTAATTTTTATCAGACAATAAAACGATGCAGCTTACCTTAGGTAGGGCGTATTTGGGGTGCTAATACCTTCCCTTTACGCAACCAGTCCCCGTACCCGATCTCTGAGACCAGTTAGGGTTCCTAGTGACCAAAATACTAGGTGGCGACTCCCACACCATTTTTCACTGCTAAGAGACAACGAATTCCTTGTCTCCCCACATTAACCAGATATATATATCCCCCATCCCCCATACCCCATATTACATTTATTTTGTGGGTGGACGATCGCCGCGACGTCGCTCACGTGCGACAAGAATCACCAACGGAAAATTCCGTCGGTATTTTCCAGAGAGCTCTGGAACTGTTCACTTCCCAATTGCACTGTTAATTACTGTTCTTTATAGACAAAATCACCGACGAATTGAAAAGTCGTCGGTGTTATTTGGCGCTTTTCTGAAAAATTTTGATTAAATTAAAATTTTAAAGTAAATATGATAGACGAAATCACCGCCGGATTTAAAAGTTGTCAGTGATATTTGGCGGTTTCTGAAAATTTTTTATTAAATTGAAAATTTAAATTAATTATTACTTATGGAATCACTGACGGAATGATTAAAAATATTAATATTTAATTATCCGTCGGTAAAACGCCCAATAAAAAGCCTAGAATCCCTAAACTTTTTCATATGATTTTCTTCTTCTTTTTTCCAAGCGTTTTGAGTATTATAGAGTGTTGATTTATATTAATTTAATTATTTTATAGTTTTGTAAAATGGATTTTTTAAAAAAATATTTTTAAATAATTACCGACGGAATTACATACGGTATTTTTCCGAGGGAAATACCAACGGAATGAAGCGGATAATTTTTTTTTGCACGCCTTTTCTGTCAGTAAATCCATCGGTAATAATATTTTTTTATTACGAATGATCAAAAAATTACCGACGAAAGATTCACCGACAGAGCATTTTTGTCGGTGATTTCGTTGGTAAATTAATTACCAACGAAATGATAGTACAAATACCAATGGAAAATTCTGTCAGTAAATCTAAAGATTGTGGTAGCGGGAATACATGGCTTTATATTATCCCACTCCTCATTCCAATCCTTTTAATCAGGATTTCCCCCCTTAAACTCCACCTTCATCTGTGTAGCAATGTATGTACTGTTGTCAAATTATTTTTTAATGAATATTGAAATAAAAAAAAAATTGATGCTCAATAAAATTGGTAGTGTTTGGTTTTATTGTGATTTTTTTTGTTTTTCAAATTAACAACTACATAACTAAAAATATATATATATATATATTAAACTTCAAACATAATCACTAACAAATGTTTTTGTCCATCAATGATTCCATCAGAAATATAGGTACTATTTCATCATAAAGTTTTTCAATGGAATTAGCGATGGACATTATGTCACCAATATCGTCGCCTATTTCATTGGAAAAAACTAAATATTGCTGATGGAATAGGCGATAAAACATTTCATCAATAATTTATTTAGTGACACAATGACTGATGAAAGTTGGTTGGTGCATTTTATTTTTTGGCACCAATGTTTCGTTGGCATTACAAATTACCAACATAAATGCCAATGGATAGCAAATCCCCGACAAAAAAAATTTCAACAACGTGTTTCCATCGGTAAGTCCATCAACAATGTAAATGGCTGAAAAAATAAAGTTTACTCACCAAAAGAATATTTCATCGATGTTTTTCAATTGTCTGGCGGTGAAGTTTTGTTATTTAGGATTTGGCTTGCTTATAAGGTGAGCATCCTTTCAGCAAATTATAAGGGAAATATAAGAATACATGCTTCCCTTATAATTGATTTCAACTTGCTTTTCTAAGATAATATATCTGCTTTGAAAGCAAGTTCTTTACAAAACACTTCTGATGCAGTCAAGCTAACATGTAATTTTGAGTAGTTAGGTGCAGGTTTACCACAACTAGATGAGAATTTGCCCTAAATAGATCATGCGAGTGGCATAGTAGATGCATTTATGGATCGATGAGATAGGTTTAGGTCTAAAAAGAGGTCTGATCACACCAGACTAGGATAACAGCTCAAAAGGGTTAGACTTTTTATTCGGCCGTTGGATTATGGTCAAAATTTTATAGGAGTTTTCAGAGGTTGTTTTTCATATAATAATACTATATTGCTATACGGACCATCGGATCTTCAGATATCAAAAATCTCGTCGAGATCACCTCTGGTTTTGATAGTTTTTGTGATTTTTCCTTGTTATTTTCAGATTTCAGGTTATGTTTGGATTTTATGTTTTTTTCCTTTGTAATTTCATATTTTTATTTTTGATTCCTACTTATGGTAGGGTTTCTGACTTATTTAAAACTTTATAAACCTTCTAAGATGATAAATTTCATTATTATTATTTAGAGAGGATAAGCTTATGAATTTGTAACTCATATCTACATGTCCTTTTCGCGAATAAAAATATGTTTTTTTTTGTAATTATTATATTTAGCTTCAACATGCATCAACTTCTATTGCTAAAAAATGTTACAACATGACGAAGAAGATGTTTAACTTATTTCATGATTGTTAGTATCTTGCATGATCATGGAAAGAGCAGTGCACCCATAATTGCTCCATACCATGCATAATGAACACTACACCATTAAACAGTTTTACCGACGGATTCATTCCGTCGGTGTGAGGCACGCTGACCGTCGGTAAATATTTTACCGACGGAATCCGTCCGTCGGTAATTTCTCATTCTGTCGCTATTTTTGTCGATAATAAAAAAAACCAAACACCGACGGTATTATAGACGGCGAAGCGCGCCAAAAAAAAATTTCCCTCGAGAACTTTACTGATGGAATAATTCCGTCTATCTTTTCAATGGTAATCACCGACAGAATATCCGTCGGTGATTGTGGCATGGGTGGTAAATATCTCAAAACTCTCTGTCAAATACTGACAGAATATATCCGTCGGCAATAGTAATGGTAATCACCGACGGAATGTATCCGGCGGTAATTGTGGCATGGGTGGTAATTGTTTTGCAACTCTCGGTAAAATATCGACGGCCTGGTTTCGTCTGGAAATCCGTCGGTATATATTTAAAATATTTTTAAAAAAATTATTTATTAATAGTAAAAAAACTAAATAACCAAATAAAATTGTATTCAACATAAAAAATAAAGAAATAATGTTCAATAATATTCATCCAAATATTCATTATAAATTTAATGTGTTTCAAAAACAAAATTAAACTAGAATAACGGAGAAGCTGGAGGAGGAGGCTGGTTGTTCCTGGGACCGTGTGGCTAAGAAGGGGTTGCACATATATCATCATCCATCCTTGATCTCATCTCCATGACCATTTGACGGAGCTGATCATAATATGTCGAGAGTCGTTTATATTGTTGTTTCAAGGCCACGAACTCCTCAGACTGGGTGCTCAATACTGATGGAGAGCTCCCAACCGTTGAGACATTACGGGCCGACCGCAAGTTTTTGGCCGTATTGTTGGAGAGTCTGTAGACCCGATTTTTATCGGGTCCACCAAATGATCCAACCTCCATCCACAAATCCAGATCAAAATCCGGATAGGTCGAAGGATCGTCCCCATATCTTTCCCTCAACCGGCTATTATAGGTCTCCTGATTTTTTTTTTTAAATCATCATATTCAATTCAAGAAAATAATAAGTTACGAAATAAAATGATTGAACAAACATACCACGAAATGCTGAGCACGGTTGTCCACGAACTGCTGCACCCCCTTTTGGCGGTCTTGACTCCGCACGTGCATGAGACAAACAAATCCATTGGACTCGGCTCACGTCCAAGAGACATAGCATGTAAGGAAAAAAAAGGTTGCAAGTTAAATATATTTATAAGCAACAACAAATTAATTAACGATATATTTCATTTAAATTAATCTTACCATCCGCTTCACATGTGCGCTGAACAGGACGGAGCCGCTGGTGTGTGTGGTCACCGAACCATGAATTTGCCGGTTCCGGTTGTCGGCACCGGAATGTTAGCGTCGTGTGAACCGCTCAGACGTCACGTGCTCAATATATGTCGTTCATACATCCCTCGAGATGAATAACGGTTTGAATTCCTGCCAAACCGCCACCTCATTCCATCCTTCAAGACCGTTATCCCTCGCATATCTTTTTGCTTTTGTTTTTTGTATCGTACCAAAAATCATGCAACCTACTTCCATAATAACAAATTAGAATTTAGAACATAAAATTATAAAACAAAAATAAATATTATTTTCGATGTTACCTAGTTGCCGCATGATTCTCCCATACCCTCCTCACAACATTGTTGTTTGCGTTGTCCCACTCAAATTTATGTTGTGTATATAAATAATTCATTTAAAATAAAAATAGTACAAGATATAAAATTATAAAAATAATTTATTAAAAATAACCTGGAAATTAAAAGTTAACACCTACCTGAAATCGTCGAAACCATGCATCGATATTAGGTCTCCACGCAGGATGTCTGGAAACCTGACTCCATTGAAACAATGGAATCTCCATCGACGATTTAAACGCCGATGTTATTGTTCGGGCAGCCTCAATTTTTGTGAACCTGAAATTAAATAAAATTAAGAAAATATTAATTAGTTATTCATAAATTATGTTATAAGTATATAAAAAAACTAAAACCTAAACAAACTGACATTGAAAGGTCATCCTTCCATTGTGCCTGGTACTTGCTGGTGAATTGACCCCGCTGTGAAGATACACCGCCTCTGCGCTGTGAAACTGCGCTAGAAAAGGCAGCATCACAAGTTGGCGCAACTTCCTCGCCGTAATCAGCACCTAAGGATACATCCTCCTCGCTGCTAGAAGAACTAGCTGCAACCATCTGCTGACAACGTGCTGTAGATTTCATTCTACGCATCTACACAAATTTATATGAATAATTACATAATTAACTTTGATTATTTAAAAAAATTCAGCAGCATCTTCCCTATACTGGAGACTACCCACAGTTTTCAAACCTGCAAATCTTTACAAAAACCACAACCCAATTGACTCCATTGGATTATCTTATATACAACCTAACATCTATAGAAATTAAACATCTATATATTTTCAACTAACATCTATAGAAATGCATAAATGACAATTAAAATTGATGGAAATAATAAAAAAACATAACAATCAATAATAGAATAAAATTATCAAATAATTATTACAATACAAACAATAAAATAATTAAATTTTCATTCAACACATCTACACAAATTTATATGAATAATGAAATAATTAAATTCAATTATTTAAAAATATTCGTCAGCACCTCCCCTATATTAGAGACTACCCACAGTTTTCATACCTATAAATATTGATAATTACACAAATATTGCAAAATCAACTCAATACAACCTAACATTTATAGAAATTCAACATCTATATATTTTCAACTAACATCAATACAAATTCATAAATAACAATTAAAATTAATCAAAATAATAAAAAAACATAACAAACAATAATATCATAAAATTAAGATAAACAAATTAAATTTAATTCTATATTTCAATTAACATTTTAAAGGTAAATTCAACAATAACAATTCAAATTTAACAAAAATTTCAAGGTATTATGGCAATACAAACAATAAAATAAATTTAACAAATTAAAAGAAAAAACTAAAGAACACTACATAAATTCAAAATAAATTTAGGAATGAAAAATGTTACCTTAATAGTATGTTGATTTCAAGATTTTATCCACAAACAATACACAAAACAAAGAACACTACACAAATAAACATAATTAAAATAAAAAAAGTAAAAAAATACAAAGATAAAGAAAGAAGAATACATACCTTTTAATATGTTGAAAACTACCAACAAAACAATAAAAACTCTTGCAAAAACTTAATACAAACAGAGAGGAGAAGAGAAGAGAAGATGAAATGAGGAGCGGAGCAAAAATGAATCATGAAGGGGGGGAGGGTTTTATACAATAATTTTTCCGGCGGAATTACCAACGAAAAATAGAATAATATTTTTTTGGGCTGGATTAAATTCTGTCGGTAATTTCCGTCGGTATTTAATTTTAATTGATGTTCGCACCAAAAGTTCGAAAATCCCTCCATATTTTTCGACGTCCGTCAGCAAATCCATCGGTAATTGTGCGTCAGAGCACGCGCGCATTGGATTTTCCTGGGTTTGGTTTTTAAAACAGATAACCAATCAACTCTTGATCGATCATTTCTAAAGGAATGGGTCTATGTGTAATAAACTTGTTGGCGCTGCTTTGCGAAAACAAAGACATCGTTTACGTTGCGGTGTCTAGCTTTTGAGTTGATTTCAACGAGACCATAGTGAGGATCTACTCTGATTCCTCTGTCAGTTATGTCATACCAATAGCATTTGAATAAAAACACTATTTTCTGCTCGCTATGACCTCTTCCAATCTACCGTAGTAGTCAACTTCAAACTCACTAGAAGTCGATCCCTTAATACAAACACCGATGTCGTCTTTCTTCCATGCCCGTATTCTTCAGTATGAAAGACATATCCATTGACAAAATACATGTTATAGCACTTAACTTTTCTTTCAGGGCCCAGGCTTAGTAAAGACAGTGAAATAGCAGCACTACCTCCCATTTGATAAACCTTGTATATCAAATACAACAATAATCAATGAACGGATATTCTGTAATATTGACGTACAGTTAATTACATTGCAAGAGATAATGAGTTTGTGATAGGACTTACATGTGTTCTAAACCACGTGGCAAATTGTTCATCTTGTAATTGAAAGATCTGGGATTCGGTCAGCTGTGAGTTATTGGACACTAAGTATCGTCGATGTTGCCTGCAAGGTTGTTCCAAATTATATGAGTTTATGGTATCACAATGTATAAATAGTACACTCTTGACAAGGTTTAAGTCGAACATCTACTTGCTTAATAAAAGGTCTCAGTTCATCGTAGTTAAATAGGACATAATTGTGTGCTTGTCTGAACTCTATTTCAGAAAAATATCTTCCCCTTACGACATTTTTAGGTGTGGGTTGTCCAGGATTGGAGAATATTGACAAGTTCCCACTTGAAGACACTTCACCACCATCATCATGCCGTGGAACACGATTGATCATCGTTCTCAAATGAGGTTCGAAATAGTATGAGATAAATGTTGAGATCTCCTCAACAATATAGCCTCACATATTGACGCCTCAACATGCACCTTGTTCTTAACTCTTTTTTTAAGATTGAACAAGTACCTGCATATATAGAATTAATAAAAAATTATCAATTAAAAAAAATTAAGAAACGTTTAATTATGAATTACATAGCAACTGTAATATCTAACCTCTCGAATGGATACATCCATCTGTACTGGACTGGTCCTCCAACTTTTACCTTAAACGGTAAATGTACGAGTAGATGCTCCATTGAGTCAAAAAATAATGGAGGAAATATCATCTCAAGTTTGCATATTGTCTCGACGATATTCATTTCAAGCCTTTCAATGTGATCAACATTCAACTTGCTGGAGCATATATCTCTGAAGAAATGACTGATCTCCGTGAGTGCATCCCATATCCCTTTTGGCAACAAATCACGAAAAGCTAATGGGATGAGTGTTTGCATAAACACATGGCAGTCATAACTCTTCATTCCAAATAATCTACATTCCTCCGTATTAACCAACTTGATATGTTCGAGGCATGTCCATCGGGGAAACGCAGACTCTTAAGCCATTTGTAGACTAGTAGTTGTGCGTTTTTCTCTAACACGAAGTTTGCTCTTGGTTTTGCGACCCGTGACCCATCACAAACCAACTCCATATTTTTACAGTTACAGAACAACGCTACATCCAATCTAGCCTTGATGTTGTCCTTTGTCTTCCCCTTCACATCCATGACGGTGTTGAAAATGTTCTCAAACATGTTCTTTTCAATGTGCATGACATCAAGGTTATGGTGGAGAAGATTGGTATTCCAATAAGAAAGCACCCAAAAGATACTTCGCTTCACCTAATTATGGGTCAAACCAAAACTAGGAAACTTCTGCTTACCTGATTGGAGACCAAACACAATGTCACCGTACTCTGACACAACATCATGCAATTCTTCACCAGAAAGACGAGGGGGTGCAACATCCTTTTCAACTCTGCGAACAAAGAAATCATTTTTTTCTTTCTGTACCTGTGATTCGGTGGCATGAAATGACGGTGACAGTAAAAAAAAAAGCTTTACCCCCGTTTGTTAGCGTGAATGCTTTGTTGTTCTCCATATAGTATGGACATGCTAGTTTTCCATGCATGCTCCAACCAGAAATCATTCCATAAGCTGGGAAATCATTGATAGTCTATAACAAAGCCGCTCTCATAATAAAATTATGTTTCCTCAAGATATCATAAGTCAAAGCTCCAGAGGACCACAGCTGCGTCAACTCATCAATCAACGATCGAAGACAAACATCTATATTCCGCCCCAGATTGCTCGTACCTGGTATGACCATAGATAAAAACATGAACTTCGACCTCAAACACATCCCAAGTGGCAAGTTATAAACCATCAGTATGACCGACCAACAAGAATAAGGAGCAGCAAATGACTCGAATAGGTTGAATCCGTTTGTACACAACCCAAGACGCACGTTCATTGATTCAGCTGAAAAGTGGGGATGCACACTGTTAAAGTGTTTCCATGCTTTGCCGTTAAAATGATGCACCATCACTCCATCAACCGTATGATGTGATTGGTGTCATGTCATGTGCTCAGCGGTCCTTGGTGACATGAATAACCTTTGCAGTTTAGGTGTGATTGGGAAGTATCTAAGCTTTTTATATGCTACGAGAGTCTTTCCGCTGCCAGTTCTGGGTTTGTAACGGGAATGCCCACATGTCATGCACTCTGTCAACTCAGTATTTTCAAGGTAGTATAACATGCAGAAGTTAGGGCACATGTCAATTTTCTGGTATCCTAAACCGAGGGGTTTCATCATGGACTTGGCAGCATATAAGTTCTCTTTCAGCCTGTTCCCCTCAAGTTAAATGCTTCTCGCCCATTCGATAATCTTGTCATAACCGGCCTCACTCAACGCGTGATCTAACTTGATGGTGAACACATGTGTTATGACCGATAATTTTTTGTGGTTCGTGTAGCCATCCCATAATGGTTTGTCAGAATCTTTCAATAGATCAAAAAACCTTGCTGCATCTGCATTAGGTTCTTTTTCTACGATTGGGCATTCTCTGACATTACCTTCACTCATTCTCATTGCATCAATAACAATATTCCTGTAAGGATTACTGTTGTCATTTCCAACTTCATGCATGTTGCCAGCACTAGAAGTTGACCCAACCACCCTTTCTACCATGCTCTCATTAGGAACAAATAGTTCTCCGTGTGCATACCAACACAGGTAATCCTCCATGAACCCTTTGGTTAGAAGATGCATCGTTACAACATCTTGATGCAGAAAATTTTTATTTTTACACTTCCTGCATGGACACCTAATACCGCCATCAGTAAAATTCCTCAGGATAAATGTTGTGAAATTAATAAAACCCTGAGCCCCGTTACAATAATTCATCCTCCGCAATCCTTGGGGTGAGTCCCGATACATCCATGAACGATCATCCATGACTTCTATCGAACCTCTATAAAATTATGACGACAACATGTATTAATTAACTACGTTACGTAAATAAACATAACAAAAATATTGGTTTACCCCGACATTATCCAACAAACTAAAAACTTGTGTTAAATATTCATTATCAATTATCAACTATCAACTATCAACTATCAACGTCCATACAAATTTATACATATATAAATTTACGGAAATCACAACTTCGCAATAGAATTGATAACAATTAAAACGGACCCGTTAAACAAACTATTATTTATTTCATCACAACACATCTAATTCGGTGTAATTCAAACAAAGTTTCAACAATTTACAAACAAATATAATTTAACAAAATCTAAAACAAACTATAACAACTACAAAATTATACATTCTTAATACAAGTTTCTTTGACAAATAACAATCAAACAAGTACATACGTTAACAAAATACATATACTAAAAAAGCAATAAAATTCACAATTAAATGTTAAAACTAGAAAGGATATATTTACTTAAAAAAAATGATAAAATCCACAAGAACGGATGTTGTGACCACGTACAAAAGTATAAGAAACTTGAGTGCTTGTGTTGAGAAGAGGGGGAGAGATGGGATGGGTGGTTGGCTGCAGTTTGGGAGGGGAGAGGTGGGATGGGGAAGAAGAAGGGGAAGAAAAAGGAGAAATAGAGGAAGAGAGTGTCGGCAGAGGGTATATATTGACTTTTACCGATGGAATCACCGAGGTACACCTTCTGTCGGTATACCCGTCGGTGATTCCACCGGTGAATGTGTCACGTCACTGTACGGATATCCAGGTTTGAATGCCTCAGTCATTCCGTCGGTATAAGCGTCTACAAAAAAATCCACGTCATCACACCGTTGCAACATTCCAAAAAACTATATAATCTGTCGGTGATACGGTCGGTATATACCGACGAACTTATTCCGTCGGTATAGACCAACCGTATCGCCAACGGATATTTTCTGTCGGTATATACCGACAGATGTTGAGATGGAATTATTTCCATCGGTAAAAATTACCGATGAAAAAATTATGCTGGTAATTCCGTTGGTTTTCGCCGAATTTGTGGTAGTGGAAGGGCTTTCAAGTAATTACATTAAAAAGTTGTCTTCACTTGAATTCTAGCTTAACGTCTCACTTTCAAGTTTTGCCACTTTTTTTTTTTTTTTTTTTTTTTTTTTTTTTTGAGGTGATAGGATCCTTAAGAAATGAATGGATATGAAAGATTTAATATTTCATGTCAACAATATATTAAAAAAAAAAGAAAAAGAAATTGGCCGTTTCGCTAGATGATCTCTATATAAAGTCACATGAGCAACACCAGAATACCACAAAACACTTGCATTGCTCTAAACAACGTCTCTCTCGCCTCGGATTTCTAGAATGTCGAGCGTTAACGTGGTAGTGATGGTGGTTGGGCTGCTGGTTTTGGCTCAGCAGTCCTTCCAAATGAGTTTGAGAAACCCTGTTGCTGAGACAAACAATTGCAAAATTGATTTCACTCGTTTAGGTCTTGTCTTAACTTCTGATACCAACGAAAAGGCCCTTCAAGACTCTGGTCTCTTCACACCTGATGCTGAAACGCCTTATGTTGACATTGCGGGGAGAAGGTTCCACATTGGGACACTTAATGCTCGTTTTATTGTATATGTTAAGATCGGGGGAAATTCTGTAAGATTCCTCGATTCTTTATAATTATCTTTGTTTCTTCATTGCACTATTTAAATATTCAATATATTACACTGTTGCTGTCCATTGCTAACTGCAACCAAACTTAGGTAAATGCTGCCATTGCTGTGCAAATCCTCTTGAATAGATTCCGTATTCATGGAATTATTCACTTTGGTAGTGCTGGGAGCCTTGATAAAGAAAGTATAGTGCCAGGTGATGTTTCCGTGCCGCTTGCTGTTGCTTTCACAGGAGCTTGGAATTGGAAGGTAATTTTATATATATATATATATATATATATATATATATATATATAGACACACACACACACACACACTCTGTGAACAATGGTGATCGAGGACATAATATTTGGTTCTAGAATTTACCATGGAGCATTTTCCATGAAAAAAAATATATATCTACCCTATATATTTGGATGACTTGAAAGAAATTTAATTTAATTTTCTGGGTTTAAGTTGTATGTTAATTATAAGACACACACATCTTATACGTAACCAGCTTTAATTTTTACAATGGCGCAGAAATTCGGGTCAGATGAAGGGACGCTGAACTTTGGCGAGTTTAATTATCCAGTGAACGGAGAGAACTTGTTGGCTAGCGTAGACTATGATACAATAAAATTGTTCTCTAAAGGACAATCACCGCAGGATGTTTTCTGGTTTCCCAGCACCACATCCTGGTATAGTGCTGCCACTCAAGTGCTTCAGGTTTGTCAATCTAATTTTGATCCTTCTTCTTTATCAATAGACACACTGTATTACATACGCTTGAATAATTTCTGTGATATGCAGGATTTGGAGTTGAGACAATGCTACGATGGAGTTTGCCTACCTTCCAAGCCTAAGATTGTGTTTGGAACTAACGGCTCTAGTTCTGATTCTTACATTAAAAATAAAGCATATGGAGATTTCCTTCACAAAGTTTTTAACGTCTCAACTGCCGATCAAGAAAGCGCTGCTGTAGCTTGGGTTAGTAAGAAGGAATAATTTCATTGAACTCAGAAAAGTTTTCTCTAGTTCATGTGCTCGGCTAACTAGCTAAAATTTATTGGTCCTTTGATTTGCAGACATCTTTATCAAATGAAAAGCCATTCATCGTGATCCGAGGTGCTTCCAATGTAGCAGGTGAAGCAAATCCAGGATTTTCGCCTGCTGGCTACTTGGCCTCCTACAATGCTTTCCTTGCCGCAGCCAAGTTCATTGAGTCAATTCCTACGCCACGTCTGGCTTGTGAGTGATGGGATTTTGTATCTGCTTCTGAGTCGTTTGAGTGCTATGAAAGAGATCGATGACCGATTGCACTCAAATGAGCTGAACTGTGTTTGGCCTACTAAATTAAATAAACTCGAATAAAAATGCTATGAATTTTCTCCATTATATAACGTATTCACCTGTTCCTAATTTTAATTCCGGTACTCGATTATGGATGATTTTAACATTGTCAAGAGTCGGGAAAATGAGGTTTCTTTAACAACTTTTGCTATGAAAAAGTTGGTTTTTAAGTCAAAATTTATTATGATCATCAATGCATGTTTTAATTAAAAAATAAAAAATAAATATGAATCAATTATTTTTACACACCTATATAAATAAATTTAGAAATAATAAATTTAAAAAAATTATATAAAAAATAGATTTTTTATTCTCATTCAATATTAACTAGCATATTATTTTAAAACTTATATATTTTAAGTTAATACATAATTATTCTTAAAGAAATTGCTAATATTATCATAAAAATCTCTAATTCTCTTAAAAATAACTTAATTGGATTCATAAATATTATTTTAATAAATCAACTTAAAAAGAATTTTATTCACAAAATAAAAAAAGGGAAAAACAAATTGTTAAGGGATCTTGAACAAAAAGGCCACATAAATGTTTCCAAAACAATAAAAAATAAGGGATAAAAACAGTTGTCTTATAGCAATACACAGTGCAACTATTTCTATATCACAGTAAATGAAACAAAGGTATAACATTTTAATTTAGTTTCTTTACTAGTCAAGGAATCCAGGTTAATTTCTATAGCAATCCACAGCGGATCATGTGTCATCTTTTAGTTTAAATTCTGACACATTTGATGTGGGGTTTGAGTTTTCTATAGCTTTAAAAATTCAATTTTAAACTTATTTTCTCATGAAAACATCATAAGAACCTTAATAAACTTATTTCTAATATCAAAGCACTCTTTAATCACTCTAAAAACTTGAGTCCAACCAAATAAAAATCAACTTTACTAGTCTTGATCTATTTTCTGTAGTATGTTCAAAGAAAAAAAATCATTTTCAATTAACTCCTCTCTCTAAAGATAATTCATTGACACCAAGGTAAATTTTTTATGTGGTTGGACTGGAACCAAATAAATTATTTCTCTCCTCTCTCCTTTTTCTAATAACTTTATCTTTTCTTCTCAACACTAAGGGCTTTACTAGTCTTCATCTACTTTCTGAGTATGTTCAAAGAAAAAAACCATCTTCAATTCCACTATATTTGCTAATTTAAGTATTAAAGAATATCGTATACAACCAAAGAACTTATTTTATAAGATTTTTCACATTGTCATCACCACTTGTAAAAACAATTTATCCATAACCGGCGACAAGATCGCAGAATTGGGCCCAAATGATCGTTTGTACGTTTTATCAATACAAGCAATTATTGTCTCTAGCCGAACATCTCTTGTGGCTCTGTAGTGGGTTTGGTAATTCCAGCTTATCAGGGCCATGCATTTTCATATCTAACAAGTTAACCCTTGGCTTTCAATTAGGCTGTGCCTTGTTACCCACCTTGCTTGCTTCTTTACAGTATGTAGACCAATTTTAAAGTTGTGGGATGTTGCTCATTGACAATGCAATGGTCTCACTTTTGGTGCGACAGTGAACATCAACATTCTGGACAAGGCACCATTGCTAGTCAAGATACAGCTTTGAGATTTCTCAGACACCTCCTTCTGTCACTGTATTCTTTGGGGCACGGGACATGGAGACGCCGTCAGGAGCGAGGACCCTTTTCTCATGGCTCGCTTCACTAGCAATTACGTGCCAGCTTCACAAACTGGCTTCAAGTAGACTGCGGTATTACAGTGATATGCATTTTCAAAGGAAAAAAATGCATTGATGGCCCATGAGGTTACACGTAATCAGTATTGATATGCATTTTCAAGGAATGGTAATGGCGGGGGATATAAAAATTCATATAAAAATCACTGTGGTGATTTGCAAGAGCAGAAAATTTAAGGGGTTTTTTTGAGAAATCTCTCGTGAACAGATTGAGAGTGGTGGGATTTTTGGGGTCCATTCACTTGCCTGCCTTTTGGATAAGAGTTGCTAAATGGAAGCCATCACAAGACGAAGCACGTTTCCTGCATGGTGTTTAAGAACCTTTCACTGTAATTCAGGAGCGACACTATTTCTGTCATCGTTTTCGTGGGACCAGGTCGAAGAACACAACATGTTTTCTTCTTTCCAGAGGCGCATGCTGCATTACTTACAAAGCCGACAAAAGTATTTACTACACCGAATGATATTAGATTTACAAAAAAATCTTTCGAATATTCAGGGATAATATTCCAGTCAGTAAAATCCCAAATAATAGATAGAGATGAGGTTCGTAACTTTCCTTGGGACTGTGGGCCAAAGTTTGTGTCTTTTATAATTAGCTAATCTTTTAATTTTGGTAATCTGATTGATTTTTTCTAGTAAAAATAACTGGTGATTAATGTCCGATCCCGATGAAAGGTCTCATTCAAGAAAGCTACCTCAAGAACCCGTTCATTGTTTTCCCATTAAATCCTTTCTCATAGCATAAATGTGCCACTGCTACCGCTTTTGGTAATACCTGCTGTAAACAAAGTCTCGTTTCAATGTTTGAAAGCCTTGTTGTGTTGCGTTGCTTTAACTATTTTTACCAGTCTATTTGTCCCTTCAGAGCCAAGTCCGCATGCACCATAATTATAATGGCATTGTGATAAACAGGGTGCCTAGCTGGTGCTTTAACTGCATAAACTTATTTGGAAAATATTGTTATGATTGAATCCTCAAGCTCAACAAATCTCTTTATGAAGTCTTCACCCATAACAGTTTTTTGAAGCTGATCAACACACACACCTTGGATCATGTCCAATGCAAAACCAGTAATCAACTCACCTTCGAAATAATTCCATTGGGGTAGTTCCTAAACCTCCATTGTTGCACAATAAATTCACCTTCAAGTCTATTCAATGTTAGTTCTTTCATCTGCACTAACAAATAGACGCAAACAAAAAGAGAGTATGAAAAAAAGAATAATTTGATGTGTTTGAGGTGCAGAGAATCAACACCGTAAACAAAAAGAGAGCTTCCTTGGCATCACAAGTCATAGGGATCTCACGCCAGATCTCCACTTTGAAAAACTTACATATTAATTTTTCTAGTTTTCAACACCCTTCAGCCGAAACCCACCTCTCTAAAAACTCCATGCCAAATCTCCACAATACATTCCATACTGTCTTTTTTATGTAATTTTATGTCTGACTAAATAGCGAGGAACCAAGATCTTTTTTTGCCCCGGTTAAACTCATGTAAGCCAAAATTTCAGCGGCTTTGATGATTATTATTTCTGAATTTTTCAGTTTTAAGGTGTAAGAGTGATTCTTGCATTTTAGTTCTTGAACGAACTGAATCTGACTTATCGAAGATTAATTGGCTTCGTGGCATCATTCTACTCAATCCAATAGTGTTGGTGCCTTGGGGCAGGTTTTCATTGTGTCACACTCCTATCAGACCTTTTTCGGCTTTCCGGGATCAAATCTCAATCTTGATTATGGGTTGCGTGACCGCGTGACACGAGGTTCGCATCAGTTGGTATCAGAGCTAGGCTCTGAAATAAGGTCATATCCTTCTATTATTCTCGTTTTTTTAGTGTTCCTTTAAGTTTTTCAGTGTTTGCGTTCATCTTCTTGTTCTTTATGTCCGCGTTATCTAAGCAAAAAAAAAAAAAAGAAGTTATATTTCTTCTTATTATTCATATTATGTCTATTGGGGGCAAGATTACATCATAAATCCAATTTCCCACCAAATCAATCCATACTCCGTAAACTCAATTATCACCAATTTCACCTTCTTTTGTTTAGAATAGCTATGGCAATCAAAAATTCAATCTACCTTTTTCTCCCACTCCAAATAAGCCTCGGGATCGTTTTTACCTTGAAAGTTAGGAATTTTCAGTTTAATTGTGTTCAAGTCCCCATCCATTTCTTCATGATGTGGACCAGCCCAGAAACACCAACAAGGACCCATTACATGTTCCAAATGGTCCAATGACTCGGTCCAAGACAAAAGCATTGAAAGAGGCATTGAATGCATTGGTTTTGAACGTTTCAACCAAGTCAGAATTGAAAACTCCATTAGAGTATCAAGAGGAGACCCTAATACATCTTATCCATGTGCAAGAGGGATCCAATACAACCTTATTTGGGCCATGAGATGAGGACAACGAAAAAAACAAAAGAATCCTACTACAACTTGGAAACAACATGGGTGGCTACCTTTTCCTTTTATTTTTGGGATTAAGGGGCTGCATTGAAGGCTATAAATAAGCCTTGAATTGGTTCTGTAATATTTTACTTCCTTCTTTTCTTCTCATGGCAGAACATGGATTTAATATTAGGGGCTTTATTCTTTTTTTTTTAGCAACAGCCCAAGGCTTGTGATGATTATTAATTCTGAATTTTTCAGTTTTAACGTGTAAGATGATTCTTACATTCTTCAGTTCTTGAACGAACTGAATCTGACTTATCGAAGATTAACTAGCTTCGTGGTGTCATTCTACTCATTCCAATAGTGTTGGTGCCTTGAGGCAGGTTTTCATTGCGTCACACTCCTATCAGATCTATTTCGGCTTTCCGGGATCAGATTTCAATCTTAATTATGGGTTGCGTGACCACGAGATTCGCATCAGTTTTTTGTTCAAGATCCCTTAACAATTTGATTTTCCCTTTTTCTATTTTGTGAATAAAATTCTCTTAAAGTTGATTTATTAAAATAATATTTATGGATCCAATTAAGTCATTTTTAAGAGAATTAGAGATTTTTATGATAATATTAGCAATTTCTTTAAGAATAATTATATATTAACTTAAAATGCATAAATTTTAAAATAATTTGCTTGTTAATTTTGAATGAGAATAAAATATCTATTTTTTTATAATTTTCTTAAATTTATTATTTCTAAATTTATTCATATAGTGATTTCGACGATGTTTCTGACCCATGACATCATAAAAACCTTAATAAATTTATTTCTAACATCAAAGCAATCTCTAATCACTCTAAAAACTTGAGATCCAACCAAATAGAAAACAGTTTTACTAGTCTCGATCTACTTTCTGTAGTATGTTCAAAGAAAAAAAATCATCTTCAATTAACTCTTCTCTCTAAGGATAATCCATTGACACCACGATAAACTTTTTATGTGGTTGGAATGCAGATGAATAAATTATTTCTCTATCCTCTTTTTTTTTTTCCAATGACTTGATCTCTTCTCTCTCAACACCAAAGGCTGAAATGTAATAAAAATAAATAAGTTTATAATTGAAATGTGCAAAATTAAAAGCTCTAGAGACTAAACTTATTTTTTTATATAAATTATAAAACTTAAAACCATAAACAATGAAAAAAAAGAGAGCTATTTTTAATTTTAAATTTGGTCATTGTTATTTTTATATAAATTATATTGTAAAAAAAGTTGTTAATATTAATTAAAATCCATCACGGAACCTAATCTTCCTTTTAAAGAGTAAAAGATAGACGTGCATGTAGATATTTTATCTTGTGCCACAACACCCTCATCCATTTTTTTATTTAATTATATTAAAATAAAAATAGATTTTTGTAAGACAAGTAATGATTTAGATTATGTATAAAAATGTTAATTTTTAGTCTGAATTCACTTTTTCATAATAATATTTGTTTTTAACAAAAATGATATTTTTTTAGCTATGTGGTTTACTGTATTAAAACTAAAAGTAATTAAAATAAATATTTGAAAATATTTTAAAGACTTCAAATAATACAAAAAAAAATGTTTCTCTTTAATCAAAATCCCTTCTCTTATTTTTTTCTTGACAAAAACATGTTTTTTTAATGATAAATATTCTTTAAAAAAAACTATCATAATCGTCATAGAAAGGTTGATTAAAAAAACAAAACAAATGATGGATTGATAATTTTTAATTTAAATTATTTAAAAATACAAGAATTATAAATTTGAGAAACAATATGTAAAAATTTATAACAAGAAACAACAAAATAGATTAACAAGTAAATATTTTAGAAACTTATGCATATTAGGTAATTAATGTATAATTATTTGTAAGTAATTGTTAATAACACCATAAACTTATATGAAAAAAATGGCATAATCGAATAGTTATGTAAATCTTTTTTTAATAAGTTTATTTAAAGAGAATATTATTATAAAAAAAATTTAAATAAAAAACAATCAGAAAAATATTGAATGGGTATTGTAAAAAGAAGGGTCAAACATGCTTGGGCTAGAAAAATAGGTCATATGTCTATTCTATAATTAAAACCTCAAATACACCTAGTATTTTTTAAAGAGAAGACAAAAAGTCAGTCGATTCTATTTTTAAAAAATTAAATTGACAACGATCACTTACTTAGATAGATAATGTGTCATCCCTTTTTCCAACCTTTTAAATCATTAGAGGTGGGTCTATAGACTAGAAAAACAAGGTCCAAGTTTTTGCACCCAAAATCCATATTTAAACCATTTTTTATCCAAGAACATGAAAAAATACCATATGAACTTTTAAAATCTCATTTCTAACAACAAAACACATTTTAATTGGTCTGAAAACTAAAAATTATATCAAATTTTTTTTTTCAAGTATCAATCTAATTTTCCTAGCACCATTAAATGTAGAAACCATCTACTTTGAGTTCCTCTTTTGAAGTTGAATTCATAGTCAACAAAATCAAAGTGCTATTGGTGGTCAGATTCTGCCACCCTAGAGCTTTTTGTCTCAACTTTTTTGACATCTTTCTCTTTTATTTTTCAACCTATATGGACTAAAATGTGGAAAAAAAATTCACAACCAAAATGTAATAACATAAAAAAAATAAGGATGAAATATGTAAAAATTAAAACTTGAGGGATCAAATGTAATTTTTGTGTGCCATCTATGGAAAAGGTTTTTTATTCTTCTTTTATGTAAATCTTAATCCTTAATCTCTCAATTTATTTTTTAACAAAAAGTTCAAACTTTATTTTATAAAATTGATCATTAATTTTAAGGTTAGAACATTTAACAAAAAATAAACAAAAAAAGAAAAAACATATTAAAATAGATTTCAGTGCATGAAAACTTAACTTCAAGAGATGAAATTAAAAAGAAATGAACAATGAATTTAGCAATCGAATTATAAACGTGCAAAACTATAGAACTAAAATATAAAAAATGACAAAACATAACCAGTAAATGAACAATAAGCTGTGAGTGTGTGCAATTTTTTTTTCATAGTGAAATGCGGTTGTAATTTAGTTTTTTGGTTAATAATTAGTATTTAACCCAAAATCTAACCAAAACCATGTTAATAATCAAGCACCCTGCCCGTTGGGTTATTCCTCTATTTTCCCTTTATCTCTTCGTCTATTTTCAAGGTAATATTTTCTCAAATTTTATTCATAGTTGCTTAGTTAGATATCCCAAAGTTTTGTATCATTTTCAATAATTGAAGTTTGATTTTGAAAACTTTATTTGACAAAGTCTAAATTTAACATAATTTTTTTAACTAGAGATTAAATTAATTGATTTTATGAATTGCTTAAAGTAAGATCATACTATATTGATACTCAAGTATCTTTTTCACTCTTTTTGATCTTTCAATATCCACAAATGAATATCGATCATTCTAAGTTATGGGATTATATATTTGGTTTATATAAAACCCCGCTCTAATTACTAGTAATTTTTCTTTTTCTAACCACCATTAATGGAGTTGAGATCTAATTTAACAAATTTCAGCCTAACCATTTTTAGAAATTTAAATATCATAAGATTTAGGAAAAATTACATAAATTCTCCAATAATTTTATCTGAGTTTCACTTTCTTTCTATACTTTCATAAATTACACTCTACATCCTATATCAAACAAAAAATTCAAACAAAATACATTATTGAGGATGTAAACTATTATTGAACATATAAACTATAAGATGAAAAGTGTAATTTATGAAAGTGTAGAGGAAAAATGAAATTCATATCAAACTATAGAAGGGTTTTTATAATTATCCCTAAAATTTATATATATTTGAATATATTAAAATTTATATATATTTTGATCCCATTTGAAGAAGTACTGAAAAACCTTCAGACATAATATGGATTTTTTATAGCTGCATCCTTGGTGGGGTTGTGGAGTGACTAGGTTAGTCTCTGATGAACTTCACTAAAAAGCTAAACGTTCACCTGAAAGAAACACGGCATCACCAAACACGCAAATAGCCTTAGAGTTATTTTTGATATACTTAACACCAAGGACAGAGCCAGGAATTTTTATAGCCTGGGCTATTAAATAAATATATAATTTTTTTAAAGATAAATTAGTAATTTATTTACATGAATTTTGGAAGTTAACAGTAAAGTTTTAATTCAAATACACTACCTAAAATATTAAAAAATAAATTTAAAGGTACATAAAATTAAAGTGAAAGTAAAAATAAACCAACTATTGAAGTTACATTCTTTGATGTTTTGTGGAATATAATTCATTTATAATCGAATCTGAATCAATATTGTAACAACCCCTCAACCATGATAAAATAACAATCTCATGTCAACTGGAAAACAAAGTAATTAAATTCTCTCTCTCTCTCAATTCCTCCTTCCTTCACTTGATTATTTCTTAGATTAGTGTTTTATAAGTTCGACTTTGTAAGTTTACAAGGTTATTCTCACATTGTTTTTATTTTTTTTCTTGGATTTTTTTTTTATGTTTTTCCCTTACTTTTCTCTCTTTATCACTTATTTTTTACTTTTATTTTTTTTTTGTTAGCACTACCAAACTTTGTTCATCCTAAAATTTTAACCAGATTTTATTTAATATATTTTAAGATCCCTTATAAAAGTTTAGCTCAATCTGATTGTCGGATTGAAAATTACACTCAATAACGTAAAACTGGTCAAATTGTGATTTTTCATTCAAATTTCTTCAAAAAATCTGAAATTTTAACCCAAGCTAAAGTATCATATTAAAAGGCTCCATGTAAATTTTCAGAATTTTTTAATAACTCAATCAAGAATTACAAATTGTTTTTACATAAAACTAGTAAAAAAATATTAATAAAATCTTGACCTGTGCTATAGCCCACCCAAGCCTTTATATGCCTTCGTCCTTGCTTAACACTTGCTCAAGGAATGGTAATGGCGAGGGATATAAATTCATATAAAAATCACTGTGGTGATTTGCAAGAGCAGAAAATTTAAGGGGTTTTTTTGAGAAATCTCTCGTGAACAGATTGAGAGTGGTGGGATTTTTGGGGTCCATTCACTTGCCTGCCTTTTGGATAAGAGTTGCTAAATGGAAGCCATCAAAAGACGAAGCACGTTTCCTGCATGGTGTTTAAGAACCACACACATATATATATATATATATATATAAATGTTTGGCATTCTGAGCGAATATTAGTTTTTCTTTTGTGGTGCATCTGTGCCGTCCGTCCTTTCACTGTATTTCAGGAGCGACACTATTTCTGTCATCGTTTTCGTGGGACCAGGTCGAAGAACACAACATGTTTTCTTCTTTCCAGAGGCGCCTGCTTCATTACTTACAAAGCCGACAAAAGTATTTACTACACCGAATGATATTAGATTTACAAAAAAATCTTTAGAATATTCAGGGATATTCCAGTCAGTAAAATCCCAAATAATTATAATGGCATTGTGATAAACAGGGTGCCTAGCTGGTGCTTTAACTGCATAAACTTATTTGGAAAATATTGTTATGATTGAATCCTCAAGCTCAACAAATCTCTTTATGAAGTCTTCACCTTGGATCCTGATCAACACACACACCTTGGATCCTGTCCAAAGCAACGATGATAGGGATCCGAGATAAGAAGGAAAACAAGCGTAAAAAGCAAAACCAGTAATCAACTCACCTTTGAAATAATTCCATTGGGGTAGTTCCTAAACCTCCATTGTTGCAACCTGCAAATCTATTCAATGTTAGTTCTTTCATCTGCACTGACAGATAGACGTAAACAAAAAGAGAGTAAGAAAAAAAGAATAATTTGATCGGTTTGAGGTGCAGAGAATCAACACCGTACTCAAAGAGCTTCCTTGGCATCACAAGTCATAGGGATCTCACACCAGATCTCCTCTTTGAAAAACTCACATATTAATTTTTCCAGTTTTCAACACCCTTCCGAAACCCACCTCTCTTAAAACTCTATGCCAAATCTCCACAATACTGTTGGGGATTCCGGCACCCCCATGCGCGGACCGGGGGTGTACTGATAGTTGCTCATCAGAGGGTAAAGCACACTGACACAATATTTTACGTGGTTCGGCAAATCCGCCTACATCCACGGGAGAGGTCCATTTTATTAGACATAGAGATACATGGAGGAGAAAGATTACATCTGCTGCTCTTACAGCTGCTGCAATGGCAGCAAGGCTGCTGCCATTGCAGCTCTCTCTTTTTCTCTACTCACACTCACGTTTTCTCACTCTCTCAACTCTATCTTCACTCTCTCATTTGCTCTCAAATAATTATGCCTCTTTTATAGGCATTTCATGGTCAACATTAGTGGGACAAGGAAGCCTTAAAACATGCCACCATTAGTGGCACTAATGGAGCAACCACTTGCTTAGTAGTGGGGTATTGCCACAAATGGCAATATCCTAACAAATACATTTCACACTCGAAAGAGAGAGAGATTAGAAGGAGCTTTGTCTTTTTTATATAATTTTATGTCTGCCTTAGCTAGCGAGGAACCAAGGTCTTTTTTTGGCCTTGAATCCATGGCCACCACTAATCTTGAACTAATGTTCATGTGGGAGAGAGGGCAAGACGTTGAGATTAAAAAAACATCCGGATTAGTGTTCGATGTTGGAGATCATAAGTCTCAAGATGTTAATGATGCAAGTAGAAGATGTTCACAAGAGTTAAAGGTGGCATCCCACTCTTTTTCATAGATTGAACACAACCCACTTCTTTAATTCAAGTTTCAACCATGATGATGCCTGTGTTCAGTTCATCGATGCCTTATGCATAGAATCATTTCGGCAAAAGCTCAAATTGGGTTTTAAAATCTTAAGTTTTAGGGATATTTTGGATTATAAATTTGGGTTTTCGTGATTCGATATGAAAAGCTCATTTATATTGAATTTTGATGCAAAATGTTTATGTTTTTTATTTGCTAGTAGTGTTTTTAAGAAGATGATGAACAGTATACAAGAGAAAGGTGTGGCCTTGTGATACATCTTGTTGATGTTTTTGCAGCGTTTAATATAATCCTTAGAGAGAAGTTGTAAATCGACAATATTTCACTTATAAGTTTACATTTATTGACAGAATTAACACATGCCGACTATTATTAACTTATATAAATAGTTGAATGTATACTGAAGTTTTTAGGAACATAGAAGCAAAGTATTGCTGACGCGTGGAATTTTTAAAGTGGAATTTTTAATTGGCACTAGTCTCATAGATCTCTCAATTAGCTCTACTACCCGTTAATACAGACAAAAACAACATAAAAAATAGAGTAAGCACAATAACATAAAATTATACTGAAAAAAAATTAATATAAAAACTCTAATTTTATTATTGAATGTTTTATGTTCAGACCGTCTAACATTGTTGCAAGTTTACTACTCTCTAAATAAACTTAAAACTTAACTAAACTAACAAGGAAACCCAAGAAAAAAAAAAAACACATCCTAAATAAAATTAAGAGAAAATGGTTTTAAATTAAATAAAAAAAATTACAAAAATATTGCAAAATTAAAAAAATAATTGTTTGGAATTATTTGAAAGCCTTCTTAACATCTGATTGCTATGAAATACCAACCATATAGAAATCAGGGCCTCTACAATCTCCTAGCTAAATTTTAGTTTGATATAACAGTTAGATCAAACATTAAACCTAATAACATAAAACTATGTTTTAGAAAACCATCTCTTGTATTAGTCGATCTAAGTTGTAAAGAACTCATTATTGAGTTTAAATTGCTTTTGCTCCAATCTCATGGCTGTCCAATTAAAAAATTTCAACCTTTTACATGTTTATTCTTTTTGTTAAAAACATTATATCTCCTGGCAACATGCTCATTTTCCTTGACAAAAAACTATATTTAGAGTTACATTAAAAACCATCTACAACAACTATTGTAGTAGCCTTCTCAAACTCTAACTCAAAATTCAGCATAATGTTATTATTCTTGACAACAACTAGGATGTTTTCTTTTGGCAACACACCTTGGTTGGCAACACCAAATCCATCTTTAAGTTCTTTAAGCATCAACTTTTGATACTTAATTGTTGTTAATAAACAATAAGTTGGTCCATAAATTTTTTTTGTAGCTGGAATTTTCTAATACTTCAAAACAATCTTTTGAAGTATCAAAGAATTGTTTATTTTCAGGAGAGAATCCTTGTAAATCCTAATTTATAGAAATTTTTGGATTTATGCAATCCTCAACTTATGATATCTTGAGCTTCTTTCTAATCAAATCTTGGTGGCTGATTCAAATCCACACAAGAACTAGAATAATCAAAATTTTTAATTTCAATATTATATTTAACCTAATCAAAAAGCTATCTTCTTTGTTTATGCTTCCAAATCAGATTCTCAAAACTAAACATAAATATGTGATTACTCTTCTCACTATTCTCTAATATTATCTTCATTATAAGCACTAAACTCTAATATTATCTTCATCATAAGCACTAATCAACTAGATAATTCTTTAACTTGGATCTGCATGTTTATTACCTCTAGTCTACGAATTAATTCTATCACCACCTCCTAAACTTCTCTCCTGAGAGGAACCTCCCATCCCCTCTTACCTTAAAATATTATGCTTTATGGCCTCTTCCAGCTGGTTATTTAGTAGTTCACAATAAACAAAATAATTTGGGATTTCAATACATAACAAGCAATACCTTAAAATTGTTAGACTCTGGTACCACTGACACAAGTAAAAACAACACAATAAAAGTAAAAGAGAAAAGGCAACATGAAATTCTATCAAATATGATCCAATCACAAATCATAATTCAAGATTTTATTACTGATCTTCAAATTTCCCTTTCGCTCATATATGTTTGAAAAAGAATAAATTTTGATACCCTCAATTATAAAAATTCTCAAAGTACAGAGACCTATAATGTTATCATCTCATTTACCAATTATTACCTATTGTATAGGTATGCGTGGAGTCTTACTTTAATAAAATTGTTTGTAAATCATTTTCCATGACTAAATAGATATAGACTACAACTCGACTGCAAAACTTTTGAAAGTGCACATACTCAAATAGAATAAATCATAAGAAGAAGAGGCTAAGCTAAAAAATTTCAATAGTACATTCACTAAACATGAGTTCTCTCATGGAACACCCCTTCTCCTCCACAAACTCGAAATCATGTTTTCTTCTTTCTTTTTTGATTAGTTGTTCAATAAACATGCAAGGCTAAACTCTTTTTCTTGGTTGCAAGGACACATAAACCTTCAGATTTCAAGAACTGTGAGATCTATTTTACCTTTTCTTTTCAGTTTATATGATGAATATGTTTGTTCTCCTATGCTTATTTTTCCTATGATTGTTTATTTTAATTGCTAGAGCGGACTCTAAGTTATTATTATAGACAATCTATTGCTAAGTTTGATATCAAAACCAGAGTTGTGGTATATGAACTTATGAAGCAACTGAGTTTAATAATTGTGGCGGATCTACGTTATTAATCATAGGGAGAACATTCCATCAAATCAAACATAGACTGCGGACAATTATATTTTCTTGATTAATCAACTTATCTAATTCTTAAGGTTGCCATTGAATTAAATTACTAGTGCAGGCAATGTGGTTGTTTGATGGTTAGGCTTAGTTATACGATGGATCTGTTAACTAACCAATGTTAGGAAGAGATAAATATTTAGAATATAAATTGATGTTTCATTTTCATGATCAATTCTGATTTCCGTAGGTGGATGTTTACTTGCGACCAAGGTTTGTTCACTTGATAATTTTCTGATTTTATTTAATTTCGCTTGATAGTTTTTTGTTTTCTTTTACTTTAGCCTAGATAACATTCAACCCCCCCTCCTAAATTGTATATCATCTAGCATAAAAATTTGACTTGAACCTTCCTCGTGGGATCGACCCCTTGCTTGCTCTATATTATCTTATGTGTTTTAAGCTAGGGTAATTAATTTGTGCGACCGTGATATCGCAATATAGTTCTTAAGCCTCCATGCAACCTTCAAATCTATTCAATGCTAGTTCTTTCATGTGCACTAACAGATAGACGTAAACAAAAAGAGAGTAAGAAAAAAAGAATAATTTGATGGGTTTAAGGTGCAGAGAATCAACACCGTACTCAAAGAGCGTCCTTGGCATCACAATTCATAGGGATCTCACACCAGATCTCCTCTTTGAAAAACTCATATATTAATTTTTCCAGTTTTCAACACCCTTCAGCCGAAATCTACCTCTCTAAAAACTCTATGCCAAATCTCCACAATCAATTTCACACTCGAAAGAGAGAGATTAGAGGAGTTTTGTCTTTTTTATATAATTTGATGTCTGACCTAGCTAGCGAGGAACCAAGGTGTTTTTTGGCCTTGAATCCATGGCCACCACTAATTTTGAATTAATGTTTATGTGGGAGAGAGGGCAAGACGTTGAGATTAGAAAAACATCTGGATTAGTGTTCGATGTTAAAGGTCTGTTAGGGTGCGTCAGAGGGCAGAACAAGGGTGCTGTTTGGGCCAGTTGGTACAGTGGTAGGCTGAAAGAATTGGGGAGGATGCAAGGGTGGAAGGTGTGTAGGTTGTGTGGAGGGTACTGGGGTATGTGTTATTTATTCAGAATTCGCAAAAGGAAAGACATTTTCATGAAAACAAACATGATGGGAGACATAAATACGATGAGAAGCTAAATCAAGACAACGATAACCAAGATGAGATGAGCTATATCCTAAGAACACACATGGTAAAGAACATAAATCCAATTTGTGAGCATGGTATGGACGCAAGAAAGGAAAACAAAGACACCCAAAAGTATGCAGAAAATTATAATCAGGAGTACGACGAAACACACTCAAACAAAGATTTATTTTGAAGAATAAGAGTAGGCATGCGATTAATAAGATAAACCAATGATTCAAAAGCATAGTTCTAAAATCACAATGATGCACTACAATGGGCTAAAAGAGTGAGGCCAGTTTCAACAATATATCGATGACGACGCTCAACGGTGCCATTTTGTTCATGAGTGTGAGGACAGATTAACCGATGATGAATACCAATGGTCTGAAAGAATTTATTTAACTTACAATATCCACTGCCCCAATCAATTTGAACAAATTTAATTTTAAGTGAAAATTGACGTTTAACAAGTGTTTTGAAAACATTGAAAGGTGGAAAACACATCAGATTTGGCAACTAGCGAATAATACCATATATGTTTGGTATGCACATCGACAAAGATAACAAAGTAACGGAAGCCATCAAAAGAAAATATAAAGGCAAGACCCCAAACATCACTAAATATTAAATCAAGTGGGGCAGTAGTTTTGTGACCCGTAGGTCGCAACGACAGATGCAACGACTTGCCTAAAGGACAAGCTTGACACTGAGCAAGAGAGGGTCTAGAGGTACATACGATTTTATTGCTGGAAACTAACAGATCAAAAATGCGAGGGGTTGGATGACCCAAACGACAATGCCACAAGTCGGCAGTCGCGGAGATGCAAGGAGACCAAAAAGCTTGAGGAACTGACGTGGCAGAAGACTCAGAGAGGACATAAAGACCATCATTGCTCTGAACGGAAAGGAGAACTTCCTTGGTGATGAGATCCTTGACATAAAACATAGAAATGTGAAATTCAAAATAAACATGATTATTACGGCAGAATTTCTAAATAGATAACAATGGTTTGGTAATATGAGGCACATGAAAAACATTAGATAATGTAAAGATGTGTTTTGGGGAATGTAACATAGTATGTCCAATATGTGATATGTCAAGGCCCTTACCTTCACCAACATGCAAATGATCATTACCAAGATAGGTTGTAGAATCGGTCAGAGTTGCAAGATCAAGTGTGACGTGTTGATTCCTGCTGGTGTCGGGGAACCAAGTCGCAGCAGAAACATTCCTAACAGCAAGGTGAGCAGAAGGCTGTTGGGAACTGCTGCGAAACTGGGGACAATTGGAGTTGTATGACCGAAGGTGGAGCATAATTGGCAGCGGACATGCTGCTGTCTAGACCACTGGGCAGCCCCTGCATTGCGCCTGTTCTGCTGCCAATTGATTGGTCTCTAGTCGGCAGCAGGTGACCTCTGGGCTGGTGGTTATGGCGGGTGTTATGGGGACGCCAGTTGCCACGGGAACAACCCCTATTATGGTTGAAATTTGGGCTATGATGAGACATAGCAAAGTGAGCAGAGGGTTGTGGTGTTGGCAGCAGTGATGGCTGCTGCGGCAGAGAAGAAGACAGTAGAGAGGGAGCGGCATCCATGGAATGAAAGGAGTTCTTGTGCAGAAATTAATGGGTAAGAAGGTGGTTGTGAAGATCAGCATATAATAGCGGTTATACCTTGGTTATGAGACTCATTACCAAGTCTTTGAACTCACCATGAAGCCCACAAAACACATAGAGATTGAAGTCTTCAAGAGACATGGGGCGACCAGCAGCAGCCAATTCATCAAATAACGATTTGGCTTGTTGCATGTATATACTAACCGATGAGTCTCCATGCCGAAGATCTTGAAAGGAGCCATGGAGTTGCATGGTGCGAGAATTAGACGGAGATGCACGCGCTTTCTCAAGAGTGCGCCAAACACAATGCGAGGTAGAACAATCTACCTTGAGATCCAACACATCCACGGTGAGAGAGGAGAGTAATGCACTCAAAACTATCAGAAACATGAGACGAAGGACATGGCATTAAGCTGTCAATGAAGTGAAAAACACCTTGATTAAAGAGATAGGGCTTCATCTGTATTCATCAATAGAGATAATTTGTGTTCATAAGTTTCAACAAAACAACTTGGTGGGTGTTTGAGAGAGCAACGATAGCTGGAGTTTTTGTGCCCATAATGTGCAGAGGAACGACAGAAACTTGCGAGAAGAAGTCATTGACTTGTTCTGCAAGGGAAGACTGCTGTTTTGGAGGAAGAACACCACCGGCAGCAGCTTATAGAGGGTTGGATGGCGGGGCTGCACCACCGGTGGTGAGGGAGAAGTCGGCTACAGCTGCTGTAGAGTCCATTTAAGAGAGGGGGAGAGAAGGTCAGCTGCAAAGAGGAGAGGAAGAGAAGAGTTCTGACGGCAGAAAGCTCTAATACCAAGTTGAGAATAATTAGGAGATTTAACCTAGTGATTAGCCAACCCTTTCTATATATATGTGTAGGGCAATATACAATAGTAATGGTGGAGGTTACCACACAAGAGTATGACTACAATATTTCCTATATACAATATTTCCTATATATGTATATTCTATAATAACAACAACTATGATGTTTTCTTTTGGCAACACCAAATCCACCTTCAAGTTCTTTAAGCATCAACTTTTGATACTTCATTATTATCAATGAACGGTCCATAAATTTTTTTGGACCTGGAATTTTCTAATACTTCAAAACAATCTTTTGAAGTATCAAAGAATTGTTCACTTTCATTGAGAGAATCCTTGTAAATCCTAATTTATAGAATTTTAGGATTTCTGTAATCCTCAAGCTCAATGACAGCTTCTCTCTAATCAAACCTTGGTGGCTGATTCCAATCCACACAAGAACTAGAATAATCAAATTTTTTAATTTCAATATTATATTTATCCTAATCAAGAAACTATCTCCTTTGCTTATGAAAAAAGGTTCTCAAAACTAAACATGAATATGTGATTACTCTTCTCACTATCCTTTAATGTTATCTTCATTATAAGCACTAATCAACTAGATAATTCTTCAACTTGGATCGGCATGTTTATTACCTTCAGTCGACGAATTAATTTTATAATTTGTCTCTACATGTCCTCTATCACCAACTCCTGAACTTTTCTCTTCCGAGGGAAACCTCCTTATCCCCTCTTACCTGAAAATATTATGCTTTATGACCTCTTCCAGCTATAGTTATTTAGTAGCACACAATAAACAAAATTATTTTGGGATTACAACACTTAACAAGCAATAACTTGGGATTGTTAGGCTCTGATATCAACTGACGCAAGTAAAAACAACACAATAAAAATAGAAGAAAAGACAACATGAAATTCTATCGAATATGGTCACGTCACAAATCCTAATTCAATATTTTATTACTGAATATTTCACCACATAAATATTATAATAAAAAGATCTTTATTGCTACTTTTTTAGGTTGCTTATATACTAATAAAAGTCCTAAACAAAGTTGAAAAATAATAAGAGTTTTAAACCAAATAGAAAAAATATATATAAATTAAATACAAAAATATAGCAAATTCTAGTAACTTTTGTTCTTATTTGAAAACCTCCTCGAACTTCAATTTCTATGAAAATTTAACCCTAAATAAAACATGTTCTTCCAAATCTTCTAGCAAAATCAAAGTATGATCCAACAGTTAGATGGAACCGTATACATCTTAATATAAAACCACATATTAGAAAAAAAAATCTTATAAATTAGTTACCATGCTAAAATGTTAGGAGAATTATTAGGGTAATTTTTCCATGTAAATTTATGACATGAACCAAATATATGAAAATATATAAAAGGTAAATAATCTTAATTGTTAAAATTAAAAACAACAAAAAAGGTAGAGAAATTTCTCTCCAAAACTATTATTTTTCCATATCATTAGTGTCACATCATCAGTAACTTGCCCACATTATCACTTAATATTTTGTCATAATTGTCAACTCATCACTTAAACAACAACTCAACAAAATTTTCATAGTATACATGCCACCTCTTCAAATTTCCCTTCCTCTTCAAATTTCCCTTGCGATGATATCTGTTTGAAAAGGAATAAATTTTGATACCCTCAATTATAAAAATTCTCAAAGCACACACACCTGTAATGTTATCATCTCATTTACCGATTATTACCTATTCTATAAGTTTGCGTGGAGTCGTCTTTTAATAAGATTGTTGTAAATCATTTTCCATGACTAATTAAATAGATTTAGACTACAGAACTCGACTGCAAAACTTTTGAAAGTGCACATGCTCAAATAGAATAAATCATAAGAAGAAGAGGCTCAGCTAAAAAATTTCAATAGTACATTCACTAAACACGAGTTCTCTCATGGAACATGTCACTCCTAATCAACAGCCATGGCTTCCGAGACCCCACCAGCATCCTCCATTCCGTTCTTCTGCTCTTCTGTTGCCACTCTCATCTCCTCAATCAAATTCTTCTCATCTTCCTCTATAGTGTTCTGTAACTCATCCACCTGTTGAAATGTTAAACAAAAGATGAGTAAAATAAATGAGTACACTGGACATGTGCATTCAATCTAATGCGGCAAGTGATCAAGCAAGCAGCAACAGAATTTAGAAGCACTCTATTACTTCATTGCCTGATTGACCAAAATATGCGAAGAAACATTTATCAATTTGATAACACAGATGCACGAACAACGCATTGAAAAGACATGGATTGGCACCTGAAACTGCGCTTAAAACCCAAGGTTAAACTACCAATACAAGTTTTCTATCTCCATACGAAACAGGTTGAAAGTAACAAAGTAAAAGTGACCTTGGAGGCAACAAGAGAACGAATTGTTTCTTTCGAAGTTCCAGTAACCTAGAACTGGCTGTATTTTCTGCCTCCAAAGCAGCAATTTCTTTCTCCAAATCCGTTATCACCTTCTGCATAAGTGACCTTGGAGGCTGCGTGGCGATCAATTTCCTTATCGCCTCACATTCCTCCTTATGCTGCCTTTCAATTTTGCTCTCCTCAAGCTGCTTCTTTAAATCTTCAATATCAGCCTGTGCCTGCAAAATCTGCCTATTTATGTCATCCTTCAACTCATTAAAATTCTCCTTCTCTCTTACATTAGAATCAATAACAGCTTTGCTCTTGAGTAATGGAATCTCGAAAGTAGACAATTCCTGTAAAAAAGCTTTAGAAAGTTTGACACAGTCATTGTAATTATCCTCATCCTTCTCGATCTCGGAAACATACGAAGCAAACTTCTTCTGAAGTTTCTTCAGCGGGGGTTCACCCCTTGTAGTGGTGGTGCGGGTGAGTAGCCTATGTTTTATAATTACATCATCTTCGAGCGGTCCGAATGCGTAGTTCGCCGCTACTGTTTCCCCTCTTCCAGAAATCTTTCTTCCTTTCAACGTCTAATAAAATCCATGATAGTTCATTACTGTTATTTCATTCTAAGAGTTTTTATTTTAATTGATAGCTAATTAGAATGATGCGATAAAGTATACAGAATGAATAATCGATTGAATTAAACTAAAAAGGAATTTGAAATTAGTTTCGAAACATCAATAATCGATTGAATGCATATACCTTTGTGATAATAATAAACTTGTAATTAAAATGATCAACATGGTCTAAATCAATAATTATTTTGAGCACCTTCCTTTTTTTTTTTTGCACTCAACTTCTAAGTAATCAATAAGGAGGGCATCAATGATATCATCACTACCATTTATGTTATTATTTATGATATCATCATCAATATTATGATCATCATCATCAAAATAAACATCATACAATGATGGGCAATGTCAGTCCACATTTACCTCATCACAAATAGGATTATTGAAATCTTCATAATACTCGTTCTGATAAAAAAAAAATTAAAAGAGTTGTCTCCTTTACTCATGCTTTTGAAATGAGTTTTTAAAACTAGTTATGGATTCGTGATCACTCTTCTCATGATCCTCCGATATTTTTTTTTCATCTCTGCTAATCGATAAGATAATTATTTAACTTTCCTCTGCATGATTATTATCTCCGGTTGAAATGTTAATTTTGTAATTAGTCTCTTCATATTTTCTATCACCAGCTCTTGAATATTTCTCTCTACATGAGGAATCTCCTCATCCTCTTTAATTTATTTGAACATGTCTTGCTCCGCAACCTCTTCTAGCCACAATTATTTAGTAGCACATAATAAATAAAATAACATGGGATTGCAACACATATAAAGCAAAAACCTGGGATCGTTGGGCTCTGATACCAACTGATATAGATAAAAGTAACACAAGAAAGATAGCAAACATAGGAGCATAAAATTATGCTAAAAATGGATCACTCAAAATCCTTAATTCAAAATTTTATTCATGAACATTTTCTTTTCAAGTAGTCTCCTCAAATACAAGTAATTAAATAACTTTATTTATACTAGAAAAAAAGGCCTAAACAAACCTAGAAAAATAATAAAAGAATCATAAACAAAAAAAAAAAATCTTAAATCAACAATGAAAATATAGAAAATATTGAGTATTATCGGAAGCTCTTTCCAATCTTTGATTGCTGCGACATTTTAACCTTATAGGAAACAAAACCTCTAGAATTTCCTAGCAAAATTTTAGCTCGATCCAACAGTCATATCAAAATTTATTCTCATTAACATAAGATTGTATATTTAAGAAAAATCTCCTGCTTCAACACCACAATAGAGCTCCCCTTATCAAACCCGTTTATACTAGGATCGACTAGTTTTTTGGTCAAAATCAATATTTGCATTTTTCACTATTGTCTTTTTTCTTTGAATTTTGCTATTGATTAATAAATCAGAAGCAATTCACTATCAATTTTGCAACAAAAAGACATAATCAATGAGAAAATAATTTGATAACCAAAATGAAAAAAATCACTAAGTGATTTATGAGTGTATGTACAATGAATTCTGCATAGTATAACCTCTATCTATTTTAGCTTTTTCTAAAAATTAAGGTCAAAACAAGAGTCTAAAATAGTCCAGTATAAGAAATTAGGAATTAACTCTTAAATGAAACACTACTTCCTTTCTCTTATTAACCATTAGAAAAACCTTTGGAAAAATAACATGTTTAATACGAGAGTGTTTGAAAATGTGGCAGCGGTTGCTTTTCAAAGTGCTTTTCATTCCAAAACACATTAAAATCATATTTTTTTTATTTTTTAAAAATTATTTTTGACATTAGCATATCAAAATAATTTGAAAACATTAAAAATATATTAATTTAAAATAAAAAAAAAATTTAAATGTTTTCAAAAGGATTTCCAAAACCTTGTAGAGAATAGCAAGTTTAACAATTTTATTTAGAAATCACTATTTTCAATTGCGACTTTGTAAAAATCGTTATTCTCAACCACAAAATAATGTTATTTTATTCAAAAATAAAATTTCTAATGGTATTATTTTACTGATTTTTTTGAAACAGTGCGAACTTTAAAAAAAAATTATTTAGGGCGCTGTCCTTGATAATTGATAAGCTGGGCAGCGCAGGCCTATTCTGTCGTCTTCATCAACTATTTATAAAACGTGTGTTTAGTGTAGGAGAAATAACGAGTCACATTATCCCATGAACAAACAGGTGTTAGACTCTCGTTCATTACTTTAACTGTTTTTTTTTTTAAAAAAAAGTCTTTGGAAGGCATGGAAAAGATTCCTTAGTTCAGACAATATATATCACGCATTTAATGGAAAACGAATAAAGGGTTCATATGGGTGCCACGTGGATTGTGGATAAGATAGTGTTATACACAGTACAAAAATCTATGACCTACATCTTCAAATTCTTAATTTATAAATTACAAAAAAAAAAAAAAACACATGAAGAATTCATAATTGCATGGTATTATTCACCACAATAATATAATTGAATTTTTTTTTAATAATATTAGGTAAAATGTTCTTTTCAAAAAATCCATTATATAATATCAGTATTGCTGTTTTTTGGGATGATGTTTGAAATATCTTATGTTTTCTTTTCAATGATGATTTGCAAGTTAATGGTAGCGTTTCTAGATGTGTTTTTTTTTCTTCACTCTCTTTTTTTTATTTTTCCTTTGTTAAAATATAAATGTATCATTTAATTTATTTTTTTTTGTTTTCAATGCGGTCTTTATTTTTTTTTATTATTTTTATTATTATTGATTCTTTCTTCAATTTCACCCCTTGTCATTCAGTTTTATTTAATTTTTATATCAAATTTGATCCTTATTTTTTTAATTTTTATTTATTTTGTTTTGGAGAATTTATTTATTGTATTTTTTTATATTTTATCTCTTAACATTTAGATGATTAAGAATTTTGATTAGTTATTTTTTAGGGTTTGCTTTGTATGAGGTTAGTTCTGATCTCATAACCAAGATCACAGGTTTAAAAGGTTAACACGAGTTGACTTGTTTTTATAAGTTTATTTTTAAAATTGATTTTTTTTTCAATTTCATTATTTAACATTAGATTTCTTAGAACTTGATGTTCGTGCTTTTATTTTTTAATTTGATCAATTTCAAACCCTGCATTCACGACTATTTTTTCAGTTTGGTCCTTAATTTTGGATTTCTTCACCCAATCTCAAAGGCAGCACTTTCCCTCTCTCGGTATCACCAATAAGATTATCTCAATCTTATGTCTATAGTCCCAGGGATAACGGGTTAATCCAAGCTGACTCAATTTTTTTTATTTCTTTTTTTAATTAATATTTTTTTCAATTCTACCCTTTAATATTAGGTTATTTAATGATTGAATTTTATAATTTTATTTAGTTTATTTTTCACGAGGTTATCTTTTATATCATGATCAGATTATAAAATTGATATACTAACTTAGGGTTTCACTCACGTGAATATTTCTTTTGCATTATTTAACCTGTAAATCTTAATAAAATATTTACAGAACATGTTTGGTTTAAGGACAAGTTATTGGTTGGTCACTATGTTTGGTGATTTGTTTTCAAAAATAAATCAACAAAAAATGTTTTTTATTAGATGAACTTTTTTTCTCTCTAAAATTTGAAAAAATAAATCCATTTTATATATTAAAAAAAATGTTCTGTTTTTTATTCTTTCTATTATAATTCTCACCCATATTTTTACTTTTTTTATTGTTTTAAAAGCTTATATAATAACTAATTAATTATTATAATATATTATATTTCATTTCTATTATGAATTTATTTATATATGGGGAATATGGGATTGAACAAGAAGCTTTAATGTAAATAAATCACCAAAGCGTTCAATGAAAATATTATTTGTCCTCCACCATTTTGAATTTGTTTAAAGATTCAAGGAAAATATACCTCTAGATCACCAAAGCGAACCTAAGAATTAAGATTGACAATTTAAAGAAAAAGGTGGTGATATATTATCTCGTGAACACTTATATTTATAGTAGAATTATAATAAATAGATCCTTTAATTAATTACAAATAGTTTTTATTTTAATTATAATTTTCAAAATCAAGAGAGTGACTCTTCGTAACCTAGAAAAATTCGACAACATTAATTGTTCTATTAGTTTTAGAAGCTAGCTAGAAACCTTATGTTCCCTATTTCTATTACATTTCCCTATTTCGCATGTAAACATTAATTTGTTTAAGTTCACGTTTTAAAAGTACTTTGTTAAGTTTAAACCTTTATGTTATGCTAACATTCAAGGCTTGAACTAAATTAAAGGTAGTATAAAACATTAAATCATAATTTAATATGTTAAAACCAAAATTAATGTTACAAAAATAAATGTATTATGTTTCTCAAGATATTCACTAATAGTTGGAGCACTATTATCTTCTTGGTTTCATGAACATTTACAAAAGTTTATCAACTTGTTTTCATGTGTCCAAGCAAAACAACTCGGTTCCTGACATTTAGTGTCCATATCTAGCTTAGCTTTCTTGCTTCCCTAGTTAGATCCATTTTTGCTCTTAATAATCGAATTAAAATTTTGGCTTATTTTATTTCATTCCTCGAGCAACTAATCCTTTTGTTAGGAATGAGTTGATTAGGCAAATAATTATTTATATTTATTTTTTTGGAACAATAGTTTAGGCTTGAGCCTATACTCCAATGGAGTTATGTAAGAAAACTTATATAATAAAAGTGTCGGATAGGGGAAAAGGGTGAAGAAATTAGTGGATAGCAGAGCTAAGGCATTCATTTGTAAGTTTTTTTTTAAAAAAATAAATAAATTCTTGTAATTTTATAATTCTTTTAATTATAATTGACTTTTGTTTTGTAGGAAACATATAATACTATAATGTTTGAAAAACATGTAGGAGACATTTCCACACATCCTACTCACAATCCTCAATTGTGGGTTGGAAGTTAGAGAGCAATTAATAGACCAGATAAGAATCGAGTTTATAAGATGCATATGGCATCAACTAGAGAAATAACATCATGTTGTACTGCTTCAACTCTAGACACATAATAGTCTAACCCAAGTTAGTCGATGTTAGAATTTCAAGCAAGGGTCTTATGACAGGCTGAGGAACGAGTAGCAAAATTAGAAGAACAAAATAGAAGGAATTGAGAGAAAATGATGGACACTACCAGAAAATCGATAAATACAAACAGAAATACCGAGATAATATTTTTGTTGGTAAATTGCCGACGAATTTTACCGATGGAAATATTCTCTCGATATTTACCGAGGGAATTACGGCGGGAAAAAAATAATTACAACAAAGCAAAAAAACAATGACGTGCCATTTTTACCAACGGAATTACCGACAGAATTTATTCCGTCGGTAAAATCCATCGGTAAATTCGTTGGTAAACTATGAACATTGTTCATCATGACAATTACAAAGAGAATCACCAACGGAAAATTCCGTCGGTATTTTCCAGAGAGCTCTGGAACTGTTCACTTCCCAATTGCACTGTTAATTACTGTTCTTTATAGACAAAATCACCGACGGATTGAAAAGTCGTCGGTGTTATTTGGCGCTTTTCTGAAAAATTTTGATTAAATTAAAATTTTAAAGTAAATATGATAGACGAAATCACCGCCGGATTTAAAAGTTGTCAGTGATATTTGGCGGTTTCTGAAAATTTTTTATTAAATTGAAAATTTAAATTAATTATTACTTATGGAATCACCGACGGAATGATTAAAAATATTAATATTTAATTATCCGTCGGTAAAACGCCCAATAAAAAGCCTAGAATCCCTAAACTTTTTCATATGATTTTCTTCTTCTTTTTTCCAAGCGTTTTGAGTATTATAGAGTGTTGATTTATATTAATTTAATTATTTTATAGTTTTGTAAAATGGATTTTTTTAAAAAATATTTTTAAATAATTACCGACGGAATTACATACGGTATTTTTCCGAGGGAAATACCAACGGAATGAAGCGAATAATTTTTTTTTGCACGCCTTTTCTGTCAGTAAATCCATCGGTAATAATATTTTTTTATTACGAATGATCAAAAAATTACCGACGAAAGATTCACCGACAGAGCATTTTTGTCGGTGATTTCGTTGGTAAATTAATTACCAACGAAATGATAGTACAAATACCAATGGAAAATTCTGTCAGTAAATCTAAAGATTGTGGTAGCGGGAATACATGGCTTTATATTATCCCACTCCTCATTCCAATCCTTTTAATCAGGATTTCCCCCCTTAAACTCCACCTTCATCTGTGTAGCAATGTATGTACTGTTGTCAAATTATTTTTTAATGAATATTGAAATAAAAAAAAATTGATGCTCAATAAAATTGGTAGTGTTTGGTTTTATTGTGATTTTTTTTGTTTTTCAAATTAACAACTACATAACTAAAAATATATATATATATATATATATTAAACTTCAAACATAATCACTAACAAATGTTTTTGTCCATCAATGATTCCATCAGAAATATAGGTACTATTTCATCATAAAGTTTTTCAATGGAATTAGCGATGGACATTATGTCACCAATATCGTCGCCTATTTCATTGGAAAAAACTAAATATTGCTGATGGAATAGGCGATAAAACATTTCATCAATAATTTATTTAGTGACACAATGACTGATGAAAGTTGGTTGGTGCATTTTATTTTTTGGCACCAATGTTTCGTTGGCATTACAAATTACCAACATAAATGCCAATGGATAGCAAATCCCCGACAAAAAAAATTTCAACAACGTGTTTCCATCGGTAAGTCCATCAACAATGTAAATGGCTGAAAAAATAAAGTTTACTCACCAAAAGAATATTTCATCGATGTTTTTCAATTGTCTGGCGGTGAAGTTTTGTTATTTAGGATTTGGCTTGCTTATAAGGTGAGCATCCTTTCAGCAAATTATAAGGGAAATATAAGAATACATGCTTCCCTTATAATTGATTTCAACTTGCTTTTCTAAGATAATATATCTGCTTTGAAAGCAAGTTCTTTACAAAACACTTCTGATGCAGTCAAGCTAACATGTAATTTTGAGTAGTTAGGTGCAGGTTTACCACAACTAGATGAGAATTTGCCCTAAATAGATCATGCGAGTGGCATAGTAGATGCATTTATGGATCGATGAGATAGGTTTAGGTCTAAAAAGAGGTCTGATCACACCAGACTAGGATAACAGCTCAAAAGGGTTAGACTTTTTATTCGGCCGTTGGATTATGGTCAAAATTTTATAGGAGTTTTCAGAGGTTGTTTTTCATATAATAATACTATATTGCTATACGGACCATCGGATCTTCAGATATCAAAAATCTCGTCGAGATCACCTCTGGTTTTGATAGTTTTTGTGATTTTTCCTTGTTATTTTCAGATTTTAGGTTATGTTTGGATTTTATGTTTTTTTCCTTTGTAATTTCATATTTTTATTTTTGATTCCTACTTATGGTAGGGTTTCTGACTTATTTAAAACTTTATAAACCTTCTAAGATGATAAATTTCATTATTATTATTTAGAGAGGATAAGCTTATGAATTTGTAACTCATATCTACATGTCCTTTTCGCGAATAAAAATATGTTTTTTTTGTAATTATTATATTTAGCTTCAACATGCATCAACTTCTATTGCTAAAAAATGTTACAACATGACGAAGAAGATGTTTAACTTATTTCATGATTGTTAGTATCTTGCATGATCATGGAAAGAGCAGTGCACCCATAATTGCTCCATACCATGCATAATGAACACTACACCATTAAACAGTTTTACCGACGGATTCATTCCGTCGGTGTGAGGCACGCTGACCGTCGGTAAATATTTTACCGACGGAATCCGTCCGTCGGTAATTTCTCATTCTGTCGCTATTTTTGTCGATAATAAAAAAAACCAAACACCGACGGTATTATAGACGGCGAAGCGCGCCAAAAAAAAATTTCCCTCGAGAACTTTACTGATGGAATAATTCCGTCTATCTTTTCAATGGTAATCACCGACAGAATATCCGTCGGTGATTATGGCATGGGTGGTAAATATCTCAAAACTCTCTGTCAAATACTGACAGAATATATCCGTCGGCAATAGTAATGGTAATCACCGACGGAATGTATCCGGCGGTAATTGTGGCATGGGTGGTAATTGTTTTGCAACTCTCGGTAAAATATCGACGGCCTGGTTTCGTCTGGAAATCCGTCGGTATATATTTAAAATATTTTTAAAAAAATTATTTATTAATAGTAAAAAAACTAAATAACCAAATAAAATTGTATTCAACATAAAAAATAAAGAAATAATGTTCAATAATATTCATCCAAATATTCATTATAAATTTAATGTGTTTCAAAAACAAAATTAAACTAGAATAACGGAGAAGCTGGAGGAGGAGGCTGGTTGTTCCTGGGACCGTGTGGCTAAGAAGGGGTTGCACATATATCATCATTCATCCTTGATCTCATCTCCATGACCATTTGACGGAGCTGATCATAATCTGTCGAGAGTCGTTTATATTGTTGTTTCAAGGCCACGAACTCCTCAGACTGGGTGCTCAATACTGATGGAGAGCTCCCAACGGTTGAGACATTACGGGCCGACCGCAAGTTTTTGGCCGTATTGTTGGAGAGTCCGTAGACCCGATTTTTATCGGGTCCACCAAATGATCCAACCTCCATCCACAAATCCAGATCAAAATCCGGATAGGTCGAAGGATCGTCCCCATATCTTTCCCTCAACCGGCTATTATAGGTCTCCTGATTTTTTTTTTTAAATCATCATATTCAATTCAAGAAAATAATAAGTTACGAAATAAAATGATTGAACAAACATACCACGAAATGCTGAGCACGGTTTTCCACGAACTGCTGCACCCCCTTTTGGCGGTCTTGACTCCGCACGTGCATGAGACAAACAAATCCATTGGACTCGGCTCACGTCCAAGAGACATAGCATGTAAGGAAAAAAAAGGTTGCAAGTTAAATATATTTATATGCAACAACAAATTAATTAACGATATATTTCATTTAAATTAATCTTACCATCCAGTGCGCTGAACAGGACGGAGCCGCTGGTGTGTGTGGTCACCGAACCATGAATTTGCCGGTTCCGGTTGTCGGCACCGGAATGTTAGCGTCGTGTGAACCGCTCAGACGTCACGTGCTCAATATATGTCGTTCATACATCCCTCGAGATGAATAACGATTTGAATTCCTGCCAAACCGCCACCTCATTCCATCCTTCAAGACCGTTATCCCTCGCATATCTTTTTGCTTTTTTTTTTGTATCGTACCAAAAATCATGCAACCTACTTCCATAGTAACAAATTAGAATTTAGAACATAAAATTATAAAACAAAAATAAATATTATTTTCGATGTTACCTAGTTGCCGCGTGATTCTCCCATACCCTCCTCAGAACATTGTTGTTTGCGTTGTCCCACTCAAATTTATGTTGTGTATATAAATAATTCATTTAAAATAAAAATAGTACAAGATATAAAATTATAAAAATAATTTATTAAAAATAACCTGGAAATTAAAAGTTAACACCTACCTGAAATCGTCGAAACCATGCATCGATATTAGGTCTCCACTCAGGATGTCTGGAAACCTGACTCCATTGAAACAATGGAATCTCCATCGACGATTTAAACGCCGATGTTATTGTTCGGGCAGCCTCAATTTTTGTGAACCTGAAATTAAATAAAATTAATAAAATATTAATTAGTTATTCATAAATTATGTTATAAGTATATAAAAAAACTAAAACCTAAACAAACTGACATTGAAAGGTCATCCTTCCATTGTGCCTGGTACTTGCTGGTGAATTGACCCCGCTGTGAAGATACACCGCCTCTGCGCTGTGAAACTGCGCTAGAAAAGGCAGCATCACAAGTTGGCGCAACTTCCTCGCCGTAATCAGCACCTAAGGATACATCCTCCTCGCTGCTAGAAGAACTAGCTGCAACCATCTGCTGACAACGTGCTGTAGATTTCATTCTACGCATCTACACAAATTTATATGAATAATTACATAATTAACTTTGATTATTTAAAAAAATTCAGCAGCATCTTCCCTATACTGGAGACTACCCACAGTTTTCAAACCTGCAAATCTTTACAAAAACCACAACCCAATTGACTCCATTGGATTATCTTATATACAACCTAACATCTATAGAAATTAAACATCTATATATTTTCAACTAACATCTATAGAAATGCATAAATGACAATTAAAATTGATGGAAATAATAAAAAAACATAACAATCAATAATAGAATAAAATTATCAAATAATTATTACAATACAAATAATTAAATAATTAAATTTTCATTCAACACATCTACACAAATTTATATGAATAATGAAATAATTAAATTCAATTATTTAAAAATATTCGTCAGCACCTCCCCTATATTAGAGACTACCCACAGTTTTCATACCTATAAATATTGATAATTACACAAATATTGCAAAATCAACTCAATACAACCTAACATTTATAGAAATTCAACATCTATATATTTTCAACTAACATCAATACAAATTCATAAATAACAATTAAAATTAATCAAAATAATAAAAAAACATAACAAACAATAATATCATAAAATTAAGATAAACAAATTAAATTTAATTCTATATTTCAATTAACATTTTAAAGGTAAATTCAACAATAACAATTCAAATTTAACAAAAATTTCAAGGTATTATGGCAATACAAACAATAAAATAAATTTAACAAATTAAAAGAAAAAACTAAAGAACACTACATAAATTCAAAATAAATTTAGGAATGAAAAATGTTACCTTAATAGTATGTTGATTTCAAGATTTTATCCACAAACAATACACAAAACAAAGAACACTACACAAATAAACATAATTAAAATAAAAAAAAGTAAAAAAATACAAAGATAAAGAAAGAAGAATACATACCTTTTAATATGTTGAAAACTACCAACAAAACAATAAAAACTCTTGCAAAAACTTAATACAAACAGAGAGGAGAAGAGAAGAGAAGATGAAATGAGGAGCGGAGCAAAAATGAATCATGAAGGGGGGGAGGGTTTTATACAATAATTTTTCCGGCGGAATTACCAACGAAAAATAGAATAATATTTTTTTGGGCTGGATTAAATTCTGTCGGTAATTTCCATCGGTATTTAATTTTAATTGATGTTCGCACCAAAAGTTCGAAAATCCCTCCATATTTTTCGACGTCCGTCAGCAAATCCATCGGTAATTGTGCGTCAGAGCACGCGTGCATTGGATTTTCCTGGGTTTGGTTTTTAAAACAGATAACCAATCAACTCTTGATCGATCATTTCTAAAGGAATGGGTCTATGTGTAATAAACTTATTGGCGCTGCTTTGCGAAAACAAAGACATCGTTTACGTTGCGGTGTCTAGCTTTTGAGTTGATTTCAACGAGACCATAGTGAGGATCTACTCTGATTCCTCTGTCAGTTATGTCATACCAATAGCATTTGAATAAAAACACTATTTTCTGCTCGCTATGACCTCTTCCAATCTACCGTAGTAGTCAACTTCAAACTCACTAGAAGTCGATCCCTTAATACAAACACCGCTGTCGTCTTTCTTCCATGCCCGTATTCTTCAGTATGAAAGACATATCCATTGACAAAATACATGTTATAGCACTTAACTTTTCTTTCAGGGCCCAGGCTTAGTAAAGACAGTGAAATAGCAGCACTACCTCCCATTTGATAAACCTTGTATATCAAATACAACAATAATCAATGAACGGATATTCTGTAATATTGACGTACAGTTAATTACATTGCAAGAGATAATGAGTTTGTGATAGGACTTACATGTGTTCTAAACCACGTGGCAAATTGTTCATCTTGTAATTGAAAGATCTAGGATTCGGTCAGCTGTGAGTTATTGGACACTAAGTATCGTCGATGTTGCCTGCAAGGTTGTTCCAAATTATATGAGTTTATGGTATCACAATGTATAAATAGTACACTCTTGACAAGGTTTAAGTCGAACATCTACTTGCTTAATAAAAGGTCTCAGTTCATCGTAGTTAAATAGGACATAATTGTGTGCTTGTCTGAACTCTATTTCAGAAAAATATCTTCCCCTTACGGCATTTTTAGGTGTGGGTTGTCCAGGATTGGAGAATATTGACAAGTTCCCACTTGAAGACACTTCACCACCATCATCATGCCGTGGAACACGATTGATCATCGTTCTCAAATGAGGTTCGAAATAGTATGAGATAAATGTTGAGATCTCCTCAACAATATAGCCTCACATATTGACGCCTCAACATGCACCTTGTTCTTAACTCTTTTTTTAAGATTGAACAAGTACCTGCATATATAGAATTAATAAAAAATTATCAATTAAAAAAAATTAAGAAACGTTTAATTATGAATTACATAGCAACTGTAATATCTAACCTCTCGAATGGATACATCCATCTGTACTGGACTGGTCCTCCAACTTTTACCTTAAACGGTAAATGTACGAGTAGATGCTCCATTGAGTCAAAACATAATGGAGGGAATATCATCTCAAGTTTGCATATTGTCTCGAAGATATTCATTTCAAGCCTTTCAATGTGATCAACATTCAACTTGCTGGAGCATATATCTCTGAAGAAATGACTGATCTCCGTGAGTGCATCCCATATCCCTTTTGGCAACAAATCACGAAAAGCTAATGGGATGAGTGTTTGCATAAACACATGGCAGTCATAACTCTTCATTCCAAATAATCTACATTCCTCCGTATTAACCAACTTGATATGTTCGAGGCATGTCCATCGGGGAAACGCAGACTCTTAAGCCATTTGTAGACTAGTAGTTGTGCGTTTTTCTCTAACACGAAGTTTGCTCTTGGTTTTGCGACCCGTGACCCATCACAAACCAACTCCATATTTTTACAGTTACAGAACAACGCTACATCCAATCTAGCCTTGATGTTGTCCTTTGTCTTCCCCTTCACATCCATGACGGTGTTGAAAATGTTCTCAAACATGTTCTTTTCAATGTGCATGACATCAAGGTTATGGTGGAGAAGATTGGTATTCCAATAAGAAAGCACCCAAAAGATACTTCGCTTCACCTAATTATGGGTCAAACCAAAACTAGGAAACTTCTGCTTACCTGATTGGAGACCAAACACAATGTCACCGTACTCTGACACAACATCATGCAATTCTTCACCAGAAAGACGAGGGGGTGCAACATCCTTTTCAACTCTGCGAACAAAGAAATCATTTTTTTCTTTCTGTACCTGTGATTCGGTGGCATGAAATGACGGTGACAGTAAAAAAAAAAGCTTTACCCCCGTTTGTTAGCGTGAATGCTTTGTTGTTCTCCATATAGTATGGACATGCTAGTTTTCCATGCATGCTCCAACCAGAAATCATTCCATAAGCTGGGAAATCATTGATAGTCTATAACAAAGCCGCTCTCATAATAAAATTATGTTTCCTCAAGATATCATAAGTCAAAGCTCTAGAGGACCACAGCTGCGTCAACTCATCAATCAACGATCGAAGACAAACATCTATATTCCGCCCCAGATTGCTCGTACCTGGTATGACCATAGATAAAAACATGAACTTCGACCTCAAACACATCCCCGGTGGCAAGTTATAAACCATCAGTATGACCGACCAACAAGAATAAGGAGCAGCAAATGACTCGAATAGGTTGAATCCGTTTGTACACAACCCAAGACGCACGTTCATTGATTCAGCTGAAAAGTGGGGATGCACACTGTTAAAGTGTTTCCATGCTTTGCCGTTAAAATGATGCACCATCACTCCATCAACCGTATGATGTGATTGGTGTCATGTCATGTGCTCAGCGGTCCTTGGTGACATGAATAACCTTTGCAGTTTAGGTGTGATTGGGAAGTATCTAAGCTTTTTATATGCTACGAGAGTCTTTCCGCTGCCAGTTCTGGGTTTGTAACGGGAATGCCCACATGTCATGCACTCGGTCAACTCAGTATTTTCAAGGTAGTATAACATGCAGAAGTTAGGGCACATGTCAATTTTCTGGTATCCTAAACCGAGGGGTTTCATCATGGACTTGGCAACATATAAGTTCTCTTTCAGCCTGTTCCCCTCAAGTTAAATGCTTCTCGCCCATTCGATAATCTTGTCATAACCGGCCTCACTCAACGCGTGATCTAACTTGATGGTGAACACATGTGTTATGACCGATAATTTTTTGTGGTTCGTGTAGCCATCCCATAATGGTTTGTTAGAATCTTTCAATAGATCAAAAAACCTTGCTGCATCTGCATTAGGTTCTTTTTCTACGATTGGGCATTCTCTGACATTACCTTCACTCATTCTCATTGCATCAATAACCATATTCCTGTAAGGATTACTGTTGTCATTTCCAACTTCATGCATGTTGCCAGCACTAGAAGTTGACCCAACCACCCTTTCTACCATGCTCTCATTAGGAACAAATAGTTCTCCGTGTGCATACCAACACAGGTAATCCTCCATGAACCCTTTGGTTAGAAGATGCATCGTTACAACATCTTGATGCAGAAAATTTTTATTTTTACACTTCCTGCATGGACACCTAATACCGCCATCAGTAAAATTCCTCAGGATAAATGTTGTGAAATTAATAAAACCCTGAGCCCCGTTACAATAATTCATCCTCCGCAATCCTTGGGGTGAGTCCCGATACATCCATGAACGATCATCCATGACTTCTATCGAACCTCTATAAAATTATGACGACAACATGTATTAATTAACTACGTTACGTAAATAAACATAACAAAAATATTGGTTTACCCCGACATTATCCAACAAACTAAAAACTTGTGTTAAATATTCATTATCAATTATCAACTATCAACTATCAACGTCCATACAAATTTATACATATATAAATTTACGGAAATCACAACTTCGCAATAGAATTGATAACAATTAAAACGGACCCGTTAAACAAACTATTATTTATTTCATCACAACACATCTAATTCGGTGTAATTCAAACAAAGTTTCAACAATTTACAAACAAATATAATTTAACAAAATCTAAAACAAACTATAACAACTACAAAATTATACATTCTTAATACAAGTTTCTTTGACAAATAACAATCAAACAAGTACATACGTTAACAAAATACATATACTAAAAAAGCAATAAAATTCACAATTAAATGTTAAAACTAGAAAGGATATATTTACTTAAAAAAAATGATAAAATCCACAAGAACGGATGTTGTGACCACGTACAAAAGTATAAGAAACTTGAGTGCTTGTGTTGAGAAGAGGGGGAGAGATGGGATGGGTGGTTGGCTGTAGTTTGGGAGGGGAGAGGTGGGATGGGGAAGAAGAAGGGGAAGAAAAAGGAGAAATAGAGGAAGAGAGTGTCGGCAGAGGGTATATATTGACTTTTACCGATGGAATCACCGAGGTACACCTTCTGTCGGTATACCCGTCGGTGATTCCACCGGTGAATGTGTCACGTCACTGTACGGAGATCCAGGTTTGAATGCCTCAGTCATTCCGTCGGTATAAGCGTCTACAAAAAAATCCACGTCATCACACCGTTGCAACATTCCAAAAAACTATATAATCTGTCGGTGATACGGTCGGTATATACCGACGAACTTATTCCGTCGGTATAGACCAACCGTATCGCCAACGGATATTTTCTGTCGGTATATACCGACAGATGTTGAGATGGAATTATTTCCATCGGTAAAAATTACCGATGAAAAAATTATGCTGGTAATTCCGTTGGTTTTCGCCGAATTTGTGGTAGTGGAAGGGCTTTCAAGTAATTACATTAAAAAGTTGTCTTCACTTGAATTCTAGCTTAACGTCTCACTTTCAAGTTTTGCCACTTTTTTTTTTTTTTTTTTTTTTTTTTTTTTTTTTTTTTGAGGTGATAGGATCCTTAAGAAATGAATGGATATGAAAGATTTAATATTTCATGTCAACAATATATTAAAAAAAAAAAGAAAAAGAAATTGGCCGTTTCGCTAGATGATCTCTATATAAAGTCACATGAGCAACACCAGAATACCACAAAACACTTGCATTGCTCTAAACAACGTCTCTCTCGCCTCGGATTTCTAGAATGTCGAGCGTTAACGTGGTAGTGATGGTGGTTGGGCTGCTGGTTTTGGCTCAGCAGTCCTTCCAAATGAGTTTGAGAAACCCTGTTGCTGAGACAAACAATTGCAAAATTGATTTCACTCGTTTAGGTCTTGTCTTAACTTCTGATACCAACGAAAAGGCCCTTCAAGACTCTGGTCTCTTCACACCTGATGCTGAAACGCCTTATGTTGACATTGCGGGGAGAAGGTTCCACATTGGGACACTTAATGCTCGTTTTATTGTATATGTTAAGATCGGGGGAAATTCTGTAAGATTCCTCGATTCTTTATAATTATCTTTGTTTCTTCATTGCACTATTTAAATATTCAATATATTACACTGTTGCTGTCCATTGCTAACTGCAACCAAACTTAGGTAAATGCTGCCATTGCTGTGCAAATCCTCTTGAATAGATTCCGTATTCATGGAATTATTCACTTTGGTAGTGCTGGGAGCCTTGATAAAGAAAGTATAGTGCCAGGTGATGTTTCCGTGCCGCTTGCTGTTGCTTTCACAGGAGCTTGGAATTGGAAGGTAATTTTATATATATATATATATATATATAGACACACACACACACACACACTCTGTGAACAATGGTGATCGAGGACATAATATTTGGTTCTGGAATTTACCATGGAGCATTTTCCATGAAAAAAAAATATATAACTACCCTATATATTTGGATGACTTGAAAGAAATTTAATTTAATTTTCTGGGTTTAAGTTGTATGTTAATTATAAGACACACACATCTTATACGTAACCAGCTTTAATTTTTACAATGGCGCAGAAATTCGGGTCAGATGAAGGGACGCTGAACTTTGGCGAGTTTAATTATCCAGTGAACGGAGAGAACTTGTTGGCTAGCGTAGACTATGATACAATAAAATTGTTCTCTAAAGGACAATCACCGCAGGATGTTTTCTGGTTTCCCAGCACCACATCCTGGTATAGTGCTGCCACTCAAGTGCTTCAGGTTTGTCAATCTAATTTTGATCCTTCTTCTTTATCAATAGACACACTGTATTACATACGCTTGAATAATTTCTGTGATATGCAGGATTTGGAGTTGAGACAATGCTACGATGGAGTTTGCCTACCTTCCAAGCCTAAGATTGTGTTTGGAACTAACGGCTCTAGTTCTGATTCTTACATTAAAAATAAAGCATATGGAGATTTCCTTCACAAAGTTTTTAACGTCTCAACTGCCGATCAAGAAAGCGCTGCTGTAGCTTGGGTTAGTAAGAAGGAATAATTTCATTGAACTCAGAAAAGTTTTCTCTAGTTCATGTGCTCGGCTAACTAGCTAAAATTTATTGGTCCTTTGATTTGCAGACATCTTTATCAAATGAAAAGCCATTCATCGTGATCCGAGGTGCTTCCAATGTAGCAGGTGAAGCAAATCCAGGATTTTCGCCTGCTGGCTACTTGGCCTCCTACAATGCTTTCCTTGCCGCAGCCAAGTTCATTGAGTCAATTCCTACGCCACGTCTGGCTTGTGAGTGATGGGATTTTGTATCTGCTTCTGAGTCGTTTGAGTGCTATGAAAGAGATCGATGACCGATTGCACTCAAATGAGCTGAACTGTGTTTGGCCTACTAAATTAAATAAACTCGAATAAAAATGCTATGAATTTTCTCCATTATATAACGTATTCACCTGTTCCTAATTTTAATTCCGGTACTCGATTATGGATGATTTTAACATTGTCAAGAGTCGGGAAAATGAGGTTTCTTTAACAACTTTTGCTATGAAAAAGTTGGTTTTTAAGTCAAAATTTATTATGATCATCAATGCATGTTTTAATTAAAAAATAAAAAATAAATATGAATCAATTATTTTTACACACCTATATAAATAAATTTAGAAATAATAAATTTAAAAAAATTATATAAAAAATAGATTTTTTATTCTCATTCAATATTAACTAGCATATTATTTTAAAACTTATATATTTTAAGTTAATACATAATTATTCTTAAAGAAATTGCTAATATTATCATAAAAATCTCTAATTCTCTTAAAAATAACTTAATTGGATTCATAAATATTATTTTAATAAATCAACTTAAAAAGAATTTTATTCACAAAATAAAAAAAGGGAAAAACAAATTGTTAAGGGATCTTGAACAAAAAGGCCACATAAATGTTTCCAAAACAATAAAAAATAAGGGATAAAAACAGTTGTCTTATAGCAATACACAGTGCAACTATTTCTATATCACAGTAAATGAAACAAAGGTATAACATTTTAATTTAGTTTCTTTACTAGTCAAGGAATCCAGGTTAATTTCTATAGCAATCCACAGCGGATCATGTGTCATCTTTTAGTTTAAATTCTGACACATTTGATGTGGGGTTTGAGTTTTCTATAGCTTTAAAAATTCAATTTTAAACTTATTTTCTCATGAAAACATCATAAGAACCTTAATAAACTTATTTCTAATATCAAAGCACTCTTTAATCACTCTAAAAACTTGAGTCCAACCAAATAAAAATCAACTTTACTAGTCTTGATCTATTTTCTGTAGTATGTTCAAAGAAAAAAAATCATTTTCAATTAACTCCTCTCTCTAAAGATAATTCATTGACACCAAGGTAAATTTTTTATGTGGTTGGACTGGAACCAAATAAATTATTTCTCTCCTCTCTCCTTTTTCTAATAACTTTATCTTTTCTTCTCAACACTAAGGGCTTTACTAGTCTTCATCTACTTTCTGAGTATGTTCAAAGAAAAAAACCATCTTCAATTCCACTATATTTGCTAATTTAAGTATTAAAGAATATCGTATACAACCAAAGAACTTATTTTATAAGATTTTTCACATTGTCATCACCACTTGTAAAAACAATTTATCCATAACCGGCGACAAGATCGCAGAATTGGGCCCAAATGATCGTTTGTACGTTTTATCAATACAAGCAATTATTGTCTCTAGCCGAACATCTCTTGTGGCTCTGTAGTGGGTTTGGTAATTCCAGCTTATCAGGGCCATGCATTTTCATATCTAACAAGTTAACCCTTGGCTTTCAATTAGGCTGTGCCTTGTTACCCACCTTGCTTGCTTCTTTACAGTATGTAGACCAATTTTAAAGTTGTGGGATGTTGCTCATTGACAATGCAATGGTCTCACTTTTGGTGCGACAGTGAACATCAACATTCTGGACAAGGCACCATTGCTAGTCAAGATACAGCTTTGAGATTTCTCAGACACCTCCTTCTGTCACTGTATTCTTTGGGGCACGGGACATGGAGACGCCGTCAGGAGCGAGGACCCTTTTCTCATGGCTCGCTTCACTAGCAATTACGTGCCAGCTTCGGTGCACCATATTGACGCTAACACAATCCCATGATCTTCTGGAGAAGATCATGCCAATCTTTCCAAGCATTCAGGAGAAGATCATGCCATCTGATTGTATTACAGTTAATTATATACGTCTATCTAGGAACTGATTACTCCTAATTATAGTATAGTGTATATCCTGTAACAGCTACTTCCTTATTACTCTCACCTTCTGTTGTAAACATTTTCCTATATAATAATATTCCAACGCCATGTGCAAGGTGTGGTTGATAATTATTGGTTTACAAAACCTTACATGGTATCAGAGCTGTAAGATTAACATCCATTAGATCCTATGGCCTCAGAAAATTCTTCTTCTACTCTCTCCTTCAACACCATGGTTCACATGGTTACTATCAAATTATCCTCCACCAATTTCATTCTCTGGCGCAGTCAAGTGGTCCCTTTATTGCAGTGTCAAAAACTGTATGGACATATTGATGGCTCAACACCAATACCATCTGCTGCCACTGAGCCTGCAGCTCACAATCTGTGGAAACAATTGGATCAGCTCGTCATGAGCCTTCTGCTTTCTTCTCTCACAGAAGAAGCTCTCTCTATTACTATCGGCTTTACAACTTCAAGAGATGTCTGGAACTCTCTTGAAACCACATTCAGCCAAAAGTCTAAAGCCCGTGAGCTCCAAATTAAGGATGAGCTTCATCTCATGAGGCGTGGCTCTCGTAGCATCTCTGAATATTCTCGAATTTTTAAAGCTCATTGTGATCAATTATCAGCAATGGGACGTCCAGTTGAAGATACTGATAAGGTGCATTGGTATCTACGTGGTTTAGGCCATGAGTTTTCAACCTTCTCCATCACTCAACTCTCTTTAACCCCTATTCCCAGTTTTACAGATATTGTTCCCAAAGCAGAAAGCTTTGATCTTTTTTCAAAGTCCATTGATCATAACACAGGGGTCCCTGCCTATGTTGCAAATTTCTCCCCTGCATCCTCAACCAGTTTTGGAAATTCCAGCAACTACCAACACAAATATAAAGGAGGGTCATCAAAGGGAGGATACCGTCACAAGCAGCAGCCTAGACGACCTCCTAGATGCCAAATCTGTCGTAAGGAAGGTCATTACGCAACAGATTGTCATCGCAGATATATCAAAACTAATGAGAACAAATATATCAAACCTGATGCCAATATTGCTGAAGCCCTTGCTCATTGCACCATTCATGATGCACCTGCAGATTGGTACACAGATACGGGTGCATCAGCACACATGACAGCTGATGCATCTCAACTTGATCAAATGGAACCTTACGCTGGTAAGGACAAGGGTATTGTTGGTAATGGCTCTTCTCTTCCAATCACCTACACTGGTTCTTGTTCTCCCACTCCCCATCTTCAATTAAATGATGTTCTTGTTGTTCCAAACTTGACTAAAAACTTGCTCTCTGTCAGTAAACTCACCCATGACTATCCTTTCTCTGTCTCTTTTACTGACACTGATTTCATCATCCAGAATCTTCACACTCAAAAAGTGGTGGCAAGCGGCAAGCATGTTGATGGCCTTTATGTACTGAAGCGTGGACACCAAGCATTTTCTACTGTCCTCCATAAATCCAGTCTTTGTAATTCATTTGCAGTTTGGCATGCACGTTTAGGACATGTCTCCTCTTCAATAATTTCAATTCTTAATAAACAAGGTTCACTGTCCCTCTCTTCTCTATTGCCAAATCAACCTCTCTGCATTAGCTGTCAAAAGGCTAAAAGCCATGCATTACCATTTTCAACAAATGACAGTCGTTCCAATGACATTCTTGGTCTTATACACTGTGATCTTTGGGGACCAGCTCCCATTAAATCCATCTCAGGCTACCAATACTATGTTATCTTTATAGATGATCACTCCCGTTATACTTGGTTCTATCCATTAAAGCACAAAAGTGATTTTTACCCCACGTTTCTTAACTTCCAATCCTTGGTTGAAAATCAATTCTCTACGAAAATTAAAATTTTCCAAAGTGATGGGGGAGGGGAATTCATCGGTAAAAATCTACAGACCCACTTTACTAAGTGTGGAATTCATCATCAATTCTCATGTCCCTATACACCATCTCAAAATGGTAGGGCAGAAAGGAAACATAGGCATCTCACCGAAACAGGCCTCACAATGATGTTTCATTCTGCTGTTCCTCTTCATTTCTGGGTTGAAGCCTTCAATACCGCTGTTTTCACTATTAACCGCTTGCCAACACTAGTCTTGAGTGGGAAATCTCCTTTTGAAATTCTGTATGGTAAGTCTCCTCTTTACACTACCTTTCGCATCTTTGGTTGCTTATGTTTTCCGAACCTGCGTGCTTATACCAAGCATAAGTTTGAACCAAGAAGTCTTCCTTGCATCTTTCTTGGTTATCACACTTCATACAAAGGATTTTGGTGTCTTGATCTTGTTTCTAATCGAGTCTTTATCACTAGACATGCTCGTTTTGATGAAACTGTATTTCCATTTTCCTCTTCTAGCATGCAACACTCCTCTGCCATCTCAGATTATGTTGCTTTTCATGATCCTATTCCATTCCTTCCTGCTATAGCTGTCACTAATTCCTCTATAGGGCCTCCATCTCCATTACCAGTGACCTCGTCCATGCCATGCAAGAAATGTGCCTTGGACTTGTCTTCACCTCACAGCCCCTCATCCTTAGTACCATCTGTTCCTGCTCCTCAGGAAGTGCAACCTCCAGTACTTCCAATTGCATCAATTCCACCACAGAATTCTCATCCCATGCTCACTCGGGGAAAAGCAGGCATCTCCAAATCCAAACATTCCAGTTATATATGTCAGGTCCCATCTTCTCCTTTAATTTTCTCTCTTTTAGTTATGAAGGAACCAAAAGGTTTCAAAAGTGCTGCCAAGTCTCCCGAATGGCTTGCTGCCATAGATGACGAAATTAAAGCTCTGAAGCTGAATCAAACATGGGAATTGGTTCCACGACCTGCTGCTACAAATGTGGTTGGATCCAAATGGGTTTTCCGCACCAAGTATCATTTAGATGGTTCCATTGATAGGCTCAAAGCACGCCTTGTTGCCAAAGGCTATACTCAACTCTATGGTCTTGATTTTAATGACACTTTTAGTCCAGTTGTTCGAGCCTCAACTATTCGCATTGTTCTCTCCATTGCAGTCTCTCGTGGCTGGACAATGCGTCAGCTGGACGTAAAGAATGCTTTCTTGCATGGCCTTTTACAAGAACAAGTTTACATGGAACAACCACCGGGTTATGCTGATCCCTCTCATCCAACACATGTTTGTCGTCTTAAAAAGGCGTTGTATGGCTTGAAGCAAGCACCACGAGCATGGTTCCATCGATTTAGCCATTTCCTGCTCACTGTTGGTTTCACTAGCAGTCAGGCTGATTCCAGCTTATTTGTCTATTCATCAGCCCTTGATACTATTTACTTGCTCTTATACGTTGATGACATTATCATCACAGGCAGCAATATATCCCTCATTGATTCCTTCATTCGCAAATTACATCATGAGTTCTCCATGAAAGATCTTGGCGCCTTGAATTATTTCTTGGGTCTGGAATTCACTCACTCTGCCACAGGAATATTTCTAAGTCAACTCAAGTATATAAGAGATCTTCTTCTTCGCGCTGATCTGCTTGATTCTAAACCAGTTGCCACTCCGATGATTGTCTCTCAACATTTATCTACTGATGGCATTCCATTTCATTCTCCCACTACCTATCGTTCTCTGGTTGGTGCACTTCAGTATCTAACCATTACAAGGCCTGATATTACACATGTCGTGAACTCTGTCAGTCAATTTATGCATAATCCACAGGAACATCACTTCCAGGCTGTCAAACGAATCCTCAGATATGTTAAAGGTACTCTGCATTTTGGTCTCAAGATTACACCATCCAACAGCTTCACCATTTCAGCTTTTTCAGATGCCGACTGGGCAGGTTGCCCAGATACCAGTCGATCAACATCAGGCTATGCCATCTTCTTAGGTGACAATCTTGTTTCCTGGACATCTAAAAAGCAATCCACTGTATCTCGCTCTTCTGCAGAATCTGAATATAGAGCCTTAGCACTCACTGCAGCTGAAGTCCAATGGCTATTAAATATTCTTCATGACTTACATCTTCAGCCCTCGGACAAACCCACTCTCCTGTGTGACAATGCTAGTGCCATTTTTATGGCCAGGAATCCTGTTGCTCACAAACGATCTCGCCATATTACTATTGATATTCATTTTGTTCGTGAATTAGTTTACAAAGGTATATTAAAGATTCAGCATGTGTCGTCCCCCTTACAAATTGCAGACATCTTTACCAAAAGTCCATCCAGATCCTTATTTCTGCTCTTCAGGTCCAAGCTTCGCGTGTTCCCTACCACGCTTGACTTGCGGGGGAGTATTGACGCTAACACAATCCCATGATCTTCTGGAGAAGATCATGCCAATCTTTCCAAGCATTCAGGAGAAGATCATGCCATCTGATTGTATTACAGTTAATTATATACGTCTATCTAGGAACTGATTACTCCTAATTATAGTATAGTGTATATCCTGTAACAGCTACTTCCTTATTACTCTCACCTTCTGTTGTAAACATTTTCCTATATATTTCTTCATTTACTGTTTGTTAATAATACTAGCGTAAAAATAGGAATTGTTTCCGTAAAGTTAAGGGATAGATTAGTCAGTAATATTCTACCTCTACTGCTATATAAAGAGGAAGTATTGTAACGTTTAGAGAACAGATTGTATTCAGTGAATAAGAAAACAATATTGAATATTGAATTTATCATGGTATCAGAGCTTGGTATCTCTTAAAACACTACTGAATTGCTTCTCTCTTTCTTCTACGTAAAACACTACTCTGTATTATTCATCCGCTTAAAAAAACCTTCATCTTCTTGATCTTCTTAAATACAACTGACCTTCATCTTCTTGATAATCTGACTTATTCCTGCAAGTTGTTTCTTTTTGATACACTCGTCTGTCTTCAAGAACCAGCTTTCTTGAAACCATATTCTTGATACTAATTCCATAGCCTCTCTCTGTTTCACGTCAGGTTCACCACATCCTCTGATTTTTTAGTCTTGCTCACTTTCTTGAAACCTTGCATCATGATGAATAACCAAACAGAAGCCACCCCCATTATTCATGTTCAAACCGAAAACACAGGATTCACAACCAGTGTTATTCTTACTGAAGTTAACTATGATGTATGGTCACAGATTATGGAAATGCAAATTGCAGGAAGAGAGAAACTTGAATATATTATGGGCAAAACACAACCCCCCCAAGATTCAGATGCATCTTATGCAAAATGGTATGCCGAAAATCAAAAGGTTAAGGGATGGCTGTTAACCTCTATGTCACCAGACATAATGAAGAGATATATCCGATTACGCACTGCACGAGAGATCTGGAATGCTTTGTCCAAAGCATTTTATGATGGAGCAGATGAAACACAACTGTTCTCATTAAATCAGAAAGCCTTCTCCTTGAAACAGATGGGACGCCCGTTGTCAATATACTATGGTGATCTTGTGGAAATTTTCCAAGAACTTGATCATCGTGATAGAACTATAATGAAAGATCCTGAAGATGTCATTACCTGTAGAAAATCTGTTGAAAGATTACGGGTACATATCTTCTTGAATGGATTGGATGCTGAATTTGAGCAAATACAAGGAGAGATTCTTAGAAAAGATCCAATATTGGATCTTGAAGAAGCCTATGCATACGTACGTCGTGATGCTGTTCGCAGAATTACTCTGAACAATGAAACCAATCTTGATGAATCATCTGCGATGATGGCACGACGAGCCAAGCCTAGAACATACCGATCAACCAATACAGGACCTATCAATCGGGTAGCAGGACCTCAGAATAACAGCTACGAGATTGGAAAAGTCAAAACAGAATACGTTTGCACTCATTGTGGTGAGACTGGTCACACAAAGTTAAAATGCTATGAATTAATTGGATATCCAGAATGGTGGGATCCTGCCAAAGCACCACGAAAACGGAATCAAAGATCAAACACTCATGCCTTAGCAGCTGCTGCAGAACACACCACCTCATGCACACCTCTGAACAACTCAGCCTTGGTCACAACATCTGGTACAGTAGCAGAACTCACCATTGCATCCAAGGACGATTCAACATTGATCACAACATCTGGTAAGGTCCTTCATACTTCCTCTGTTAGAAATAGTAATGAATGGATAATTGATTCTGGAGCTACTGACCACATGACCTTTGACAATCTATGTCTTCAATCTTTAAAACCTTCTGAACAGCATATTATATCCACAGCAAATGGTACACCTTCACATGTTGTTGGGGAAGGTTCTGTCACCCTCACTAAACAATTAAACTTGGATTCTGTATTAGTTGTTCCAACTCTTAATCACAACCTACTATCTGTGGCTCAAATAACTCGTACCCTGCAATGTATTGTGATTTTTTGGCCTAACCTTTGTGTTTTTAAGGACATTCAAACTCAGAAGACAATTGGCTATGGTACTAGGCGGGGGAAGCTTTATTATCTAGAATTAACATCAGCAAGCTCTCATCAGTTGGCTCAAGCATTCTCAGCCAATAAATCTGCAGACTCTGAGGTTTGGTTGTGGCATAAACGCCTAGGACACTCATCTTTTGGATACTTAAAGAAGTTGTTGCCAAAACTCTTTATTAAACTGTCTAACTCAGACTTTAAATGTGAAGTGTGTGAATTGGCTAAAAGCCATCGTGTGCCATTTCAGATAAGCATAAATAAAAGTCTAGCACCTTTTATGGTCATCCATTCGGATGTTTGGGGTCCAGCAAAGAACCTATCTCTTAGTGATAAACGGTGGTTTATATCCTTTATTGATGATCACACCCGTGTGACTTGGATTTGTTTAATGAAATCCAAAAGCGAAGTTGGCTTATTATTCAAACAATTTCACAAAATGATAGCCACACAATATAACTCTAATATACAGGTTCTGCGTAGTGACAATGGTGGAGAATTTATCAGCCAAGAACTGAAACAATATCTAGTTGACCATGGGATTACTCATCAAACTACCTGTCCTTACACCCCTCAGCAAAATGGGGTGGCAGAGCGCAAGAACCGCCAGCTTCTTGAAGTTGTTCGGGCTTCCTTGTTTGGAGCTCATATGCCAACTAGATACTGGGGGGAAGCCATTACAGCAGCAGCATACCTCATCAACAGACTACCCTCAAGTACCCTACAGTTTCAGACTCCATTAAATGTGCTTCATGATGCCATAAAATCACCTACTATGTCGAATCTACCACCAAAAGTTTTTGGATGTACAACATTTGTTCATCTCCACAAGCCATTAAGAAACAAGCTGGAACCTCGGGCAATCAAATGTGTCTTTGTTGGTTATGCCCAACACCAAAAAGGTTATCGGTGTTACCATCCTCCAACCCATAAACTATATGTTACTCTTGATGTCGTATTTCATGAAGATAAAATGTATTACTCCACTTCTTAAAGGATCAATGACGAGGACAACCAAGGTAACTTGCAGGCTCCCAAAGACAACATGTATCACTTGGATGCTATAAGTGGAAAATATTACACCGAGGTTCAGTCACAAGAGATGATACAACTGGAGCCGCAACTATATACTGAAGACCAGACAGAAGTAGTAAGGCAATCAGAATCTGAGTCATCAGCTTTCCCCATGCAAAATGAGTCAACAGAACAAGTGACTTCTGAGTTTGAATCTATGCCCGAACCTCAGGTAAGTTCTGAAACTCAACTTAAAATTCTACCGCATAGAACTACACGAGGAAAACCTAGAAATGACTATGAACCACTCTTCACTTCTAAACCACATTACCCTATGAATAATTTTGTATCCTATCATAGGCTGTCAAAGGAAAATAAAACTTTTATGAAACAATTATCTGCTATATCTATCCCTAATAGTGTGCAGGAAGCTCTGAAAGATCCTAAATGGAAAGAAGCTATGAATGAAGAAATGAGGTCTCTTCAAAAAAATTCAACATGGGAAGTGGTTGACTTACCCATAGGAAAAGTACCGGTTGGATGCAGGTGGGTGTTTACCATTAAACATAAAATGGATGGTACCATTGAAAGATTTAAAGCAAGGTTGGTTGCGAAAGGATACACTCAAACTTACGGGATTGATTATACAGAAACTTTTGCACCAGTGGCTAAAATCAATACTGTACGGATCCTAATATCTCTAGTTGTGAACCTTGACTGGCCCCTATACCAATTTGATGTAAAAAATGCATTCTTGCACGGGGATCTCCAAGAAGAAGTATATATGGAATTACCTCCTAGATGTATGTTGCAAACCCAAGGAAGCACACAGGTATGCAGACTAAGGAAATCCCTATATGGGTTGAAGCAATCTCCTAGAGCATGGTTTGGAAGGTTCACCAAATTTATGAAATCTATTGGATACAAACAAAGCAACTCAGATCATACCCTTTTCTTAAAAGGAAATAAAAAGGCAATCACAGCTCTCATTGTATACGTTGATGATATGATAGTTACTGGAAATGATCATGAGGAAAAAGAAGCATTACAAATTCACCTTGCTCAGGAATTCGAAATGAAGTCTCTTGGCCATTTAAAATACTTCCTTGGCATTGAAGTATCAAGATCGAAAGAAGGAATATTTCTGTCTCAACGAAAGTATGCCATGGATTTATTGAAAGAAACAGGTATGACAGCATGTAGCCCAGTCAGTACTCCTATAGAAGAAAATCTGAAACTAAGTATACATCCACAACAAATCCATACAAATAAAGAGAGATATCAGAGACTGGTGGGGAGATTAATGTATCCCGCACATACCAGACCTGACTTGGCGTACGTTTTAAGTGTGATCAGTCAATTCATGCACTCCCCAAGCGAAGAACACATGAAGGTTGTTACTCGGGTCTTGAGGTACCTGAAATCATCTCCAGGAAAAGGAATTCTGTTTAAGAAAGGAGAAAACTTAAAAATTGAAGGGTACACCGATGCTGACTGGGCTGGGTCAATAGAGGATCGACGATCTACATCCGGATATTTTACTTTCATGGGGGGAAATTTGGTCACTTGGCGAAGTAAGAAACAAGAAGTAGTGGCTAGATCATCAGCCGAAGCCGAATACAGGGGGATGGCCAAAGCAATTTGTGAGTTATTATGGATCAGGAATCTGATGCAGGAATTGCTTATTGAGCAAACAAATGCTATGAAATTATATTGTGATAGCAAGGCGGCATGCGATATCGCTCATAACCCCGTCCAACATGATAGAACTAAACATGTTGAGGTGGATAGACATTTCATCAAAGAAAAGTTAGAAGGAAAAATTATTGAAATCCTTCATGTTCGGTCTCAAGAACAACTTGCCGATATATTAACCAAGGCAGTGTCTAGCCAAAGCTTTAATTGTTGTCTCAACAAGTTGGGCATATGCGATATCTATGCACCAACTTGAGGGGGAGTGTTGAAGATTCAAGATATTCCAGCCTTAATAATATCCTGTATATATATATTTCTTCATTTACTGTTTGTTAATAATACTAGCGTAAAAATAGGAATTGTTTCCGTAAAGTTAAGGGATAGATTAGTCAGTAATATTCTACCTCTACTGCTATATAAAGAGGAAGTATTGTAACGTTTAGAGAACAGATTGTATTCAGTGAATAAGAAAACAATATTGAATATTGAATTTATCAGTAAGAGATTTCTTTACTATTGTAAGTTCAAGTAGACTGCGGTATTACAGTGATATGCATTTTCAAAGGAAAAAAATGCATTGATGGCCCATGAGGTTACACGTAATCAGTATTGATATGCATTTTCAAGGAATGGTAATGGCGGGGGATATAAAAATTCATATAAAAATCACTGTGGTGATTTGCAAGAGCAGAAAATTTAAGGGGTTTTTTTGAGAAATCTCTCGTGAACAGATTGAGAGTGGTGGGATTTTTGGGGTCCATTCACTTGCCTGCCTTTTGGATAAGAGTTGCTAAATGGAAGCCATCACAAGACGAAGCACGTTTCCTGCATGGTGTTTAAGAACCTTTCACTGTAATTCAGGAGCGACACTATTTCTGTCATCGTTTTCGTGGGACCAGGTCGAAGAACACAACATGTTTTCTTCTTTCCAGAGGCGCATGCTTCATTACTTACAAAGCCGACAAAAGTATTTACTACACCGAATGATATTAGATTTACAAAAAAATCTTTCGAATATTCAGGGATAATATTCCAGTCAGTAAAATCCCAAATAATTATAATGGCATTGTGATAAACAGGGTGCCTAGCTGGTGCTTTAACTGCATAAACTTATTTGGAAAATATTGTTATGATTGAATCCTCAAGCTCAACAAATCTCTTTATGAAGTCTTCACCCATAACAGTTTTTTGAAGCTGATCAACACACACACCTTGGATCATGTCCAATGCAAAACCAGTAATCAACTCACCTTCGAAATAATTCCATTGGGGTAGTTCCTAAACCTCCATTGTTGCACAATAAATTCACCTTCAAGTCTATTCAATGTTAGTTCTTTCATCTGCACTAACAAATAGACGCAAACAAAAAGAGAGTATGAAAAAAAGAATAATTTTATGTGTTTGAGGTGCAGAGAATCAACACCGTAAACAAAAAGAGAGCTTCCTTGGCATCACAAGTCATAGGGATCTCACGCCAGATCTCCACTTTGAAAAACTTACATATTAATTTTTCTAGTTTTCAACACCCTTCAGCCGAAACCCACCTCTCTAAAAACTCCATGCCAAATCTCCACAATACATTCCATACTGTCACTACTAAAAAAATGGGGTATTAGCATCTGAATTTAGCAACGGATAATTCCGTTGCTAAATTCAGTAACGGATTTGCAACGGATTGCATATATATTATTTTTTTAATGTCAGCAACGGATTTTAGCAACGGATAATCCGTTGCAAAATTTACATTGAATTTAGCAACGGATTTTCCGTTGCTAATTAAAAAATAATTATTTAAATTTTAATATAAAACCAAAATTACGAACACCGTTGATTACATTTACAAGAATTAAATCGCAACCGTTGAGTGTTTGCTGGCTTTGGTAAATATACACCAGTGCTCGATCTCCCCCCACACCGAAAGCCAAACAGAGATAATGAAATGAACAAAACCAAAATTAATGATCTTCCACTTTTCCAGTCTCCTTCGTCCCTAACAACCTCGATCCATAGCTGTAGAAAAATAACCCTCTCTTCATCAATGTGATTTTCCTTTATCCCAAACATTTCATCTTCTTCGCGTCTTCAGCACCCATAATTTCTTTTCTTCATCTTCTTCTCCTTCATCTGAACAAAATCGAACCACACCCATCATTATCACCATCGAACATGCTGATTTAAGGTATCTCCTTGTAAACGGGTTGGGTGTTTAACGGTTTTCTTCAATAGTTCAGGTAAGTAATTAAGGGTTTTTGTTTTTGTTTGTTGCAATTTAACTTGCACTAAAAATTTTTCACCTAACTTTCCCAATCCAGGTTTCTTTCTGTCCTGTAGAACAATCTCGGTCACCTGTAACTCAAGAACACAGGTAATTTTTTTTTTTCAATACTTTGAATAATTGTTTTAGGCTATTAATTCGATAATATAGGGGTTTATGAAATGTTTTTACCATGATCTATAACCTAATTATGCATGTCTAATTGAAAATTTATCAAAACCCCCAATTTAATTTTTAGGGTTACGGTTCAAATTTTTTTTGATGTTCGTAAATTTTTTGATCTATAACCTAAAATAGCTGTCACTGGATATAAAGGGAACATAATGATAAGTTAAGGCACAGGAATTAATTTTTGATTAGAGGTTGTTTATGTTTATGTTCATGATGTTGAGTTTAATTTCCACACATACCTTATCATTACTATCACAGTTGTAAAGAGGGCATAGATGCTTTTGATATCATATACTATGAATCGTTTTAGGATAAACAAATTGATGTAGTACTGAACAAAAAGCCTAGGGTGATTATTCTGCTTTTTTTAAGCAATTTTTGTAATACCTGAGTTTGATCTCCAACTGTGATAATCAACACATCTTTATCTGGGCAGAAAGACACCCAGCCTTTCTTGGAGTAAACATGAAATTTCGATGACCCATCACATATATGCCTTCCTTTTTTACTGTAAATAAATATGTTGTTATAACAGTATATGACTGGGTTTTGAATGCAGGACCACGATTTTGGGAGAAACAGGCAAGGTGATACATGGGAAAAGGTTGGCCAAATTCGAGATAAATTTGAATATGACAGAGAGAAAAGAATGAGGGAGAAGGGTATGTTCAATGCATATAATTTACTCAATGTGTGGTCACTTATATTTCTCGGGATAAATTGGTCAAGGGGTCATTCTTGTAGGTATAAGTAGCTGATATGCTCAATAATAACTTCAAGTTGATTTCTTTTATCAGATTGTTTGTCTGTTAGGCAGTCCATGATTAAATCTTTGTGTTTAGCATGCTCGTTATAAATTGCAGAGCTGGAGTTTGAGCATCCATAAGCTTGGTTTTGATTGACTAACAAACATATGTATGTAGACAAGCACCTATATGTATTTACATATACACATGTATACATATATGTTTTGTGTTTTCTTCTTCTGAAGAGCACTGAAGTATACAAATTTTGCTTTCTCCTGTTCAAAGCATTCTAGATAGAAGAGGACATTTCAACATAAAGTATCTTCTTATTTAGAATAGTGTTCATGCACAGTTGCAGCCAAGTCAGGTTTTTGTTTTTTAGTGCTCACATCTGATGCTTTGTGTCACCTGCTACTGAAATAAGCTCTTGAATGTGAGTGGCATTTGTCAAGGTGCTAAACGATCTGTTTCTCTTTCATAGAATCTTGATTTTGTTTTTGGTAGAATTTTACCTTTCTTTATGGTTGCTTTTTTTCTGGTATTATTTTCATCACTAACACTTCCTGTCATTGTTAGGCCTTTGGGTTTAATAACCAAACCTAACCTAAAACCAGTCATTTTGATTTCCAAATTGTTAGGCCTATATAGGTTTAAGCAAATGAATTGTACATCAATGGTGGGCTAACTATATAAACATAAGCTCTAACGTAACGGAAGCTTGGATTTGCTTAGAAGCATTAAGTTCCATAAGGAAAAATCTTTTCTTGTCACAATAGAGTGAGTTGGACCATCATCATCGCAATAGAAAGGTGTGAAATTGAGTTTTTGAAATTAAGTGTTTTAAGATTTGAGAATTTTATATTTAAAAAATAAAAAACAAATTTTGTGTTGAAAAAGGTTTTGATATTAGAATGTTACCTATGAGGTTAGTAAACTGTTTTGGTGGTCTTCTAAGGTTTTCTGGTCGACAAAATGGTGGAATTCTGCTATTGGTTTGTGATAGAGAGGATCCCAATCAAAGCATCACATAATTAATGTATTAAATTTTAAAGAAAAAGTGTGTAGGGATATTCAATCAAAACAATTAATAATTTAGAAAGAATATGTTTTAACCCGAAAGAAAGAACAAACTTTAATGGTATAATATTTTATTATATCAACCTTTATTCCTTGTATTTGACATTGTTTATTTAATTACAGCATTTGATTCATTTGATAAAAAAAATCAAAACGCAGGAGTGTTCTTTATAGATTAAATGACTCCATCTTATAATAATTACAATATTTGAGTAATTTAGATATTCACAGTCCATTTTTTCCAAAAGCAGAAACTGCATTTAGCATTGTCATGATCCCTCTGGTTTCATAATTCTCCGAAGCCTGGCTGGTTGACAAAAACTGTAAGCGTCAATTAGATGTTTTTCTCATGAAGAACACACAGAAAACTCGGAAGATATGGTTTGCTTCCATGTTCATCAATGACAACCAGTTTGAATGTTAACCACATGGAAACGTACTGTGACAACATACCAAGGCATTACTGATCACAGATTTTGTAAATTATTGACTGGCTAAAAAGGTAATTTGTTGGGACTGGACGGATCAAAACTAAGTAGATAGTGATGATTGTGGACTTTTTTTACAGGACTCCACCGTACTGCATATAAAGAATCATATATACGACACTCATTTTGCTTATTCAGCTGTTGATTCTTTGTGTTAATCCATTGCAAAGTAGGAAATTAATAATCTATCAACCTTTATTCCTTGTTAAAAAATTACAAGAAAATACTTAGTTTATTCCAAATTCTTTATAAAAAAATCAATTATAAATGAGTAATGTTAATCTTACAAAAAACAAATAAAATCATTTCTTAAAAATTCCATCCATTTGATTTTATGTAATTCCGTAATAGGATCTTCATTCAATGCCCAAGTTTGTTTAGGAGTGGTTTTGGATAGAATATTTGATAAAATAGTACTGCTTATCATAAAGTTTTGAGTTTGTATCACCTTCTTATCATTGTTTATGATATTGCAATTACATTTTATAATATTTTAATTTATTAACAAAATCTTGTAATACCTGAGGATTCATCAATATAACCAAAATTTCATTGCTGTCACATTCTATAATATAAGGATTTGTTTTAAAGACTAGCAATTGTTATAACTTGATGGGTGTAACATATTGTTTATGTTTTTTATTTTTCCAGCAATATAAATGGCTTATTGGATCACAATATAATCCAATAGAGTTGGCTAAATCTGATTGGGTTGCAATAAGAAAACCTCCACCTTGTGCCATTGATTCTTGGGGCTTAGGTAAGTCTATTTTGCTCCATTTTTACATGGTTGCTTAATTATATCGTGCATAATTTTTTTGTTGGGCATGCCTATTGTAATCTTGTCAAGTAGTTGGAACTCTGTCTTTCATTGGGACAATATTGATAGTTTGTATAAGAAAACTAATTGAATGATTTTCTTATATTAAATCTGATATTGAGTTTATTTTGGATGGAAATTATGAGACCAAAATGAAACCTAGAGGTGGGAATTTATTTGTTCACCTCCAAAACTATTATAAAGATAAATTTATTTAATATTTGTTCAACTAAATATTTTTTTTTATCCATTCATTCTGTATAAAATACTAACCGAACATAATCTAAAAAGTATATTTTTGTCACTAGTTAGAAAATATAAATGACAATATAAGTGTGTGGGAATTCCTCACACACTCATATTGTCACACTAAACAACCTATATAATTAAAAACTCAATAAGAAAAAGTAGAAGAAAAACAGTTATCTATTTTTTAGCTTCATATATGTTTGAGCTGGACAAATAATTAAAGTTTATTCATGTGGTACATATTTTATTTTAAAGGATTGTTTAAGTACTAGTAGTTAAAGAAGTATGCTTATTTCAAAAAATGCTTATTGGTGTTGTCATGTTAATTAGATTAACATGGATGATCGATCGTGGATGTATCATCGTCTTATGGATGGTCGCCTTCGTCCTGAATACATTACTGGTGTTAGAAGATTTATCAATTTTGCATTTTCAATTGATAAAAATATATCTGGGGGAAAAATTAGATGTCCTTGTGTGAGGTGCAAAAATCAAAAGTTTTTAAAGGAAGATGATGTTTGTAAACATCTATTGACAAAAGGTTTTTTACCTTGTTATGAAAATTGGACTGTACATGGGGAGCCTTATGTCGCAGAACCAATATTGGCTGGACCTTCATCGATTATAATGAGTCATGATGTGAATGATGTTTGTCTAGAGAATCCATATAGGAATCTGGTTATGGATGCAATGGGGGTTGGTAATGCATTCTATAATGATAATGTGTCTAGTCCTATGGTAGCAGGGGAAATTCCAAATCCGGAGGCAACTAAATTTTTTAAGCTTTTGAAAGCCGCGGAGGAGCCGTTGTGGGATGGGTGTACCAAACAATCCAAATTATCTGCTTGTGTACAATTGCTTAATATGAAGTCAACTTTAAATTTGACTCAGAATGCCTTCAACAATTTTATTGACTTTACAAAAAGTTGCATGCCTAATGATGAAAATTTGGTTTCAAATTTTTATGATGCTAAGAAATTTATGCGGCCACTTGGACTTGGTTATGAGAAATATGATGTGTGTCCTAATTACTGTATGTTGTACTATGGGGTAGATGCAATGAAAATAAATTGTGATTTTTGTGGAAGTTCACGATACAAACCTAGAAATCCAACTAGTAAAGGTTCCAATAAGGCGGAGAAGCAACTCCGATACTTTCCTCTAACACCAAGGCTTCAGAGACTATTCATGTCTCCATATCATGCCAAAGATATGACATGGCATCATTTTCATAAGTCTGATAATGGGGTTATGGTGCACCCATCTGATGGGGAGGCATGGAAGGAGTTTAATCGTGTCCACTTAAGCTTTGCATCAGATCCGAGAAATATTCGGTTAGGGTTGTGCACTGATGGGTTTTGTCCATTTGACATGTCTTCAAATACATACTCTTGTTGGCCAGTAATTGTGACTGTTTATAATTTGCCTCCGTGGAAGTGCATGACTAGACCATTCATGTTTTTGACAATGATGATTCCTGGGCCAAAGAATCCGGGTAAAAAGCTTGATGTTTTTCTAAGACCTTTGATTGATGAGTTAAAGAATTTGTGGTTTTTTGGTGTTGAAACATATGATGTATACAGAAAGGAAAATTTTCAATTAAGGGCAGCTTTGATGTGGACCATTAGTGACTTTCCAGCATATGGCATGTTATCGGGGTGGAGTACTCATGGAAATCTGTCTTGTCCTTATTGTATGGAGCATAGCAAGGCTTTTAGATTAAAAAATGGGGGGAAAACTACATTTTTTGATTGTCATCGACGATTCCTACCCATGGACCACCCATATAGATTTCAATATGATAAGTTTTTGAAAGGAGTAATTGAAAGGCTTCCTCCTTTACCTCGTCCATCTGGTTTGGAAATGTTAAATGAAGTGTCCAAGTATACTGAGGGACATAATGGAGGTTCATCATATAATGATAAAATTCCTGGCTTTGGTGTTAAGCACAATTGGGTGAAGAAGAGCATTTTCTGGGAGCTTCCATATTGGCATACAAATTTGATTCGTCATAATCTTGATGTCATGCATATTGAGAAAAATGTCTTTGACAACATTTTTTATACAGTAATGGATTGTCCGAATAGAAGCAAGGACAATTTAAAGGCTAGGTTGGATATTCAATTGTATTGTCAGAAGCCAAATTTACATTTGCAACAAGATATGAGTGGTCGGCTTTACAAACCTAAAGGCACTTATTGTCTACACAAGAAACAACAACAAGAAGTTTTGTCATGGATGAAGGAATTATCATTTCCTGATGGTTATGCTTCAAGCATTTCACGATGTGTGAAAGAGGCACAATGTAAGGTTTCAGGGATGAAGAGCCATGATTGTCATGTCTTCATTCAAAGACTTCTTCCAACTGCTTTTCGACCTTACTTACCTAGGCCACTGTGGGAGGCATTAACTGAACTGTCCGTATTTTTCCGAGATATTTGTTCAACAAATTTAAATGCTCAGCACATGGAGTTAATGCAGATGAATATAATTGAAATAATTTGCAAACTTGAAAGGATTTTTCCTCCATCCTTCTTTGACTCCATGGAACACTTGACGATACATCTACCTTATGAGGCAAAAGTTGGTGGACCAGTTCAATATCGATGGATGTATCCATTTGAACGGTATGTTTTCATACTATGTTAATTTTATTCACTTTTTATTTTTTAAAAATAAACTAATTGACAGAAATGATATAGGTATATGTTTTATTTGAAGAAGAAAGTGACCAATAAAGCTAAAGTTGAGGGTTCCATATGTGAAGCATACTTGATTGATGAAATTACCAATTTTGCATCTCATTATTTTGGTGATGACGTGCAAACAATTTGGAATCGAGTTCCACGGAATGATGATGGTGGCCTTAGAAGTGTAGATGGATGTCTCTCTATTTTTTCCTATCCAGGGAAAAATTATCCAAAAGATTTTATAAAAGGCAGTTGTCACATGCTGAAATGCAAATTGCGCATAACTATGTGATATTCAATTGTCAAGAACTGAAGCCTTATTTAGAGTAAGTATTAAATATTAATTTGTACTAAATTTATAATAATTTATTATTAACTTTAACATTTTAAAATGTTAGGCAATGTCGACAAGAGCTAAAGTCACAACAACCACATGCGAGTGATGGTGAAATTGAAAAATTATGCGAAGTGATCTTTCCAAATTGGTTAAAAAATAATGTAAGTATTTTAGTAAAATTAATTTATATTTTATGTCAATTAGCTACTTTAAAAATATTATTAATCTCTTTTGAATCATTATTTCTTATGGAGTTAACTATTATGCTAGGTGGAATACCAATCTAATGGAATTGAAAATCAGCTCTTTGGACTTGCTATGGGCCCTTCAACTTCAGTGAAATGTTATAATGGCTATTATGTGAATGGTTTTAAATTTCATACTCAATGTTATGGTCGTTTTAAAAAGACAATGAATAGTGGAGTTTGTGTGAAAGGAAGTTGCTATGACGATAATGAACGTGATTATTATGGAATGCTTAAAGAAGTTGTTCGGCTAAAATACTTGGGGAGTAAGTGCAAGTTATTTATGTTTAAATGTAATTGGTATGATACAAAACGAGGGATTAGAGTGCATCCTTCGAATGGTTTGGTTGAAATCAAGCATACATCTCGACTACACGGAAATGAAGATTTTGTGTTAGCACAACAATGTCAACAAGTCTACTATACATATCCACCTGGTAATAAATCATCTGAATGGTGGACGGTTATTAAGACAACTGCTAGAAGTCGTTATAATGTTGACATGGGTGAATTTATTGAAGATGCCAACAATTTGAGATCATTTGATGTTGATCAATCAGATGAGATTTCTCAATCATGTCGTGTCCTTCCTACTCAAACACTTGATGATCCAAATATACTTGTTGAACCATCTTATTATGAAGAAATCGGGCAACATGAATTGATTCAACTTGACATGAATTGGGGAAACAAAGATGATGAAGATGAAGATGAAGATGATGAAGAAGAAGATGATGGTGATGGTGATGGTGATGGTGATGGTGATGGTGATGGTGATGGTGAAGAAGAAGAAGAAGATGATGATGAGGATGATTGTTATGGTGGTGATGGTTAGGAATGATGATAATAATGAGTAGCACAAGTTAATTATATTTTGTAGTATATGTAATGAATTATCTTTATTATATGTATGAATGATTTCATATTATTTGACAATATTTAGGTTGTCAATGTTTTTTTTATTTTATTTTTTTCAAGTGTGGGTTATGCATCACATTACATAAATCATTTTCATTCACCTTTGAAACCATTTATAACCTTTCAAGTATCAATCTTTAAATTGTGATTCTGATGTTATATTTTATTTTGTGATTCGTTTTCTTGCTTACAGATGCTGAAGCGTGAAAGAAAGGGTTCTTCATACTCAATGTTTTGATTTATAGGACCTAATATCAAGGTAAGCATACTTATAAATTTTGATTTCTGCTTAATTAATTATTTAGATTATTATTTTTATTACTGTTTGTGGTAATTGGCTTTTGACAATTTAAACTTCATGGCTGAGTTTTGTCAATGAGATTTAACAGTTTGTTTTCATTCTAGTTATGGCAGTCTTTGGAAAATATCTGTGAATTTTTTGTTCCTGATAGTTTAACTATGAGCTAATTTATTGTTATGTTGTATATATTGCCATATTCTAAATGTTAGTTATTTTTCTGGTTTTTAGCATGCCTCGACGAGGATCTATATTAGATTCTAGGAGTGACAGGTCCACTTCAAGGAGTGACAAGTCCACTTCATCCAAGTCATTTCAAACTACATCAAGGCATAATAACAAAGGATCCACATTTCATCAACCTGTGTATCAGAACGCAAATGAGTATTATATACCTACTTTGGGGAGTACACATCCTCCTCAACATGATTATGGGAGGGTTGATGCATATCAATATTGTGAGGGCTTTCGTTTTCAAGATTTGCTTCAAACTCAAGGAGGTTTCTCTCGAGATAACCAACTTGTTTATGGAGGAGATAATTTATATGGGAGTTATAGGAGAGTTGAAGGTAATGATGATGATGTGAACATTAGAAATGAAGATGAGGGAGACGGTAGTAATGAGAGAGGTGTATGTGATGAGAGAGATGTATGTGATGAGGATCAAGATGGTGTTCCATCATATCACGGTTCAACATCTTCTCCATACAATTATGATCAAAGTGTTAAAAGGAAGGGTTTTGACACGTCAATAAATCCAATAACAAGAAAAAAAGAGCTTTGTTTGTATGGAACAACAGAGTAAGTTCAAACTTTCAATAACTAACTTATTAAAGTTATATTTTCAAGTATGAAAAAAATTACTTATTATTGTGTAATTATTTGTTTAATATAAGTTTGTTATTATATATTTTCAGGTTCAATAATGCATCGTGTGGTCGTGCAATCGGAGATATTTTGAGGTCCAATTTTAAGGGAGCATGGCACTCTTGGGAAAAAGTAGATCCAATGTGCAGGGATGAACTCTTTAAAGAGTTTAAGGTAAGAACCAACACTAATTGCCATAATATTCTTTTTAATTTTGATCACTTTAATGTAGAATTATGAAAATTATCAACTGAATAGCTATGATTGATTTGTGTTATAATTTGTTCTTATTTCTTGTTTACTCTTTAATATCATTTAATTTCTTTAGTTATTACATCATCTTGCAAATTCTGAACAAGATAACACAATATGATTAATTATTTATATAATTTGAAATTTTGTGCACCCTTTTTACTTGGTATATATATTATTTGGTAGAAAAAATATTCCTTTCCTGAGGAAGATGAGTCGATTGTTCGTAATATTTGGGAAGATAAGGCTAGGATAGCTTTGAATCAACAATTGACCCGAGCTCGCAAGAAAGCCATGTCAAAAGAAAACACTACAAATATTATAGATTGTCTTGATAAAGGTCCTGCCTGGATAAACAATGATGACTGGAATCAAATGATCAAAGATGTTTGGTCCACCCCTGAATTTCAAAGGAGATCTGAATCTGCTAGGAGAAATCGATTAACCAAAACAGATGGCAAAATAAGCACTCATTCTGGAGGAACAGTGTCATTTGCATCATATCGAGCTAACATGGTAAGGATTTTTTTTTAATGCTTAAGATAATAAATTAAAATTTGTATATTTTTCTTTTATAATATTTATTAATCTTGAAAGCAAGAGGAAGCTGGTGGAAAAGAACCTCCATGGGATGATGTCTTTACAGCTTTGCATCAAAGTACTAAGCAATCTGGTAGCTTTGTCGACAACAAGTCTAAAAAAGTGGTTGTATGTATTTTTATTTGATTATTTCTTAATATAACTTAAGTATTATTCAACATTCAAATTAATTTATTGTTGCATGTATTTTATTTGTAGGAAAATTATAAAATGGAGATGATTTCAAAGTATGGAACTGATCGGGAAAATCATCCTTCATTTGATGGAGCAGCTTGGTGTGTGGCTTCAGGAGGAGTTACAAAGGGTAGAGTATATGGTGCACCTCGTATGCCAAAATCAAAAGTTAGTACAAGCTCGTCATCACATTCTTACTCGGTGGAGTCATCATATCCCAGTTCATCGTATCAAGCATTGCAAAAGGAGATAAAGGATAAAGAAGAGGAGATAAAGAAAAAAGATGATTTTATTCTTGAAATGAAACGGCAGATGGATTCCATGAAAGAATATCTTGTGAACAATCTTGGATACCATGGTGGGACATCAAATATTGATCAAGGTATGCCACCACCTTTGACTCCATCAATACCGCCACCTATGGCTCCTCAGATAATGACACCTATGGGTCCTGCATTTCAACCAATTTTTCGACCTACACCTCGACCTTTATATCCTGCTCAATCTTCTGTTGATCCACAATATCATGGTTCGTCTTCGCAACCTGCACCATGATTGTATCTTTTGTTGTTTTTTTTATTATTGTATTTGAACTTAATTGTATTAATGCAAGTTTAACTAAATTTTTATAATATGAATATTATTTTTATTTTGTTTTTTATTAATGATATAATTATTTTTAATATTAATTAATTTATGTTGGTTATATATATTCTACAACTTTTAAATTATCCATAAATAATTAAATAAATAAATTAAAAGTGATTTTAATAAATAAATAAAAATTAATTTAATAAAAAAACAAATGCAATCACCAACGGATTCTCCGTTGGTGATTGCAACTTATGCATGAATCAGCAACGGAGAATCCGTTGCTGATTCACAAAATTAGCAACGGATTTGTCCGTTGCTGATTTGGCAGCAACGGATAATCCGTTGCTAATTTTGCAACGGATTATCCGTTGCTAAATTTCAGCAACGGATTTTCCGTTGCTGCCAAATCAGCAACGGACAAATCCGTTGCAAAATAATCAGCAACGACAAATCTGCATCCGATTTGTGCCGTTGCTGATTCCGTTGCTAAATTGTTTTAGCAACGGATGTTAGCTTTATTTGCAACGGAATCGTCCGTTGCTAATTACTCCATTTTTTAGTAGTGTGTCTTTTTTATGTAATTTTATGTCTGACTAAATAGCGAGGAACCAAGATCTTTTTTTGCCCCAGTTAAACTCATGTAAGCCAAAATTTCAGCGGCTTTGATGATTATTATTTCTGAATTTTTCAGTTTTAAGGTGTAAGAGTGATTCTTGCATTTTAGTTCTTGAACGAACTGAATCTGACTTATCGAAGATTAACTGGCTTCGTGGCATCATTCTACTCAATCCAATAGTGTTGGTGCCTTGGGGCAGGTTTTCATTGTGTCACACTCCTATCAGACCTTTTTCGGCTTTCCGGGATCAAATCTCAATCTTGATTATGGGTTGCGTGACCACGTGACACGAGGTTCGCATCAGTTGGTATCAGAGCTAGGCTCTGAAATAAGGTCATATCCTTCTATTATTCTCGTTTTTTTAGTGTTCCTTTAAGTTTTTCAGTGTTTGCGTTCATCTTCTTGTTCTTTATGTCCGCGTCATCTAAGCAAAAAAAAAAAAAAGTTATATTTCTTCTTATTATTCATATTCTGTCTATTGGGGGCTAGATTACATCATAAATCCAATTTCCCACCAAATCAATCCATACTCCGTAAACTCAATTATCACCAATTTCACCTTCTTTTGTTTAGAATAGTTATGGCAATCAAAAATTCAATCTACCTTTTTCTCCCACTCCAAATAAGCCTCGTGATCGTTTTTACCTTGAAAGTTAGGAATTTTCAGTTTAATTGTGTTCAAGTCCCCATCCATTTCTTCATGATGTGGACCAGCCCAGAAACACCAACAAGGACCCATTACATGTTCCAAATGGTCCAATGACTCGGTCCAAGACAAAAGCATTGAAAGAGGCATTGAATGCATTGGTTTTGAACGTTTCAACCAAGTCAGAATTGAAAAGTCCATTAGAGTATCAAGAGGAGACCCTAGTACATCTTATCCATGTGCAAGAAAAGGGATCCAATACAACCTTATTTGGGCCATGAGATGAGGACAACGAAAAAAACAAAAAAATCCTACTACAACTTGGAAACAATATGGGTGGCTACCTTTTCCTTTTATTTTTGGGATTAAGGGGCTGCATTGAAGGCTATAAATAAGCCTTGAATTGGTTCTGTAATATTTTACTTCCTTCTTTTCTTCTCATGGCAGAACATGGATTTAATATTAGGGGCTTTATTTTTTTTTTTAGCAACAGCCCAAGGCTTGTGATGATTATTAATTCTGAATTTTTCAGTTTTAACGTGTAAGATGATTCTTACATTCTTCAGTTCTTGAACGAACTGAATCTAACTTATCGAAGATTAACTAGCTTCGTGGTGTCATTCTACTCATTCCAATAGTGTTGGTTCCTTGAGGCAGGTTTTCATTGCGTCACACTCCTATCAGATCTATTTCGGTTTTCCGGGATCAGATCTCAATCTTAATTATGGGTTGCATGACCACGAGATCCCGAGATTCGCATCAGTTTTTTGTTCAAAATCCCTTAACAATTTGATTTTCCCTTTTTCTATTTTGTGAATAAAATTCTCTTAAAGTTGATTTATTAAAATAATATTTATGGATCCAATTAAGTCATTTTTAAGAGAATTAGAGATTTTTATGATAATATTAGCAATTTCTTTAAGAATAATTATATATTAACTTAAAATGCATAAATTTTAAAATAATTTGCTTGTTAATTTTGAATGAGAATAAAATATCTATTTTTTTATAATTTTCTTAAATTTATTATTTCTAAATTTATTCATATAGTGATTTCGACGATGTTTCTGACCCATGACATCATAAGAACCTTAATAAATTTATTTCTAACATCAAAGCAATCTCTAATCACTCTAAAAACTTGAGATCCAACCAAATAGAAAACAGTTTTACTAGTCTCGATCTACTTTCTGTAGTATGTTCAAAGAAAAAAAATCATCATCAATTAACTCTTCTCTCTAAGGATAATCCATTGACACCAAGATAAACTTTTTATGTGGTTGGAATGCAGATGAATAAATTATTTCTCTATCCTCTTTTTTTTCCAATGACTTGATCTCTTCTCTCTCAACACCAAAGGCTGAAATGTAATAAAAATAAATAAGTTTATAATTGAAATGTGCAAAATTAAAAGCTCTAGAGACTAAACTTATTTTTTTATATAAATTATAAAACTTAAAACCATAAACAATGAAAAAAAGAGAGCTATTTTTAATTTTAAATTTGGTCATTGTTATTTTTATATAAATTATATTGTAAAAAAAGTTGTTAATATTAATTAAAATCCATCACGGGAACCTAATCTTCCTTTTAAAGAGTAAAAGATAGACGTGCATGTAGATATTTTATCTTGTGCCACAACACCCTCATCAATTTTTTTATTTAATTATATTAAAATAAAAATAGATTTTTGTAAGACAAGTAATGATTTAGATTATGTATAAAAATGTTAATTTTTAGTCTGAATTCACTTTTTCATAATAATATTTGTTTTTAACAAAAATGATATTTTTTTAGCTGTGGTTTACTGTATTAAAACTAAAAGTAATTAAAATAAATATTTGAAAATATTTTAAAGACTTCAAATAATACAAAAAAAAAATGTTTCTCTTTAATCAAAATCCCTTCTCTTTTTTTTTTCTTGACAAAAACATGTTTTTTTAATGATAAATATTCTTTAAAAAAAACTATCATAATCGTCATAGAAAGGTTGATTAAAAAAACAAAACAAATGATGGATTGATATTTTTTAATTTAAATTATTTAAAAATACAAGAATTATAAATTTGAGAAACAATATGTAAAAATTTATAACAAGAAACAACAAAATAGATTAACAAGTAAATATTTTAGAAACTTATGCATATTAGGTAATTAATGTATAATTATTTGTAAGTAATTGTTAATAACACCATAAACTTATATGAAAAAAACGGCATAATCGAATACTTATGTAAATCTTTTTTTAGTAAGTTTATTTAAAGAGAATATTATTATAAAAAAAATTTAAATAAAAAACAATCAGAAAAATATTGAATGGGTATTGTAAAAAGAAGGGTCAAACATGCTTGGGCTAGAAAAATAGGTCATATGTCTATTCTATAATTAAAACCTCAAATACACCTAGTATTTTTTAAAGAGAAGACAAAAAGTCAGTCGATTTTATTTTTTTTTAAATTAAACTGACAACGATCATCTACTTAGATAGATAATATGTCATCCCTTTTTCCAACCTTTTAAATCATTAGAGGTGGGTCTATAGACTAGAAAAACAAGGTCCAAGTTTTTGCACCCAAAATCCATATTTAAACCATTTTTTATCCAAGAACATGAAAAAATACCATATGAACTTTTAAAATCTCATTTCTAACAACAAAACACATTTTAATTGGTCTGAAAACTAAAAATTATATCAAAATTATTTTTTTTTCAAGTATCAATCTAATTTTCCTAGCACAATTAAATGTAGAAACCATCTACTTTGAGTTCCTCTTTTGAAGTTGAATTCATAGTCAACAAAATCAAAGTGCTATTGGTGGTCAGATTCTGCCACCCTAGAGCTTTTTGTCTCAACTTTTTTGACAACTTTCTCTTTTATTTTTCAACCTATATGGACTAAAATGTGGAAAAAAAATTCACAACCAAAATGTAATAACATAAAAAAAATAAGGATGAAATATGTAAAAATTAAAACTTGAGGGATCAAATGTAATTTTTGTGTGCCATCTATGGAAAAGGTTTTTTATTCTTCTTTTATGTAAATCTTAATCCTTAATCCTTAATCTCTCAATTTATTTTTTAACAAAAAGTTCAAACTTTATTTTATAAAATTGATCATTAATTTTAAGGTTAGAACATTTAACAAAAAATAAACAAAAAAAGAAAAAACATATTAAAATAGATTTCAGTGCATGAAAACTTAACTTCAAGAGATGAAATTAAAAAGAAATGAACAATGAATTTAGCAATCGAATTATAAACGTGCAAAACTATAGAACTAAAATATAAAAAATGACAAAACATAACCAGTAAATGAACAATAAGCTGTGAGTGTGTGCAATTTTGTTTTCATAGTGAAATGCGGTTGTAATTTAGTTTTTTGGTTAATAATTAGTATTTAACCCAAAATCTAACCAAAACCATGTTAATAATCAAGCACCCTGCCCGTTGGGTAATATTTTCTCAAATTTTATTCGTAGTTGCTTAGTTAGATATCCCAAAGTTTTGTATCATTTTCAATAATTAAAGTTTGATTTTGAAAACTTTATTTGACAAAGTCTAAATTTAACATAATTTTTTTAACTAGAGATTAAATTAATTGATTTTATGAATTGCTCAAGGTAAGATCATACTATATTGATACTCAAGTGTCTTTCTCACTCTTTTTGATCTTTCAATATCCACAAATGAATATCGTTCATTCTAAGTTATGGGATTATATATTTGGTTTATATAAAACCCCGCTCTAATTACTAGTAATTTTTCTTTTTCTAACCACCATTAATTGAGTTGAGATCTAATTTAACAAATTTCAGCCTAACCATTTTTAGAAATTTAAATATCATAAGATTTAGGAAAAATTACATAAATTCTCCAATAATTTTATCTGAGTTTCACTTTCTTTCTATACTTTCATAAATTATACTCTACATCCTGTATCAAACAAAAAATTCAAATAAAATATATTATTGAGGATGTAAACTATTATTGAACATATAAACTATAAGATGAAAAGTGTAATTTATGAAAGTATAGAGGAAAAATGAAATTCATATCAAACTATAGAAGGGTTTTTATAATTATCCCTAAAATTTATATATATTTGAATATATTAAAATTTATATATATTTTGATCTCATTTGAAGAAGTACTGAAAAACCTTCAGACATAATATGGATTTTTTATAGCTGCATCTTTGGTGGGGTTGTGGAGTGACTAGATTAGTCTCTGATGAACTTCACTAAGAAGCTAAATGTTCACGTGAAAGAAACACGGCATCACCAAACACGCAAATAGCCTTAGAGTTATTTTTGATATACTTAACACCAAGGACGGAGCCAGGAATTTTTATAGCCTGGGCTATTAAATAAATATATAATTTTTTTAAGATAAATTAGTAATTTATTTACATGAATTTTGGAAGTTAACAGTAAAGTTTTAATTCAAATACACTACCTAAAATATTAAAAAATAAATTTAAAAGTACATAAAATTAAAGTGAAAGTAAAAATAAACCAACTATTGAAGTTACATTCTTCGATGTTTTGTGGAATATAATTCATTTATAATCGAATCTGAATCGATATTGTAACAACCCCTCAACCAGGATAAAATAACAATCTCATGTCAACTGGAAAACAAAGTAATTAAATTTTTTCTCTCTCTCAATTCCTCCTTCCTTCACTTGATTATTCCTTAGATTAGTGTTTTATAAGTTGGACTTTGTAAGTTTACAAGGTTATTCTCTTATTTTTTTATTTTTTTTCTTAGATTTTTTTTTATGTTTTTCCCTTACTTTTCTCTCTTTATCTCTCGCCTTTTCTTTTCTTTTCTTTTTCTATTCTGCTTCTGCCATGTCAGCAACATATAAAAAGAAGGAAGAACTGATTTGTTTTATTTTTTAATGGCAAATAATCATTTTACCCTTAATGAGTCGTTTTGCTTTTATTTGACGGTTCTCTTTTTTTATTAGCACTACCAAGCTCTGTTCATCCTAAAATTTTAACCAGATTTTATTTAATATATTTTAAGATCCCTCATAAACTTTCAGCTCAATCTGATGGTCGGATTGAAAATTACACTCAATAACGTAAAACTGGTTAAATTGTGATTTTTCATCAAATTTCTTTAAAAATTCTGAAATTTTAACCCAAGCTAAAGTATCATATTAAAAGGCTTCATGCAAATTTTAAGAATTTTTTAATAACTCAATCAATAATTATAAATTATAAATTGTTTTTACATAAACTAGTTAAAAAATATTGATAAAATCTTGACCTCGAATATAGCTAACACCCAGGCCTTTACATGCCTTCGTCCTTGCTTAACACTTGTTCAAGGAATGGTAATGGCGAGGGATATAAATACATATAAAAATCACTGTGGTGATTTGCAAGAGCAGAAAATTTAAGGGGTTTTTTTGAGAAATCTCTCGTGAACAGATTGAGAGTGGTGGGATTTTTGGGGTCCATTCACTTGCCTGCCTTTTGGATAAGAGTTGCTAAATGGAAGCCATCAAAAGACGAAGCACGTTTCCTGCATGGTGTTTAAGAACCACATATATATATATATATATATATATATATATATATATATATATATATAAATGTTTGGCATTCTGAGCGAATATTAGTTTTTCTTTTGTGGTGCATCTGTGCCGTCCGTCCTTTCACTGTATTTCAGGAGCGACACTATTTCTGTCATCGTTTTCGTGGGACCAGGTCGAAGAACACAACATGTTTTCTTCTTTCCAGAGGCGCCTGCTTCATTACTTACAAAGCCGACAAAAGTATTTACTACACCGAATGATATTAGATTTACAAAAAAATCTTTAGAATATTCAGGGATATTCCAGTCATTAAAATCCCAAATAATTATAATGGCATTGTGATAAACAGGGTGCCTAGCTGGTGCTTTAACTGCATAAACTTATTTGGAAAATATTGTTATGATTGAATCCTCAAGCTCAACAAATCTCTTTATGAAGTCTTCACCTTGGATCCTGATCAACACACACACCTTGGATCCTGTCCAAAGCAACGATGATAGGGATCCGAGATAAGAAGGAAAACAAGCGTAAAAAGCAAAACCAGTAATCAACTCACCTTTGAAATAATTCCATTGGGGTAGTTCCTAAACCTCAATTGTTGCAGCCTGCAAATCTATTCAATGTTAGTTCTTTCATCTGCACTGACAGATAGACGTAAACAAAAAGAGAGTAAGAAAAAAAGAATAATTTGATCGGTTTGAGGTGCAGAGAATCAACACCGTACTCAAAGAATGAGAGATGCCGGTAGAGCACAAGTTTCATTGGCCTTTCTGTTGGGTTGTTGCCATTGCATATGCACCCATCCAAGATGTCAAAGGTTGGCAGCCACCATTGTTAAATGAGCTGGAGTTTGGCAGCCACCAATGTTGACAACAAAGCAAGAACAGCTGCCATGAAATGCCTATAAATAGAGGCATTATGTGAGAGCAAAATGTGAGAGAAGTGAGAGTGTGTGAGAACGTGAAGAGAAAGAGGAGCTGCTGCCATGGGCAGCAGCCCTGCTGCCATATGCAGCAGAGTGTGTGAGAGGGAGTTGAGTGATCCTCCTCCATGTATTTATTGTATCCTTTCTCTATCTCTAAATAATATGGACTCTCTCCCGTGGATGTAGGCAATTTGCCGAACCACGTAAAATATTGTGTCAGTGTGCTTAACCCTCCTATGAGCAACCATCAGTACACCACCGGTCCGCGCATAGGGGAGCCGGAATTGCCCAACAATTGGTATCAGAGCACATGGTTTAAAGGGGTGTTTGATTTTGCTCAAAAATGAAAGTTGTCAAAATTGTGTTTTGACCATACCACTGTGTAGAGGAGGAAGATACGAAGCCACTGTTGAAAACCGCGTCGAAATAAACGTCCACACGCGCCGTCACGCGCCGTCAGGGTGGCTGGCCACGCGCACAGACGCGCGCCACGCGTCACACGCGTCTTCCTCACCCGAATGACCTGACCCGACCCGAATACCAGACGACCCGACCCACGCGCCAGACCCGGATAAGGATGACATCATCATGACATCATCATGACATCATCATGATGCCAGTATACCCAGTCAGCATGCCACGTAAGCGTCCAGTCAGCATGCCACGTAAGCGTCCAGTCAGCATGACACGTTAGCATACGGGTCCCACCTGCCACGTCACCAGACGCAAGCCGAGCGGAGCCGAGCCGAGTTGAGCCGAGCAGTTTCGGAGCCGAGCCGAGCCGTGAGCCGAGGGATAAGATTCTGTGCAGCGGAGTCTATGTGCAACCGGTTCTGAGATTGAATCTGGGCCGTTGATCTGGACAGAATTGTTTTGATCAAATCTTAGCCATCTGAAATGTGATTTGGACGATTTCAGACTTGTTTCCAGCTAATTTGATCGTTCCGGATGCAATGGTACGGTCCGATCGTTGAGATTTGTGACCAAAAATGGTGGTGGTGAATTAACAAAAGAGATTGCCCGATCAGGAGGCATCTGAAGGTCATCATGGTAGTCGATGGAGATGAAGAAGAAAAAGGTGCACATGTTTTCCCAATTACATGTGCTGAACTGCTAAGTGGGGAGAATTTTAACTGCCTTGAAGTAAGGCAAAATTGGGACACTCTGGACACTCTGGACACCCGATCATGTGGACGATTTGAGGTGGAGAGTGAAAATTGATGAAGACCAATCTTGACGAATCTAAGCACTGGTAGTCTCGCCAGATGTTGAGAAATGATGTATTAAACCAGTATATTCCAGATCACTTGTTAAGGAAAGCCGCAACAAAGCTAGCAAATGGTTGTATATACGGAAAGACAGTACGATGGATAGATATGGCCTAAGAAGTTCTGTCTAGGAGGTTGGGTTTTAAGCGGGACTAGTGTGACCCCTCCAATCTTTCCTGGGAACTTGCTTAGTGGAAGGATTATCCATACGGTACTATTTTCGTATATATAGTAGTTTGTAATGAAACGGTTGAAGACTAGCAGGATGACGGCACAAGGGAACAGTTGGGTTCCGTATGATCAAGGATCTGATGAAGTGGTGATTTCTCCAAAGAAGTTAGATTCGGTGACTGGGATTTCTCGAAGGGAGAATTGATGAAGACCCTGATAATGGAAGAGAAATACAGCAAGGGGATAAAGATTGGCACCCTATTTTGACTTGGACAGGTGTTGTGACAGGATGAGCTGCTGTCAAACATAAGCAAGGAATAGGGAGAAATCTGGAGAACAGAAATTGCACGAGGGCACACGGAGATTGTGCAGAGGTACCCGTAGGATCCAACGAGGTACTGTAATGAGACACCAGGTGCAAGGAGAAGAAGTGTTCCCAGATGAAGCTCAGAGCAGAGACTGTTAAAGTTTGTACAACAGGAAGTCTCTTGTGCTCTTGATGAAGACAACATGCGAAGACCTTTCCAATGCATGCAAGGATGGAAAGAGAGCTGTTGCAGAGGCACCTAATTGAGGGGGTGCAAACGCCTGTGATAAAAGGCAACCGCCTATGATGAAAAGGCAAAGACACCAAAGAGAGTTGGTGTAGGTGGAGCTGTCAAGCAGAAAGGCGTAGAAGCTCCAAACATAGAAATCGAGGTGGAGGATTGCGAGGAGTATACCGCAAGTTTCTCTTTCTATGTAATCAGTGGCAGTTATCTCTCCCATAGTGCACATGGTGGTAGAGAATTTTTTTTTTTGGAGCCACTTTGAAGCATCTCAGCTGAAGGAGGATGCGACCGCCTATGAAAGGCGAAGACACCTTAGAGAAGGTGTGTGAGGGCCGTGATAGGAGCCCCAGTTCAGACCGCCCCATGACAACGGGCGAAGACACCTTAAAGAAGGTGTATGGGCCACGATAGGAGCCCAAGTTCAGAACAACCCCAGAGCCAATGTGATGGCTGGATATGAGTGGACAGAGGGATAGCCAATGAAGTGGCTATGATGAGTATGGAGACAAATGCAGGATTGACTTTCATGGATATTGCCCCCATGCTAAAGATCAATGAGCTAGAAGACATTTGCCTTGGACAATAAGTGTGTGACTTGTGGAGCATTAAGACGCGGCTGCTATGAAGAAGCAGAAGGGCATGCGCAGGTTCCGAGAACGAGTTGACTCTTGTCAAGGTGGTGAGCTCGGTAATGGCATTGTAATACTCAGAGTATGAAGACAGATATGGATCAACCTTTAATGGGCTGCCCCCATAGGTAAAGGTGGAGAGCTACCTGGACTCTTGAGACTAAGAGCGAGAGACTCACGGAGAAGTAAGGCGTGGTTCCTAGGGTGGAACAGAGGGCAGGCGCAACTCCTGGATGAGTAGACTCTTGGAAGAGTGGTGAGCTCGTGATCATATTGAGATACTCAGATAATGACTGTCGCACTTGGAAATAGAAATTTCCGTTTGAGGGGGTGTTGTAAGCCTTGGTGTGAGGCTTGATGAATCATTCCGGACCGAGCATGGTTGATACGCTCGAAGGGGAATGCAGTGTATCCCAGAGACAAGCGTTAACACTCTTCAGATGTGATGTGGCAGACCATCTGGTTGTAGTGATCCTTTTGTGTGAGAAAAGGTGTGCTTTGGTGACTCTGGTGATTGAAAGGTGTGGCGAGTACCGGTAAACTCGGCCACAGACGCTCTCGGAATGGTAAGCTTGAAAGAGCTGCAGAATGCAAGCTTGTGCTGAAGAAGCAAGAGGACAGTTGCCCCACATGAATGGCAAAGGGGGTGATTGTTGGGTTGTTGCCATTGCATGTGCACCCATCCAAGATGTCAAAGGTTGGCAGCCACCATTGTTGAATGAGCTGGAGTTTGGCAGCCACCAATGTTGACAACAAAGCAAGACACAGCTGCCATGAAATGCCTATAAATAGAGGCATTATGTGAGAGCAAAATGTGAGAGAAGTGAGAGTGTGTGAGAACGTGAAGAGAAAGAGGAGCTGCTGCCATGGGCAGCAGCCCTGCTGCCATATGCAGCAGAGTGTGTGAGAGGGAGTTGAGTGATCCTCCTCCATGTATTTATTGTATCCTTTCTCTATCTCTAAATAATATAGACTCTCTCCCGTGGATGTAGGCAATTTGCCGAACCACGTAAAATATTGTGTCAGTGTGCTTAACCCTCCTATGAGCAACCATCAGTACACCACCGGTCCGCGCATAGGGGAGCCGGAATTGCCCAACACTTTCGACCTCATATGCCGTGCTTTGAAAACCCCGCTCCTTGAAAAACAAAAGCAAAACAAAGAAACTCGAGCATTGTGCAACGGTTCTTGAGAACAGATTGTTTGTCAGTGTGAGCGGCAACAGAAATCGACTTGGTGAGTCTTTCACGTTACAAATTTTGTGCTGTAGCTCCGCAAATACTCTGCAAGCAGCAGAATTGTATTAATCTGTGCTTTTCTCGCAATAGTTTTCCTATTGCCCAACGGCTTGTCTGTTGCATGATTTCCTCTGAACTTCCTTTTGGGTGTTTTCAAAGATCTGTTTTTTACAGTCATTTTTATTTAGAAATTTATTACAATAATAATCTTTATTTTTTAAAATTTATTTTTAACATAAATGATTCAAAAACAATAAAAAAAATTAATTTGAAAAAAAAAACCCAATATTAAACGGCCTGTTATTTCTGAAGTTGCCACTGTGATGAGAGAATGTAAGAAGCTAAACGTGAATACATCACTGCAAAAGGACCAGCACATTTGGGCATCACAGAAATCAGAGGAAGTTGTAATAGGCACACAGCATGAGACAGAAAATAAGACATTTAAGATACAGCTTTGAGATTTCTCAGACACCTCCTTCTGTCACTGTATTCTTTGGGGCACGGGACATGGAGACGCCGTCAGGAGCGAGGACCCTTTTCTCATGGCTCGCTTCACTAGCAATTACGTGCCAGCTTCGGTGCACCATGTAACAGTAGCCTAGCCATGAACCTGCTCCATGGTTGTGTTGCAACTTGCAAACCAAGAGGTTTACATGTAAGCTCTTGTTCACAGGTTCAAGCGCAACTGTGCGAGCAGTTGTTTTGGTGGTAAGAGATTTCTTTACTATTGTAAGTTCAAGTAGACTGCGGTATTACAGTGATATGCATTTTCAAAGGAAAAAAATGCATTGATGGCCCATGAGGTTACACGTAATTAATCAGTATTGATATGCATTTTCAAGGAATGGTAATGGCGGGGGATATAAAAATTCATATAAAAATCACTGTGGTGATTTGCAAGAGCAGAAAATTTAAGGGGTTTTTTTGAGAAATCTCTCGTGAACAGATTGAGAGTGGTGGGATTTTTGGGGTCCATTCACTTGCCTGCCTTTTGGATAAGAGTTGCTAAATGGAAGCCATCACAAGACGAAGCACGTTTCCTGCATGGTGTTTAAGAACCTTTCACTGTAATTCAGGAGCGACACTATTTCTGTTATCGTTTTCGTGGGACCAGGTCGAAGAACACAACATGTTTTCTTCTTTCCAGAGGCGCATGCTGCATTACTTACAAAGCCGACAAAAGTATTTACTACACCGAATGATATTAGATTTACAAAAAAATCTTTCGAATATTCAGGGATAATATTCCAGTCAGTAAAATCCCAAATAATAGATAGAGATGAGGTTCGTAACTTTCCTTGGGACTGTGGGCCAAAGTTTGTGTCTTTTATAATTAGCTAATCTTTTAATTTTGGTAATCTGATTGATTTTTTCTAGTAAAAATAACTGGTGATTAATGTCCGATCCCGATGAAAGGTCTCATTCAAGAAAGCTACCTCAAGAACCCGTTCATTGTTTTCCCATTAAATCCTTTCTCATAGCATAAATGTGCCACTGCTACCGCTTTTGGTAATACCTGCTGTAAACAAAGTCTCGTTTCAATGTTTGAAAGCCTTGTTGTGTTGCGTTGCTTTAACTATTTTTACCAGTCTATTTGTCCCTTCAGAGCCAAGTCCGCATGCACCATAATTATAATGGCATTGTGATAAACAGGGTGCCTAGCTGGTGCTTTAACTGCATAAACTTATTTGGAAAATATTGTTATGATTGAATCCTCAAGCTCAACAAATCTCTTTATGAAGTCTTCACCTTGGATCCTGTCCAAAGCAAACGATAATAGGGATCCGAGATAAGAGGGAAAACAAGCGTAAAAAGTAAAACCAGTAATCAACTCACCTTTGAAATAATTCCATTGGGGTAGTTCCTAAACCTCCATTGTTGCGTAAAAAAATTATTTAGGGCGCTGTCCTTGATAATTGATAAGCTGGGCAGCGCAGGCCCATTCTGTCGTCTTCATCAACTATTTATAAAACGTGTGTTTATTAGTGTAGGAGAAACAACGAGTCACATTATCCGATGAACAAACAGGTGTTAGACTCTCGTTCATTACTTTAACTGTTTTTTTTAAAAAAAAGTCTTTGGAAGGCATGGAAAAGATTCCTTACTTCAGACAATATATATCAGCCATTTAATAAAGGGTTCATATGGGTACCACGTGGATTGTGGATAAGATAGTGTTATACACAGTACAAAAATCTATGACCTACATCTTCAAACTCTTAATTTATAAATTACAAAAAAAAAAAAAACACATGAAGAATTCATAATTGCATAGTCTTGCTGTTTTTTTGGGATAATGTTGGAAATATCTTGATGTTTTCTTTTCAATGATGATGTGCAAGTTAATGGTAGCGTTTCTGGATTTTTTTTTTTCTTCACTCTCTTTTTTTTATTTTTTCTTTATTAAAATATAAATGTGTTATTTAATTTATTTATTTTTGTTTTTAATGCGGTTCTTATTTTTTTTATTGTTATTTCTTTTATTATTGATTCTTTCTTCAATTTCACCCCTTGTCATTTAGTTTTATTTAATTTTTATATCAAATTTGGTCCTTATTTTTTTAATTTTTATATATTTTGTTTTGGATAATTTATTTATTGTATTTTTTTATATTTTATTCCTTAACATTTAGATTATTAAGAATTTTGATTAGTTATTTTTTAGGGTTTACTTTGTATGAGGTTAGTTCTGATCTCATAACAAAGATCACAGGTTTAAAAGGTTAACACGAGTTTACTTGTTTTTATAAGTTTATTTTTAAAATTGATTTTTTTTCAATTTCATTATTTAACATTAGATTTATTAGAACTTGATGTTCGTGTTTTTTTTTTTAATTTAATCAATTTCAAACCCTGCATTCACGACTATTTTTTCAGTTTGGTCCTTGATTTTGGATTTCTTCACCCAATCTCAAAGGCAGCACTTTCCCTCTCTCGGTATCACCAATAAGATTATCTCAATCTTATGTCTATAGTCGCAGGGATAACGGATTAATCCAAGCTGACTCAATTTTTTTTATTTCTCTTTTTAATTAAATTTTTTTTCAATTCTACCCTTTAACATTAGGTTATTTAATGATTGAATTTTATAATTTTATTTAGTTTATTTTTGACGAGGTTATCTTTATATCATGATCAAATTATAAAATTGATATACTAACTTAGGGTTTCACTCACGTGAATATTTCTTTTGCATTATTTAACCTGTAAATCTTAATAAAATATTTACAGAACATGTTTGGTTTAAGGACAAGTTATTGGTTGGTCACTATGTTTGGTGATTTGTTTTCAAAAATAAATCAACAAAAAATGCTTTTTATTAGATGAACTTTTTTTCTCTCTAAAATTTGAAAAAATAAATCCATTTTATATATTAAAAAAAATGTTCTGTTTTTTATTCTTTCTATTATAATTCTCACCCATATTTTTTCTTTTTTTATTGTTTTAAAAGCTTATATAATAACTAATTAATTATTATAATATATTATATTTCATTTCTATTATGAATTTATTTATATATGGGGAATATGGGATTGAACAAGAAGCTTTAATGTAAATAAATCACCAAAGCGTTCAATGAAAATATTATTTGTCGTCCACCATTTTGAATTTGTTGAAAGATTCAAGGAAAATATACCTCTAGATCACCAAAGCGAACCTAAGAATTAAGATTAACAATTTAAAGAAAAAGGTGGTGATATATTATCTCGTGAACACTTATATTTATAGTAGAATTATAATAAATAGATCCTTTAATTAATTACAAATAGTTTTTATTTTAATTATAATTTTCAAAATCAAGAGAGTGACTCTTCGTAACCTAGAAAAATTCGACAACATTAATTGTTCTATTAGTTTTACAAGCTAGCTAGAAACCTTATGTTCCCTATTTCTATTACATTTCCCTATTTCGCATGTAGACATTAATTTGTTTAAGTTCACGTTTTAAAAGTACTTTGTTAAGTTTAAACCTTTATGTTATACTAACATTCAAGGCTTGAACTAAATTAAAGGTAGTATAAAACATTAAATCATAATTTAATATGTTCAAACCAAAATTAATGTTACGAAAATAAATGTATTTACAAAAGTTTATCAACTTGTTTTCATGTGTCCAAGCAAAACAACTCGGTTCCTGACATTTAGTGTCCATATCTAGCTTAGCTTTCTTGCTTCCCTAGTTAGATCCATTTTTGCTCATAATAATCGCATTAAAATTTTGGCTTATTGTATTTCATTCCTCGAGCAACTAATCCTTTTGTTAGGAATGAGTTGATTAGGCAAATAATTATTTATATTTATTTTGTTGGAACAATAGTTTAGGCTTGAGCCTATACTCCAATGGAGTTATGTAAGAAAACTTCTATAATAAGAGTGTCGGATAGGGGAAAAGGGTGAAGAAATTAGTGGATAGCAGAGCTAAGGCATTCATTGTAAGTTTTTTTTTTTTAAATAAATAAATTCTTGTAATTTTATAATTCTTTTAATTATAATTGACTTTTGTTTTGTAGGAAACATATAATACTATAATGTTTGAAAAACATGTAGGAGACATTTCCACACATCCTACTCACAATCCTCAATTGTGGATTGGAAGTTAGAGAGCAATTAATAGACCAGATAAGAATCGAGTTTATAAGATGCATATGGCATCAACTAGAGAAATAACATCATGTTGTACTGCTTCAACTCTAGACACATAATAGTCTAACCCAAGTTAGTCGATGTTAGAATTTCAAGCAAGGGTCTTATGACAGGTTGAGGAACGAGTAGCAAAATTAGAAGAACAAAATAGAAGGAATTGAGAGAAAATGATGGACACTACCAGAAAATCGATAAATACAAACAGAAATACCGAGATAATATTTTTGTTGGTAAATTGCCGACGAATTTTACCGATGGAAATATTCTCTCGATATTTACCGAGGGAATTACGGCGGGAAAAAAATAATTACAACAAAGCAAAAAAACAATGACGTGCCATTTTTACCAACGGAATTACCGACAGAATTTATTCCGTCGGTAAAATCCATCGGTAAATTCGTTGGTAAACTATGAACATTGTTCATCATGACAATTACAAAGAGAATCACCAACGGAAAATTCCGTCGGTATTTTCCAGAGAGCTCTGGAACTGTTCACTTCCCAATTGCACTGTTAATTACTGTTCTTTAAATCACCGACGGATTGAAAAGTCGTCGGTGTTATTTGGCGCTTTTCTGAAAAATTTTGATTAAATTAAAATTTTAAAGTAAATATGATAGACGAAATCACCGCCGGATTTAAAAGTTGTCAGTGATATTTGGCGGTTTCTGAAAATTTTTTATTAAATTGAAAATTTAAATTAATTATTACTTATGGAATCACCGACGGAATGATTAAAAATATTAATATTTAATTATCCGTCGGTAAAACGCCCAATAAAAAGCCTAGAATCCCTAAACTTTTTCATATGATTTTCTTCTTCTTTTTTCCAAGCGTTTTGAGTATTATAGAGTGTTGATTTATATTAATTTAATTATTTTATAGTTTTGTAAAATGGATTTTTTTTAAAAATATTTTTAAATAATTACCGACGGAATTACATACGGTATTTTTCCGAGGGAAATACCAACGGAATGAAGCGGATAATTTTTTTTTGCACGCCTTTTCTGTCAGTAAATCCATCGGTAATAATATTTTTTTATTACGAATGATCAAAAAATTACCGACGAAAGATTCACCGACAGAGCATTTTTGTCGGTGATTTCGTTGGTAAATTAATTACCAACGAAATGATAGTACAAATACCAATGGAAAATTCTGTCAGTAAATCTAAAGATTGTGGTAGCGGGAATACATGGCTTTATATTATCCCACTCCTCATTCCAATCCTTTTAATCAGGATTTCCCCCCTTAAACTCCACCTTCATCTGTGTAGCAATGTATGTAGTGTTGTCAAATTATTTTTTAATGAATATTGAAATAAAAAAAAAAATTGATGCTCAATAAAATTGGTAGTGTTTGGTTTTATTGTGATTTTTTTTTTTTCAAATTAACAACTACATAACTAAAAATATATATATATATATTAAACTTCAAACATAATCACTAACAAATGTTTTTGTCCATCAATGATTCCATCAGAAATATAGGTACTATTTCATCATAAAGTTTTTCAATGGAATTAGCGATGGACATTATGTCACCAATATCGTCGCCTATTTCATTGGAAAAAACTAAATATTGCTGATGGAATAGGCGATAAAACATTTCATCAATAATTTATTTAGTGACACAATGACTGATGAAAGTTGGTTGGTGCATTTTATTTTTTGGCACCAATGTTTCGTTGGCATTACAAATTACCAACATAAATGCCAATGGATAGCAAATCCCCGACAAAAAAAATTTCAACAACGTGTTTCCATCGGTAAGTCCATCAACAATGTAAATGGCTGAAAAAATAAAGTTTACTCACCAAAAGAATATTTCATCGATGTTTTTCAATTGTCTGGCGGTGAAGTTTTGTTATTTAGGATTTGGCTTGCTTATAAGGTGAGCATCCTTTCAGCAAATTATAAGGGAAATATAAGAATACATGCTTCCCTTATAATTGATTTCAACTTGCTTTTCTAAGATAATATATCTGCTTTGAAAGCAAGTTCTTTACAAAACACTTCTGATGCAGTCAAGCTAACATGTAATTTTGAGTAGTTAGGTGCAGGTTTACCACAACTAGATGAGAATTTGCCCTAAATAGATCATGCGAGTGGCATAGTAGATGCATTTATGGATCGATGAGATAGGTTTAGGTCTAAAAAGAGGTCTGATCACACCAGACTAGGATAACAGCTCAAAAGGGTTAGACTTTTTATTCGGCCGTTGGATTATGGTCAAAATTTTATAGGAGTTTTCAGAGGTTGTTTTTCATATAATAATACTATATTGCTATACGGACCATCGGATCTTCAGATATCAAAAATCTCGTCGAGATCACCTCTGGTTTTGATAGTTTTTGTGATTTTTCCTTGTTATTTTCAGATTTCAGGTTATGTTTGGATTTTATGTTTTTTTCCTTTGTAATTTCATATTTTTATTTTTGATTCCTACTTATGGTAGGGTTTCTGACTTATTTAAAACTTTATAAACCTTCTAAGATGATAAATTTCATTATTATTATTTAGAGAGGATAAGCTTATGAATTTGTAACTCATATCTACATGTCCTTTTCGCTAATAAAAATATGTTTTTTTTGTAATTATTATATTTAGCTTCAACATGCATCAACTTCTATTGCTAAAAAATGTTACAACATGACAAAGAAGATGTTTAACTTATTTCATGATTGTTAGTATCTTGCATGATCATGGAAAGAGCAGTGCACCCATAATTGCTCCATACCATGCATAATGAACACTACACCATTAAACAGTTTTACCGACGGATTCATTCCGTCGGTGTGAGGCACGCTGACCGTCGGTAAATATTTTACCGACGGAATCCGTCCGTCGGTAATTTCTCATTCTGTCGCTATTTTTGTCGATAATAAAAAAAAACCAAACACCGACGGTATTATAGACGGCGAAGCGCGCCAAAAAAAAATTTCCCTCGAGAACTTTACTGATGGAATAATTCCGTCTATCTTTTCAATGGTAATCACCGACAGAATATCCGTCGGTGATTGTGGCATGGGTGGTAAATATCTCAAAACTCTCTGTCAAATACTGACAGAATATATCCGTCGGCAATAGTAATGGTAATCACCGACGGAATGTATCCGGCGGTAATTGTGGCATGGGTGGTAATTGTTTTGCAACTCTCGGTAAAATATCGACGGCCTGGTTTCGTCTGGAAATCCGTCGGTATATATTTAAAATATTTTTTAAAAAATTATTTATTAATAGTAAAAAAACTAAATAACCAAATAAAATTGTATTCAACATAAAAAATAAAGAAATAATGTTCAATAATATTCATCCAAATATTCATTATAAATTTAATGTGTTTCAAAAAAAAATTAAACTAGAATAACGGAGAAGCTGGAGGAGGAGGCTGGTTGTTCCTGGGACCGTGTGGCTAAGAAGGGGTTGCACATATATCATCATCCATCCTTGATCTCATCTCCATGACCATTTGACGGAGCTGATCATAATCTGTCGAGAGTCGTTTATATTGTTGTTTCAAGGCCACGAACTCCTCAGACTGGGTGCTCAATACTGATGGAGAGCTCCCAACGGTTGAGACATTACGAGCCGACCGCAAGTTTTTGGCCGTATTGTTGGAGAGTCCGTAGACCCGATTTTTATCGGGTCCACCAAATGATCCAACCTCCATCCACAAATCCAGATCAAAATCCGGATAGGTCGAAGGATCGTCCCCATATCTTTCCCTCAACCGGCTATTATAGGTCTCCTGATTTTTTTTTAAAATCATCATATTCAATTCAAGAAAATAATAAGTTACGAAATAAAATGATTGAACAAACATACCACGAAATGCTGAGCACGGTTGTCCACGAACTGCTGCACCCCCTTTTGGCGGTCTTGACTCCGCACGTGCATGAGACAAACAAATCCATTGGACTCGACTCACGTCCAAGAGACATAGCATGTAAGGAAAAAAAAGGTTGCAAGTTAAATATATTTATAAGCAACAACAAATTAATTAACGATATATTTCATTTAAATTAATCTTACCATCCGCTTCACATGTGCGCTGAACAGGACGGAGCCGCTGGTGTGTGTGGTCACCGAACCATGAATTTGCCGGTTCCGGTTGTCGGCACCAGAATGTTAGCGTCGTGTGAACCGCTCAGACGTCACGTGCTCAATATATGTCGTTCATACATCCCTCGAGATGAATAACGGTTTGAATTCCTGCCAAACCGCCACCTCATTCCATCCTTCAAGACCGTTATCCCTCGCATATCTTTTTGCTTTTTTTTTTGTATCGTACCAAAAATCATGCAACCTACTTTCATAGTAACAAATTAGAATTTAGAACATAAAATTATAAAACAAAAATAAATATTATTTTCGATGTTACCTAGTTGCCACGTGATTCATTTAAAATTTATGTTGTGTATATAAATAATTCATTTAAAATAAAAATAGTACAAGATATAAAATTATAAAAATAATTTATTAAAAATAACCTGGAAATTAAAAGTTAACACCTACCTGAAATCGTCGAAACCATGCATCGATATTAGGTCTCCACTCAGGATGTCTGGAAACCTGACTCCATTGAAACAATGGAATCTCCATCGACGATTTAAACGCCGATGTTATTGTTCGGGCAGCCTCAATTTTTGTGAACCTGAAATTAAATAAAATTAATAAAATATTAATTAGTTATTCATAAATTATGTTACAAGTATATAAAAAAACTAAAACCTAAACAAACTGACATTGAAAGGTCATCCTTCCATTGTGCCTAGTACTTGCTGGTGAATTGACCCCGCTGTGAAGATACACCGCCTCTGCGCTGTGAAACTGCGCTAGAAAAGGCAGCATCACAAGTTGGCGCAACTTCCTCGCCGTAATCAGCACCTAAGGATACATCCTCCTCGCTGCTAGAAGAACTAGCTGCAACCATCTGCTGACAACGTGCTGTAGATTTCATTCTACGCATCTACACAAATTTATATGAATAATTACATAATTAACTTTGATTATTTAAAAAAATTCAGCAGCATCTTCCCTATACTGGAGACTACCCACAGTTTTCAAACCTGCAAATCTTTACAAAAACCACAACCCAATTGACTCCATTGGATTATCTTATATACAACCTAACATCTATAGAAATTAAACATCTATATATTTTCAACTAACATCTATAGAAATGCATAAATGACAATTAAAATTGATGGAAATAATAAAAAAACATAACAATCAATAATAGAATAAAATTATCAAATAATTATTACAATACAAACAATAAAATAATTAAATTTTCATTCAACACATCTACACAAATTTATATGAATAATGAAATAATTAAATTCAATTATTTAAAAATATTCGTCAGCACCTCCCCTATATTAGAGACTACCCACAGTTTTCATACCTATAATATTGATAATTACACAAATATTGCAAAATCAACTCAATACAACCTAACATTTATAGAAATTCAACATCTATATATTTTCAACTAACATCAATACAAATTCATAAATAACAATTAAAATTAATCAAAATAATAAAAAACATAACAAACAATAATATCATAAAATTAAGATAAACAAATTAAATTTAATTCTATATTTCAATTAACATTTTAAAGGTAAATTCAACAATAACAATTCAAATTTAACAAAAATTTCAAGGTATTATGGCAATACAAACAATAAAATAAATTTAACAAATTAAAAGAAAAAACTAAAGAACACTACATAAATTCAAAATAAATTTAGGAATGAAAAATGTTACCTTAATAGTATGTTGATTTCAAGATTTTATCCACAAACAATACACAAAACAAAGAACACTACACAAATAAACATAATTAAAATAAAAAAAGTAAAAAAATACAAAGATAAAGAAAGAAGAATACATACCTTTTAATATGTTGAAAACTACCAACAAAACAATAAAACTCTTGCAAAAACTTAATACAAACAGAGAGGAGAAGAGAAGAGAAGATGAAATGAGGAGCGGAGCAAAAATGAATCATGAAGGGGGGGAGGGTTTTATACAATAATTTTTCCGGCGGAATTACCAACGAAAAATAGAATAATATTTTTTTGGGCTGGATTAAATTCTGTCGGTAATTTCCGTCGGTATTTAATTTTAATTGATGTTCGCACCAAAAGTTCGAAAATCCCTCCATATTTTTCGACGTCCGTCAGCAAATCCATCGGTAATTGTGCGTCAGAGCACGCGCGCATTGGATTTTCCTGGGTTTGGTTTTTAAAACAGATAACCAATCAACTCTTGATCGATCATTTCTAAAGGAATGGGTCTATGTGTAATAAACTTGTTGGCGCTGCTTTGCGAAAACAAAGACATCGTTTACGTTGCGGTGTCTAGCTTTTGAGTTGATTTCAACGAGACCATAGTGAGGATCTACTCTGATTCCTCTGTCAGTTATGTCATACCAATAGCATTTGAATAAAAACACTATTTTCTGCTCGCTATGACCTCTTCCAATCTACCGTAGTAGTCAACTTCAAACTCACTAGAAGTCGATCCCTTAATACAAACACCGCTGTCGTCTTTCTTCCATGCCCGTATTCTTCAGTATGAAAAACATATCCATTGACAAAATACATGTTATAGCACTTAGCTTTTCTTTCAGGGCCCAGGCTTAGTAAAGACAGTGAAATAGCAGCACTACCTCCCATTTGATAAACCTTGTATATCAAATACAACAATAATCAATGAACGGATATTCTGTAATATTGACGTACAGTTAATTACATTGCAAGAGATAATGAGTTTGTGATAGGACTTACATGTGTTCTAAACCACGTGGCAAATTGTTCATCTTGTAATTGAAAGATCTGGGATTCGGTCAGCTGTGAGTTATTGGACACTAAGTATCGTCGATGTTGCCTGCAAGGTTGTTCCAAATTATATGAGTTTATGGTATCACAATGTATAAATAGTACACTCTTGACAAGGTTTAAGTCGAACATCTACTTGCTTAATAAAAGGTCTCAGTTCATCGTAGTTAAATAGGACATAATTGTGTGCTTATCTGAACTCTATTTCAGAAAAATATCTTCCCCTTACGGCATTTTTAGGTGTGGGTTGTCCAGGATTGGAGAATATTGACAAGTTCCCACTTGAAGGCACTTCACCACCATCATCATGCCGTGGAACACGATTGATCATCGTTCTCAAATGAGGTTCGAAATAGTATGAGATAAATGTTGAGATCTCCTCAACAATATAGCCTCACATATTGACGCCTCAACATGCACCTTGTTCTTAACTCTTTTTTTAAGATTGAACAAGTACCTGCATATATAGAATTAATAAAAAATTATCAATTAAAAAAAATTAAGAAACGTTTAATTATGAATTACATAGCAACTGTAATATCTAACCTCTCGAATGGATACATCCATCTGTACTGGACTGGTCCTCCAACTTTTACCTTAAACGGTAAATGTACGAGTAGATGCTCCATTGAGTCAAAAAATAATGGAGGGAATATCATCTCAAGTTTGCATATTGTCTCGACGATATTCATTTCAAGCCTTTCAATGTGATCAACATTCAACTTGCTGGAGCATATATCTCTGAAGAAATGACTGATCTCCGTGAGTGCATCCCATATCCCTTTTGGCAACAAATCACGAAAAGCTAATGGGATGAGTGTTTGCATAAACACATGGCAGTCATAACTCTTCATTCCAAATAATCTACATTCCTCCGTATTAACCAACTTGATATGTTCGAGGCATGTCCATCGGGGAAACGCAGACTCTTAAGCCATTTGTAGACTAGTAGTTGTGCGTTTTTCTCTAACACGAAGTTTGCTCTTGGTTTTGCGACCCGTGACCCATCACAGACCAACTCCATATTTTTACAGTTACAGAACAACGCTACATCCAATCTAGCCTTGATGTTGTCCTTTGTCTTCCCCTTCACATCCATGACGGTGTTGAAAATGTTCTCAAACATGTTCTTTTCAATGTGCATGACATCAAGGTTATGGTGGAGAAGATTGGTATTCCAATAAGAAAGCACCCAAAAGATACTTCGCTTCACCTAATTATGGGTCAAACCAAAACTAGGAAACTTCTGCTTACCTGATTGGAGACCAAACACAATGTCACCGTACTCTGACACAACATCATGCAATTCTTCACCAGAAAGACGAGGGGGTGCAACATCCTTTTCAACTCTGCGAATAAAGAAATCATTTTTTTCTTTCTGTACCTGTGATTCGGTGGCATGAAATGACGGTGACAGTAAAAAAAAAAACTTTACCCCCGTTTGTTAGCGTGAATGCTTTGTTGTTCTCCATATAGTATGGACATGCTAGTTTTCCATGCGTGCTCCAACCAGAAATCATTCCATAAGCTGGGAAATCATTGATAGTCTATAACAAAGCCGCTCTCATAATAAAATTATGTTTCCTCGAGATATCATAAGTCAAAGCTCCAGAGGACCACAGCTGCGTCAACTCATCAATCAACGATCGAAGACAAACATCTATATTCCGCCCCAGATTGCTCGTACCTGGTATGACCATAGATAAAAACATGAACTTCGACCTCAAACACATCCCCGGTGGCAAGTTATAAACCATCAGTATGACCGACCAACAAGAATAAGGAGCAGCAAATGACTCGAATAGGTTGAATCCGTTTGTACACAACCCAAGACGCACGTTCATTGATTCAGCTGAAAAGTGGGGATGCACACTGTTAAAGTGTTTCCATGCTTTGCCGTTAAAATGATGCACCATCACTCCATCAACCGTATGATGTGATTGGTGTCATGTCATGTGCTCAGCGGTCCTTGGTGACATGAATAACCTTTGCAGTTTAGGTGTGATTGGGAAGTATCTAAGCTTTTTATATGCTACGAGAGTCTTTCCGCTGCCAGTTCTGGGTTTGTAACGGGAATGCCCACATGTCATGCACTCGGTCAACTCAGTATTTTCAAGGTAGTATAACATGCAGAAGTTAGGGCACATGTCAATTTTCTGGTATCCTAAACCGAGGGGTTTCATCATGGACTTGGCAGCATATAAGTTCTCTTTCAGCCTGTTCCCCTCAAGTTAAATGCTTCTCGCCCATTCAATAATCTTGTCATAACCGGCCTCACTCAACGCGTGATCTAACTTGATGGTGAACACATGTGTTATGACCGATAATTTTTTGTGGTTCGTGTAGCCATCCCATAATGGTTTGTCAGAATCTTTCAATAGATCAAAAAACCTTGCTGCATCTGCATTAGGTTCTTTTTCTACGATTGGGCATTCTCTGACATTACCTTCACTCATTCTCATTGCATCAATAACCATATTCCTGTAAGGATTACTGTTGTCATTTCCAACTTCATGCATGTTGCCAGCACTAGAAGTTGACCCAACCACCCTTTCTACCATGCTCTCATTAGGAACAAATAGTTCTCCGTGTGCATACCAACACAGGTAATCCTCCATGAACCCTTTGGTTAGAAGATGCATCGTTACAACATCTTGATGCAGAAAATTTTTATTTTTACACTTCCTGCATGGACACCTAATACCGCCATCAGTAAAATTCCTCAGGATAAATGTTGTGAAATTAATAAAACCCTGAGCCCCGTTACAATAATTCATCCTCCGCAATCCTTGGGGTGAGTCCCGATACATCCATGAACGATCATCCATGACTTCTATCGAACCTCTATAAAATTATGATGACAACATGTATTAATTAACTACGTTACGTAAATAAACATAACAAAAATATTGGTTTACCCCGACATTATCCAACAAACTAAAAACTTGTGTTAAATATTCATTATCAATTATCAACTATCAACTATCAACGTCCATACAAATTTATACATATATAAATTTACGGAAATCACAACTTCGCAATAGAATTGATAACAATTAAAACGGACCCGTTAAACAAACTATTATTTATTTCATCACAACACATCTAATTCGGTGTAATTCAAACAAAGTTTCAACAATTTACAAACAAATATAATTTAACAAAATCTAAAACAAACTATAACAACTACAAAATTATACATTCTTAATACAAGTTTCTTTGACAAATAACAATCAAACAAGTACATACGTTAACAAAATACATATACTAAAAAAGCAATAAAATTCACAATTAAATGTTAAAACTAGAAAGGATATATTTACTTAAAAAAATGATAAAATCCACAAGAACGGATGTTGTGACCACGTACAAAAGTATAAGAAACTTGAGTGCTTGTGTTGAGAAGAGGGGGAGAGATGGGATGGGTGGTTGGCTGCAGTTTGGGAGGGGAGAGGGGGGATGGGGAAGAAGAAGGGGAAGAAAAAGGAGAAATAGAGGAAGAGAGTGTCGGCAGAGGGTATATATTGACTTTTACCGATGGAATCACCGAGGTACACCTTCTGTCGGTATACCCGTCGGTGATTCCACCGGTGAATGTGTCACGTCACTGTACGGAGATCCAGGTTTGAATGCCTCAGTCATTCCGTCGGTATAAGCGTCTACAAAAAAATCCACGTCATCACACCGTTGCAACATTCCAAAAAACTATATAATCTGTCGGTGATACGGTCGGTATATACCGACGAACTTATTCCGTCGGTATAGACCAACCGTATCGCCAACGGATATTTTCTGTCGGTATATACCGACAGATGTTGAGATGGAATTATTTCCATCGGTAAAAATTACCGATGAAAAAATTATGCTGGTAATTCCGTTGGTTTTCGCCGAATTTGTGGTAGTGGAAGGGCTTTCAAGTAATTACATTAAAAAGTTGTCTTCACTTGAATTCTAGCTTAACGTCTCACTTTCAAGTTTTGCCACTTTTTTTTTTTTTTTTTTTTTTTTTTTGAGGTGATAGGATCCTTAAGAAATGAATGGATATGAAAGATTTAATATTTCATGTCAACAATATATTAAAAAAAAAAAGAAAAAGAAATTGGCCGTTTCGCTAGATGATCTCTATATAAAGTCACATGAGCAACACCAGAATACCACAAAACACTTGCATTGCTCTAAACAACGTCTCTCTCGCCTCGGATTTCTAGAATGTCGAGCGTTAACGTGGTAGTGATGGTGGTTGGGCTGCTGGTTTTGGCTCAGCAGTCCTTCCAAATGAGTTTGAGAAACCCTGTTGCTGAGACAAACAATTGCAAAATTGATTTCACTCGTTTAGGTCTTGTCTTAACTTCTGATACCAACGAAAAGGCCCTTCAAGACTCTGGTCTCTTCACACCTGATGCTGAAACGCCTTATGTTGACATTGCGGGGAGAAGGTTCCACATTGGGACACTTAATGCTCGTTTTATTGTATATGTTAAGATCGGGGGAAATTCTGTAAGATTCCTCGTTTCTTTATAATTATCTTTGTTTCTTCATTGCACTATTTAAATATTCAATATATTACACTGTTGCTGTCCATTGCTAACTGCAACCAAACTTAGGTAAATGCTGCCATTGCTGTGCAAATCCTCTTGAATAGATTCCGTATTCATGGAATTATTCACTTTGGTAGTGCTGGGAGCCTTGATAAAGAAAGTATAGTGCCAGGTGATGTTTCCGTGCCGCTTGCTGTTGCTTTCACAGGAGCTTGGAATTGGAAGGTAATTTTATATATATATATATATATATAGACACACACACACACACACACTCTGTGAACAATGGTGATCGAGGACATAATATTTGGTTCTAGAATTTACCATGGAGCATTTTCCATGAAAAAAAAATATATATCTACCCTATATATTTGGATGACTTGAAAGAAATTTAATTTAATTTTCTGGGTTTAAGTTGTATGTTAATTATAAGACACACACATCTTATACGTAACCAGCTTTAATTTTTACAATGGCGCAGAAATTCGGGTCAGATGAAGGGACGCTGAACTTTGGCGAGTTTAATTATCCAGTGAACGGAGAGAACTTGTTGGCTAGCGTAGACTATGATACAATAAAATTGTTCTCTAAAGGACAATCACCGCAGGATGTTTTCTGGTTTCCCAGCACCACATCCTGGTATAGTGCTGCCACTCAAGTGCTTCAGGTTTGTCAATCTAATTTTGATCCTTCTTCTTTATCAATAGACACACTGTATTACATACGCTTGAATAATTTCTGTGATATGCAGGATTTGGAGTTGAGACAATGCTACGATGGAGTTTGCCTACCTTCCAAGCCTAAGATTGTGTTTGGAACTAACGGCTCTAGTTCTGATTCTTACATTAAAAATAAAGCATATGGAGATTTCCTTCACAAAGTTTTTAACGTCTCAACTGCCGATCAAGAAAGCGCTGCTGTAGCTTGGGTTAGTAAGAAGGAATAATTTCATTGAACTCAGAAAAGTTTTCTCTAGTTCATGTGCTCGGCTAACTAGTTAAAATTTATTGGTCCTTTGATTTGCAGACATCTTTATCAAATGAAAAGCCATTCATCGTGATCCGAGGTGCTTCCAATGTAGCAGGTGAAGCAAATCCAGGATTTTCGCCTGCTGGCTACTTGGCCTCCTACAATGCTTTCCTTGCCGCAGCCAAGTTCATTGAGTCAATTCCTACGCCACGTCTGGCTTGTGAGTGATGGGATTTTGTATCTGCTTCTGAGTCGTTTGAGTGCTATGAAAGAGATCGATGACCGATTGCACTCAAATGAGCTGAACTGTGTTTGGCCTACTAAATTAAATAAACTCGAATAAAAATGCTATGAATTTTCTCCATTATATAACGTATTCACCTGTTCCTAATTTTAATTCCGGTACTCGATTATGGATGATTTTAACATTGTCAAGAGTCGGGAAAATGAGGTTTCTTTAACAACTTTTGCTATGAAAAAGTTGATTTTTAAGTCAAAATTTATTATGATCATCAATGCATGTTTTAATTAAAAAATAAAAAATAAATATGAATCAATTATTTTTACACACCTATATAAATAAATTTAGAAATAATAAATTTAAAAAAATTATATAAAAAATAGATTTTTTATTCTCATTCAATATTAACTAGCATATTATTTTAAAACTTATACATTTTAAGTTAATACATAATTATTCTTAAAGAAATTGCTAATATTATCATAAAAATCTCTAATTCTCTTAAAAATAACTTAATTGGATTCATAAATATTATTTTAATAAATCAACTTAAAAAGAATTTTATTCACAAAATAAAAAAAGGGAAAAACAAATTGTTAAGGGATCTTGAACAAAAAGGCCACATAAATGTTTCCAAAACAATAAAAAATAAGGGATAAAAACAGTTGTCTTATAGCAATACACAGTGCAACTATTTCTATATCACAGTAAATGAAACAAAGGTATAACATTTTAATTTAGTTTCTTTACTAGTCAAGGAATCCAGGTTAATTTCTATAGCAATCCACAGCGGATCATGTGTCATCTTTTAGTTTAAATTCTGACACATTTGATGTGGGGTTTGAGTTTTCTATAGCTTTAAAAATTCAATTTTAAACTTATTTTCTCATGAAAACATCATAAGAACCTTAATAAACTTATTTCTAATATCAAAGCACTCTTTAATCACTCTAAAAACTTGAGTCCAGCCAAATAAAAATCAACTTTACTAGTCTTGATCTATTTTCTGTAGTATGTTCAAAGAAAAAAAATCATTTTCAATTAACTCCTCTCTCTAAAGATAATTCATTGACACCAAGGTAAATTTTTTATGTGGTTGGACTGGAACCAAATAAATTATTTCTCTCCTCTCTCCTTTTTCTAATAACTTTATCTTTTCTTCTCAACACTAAGGGCTTTACTAGTCTTCATCTACTTTCTGAGTATGTTCAAAGAAAAAAACCATCTTCAATTCCACTATATTTGCTAATTTAAGTATTAAAGAATATCGTATACAACCAAAGAACTTATTTTATAAGATTTTTCACATTGTCATCACCACTTGTAAAAACAATTTATCCATAACCGGCGACAAGATCGCAGAATTGGGCCCAAATGATCGTTTGTACGTTTTATCAATACAAGCAATTATTGTCTCTAGCCGAACATCTCTTGTGGCTCTGTAGTGGGTTTGTTAATTCCAGCTTATCAGGGCCATGCATTTTCATATCTAACAAGTTAACCCTTGGCTTTCAATTAGGCTGTGCCTTGTTACCCACCTTGCTTGCTTCTTTACAGTATGTAGACCAATTTTAAAGTTGTGGGATGTTGCTCATTGACAATGCAATGGTCTCACTTTTGGTGCGACAGTGAACATCAACATTCTGGACAAGGCACCATTGCTAGTCAAGATACAGCTTTGAGATTTCTCAGACACCTCCTTCTGTCACTGTATTCTTTGGGGCACGGGACATGGAGACGCCGTCAGGAGCGAGGACCCTTTTCTCATGGCTCGCTTCAATAGCAATTACGTGCCAGCTTCGGTGCACCATGCATGTAACAGTAGCCTAGCCATGAACCTGCTCCATGGTTGTGTTGCAACTTGCAAACCAAGAGGTTTACATGTAAGCTCTTGTTCACAGGTTCAAGCGCAACTGTGCGAGCAGTTGTTTTGGTGGTAAGAGATTTCTTTACTATTGTAAGTTCAAGTAGACTGCGGTATTACAGTGATATGCATTTTCAAAGGAAAAAAATGCATTGATGGCCCATGAGGTTACACGTAATCAGTATTGATATGCATTTTCAAGGAATGGTAATGGCGGGGGATATAAAAATTCATATAAAAATCACTGTGGTGATTTGCAAGAGCAGAAAATTTAAGGGGTTTTTTTGAGAAATCTCTCGTGAACAGATTGAGAGTGGTGGGATTTTTGGGGTCCATTCACTTGCCTGCCTTTTGGATAAGAGTTGCTAAATGGAAGCCATCACAAGACGAAGCACGTTTCCTGCATGGTGTTTAAGAACCTTTCACTGTAATTCAGGAGCGACACTATTTCTGTCATCGTTTTCGTGGGACCAGGTCGAAGAACACAACATGTTTTCTTTTTTTTTTTGAAAGATGTGTATATTATTTAAACGCCAAAGCCTGGCGGGAGTAGTACAGAAACTACACAATATCTTACTATGACAAAAAGCCATAAATAGAATAAAGCGCAGTATAAGAAAAACAAAAGCAAAGAAAACCTTAGAATAACCATCCGAATGAGCTCAAAGCTAAACAATCCTCTACAAAACAAAAACGAAAATAACGCAAAGACATAGTGGGAGAAGACACAAGAGCAAGGCCATAGAAAAAAAGTGTAGTCAAAGCCAGGCAACAAAATCACTTGATCTCTGCACTCCTTGTTTAGCCATGCAATCTGCCATGCAATTACTTTCACGGAAGATATGGGAGAAGGTGATTGAACCAAAATATGCTTTCAGCCTATTAACAGAGGAGAACAGATTATGATGCTTCCAGGGACGGTTGTGAGGCTTATTCATCCAGCTAATAGCATTGACAGAGTCAGATTCTATGATGAGGTGTTGATGGTGGAAGAGACAATTAGATGCTAAAAGTTCAATGGCTTTGACAATAGCCCTTAACTCAGCAATATTAGAGTCTAAAATACCAACTGGAACAGAGAACATACCGAGAAGATGTCCATGATGATTTCGCAGTACACCACCTATTCCAGAAGGGCCTGGCTTACCAAGAGACGAGCCATCCACGTTCCATTTGAGGCTACTAATCATAGGAGGAGACCACATATTATGAATCCTGAAGGAGTGGGCATTGGACCACCGAAGTAAGCCATCTGCCGATCTGATCAGATCAGAAGGGGAGTATGGGAAATCAGAATGGATAGCTTTTAGCCATAGACATAGACGGGTGATAATAAGAAAGAATATTGAATCATAGTCAGGTGTCTTCTGTTGGAAGATCAGATCATTTCGAAGTAGCCAAAGAGACCATGCCACTGAGAAGAACAACATCAGCCACGCCTTCCTCTGAAAATGACCATGCACCATGGAAGTCCATTGAGACCACAAATCTGAGAAGCTCTTTGGGCAACACCAAACTAAACCCCACCACTTAATGATTTTGGACCAAATGAGCCAATGCTTATGGCATTGAAGCAGGATATGGTCCACCGATTCTGCCTCCACTAGGCAGATAGGGCAATTTGATTCTGAGCTACTCAATATACCCCTTCGAACCAACATGCATCGGGTGTTGATTCTGTTAATGATAGCCATCCAGCAAAAGATCTCTACCTTAGGAGGGACAATACCTTTCCAAATTCCAGCAAACGAGAAGGCATTGTTTGTGGAAGGCTTTGGGCTTAACAATCCACAGAGAGATTTAACTGAAAATCTTCCTGAATTATTGTCCTTCCATATTAGTCTATCCTCTCCATCTTTGTCCATGAGTACAGTCGATAGGATTGCATAAAGCTGATCGAGCAAGCCAATGTTGCGCCCCCGTAGCGGACGTATTTAGGAAAAAACCCAAATCCACTCATACCCTTCCCACATTCCTATTTTAGCAATGCTGGCAGCTTTGTCATTGGATAATTGGAAAAGAGTAGGGAAGTGCTCTGCTAAACAGTGGTTATTAAGCCAGCAGTCAAGCCAAAATTTAGTCTTCTTGCCATTTCCGATAAGAACCAGAGATTGCTCTTTCACAATATCCTGCAGCTTATTATTTCTCACACAATGATTGACAATCCGGGACCATGTAGTTGCAGCTCCTGGAATAGGAGCTTGCAGCAGAAGATTAGAGCAATTGGTGATGTGGATGCTTTTGATCACATCCTTCCACAAACTTGATTCCTCCGACCCAAACCTCCATAACCATTTAAAGAGCAGAGCTGTGTTTTTGTCCCTTAAGGGACCAATCCCAAGGCCACCCGCTTGTTTTGGAAGAGTAACAGTGGCCCAGCTGACATTGCATATTTTGTGTCTTTCCTCATTTCCAGACCAGAGGAAGGATCGAAGTTTGTGATCAATTATGGAGGCAACCGAAGCAGGCATAGGGAACATAGATAGGTAGTAGATGGGGAGATTGATGAGCACAGATTTAATCAAGCACAAACGGCCCCCAATAGATAAGAACCTGCATTTCCACGAAGCCAACCGGAAACTGATATTGCGTAAAATAGGATTCCACATTGTAGCTCTGCCCAGGTTTCCACCGATGGGGAGTCCAAGATACATGAGAGGCAGCTGATCCTGCTTGCATCTAAGAAGCTGAGCCGTGAAGTTACATGTATGAGCTGCTACACCCACACCGACAATGCTACTTTTATAAAAATTGACCTTCAACCCCGAGTTCAAAGCATAATAGGATACGTTTAATGTTCTGCATGCTATGTAAAGAGTCTGAACTGAATATAACGGTGTCGTCCGCAAACTGTAAGTGAGATATGACAAGCCCTGCATTGCCCATGTTTATACCTGAAGTCAAACCCAAATCACAGCCACGTTGCAACATACTACTCAACCCCTGGACTGCAATGTTGAAGAGAAACGGAGAGAGAGGGTCTCCTTGGCGTAGGCCTTTAGCTAAGCAGAATTCCTCCGTGGGAGACCCATTAACAAGCACAGACATTTTTGCCGTTGATATGCATTGCATAATCCACCCTCGCCATCTATTGCCAAAGCCCATACTAGCCATGATTTCATTAATATATTCCCATAACACCGAATCAAAGGCTTTGTGAAAATCTAATTTGAAGAGATAAGCTTTACCCTTTTTCTTCTTAATGAAAGAAAGGACCTCATTTGCAATCAACATGTTTTCTTCTTTCCAGAGGCGCATGCTGCATTACTTACAAAACCGACAAAAGTATTTACTACACCGAATGATATTAGATTTACAAAAAAATCTTTAGAATATTCAGGGATATTCCAGTCATTAAAATCCCAAATAATTATAATGGCATTGTGATAAACAGGGTGCCTAGCTGGTGCTTTAACTGCATAAACTTATTTGGAAAATATTGTTATGATTGAATCCTCAAGCTCAACAAATCTCTTTATGAAGTCTTCACCCATAACAGTTTTTTGAAGCTGATCAACACACACACCTTGGATCATGTCCAATGCAAAACCAGTAATCAACTCACCTTCGAAATAATTCCATTGGGGTAGTTCCTAAACCTCCATTGTTGCACAATAAATTCACCTTCAAGTCTATTCAATGTTAGTTCTTTCATCTGCACTAACAAATAGACGCAAACAAAAAGAGAGTATGAAAAAAGAATAATTTGATGTGTTTGAGGTGCAGAGAATCAACACCGTAAACAAAAAGAGAGCTTCCTTGGCATCACAAGTCATAGGGATCTCACGCCAGATCTCCACTTTGAAAAACTTACATATTAATTTTTCTAGTTTTCAACACCCTTCAGCCGAAACCCACCTCTCTAAAAACTCCATGCCAAATCTCCACAATACATTCCATACTGTCTTTTTTATGTAATTTTATGTCTGACTAAATAGCGAGGAACCAAGATCTTTTTTTGCCCCGGTTAAACTCATGTAAGCCAAAATTTCAGCGGCTTTGATGATTATTATTTCTGAATTTTTCAGTTTTAAGGTGTAAGAGTGATTCTTGCATTTTAGTTCTTGAACGAACTGAATCTGACTTATCGAAGATTAACTGGCTTCGTGGCATCATTCTACTCAATCCAATAGTGTTGGTGCCTTGGGGCAGGTTTTCATTGTGTCACACTCCTATCAGACCTTTTTCGGCTTTCCGGGATCAAATCTCAATCTTGATTATGGGTTGCGTGACCACGTGACACGAGGTTCGCATCAGTTGGTATCAGAGCTAGGCTCTGAAATAAGGTCATATCCTTCTATTATTCTCGTTTTTTTAGTGTTCCTTTAAGTTTTTCAGTGTTTGTGTTCATCTTCTTGTTCTTTATGTCCGCGTCATCTAAGCAAAAAAAAAAAAAAAGTTATATTTCTTCTTATTATTCATATTCTGTCTATTGGGGGCAAGATTACATCATAAATCCAATTTCCCACCAAATCAATCCATACTCCGTAAACTCAATTATCACCAATTTCACCTTCTTTTGTTTAGAATAGCTATGGCAATCAAAAATTCAATCTACCTTTTTCTCCCACTCCAAATAAGCCTCGTGATCGTTTTTACCTTGAAAGTTAGGAATTTTCAGTTTAATTGTGTTCAAGTCCCCATCCATTTCTTCATGATGTGGACCAGCCCAGAAACACCAACAAGGACCCATTACATGTTCCAAATGGTCCAATGACTCGGTCCAAGACAAAAGCATTGAAAGAGGCATTGAATGCATTGGTTTTGAACGTTTCAACCAAGTCATAATTGAAAAGTCCATTAGAGTATCAAGAGGAGACCCTAGTACATCTTATCCATGTGCAAGAGGGATCCAATACAACCTTATTTGGGCCATGAGATGAGGACAACGAAAAAAACAAAAGAATACTACTACAACTTGGAAACAACATGGGTGGCTACCTTTTCCTTTTATTTTTGGGATTAAGGGGCTGCATTGAAGGCTATAAATAAGCCTTGAATTGGTTCTGTAATATTTTACTTCCTTCTTTTCTTCTCATGGCAGAACATGGATTTAATATTAGGGGCTTTATTTATTTTTTTAGCAACAGCCCAAGGCTTGTGATGATTATTAATTCTGAATTTTTCAGTTTTAACATGTAAGATGATTCTTACATTCTTCAGTTCTTGAACAAACTGAATCTGACTTATCGAAGATTAACTAGCTTCGTGGTGTCATTATACTCATTCCAATAGTGTTGGTGCCTTGAGGCAGGTTTTCATTGTGTCACACTCCTATCAGATCTATTTCGGCTTTCCGGGATCAGATCTCAATCTTAATTATGGGTTGCGTGACCACGAGATCCCGAGATTTGCATCAGTTTTTTGTTCAAGATCCCTTAACAATTTGATTTTCCCTTTTTCTATTTTGTGAATAAAATTCTCTTAAAGTTGATTTATTAAAATAATATTTATGGATCCAATTAAGTCATTTTTAAGAGAATTAGAGATTTTTATGATAATATTAGCAATTTCTTTAAGAATAATTATATATTAACTTAAAATGCATAAATTTTAAAATAATTTGCTTGTTAATTTTGAATGAGAATAAAATATCTATTTTTTTTTATAATTTTCTTAAATTTATTATTTCTAAATTTATTCATATAGTGATTTCGACGATGTTTCTGACCCATGACATCATAAAAACCTTAATAAATTTATTTCTAACATCAAAGCAATCTCTAATCACTCTAAAAACTTGAGATCCAACCAAATAGAAAACAATTTTACTAGTCTCGATCTACTTTCTGTAGTATGTTCAAAGAAAAAAAATCATCTTCAATTAACTCTTCTCTCTAAGGATAATCCATTGACACCAAGATAAACTTTTTATGTGGTTGGAATGCAGATGAATAAATTATTTCTCTATCCTCTCTTTTTTTCAATGACTTGATCTCTTCTCTCTCAACACCAAAGGCTGAAATGTAATAAAAATAAATAAGTTTATAATTGAAATGTGCAAAATTAAAAGCTCTAGAGACTAAACTTATTTTTTTATATAAATTATAAAACTTAAAACCATAAACAATGAAAAAAGAGAGAGCTATTTTTAATTTTAAATTTGGTCATTGTTATTTTTATATAAATTATATTGTAAAAAAAGTTGTTAATATTAATTAAAATCCATCACGGGAACCTAATCTTCCTTTTAAAGAGTAAAAGATAGACGTGCATGTCGATATTTTATCTTGTGTCACAACACCCTCATCAATTTTTTTATTTAATTATATTAAAATAAAAATAGATTTTTGTAAGACAAGTAATGATTTAGATTATGTATAAAAATGTTAATTTTTAGTCTGAATTTACTTTTTCATAATAATATTTGTTTTTAACAAAAATCATATTTTTTTAGCTATGTGGTTTACTGTATTAAAACTAAAAGTAATTAAAATAAATATTTGAAAATATTTTAAAGACTTCAAATAATACAAACATGTTTTTTTAATGATAAATATTCTTTAAAAAAAACTATCATAATCGTCATAGAAAGGTTGATTAAAAAAACAAAACAAATGATGGATTGATATTTTTAATTTAAATTATTTAAAAATACAAGAATTATAAATTTGAGAAACAATATGTAAAAATTTATAACAAGAAACAACAAAATAGATTAACAAGTAAATATTTTAGAAACTTATGCATATTAGGTAATTAATGTATAATTATTTGTAAGTAATTGTTAATAACACCATAAACTTATATGAAAAAAACGGCATAATCGAATAGTTATGTAAATCTTTTTTTAATAAGTTTATTTAAAGAGAATATTAATATAAAAAAAATTTAAATAAAAAACAATCAGAAAAATATTGAATGGGTATTGTAAAAAGAAGGGTCAAACATGCTTGGGCTAGAAAAATAGGTCATATGTCTATTCTATAATTAAAACCTCAAATACACCTAGTATTTTTTAAAGAGAAGACAAAAAGTCAGTCGATTCTATTTTTTTTAAAATTAAACTGACAACGATCATCTACTTAGATAGATAATATGTCATCCCTTTTTCCAACCTTTTAAATCATTAGAGGTGGGTCTATAGACTAGAAAAACAAGGTCCAAGTTTTTGCACCCAAAATCCATATTTAAACCATTTTTTATCCAAGAACATGAAAAAATACCATATGAACTTTTAAAATCTCATTTCTAACAACAAAACACATTTTAATTGGTCTGAAAACTAAAAATTATATCAAAATTATTTTTTTTTTCAAGTATCAATCTAATTTTCCTAGCACCATTAATATTCCAAAGTTTTGTATCATTTTCAATAATTAAAGTTTGATTTTGAAAACTTTATTTGACAAAGTCTAAATTTAACATAATTTTTTTAACTAGAGATTAAATTAATTGATTTTATGAATTGCTCAAGGTAAGATCATACTATATTGATACTCAAGTGTCTTTTTCACTCTTTTTGATCTTTCAATATCCACAAATGAATATCGTTCATTCTAAGTTATGGGATTATATATTTGGTTTATATAAAACCCCGCTCTAATTACTAGTAATTTTTCTTTTTCTAACCACCATTAATTGAGTTGAGATCTAATTTAACAAATTTCAGCCTAACCATTTTTAGAAATTTAAATATCATAAGATTTAGGAAAAATTACATAAATTCTCCAATAATTTTATCTGAGTTTCACTTTCTTTCTATACTTTCATAAATTATACTCTACATCCTGTATCAAACAAAAAATTCAAATAAAATATATTATTGAGGATGTAAACTATTATTGAACATATAAACTATAAGATGAAAAGTGTAATTTATGAAAGTATAGAGGAAAAATGAAATTCATATCAAACTATAGAAGGGTTTTTAAAATTATCCCTAAAATTTATATATATTTGAATATATTAAAATTTATATATATTTTGATCCCATTTGAAGAAGTACTGAAAAACCTTCAGACATAATATGGATTTTTTATAGCTGCATCTTTGGTGGGGTTGTGGAGTGACTAGATTAGTCTCTGATGAACTTCACTAAGAAGCTAAATGTTCACGTGAAAGAAACACGGCATCACCAAACACACAAATAGCCTTAGAGTTATTTTTGATATACTTAACACCAAGGACGGAGCCAGGAATTTTTATAGCCTGGGCTATTAAATAAATATATAATTTTTTTAAGATAAATTAGTAATTTATTTACATGAATTTTGGAAGTTAACAGTAAAGTTTTAATTCAAATACACTACCTAAAATATTAAAAAATAAATTTAAAAGTACATAAAATTAAAGTGAAAGTAAAAATAAACCAACTATTGAAGTTACATTCTTCGATGTTTTGTGGAATATAATTCATTTATAATCGAATCTGAATCGATATTGTAACAACCCCTCAACCAGGATAAAATAACAATCTCATGTCAACTGGAAAACAAAGTAATTAAATTTTTTCTCTCTCTCAATTCCTCCTTCCTTCACTTGATTATTCCTTAGATTAGTGTTTTATAAGTTGGACTTTGTAAGTTTACAAGGTTATTCTCTTATTTTTTTTATTTTTTTTCTTAGATTTTTTTTTATGTTTTTCCCTTACTTTTCTCTCTTTATCTCTTGCCTTTTCTTTTCTTTCTTTTTCTATTCTGCTTCTGCCATGTCAGCAACATATAAAAAGAAGGAAGAACTGATTTGTTTTATTTTTTAATGGCAAATAATCATTTTACCCTTAATGAGTCGTTTTGCTTTTATTTGACGGTTCTCTTTTTTTATTAGCACTACCAAGCTCTGTTCATCCTAAAATTTTAACCAGATTTTATTTAATATATTTTAAGATCCCTCATAAACTTTCAGCTCAATCTGATGGTCGGATTGAAAATTACACTCAATAACGTAAAACTGGTTAAATTGTGATTTTTCATCAAATTTCTTCAAAAATTCTGAAATTTTAACCCAAGCTAAAGTATCATATTAAAAGGCTTCATGCAAATTTTAAGAATTTTTTAATAACTCAATCAATAATTATAAATTGTTTTTACATAAACTAGTTAAAAAATATTGATAAAATCTTGACCTCGACTATAGCTAACACCCAGGCCTTTACATGCCTTCGTCCTTGCTTAACACTTGTTCAAGGAATGGTAATGGCGAGGGATATAAATTCATATAAAAATCACTGTGGTGATTTGCAAGAGCAGAAAATTTAAGGGGTTTTTTTGAGAAATCTCTCGTGAACAGATTGAGAGTGGTGGGATTTTTGGGGTCCATTCACTTGCCTGCCTTTTGGATAAGAGTTGCTAAATGGAAGCCATCAAAAGACGAAGCACGTTTCCTGCATGGTGTTTAAGAACCACACACACACACACACACAGATATCTATATAGATGGTGGCATTCTGAGCGAATATTAGTTTTTCTTTTGTGGTGCATCTTTGCCGTCCTTCCTTTCACTGTAATTCAGGAGCGACACTATTTCTGTCATCGTTTTCGTGGGACCAGGTCGAAGAACACAACATGTTTTCTTCCTTCCAGAGGCGCATGCTACATTACTTACAAAGCCGACAAAAGTATTTACTACACCGAATGATATTAGATTCACAAAAAAATCTTTCGAATATTCAGGGATAATATTCCAGTCAGTAAAATCTTAATAAAACATTTACAGAACATGTTTGGTTTAACGACAAGCTATTGGTAGGTCACTATGTTTGGTGATTTCTTTCGAAAATAAATAATAAAAATGTTTTTTCTTAGATGATTTTTTCTCTCTAAAATTTTAAAAAATAAATCCATTTTACATGTTACTTCTTTAACATTAATGTTTATGTTTGTTTTTGTTTGCTCTAAAATATTTTGAAGTTTAGTATTTAGAATTTTTATATATTAAAAAAACTTATTCCGTTTTTTTATTCTTTTTATAATAATTCTCACCTATTTTTTTATCCGTCGGTAAAACACCACATAAAAAGCCTAAAATTCCTAATTTCACAACAGACGGGGCCATTTCTTCTTCTTCTTCCCTATATGTAAAAAACATCAATATCCATTTCTTTCTCTTCTCTTCTCTCCTCAACTCCTTCTCATCTCCTCCATGCTCAGGTATGTATTCTTCTTCTTTCTTCTTTTTTCTTCTCAGTTTTAATATACCTTACAAATTTTTCTTTTTTTCTCTTCTTAGTTTCACTTGCAACCACATTAAGGTAAGATTTTTATTTTTTCGTGTTTTTTTTCACTATATTTGTTTTTTTATTTTATTTTTAATTGTTTTTGTTCTTAATAATTATATGAATATTGTTGTATGATTTTTTTTTCATATGATTTTCTTCTTCTTTTTTCCAAACGTTTTGAGTATTATAGAGTACTGATTTATATTAATTTAATTATTTTATAGTTTTGTAAAATGGATTTTTAAAAAATATATTTTTAAATAATTACCGATAGAATTACATACGGTATTTTTTCGAGGAAAATACCGACAGAATGAAGTGGATAATGTATGTATTGTTGTCAAATTGTTTTTTAATGACTATTGAAATAAAAAAAATTGATGCTCAATAAAATTGGTAGTGTTTGGTTTTATTGTGATTTTTTTTGTTTTTCAAATTAACAACTACATAACTAAAAAAAATATATTAAACTTCCATCGGAATCACTAACAAATGTTTTTGTCCATCAATGATTCCATCAGAAATATAGGTACTATTTCATCATAAAGTTTTTCGATGGAATTAGCGACGGACATTATGTCACCAATTTCGTCGCCTATTTCGTTGGAAAAAACTAAATATTGCTGATGGAATAAGCCATAAAACATTTCATCAATAATTTATTTAGTGACACAATGACTAATGAAAGTTGGTTGGTGCATTTTATTTTTTGGCACCAATGTTTTGTTGGCATTACAAATTACCAACATAAATGCCAATGGATAGCAAATCCCCGGCAAAAAAAATTTCAACAACGTATTTCCATCGGTAAGTCCATCAACAAAGTAAATGGCTGAAAAAATAAAGTTTACTCACCGAAAGAATATTCCATCAATGTTTTTCAATTGTCTGGCGCTGAAGTTTTGTTATTTAGGATTTGGCTTGCTTACAAGGTGAGCATCCTTTTAGCAAATTATAAGGGAAATAAAAGAATACATGCTTCCCTTATAATCGCTTTCAACTTGCTTTTCTAAGATAATATATCTGCTTTGAAAGCAAGTTCTTTACAAAACACTTCTGATGCACTCAAGTTAACATGTAATTTTGAGCAGTTAGGTGCAGGTTTACCACAACTAGATAAGAATTTGTCACAGATAGATCATATGAGTGGCCTAGTAGATGCATTTGTTGATCGATGGGACATGTTTAGGTCTAAAAACAGGTCTGATCACACCAGATTAGGATAACAACTCAAAAGGGTCAGACTTTTTATTCAGCCGTTGGATTATGCTCAAAATTTTATAGGAGTTTCCAGAGTTGTTTTTCATATAATAATACTGTATTGCTATACGGACCATCGGATCTTCAGTTATCAAAAATCTCGTCGAGATCACCCCTGGTTTTGATAGTTTTTGTGATTTTTTCTTGTTATTTTCGGATTTTATGTTTTGTTTTGATTTTATGTTTTTTTTTCTTTGTAATTTCATATTTTTATTTTTGGTTCCTAGTTGAGGTAGGGTTTCTGACTTATTTAAAACTTTGTAAACCTTCTAACATGATAAATTTCGTTATTATTATTTAGAGAGAATAAGCTTATGAATTTGTAACTCACATCTCCACTTTTCGCTAATAAAATCATGCTTTTTTTAATTATTATATTTAGCTTCCACATGCATCAACTTCTATTGCTAAAAAATGTTACAACATGACGAAGAAGATGTTTAACTTATTTGATGATTGTTAGTATCTTGCATGATCATGGAAAGAGCAGTGCACACATAATTGCTCCATTCCATGCATAATGAAGGACTTTCATGTAATTACACTAAAAAGTTTCGTCTTCACTTGAATCCTTAAGAAATGAATGGATATGAAAGATTTAATATTTCATTTTAACAATATATATATATATATATATATATATATAAATTGGCCGTTTCGCTAGATGATCTCTATATAAAGTCACATGAGCAACACCTGAATACCACAAAACACTTGCATTGCTCTAAACAACTTCTCTCTCACCTCATTTCATCTGAGCTAGCTCTACTCAGATCTCTAGAATGTCGAGCGTTAACTTGGTAGTGATGGTGGTTGGGCTGCTAGTTTTGGCTCAGCAGTCCTTCCAAATGAGTTTGAGAAACCCTGTTGCTGAGACAAACAATTGCAAAATTGATTTCACTCGTTTAGGTCTTGTCTTAACTAAAGAGACACAACACAGCAGCTGTTTCAATGAGTTATTCACCTTATGTATTGATAATTATTGTGTGCAATATATACAGCAACGTGGAATCAGTTTTGGAAACAAATAAAATGGTAATGCTAAAACTGTGCTATTACAATATACAGCTGCAGATTTTACGTTCCAAATATATATCGTTGATGGCAGAGTCTGTGCCATGATTTTCTGCTATTCCTTCTTTGTGTTGATTTGAGCAGATTCTCTGCATGTTTCCCTGATACGCCCCCGCAAGATTGAGCTTCCATCGGCAAGACCAATCTTGTTACGTAACACAGTCGTTCTTTGTTTGGACAGTGGCTTGGTTAACAGATCAGCGAGTTGGTCTTGTGTGTGTACATGTCTAACCTGAAGACTTCCTTGTTGCACCAAATCTCGGACAAAGTGGAGATCAATTTGAATATGTTTCATGCGTGAATGGTTCACTGGATTGAAGCTGAGGTGCGTGGCTCCTAGATTATCACATAACAGCAGAGGAGAGTCTTGGATTGGAAATGCAAGTTCTTTGAAGAGAGTGGACAACCAAATTGTTTCTGAGGCCGCATTAGCCAGTGCCCGGTATTCAGCCTCTGTTGAGGAGCGTGCAACTGCTCTCTGTTTCTTGGATGTCCATGAAATGGGATTAGGTCCTAAGAAACTGATGTATGCAGACGTCGACGTGCGGTCATCCACATTCCCAGCCCAGTCGGCATCAAAATATGTGTGTAACACTGAAGGTCCAGCTCTGTGAACCTGAATACCATAGAAAATGGTTTGTTTTAAGTATCGTAAAAGCCGTTTGGTTGCTGTCCAGTGAGTTGTAGTGGGCTTGTGCATAAATTGAGAGAGTTTGTTGACTGCAAATGAAATATCTGGGCGCGTCAAAGAGAGATATTGAAGGCTGCCCATAATGCGGCGAAATTCTGAGCTATCCACAGCAGCAGTGCCATCAACCAGTTGAAGGGACTGTGATGTGGACAGAGGCGTGGAGATATCTTTGGCACCACTCATGTTGCTGTTAGCTAGAAGCTCACGAATATATTTATGTTGTGTGAGGAATAAGCCGGCCTTGGTGGGAATGACTTCAACACCCAGGAAGAAGTGAAGAGGTCCCATATCCTTGAGAGAAAACATATCTCCTAGCTGCTGAATGAAGGTGGTCACAAGCGTGGGATTGTTTCCTGTTATGACAAGATCATCAACATAAACCAGTAAGTAGCAGAGATTGGATTCATTGCTGTAAATGAATAGAGAAGAGTCGGCCTTGGAGGTGTGGAATCCCATCTGAAGAATAGCAGTTCTGAGTGCTGTATGCCAAGCTCTAGGTGCCTGTTTAAGGCCATAGATGGCCTTGTTCAACCTGCAGACATGGTTAGGTTTGGATAAATCTCTGAACCCCGGAGGCTGCACCATGAAGACAGTTTCAGTTAATGCACCATTAAGAAATGCATTGTTAACATCCATTTGATGTAATTCCCAGCCACGCATGACTGCAATAGATAATACAGCACATATAGTTCCTGGTTTGACTACAGGGCTGAACGTTTCCGTATAATCAACCCCTGGACGTTGATGGAAACCCTTAGCAACAAGGCGGGCTTTGAATCTATCGACAGAGCCATCTGCATTCCTTTTTACCCGAAAGACCCACTTGCAACCCACGGCTGCACAGTTGGGAGGTAATGGCATTAGGTCCCATGTTCCATGTTTCATTAGAGCAGTGAGTTCATTTGACATAGCCTCACGCCAATGAAGTTGAGTAATGGCTTGGCTCACACAAGTTGGTTCTAAGGTCTGGGGAAGAGGGTGTTTGGTTACTGTGTGAAGTTGTTTAGGTTTGAAGATTTGGTTCATGGATCGTGTGGTCATGGTGCGGGTGCGATGAGGAGTATTGACGGGTGGGATAGGACTGGAAACAATGGAATGTGAAAGAGGAGAAGTTAGACTATGCAGTTCAGTAGGGTGAAGAGGGGGGTGTTGTTCCAAATTTAACGAAGACGCAGGGGTATTGAAATTACCTGGGGAGGATGCAACAATGGCAGGGGAGTCTTCCGGAGACAGTGATGAGGCTGGTGTTGTGGAGACCATTGGTGGTGGCACAACGATCGGTGGGAAACCAAAATGCAGTGGAGTGACTTGATGACTGGCTGGACTAACCGGTTTGGACAGGATTTGTGAGGAGGGGCAGTGATATTGAGTTTCATCAAACAATACATGACGAGAGATAAAGAATTTGTGTAAATGAGGATCAAAACATTTATATGCATTTTGAGTAGATGAATAACCAAGAAAAATGCATGCTCTGGATTTTGGTTGCATTTTATTGGAATTATAGGGACGTGTGAGGGGATAACAAATGCAGCCAAATTTTTTTAATTTTAAATAACTTGGGGTTTGATCAGAAAGAGCTTCAAAAGGTGATTTGTGTTGCAGGAGTGGTGTGGGTTGTCGGTTTATGAGGTAGGATGCTGTCTGAAAAGCATAGGGCCAATACGAAAAATCAAGTTTTGCATCTTGAAGTAGTGTAAGGCCCGTTTCCACAATGTGACGGTGACGGCGTTCGGAAGCGCCGTTTTGTTGAGGGGTGTATGGAGCAGTGGTGTAGTGAGTAATGCCATGACGTGAGAAATAAGATTTTAAAGCAATAAATTCACCTCCATTGTCAGAGTAGAGTGTTTTGATCGGTTTTTGAAAACGGGTTTCAACAAACTTTTTGAACTGTGGAAAAATGTTAGAGACACTGGATTTAGTTGCCATTGGATAGAACCAAATATATTTGGTATAGTGATCCACAAAAATAAGATAGTATCTTGAACCATCAATTCCAGTATAACTAGCTGGGCCCCACACATCCGTGTAAATAAGTTCAAGGGGTGCATGGCTTTGAAGACTGGTGCTACGAAAGGAATGTTGATGTATTTTATTAATGGAACAAGAATGACATAAAGATGAAAAAAAATTTTGCGATGAAATGGGAAGGGAAAAATTCTTAACAAGATGATGAACAATTTTGAGTGAAGGATGCCCAAGACGCTTGTGCCATCCATCAATGGAAGTCCGTTCATGCACATTAGCAACCTTTTGAGGCGTCACCATTGAATCCGGAAAGATATAGATGCCATCGTTACACGCTCCTTTTAGTAGAATCGCCCCCGTGGTCGCGTCCTTCACAAAAAAATGAAAAGGATGAAGTTCAACAAAGACATTATTTTGTTTGGTGAAATGATGGACAGAAATTAAATTTTTGCGAAGATTTGGAACATAGAGGGTGTCATGGAGTGTAAAGTTTCGGTGGGTAGACTGTAAATTCAAAGAACCAACATGTGAGACTGTCAAACCTGAGCCATCACCGAGTATTACTTCATCAGTTCCATCATATTCGGAATGAACAGATAAATTGGAAAGATCACCCGTGATATTATGTGAAGCAGCCGAATCAAGTAACCAATTGTTGTTCTTCCCGGTAGAGGTTGTGGCACAATTGACAGATACATTCTGTGGATGAAACTGAGGGCAGGACTTTGCAACGTGACCAAATTGGTCACATATTTGACATTTAGGCTGAGAACGTCTATTAAAGTTGTTGTTGGCTCTGCCAGAATTAAAACGACGTCCATCACGTTGAGTGCCACTAAAATATCTGCCTGTGCTGGAACCATGATACCCCCGGGGGTTGTCATTTGGTTTGGGGAACCACTGTTGACTCCCTCTATAATTAGAAGACTTCGTCTTTGTGTAGTTGGCAGAAGCTACTAGGTGCTGCGTTGCTGTTTCCAAGCGCCTCAGATATGCCTCATGTCCCACCAGCAGATCATGCAACTCCTCAAATGTCAATGGTGATTCACGGGCTCGAATAGGCGCTACAATCTCCCGAAATTCTGAACCTAAACCATTCAATACATAAAGCGTTAGGTCATCATCTGAAATTGAGTGATCAATAATGGCTATTTCATCAGCCAGGGTCTTCACAGCATGGAGATATTTTGTAATTGACCGGTGTCCACGCTGGATTAAGGTGAGCTCCTCCTTTAACTGCATAGCACGAGTTCTTGATTGCTAGCATATAGATTTTTCAGCTTTTTCCAAGCTTCATGAGATGTTTTTGCTGTAGCAATGAGTGGTGTGATTGAGGATGATGTGGAGGCCAGAATAGCACTCAGAATAAGTTTGTCCTGCCGGACCCAGTAGAGCTTGCAGAGCTCATCAGTGGCTGTGCCAGAGGAGGAGGGACACAGAAGTGTGCCTTCGACATAGTCGAGTAGATCGTAACCAATAAGAAGTGCTTCAAATTGAGCACGCCATTGAGGGAAGGTGGAGGGGGTTAATTTTTCATTGATCTGTGCTGTGATATTGAAGGCAATGAGTGGTTTGTCTGCTGTGGAAGAGGGTTGGGTATTGAGAGTGAAATTTGGGTTTTGATCGGAGGATGATGACATGGTGTTTTGGATCGGTGATTCGTTAGAATTTGAGTGCTCTGATACCATAAAGAGACACAACACAGCAGCTGTTTCAATGAGTTATTCACCTTATGTATTGATAATTATTGTGTGCAATATATACAACAACGTGGAATCAGTTTTGGAAACAAATAAAATGGTAATGCTAAAACTGTACTATTACAATATACAGCTGCAGATTTTACGTTCCAAATATATATCGTTGATGGCAGAGTCTGTGCCATGATTTTCTGCTATTCCTTCTTTGTGTTGATTTGAGCAGATTCTCTGCATGTTTCCCTGATATTAACTTCTGATACCAACGAAAAGGCCCTTCAAGACTCTGGTCTCTTCACACCTGATGCTGAAACGCCTTATGTTGACATTGCGGGGAGAAGGTTCCACATTGGGACACTTAATGCTCGTTTTATTGTATATGTTAAGATCGGGGGAAATTCTGTAAGATTCCTCGTTTCTTTATAATCTTTGTTTCTTCATTGCACTATTTAAATATTCAATATATTACACTGTTGCTGTCCATTGCTAACTGCAACCAAACATAGGTAAATGCTGCCATTGCTGTGCAAATCCTCTTGAATAGATTCCGTATTCAGGGAATTATTCACTTTGGTAGTGCTGGGAGCCTTGATGAAAAAAGTATAGTGCCAGGTGATGTTTCCGTGCCGCTTGCTGTTGCTTTCACAGGAGCTTGGAATTGGAAGGTAATTACACACACACACACACACACACACTCTGTGAACATTAATGGCGAGTACATAATATTTGGTTCTGGAATTTACCATGGAGTATTTTCCATGAAAAAAAAATATATATCTACCCTATATATATATATTTGGATGACTTGAAAAAAATTTAATTTAATTTTCTGGGTTTAAGTTGTATGTTAATTATAAGACACATACGTCTTATACGTAACCAGATTTAATTTTTACAATGGCGCAGAAATTCGGGTCAGATAAAGGGGCGCTGAACTTTGGCGAGTTTAATTATCCAGTGAACGGAGAGAACTTGTTGGCTAGCGTAGACTATGATACAATAAAATTGTTCTCTAAAGGACACTCACCGCAGGATGTTTTCTGGTTTCCCAGCACCACATCCTGGTATAGTGCTGCCACTCAAGTGCTTCAGGTTTGTCAATCTAATTTTGATCCTTTCTTCTTTATCAATACTACTGATCAGCCCTGCCTAGAGTCACTCACACTGTATTGCATACGCTTGAATAATTTCTGTGATTTGCAGGATTTGGAGTTGAGCCAATGCTACGATGGAGTTTGCCTACCTTCCAAGCCTAAGATTGTGTTAGGAACTAAGGCCTCGAGTTCTGATTCTTACATTAAAAATAAAGCATATGGAGAATTCCTTCACGAAGTTTTTAACGTCTCAACTGCCGACCAAGAAAGCGCTGCTGTAGCTTGGGTTAGTAACAAGGAATAATTTCATTGAACTCAGAAAAGTTTTCTCTAGTTCATGTGTTCGGCTAACTAAAAATTTATTGGTCATTTGATTTGCAGACATCTTTATCAAATGAAAAGCCTTTCATCGTGATCCGAGGTGCTTCAAATGTAGCAGGTGAAGCAAGTCCAGGATCGCATGCTAGCTACTTGGCCTCCTACAATGCTTTCCTCGCCGCAGCCAAGTTCATTGAGTCAATTCCTACGCCACGTCTGGCTTGTGAGTGATGGGATTTTGTATCTGCTTCTGAGTCGTTTGAGTGCTATGAAAGAGATCGATGACCGATTGCTACTCAAATGAACTGAACTGTGTTTTGCCTACTAAATTAAATAAACTCGAATAAAAATGCTATGAACTTTCTCCATTATATAACGTATTCACCTGTTCCTAGTTTTAATTCCGGTAGTGGATGATCGATGGATGATTTTAACATTGTCAAGAGTCGGAAAAATGAGGTTTCTTTAACAACTTTTGCTATTGAAAAGTTGTTTTTTAAGTCAAAATTTATTATGATCATCAATGCATGTTTTAATTAAAAAATAAAAAATAAATATGAATCAATGATTTTTACATGAATAAATTTAGAAATAATAAATTTAAGAAACTTTTATATAAAATAGATATTTTATTCTCATTCAATATTACCAAGCAAATTATTTTAAAATTTATACATTTTAAGTTAATACATAATTATTCTTAAATAAATTGCTAATATTATCATAAAAATCTCTAATTCTCTTTAAAATGACTTAATTGGATTCATAAATATTATTTTAATAAATCAACTTAAAGAGAATTTTATTCACAAAATAAAAAAAGGGAAAAACAAATTGTTAAGGGATCTTGAACAAAAAGGCTAAGCTCAAGTTCTTGGTTTTATTTCGATGAGCGGATGATGTGTCATCTTCTAGTTCAAATTCTGACACATTTGATGGTCGGAAAGTGAGGTTTGAGTTTCATACAGCTCCAAAAATCCAATTTTTGAACTTATTTTCTCATGAAAACATCCTAAAAACATCATAAAAATCTTAATAAACTTATTTCTAACATCAAAACACTCTCTAATCACTCTAGAAACTTGAGATCTAACCAAATAAAAAATAGTTTTACTAGTCTCGATCTACTTTCTCCAGCATAATCAAAGAAAAACAAATCATCTTCTATTAACTTCTCTCTCTAAGGATAACCCATTAACACCAAGATAAACTTTTTATGTGGTTGGAATGCAGTTGAATAAATTATTTCTCTCTCCTCTTCTATTTTGTATTGACTTTATCTCTTCTCTCTCAACACCAAAGGCTGAGATGTAATAAAAATAAATAAGTTTATAATTGAAATGTGTAAAATTAAAAGCTCTAGAGATTAAACCTATTTTTTTATATAAATTATAAAACTTAAAACCATAAACAATTAAAAAACAAAGAGAGCTATTTTTAATTTTAATTTTAAATTTGGTCATTGTTGTTTCAAATTCTTGAAAACTATAAACTAAAAATCTATTTTGTAATATTGATCTTAATATCAGGTTGTTCCACACCAAATCAAATACGTTAAAGCACAAAAATTACAACATAATGTAGGAGAATATTAGAATTGAAAAGTAAAAAAGTTCATTTGCTATAATGTTTCCAAAACAATAAAAAATAAGGGATAAAAACTATTGTCTTGTATCAATCCACAATGCAACTGTTTCTTTGCAATCCACAATGCAACTGTTTCTGTATCACAGTAAAAGAAACAAAGGTATAACATTTTCATTTAGTTTCTTTACTAGTCAAGTACTTGTGCTGCTCTAAGGGTAGGAATCCAAGTTAATTTCTAACACAAAAAAATAATGTGCATGCATTGTGAACACACTTTTTAGCATTATAAAATATTTAATTGAAAATTGAAAAGTTGATAACTATATTTAATAAAATAAATTGACAAATATATGAATCAATATATTGTAAAAAAAAGTTGTTAATATTAATTAAATTCTATCACGGAACCTAATCTTCCTTTTAAAGAGTAAAAGATAAACGTGCATCTAGATATTTTATCTTGTGCCGCAACATCCTCGTCAATTTTTTTATTTAATTATATTGAAATAAAAATAGATTTTTGTAAGACAAGTAATGATTTAGATTATGTATAAAAATGTTAATTTTTAGTCTGAATTCTCTTTTTCATAATAATATTTGTTTTTAACAAAAATCATATTTTTTTAGCTATGTGGTTTACTGCATTAAAACTAAAAGTAATTAAAATAAATATTTTAAAATATTTTAAAGACTTCAAATAATACAAAAAAAAATGTTTCTCTTTAATCAAAATCCCTTCTCTTATTTTTTTCTTGACAAAAACATGTTTTTTTAATGATAAATATTCTTAAAAAAAAACTATCATTATCGTCATAGAAAGGTTGATTAAAAAAACAAAACAAATCATGGATTGATAATTTTTAATTTATATTATTTAAAAATACAAGAATAATAAATTTGAGAAACAATATGTAAAAATTTATAACAAGAAACAACAAATCAGATTAACAAGTAAATATTTTAGAAACTTATGCATATTAGGTAATTAATGTATAATTATTTGTAAGTAATTGTTAATAACACCATAAACTTATATGAAAAAAAATGGCATAATCGAATAGTTATGTAAATCTCTTTTTAATAAGTTTATTTAAAGAGAATATTATTATAAAAAAAAATTAAATAAAAAACAATCAGAAAAATATTGAATGGATATTGTAAAAAGAAGGGTCAAACATGTTTGGGCTAGAAAAATAGGTCCACTTGTCTATTCTATAATTAAAACCCTAAATACACATAGTATTTTTTTTAAAAGAGGACAAAAGGTTAGTGGACTCTATTTTTTAAAAATTAAACCGACAACGATCACCTACTTATATAGATAATGCATCATCCTTTTTCCAACCTTTTAAATCATTAAAGGTGGGTCTATAGACTAGAAAAACAAGGTCCAAGTTTATGCACCCAAAATCTATATTTAAACCATTTTTTATCCAAGAACATGGAAAAATATCATATGAACTTTTAAAATTTCATTTCTAATAACAAAACACAATTTAATTGGTCTGAAAACTAAAAATTATATCAAAATTAATTATTTTTTTCGAGTATCGATCTAACTTTTCTGGCACCATTAAATGTAGAAACCATCTACTTTGAGTTCCTTTTTTGAAGTTGAATTCATAGTCAACAAAATCAAAGTGCTATTGATAGTCAAATTCTGCCATCCTAGAGCTTTTTGTCTCAACTTTTTTGACAACTTTCTCTTTCATTTTTCAACCTATATGGACTAAAATGTAGAAAAAAATTCACAACCAAAAAGTAATAACGTAAAAGAATAAGGATGAAATATGTAAAAATTAAAACTTGAGGGATCAAATGTAACTTTTGAAAAGGTTTTTTATTCTTCTTTTATGTAAATCTTAATCCTTAATCTCTCAATTTATTTCTTAACAAAAAGTTCAAACTTTATTTTATAAAATTGATCATTAATTTTAAGGTTAGAACATTTAACAAAAAATAAACAAAGAAAGAAAAAAACATATTAAAATAGATTTTAGTGCATGAAAACTTAACTTCAAGAGATAAAATTAAAAAGAAATGAACAATGAATTTAGCAATCGAATTATAAACTGTGCAAAACTATAGGAACTAAAATATAAAAAATGACAAAAATAACTAGTAAATGAACAATAAGCTGTGAGTGTGTGCAATTTTTTTTTTTTCCATAGTGAAATGCTGTTGTGATTTAGTTTTTTGGTTAATAATTAGTATTTAACCCAAAATCTAACCAAAACCATGCTAATAATCAAGCACCCTGCCCATTGGGTTATTCCTCTATTTTTCCTTTATCTCTTCGTCTATATTCATAGTTGCTTAGTTAGATATCACAAAGTTTTATATCATTTTCAATAATTAAAGTTTGATTTTGAAAATTTTATTTGACAAAGTCTAAATTTAACATAATTTTTTTAATTAGAGATTAAATTAATTGATTTTATGAATTGCTTGAGGTAAGATCATACTATATTGATACTCAAGTATCTTTTTGATCACTCTTTTTGATCTTTCAATATCCACAAATGAATATCGATCATTCTAAGTTATGGGATTATTAGGTTTTATATAAAACACTGTTCTATTTACTAGTAGTTTTTCTTTTTCTAACCACCATTAACGGAATTGAGATCTAATTTAACAAATTTGAGCCTAACCATTTTTAGAAATTTAAATATCATAAGATTTAGGAAAAAATACAAAAATGCTCCAATAATTTGATCTGAATTTCACGTTCTTTCTATACTTTCATAAATTACACTCTACATCCTGTATCAATCAAAAAATTCAAATAGAATACATTGTTGAGGATGTAAACTATTATTGAACATATAAACTATAAGATGAAAAGTGTAATTTATGAAAGTATAGAGGAAAAGTGAAATTCATATCAAAGTATAGAAGGGTTTTTATAATTATCTCTAAAATTTATATATATTTGAATATATTAAAATTTATATATATTTTGATCCCACTTGAGGAAGTACTGAAAAACTTTCAGATATAATATGGATTTTTTACATCTACATCCTTGGTGGGGTTGTGGAGTGACTAGGTTGGTCTCTGATGAATTTCACTGTAAGAAGCTAAATGTTTACCTGAAAAAAAAAACAAGTGTTTTTATTGGAACATGGTACACTCCAATATTTAAGTCAACAAGTGTAAAAAATGTGTCATGTATGTGAAAACAAAATGTATAAATAAAAATAGTCTATGCCTTAAGTCTATAATGGCATTACTGACTTTTAAGGTCTACAATTACATGAATGACTATAATGACATGATTGTCTTCAATGATCTAAAAATGACATGGTTGGTTGGATTTTATGACATGGCTGACTTATATGGTATGACTGGCTTTTATGGCTAAAATATGAATGTATGTTGCCGACATGATTTTCTATGGTTAATTGGTGTTATGTCTGGCCAAGGATTGATCTAGATTTTTCCTTGTGACTAGGTATATTGACTCTCTCAAATCGTGAAATTTTTTCAAGGAGAAGGAAAAGGATATATATATATATATATATTATTGGTGGAGAAAATATTGGTGTGCTTCTATTGGCTAGACCTTGTAGCTCATCGGATATTGGTTATTGTGACATGTCATGATTGTTGTGACATGTATATTATAAAAGTTAATCAAGTCATTCTAAGCCATATATATATATATATATATATATATATATATATATATATATATTATTGGTGGAGAAAAGTTATTTGTAGCTCACTTGACACATTATTTTCTTGTTTTACACCATGCATTACCTTTTATTCTCCACACAATAATTCCACGATATTTGCTAATTAAAGTATTAAAGAATATCTTATACAACCAAAGAACTTATTTTATAAGATTTTTCACAATTCCATCACCACTTGTAAAAAACATTTTATCCATAACCGGCGACATGATCGTAGAATTGGGCCCAAATGATCGTCTGTACGTTTTATCAATACAAGCAATCATTGTCTCCAGCCGAACATCTCTTGTGGCTCTGCTGTGGGTTTGGTAATTCCAACTTATCAGGGCCATGCATTTTCATATCTAACAAGTTAACCCTTGGCTTTCAATTAGGCAGTGCCTTGTTACCCACCTTCCTTTTTTACACCGTCAGGAGCGAGGACCCTTTTCTCATGGCTCGCTTCACTAGCAATTACGTGCCAGCTTCGGTGCACCATGTAACAGTAGCCTAGCCATGAACCTGCTCCATGGTTGTGTTGCAAACCAAGAGGTTTACATGTAAGCTCTTGTTCACAGGTTCAAGCGCAACTGTGCGAGCAGTTGTTTTGGTGGTAAGAGATTTCTTTACTATTGTAAGTTCAAGTAGACTGCGGTATTATTTTCAATGAAAAAACACGGCATCACCAAACACGCAAATAGCCTTAGAGTTATTTTTGATATACTTAACACTTGTTCAAGGAATGGTAATGGCGAGGGATATAAATTCATATAAAAATCACTGTGGTGATTTGCAAGAGCAGAAAATTTAAGGGGTTTTTTTGAGAAATCTCTCGTGAACAGATGGAGAGTGGTGGGATTTTTGGGGTCCATTCACTTGCCTGCCTTTTGGATAAGAGTTGCTAAATGGAAGCCATCAAAAGACGAAGCACGTTTCCTGCATGGTGTTTAAGAACCACATATATATATATATATATATATATATATATATATATGTTTGGCATCTTTGCCGTCCTTTCACTGTAATTCAGGAGCGACACTATGTCTGTCATCGTTTTCGTGGGACCAGGTCGAAGAACACAACATGTTTTCTTCCTTCCAGAGTAGTTTGATTTCTCACCGAATGTTGAACACAACATGCGTCCAACATGCATTACTTACAAAGCCGACAAAAGTATTTACTACACCGAATGACATTAGATTTACAAAAAAATCTTGTTATGATTGAATCCTCGAGCTCAACAAATCTCTTTATGAAGTCTTCGCTCATAACAGTTTTTGGAAGCTGATCAACACACACACCTTGGATCCTGTCCAAAGCAGCGATGATAGGGATCCCAGATAAGAGGGAAAACAAGCGTAAAAAGCAAAACCAGTAATCAACTCACCTTTGAAATAATTCTATTGGGGTAGTTTGCAACCTGCAAATCTATTCAATGTTAGTTCTTAATTTCATCTGCACTGACAGATAGACGTAAACAAAAAGAGAGTAAGAAAAAAAGAATAATTTGATCGGTTTGAGGTGCAGAGAATCAACACCGTACTCAAAGAGCTTCCTTGGCATCACAAGTCATAGGGATCTCACACCAGATCTCCTCTTTGAAAAACTCACATATTAATTTTTCCAGTTTTCAACACCCTTCAGCCGAAACCCACCTCTCTAAAAACTCTATGCCAAATCTCCACAATCAATTTCACACTCGAAAGAGAGAGAGATTAGAAGGAGTTTTGTCTTTTTTATATAATTTTATGTCTGACTTAGCTAGCGAGGAACCAAGGTCTTTTTTTGGCCTTGAATCCATGGCCACTAATCTTGAACTAATGTTCATGTGGGAGAGAGGGCAAGACGTTGAGATTAAAAAAACATCTGGATTAGTGTTCGATGTTGGAGATCATAAGTCTCAAGATGTTAATGATGTAAGTAGAAGATGTTCACAAGAGTTGAAGGTGGCATCCCACTCTTTTTCATAGATTGAACACAACCCACTTCTTTAATTCAAGTTTCAACCATGATGATGCCTGTGTTCAGTTCATCGATGCCTTATGCATAGAATCATTTCGGCAAAAGCTCAAGTTGGGTTTTTAGATCTTTTAAGTTTTAGGGATATTTTGGATTATAAATTTGGGTTTTCATGATTCGATATGAAAAGCTCATTTATATTAGAAAAAAAAATCTTATAAATTAGTTACCATGCTAAAATGTTAGGAGAATTATTAGGGTGATTTTTCCATGTAAATTTATGACATGAACCAAATATATGAAAATATATAAAAGGTAAATAATCTTAATTGTTAAAATTCAAAACAAAACAAAAATGTAGAGAATAAATTATAAATATTTTTTCATATCATTAGTGTCACATCATCACTAACTTGCCCACATTATCACTTAATATTTGTCATAATTGTCACTTAAATAACAACTCAACAAAATTTTCATATTATACATGCCACCTCTTCAAATTTCTCTTGCGATGATATCTGTTTGAAAAAGAATAAATTTTGATACCCTCAATTATAAAAATTCTCAAAGTACACACACCTGTAATGTTATCATCTCATTTACCGATTATTACCTATTCTATAAGTTTGCGTGGAGTCGTCTTTTAATAAGATTGTTGTAAATCATTTTCCATGACTAATTAAATAGATTTAGACTACAGAACTCGACTGCAAAACTTTTGAAAGTGCACATGCTCAAATAGAATAAATCATAAGAAGAAGAGGCTCAGCTAAAAAACTTCAATAGTACATTCACTAAACACGAGTTCTCTCATGGAACATGTCACTCCTAATCAACAGCCATGGCTTCCGAGACCCCACCAGCATCCTCCATTCCGTTCTTCTGCTCTTCTGTTGCCACTCTCATCTCCTCAATCAAATTCTTCTCATCTTCCTCTATAGTGTTCTGTAACTCATCCACCTGTTGAAATGTTAAACAAAAGATGAGGAAAATAAATGAGTACACTGGACATGTGCATTCAATCTAATGCGGCAAGTGATCAAGCAAGCAGCAACAGAATTTAGAAGCACTCTATTACTTCATTGCCTGATTGACCAAAATATGCGAAGAAACATTTATCAATTAGATAACACAGATGCACGAACTACGCATTGAAAAGACATGGATTGGCACCTGAAACTGCGCTTAAAAAGAATGATGCGATAAAGTATACAGAATGAATAATCGATTGAATTAAACTAAAAAGGAATTTGAAATTAGTTTCGAAACATCAATAATCGATTGAATGCATCTACCTTTGTGATAATAATAAACTTGTAATTAAAATGATTAATATGGTCTAAATCAATAATTGTTTTGAGCACCTTCCTTGTTTGTTTTGCACTCAACTTCTAAGTAATCAATAAGGAGGGCATCAATGATATCATCACTACTATTTATGTTATTATTAATGATATCATCATCAATATTATCATCATCATCAAAATAAACATCATACAATGGTGGGCAATTTCAGTCCACATTTACCTCATCACAAATAAGATTATTGAAATCTTCATAATACTCATTCTGATAAAAAAAAAAAAAATTGTCTCCTTTACTCATGCTTTTGAAATGAGTTTTTAAAACTAGTTATGGATTTGTGATCACTCTTCTTATGATCCTCCGATATTTTTTTTTCATCCTAATCGATAAGATAATTATTTAACTTTCCTCTGCATGATTATTATCTCCGGTTGAAATGTTAATTTTGTAATTAGTCTCTCCATATTTTCTATCACCAGCTCCTGAATATTTCTCTCTATATGAGGAATCTCCTCATCCTCTTTAATTTATTTGAACATGTCTTGCTCCGCAACCTCTTCTAGCCACAATTATTTAGTAGCACATAATAAATAAAATAACATGGGATTGCAACACATATAAAGCAAAAACCTGGGATCGTTGGGCTCTGATACCAACTGATATAGATAGAAGTAACACAAGAAAGATAGCAAACATAGGAGCATAAAATTATGCTAAAAAATGGATCACTCAAAATCCTTAATTCAAAATTTTATTCATGAACATTTTCTTTTCAAGTAGTCTCCTCAAATACAAGTAATTAAATAACTCTATTTATACTAGAAAAAAAGGCCTAAACAAACCTAGAAAAATAATAAAAGAATCATAAACAAAAAAAAATAATCTTAAATCAACAATGAAAATATAGAAAATATTGAGTATTATCGGAAGCTCTTTCCAATCTTTGATTGCTGCGATATTTTAACCTTATAGGAAACAAAACCTCTAGAATCTCCTAGCAAAATTTTAGCTCGATCCAACAATCATATCAAAATTTATTCTCATTAACATAAGATTGTATATTTAAGAAAAATCTCCTGCTTCAACACCACAATAGAGCTCCCCTTATCAAACCCGTTTACACTAAGGTCGACTAGTTTTTTGGTCGAAATCAGTATTTGCATTTTTCACTATTGTCTTTTTTCTTTGAATTTTGCTATTGATTAATAAATCAGAAGCAATTCACTATCAATTTTGCAACAAAAAGACATAATCAATGAGAAAATAATTTGATAACCAAAATGAAAAAAATCACTAAGTGATTTATGAGTGTATGTACAATGAATTCTGCATAGTATAACCTCTATCTATTTTAGTTTTTTCTAAAAATTAAGGTCAAAACAAGAGTCTAAAATATTCCAGTATAAAAAATTAGGAATTAACTCTTAAATGAAACACTACTTCCTTTAGAAAAACATTTGGAAAAATAACATGTTTAATATGAGAGTGTTTGAAAGTGTGGCAGCGGTTGCTTTTCAAAGTGTTTTTCATTCCAAAACACATTAAAATCATATTTTTTTTTATTTTTTAAAAATTATTTTGACATTAACATATCAAAATAATTTGAAAACATTAAAAACATATTAATTTAAAATATAAAAAAATAATTTTTTTTAAATGTTTTCAAAAGGATTTCCAAAACCTTGTTGAGAATAGCAAGTTTAACAATTTTATTTAGAAATCACTATTTTCAATTGCGACTTTGTAAAAATCGTTATTCTCAACCACAAAATAATGTTATTTTATTCAAAAAAAAATTCTAATGGTATTATTTTACTGATTTTTTTAAAACAGTGCGAACTTTAAAAAAAAATTATTTAGGGCGCTGTCCTTGATAATTGATAAGCTGGGCAGCGCAGGCCCATTCTGTCGTCTTCATCAACTATTTATAAAACGTGTGTTTATTAGTGTAGGAGAAACAACGAGTCACATTATCCGATGAACAAACAGGTGTTAGACTCTCGTTCATTACTTCAGACAATATATATCAGCCATTTAATGGAAAACGAATAAAGGGTTCATATGGGTACCACGTGGATTGTGGATAAGATAGTGTTATACACAGTACAAAAATCTATGACCTACATCTTCAAACTCTTAATTTATAAATTACAAAAAAAAAAAAAAAAACACATGAAGAATTCATAATTGCATAGTCTTGCTGTTTTTTGGGATAATGTTGGAAATATCTTGATGTTTTCTTTTTAATGATGATATGCAAGTTAATGGTAGCGTTTTTGGATGTGTTTTTTTTTCTTCACTCTCTTTTTTTTATTTTTCCTTTTTTAAAATATAAATGTGTTATTTAATTTATTTATTTTTGTTTTTAATGCGATCCTTATTTTTTTTTATTGTTATTTCTTTTATTATTGATTCTTTCTTCAATTTCACCCCTTGTCATTTAGTTTTATTTAATTTTTATATCAAATTTGGTCCTTATTTTTTTAATTTTTATTTATTTTGTTTTGGATAATTTATTTATTGTATTTTTTTATATTTTATCCCTTAACATTTAGATGATTAAGAATTTTGATTAGTTATTTTTTAGGGTTTGCTTTGTATGAGGTTAGTTCTGATCTCATAACCAAGATCACAGGTTTAAAAGGTTAACACGAGTTAACTTGTTTTTATAAGTTTATTTTTAAAATTGATTTTTTTTTCAATTTCATTATTTAACATTAGATTTATTAGAAATTGATGTTCGTGCTTTTTTTTTAATTTGATCAATTTCAAACCCTGCATTCACAACTATTTTTTCAGTTTGGTCCTTGATTTTGGATTTCTTCACCCAATCTCAAAGGCAACACTTTCCCTCTCTCGGTATCACCAATAAGATTATCTCAATCTTATGTCTATAGTCGCAGGGATAACGGGTTAATCCAAGCTGACTCAATTTTTTTTATTTCTCTTTTTAATTAATTTTTTTTCAATTCTACCCTTTAACATTAGGTTATTTAATGAATGAATTTTATAATTTTATTTAGTTTATTTTTGACGAGGTTATCCTTATATCATGATCAGATTATAAAATTGATATACCAACTTAGGGTTTCACTCACGTGAATATTTCTTTTGCATTATTTAACCTGTAAATCTTAATAAAATATTTACAGAACATGTTTGGTTTAAGGACAAGTTATTGGTTGGTCACTATGTTTGGTGATTTGTTTTCAAAAATAAATCAACAAAAAATGTTTTTTATTAGATGAACTTTTTCTCTCTCTAAAATTTGAAAAAATAAATCCATTTTATATATTAAAAAAAATGTTCTGTTTTTTATTCTTTCTATTATAATTCTCACCCATATTTTTACTTTTTTATTGTTTTAAAAGCTTATATAATAACTAATTAATTATTATAATATATTATATTTCATTTCTATTATGAATTTATTTATATATGGGGAATATGGGATTGAACAAGAAGCTTTAATGTAAATAAATCACCAAAGCGTTCAATGGAAATATTATTTGTCCTCCACCATTTTGAATTTGTTGAAAGATTCAAGGAAAATATACCTCTAGATCACCAAAGCGAACCTAAGAATTAAGATTGACAATTTAAAGAAAAAGGTGGTGATATATTATCTCGTGAACACTTATATTTATAGTAGAATTATAATAAATAGATCCTTTAATTAATTACAAATAGTTTTTATTTTAATTATAATTTTCAAAATCAAGAGAGTAACTCTTCGTAACCTAGAAAAATTCGACAACATTAATTGTTCTATTAGTTTTACAAGCTAGCTAGAAACCTTATGTTCCCTATTTCTATTACATTTCCCTATTTCGCATGTAGACATTAATTTGTTTAAGTTCACGTTTTAAAAGTACTTTGTTAAGTTTAAACCTTTATGTTATGCTAACATTCAAGGCTTGAACTAAATTAAAGGTAGTATAAAACATTAAATCATAATTTAATATGTTAAAACCAAAATTAATGTTACAAAAATAAATGTATTATGTTTCTCAAGATATTCACTAATAGTTGGAGCACTATTATGACAATGTATATCTTCTCGATTTCATGAACATTTACAAAAGTTTATCAACTTGTTTTCATGTGTCCAAGCAAAACAACTCGGTTCCTGACATTTAGTGTCCATATCTAGCTTAGCTTTCTTGCTTCCCTAGTTAGATCCATTTTTGCTCATAATAATCGAATTAAAACTTTGGCTTATTGTATTTCATTCCTCGAGCAACTAATCCTTTTGTTAGGAATGAGTTGATTAGGCAAATAATTATTTATATTTATTTTGTTGGAACAATAGTTTAGGCTTGAGCCTATTCTCCAATGGAGTTATGTAAGAAAACTTATATAATAAAAGTGTCGGATAGGGGAAAAGGGTGAAGAAATTAGTGGATAGCAGCTAGAACTAAGGCATTCATTGTAAGTTTTTTTTAAAAAAAATAAATAAATTCTTGTAATTTTATAATTCTTTTAATTATAATTAAGTTTTGTTTTGTAGGAAACATATAATACTATAATGTTTGAAAAACATGGAGGAGACATTTCCACGCATCCTACTCACAATCCTCAATTGTGGGTTGGAAGTTAGAGAGCAATTAATAGACCAGATAAGAATCGAGTTTATAGGATGCAAATGGCATCAACTAGAGAAATAACATCATGTTGTACTGCTTCAACTCTAGACACATAATAGTCTAACCCAAGTTAGTCGATGTTAGAATTTCAAGCAAGGGTCTTATGACAGGTTGAGGAACGAGTAGCAAAATTAGAAGAACAAAATAGAAGGAATTGAGAGAAAATGATGGACACTACCAGAAAATTGATAAATACAAACGGAAATATCGAGAGAATATTTTTGTTGGTAAATTGCCGACGAATTCTACCGATGGAAATACTCTCTCGATATTTACCGAGGGAATTACGGCGGAAAAAATAATAATTACAACAAAGCAAAAAAACAATGACGTGCCATTTTTACCAACAAAATTACCGACGGAATTTATTCTATCGGTAAAATCCATCGGTAAATTCGTTGGTAAACTATGAACATTGTTCATCATGACAATTACAAAAAGAATCACCAACAAAAAATTCTGTCAGTATTTTCCAGAGAGCTCTGGAAATGTTCACTTCCCAATTGCACTGTTAATTACTGTTCTTTATAGACAAAATCACCGACGGATTGAAAAGTCGTCGGTGTTATTTGGCGGTTTTCTGAAAAATTTTGATTAAATTAAAATTTTAAAGTAAATATGATAGACGAAATCACCGCCGGATTTAAAAGTTGTCGGTGATATTTGGCGGTTTCTGGAAATTTTTGATTAAATTGAAAATTTAAATTAATTATTACTTACGGAATCACCGACGGAATGATTAAAAATATTAATATTTAATTATCCATCTGTAAAACGCCCAATAAAAAGCCTAGAATTCCTAATTTCACAACAGACGGGGCTCTTTTCTTCTTCTTCTTCTTCTTCGTCTTCCCCATATGTAAAAAACATCAATATCCATTTCTTTCTCTTCTCTTCTCTCCTCAACTCCTTCTCTTCTCCTCCATGCTCAGGTATTTATTCTTCTCCTTTCTTCTTCTTAGTTTTTTTTTAATTAATATACTTTATGAATTTTTTTTTTTCTCTTCTTAGTTTCACTTGCAACCACATTAAGGTAATATTTTTCTTTTTTCGTGTTATTTTATTTTATTTTTAATTGTTTTTGTTCTTAATAATTGTATGAATATTGTTGTAGGATTTTTTTTCATATGATTTTCTTCTTCTTTTTTCCAAGCGTTTTGAGTATTATAGAGTGTTGATTTATATTAATTTAATTATTTTATAGTTTTGTAAAATGGATTTGTTAAAAAAAATATTTTTAAATAATTACCGACGGAATTACATACGGTATTTTTCCGAGGGAAATACTGATGGAATGAAGTGGATAATTTTTTTTTTGCACGCCTTTTTTGTCAGTACATCCATCGGTAATAATATTTTTTTTATTACCAACGGCCAAAAAATTACCGACGAAAGATTCACAGACAAAGCATTTCCGTCGGTGATTTCGTTGGTAAATTAATTACCAACGGGATGATAGTACAAATACCAATGGAAAATTCTGTCGATAAATCTAAAGATTGTGGTAGCGGGAATACATGGCTTTATATTATCCCACTCCTCATTCCAATCCTTTTAATCAGGATTCCCCCCCCCTTACCTCCACCTTCATCTGTGTAGCAATGTATGTATTGTTGTCAAATTATTTTTTAATGAATATTGAAATAAAAAAAATTGATGCTCAATAAAATTGGTAGTGTTTGGTTTTATTGTGATTTTTTTTTGTTTTTCAAATTAACAACTACATAACTAAAAATATATATATTAAACTTCAACCGGAATCACTAACAAATGTTTTTGTCCATCAATGATTCCATTAGAAATATAGGTACTATTTCATCATAAAGTTTTTCGATGGAATTAGCGATGGACATTATGTCACCAATATCGTCGCCTATTTCATTGGAAAAAACTAAATATTGCTGATGGAATAGGCGATAAAACATTTCATCAATAATTTATTTAGTGACACAATGACTAATGAAAGTTGGTTGGTGCATTTTATTTTTTGGCACCAATGTTTCGTTGGCATTACAAATTACCAACATAAATGCCAATGGATAGCAAATCCCTGAAAAAAATAATTTCTACAACGTGTTTCTATCGGTAAGTCCATCAACAATGTAAATGGCTGAAAAAATAAAGTTTACTCACCGAAAGAATATTCCATCGATGTTTTTCAATTGTCTGGCGGTGAAGTTTTGTTATTTAGGATTTGGCTTGCCTATAAGGCGAGCATCCTCTTAGCAAATTATAAGGGAAATATAAGAATACATGCTTCCCTTATAATTGATTTCAACTTGCTTTTCTAAGATAATATATCTGCTTTGAAAGCAAGTTCTTTACAAAAAACTTCTGATGCAGTCAAGCTAACAGGTAATTTTGAGTAGTTAGGTGCAGGTTTACCACAACTAGATGAGAATTTGCCCCAGATAGATCATGCGAGTGGCATAGTAGATGCATTTATGGATCGATGGGACAGGTTTAGGTCTAAAAAGAGGTCTGATCACACCAGACTAGGATAACAGCTCAAAAGGGTTAGACTTTTTATTCGGCCGTTGGATTATGCTCAAAATTTTATAGGAGTTTTCAGAGGTTGTTTTTCATATAATAATACTATATTGCTATACGGACCATCGGATCTTCAGATATCAAAAATCTCGTCGAGATCACCTCTGGTTTTGATAGTTTTTGTGATTTTTCCTTGTTATTTTTAGATTTCAGGTTATGTTTGGATTTTATGTTTTTTTCCTTTGTAATTTCATATTTTTATTTTTTATCCCTACTTATGGTAGGGTTTCTGACTTATTTAAAACTTTATAAACCTTCTAAAATGATAAATTTCATTATTATTATTTAGAGAGGATAAGCTTATGAATTTGTAACTCATATCTACATGTCCTTTTCGCTAATAAAAATATGTTTTTTTTAAATTATTATATTTAGCTTCAACATGTATCAACTTCTATTGCTAAAAAATGTTACAACATGACGAAAAAGATGTTTAACTTATTTGATGATTGTTAGGATCTTGCATGATCATGGAAAGAGCAGTACACCCATAATTGCTCCATACCATGCATAATGAACACTACACCATTAAACAGTTTTACCGACGGATTCATTCCGTCGGTGTGAGGCGCGCTGACCGTAGGTAAAAATTTTATCGTCGGTAATTTCTCATTCCATCGCTATTTCTGTCGGTAATAAAAAACCAAACACCGACGGTATTATAGACGGTGAAGTGCGCCAAAAAACAATTTCCCGCGAGAACTTTACCGACGGAATAATTTCGTCTGTCTTTTCAATGGTAATCACCGACGAAATATCTGTCGGTGATTGTGGCATGGGTGGTAAATATCTCAGAACTCTCTGTCAAATACCAACGGAATATATCCGTCGATAATAGTAATGGTAATCACCGACAGAATGTATCCGGCGGTAATTGTGGCATGGGTGGTAATTGTTTTGTAACTCTCGGTAAAATATTGACAGCCTGGTTCCGTCTGGAAATTCGTCGGTATATATTTAAAATATTTTTTAAAAAATTATTTATTAATAGTAAAAAAACTAAATAACCAAATAAAATTGTATTAAACATTAAAAATAAAGAAATAATGTTAAATAATATTCATCCAAATATTCATTATAAATTTAATGTGTTTCAAAAACAAAATTAAACTAGAATAACGGAGAAGCTGGAGAAGGAGGAGGAGGTTGGTTGTTCCCGGGACCGTGTGGCCAAGAAGGGGTTGCACATGTATCATCATCCATCCTTGATCTCATCTCCATGACCATTTGACGGAGCTGATCATAATCTATCGAGAGTCGTTTATATTATTGTTTCAAGGCCACGAACTCCTCAAACTGGGTGCTCAATACTGATGGAGAGCTCCCAACGGTTGAGACACTACAGGCCGACCGCAAGTTTTTGGCCCTAGTGTTGGAGAGCCCGTAGACCCGATTTTTATCGGGTCCACCAAATAATCCTACCTCCATCCACAAATCCAGATCGAAATCCGGATAGGTCGAAGGATCGTCCCCATATCTCTCCCTCAACCGGCTATTATAGGTCTCCTGAATTTTTTTTAAAAAAATCATCATATTCAATTCAAGAAAATAATAAGTTACGAAACAAAATGATTGAACGAACATACCACGAAGTGCTGAGCACGGTTGTCCACGAACTGTTGCACCCCCTTTTGGCGGTCTTGACTTCGCACGTGCATCTCTACAAATAGATCCATTGGACTCGGCTCACGTCTAAGAGACGTAGCCTGTAAGGAAAAAAAGGTTGCAAGTTAAATATATTTATAAGCAACAACAAATTAATTAATGATATATTTCATTTAAATTAATCTTACCATCCGCTTCGCATGTGCGCTGAACAGGACGGAGCCACCGGTGTGTGTGGTCACCGAACCATGAATTTGCCGGTTCTGGTTGTCGGCACCAGAATGTTAGCGTCGTGTGAACCGCTCAGACGTCACGTGCTCAATATATGCCGTTCATAAATCCCTCGAGATGAATAGCGGTTTGAATTCCTGCCAAACCGCCACCTCATTCCATCCTTCAAGACCGTTATCCCTCGCGTATCTTTTTGCTTTTTTTTTGGTATCGTACCAAAAATCATGCAACCTACTTCCATAGTAACAAATTAGAATTTAGAACATAAAATTATAAAACAAAAATAAATATTATTTTCGATGTTACCTAGTTGCCGCGTGATTCTCTCATACCCTTCTCACAACATTGTTGTTCGCGTTGTCCCACTCAAATTTATGTTGTGTATATAAATAATTCATTTAAAATAAAAATAGTACAAGATATAAAATTATAAAAATAATTTATTAAAAATAACCTGGAAATTAAAAGTTAACACCTACCTGAAATCGTCGAAACCATGCATCGATATTAGGTCTCCACTCAGGATGTCTGGAAACCTGACTCCATTGAAACAATGGAATCTCCATCGATGATTTAAACGCCGATGTTATTGTTCGGCCAGCCTCAATGTTTGTGAACCTGAAATTAAATAAAATTAATAAAATATTAATTAGTTGTTCATAAATTATGTTATAAGTATATAAAAAAACTAAAACCTAAACAAACTGACATTGAAAGGTCATCCTTCCATTGTGCCTGGTACTTACTGGTGAATTGACCCCGCTGTGAAGGCACACCGTCTCTGCGCTGTGAAACTGCGCTAGAAGAGGCAGCATCACAAGTTGGCGCAACTTCCTCGCCGTAATCAGCACCTAAGGATACGTCCTCCTCGCTGCTAGAAGAACTAGCTACAACCGTCTGCTGACAACGTGCTGTAGATTTCATTCTACGCATCTATATAAATTTATATGAATAATTACATAATTAACTTTGAGTATTTAAAAAAATTCAGCAGCACCTTCCCTATACTGGAGACTACCCACAATTTTCAAACCTGCAAATCTTTACAATAACCACAACCCAATTGACTCCATTGGAATATCTTATATACAACCTAACATCTATATATTTTCAACTAACATCTATAGAAATGCATAAATGACAATTAAAATTGATGGAAATAATAAAAAAAACATAACAATCAATAATAGAATAAAATTATCAAATAATTATTACAATACAAACAATAAAATAATTAAATTTTCATTCAACACATCTACACAAATTTATATGAATAATGAAATAATTAAATTCAATTATTTAAAAATATTCATCAGCACCTCCCCTATATTAGAGACTACCCACAATTTTCATACTTCATACCTATAAATATTGATAATTACACAAATATTGCAAAATCAACTCAATACAACCTAACATTTATAGAAATTCAACATCTATATATTTTCAACTAACATCAATACAAATTCATAAATAACAATTAAAATTAATCAAAATAATTAAAAACATAAGAAACAATAATATCATAAAATTAAGATAAACCAATTAAATTTAATTATATATTTCAATTAACATTTTAAAGGTAAATTCAACAATAACATTTAAAATTTAACAAAATTTTCAAGGTATTATGGCAATACAAACAATAAAATAAATTTAACAAATTAAAAGAAAAAACTAAATAACACTACACAAAACTAAAGAACACTACATAAATTCAAAATAAATTTAGGAATGAAAAATGTTACCTTAATAGTATGTTGATTTCAAGATTTTATCCACAAACAATACACAAAACAAAGAACACCACACAAATAAACATAATTAAAATAAAAAAAAAGTAAAAAAATACAAAGATAAAGAAAGAAGAATACATACCTTTTAATATGTTGAAAACTACCAACAAAAACAATAAAAACTCTTGCAAAAACTTAATACAAACAGAGAGGAGAAGAGAAGAGAAGATGAAATGAGGAGCGGAGCAAAAATGAATCATGGAGGGGGGGGGGGAGGGTTTTATACAATAATTTTTCCGACGGAATTACCAACGGAAAATAGAATAATATTTTTTTAGGCTGGCATTAAATTCTGTCGGTAATTTGCCGTCGGTATTTAATTGATGTTCGCACCAAAAATTTTGAAAATCCCTCCATATTTTTCGACGTCCGTCAGCAAATCCGTCGGTAATTGTGCATCAGAGCACGCGCGCATTGGATTTGCCTAGGTTTGGTTTTTAAAACGGATAACCAATCAACTCTTGATCGATCATTTCTAAAGGAATGGGTGTATGTGTAATAAACTTGTTGGCGTTGCTTTGCGAAAACAAAGACGTCGTTTACGTTGCGGTGTCTAGCTTTTAAGTTGATTTCAACGAGACCATAGTGAGGATCTACTCTGATTCCTCTGTCAGTTATGTCATACCAATAGCATTTGAATAAAAACACTCTATTCTGCTCGCTATGATATTGCAATTCGATGACCTCTTCTAATCTACCGTAGTAGTCAACTTCAAACTCACTAGAAGTTGATCCCTTAATACAAACACCGTTGTCGTCTTTCTTCCATGCCCGTATTCTTCAGTATGAAAGACATATCCATTGACAAAATACATGTTATAGCACTTAACTTTTCTTTCAGGGCCCAGGCTTAGTAAAGACAGTGAAATAGCAGCACTACCTCTCATTTGGTAAACCTTGTATATCAAATACAACAATAATCAATAAACGGATATTCTGTAATATTGACGTACAGTTAATTACATTGCAAGAGATAATGAGTTTGTGATAGGACTTACATGTGTTCTAAACCACGTGGCAAATTGTTCATCTTGTAATTGAAAGATCTGGGATTCGATCAGCTGTGAGTTATTGGATAGTAAGTATCGTCGATGTTGCCTGCAAGGTTGTTCCAAATTATATTAGTTTATGGTATCACAATGTATAAATAGTACACTCTTGACAAAGTTTAAGTCAAACATCTACTTACTTAATAAAAGGTCTCAGTTCATCGCAGTTAAATAGGACATAATTGTGTGCTTGTCTGAACTCTATTTCAGAAAAATATCTTCCCCTTACGGCATTTTTAGGTGGGGGTCGTCCAGGATTGGAGAATATTGACAAGTTCCCACTTGAAGGCACTTCACCACCATCATCATGCCGTGGAACACGATTGATCCTCGTTCTCAAATGAGGTTCGAAATAGTATGAGATAAATGTTGAGATCTCCTCAATAATATAGGCCTCACATATTGACGCCTCAACATGCACCTTGTTCTTAACTTTTTTTTTTTAAGATTGAACAAGTACCTGCATATATAGAATTAATAAAAAATTATCAATTAAAAAAAATTAAAAAACGTTTAATTATGAATTACATAGCAACTGTAATATCTAACCTCTCGAATGGATACATCCATCTGTACTGGACTGGTCCTCCAACTTTTACCTTAAACGGTAAATGTACGGGTAGATGCTCTATTGAGTCAAAAAATAATGGAGGGAATATCATCTCAAGTTTGCATATTGTCTCGACAATATTCGTTTCAAGCCTTTCAATGTGATCAACATTCAACTTGCTGGAGCATATATCTCTGAAGAAATGACTGATCTCCGTGAGTGCATCCCATATCCTTTTTGGCAACAAATCACGAAAAGCTAATGGGATGAGTGTTTGCATAAACACATGGCAGTCATGACTCTTCATTCTAAATAATCAGCATTCCTCCGTATTAACCAACTTGATATGTTCGAGGCATGTCCATCGAGGAAACGCAGACTCTTAAGCCATTTGTAGACTAGTAGTTGTGCTTTTTTCTCTAACACGAAGTTTGCTCTTGGTTTTGCAACCCGTGACCCATCACAAACCAACTCCATATTTTTACGGTTACAGAACAACGCTACATCCAATCTAGCCTTGATGTTGTCCTTTGTCTTCCCCTTCACATCCATGACGGTGTTGAAAATGTTCTCAAACACATTCTTTTCAATGTGCATGACATCAAGGTTATGGTGGAGAAGATTGGTATTCCAATAAGGAAGCACACAAAAGATACTTTGCTTCACCCAATTATGGGTCAAACCAAAACTAGAAAACTTCTGCTTACCTGACTGGAGACCAAACACAATGTCACCGTACTCTGACACAACATCATGCAATTCTTCACCAGAAAGATGTGGGGGTGCAACATCCTATTCAACTCTGCGAACAAAGAAATCATTTTTGTTCTTTCTGTACCTGTGATTCGATGGCAAGATATGACGGTGACAGTAAAAAAAAAAGCTTTACCCCCGTTTGTTAGCGTGAATGCCTTGTTATTCTCCGTACAGTATGGACATCCTAGTTTTCCATGTGTGCTCCAACCAGAAATCATTCCATAAGCTGGGAAATCATTGATAGTCCATATCAAAGCCGCTCTCATAACAAAATTATGTTTCCTCGAGATATCATAAGTCAAAGCTCCAGAGGACCACAACTGCGTCAACTCATCATTCAATGGTCGAAGACAAACATCTATATTCCGCCTCGGATTGCTTGGACCTGGTATGACCATAGATAAAAACATGAACTCCGGCCTCAAACACATCCCCGGTGGCAAGTTATAAACCATCAGTATGACCGGCCAACAAGAATAAGGAGCAGCAAATGACCTGAATAGGTTGAATCCGTCTGTACATAACCCAAGACGCACGTTCCTTGATTCAGCTGAAAGTGGGGATGCACACTGTTAAAGTGTTTCCATGCTTTGCCGTTAGAAGGATGCACCATCACTCCATCAACCGTATGATGTGATTGGTGTCATGTTATGTGCTCAGCGGTCCTTGGTGACATGAATAACCTTTGCAGTTTAAGTGTGATTGGGAAGTATCTAAGTTTTTTATATGCTACGAGAGTCTTTCCGCTGCCAGTTCTGGGTTTGTAACGGGAATGCCCACATGTCATGCACTCGATCAGCTCAGTATTTTCAAAGTAGTATAACATGCAGAAGTTAGGGCACATGTCAATTTTCTGGTATCCTAAACCGAAGGGTTTCATCATGGACTTGGCAGCATAGAAGTTCTCTTTCAGCCTGTTCCCCTCAGGTAAAATACTTCTCGCCCATTCGATAATCTTGTCATAACCGGCCTCACTCAACTCGTGATCTAACTTGATGGTGAACACATGTGTTATGACCGATAATTTTTTGTGGTTTGTGTAGCCATCCCATAATGGTTCGTCAGAATCTTTCAATAGATCAAAAAACCTTGCTGCATCTGCATTAGGTTCTTTTTCTACGATTGGACATTCTCTGACATTACCTTCACTCATTCTCATTGCATCTATAACCATATTCCTGTAAGGATTACTGCTGTCATTTCCAACTTCATGTATGTTGCTAGCACTAGAAGTTGACCGAACCACCCTTTCTACCATGCTCTCATTAGGGACAAATAGTTATCTGTGTGCATACCAACACAGGTAATCCTCCATGAACCCTTTAGTTAGAAGATGTATTGTTACAACATCTTGATGCAGAAACTTTTTATTTTTACACTTCCTGCATGGACACCTAATACCGCCATCAGTAAAATTCCTCGGGATAAATGTTGTGAAATTAATAAAACCCTAAACCCCGTTACAATAATCCATCCTCCGCAATCCTTGGGGTGAGTCCCGATACATCCATGAATGATCATTCATGACTTCTATCGAACCTCTATAAAATTATGACGACAACATGTATTAATTAACTACGTTGCGTAAATAAACATAACAAAAATATTGGTTTACCCCGACATTATCCAACAAACTAAAAAAACACTTATGTTAAATATTCATTATCAATTATCAACTATCAACTATCAACATCCATACAAATTTATACATATATAAATTTACGGAAATCACAACTTCGCAATAGAATTGATAACAATTAAAATGGACCCGTTAAACAAACTATTATTTATTTCATCACAACACATCTAATTCGGTGTAATTCAAACAAAGTTTCAACAATTTACAAACAAATATAATTTAACAAAATCTAAAACAAACTATAACAACTACAAAATTATACATTCTTAATACAAGTTTCTTTGACAAATAACAATCAAACAAGTACATACGTTAACAAAATACATATACTAAAAAAGTAATAAAATTCACAATTAAATGTTAAAACTAAAAAGGATATATTTACTTACAAAAAATGATAAAATCCACAAGAACGGATGTTGTGACCACGTACGAAAGTATAAGAAACTTGAGTGCTTGTGTTGAGAAGAGGGGGAGAGTTGGGATGGGTGGTTAGCTGCAGTTTGGGAGGGGAGAGGTGGGATGGGGAAGAAGAAGGAGAAATAGAGGAAGAGAGTGTCGGCAGAGGGTATATATTGGCTTTTACCGATGGAATCACCGACGGACACCTTCCATCGGTATACCCGTCGGTGATTCCACCGGTGAATGTGCCACGTCACTATACGGAGATCCAGGTTTGAATCCCTCGGTCATTCCGTCGGTATAAGCGTCTGAAAAAAAATCCACGTCATCACACCGTTGCAACATTCCAAAAAACTATATAATCTGTCGGTGATACGGTTGGTATATACCAACGAACTTATTTCGTCGGTATAGACTGACCGTATCGCCGACGGATATTTTCTGTCGGTATATACCGACAGATGTTGAGATGGAATTATTTCCATCGGTAAAAATTACCGATGAAAAAATTCTGCTGGTAATTCCGTTGGTTTTCGCCGATTTTCTGGTAGTGGAAGGGCTTTCAAGTAATTACATTAAAAAGTTTTGTCTTCACTTGAATTCTAGCTTAACGTCTCACTTTCAAGTTTTGCCACATTTTTTTTTTTTTTTTGAGGTGATAGGATCCTCAAGAAATGAATGGATATGAAAGATTTAATATTTCATGTCAACAATATATTAAAAAAAAAAAGAAATTGGCCGTTTCGCTAGATGATCTCTATATAAAGTCACATGAGCAACACCAGAATACCACAAAACACTTGCATTGCTCTAAACAACGTCTCTCTCGCCTCAGATCTCTAGAATGTCGAGCGTTAACTTGGTAGTGATGGTGGTTGGGCTGCTGGTTTTGGCTCAGCAGTCCTTCCAAATGAGTTTGAGAAACCCTGTTGCTGAGACAAACAATTGCAAAATTGATTTCACTCGTTTAGGGCTTGTGTTAACTTCTGGTAACAACGAAAAGGCCCTTCAAGACTCTGGTCTCTTCACACCTGATGCTGAAACGCCTTATGTTGACATTGCGGGGAGAAGGTTCCACATTGGGACACTTAATGCTCGTTATATTGTATATGTTAAGATCGGGGGAAATTCTGTAAGATTCCTCGTTTCTTTATAATCTTTGTTTCTTCATTGCACTATTTAAATATTCAATATATTACACTGTTGCTGTCCATTGCTAACTGCAACCAAACTTAGGTAAATGCTGCCATTGCTGTGCAAATCCTCTTGAATAGATTCCGTATTCATGGAATTATTCACTTTGGTAGTGCTGGGAGCCTTGATAAAGAAAGTATAGTGCCAGGTGATGTTTCCGTGCCGCTTGCTGTTGCTTTCACAGGAGCTTGGAATTGGAAGGTAATTTTATATATATATATATATATAGACACACACACACACACACACTCTGTGAACAATGGTGATCGAGGACATAATATTTGGTTCTGGAATTTACCATGGAGCATTTTCCATGAAAAAAAAATATATAACTACCCTATATATTTGGATGACTTGAAAGAAATTTAATTTAATTTTCTGGGTTTAAGTTGTATGTTAATTATAAGACACACACATCTTATACGTAACCAGCTTTAATTTTTACAATGGCGCAGAAATTCGGGTCAGATGAAGGGACGCTGAACTTTGGCGAGTTTAATTATCCAGTGAACGGAGAGAACTTGTTGGCTAGCGTAGACTATGATAAATAAAATTGTTCTCTAAAGGACAATCACCGCAGGATGTTTTCTGGTTTCCCAGCACCACATCCTGGTATAGTGCTGCCACTCAAGTGCTTCAGGTTTGTCAATCTAATTTTGATCCTTCTTCTTTATCAATAGACACACTGTATTACATACGCTTGAATAATTTCTGTGATTTGCAGGATTTGGAGTTGAGACAATGCTACGATAGAGTTTGCCTACCTTCCAAGCCTAAGATTGTGTTTGGAACTAACGGCTCTAGTTCTGATTCTTACATTAAAAATAAAGCATATGGAGATTTCCTTCACAAAGTTTTTAACGTCTCAACTGCCGATCAAGAAAGCGCTGCTGTAGCTTGGGTTAGTAAGAAGGAATAATTTCATTGAACTCAGAAAAGTTTTCTCTAGTTCATGTGCTCGGCTAACTAGTTAAAATTTATTGGTCATTTGATTTGCAGACATCTTTATCAAATGAAAAGCCATTCATCGTGATCCGAGGTGCTTCCAATGTAGCAGGTGAAGCAAATCCAGGATTATCGCCTGCTAGCTACTTGGCCTCCTACAATGCTTTCCTTGCCGCAGCCAAGTTCATTGAGTCAATTCCTACGCCACGTCTGGCTTGTGAGTGATGGGATTTTGTATCTGCTTCTGAGTCGTTTGAGTGCTATGAAAGAGATCGATGACCGATTGCACTCAAATGAGCAGAACTGTGTTTGGCCTACTAAATTAAATAAACTCGAATAAAAATGCTATGAACTTTCTCCATTATATAACGTATTGGATGATCGATGGATGATTTTAACATTGTCAAGAATCGGAAAAATGAGGTTTCTTTAACAACTTTTGCAATGAAAAAGTTGTTTTTTAAGTCAAAATTTATTATGATCATCAATTCATGTTTTAATTAAAAAATAAAAAATAAATATGAACCAATGACTTTTACACACATAAATTTAGAAATAATAAATTTAAGAAAATTATATGAAAAATAGATATTTTATTCTCATTCAATATTAACAAGCAAATTATTTTAAAATTTATACATTTTAAGTTAATACATAATTATTCTTAAAGAAATTGCTAATATTATCATAAAAATCTCTAATTCTCTTAAAATTGACTTAATTGGATCCATAAATATTATTTTAATAAATCAACTTCAAGAGAATTTTATTCACAGAATAGAAAAAGGAAAAAAAAATTGTTAATGGATCTTGAACAAAACATCTAAGCTCAAGTTATTGGTTCTATTTCAATGAGCAGATAATCTTCTAGTTCAAATTCTGACACATTTAATGGTCAAAAAGTGGGGTTTAAGTTTTATACAGCTTTAAAAATTCTTATTTACTCTTGAAAACATCATAAAAACATGATAAAAACCTTAATAAACTTATTTCTAACATTAAAGCACTCTCTAATCATTCTAGAAACTTGAGATCCAACCAAATAAAAACAGCTTTACTAGTCTCGATCTACTTTTTCTAGTATGTTCAAAGAAAAAAAAATCATTTTCAATTAACTCCTCTATCCAAGGTACCATTGACATCAATATATACTTTTTATGTGGTTGGAATGCAGTCGAATAAATTATTTCTCTCTCCTCTTCTTTTTCCAATGACTTTATCTCTTCACTCTCAACACCAAAGGCTAAAATATAATAAAAATAAATAAGTTTATAATTGAAATGTGCAAAATTAAAAGCTTTAGAGACTAAACTTATTTTTTATATATAAATTATAAAACTTAAAACCATAAACAATAAAAAAACAAAAAGAGCTATTTTAAATTTTAAATTTGGTCACTATTGTTTCAAATTCTTGAAAACTATAAACTAAAATTCTATTTTGTAATATTCATTTTAATGTCGGGTTCGGGTTGTTTCACACCGTTAAAGCACAAAAATTACAATATAATTGTAATTGAAAAGTAAAAGTTCATTTGCCATAGTTGTATAATATTTCCAAAACAATAAAAAATAAGGGATAAAAACAGTTGTTTTATAGCAATCCACAGTGCAACTGTTTCTATATCACAGTAAATGAAACAAAGGTATAACATTTTAATTTAGTTTCTTTACTAGTCAAGGAATCCAAGAAAAATAGTGTGCATGCATTGTGAATACACTTTTTTGCATTATAAAATATTTAATGGAAAATTGAAAAGTTGATAACTACATTTAATAAAATAAATTGACAAATATATGAATCAATATATTGTAAAAAAAGTTGTTAATATTAATTAAAGTCTATCACGGGAACCTAATCTTTCTTTTAAAGAGTAAAAGATAGACGTGCATGTAGATATTTTATCTTGTGCCACAACACCCTCATCAATTTTTTTATTTAATTATATTGAAATAAAAATAGATTTTTGTAAGACAACTAATGATTTAGATTATGTATACAAATGTTAATTTTTAGTCTGAATTCACTTTTTCATAATAATATTTGTTTTTAACAAAAATGATATTTTTTTAGCTATGTGGTTTAATGCATTAAAACTAAAAGTAATTAAAATAAATATTTGAAAATATTTTAAAGACTTCAAATAATACAAAAAAAAAATGTTTCTCTTTAATCAAAATCCCTTCTCTTATTTTTTTCTTGACAAAAACATGTTTTTTTAATGATAAATATTCTTTAAAAAAAACTATCATAATCGTCATAGAAAGGTTGATTAAAAAAACAAAACAAATCATGGATTGATAATTTTTAATTTAAATTATTTAAAAATACAAGAATTATAAATTTGAGAAACAATATGTAAAAATTTATAACAAGAAACAACAAAATAGATTAACAAGTAAATATTTTAGAAACTTATGCATATTAGGTAATTAATGTATAATTATTTGTAAGTAATTGTTAATAACACCATAAACTTATATGAAAATAATGGCATAATCGAATAGTTATGTAAATCTTTTTTTAATAAGTTTATTTAAAGAGAATATTACTATAAAAAAATTAAAATAGATTTCAGTGCATGAAAACTTAACTTCAAGAGATGAAATTAAAAAGAAATGAACAATGAATTTAGCAATCGAATTATAAACTGTGCAAAACTATAGGAACTAAAATATAAAAAATGACAAAAATAACCAGTAAATGAACAATAAGCTGTGTGTGTGCAATTTTTTTTTCATAGTGAAATGCGGTTGTGATTTAGTTTTTTGGTTAATAATTAGTATTTAACCCAAAATCTAACCAAAACCATGTTAATAATCAAGCACCCTGCCCATTGGGTTATTCCTCTATTTTCCCGTTATCTCTTCGTCTATATTCAAGGTAATATTTTCTCAAATTTTATTCATAGTTGCTTAGTTAGATATCACAAAGTTTTGTATCTTTTTCAATAATTAAAGTTTGATTTTGAGAACTTTATTTGACAAAGTCTAAATTTAACATAATTTTTTTAATTAGAGATTAAATTAATTGATTTTATGAATTGCTTGAGGTAAGATCATACTATATTGATACTCAAGTATCTTTTTCACTCTTTTTGATCTTTCAATATCCACAAATGAATATCGATCATTCTAAGTTATGGGATTATATATTTGGTTTATATAAAACCCCGCTCTATTTACTAGTAGTTTTTCTTTTTCTAACCACCATTAATGAAGTTGAGATCTAATTTAACAAATTTGAGCCTAACCATTTTTAGAAATTTAAATATCATAAGATTTAGGAAAAATTACAAAAATGCTCCAATAATTTGATTTGAATTTCACTTTCTTTCTATTTTTTCATAAATTACACTCTACATCCTGTATCAAACAAAAAATTCAAATAAAATACATTATTGAGGATGTAAACTATTATTGAACATATAAATTATAAGATGAAAAGTGTAATTTATAAAAGTATAGAGAAAAAGTGAAATTCAGATCAAACTATAGAAGGGTTTTTATAATTATCCCTAAAATTTATATATATTTGAATATTTTAAAATTTATATATATTTTGATCCCACTTGAGGAAGTACTGAAAAACCTTCAGACATAAAATGGATTTTTTATAACTGCATCCTTGGTGGGGTTGTGGAGTGACTAGGTTAGTCTCTGATGAACTTCACTAAGAAGCTAAACGTTCACCTGAAAGAAACACGGCATCACCAAACACGCAAATAGCCTTAGAGTTATTTTTGATATACTTAACACCAAGGGCGGAGCTAGGAATTTTTCTAGCCTGGGCTATTAAATAAATATATAATTTTTTTAATATAATTTAGTAATTTATTTACATGAATTTTGGAAGTTAACAGTAAAGTTTTAATTCAAATACACTGCCCAAAATATTAAAAAATAAATTTGAAAGTACATAAAATTGAAGTGAAAGTAAAAATAAACCCACTATTAAAGTTACATTCTTCAATGTTTTGTAGAATATAATTCATCTGTAATCGAATCTAAATCGATATTGTAACAACCCCTCAACCAGGATAAAATAACAATCTCATGTTAACTGGAAAACAAAATAATTAAATTCTCTCTCTCTCTCAATTCCTCCTTCCTTCACTTGATTATTTCTTAGATTAATGTTTTATAAGTTGGACTTTGTAAGTTTACAAGGTTATTCTCTCACTATTCTTATTTTTTTCTTGGATTTTTTTTTTATGTTTTTCCCTTACTTTTCTCTCTTTATCTCTCGCCTTTTCTTTTCTTTCTTTTCCTATTCTGCTTCTGCCCTATCGGCAACATATAAAAGGAAGAAAAAACTGATTTGTTTTATTTTTTAATGGCAAATAATCATTTTACCCTTAATGAGTCGTTTTGCTTTTATTTGACGGTCCTTTTTTTTTGTTAGCACTACCAAGCTCTGTTCATCCTAAAATTTTAACCAGATTTTATTTAATATATTTTAAGATCCCTCATAAACTTTCAGCTCAATCTGATGGTCGGATTGAAAACTACACTCAATAACGTAAAACTGGTTAAATTGTGATTTTTCATCAAATTTCTTCAAAAATTCTGAAATTTTAACCCAAGATAAAGCATCATACCAAAAGGCTCCATGCAAATTTTCAGAATTTTTAATATCTCAATCAATAATTATAAATTATTTTTACATAAACTAGTTAAAAAATATTGATAAAATCTTGACCTCGACTATAGTTAACACCCAGGCCTTTACATGCCTTCGTCCTTGCTTAACACTTGTTCAAGGAATGGTAATGGCGAGGGATATAAATACATATAAAAATGACTGTGGTGATTTGCAAGAGCAGAAAATTTAAGGGGTTTTTGGAGAAATCTCGCGTGAACAGATTGAGAGTGGTGGGATTTTTGGGGTCCATTCACTTGCCTGCCTTTTGGATAAGAGTTGCTAAATGGAAGCCATCAAAAGACGAAGCACGTTTCCTGCATGGTGTTTAAGAACCATATATATATATATATATAAATGTTTGGCATTCTGAGCGAATATTAGTTTTTCTTTTGTGGTGCATCTTTGCCGTCCTTCCTTTCACTGTAATTCAGGAGCGACACTCTTCCTGTCATCGTTTTCGTGGGACCAGGTCGAAGAACACAACATGTTTTCTTCCTTCCAGAGGCGCATGCATTACTTACAAAGCCGACAAAAGTATTTACTACACCGAATGACATTAGATTTACAAAAAAATCTTTCGAATATTCAGGGATATTCCTGGCAATAAAATCCCAAATAATAGATAGTGATGAGGTTCGTAACTTCCATTGGGACTGTGGGCCAAAGTTTATCTCTTATATAATTAGTAATTTTTTTTAATTCTACTAATCTAATTGATTTTTTCTAGTAAAAATCACTGGTGATTAATGTCTGGTGCCGATAAAAGATCTCATTCAAGAACACACACACCTTGGATCCTGTCCAAAGCAACGATGATAGGGATCCGAGATAAGAAGGAAAACACGCGTAAAAAGCAAAACCAGTAATCAACTCACCTTTGAAATAATTCCATTGGGGTAGTTCCTAAACCTCCATTGTTGCAGCCTGCAAATCTATTCAATGTTAGTTCTTTCATCTGCACTGACAGATGGACGTAAACAAAAAGAGAGTAAGAAAAAAAGAATAATTTGATCGGTTTGAGGTGCAGAGAATCAACACCGTACTCAAAGAGCTTCCTTGGCATCACAAGTCATAGGGATCTCACACCAGATCTCCTCTTTGAAAAACTCACATATTAATTTTTCCAGTTTTCAACACCCTTCCGAAACCCACCTCTCTAAAAACTCTATGCCAAATCTCCACAATACATTTCACACTCGAAAGAGAGAGAGATTAGAAGGAGCTTTGTCTTTTTTATATAATTTTATGTCTGACTTAGCTAGCGAGGAACCAAGGTCTTTTTTTGGCCTTGAATCCATGGCCACCACTAATCTTGAACTAATGTTCATGTGGGAGAGAGGGCAAGACGTTGAGATTAAAAAAACATCCGGATTAGTGTTCGATGTTGGAGATCATAAGTCTCAAGATGTTAATGATGCAAGTAGAAGATGTTCACAAGAGTTAAAGGTGGCATCCCACTCTTTTTCATAGATTGAACACAACCCACTTCTTTAATTCAAGTTTCAACCATGATGATGCCTGTGTTCAGTTCATCGATGCCTTATGCATAGAATCATTTCGGCAAAAGCTCAAATTGGGTTTTAAAATCTTAAGTTTTAGGGATATTTTGGATTATAAATTTGGGTTTTCGTGATTCGATATGAAAAGCTCATTTATATTGAATTTTGATGCAAAATGTTTATGTTTTTTATTTGCTAGTAGTGTTTTTAAGAAGATGATGAACAGTATACAAGAGAAAGGTGTGGCCTTGTGATACATCTTGTTGATGTTTTTGCAGCGTTTGATATAATCCTTAGAGAGAAGTTGTAAATCGTCAATATTTCACTTATAATAGTACATTTATTGACAGAATTTACACATGCCGACTCAATATGCCGACTATTATTAACTTATATAAATAGTTGACTGTATACTGAAGTTTTTAGGAACATAGAAGCAAAGTATTGCTGACGCGTGGAATTTTTAAAGTGGAATTTTTAATTGGCACTAGTCTCATAGATCTCTCAATTAGCTCTACTACCCGTTAATACAGACAAAAACAACATAAAAAATAGAGTAAGCACAATAACATAAAATTATACTGAAAAAAAATTAATATAAAAACTCTAATTTTATTATTGAATGTTTTATGTTCAGACCGTCTAACATTGTTGCAAGTTTACTACTCTCTAAATAAACTTAAAACTTAACTAAACTAACAAGGAAACCCAAGAAAATAAAAAAAAACACATCCTAAATAAAATTAAGAGAAAATGGTTTTAAATTAAATAAAAAAAATACAAAAATATTGCAAAATTCAAAAAATAATTGTTTGGAATTATTTGAAAGCCTTCTTAACATCTGATTGCTATCTTAAAATATTATGCTTTATGGCCTCTTCCAGCTGGTTATTTAGTAGTTCACAATAAACAAAATAATTTGGGATTTCAATACATAACAAGCAATACCTTAAAATTGTTAGACTCTGGTACCACTGACACAAGTAAAAACAACACAATAAAAGGAAAAGAAAAGGCAACATGAAATTCTATCTAATACGATCCAATCACAAATCATAATTCAAGATTTTATTACTGATCTTCAAATTTCCCTTTCGCTCATGTATGTTTGAAAAAGAATAAATTTTGATACCCTCAATTATAAAAATTCTCAAAGTACAGAGACCTATAATGTTATCATCTCATTTACCAATTATTACCTATTGTATAGGTTTGCGTGGAGTCTTATTTTAATAAAATTGTTTGTAAATCATTTTCCATGACTAAATAGATTTAGACTACAGAACTCGACTGCAAAACTTTTGAAAGTGCACATGCTCAAATAGAATAAATCTTAAGAAGAAGAGGCTCAGCTAAAAAATTTCAATAGTACATTCACTAAACACGAGTTCTCTCATGGAACATGTCACTCCTAATCAACAGCCATGGCTTCCGAGACCCCACCAGTATCCTCCATTCCGTTCTTCTGCTCTTCTGTTGCCACTCTCATCTCCTCAATCAAATTCTTCTCATCTTCCTCTATAGTGTTCTGTAACTCATCCACCTGTGGAAATGTTAAACAAAAGATGAGGAAAATAAATGAGTACACTGGACATTTGCATTCAATCTAATGCGGCAAGTGATCAAGAAAGCAGCAACAGAATTTAGAAGCACTCTATTACTTCATTGCCTGATTGACCAAAATATGCGAAGAAACATTTATCAATTAGATAACACAGATGCACGAACAACGCATTGAAAAGACATGGATTGGCAACTGAAACTGCGCTTAAAACCCAAGGTTAAACTGACGATACAAGTTTTCTGTCTCCATACGACACAGGTTGAAAGTAACAAAGTAAAAGTGCACACATATGTAATAATGGAAAATGTTGTCAAATAGGCATATTATATAATTTAAAAGCTTCAATTGATAACTTCTTCCTCCTCTTTCCTCTTCGATGTTAATTTGCATCATGCTCTTCCACAACAAGGTAGAACCCAAAGCTCAAACCATGGCACTTGAGTCACTTTCTAGAATCGTTTCCTCTCAATACAAATTCAACTTTTATTATTGACATGACACTATTGCACTCATGGTTAACTGCCACAAACAGCGCTTGATAATCCTGTAATTAACAAGATTTCGTGTTTCCAGGGCAAGTCCAAGGTTCATATAAGTTTTCCTATGTGAAAAGGGAAGGAATTAAGAATGGGGATCCACCACAGCACAAACTTGTTATGAATAGGAAGCCTAGATTACACAATCTGAGATGAAATACATTGCTGGAAAAAAAGAATCTTGAAAACAAATGGAGTAGAAAAAAACTGAATTGATGTAAAATAAATGAACCTTTCACCAAATTTTCAATCAATAAGAAACAAGAATGACAAATTTATGGAAATTGCCACATACCACATGCAACAAGAGAACGAATTGTTTCTTTCGAAGTTCCAGTAACCTAGAACTGGCTGTATTTTCTGCCTCCAAAGCAGCAATTTCTTTCTCCAAATCCGTTATCACCTTCTGCATAAGTGACCTTGGAGGCTGCGTGGCGATCAATTTCCTTATCGCCTCACATTCCTCCTTATGCTGCCTTTCAATTTTGCTCTCCTCAAGCTGCTTCTTTAAATCTTCAATATCAGCCTGTGCCTGCAAAATCTGCCTATTTATGTCATCCTTCAACTCATTAAAATTCTCCTTCTCTCTTACATTAGAATCAATAACAGCTTTGCTCTTGAGTAATGGAATCTCGAAAGTAGACAATTCCTGTAAAAAAGCTTTAGAAAGTTTGACACAGTCATTGTAATTATCCTCATCCTTCTCGATCTCGGAAACATACGAAGCAAACTTCTTCTGAAGTTTCTTCAGCGGGGGTTCACCCCTTGTAGTGGTGGTGCGGGTGAGTAGCCTATGTTTTATAATTACATCATCTTCGAGCGGTCCGAATGCGTAGTTCGCCGCTACTGTTTCCCCTCTTCCAGAAATCTTTCTTCCTTTCAACATCTAATAAAATCCATGATAGTTCATTACTGTTATTTCATTCTAAGAGTTTTTATTTTAATTGATAGCTAATTAGAATGATGCGATAAAGTATACAGAATGAATAATCGATTGAATTAACCTAAAAAAGGAATTTGAAATTAGTTTCGAAACATCAGTAAACCCTAACCAGATATGTGAAAATGACAATCAAAGGGAGACAAACCTAATTAGGAAACGCCGATAGCTGCTGCGGTGGCCACCGGGGGAGGACTGATTTTTTTCCGGCGGTCAGATATGGCAAGAGCTTTTCGATGAGCTGGAGAGCTGTGTGAGTGTGAGAGAGAAGCGAAAAGAGAGGCAGAGTATTCGCCGTATCAAAGACCCTTATTTCTCAAGTGTGTAGATTATAGACTACTTGTCGGTTGTGACTTTAATTAGAGTTATGTTTTTCTTAGGTACTTTTAAGATAAATTACTCACTGGTTTGAGCGTACAAACCTTTTAATTTTCACTAGCTCCTTGGACACTCGCAGGTTAAATCATTTTTTAAATGGAATATAAAAATATTAGGAATTCTGAAATTTAATGCACATTATATAATGCCCTTTTAAAATAAATATTAAGATAGTCACATTGTGAGATTATATGTCTTGTACTCAATTAATTATTTACACATGATATTATTTTATTCATATAGAATATATTTAATTCTATTAAATAAAAACATTATTTATCTTTAATATTTATTTATATTTAATTTATGAATTTAATGTTTGATAAATAAATCTAGATTAAAGATAAAATTCATGGAACAAAAACACTTTGCAAAGAAAATATTAAAAATGTTATAATTATAGGATTCATAATGCATCAAACTATTGTTCCTCTATGTTTCTAGTCAATGCCTTCTTAATACTGAATATTTATTAGAGCCATATAGACCATTATATATTATGTATTTTTTTTTATGAAATGAAGCAGTTGTTCTTATAAACCGAGGTGTAAGGGATACCTAGAAATAATATATAAGTGTTTGTTATAAGACATGTACATTAAATTGACTCGAATGAGAATTTCATATAAAAATATCAATTGTGTCTATGAAAAGGCTCACGTAACGGTTGTGTGAGTGATCCTTAAACTTAATATTACTAAGTTATTTTATATAGAAAGTATTATATTTTGATCATATTATACGTTATCTTGGTAAATGTAACAAATGAACAAACATTGAATATAACATAAATTATATGAAAGTATTTTAATGATCAAAAGAGGATTCATTATCATAGATGAATTAAGAAAAATATTCCACATGCTCTCAAATAATATTGATTATTAAATCCTTGTGCAAGGTGAAATGAAATTTGAAAATAGTTTCAAATTTTATTCAAATGATCAATGACTATAATGTTATAAACAAATATGATTTGACATGGCCGACACACTTTATGCTAAAATATCTAAATCAAAACATTATTGCTAAAAAAATAATAATTATATTGAGAAACCGGTCATTAAAAGATCTCAAACCACTTATAACTTTTCTAATATTGGGGATCATGACACGTTGTTAGACGGTGCACTTTGTCTTTAAATATAAATTAATTAATTATTGAATTGATAATAAATTAAATTGTTTGATTTATTTAATTCTATTTATTTAGAATTTAATTTATATTTGGGCTAACATATTAGGAACCTAATGGGTCACATACATTAAGAACCATTAGTTAGAAATTAAACTGGGATAATTAATCAAGTGTGACTTGATTGAAAATAATTTTATAAATTAAGCACTAGAATGTATTTAATTCGGGGATTATAATTATAGTCTTAGAATAATCAAGTAGGGACTTAATTGATTAAATTTATAAAATTATCCTTAAATAATATATGGATATTATTTAAGGGACAAATAGATATTATTATATAAAATAACTTAGTGATTTCAAGTTTAAAAATCACTTACACAACCATCATGTGAGCCTTTTTATAGATATTGGTGATCTCTCAAAATGAAATTCTCATGCGGGTCAATTTAGTGTATATGTTTTATAACAAGAAGTTATATATTAGTTCTAAATATACTAATACATCAACTTATAAGAACAGTTGCATCTTTTCATAAAGGAAAGAACATAATATTTATCAGTCCCTACGACTCCATTAAATGTCCTGTATTTAAAAGAATATCGATCAAGAATATTTTAGGAATGATGTTTTGATGCAATATAAATCCTATAATTATAACAATTTTATATTTTTTCTTGAAGATTATTTTTATCTCATACATTTTATTTTTATTCTAAATTTATAAATCAAATATTAGATTCATTAATTTAATATTATATGAATATTAAAGATAAATTAAGTTTTTATTAATAATAAATAATATATTTATATAAATATAATAATATCATGTATAATCAACCAATTAATTATAATAAATATTAAGATATTAAACCAACGGGCATGCCATTATCTCTTATCACACTAAGCTAGAAACAAGGCAAACAACGCATTCCACATTAAAACTAAACAAACGTGTCTTTTCTTTCTGAATCTAGAATTCCAGCTCAAAACAAAGTGAAGGCAAGAAGAAACAACAGAAATTAATGTATTCCCAGGTGACGATAAAATTATACAAAAATGGTGTTTATGATAAGTAGAGAGCTTGTTTGGAAGTGTAATTATAGTTATTTTTTAAAGTGTTTTTTATTCAGAAATATATTAAAATAATATATTTTTTATTTTTTAAAATTATTTTTTATATTAATATATATAAAAAATATTAATTTAAAAAAATAAAATAAAATAAAATAAAATTTATGTTACTAAGCCAGGAGCCCGTGCTCCGGGCGGTGTTGCTCTCGGAAGCCTAGCCCAGTTTTTTAGTTTTTTTCAAAATTAATTCTGGTTTTATAATTTTTTATGAATCTTTATAATATTTTTTGTGACGTACATTCTTAGGTTTATGCCATGTTTTCTTATAAGAAAAATAAATATAATATTAGAAGATTATAAGATTACGATATAGCACATTATAAATAGTTATTTCCGGGATAAAAGTCGTTAAAAAATAACACAAATGTAGATAAAAAATATTTACTTATAATAATAAATACTTGGTACGTAGTAATTCATCAATGCATAGTTTTCAAAATATTTATAATAATAAATATTAAAACCAAAAATTAGTTTTTAAGAAAATATCTCTTCACTGCAACTGAGTGGTATTTAGAAGAAAAAAATAAGCTTTAATAACAAGGACTTAATTGTTAATAGCTTATTATCTTTTAGTTTATCTCAATTTTCAACTCATTATATACTTACTTCGAGGTTGACTATAATTCTTCCACGTGTAAAGAAGTTATTACTTAAGTTTACCATTTCCTAATATAAATGTATAATTAAATTTGAAATAAAGAAATTTAATCTTCAAAATTATGTAAATCCATAAAACAATTACACTATCAAATAGATAATAACTAGATTACTGGTCTGTGTTGCGCTGCGCTACAGGTTGGATTAATTTTTTTTAGTGTAAAAAATATCCAAACATTGTTAACGTGTTTTCTAATAATAAAAAAAAATCATGAAATCAAAATATGATGCATATTAGACATTATTTTTTTAAATTACAGTGACATTTACTGATGGAATATCATAGCTATGTCCCTTGGAATATACCGATGAATTTTTTATGTCGGTGTATACCTAGGGAATTACAGTTGGAAATGAATGAATGAAAAAAAATGACATGTTTATTACTATAAATGATATTACCGATGAAATAAACTCGTCGCTAATATTCGTCGGTGAATCCATTGGTAGTTTTTAAGTTACAACCTGACAATCGACCCCTCCTCTCCCCCTCCTCCCATTTCTTCTTCTTTTCCTATAAAAAAAAAAACAAAAGATCACTAGCTACTCATTTAGTTTGTGTGATCTTGAAAAATAAAAAAGCTGAAAAGTTTCTCCTACTAGCTGGACTAGTTATAGCAATAAATAAGAGTATTGTGTTATCTATAACTTATGTGATACGTTTCAGTTAACCAAGTCCCGATAACACTAGCCTCCTAGCAAATACAACATCCTTTATGAAGTCAAAACCCGGGCATTGCATAGCCACCTTGAAAATTTGTTTGCTTCGTTTTGTAGGCAAGTGACATTAGTTGGCCTAATTTGATGGAGCATGCCCAAAAAAGAAATGAAAATATATATATATATATATATATATATATATATATATATATATATATATATATATTTTCATTTCTTTTTGAATTTAAACTTTAAAACTAGTAACCAAAAAGTCTCTTTTTAGTAGTATAGCTCTTAAGATTGTTTTTATTTAGTAAAGTTTAATTTTTTGAATCCTGAATATCTATTATCCAAAAAAAAAATATTATTGAATTATATATGAAATGTCCTTTCTAAATTTATTTCACGAGAACATAAATGAAATATAACGGTTGTATAATTTTGATTGTGGAAAACATCTCATGGCTTATGGTCACTACAAGAGAAAGTTGACAACATAGGGTGTTTTTTTGTTAACAAATGGACCTATGCAAGTGAACAAAATGATATGGTGGCAGAGACAATATTTGAAAAAGATGGTTCACCTATCTATTTAAAATTTGACTTAAACTAAGTTTTATATCGAAACAAGTTGAAAGTTGATCCAGTTAATTTGGTGAGCTGGTCAAAATCCAAGTGCAACTTCATTTACCTAAAAAAAATCCATAAACAATATTTTTTTTTTAAAAAAAATTAAAACTATGGATATGTCTTTTATACTGAAGAGTATGGTTAGGGTAAAAAGACATATAACAGTGAAGTTTGTGTTAAGAGATCAACTTCTAATGAGTTTAAAGTTGATTATTATGAAAAGTTAGAAAATGTGATTGAATTGCAATATCATAACAAGCAGAATGAAATTTTTTTATTCAAATATTATTGTTATGATACCAATAATAAAGGAATCATAGTAGATCTTCATCATGGTTTGATCAAAATTAATATAAAGGCTAGACTTCGCAACACCGATGATGTCTTTGTTTTAGCCAAGTATGCCAACATGTTTATTACATATACACTCTTTCCTTTAGAAATTATCATTCTAGAGTTAATTGGTTGTCTATAGTGAAAAACATACCTAGGGCTCGTGTTCAAGTTTTCTTTTAAATTGATGAATTAGTTGATGCATAACAAGTTGCTTTATCTACCGACTTAGAAGAAAATTTAAATTTTAATGTATATAAGAATATTTTTGTTGATGTTGATGTTCAAGAGTTAAATGATGTTTTGAATCGACAAGTATCAATTCAATAAAGAAGATTATGATGAACATGGCTATGATACAATTGAAGAAGAAGAAGACATTTCTAATTAAATTCTAAAACATCAATGTGCAATGAAATTTATTTAATGTAATTATAGATGATATTATCAATGGAATAAGTTGGTCGAAGAATTTTAGAGAGTTGGAAAAAAGTTATATGACTTTGTCACTGACCATTACATACGGAATTACCAACAAATTGAAAATTCATTGGAGAATTTTGAGGGGTCTTCTTACAATTTTAAGTTTAATTAATAATTTCAAATTTTAATTATAAACAAATTTACCGATGGACGTGTTCAAGTTTGAATGTTATACTTACATGTTCAATTCTTTACCTTATTCATCTTATAAAATAATCAATTTATAAAAACATATTAGTCATAAATAAAGTTAATTGGTTTGTGGTTTTATTTATTGATACATATTTGTAGGTGCATAAATATTGGGTAGTCTCTCGTATAGAAAAGGCGCTAACGGATTTTTTAAAAATAATAGAAATATTGTTACCTTTTTTAATCCTTTTATTTTATTTTAGTTTTATTTCTTTTAATTTTTTTATAATATGTTTATTTGATTTTTTTAAATAAAAATATTAAACACATTATTGACAAAATTACCGACGGACTAAGTCACTCAAAAAGTTCCAAATAGTTGAAAAACAATACATGAAATGCCATTGGCAATATGTAAATCACTAGCAGATTCTATTCGTCGATAATATGAAATAAATCACCAATAAAATTACAAATGATTTTATTTGTCGGTGATATGACATACTCATCGATGGAATCACCAACAAAATGATGTTGGTAATTGTTTTTGTTTGACATGTATTTTCTGTCTATAAATCTATCGATGTTTATATTACCAAAAGACTTATTGACTTAATAGAAATTATCAATGAGAAATTTTCCGGCGAACAATAATTGTTTGTTATGTCGTCAATAAATGTTTTCTGAACAAAACCAGTGTCTAAATAGCGACGGATCAATCCTTTGATAATATACAAAATTCTGATAGTGGAAGGATAAAATTAAAAGCAATAAATTAAAAATAAATAAATAATAAAACAATCCAAGTCAACCCAGGATATCATATTAAACCCACAACCTAATTTATGAGACTAAAATAACTTCATAAAAAAATAAATAAAAAATTGCAAAATCTTATTTTCAAAAAATTCAATATTGAAAATTGAAATGGAGAAAAATTCAAAACAACTATATTTCCATATTTAATAATATTTTCAAAAAAATTCTTGAAACCTGGATTTTTTTTTTTTTTTTTTACATTTGATAAAATTTTAGTCACCGCAGCATAATGCAAATATACAAACAGTAACTTCTAATTGATCAAACCCCTTGATCAATGGTTGAAAACATGCGTGCGCGCACTCCAAGAGAGCAATTGAATTATACATTGAATGTTGGCACGTTGAATTTGATTTTCTACAAGGAGTGAATTTTGAAAAGCTATACAATTAAATTTTTCACCTCTCCCTTTGTACGTTCATGGCTTGTTAAAGTAAGGTCCAGCATGACTTTGTTTTAGGGTTCCAGACAGCAGGGATCAAGAACTTCCTACCCCTTGATCCATGGCCATTAAAACCCCCTCCGGTTTCTGGATCAACACGTACTTTTCCGGTGTAGCCATCGAATGCTCCGCTTCCGAAAATGCCCCAGCAAGCTGATGCGGCCTCCACGGTTTTGTTGGCATTATTACTGTTGTCCTGGAAAAATCCAGTCTTATATGGGTTGGTCACAGCTTCAACCAACGCCCTTGCGAAGGCGATAACCATGGCATCCACGCCCAAATTGCCATTTGGCGGGTTCAATGTTATAGATAGAGGCCCTTTGTCTGGCTTTTGGAATGGCCAAGCACAAGACCCTGGGCATTCACTTTCTGGATTGCCCACCACAATATATGGCTGCTGATGATCACCTGCTATTTCAAATCAGTAATCAGTACCAATATAAAATATAATGAGATCGTTGCATATGTTCTCAGTGATTTTCTTTTCTGATACCGATATTTTCCGATGATGTGATCATGTAAGGAATATTGATATTATCATTTTTTTCTGATAAATGCAACTAAGCTAAGACTATCATTGATAGAAAGGGAACATTAAATAAAATTACCAAGCATTCCATGTTGTGAGCATTTTGTGAAGCACAGCCCCTGCATTTGAACATCTCTAGCAGTAAGAATAACAGGGATGGTGTTGGAGTCTCCACCAGTCGCCTTCCGCAGAACTTTCTGAATAAATTCGCTAGTAACAACTTTCCCTGCTGAATATTTTAGATCAGTCACTTGCTTCACAACTTTTACGTTGATAGGGCTGCTTCCCTTCCCGGCAACCTCTTGGTAGCTCTCAACAACATTCCACCATGACGAGACTTGTGGCTGTAAGTTGGCTCCCGCATTGTAATGTAGAGATTCAACAAAGGCCCTAATGACATTTTTATGGACACGCCCAAATTGACCGTACCAAATGAGAGTTAGGTGTAGGTTTCCTGTCAGGAGAGGCCCCCCATGGTAGGTTATGGAAGCGCTATCGGTGGCAAGACAGACAGGGAAGAGGAGCAAGTAGAGAGAAAGAACAAGAGGACCACTTGGGAGAGATGATGCCATTCTCAAGATTTGCTGCCTTTCTATTCCATTGGTCACCATACATCCATCTTTCAATTTATGGCTAGTTTGCTTCCATGGATAGGATGTTGGTACTCTAAAAATAGGCAGCTTATGGTTACAAGACAGCTGTTCTTACTCGAATCCTTTAAGGAGCTAATTTCATGGAGCTTATTGCCTCAGTTGTTTGAGTTTTTGCGGGCATCTCGGTTTTGAGACAGGAAATGCTTTATTCATTCAATTAATTCTGTGTTGGATAGATGGGCATGGGAGAGACAACTAACTCCTCCCTGTTGTCTAGAGAAAAAACAAACTCCTCTATTGCAAATACACATTGAAGATGCTAAATGACTTATTACATCCTTTTATTAAGCTAGCAAGGTAACCGAACAACACAATCAAAATTATACGGTGATGTTATATTTACAACTCTGATTACAACAGTAAGCAACCAGGCATTCACGCAAGTCTTGATCATAGACATGCCAGCACATATCCTGCAATGGAAAAATCAGTAATCATATTTATGGAACACATGTAATGACTAATGACTTTTCGCACAAGTGATAAAAGAAGCAAAAACAGATCACCCCTTAATGAAGAAGGAGAGGAGAAATCAGATGATATATAGAAACTCCAACAGTGCAGGTAAGGGGAGAACATTTCGTATGCATCAATTTATTCCTCCTTTTCTTCCAAATCCAAGTGTGTCAGACAACAAAGTGAGCATACATTACACACATTCATAACCAGTGCCTTGAGTTGTGATGTTTCTCTTGGTTTGCATTGATATAAGAGATTGGGTATCTTTACATTTGGGCCATTTTGCTGTCTTCTCTTCATTTTTCCTTATCCTTGCAGCTACTGACTTAAGACCACTTGTCACGTAACTCACCACAGCTAAAAGAAGCTCTCTGCACACAAATTAAAAAGAATCTTCAACATTAAGAATTCTGGAAATGTTTCTGGCCACGTCAAACAGAACAAGATATAATAAAATGCATGCTGCAAGAATATCACGCTTATAATGAGAAAATAAGGAAATAAACAAGAAATGAAGAGAAAAGTGCATAATGCAAAATCTGGTATCATTACATGCTTATGATGCACATAGCTGCTAACATATACATGGAACGTTGTTCCATCTTGTCAGATTGAAAACAAATTGTCAGCCTAGTGCCAGTTGAAATTTCATAATTCACAGTTCAGATGATCGTTTAAGAAACTCAGAATTTGCAGAAAGAAATAACAAAAGTAATGCAATTTATAATTCAATACCTCCGGTTACTATTTTGCAAAATTTATGTATGATCATCAGTTAACAAAACCATAAACCACTCTCACTAGTAAATTAATTTGAAAGAGCCATTGTTTTATCTCCAATGAGGAAATCACAATTTCCTTTTTCCAGTTATACTTAAAAAGTTAAATTATATGTTTATTTCCTGTCACTGGTGTTTTTTTTTTTATATGGTGATCATAAAATTAAAAATGAAAAAGCAAAACAGAAATCTATGGATAAAAGAATGGAATACAAGGAGATATTCAAGAAAAAATAAAAAGAAATACATGGACATAAGAAATTATGACCATGTTCCCAGTCAGAGCGACGAAACAAACAATAGAATGGGCATACACTGACAAGGTCAGTTATCCAATCAGACTTTGGTCTTCCAAAATTTATGAGAGCATGTGAGAAAATTTCAACTGTCCGGGTGAATAAAAGAATATGACCCAAAAAATGTCTCCTGGAAAATTTCTACCTTTCTGTAATTTATGTTTTCCTCACAAAACAGCAGATACCACCAAAAATATTTTAAAAAAAAATTCTTGCAGAAAGGCACAAATGCAAATTATGAAATAAAAGGATATTATAAATAAAAGAACTGCTTTCTACTTACAATGGTGAGCAAGGAGAACGACCACCATTTACATAGTAAACAAACAAGAATGAATCATAATGCTGGCCGTTGATTAGATAAAAACCTTGCAACCTTCGTATACACTTGAAGGACATTTTTTTGTACAGATGAATGGCAGGAATGTTGTAAGAAATCACATGCAGGTAGACTGCACGGCATGTTGGAACACTTGAAGCATATTTAATAACCTGACGAATAAGAGACCTTGCTGCAAATCAAACAACCAAGTAATTAATCATAAAGCAAGACATATTTCAAACAGACATTTCAAAGTAAAGTTCCTTTGCGGTGCAGATCCTACCTATACCAAGATTTCTGTAAGTTTCTACTACTCCAAGCGTCAGGATATAAACTAATGTTTGATCTGGTTTTGAGGGGTCATATCTGAGCAAATCTCCTATCTACAAAGCAGTTGTGAGTTCACATGAGTTAGTAGAAAGAGAGACATAATTTGTGGAAAGCAATAATGATATCAGAATTACACATGTTATGCTTTTGGGTAATGAAAAAAGAACAAAGCTTGAATGAAGAATCCAGGTGCATCCTTCATATGATGAATGCATGTGGGTTGCAAAATGTTAAAAACCAACCATAGCTCAATCCCACTACAGATGCAACATTAAAATACCATGGGCGTTAGAATGAGGAAATTCTTTTGCTCATATTTGTCACAGGAGTTGCATAAAACACATGAGCTTGAGTTATCCTTTCATAACTGGCTTGACGCATATAGGGAATATCTTTTATTAGTTGCTGCATCACACAGGTATATGCCAAATATGCCTATGTGATGCACAGATGCAAGCGATGCCCCTTGAAAAAGTAGAAAACCCACCCCAGCTTCTTTTGCCATTGCAATCCGTGCAGTAACAAAACCAATAAGTTCATCACTGTGACCATTAGGTCGGCTGCGGTCGACTGCAGCCCAAGAAACAATATCACGTTCATGGACAACACTTTGGAAAAACTCTGACTCGTACCTGAAAGGAGGAATGCATTTCCATTTAGAAGCAAGAGAAGCATATTACAGATTAAAACCCACAAAAAAAATTCAAAAGAAAAGGAAAAGGAGCATTAGATGAAGCTATCAACCTGATAGGAAATATCTCAGCATGGATTCGCTCTAATACCTCCAAATCAGAAGGTTGTATAGGTCTGTAGCATATGGTTGGATGATGAGAAAAGTTTTGGTTTGCCATTGATGGTTTTGCTTTTAATCGCCTTCAAAGATATGGTAAACTTGGAGAACATGCAGCTGGACTTCTTCCATTTATACCATATTAGTCATGTCTCCAAGCATCAGTTGCTGGAACACACAGAGGATTATCCTATCATAAGTTTGTTACCGTGGAAAAAAACACAGAAATTACCAGAAAGCAGCAGCACAGACAAGAAACACATGTCAGGAGATAGAAAATAGGTAAGAATAAAAGAATACATAACATCTTCTTCTTCTTTTTATATGGGAGGAGTCATATGAAAGGTGCATAAACCCCAGATCATGAGAACGATGCTAAACCATGGACCGCTCAATCATGAGTAGGTCACCCATACACAAGCTTTTTTTTCCTGAAAAACATGAGGGAGATGAACGTGGATGTGCATCTTGAGCTCAATCTCTTTGCCACTTGAGCCAACCCCACAGGATTAAAAGAATGGCTAAGATCAGAAGATTGTTGGCCTCCCATTAATCCTGTTTTTGCTTACCATAAGCAGCCAACTTCATATAACTTTCACAACTAATATCTTTGCCTTAACATATTACATTCTTTGAGCTACAGTACATGTATTCTAGTATGTTTTGTCCATAGGCAGCAAGGATGACAGAGTCTTAATGCTAAAAATGTTTTCCTAAAGAATACTGATTCTAAAAACTCGTTACTGGGTTCCCATGCTCCTCAAGTCATTCCAGTATGAATCATATGATTCAAATGATTCTAATTGATTGCAGATTGGGAATTGCAAGAATCAGCACTGAGACGTATCACTCATTCCCCCACTAAATCAAAAGCACTACAAGTGTACAATAAGATAACACTAAGAGAAAAAAAAAATTCCCATGCACAGATAATTAAGCAAAAAGCGGATAGAGATTGCACCATTCCACTCTCTTGAAAATAGCAACTTCACATCATTTCATTCAATTCAATTCTTAATAATCAGATGATAACAATTTAATTAAGCTGAGCAACAATACCAGGGTTGACAGAGACAGAGACAGTAAGCCATGTTATCAGTTCTCCTTTCCAAATTTGAAACCCACAATCCCCACAGAAAAACAGAGAGTGTCAAAAACTAGCCATCTCTAAACTAAACTACAATCCCAGTTCTTCCTTCAATCTTCTTCGATTCATGTAAAAAAAAAAAGACTAAAACTTTCGAACTGCAATGTCAAAAAGCAATGAGATCAAACATACACAACTGTTCTACTGTAACAAATTCAAACAAATATTAATTAACAAAGCGAAGTTGAAGAGAAATTTAATAAAAAAAAATGTTGTCAAATTTGGAAGAAAAAACAAAGACCCAGATGAGATCTAACATTGAAAAATAGAATAAAAGTACTTACCTGCTTGATTCTCTGCAGGCAGCTTTGGAGGCTGATTATTATCTTGAATGAAAAGCTGTAGAAAGAGGAGAAGATTGGGAACTTTTATGGAAAGAAAGCAGGAAGGAAAGAAAGAAAGAAAGAAAGAAAGAAACAAGGAAGGAAGCATGCTGAGATTCTGATAAAGGAATCTGATACTTGCCTTTGCTTTTGATGGAAAACTGAATCTTCTTCTCTTTAATAAACCAGAGAGTTTTGTTCTCAGATTATTTTGCAATCTTGGAATCCTAGTCTACTACTTTTCATTATATTCGGGTGACTTGACTTTTCACTTCTCTTTATTTTTGTATCACCGTCACAAGAAGAAGACTAGACCTTTGTATTCCCTGCTGTCCTGTGATTAATTTTTTATTAATATAAAAAAATTATCATGTGATAATAACGATTCTAGAAGGAAGAAGAAAAATTTAATAATCTGAAAAGTAAAAGATATCTTACATGTTACAAGAACGATGATCTAGAAAATAAATAAAATAAAAATGTATGATAAGAGTATCTTATACTTACACTCAAGTAATTAATTTAATTTAATTTAATTAAAAAAAATAATTTTTTTAAAAAAGCTAAATTCAACAAAAAACTAAAATAAAAATATAAGTTAATCTTTTTTACTTTTAAAATGATAAAAAAAACTTATTGAAAACAAATAATAAAATAATAAAATGTTGGGCATGAAACCCCCAAAAAAAGCTTAATAATGGAGAAGAAAACCAAGTAAGTTCAAGTGAACCTTGTAAACATGGATTAATCTCTCAAACTCGTAACGCATTAAATTATAGACATGGACTTAGCTAAAAAAGCTCAACAACCGCTCAATTAAATGTTGGAAGATAAAATCAATAAATTTAATTTAATTAAAAAACAAAATTCCTTTTAAAAAAACTAAATATAACAAGGACAAAAAAACCCTAAGGAAACCTTTGTTATTTTAAAATGACTGATAAATCTTATAGAAAGGGAATAAAACGAGTGTTCGAGGATAAAATCAGAAAAAAAAAAAAACTTAAAAAAAGAAAAAAAATCAAGCAAGCCCAAGTGAACCTTATAAGTCCAGGTTAAACAGTTAAATTATAGACCCGGGTTCAACCCAGATGCTCAACACTTGAAGATTAAATATTGGAGGATGAAAGCAATTAATTAAATTAAATTTAAAGACATAATTCATTTTTAAAAAAACTAAATCTAACAAAGAAAAAAAAACATTAAGGCAACTCGTGTTATTTTTAAAATGATTGAAAAATCTCATAAAAAACAAATTAAAAAAAAAACTAAGGAAGCTCAGGTGAACTTCATAAACTTGGGTTAATTTTATAAACCCACGAGCTGTAAGATTTTAGACCCGGGCTTAACTAAGAAGCTAAACACCTGGCCAATTAAATATGTAGGATGAAACAATAAAAAAAATCAATCTAAACAAATCTTCCAAGGTAAAAAAATAGCAATATTAACAAAATATATATATATATATATATATATATATATATATATATATATATATATATATTATATTTGATAGGAAAAAAACTCAAGGATTAAATTGAAAAAAAAAACAAATTTAGAAATAATCTTAAAGAAAAAAATAGTAATAAAAAGAATGAGAGTCAAATTTAAAATATTAAAAAATCTATGGGGGATGAAATTGAAAAAAATCTTTAATTTCTTTAATTATTCTAAATAAAAAAAATTTATTCAAGAGAATAGGGATCAAATCTTAAGAATAATAACCTGAGGGGCTGATTTGATTTTTTGGAAGGCCAACATGAAAATCGAGTAGGAAAGAAGGAATAAAACATTCACACGTGTCAAACCGGTTACAATTATATAACACACGTTGCTTTTAAGTGGAGGGGACACCTAGACACTTCAGTCATTGCCCTGGAAGCTAGGTTTTGACCACTGAACAACGTTACATGCGTCTTCTGAAGGCAACGGTTGTTGTTCATCCATTTCTCTGTTTGTTTTAATTTTTTTTACTTATGAAATTACCCTACTGCCTCCAATGACATCTAATAACTACCAAATATAAAAGACAAAAGAATCTCTAAGTCAAAGGCATCTTTTATTTATTTTGAAGAGCAATGAATAACATAAATGTGTAAAAATCAAGTCAAAAACTAAAAAGTCTATTGACCGAAGTCTTTTTAAAGGTAATTAAGTAATCACACCGTGCAATGAAAAAAGTAAAATTACTATCTAACCTCGTCCTTTCTCACAATAATCAATGTGTCATGTTAAAAAGATTTCCCTATCTATGGACCTAATGAAATTAACCTCAACAAGCAAATTAATAGTTTCAGTGTGCAAAATGCACATTAAAACACTAATATCTTTAGCTTTATTTACACATACACACACTAGTTTACATGAGCACCAGTTGAATCAAAAGTTATTTAAATATATAAAAAAATATTCAAGTTATAAGAAATTATTTAGTATTGTTATTAAACTCAATCTAGTAGGTTAATTTTAAAACCTCTCAACCTGATTACTTGCCTTGACTTGATCCAGTCAACTTGACGGACCTTAAAACAACTCGAATACCAGGCAAAAAACGTGGTTTGGGTTTAAAAAAACTTCAAGAAGACATTAGTATTTTTCTACTATTGAGACAAAAACCTATTATATTGATCCAGAATTCACAACTTAACTCATCAAACCAACAATTATAGTCATGGACTTCACTAGATTTAATAATTTTTCTTTTTAAAAAACCATTTTTTACTTAGGCCTTGTTTGTGTTACTAGAAAGTGTTTTCTTGGAAAGCGTCTTTTTTTATTTTCTCATGTTTGGCTACATTGTGAAAAATTAATTAGTCAAAGGAAAACATAAGTTTTAGATGGAGGGAAGTGTGTTTTTGTTTAAAATATTAAAGAATACTTTCCATGAAGGATCCAAAAACTAAAGTGGTACAATACTTCATTATTATTTTTTTATATATATCAACAATAATATATTAATAAAATAATTTAAAATATAATATTATTAGAAAATAATAAATTACTAATATATTTATATAAGAAATAATACATTAGGATATATTAAGATACAATATAAAAATAAATTAATTTGATATATTGTTGGATAAAATATTTTAATTTAGATAATATTGCTATAAAATAAATTCAAATACAAAACATGTTATATTATAAAATAAAAAAAAATAATTTTTAAATCAAGCTAATCAAAATTTCTCATATTCTAATTAGACACGACAAAAATTTAAAAGACACACAAATGGTGTAATTGAAGAAACCTAGTTGTAATTGAGAGAATTAAAGGACCAAGGATAAAAATTATCAAATTTACATAATTTAGGAAATCTTATTAATTCAGTCAGGGGTTTAATTGAATAAATTTCTAATTTTATAGAAAATTTTAGCTTTAATCGAAAAGTTTTCCAAATCCAGGGACCATTTTAAAAATAAAAAAAGTTGAAGGGATTCTTAATTTTTTCTAAGGACCCAATTAAATAAGTTTATTTGTTTGGTTTGATTTTTATACTCAATTGTATAATTAAATTGTATAATTAAAACTTTGAGGGTATTAAAATAAAAAGGTGTTGACATTTTGGGAACAATTTGAAATTTTACCTCATTAAACGTTGTCGTTTTATGATTTCTATATATATCCTTAATGACCCTTTGTCTTGTTCTTCAAAGGCCAAAACTTAGAAACCTTAGTTGCTTTGTCATTTTGCTCTCGGCCTAATCCTCATCACCAATATTGGTTGGCCTAGTTTAGGCATCATTTTGATTGATTTTTGTGTATATCCTTCATGTTTTTTAACGTGTTTTTTGAGGTAGTTTTTATTCTCAAAGTAGATATAAAGGCCTTGATGTTCTTTTTTTTTAATCCTCAATGGTTGTCCTGGTGATTTCTATAAGAGAGCATTTTTCTCTCGTACTGGCCTGTCAACTGGGTATATTCTTTGTTTTGTTTTTTTTCTTGTTTTTTGACATGTTGTTTGAGGTAGTTTTTATTCTCAAAAGGCATTGATGTTCTTTTTTTTTATCCTCAATGGTTGTCGTGGTAATTTTTGTAAGAGAGCATTTTTCTCTCGTACTGGCCTATCAACTAGGTATATCCTTTGTTTTGTTTTTTTTTTTATTAAAGGTTTAAATGGCATATCTGTGATCTTAGGATTAATGTTTTTTTTTTAGGTCTTGAGCCTAAGTTGGTTTCCCTTCCCTCTATAAATGTGTTGGTTTATGGTTTTAAAAAAAGAGTAACGGTAAGAGAAAGAGGAGATTGACGACATAAATATATAGAGACAAATGGTAAGAGGAATAAAAAGGATTAGCTAAAGGAAAATTTAAGGTAGAAATTGAGATTGAAAAGATTAGGTTTTTAGGATTCCAAACAAGAGAATTGTGAGGATTCTCAGTACTCAAGTCTGGGAAATCTAGGGCTTTTAAGGAATCCTGGGTGGATAACCCACTGTCCATTCTAGCCATTCATTAATCTTTCAATTTTTGTATATTTTTATGTTTTTCTTATTTTATTTAAGTTTTTAATGCTTGTTTAATGTTTATGAAATTGTGTGTATGGCTATGAGTATACGGAAAACTAATTTTGTTTGGTAATGAATCCGTTGTTATTGGAACTCATTTTGCATGCCTTTTTTGTGGGAAGTTTTGATGATCAGTTGTTGATGAGACTTATCCTTGGGGAACCTAAAAGAAAATTCACAGCCTGAAGTTAGGCTAGTAGGGGTTTGCATGCTCACTCTTGTTTATGTTATATTGAAAGCTTAACATTTTTTGTTATTTAGGACATGTGTATGTTGGGTTAACTTGGGTTTTTTTTTTTTGTTAATCTAATGTTGTTATGCGAGTATGGTACCCTTATGTGTTTCCTAGTATGGTTGCTAATTTATTAGTGATTGTATGGTTCATTCTTTTGTTGTTTCCAACTATGTTTAAAATATACATTATAATCTTAAGAAAGTCTCTATTTTTGTTTTTTGAGTTAGTAGAATCAAACCCAAGTCAAAGTAGGTCTTTCAATAGACCTATCTAACCTCCTTGTTTGTTTTAAAATCTATCTAGTTTTCATTTTTTTTTCTTGCATTTGGTCAAGACCATACTAGATTTCTTCTTGTGAGTGACATGTTCTTAATCATATCTTGCATTGTTATTGCTTAATTGCATCTTGATTCTAATTTTGAGACTGCCTAGGGAGTAGGTAAGCTCTTTATCAGTTTTCAACAAAAAAAATTAAAATAAAATCACACAAGTATTTGAGCTTTAGAACAAGTTTATAATGCCTATTGGTTTGACCTATATTAAAAAATGTTCACATAGGTCGAAATTCCCATCATCTAAAAAAAAAACTTTTCTTTCCTTTCAAATCATATAAAAATTATGATTTTTTTGGTTATTCACTCGTAGTGTTTTGGGTAATGAATTTATAACAAGCTATTACCATTGATATTAATAAAGATTAACACCTCATTCCCTGTGTTTTCAAACAAAATGAGAGAAATACTTTCTTTTCTTTATATCAAAGTTAAGTTTTTGATTTGTTATTTATTCATAGTATTTGGGGAAATTAGACTTACAATAAGCCACATTACCTTGTACACCAATGAGGAGTAACACTTTTTTTTGTTTACAAATAAATAATGTGTTCGTAAAATTGCTAAGCCTTTTGAGTTCATTATTCGTTAATGGTGCCCATATTCCAATTGAGACCATTAAAACCTTTAGTAAGCTACATTTTAAAATGCATACCAATAATAAGGATAAATATAAGAAATTTGATGATCGAATAAAGTTGTCCACTTACTATAAATATACATCATTAACAAGTCTTACCAGTTAGTGTATACAATATTGATTCAGGGCAACAATTAATACTTGAAATATTAAGGTGATTGCTAATCTTAGCAACACATCTTAAGGAAAATGAATCCATAGAGATCATTGTTCAAACCAAGTCCAAAAAAGAACATTCATGCTACTGGATCCTACTTCCAAATAGATGAACATATAATAGGACATTGCTTGGATATTTAAGGCTAAGGTATAGAACTTCATTCAGAAAAATATAAGTGATACTTGGTGTTATAAGATAAATGGACTTTATCCAGCCATTATCCATGGGCCACTATTGCATAAACAAAGTGTTTAGTGACAATTCTTAATAGGATTTGGGTTGGGTTCAATGAGTCCAATAAAGACCGACCTAATTATTTATTGACATGGCTTTGTAGACCATAATAGGTCACATGTTATGATTAAGAGTAAATGGTCATATATATGTCAATTCACTAAGCTATTAGGAATGACAAAATATCTTAAACCTTAGCATGGATAGACTTAAACCATCCACCTAGAATTTAACTCATTGTAGTACATCTATTTTTTTCTTTTTTACAAATATAGATAAATCACTAGTATATTAGGCACAATAGACCATTAGAAATAAAAAAACAAATAACAATGCAGTTTACCTCAAGTGAGATGTTTTAGGATGATGACATCTTTTCTTTAGCATAATCAGTTTCTTACTTCAAAACTCTAAAAGACCAATAAGGGTTCCTAGTGATCATAATACTAGATGTTGACTCATTTACATTTAACACAACTTTTAAAAATTTCTCCCTCTAAACACAAATACCCTTTTCTCTTTTAGGAAAGAGGATGGGTTTCCATAATGTCGCGATGTCAGGTGTGACACCCTTAATTTGCCATTCTTTTTTAATATAGGGACTATGTTTGACATCTATCCAATATATCTTATTGACCTAATAAATCTAGCTTTGGAGAGCCATTCAATTTCCTCCACGTGATCATCTTGGGTCTCTAAAAACATATAAATATAGTATAAATAGTAATTTAAAATTTTTTAGGGAGTCGCCAAAAATCCCATTAGACAATCTAAAGTCATTTAGGGTTTGAACAAATATTACCTTAAGATTATTTCTTCTTTTGAGATTTTATCAACTTTTCAAGTTTAGGTTGTCATAAACTATAAGTCACCAATTATCTGACCTCTAACAACTATAATACCCCAAAATAAAAATAAAATGGATTTGAAAAGTTAATGGTGCATTTTTATGCATTGTTAAGGGTATAAATAATTGATAGGTATTTTGGGTATTTTCATATGTTTTGATATATAAATAGGAAGTAAAAAAACTAAGAACATGATTCTTTGAGAGAGGACAATAAGAGAGGAAGAGGGGAAGAAATAAAAAGGAGGAAGGAGGAAGAAGAAAAGGGAAGAAAAAGTGAAAGTTAGAGTTAAGGGTTTCTAAGGTAAAATATTGATGTTCTTTTTATGCTTGAATATGTTGGTTAAGTTTTATTTTAGGGTTTGAATGATTTAAGAGATTTAATTGATGTTTTAGGGTGTTAGTTTGGCTTAAAACAAACTGATATGAGGACTAAAATTATGTTTTTTTGAGGAACTTGTCGATTATTTTTGGGATTTGCAGTTTGGGAGACTAGCAAATCAGGATTCTAATATGCATGTAATATAAATAATATATGTATTTTATTATATGGTGAGTACAATTGGTTAATTCTTGAATATTTATATATATATTATTTTATTTTCTGAGGACTCATCCATTCTTGAATTTACACTCACATTTCATTGAATGAAATTCTATTCGATATGACATTCATTTGCTTTGATAACTATACGAGTATTTGTTATGTCTTGATATCAGTATACTTGTTAGAAATTCCATACTAACAGAGAGTAATTAGTCTATGTAAACATAATAGTCTGTATATCTAGCTAGTGAGAGAGGCAATAGCCTATAACAACTAATCCTCCTACAGTTATCAGGGCAGTAAATCTCGTTTATTATCGAAACTTTATGATTTTGTATGTTATCTATTATTTGACATGTATTCCACTACCATATTACTATCATAGCAGTATATATAGACATATATTATCAAATTTTGGCCTATAACTTATGAATATCTACAATGTATATTACATATTATTCCTTCACTTAGTTGATTTTTAATATTATTTTAATGTTCTTAGCTTCTGTAAGCAGGTTAACCTTTGGTTGGGAGTTCTTGCAACTTTATTTGTTGATATGTCTTACTTACTTCCGCGAGACTTTTTCTTCTTATTCTTTTTTATTTAATATCTTAGACGCTCCACTATTATATTTTTTTTATTATTAAAGTTTAAATTTTTATTTCAAATATTGGATTTTATTTAATGTAATGAGTATTTTGAATTACTAATTGTTTTTATTAGTTTTGAGGAATATCTTGAAAGTTTATGAAACGCTACGAATTTTGTATAATTTGTTTTATGAGGCTTGGCATAGGTGGGGTGTCATCTTAGGCACCACTTTTGCGTTGTCGGTCATGGATCCGAGTTCAGGTCATGAAAAAAATAATTCACATGAAACACTAAATTAGAAATCCCCTAAAACCCTTTTAAAAGAGAGAGATTGTTATGTCTTAAGTGCTAGCATTTTCTTTTCTCTACTCTGTTTATTTTAATAGGTGTATCTAATCTTGTGTACATAAATTATTAAGCATAACATTTTACTTATATGGAAACCTAATAACCCTACTTGATTTTTCTAGGTCTAGAATTGTAATTCCATATATAAACTACATTTCAGTCTTTAATTTCTAAAACTTATTTACTATCATAACCTATTTTTGGGTTATTCTTCAATTCACATTTTTTCTCTCTTCAAAAAATACAAAAAAATCAAAAATATTATCAGAAAAATATAAGAATAAAACGAGGATGCTAGAACGCTCAGAAAATAGTCAAAAATTGGTTGAGGAGGTTCTAAAATACAAAGATTGAAATTTGACGATATTTTGTTGACTGATGAGAGCCTTGTTGACAAAGAAAATTCAATTTGAGAAAGAAAAGTCCAAAAATCAGATGTTTATGGACTCAATTAAATTTTAGTGAAGGTTTAATTGAATTTATGGAGGGCTTGATTGCAAGAAAAGTTGATTTTGAAGTCAATTTAGGCTTTAATGGGAAGAAATTAAAGTTCTGGGGTCAAATAATAATTTTTGAGAGTTAATTTGATCAATTGAGGGTCAAATTGCATAAATTCAAGACCAATGATCAAAGTGAAAAAGGCGACCAACTTCAGGGCCGCTGTTTGATTTTTGGCAGGGATGCAATTGCATTGATTTTTAAATCAAAATTGCAATTTAGGACTTGATTGAACAAATTACAAATTGAAGACCGATTTGGACTTTGACATAAGTTTGGCACCGTTTTCATTTAATGAAATGGCGCGTTTTGGCTAAAACGACGCCGTTTCATACACTGTTAAAAAAAAAAGAAACCAAAACGGTGTCGTTTTGAAAGGCACTGTAGCTTTTCTTCTTCCTCTGGACGCATAGAAAACATGGGAAGAAGAAAGTTTTGTTCCCCTGTTTTCACCGACTTTTCTTCCTCTAAAAAACTCAAAAAGACGCCGACCCGAAGTACCCACTTGCTAAGCTGACCCGTGGCTCCTTGACACGTGTTAGAGAAACGGAGGAGACGTGCCTCCTCGGGCAGTCGTGGGACGGCAGCATAGTGGCCGCCCCGACCTCTCTCCCCCCTCTGTTTTTACCTATAAATACAGAGGGGGAGAGCACAAGAAGAGAGGACAGGGCAAAGAAGAGAAAGAGGAGAGAGGAGAGAAAGAAAGAAAGAAAAAACAGAGAGAGGTAGAGAGAAAAAAAAACGAGAAGAAAAACAGAGAAAAAGGAAGAAGAAAAAAACAGAGGAGGAGTTGCCACCAACACCGCCCCCGCCTGGAACCACCGCCATCGCTGGCTATCACTGACGACTGAGGCTGAGTTTCACTTCTCCAGTTAAAAACTTTGCCCCTTTTTCTTTTGCTTTCGTTTCTTCCCTTGCCATGCAGGACATGCATGGTGCACGCCTCTGTAGGCGAGGTGAAGATGGTTACTGTGCTCATACACAGTAACCATCTGATGTGGCTAGGCTCATGGATCTTGGGCTGAGTCCGGTCCAACCCAACAATGGTAGGTCGGGTCCGGCCCAGCAAAAAAAATATATGTTTAAAATTTTACGATTTCCAAGCGTTTTGTTTTAAGCTATTTTGTTTAATATCAGTCTGTATTTTATGCCATAAAACTACAAAAAATCCGATATTAAAACACCTAGTTTTCGTCAACTTAAAAAAAAAATTTGAAGAAAGAAAAAAATGTTTTTGTGTTACGGCCAAGTGTCTCAAAGCTAAAAAAAAATCATATTGTGTTTTCATACACCAAAAAACAATGTTTTAACATGCATTTTGGCTTTAATAACCAGTTTATTAAAGTCAAGAGAACATTGGCCAAAATTTTAAAAACAACAAAAATTTTATTTTGTTTGTCTTTTAGTATCCGGGGTACGACATTACATGTAATACGTATTCTGGATATTCAATTTTTTTTTCAGACACTAGAACGGTTAGGTTTCACCCCATTAAGATAAGAATTTTCTTATTGAGAAGGGCTTTCCTTGAATCTGAGACAGACAGGACCAACAATTAGAAAACGCAACCAAAACCTTCGATTTTATTAGACGACAAAACAATGCAGCTTATCTTAGGTAGGGCGTATTTGGGGTGCTAATACCTTTCCTTTACGCAACCAGTCTCTGTACCCTATCTCTGAGACCAGTTAGGGTTCCTAGTGATCAAAATACTAGGTGGCGACTTCCATATTTTACTGATAAGAGACAAGAATTCCTTGTTTCTCCATATTTGTCAGATAGACCTTTACAGTCCACCTTGAGTGGTGGACAATCGCCGCAACGCCGCTCACGTGCGACAATACTTATTTACAATTAAGTCACACTTAATTAATCATCCAATTTTAATTTCTTATCAATTGTTCTTTATGTGTGGGACCAATTAGATTTTTTGATATATTGACCCAAATATAAATTATAATTCTAAATAAAATATGATTAAATAAGTTAAATAGTGTAATTTATATAATCCATGTAACAATTGATTGATATATATATGTATATAATCCCAAAAGGTGAAACTTTACTCCTTCAAACATACATTTCCAAATGAAACATAATAGTTCCTAAATCTATATAGTGGAAAGATGTTATCCTACAGGAAGAATGGATCCTTGAAGGTGCCACTCAGCCTAAGTTTATTCAACCACAATAACCAAATATTCAACTCAGACACATAACCCAATATAGTGATTGTGAAGTTAAACTATCCTTCTATAGATGATCAATCAGTTCTAGATTCTTAGATGAATCTTCTACATCAAGTATAATAAATCTTGAAAGAATTTCTGAGATTTTCTCAGTTATAAATATGCTTTACCACACAAACTCATCTATGAAATCAACCTTTGATATTCCTAGCACTAGTTTCCAAAATACCGATTATATCACAAACATACTCAAATTATTATATTCAAACACAAACCAACCTTCTCCTCCAACCTCTCTAATGTTCTCATTTGTAACTGAAAACATCTAAAATGAGCTGAATGTTCTTGAAGTAGATTTTATTGTAAATAAAAAAATATTTTATTAATGATTTTTATAGCAACCATAATGCTGAGAAGAGATCTTGGTTTTTCAAAACCTTTATGAAAGAAAAACATGAAATATAAAAATTTCTTATAATTTCATTACATTACATAAAGTTCAAATTTTGTTTTTTGATTGGTTCAAATTATTTTATATAACTGAACATCATATTGCATATTCATTTACAAAACATGTATGTCCCATAATATTTAGAAGTGAAACTCCTGTTTGGGAACTTGTTAGTGGTACTTCCATTGAGTCTGAACATCCACCTTTAAAAAACCTCAAAATCCCACATAATAGTCAGACTATAGATGCTGTCCCTTACAAAAACCCAAGTAATGATATCACTACAAATACCAAACATATTATATAGAAAAACAACTTCACCAATACCAACTCAATATCATAAGAAAACAGTTGACTAAAATAGAAAAACAAATCTAAAGGACCTCTGGTTGAAGCTACAAAAGCCATAGACCAGAAACTAAAAAACTCAGTAATCAAGGCATACAAAATCACAAAACTAAGCCATACTCAATTCCATAATAACATAAATGACTTTCTCAAAGCCATTAAATATCACTTTAACCATATTGAAACTTAATCCTCGACCTTGATTTCTCCTGACACCCCTCAAGTCAGCAACAATCCTCACACCTCCACGAGCCACATAAACACTATCCAAAATCATCAAACCCAAACCTCTGATGGAGAAGCCTTTTAGGAAAAAACTCCTGAAATTAATAAACTTATTTGGAAGAATCCTACTCCTAAAACAACCATTGCTCGTGATATAGCCACCCATAATGAACCACTAATTATAAACCAACACAAATTCAATGCCTCTTCCCTTTATGAATGGAACAAAGATGAAATGTCTGAATACAATATCTTAAACACCTTACAACAAATGACCATAATAGCCAATGCCTATAAAACTCAAACTAAAACCTTAGACAAAGCTATAGCTGAGCTCTTTATAGTTGGATTTTCTGGCCAGTTAAAAAGATGGTGGGATTACCATCTCACTAAAACCCAACACCTTGAGATCCTTAACTTTATCCAAATGAATAAAGACCAAATACTCATTCTTAACTCTGACAGAAACACCATCTAAGATGCAATCTCAACCCTTATTTGAACTATTTCTCTATATTTTTTAGGAGATCATTTCCATCTCAAAGACAAAAATGTTGAACTCATTTCCAACCTTAGATGTAAAAAACTCAGTGGATTCAAACCAATCTTTCTAGAAAGAAAAATTCCTTGCTAGATTGCCAACCCTTCTAGGAGAAAGAGTCAGAAACAAAATTAAAGATACTTTTGTTTTCAAAACAGTCTCTTATGACCAGTTAACATATAGAGAGCTTGTTAAGATTTTAAACTTCAAAGACACCTCAAATGGGAGATGAGAAGAACTCAATAAGAACTAGGTAATTTTTGCCAATAGTTTAATTTGTCCCTACCAAGGCTAACCTGTAATGGTTCATACTCCAAACTTATTACCTCAAAGCCAAATAAGCCACATCACAAAAGAATAGCCCACAAATATATAAAAAAAAAACATCTTTATACCAAAACTAAGCCTTACTATAAAAAGACTACTAAAAAGCCAACAAAACCTTTTCATTCAAAATAAAAATCCAAACCAAAATTTGACCAAAAAAACATTACATGTTACAAATATGGCCAGAAAGGCCATACCTCTAGATTCTATCGAATCAATACAAAATTAAATGAACTATATTTAGAAGAGAAAGTCATTCACCATATCCAAAACCTTTTGATTAAGGCATATGATACTGAATCTAACCTATCAAACCCTTCTGAAGAACTTTTCTAAATAGATGAGTTAGCAACATCTAATTCTGACTTAGAAACATCAAACCACACCACTTCAAAACAAATACATGTTCTAACCTAAGATTAAGAGTTTATTCTTGAAGCTATAAAAACACATGATGACCCTTAACTATAAAAAACATACCTAGACAAACTCCTAAGTTCTTTCAATAATTTAGAAACACCATAGCTTTATTGCCATCAACCAGTATAAACACCTATGACCAAGGTTGTTAAAATCACGAGTTGACTCGTAAAATCGTACGATTTTACGAGTCAATACATGCTTAACGTGCCAAATTGCTTTAAAAACTCGAAAAGAAGTAAAATCGGGTTAAAATCGGGTAAAATCGGTAAAATCGGGTAAAATCGGATGAAATCGCGAGTTTACAACTGTTTTTACGATTTTAACCAAAAAAACCATTATATATTGCAGATTCCCGAAATTTCTTGTTTAAATGTCATTTCACCATTTATTTGATGCTAACCGCCCAATTTATCCTTCCAAGCGACCTTTCAGGCAAAACATTGTTGGCCACACGAAGCAACTCCAAGCACAGACCACTCTATGTCAATGGTTAGTTTTGTCGAAGGAAAAGTAAGAATCTTACAGAGGTTCCATTTTCTGCTGCTAGAAAGTCACATTCAAGATTAGTTTTTGACATAAAAATGAACACTTTAACATGACAATACCAAACTAAGTAGCCCAGCTTTCTCTTTTAAATTGCGTGGAATTGTAATAATAATAATTTTTTAAAATAATTTATAAAAAATATTAAAAAATATTTTTTATTTTTAAAATTCAATATTAAGATATTAAAATAATTTAAAAATATTAAAAAATTTTAACTTAAAATAAAAAAAATCAAATTAAAAAAAAAATTGGAACTCACATATAAACTCCTGTATATATATTGAATTCTAAACCAACATCTATAACACTTAATATTTTTTTCAATCCTGTTTTTTTTTGCATTTTAAAAATATTTATAAAAAAATTTAAAATGATATAATATTTACAGTGTACTGATGTGCAATTTGATATAGTCATAATTTTATTCACTATTTATTGATGATGTTTCCAAAATAAAATATGTTTATAAAATATCTAAGTTGTGTTTGTATTGATCACAATTTGATTCTAATAATCATGTTTGAATTGATTACAAGGTTGATTTAAATTGATTCTTGAATTATTGAACACATGACATCTAGAAATAATTCCTCTGGTAATAGGCTTGATGTAGGATGACAACATGATATAGATATTGATAAGAATTCAAAAAACATTCAGTGCAAGTATTGTCAAAAAATTTCCTTATGATTTTACGATCCGTTTTTACGATCCGAGTTTGTTTTGTATTTTCCGTGCCGTGTTAAAATCGCGATTTTAACAACCTTGCCTATGACCTTACCAAAATTCTCAATGAAAAGAAGAAATTCAAACCTCTTATTACTATCCCAAATCTATAATCTGAATAAGAAAACCCTTAAGATTGAACTATAAAACCTCAAACAAGCTCAACAAAAAGATTACTATTTTACAACACTTTCTCTCAAAATTAGAAAATTATTCTGATTCTAAACCAGAAATAAAAGACCAAACCCTAGAAAATCATGCATTATCAAACATTAAACATGTTCCTGAAGATTTTTTGCATGTTTTAACTCAAATCACTTTTAAAAAATATATCATAAAAATTCATTAATTTTTTCAAATGATTTTAAAATAGACATTACTGCCTTATTCGATATAGGTGCAAATCTGAATTGTATTAATGAAGGAATATTTCCAAAATGGTTTTTACAAAACACTTTTGAAAATGTTTTTGCAGCAAATAATACTAAATTAGATATTAAATATAAAACTCAAGCATCAATTTTTAATAACAGGCTTTATCTCAAAAATTTCTTTGTCGTTACTATTGATATTAATCATGCTATTATTCTTGGAACTCTTTTTATTGACATGATTACTCCTTACAAAATTAATCATGAAAATGTTATTTGACACGATAAAAAGATTGATGTTTTATCCCAAGTGCAGGAGTGTCGAAGTAATAAATAACCCGACAAGACTGGGGTCGAACCACAGGGAGGTGAACTATATAAAATTATAAACAAGAAATGAAAAGGAGTTGAATAGAATTTTTGAGATGTGATATTAATGTAAGGATTAAACAATGATAAAACAGTTGTCAATGTTAGAGGATCCACTAATGGTATTTCAAATAGGTATAGTATAAACTCTTTTTATTACTCAACTGGAAACCACACACAAAGGAGGTTCCAATCGAATTATAAATTATTAACATGATTATATTAATTATCTTATTTGAGTAGTGCCAATACTTGTAAATGTGGTCAGGTATTCATTGTGATAACTTATGTTAACAATAAATCAAGTTCCTTTCATAGCACAAATGTCGATTATACCATATAGTAGGCTATGAAAGTGCTAAGTATTTGTTGTGTCAAGGGTTGTTCAACATAAATCTAGATTAACCATATAACAAGCAAGGTATTAAGAGTGAGTAAGATAACAAATACAAAACATGTTAGTATCAAACATTAAAGTCCATGTTGAGTTTATATTATACTTATTCTTACACCATTAGTGTACCCTTTTCACCTCGACAAAATTAACTTAGCTAAACATCATGAAGAAGAAAAACATAAATAAACAATATAAGAACATAAACATGATATAAGTTAACTAAGTATAGTAAAGGAAATGAAAAGCATAAACAAGAGATTAATATAACATAAAACAAAACTTGAACATTACAAAATACAAAGAGAGAGAATGATCTTGATCTGAACACCAAAATGTCTAAATGTATGGCAAATGCCTCCTTTTATAGGCTAAAATTTGAAACTATTGATTTGATTACTAATTATTGAGTGGGCGGCCACCTCTTTACTTGGTGACAACCATTATCTTCTTGTCTGAACAAAACGTCATAGCTAACATCATAATTTGAATAGATAATCTTCATGAAAGTTATGGAATTTGTCTCTGCTTTCCAACAAAACAAAAATGAGCTCATTTGGACTTCTAGAACTCGAGATATAGGCTGAATGACACGACCAAAAGATTGATGTCTTCTCCCAAGTGCAGGAGTGTCGAAGTAATAAATAACCCGGCAAGACCGGGGTCGAACCACAGGGAGGTTAATTGTATAAATTATAGATAACAATAATACAACAACAACAATAACAACAATAATAATAATAGTGAAGAAGAAGAGGAAGAAGTTGATGAGGACTTTGAGATGGAAGATTAACGTAAGGATTAAACAATGATAACAACAAATGTCAAGGTTAGAGGATCCACTAATGGTATTTCAAACAAGTATAGTATAAACTCTTTTTATTCAATTGGAAACCACACACAAAGGAGGTTCCAATCAGATTATAAATTGTTAACATGATTACATTAGTTATCTTATTCGAATAATGCTAATACTTGTAAATGTTGTCAGGCATTCATGATTATAACTTATGTTAACAACAAATCAAGTTCCTTTCATAGCTCAGGTGTCGGTTATACCATACAGTATGGGCTATGAAAGTGCCAAGTATTTGTTGTACCAAGTGTTATACAACATAAATCTAGATTAACCATTTAACAAGCAAAGTATTAAAAAGTGAACAAGATAACAAATATAAAGCGTGTTATTATCCAACATTAAGGTCCATGTTAAGTTTATATTATACTTATTCTTACACCATTAGTGTACCCTTTTCACCTTGACATAATTAACTTAGCAACACATAATGAAAGAAAGAAACATAAATAAACAAGGAAAGGAAATGAAAAGCATAAGCAAGAAATTAATATAAGCAAAACTTAAGCATTACAAAATATAAAGAGAGAGCAAGAGCATGATCTTGATCTGAACACCAAGATGCCTAAATACATGGCAAATGCCTCCTTTTATAGGCCAAAATTCGGAACTATTGATTTGTTGACTAATTGATGAGTGGGTGGCCACATCTTGACTTGGTGACAATTCTTATCTTCTTGTCTGCCAAAAACGTCATTGATGACGTCATAATTTGAACAAACTTAAATCATAACAGTTCTAGGGAATTGTCTCATCTTTCCAGGATAAAAATTTGGGATCATTTGGACTTCTAGAACTCGAGATATGGGCTGAACACTGAACAGTGTCTGGGTTGCAGGACAGATTCGGGCTTCTTCATTGTTGCTACAATTTGGACTCGAAAACGGCCTTATTAAATCTTGGGCTCCGCATGAAAGTTGTAGGCCTATGTCTTACCTTTCCATCCATATAAAGTAGACCTAAATCCGAGATCTACAGCTCCAGATATAGCCCGATTACCGAACAATGTTCCAGTTTGGACTGCACCAACATCTCTTTTCTAAGTTTGGCCATCTCTTTGTCTTTTCAATTTCAGTACTTCAACTCATCAATCAATTCTTTCATTTATGTGATAGGCCTGCATTTAAGATGAACATTTACCATAAATTAAAGGTATCTTATATTATTAGATACGTTATTATAAAACATGCTTTAGTTAAGGAGTTATTGATACTTCAAGTGCAAAATAATGATATAAAACCTTGATAAAAATGCACTTTTAAGTACTAATCACACCCCCCAACCAGCTTATTACTGGTCCCTAGTAATCAAAGCGTTAAAATAGAAAAACTATTTGCAAATTTCACAAAGCAAGGCATTCATCATTCAACTTCCATTAATCTATCCAGATAAACAAACTCTCATTAAATTTTATATATCTGCTCAATACCTCTTAAACAAAATATTATTAAACCTTCCTTTTTATGTGCTCAATGTATGAAAACATAGATGATGGGGCTTTTATTGGAAGAAAACAATATTCTGTTCTAATGTTTAAGGTTAACTTCCTTGGGTTGGGATTATTATCTTCTTCTTTTTTTTTTCTTTTTCTCTTTTTTTTGGTATTTTTTTTTTCAATATATATATACATATACTTAAAACACAATGCATCTTTAACCCATGTAACGAGCTTTCGGCTAATGACTCCCAGACTAGTTGGTCTTAGGGCATTAGGTGTTAAGACACCCCTACGAGCTTAGTAACTCGGGTTGCAGATACTGATACGTAGATAGTGCAATGTTTGATTCCCTTAAGCTTTTCTCCTTAACCTATATAACAAGCTTTGGGCCAATAGCTCCCAAGTCAGTTGACTTTAGGGTATTAGGTGTTAAAACACCCCTTCGGGCTTAATTGCTTAGGTTAGGGAGGCTACGAAACCAAACTTATCTACGCTTTTATTATCATCAATTTTTGTAGTTGTTTTTTTTTTTTTTTTTTTAAATTATAGACTATCCCTATCCCTTAGTTGTTACCTTTAACAAAAGAACATAAATAATGTAATAATCCAATGTGCAACCCACAATCATATGTTAAAGTGTGTGTGTGAAAATGAAGGTTTAAGAATACTTGTTAAATGAGTATATGAGCAGAATCAAGTGATAACAATGCGAGAGTTTGTAAACCTGAATATTTCAAGAAGTATTCTAATAGGCCTTGTTATGAATATTGCAAATGACCATTAAAAAATGTTTACTAAGATGCGTCTCAAGAGTCAATAAAATTCCCCCTTACTCTGCCATCCTAGTAAGAACAGTTTAGCCAAATGGTTTTTTTTTTTTAAATACTACTACCCTCTCCCCCCAACCAAAACGAGACATTGTCCTCAATGTCCTAAAGTAGAAAGATAGAGTATAGAAGACATCACCTGAAACAATGAACACTGACAAACCTGAAACACACTTAAACAAACATAAGAAATAACAAAACAAAATAATATGCCAAAAAACATAAATTTTTACAAACTAAGACTCAAATCGTAGTTGTGATTGTGGCTCACATCTTCCCTTGGTTTTACGTCCAAGAACGGCTTAAACGCCCTCTATGGGTCGGGGATAGGCTTCCCATCCAGTTTTATTAAAAACTGGCAAACAGGGTCTTTTATAGTCAGATTCCCAAGACTATGTGGAGCATGTTCTTTATAAAAATTAGGTCATAAGTCATGAAATGCACCATGCACATTGTCACGAGGATATGTCGCAAAAGTCAATAGAAGATTATCTAAAGATTCCTTATGTTTTGAAATAAATCCTGACTTTTGACAATTTTCACAAGTTTTGCAGAACACATGTGTGTCTTTGAACATGGTGAGCCAATAGAATCCAGATTGTGAGATTTTTGCAGTCGTCCTTTTTGACGAGAAATGAGTCCCACATGCCTCAGAATGACAAAATTTAATGACACTACTTACCTCATTGTCAGGAATGCATCTTTGAAATATTTGATCAGGACAACATTTGAGTAAGTAAGGGTCATCCCAATACAATTTGTGCACGTCGCTCAAAAACTTTCTTTTGTCTTCGGTACTCCAATGAGCTGGCAAATCTCCTGTTGCAAGAAAATTGATATTTTTAGCAAACCAAGGCATTGAAGTAAGAGAAAGTAAGGATTCATCAGGAAAGTAATCGTCAATTGGTGTGATGTCGGATGTCGAATCTGTTGTCACTCTTGACAAAAGATCCGTATCAACATTTTCAGTGTCTTTTTCATCCGTGATTTCTTCCTGAAAATAAATCATTTGCAAATCTTCAAATTCATCAAACTCAGTATTACTCAAAGTAGATTCAAATTGATCATAAACCAATTCTTCAATAAAATCTACTTCTTGTAAATCATTATCATCTCCAGGTTGCTTGCAAATGTTGAAAATATTCATCTCCAATGTCATGTTTCCAAATGATAGCTTCATCAGTCCATTCCTACAATTAATCAATGCATTAGAAGTTGCAAGAAATGGACGTCCTAAAATAACAGGAAATGAATTACATGCTTCAACAGGTTGTGTGTCCAAGACAATAAAATCTACAGGGTAAATGAATTTATCGACTTGTACTAACACATCTTCAACTATTCCTCTAGGCACTTTTACAGATCTATCGGCAAGTAAAAGAGTTACAGAAGTTGGTTTTAACTCACCTAGATTGAGACTTTGAAAAACTGAATATGGAAGTAAATTCACACTAGCTCCAAGATCAAGTAAGGCTCTTTCAATTTTATGTTCTCCAATAAAGCAAGAAATTGTAGGACAACCAGGGTCTTTATATTTCAAAGCATTATTGTTTTGAAGAATAGCACTTACTTGTTCGGCTAAAAAGGCTTTCTTTTTCACATTCAGTTTTCTCTTCACAGTGCATAGATCTTTCAAAAATTTAGCATAAGAAGGAACCTGTTTAATAGCATCCAGCAAAGGTATATTGATCCTTACCTGTTTGAAAGTTTCAAAGATTTCAGAGTTGTGATTAACTTTCCTTTGTTTGGTCATGGCATGAGGAAATGGAAGTGCTGGCGGAGAATCAGTCTTTTCCTTGCAATGATCAGATTCAACCCCTTCCTTACCCTCAAAGATTGACTCATCATCATTCTCACAAGGTTCAAGAATGGGTTTTTCAATAACCTTACCACTGCGAAGAGTGATGACTGATTTTACGTGATCCATATGTTGGCTTCCCGAACTACTTGCATTTGCATGGTACTGCCCCTTGGGATTTTGTTGTGGTTGAGATGGAAACTTACCTTTCTCTTGGAAACTGAAAGCAGTTGTGAACTTTGCAAGAGTATCTTTAAAATCTGTCATGCTTTGAGCAAGTTGAGTGTTAATTGCCTCTTGCTTTTCCATAAATGCATGCAATGTTTCCTCAAGATTTCTTCTAGGAGGTGGAGCATAAGGAGGTGCATATCCATGAGAATTTTGGAAATTATGGTGTGCTTGAAACGGTGGCTGTGAAGTTTGAGCATTATTGTTCTCACTCTTCCAACTGAAATTTGGATGATTTCTCCAACCAGGGTTATATGTTTGCGAATATGGGTTATGGTTGGGCCTTTGGAAACTGTTTAATGCATGGGCTTGTTCATGGAGACATTCTTTAAAAGAAGGCAAGGTTGGACAATCATTAGTTGAATGTTCGTTGGTTTCACAAATTTGACACGCAATGTCTTGAACAGATTTTAATTGACCACTTTTTTTCAATTCTAGTGCTTCGACTTTTTTAGCTAAAGATGCAAACTTGGCTTGGAGGTCATGATCTTCCCTAAGGTTGTGCATACCTCCACTAGATGTATGAGGTTGGGTTTTACTTGGTGCCTCATAAGTGCCTCTAGTGTCCCAATTTTGTGCATTTTCAGCGAGCAAGTCTAGGTACTCCATGGCTTCATTAGGGTCTTTATCCTCAAAAGTTCCATTGCACATCAATTCAACCATTTGCCTATCTCTAAGAGTTAACCCTTCATAAAAATGTGAAACTAATCTCCATGTTTCAAAACCATGATGGGGGCAAGTATTAAGCAAGTCTCGATACCTATCCCAACATTGATAAAATGTTTCTCCTGGTTTTTGAGAGAAAGTAATGATTTGTCTTTTGAAAGAGTTTGTTCTGTGAGATGGAAAAAACTTCTTTAAAAATTGTTGTTGCATTTCATCCCAAGCACGAATGGATCCAGGTCTCAAATTTTGTAGCCATGTTTTAGCTTTATCTTTTAATGAAAAAGGAAAAAGCTTCAATCTAATGGTGTTCATGCTACAATTTGAGTCATTATATGTGTTGCAAACCTCCTCAAATTCCCTTAAATGCAAGTATGGATTTTCTAAATCTAAGCCATGAAAATATGGTAAAAGTTGAATAATGCCTGTCTTAAAATTAAAATGAGATGCATCAGGAGGAAAAACTATGCATGAGGGTGCACTTGTTCTTGTGGGATTCATGTGGTCTCTAAGTGTTCTAACCCGAATATTCTCATTATTCTCATTGTGAAGCGATTGGTTATCTTCTTCGACCATATTTTCTGAAAATGATGAGGATACCCTACAAAGTCTACCACTTAATGTACGTGACCACACTCTCATGCACGTGCAGGAAGAGAATAAAAGAAAGAAAAGAAAAACAATAGAAAAAGAAACAACACAAAAGAAACAAAGTTAAATACAAGAAAAGTAAAAAGAGAAAATAAAATAAACACTATAATTTGTACAAGAATTTACCTCCCCGGCAACGGCGCCAAAAACTTGACACGACCAAAAGATTGATGTCTTCTCCCAAGTGCAGGAGTGTCGAAGTAATAAATAACCCGGCAAGACCGGGGTCGAACCACAGGGAGGTTAATTGTATAAATTATAGATAACAATAATACAACAACAACAATAACAACAATAATAATAATAGTGAAGAAGAAGAGGAAGAAGTTGATGAGGACTTTGAGATGGAAGATTAACGTAAGGATTAAACAATGATAACAACAAATGTCAAGGTTAGAGGATCCACTAATGGTATTTCAAACAAGTATAGTATAAACTCTTTTTATTCAATTGGAAACCACACACAAAGGAGGTTCCAATCAGATTATAAATTGTTAACATGATTACATTAGTTATCTTATTCGAATAATGCTAATACTTGTAAATGTTGTCAGGCATTCATGATTATAACTTATGTTAACAACAAATCAAGTTCCTTTCATAGCTCAGGTGTCGGTTATACCATACAGTATGGGCTATGAAAGTGCCAAGTATTTGTTGTACCAAGTGTTATACAACATAAATCTAGATTAACCATTTAACAAGCAAAGTATTAAAAAGTGAACAAGATAACAAATATAAAGCGTGTTATTATCCAACATTAAGGTCCATGTTAAGTTTATATTATACTTATTCTTACACCATTAGTGTACCCTTTTCACCTTGACATAATTAACTTAGCAACACATAATGAAAGAAAGAAACATAAATAAACAAGGAAAGGAAATGAAAAGCATAAGCAAGAAATTAATATAAGCAAAACTTAAGCATTACAAAATATAAAGAGAGAGCAAGAGCATGATCTTGATCTGAACACCAAGATGCCTAAATACATGGCAAATGCCTCCTTTTATAGGCCAAAATTCGGAACTATTGATTTGTTGACTAATTGATGAGTGGGTGGCCACATCTTGACTTGGTGACAATTCTTATCTTCTTGTCTGCCAAAAACGTCATTGATGACGTCATAATTTGAACAAACTTAAATCATAACAGTTCTAGGGAATTGTCTCATCTTTCCAGGATAAAAATTTGGGATCATTTGGACTTCTAGAACTCGAGATATGGGCTGAACACTGAACAGTGTCTGGGTTGCAGGACAGATTCGGGCTTCTTCATTGTTGCTACAATTTGGACTCGAAAACGGCCTTATTAAATCTTGGGCTCCGCATGAAAGTTGTAGGCCTATGTCTTACCTTTCCATCCATATAAAGTAGACCTAAATCCGAGATCTACAGCTCCAGATATAGCCCGATTACCGAACAATGTTCCAGTTTGGACTGCACCAACATCTCTTTTCTAAGTTTGGCCATCTCTTTGTCTTTTCAATTTCAGTACTTCAACTCATCAATCAATTCTTTCATTTATGTGATAGGCCTGCATTTAAGATGAACATTTACCATAAATTAAAGGTATCTTATATTATTAGATACGTTATTATAAAACATGCTTTAGTTAAGGAGTTATTGATACTTCAAGTGCAAAATAATGATATAAAACCTTGATAAAAATGCACTTTTAAGTACTAATCACACCCCCCAACCAGCTTATTACTGGTCCCTAGTAATCAAAGCGTTAAAATAGAAAAACTATTTGCAAATTTCACAAAGCAAGGCATTCATCATTCAACTTCCATTAATCTATCCAGATAAACAAACTCTCATTAAATTTTATATATCTGCTCAATACCTCTTAAACAAAATATTATTAAACCTTCCTTTTTATGTGCTCAATGTATGAAAACATAGATGATGGGGCTTTTATTGGAAGAAAACAATATTCTGTTCTAATGTTTAAGGTTAACTTCCTTGGGTTGGGATTATTATCTTCTTCTTTTTTTTTCTTTTTCTCTTTTTTTTGGTATTTTTTTTTTCAATATATATATACATATACTTAAAACACAATGCATCTTTAACCCATGTAACGAGCTTTCGGCTAATGACTCCCAGACTAGTTGGTCTTAGGGCATTAGGTGTTAAGACACCCCTACGAGCTTAGTAACTCGGGTTGCAGATACTGATACGTAGATAGTGCAATGTTTGATTCCCTTAAGCTTTTCTCCTTAACCTATATAACAAGCTTTGGGCCAATAGCTCCCAAGTCAGTTGACTTTAGGGTATTAGGTGTTAAAACACCCCTTCGGGCTTAATTGCTTAGGTTAGGGAGGCTACGAAACCAAACTTATCTACGCTTTTATTATCATCAATTTTTGTAGTTGTTTTTTTTTTTTTTTTTTTAAATTATAGACTATCCCTATCCCTTAGTTGTTACCTTTAACAAAAGAACATAAATAATGTAATAATCCAATGTGCAACCCACAATCATATGTTAAAGTGTGTGTGTGAAAATGAAGGTTTAAGAATACTTGTTAAATGAGTATATGAGCAGAATCAAGTGATAACAATGCGAGAGTTTGTAAACCTGAATATTTCAAGAAGTATTCTAATAGGCCTTGTTATGAATATTGCAAATGACCATTAAAAAATGTTTACTAAGATGCGTCTCAAGAGTCAATAAAATTCCCCCTTACTCTGCCATCCTAGTAAGAACAGTTTAGCCAAATGGTTTTTTTTTTTTAAATACTACTACCCTCTCCCCCCAACCAAAACGAGACATTGTCCTCAATGTCCTAAAGTAGAAAGATAGAGTATAGAAGACATCACCTGAAACAATGAACACTGACAAACCTGAAACACACTTAAACAAACATAAGAAATAACAAAACAAAATAATATGCCAAAAAACATAAATTTTTACAAACTAAGACTCAAATCGTAGTTGTGATTGTGGCTCACATCTTCCCTTGGTTTTACGTCCAAGAACGGCTTAAACGCCCTCTATGGGTCGGGGATAGGCTTCCCATCCAGTTTTATTAAAAACTGGCAAACAGGGTCTTTTATAGTCAGATTCCCAAGACTATGTGGAGCATGTTCTTTATAAAAATTAGGTCATAAGTCATGAAATGCACCATGCACATTGTCACGAGGATATGTCGCAAAAGTCAATAGAAGATTATCTAAAGATTCCTTATGTTTTGAAATAAATCCTGACTTTTGACAATTTTCACAAGTTTTGCAGAACACATGTGTGTCTTTGAACATGGTGAGCCAATAGAATCCAGATTGTGAGATTTTTGCAGTCGTCCTTTTTGACGAGAAATGAGTCCCACATGCCTCAGAATGACAAAATTTAATGACACTACTTACCTCATTGTCAGGAATGCATCTTTGAAATATTTGATCAGGACAACATTTGAGTAAGTAAGGGTCATCCCAATACAATTTGTGCACGTCGCTCAAAAACTTTCTTTTGTCTTCGGTACTCCAATGAGCTGGCAAATCTCCTGTTGCAAGAAAATTGATATTTTTAGCAAACCAAGGCATTGAAGTAAGAGAAAGTAAGGATTCATCAGGAAAGTAATCGTCAATTGGTGTGATGTCGGATGTCGAATCTGTTGTCACTCTTGACAAAAGATCCGTATCAACATTTTCAGTGTCTTTTTCATCCGTGATTTCTTCCTGAAAATAAATCATTTGCAAATCTTCAAATTCATCAAACTCAGTATTACTCAAAGTAGATTCAAATTGATCATAAACCAATTCTTCAATAAAATCTACTTCTTGTAAATCATTATCATCTCCAGGTTGCTTGCAAATGTTGAAAATATTCATCTCCAATGTCATGTTTCCAAATGATAGCTTCATCAGTCCATTCCTACAATTAATCAATGCATTAGAAGTTGCAAGAAATGGACGTCCTAAAATAACAGGAAATGAATTACATGCTTCAACAGGTTGTGTGTCCAAGACAATAAAATCTACAGGGTAAATGAATTTATCGACTTGTACTAACACATCTTCAACTATTCCTCTAGGCACTTTTACAGATCTATCGGCAAGTAAAAGAGTTACAGAAGTTGGTTTTAACTCACCTAGATTGAGACTTTGAAAAACTGAATATGGAAGTAAATTCACACTAGCTCCAAGATCAAGTAAGGCTCTTTCAATTTTATGTTCTCCAATAAAGCAAGAAATTGTAGGACAACCAGGGTCTTTATATTTCAAAGCATTATTGTTTTGAAGAATAGCACTTACTTGTTCGGCTAAAAAGGCTTTCTTTTTCACATTCAGTTTTCTCTTCACAGTGCATAGATCTTTCAAAAATTTAGCATAAGAAGGAACCTGTTTAATAGCATCCAGCAAAGGTATATTGATCCTTACCTGTTTGAAAGTTTCAAAGATTTCAGAGTTGTGATTAACTTTCCTTTGTTTGGTCATGGCATGAGGAAATGGAAGTGCTGGCGGAGAATCAGTCTTTTCCTTGCAATGATCAGATTCAACCCCTTCCTTACCCTCAAAGATTGACTCATCATCATTCTCACAAGGTTCAAGAATGGGTTTTTCAATAACCTTACCACTGCGAAGAGTGATGACTGATTTTACGTGATCCATATGTTGGCTTCCCGAACTACTTGCATTTGCATGGTACTGCCCCTTGGGATTTTGTTGTGGTTGAGATGGAAACTTACCTTTCTCTTGGAAACTGAAAGCAGTTGTGAACTTTGCAAGAGTATCTTTAAAATCTGTCATGCTTTGAGCAAGTTGAGTGTTAATTGCCTCTTGCTTTTCCATAAATGCATGCAATGTTTCCTCAAGATTTCTTCTAGGAGGTGGAGCATAAGGAGGTGCATATCCATGAGAATTTTGGAAATTATGGTGTGCTTGAAACGGTGGCTGTGAAGTTTGAGCATTATTGTTCTCACTCTTCCAACTGAAATTTGGATGATTTCTCCAACCAGGGTTATATGTTTGCGAATATGGGTTATGGTTGGGCCTTTGGAAACTGTTTAATGCATGGGCTTGTTCATGGAGACATTCTTTAAAAGAAGGCAAGGTTGGACAATCATTAGTTGAATGTTCGTTGGTTTCACAAATTTGACACGCAATGTCTTGAACAGATTTTAATTGACCACTTTTTTTCAATTCTAGTGCTTCGACTTTTTTAGCTAAAGATGCAAACTTGGCTTGGAGGTCATGATCTTCCCTAAGGTTGTGCATACCTCCACTAGATGTATGAGGTTGGGTTTTACTTGGTGCCTCATAAGTGCCTCTAGTGTCCCAATTTTGTGCATTTTCAGCGAGCAAGTCTAGGTACTCCATGGCTTCATTAGGGTCTTTATCCTCAAAAGTTCCATTGCACATCAATTCAACCATTTGCCTATCTCTAAGAGTTAACCCTTCATAAAAATGTGAAACTAATCTCCATGTTTCAAAACCATGATGGGGGCAAGTATTAAGCAAGTCTCGATACCTATCCCAACATTGATAAAATGTTTCTCCTGGTTTTTGAGAGAAAGTAATGATTTGTCTTTTGAAAGAGTTTGTTCTGTGAGATGGAAAAAACTTCTTTAAAAATTGTTGTTGCATTTCATCCCAAGCACGAATGGATCCAGGTCTCAAATTTTGTAGCCATGTTTTAGCTTTATCTTTTAATGAAAAAGGAAAAAGCTTCAATCTAATGGTGTTCATGCTACAATTTGAGTCATTATATGTGTTGCAAACCTCCTCAAATTCCCTTAAATGCAAGTATGGATTTTCTAAATCTAAGCCATGAAAATATGGTAAAAGTTGAATAATGCCTGTCTTAAAATTAAAATGAGATGCATCAGGAGGAAAAACTATGCATGAGGGTGCACTTGTTCTTGTGGGATTCATGTGGTCTCTAAGTGTTCTAACCCGAATATTCTCATTATTCTCATTGTGAAGCGATTGGTTATCTTCTTCGACCATATTTTCTGAAAATGATGAGGATACCCTACAAAGTCTACCACTTAATGTACGTGACCACACTCTCATGCACGTGCAGGAAGAGAATAAAAGAAAGAAAAGAAAAACAATAGAAAAAGAAACAACACAAAAGAAACAAAGTTAAATACAAGAAAAGTAAAAAGAGAAAATAAAATAAACACTATAATTTGTACAAGAATTTACCTCCCCGGCAACGGCGCCAAAAACTTGACACGACCAAAAGATTGATGTCTTCTCCCAAGTGCAGGAGTGTCGAAGTAATAAATAACCCGGCAAGACCGGGGTCGAACCACAGGGAGGTTAATTGTATAAATTATAGATAACAATAATACAACAACAACAATAACAACAATAATAATAATAGTGAAGAAGAAGAGGAAGAAGTTGATGAGGACTTTGAGATGGAAGATTAACGTAAGGATTAAACAATGATAACAACAAATGTCAAGGTTAGAGGATCCACTAATGGTATTTCAAACAAGTATAGTATAAACTCTTTTTATTCAATTGGAAACCACACACAAAGGAGGTTCCAATCAGATTATAAATTGTTAACATGATTACATTAGTTATCTTATTCGAATAATGCTAATACTTGTAAATGTTGTCAGGCATTCATGATTATAACTTATGTTAACAACAAATCAAGTTCCTTTCATAGCTCAGGTGTCGGTTATACCATACAGTATGGGCTATGAAAGTGCCAAGTATTTGTTGTACCAAGTGTTATACAACATAAATCTAGATTAACCATTTAACAAGCAAAGTATTAAAAAGTGAACAAGATAACAAATATAAAGCGTGTTATTATCCAACATTAAGGTCCATGTTAAGTTTATATTATACTTATTCTTACACCATTAGTGTACCCTTTTCACCTTGACATAATTAACTTAGCAACACATAATGAAAGAAAGAAACATAAATAAACAAGGAAAGGAAATGAAAAGCATAAGCAAGAAATTAATATAAGCAAAACTTAAGCATTACAAAATATAAAGAGAGAGCAAGAGCATGATCTTGATCTGAACACCAAGATGCCTAAATACATGGCAAATGCCTCCTTTTATAGGCCAAAATTCGGAACTATTGATTTGTTGACTAATTGATGAGTGGGTGGCCACATCTTGACTTGGTGACAATTCTTATCTTCTTGTCTGCCAAAAACGTCATTGATGACGTCATAATTTGAACAAACTTAAATCATAACAGTTCTAGGGAATTGTCTCATCTTTCCAGGATAAAAATTTGGGATCATTTGGACTTCTAGAACTCGAGATATGGGCTGAACACTGAACAGTGTCTGGGTTGCAGGACAGATTCGGGCTTCTTCATTGTTGCTACAATTTGGACTCGAAAACGGCCTTATTAAATCTTGGGCTCCGCATGAAAGTTGTAGGCCTATGTCTTACCTTTCCATCCATATAAAGTAGACCTAAATCCGAGATCTACAGCTCCAGATATAGCCCGATTACCGAACAATGTTCCAGTTTGGACTGCACCAACATCTCTTTTCTAAGTTTGGCCATCTCTTTGTCTTTTCAATTTCAGTACTTCAACTCATCAATCAATTCTTTCATTTATGTGATAGGCCTGCATTTAAGATGAACATTTACCATAAATTAAAGGTATCTTATATTATTAGATACGTTATTATAAAACATGCTTTAGTTAAGGAGTTATTGATACTTCAAGTGCAAAATAATGATATAAAACCTTGATAAAAATGCACTTTTAAGTACTAATCACTGAACACTGAACAATGTCTGGGCTGCAGGACAAATTACAACTTCTCTTTTGTTGCTACAATTTGAACTTGAAAACGGTCGTTTTGAATCTTAGACTCTTCATGAAAGTTGTAGGCCTATGTCTTAGCTTTCCATCCATATAAACCAGACATAAATCCACGTTCTACAGCTCCAGTTATGATCCAATAACCAAATGATGTTCTAGTTTGAATTGAACCAACATCTCTTCTTTAAGCTTATCTCTCTCTTTGTCTTTTCACTTTCAATAATTAAACACATCAATCAATCCTTTAAATTGTGAGATATGCCTGCATTCAATATAAGATTTACCATAAATTAAAGATATCTTATGTTATCAGACTTGTTATTATAAAACATACTCAAGTTTAGGAATTTAATGATACTTTAAGTGCAATATAATAATATAAAACCTTAATGAAAATGCACTTTTAAGTACTAATCATTATTTAAAAAATTAATGGTTTTAAACTTGTTTTTCCTTTCCTAGAAAAGACAAAGACTAGGAATTTAAATTTAATCAAAGCATGTTTCATTCATACTCATTACATCAATGCATTGATCCAAGGAAAACAAACTCATCTTATACATCACAAAAAAGTTGTCTTTTTATAAAAACAATTGAGCAATTACAAAATTCTATTTTACAAAAAAGAATTGCAGAATTTCAAAGCAGGATAGAAAAAGAAATTTGCTCTAATTTACCAAATGCCTTTTGAAAGAGAAAACAACTTGTTATTGATCTTTCTTATGATGATAATTTTAATAAAAAACAAATTCCTACTAGAACAACGCCTATTCAAATGAATGCTGAATTAGAACAATATTGTCATATTGAGATCAAAGACTTAGAGTTTAAAGGCCTTATATAGAAGTCTAGATCACCTTGGTCATGTGCAGCTTTTTATGTTAACAAAAATTCTAAGATTGAATGAGGCACACCGAGGCTTCATAAATTATAAACATCTGAACAAGGCTTTAAAATGGATTACATATGCAATTCCAAATAAAAAAGATTTATTACAAAAATTACATTATTTATTCATATTTTTTAAGTTTGATATGAAGTCAGGATTTTGGCAAATTCAAATTCACCTAAAAGATCGTTAAAAAATTGCATTTATAGTTCCATTTGGTCAGTATGAGTGAAATGTCATGCCATTCGGATTAAAAAAAAGGCTCCTTCTAAATTTCAAAAAATCATGAATGATATTTTCAATGCATATTCAAAATTCTGCACCGTATACATTGATGATATTCTTATCTTCTCATATTCTATAAAACAAAATTTCAAACATTTACAAATATTCTTTTATATTGCAAAGAAAAATGGTTTAGTTGTTTCAAAAACAAAAATTTCTCTTTTTCAAACTCGTGTTCGATTTCTTGGTCACTATATCTCCAAAGGAACTATCACACCTATAGAGAGATCCTTTACTTTTGCCAATAAATTTCCTGACAAAATCCTAAATAAAACTCAACTACAAATATTTTTAGGAAGTCTTAATTATGTTCTTGACTTTTATCCCAATGTAAGTAGAATAGCAAAACCCTTACATGATAGACTAAGAAAAAACCTTGTTTCTTGGTCTGATGAACATATTGAAATCGTTCAACAAACTAAAAAATAGGTCAAAGAGATTCCTTGCCTATACATTGTCAATCCCTTAACTCCCAAAATAGTTAAGACATATGCTTATAAGCTAGGATATAGGGGTATCCTCAAACAAGTTCAGGAAGACAAAGAACAAATTCTTCAATTTACATATGTACATTGGAATGATTGTCAAAAGAATTACTCTACTATTAAAAAGAAATTATTTCTATTATGTTATGCATTATACAACTTCAAAGCGATTTACTACATCAAAAATGTTTTTTACACATTGATTGCAAATATACTAATTTTTTTTTTATAAAAAGATCAAAATATTGCTTCAAAATATATTTTTGCTCAATGGCAAGCTATATTAAATATTTTTAATTTTGATATAGAATATATAAAAGGAGATATAAATTTTATTCCTGATTTTGTAACTAGAAAATTCCTCCAAAACAAGTCTTGATGCCTCCCAAATCCAAATCCAAATCCAAATCCAGAGTGTAACAACCCGGAATCCATATATCAATTTAGAATTCTAAGCCTTGAACTCAGAGGAAAACAAGGTAATTTTTTTTTAACGATTCAGTTGAGAATATTGTCACATACATTTATATATAGCAACAATTTATTTTCCTTTTTTAACCATATAATCATGACAAAATGATTAGATTAATAAATTGATTATAACGCTTAATTCAACCTTGGAATTTTACCTTACATTCAGGATCTTTCATGACTGGAGCACAACATATTAGTACATGTCCTTCAAGAAATTAGTATTTGAATTAATCGTTATTCCCATCTCCATGGGAAGTCCAAATCACATTAATTTAATAATAATAGTAATTGTTGAATAGATCCATAAATTATTCATTGTATTTAAATCACCTTATATATATATATATATATATATATATATATATATAATGAAGTATTTTCTATATATCACAATGAAGTATTTTCCCATGTAGGGTAGCCATATCAAATAACATCAGTTTTAAGTAAGAATCATTCAAGGTTTCAATCATTTAATTATTCCTTTCCATGCTATCCGTCAAAGCATTTAACATCAAAGTACTATCTTTTACTTTATGTCTATTTGGGTCAGCCATTTAGAATCCTTAGCTAACAATTCCCTTATAAATCTCACAATTAATTGACTACTGGGAAGCATTCCTGCCACTAAAAATTTGCATATCTAACATGTATTTAATTTTGGTCTTGATAGTTTATTTACCATGGTTTTACAACATTTTAACAAAATCTCTTTTTCCTAATGCATCCAATGTCCATGCCAATTTCTATTCACTCTTTTACATTAGACAAAAACAATTTGTCATAATTGGCTATAAACAGTTCATTGTTGCTAATAGAATTTCATTTGATTGTTATACTTGCCATAAAAATTATATCGCGTTAGTAATCATACGATCCCCTTTTCACGGCACACTGTTATTATTTATAATAAATTCATCGGCATTATCTATTTAAACAGTATGTGATTCACAAATCATGTTAATTACATTTTTTTATACTTGTCATGAAAATTATATCGCGTTAGTAATCATACGATCTCCTCTTCACGACACACGTTTATAATGAATTCATCGGCATTGTCTATGTACACAGTACATGATTCACGAATCATGTTAATTACATTTTTTTTCAATTTAAAATACAATAAACATATACCATCCATAACCTTGACGGGACTGTATCCCAACGATCAATAAACTTTTATTCAAGATATCTAATCCGAACGTTTAAACTATAATATTATCTCTTTCTTTTTTCTTTTTTTCTTTTTTTTTCCTAGAGGCCGTCTGTCCTTTGGTTGGTTGGATTTACCAGTTTAACTACCATTCCATGCATTCTTTCTCGATGACAAAATCTTCATCTCCATCCTTCATGAGGATTAACTTTTTACATATTCAACTTCAATAATTCAACATTAATACCACAAACACGATTTCACCACCATAGTTTTATCATAACAATTTAATATTATACAATGTTTCATTAATGACTCGACGAGTCCATAACTCATGCATTAACACTTTCACACGAGCCACTAATCTAACCACACATTCCTCAATCATCAATGCTTTTGACACCATTAGCACTAAAATCAGGTAACTAGCTCTTCCATTAACCTACTTACCATAGCACAAGTTCCTTCCTTAGCCCACTCACTAGGGCACTAGTCGTCACTGACCAAACCGGGCACTAGATTCCCTCAAATAGGAATTGCTAGAATTCCATCCAACAAGAATACTAGCCCACAACCCAAACCAGGCACTAGATTCCATCCAACAGGAATCACCAGTCAACAGCCCAACCCGAGCACCCGATTCCATCCAACATGAATAATAATCAACAGCCCAACCCAGGCACCCGATTTCATCCAACAGGAATCGTCAGTATTCCATCCAACAGGAATGCTAATCAACAACATCCAACATGAATCGTTAGTATTTCATCCAACAGGAATACTAATCAACAACCCAACTTGGGCATCAAATTCCATCCAATAGGAATACTAATCAATATAATCTATATATCAGAATTCAAATAATAATCAAAAAAATTCCACGATATAATAAAAATATAGACCATATCAATTAAAATATTTATGGTGCTAAGCACCTATTTCCTTCACATAAATTATTTAAACACACACACATCATCAGCATACATGTATAAATTAAGCATGAATAATTTAATCACAATATACCATTAAATTATCATCCTAAAATCAGTACACTTTATTTTTGTTATTACACATCTAATTTGACAGTCAGTACACTGTCGCCACTAACTCTATTCAAGCAAGCTAGTCCACTACATTTTTCTTGACATAAACATTCATAATTACACAAGTACAAGTACATTTATAGAAAATACCATTTATTTACTTCTGTGAAACCCTAAAAAAATGATTAAAATAAATGGTTAAATTTTAAAGAAATAAAAAATAAATAAAAATAAAAATAATTCTCATATTGACTAGTTTCACGCTATTGAGCAGAACGCTCAATCAGACCATTAGATCGAACTGACATTTTACGAGAAATCTCATAACATATAGTCCTACATTTGATTACAATTTTAGAGTAATCCGAGTTCGGGAAGATATTTTAAAAAAATGCTAATAGTCAGATAGTAAATAACATAAAATTCATCAATGGTAGTTTTGTAAATATCTGATGAGCTGGCAAAGTCTAGCAATTTATTCTCCTTTCTTTTGACGCCAGAAACAGAGGTAACATAGGGATAAAACAGAGGGGAGAGAAAAGAAAGAGGGAAAACGCATGAAACAAAAAAATTACCTTGAGAGAAAGAGTAGAAATTGTGTAGAATCAAGGATCTAAAAAGTGTAAACATCAAATCACTCCCTCAAGCAAGGATTTAAGAAGAAAAATTAAGTGAGGGAGAAAGGAGAGAAAGGGGTTGTAAGTCATGGCAAAGAAGAAAAATTGAAGGGTAGGAAAAACATCACTAGGTTAGCTTTTGAAGTTCATTTTAGTGTTAGGTAATGAGTTCTAAGTTGTTTAAACAAGTTTGGGTGGAAAGAAATAGATTTAATGCGTTGTTCTTAGATTTTTTTGAATTAGGTTCTTAGGAGAGAATTTAGGGAAAAATATGAAATTATTGAAATTGATACATTGTGATAGGATAGGTTGATAATGATGCAAAATAATGAAGGATGGAAGATAAAAAAAAATTTAGGTGTTATGAAAAACAACAATGCCGGTCACATTTGAAATAAAGGAGGATGAACATGGAATGTAATAAAGCTTATATAATTGTGTGTGATTGTGGTGTGTTGATGCATAAATGATTAAGTTGTGTATAGGGATATAATAATATGTAGAAAATTTAAGTAAATAAATGGTTATTGTCAATGCATGCTAATATGTATAGGTAGAGAATTCAATGTATTACAATGCAAATTACTGGAAAGAGTATTAAATTATATGTTCATGAACAAGTTAGTTAATTATGAAGGTAAAAGGAATGGTGTGAGAATTTATTTTGATGATCATATGACATGGTTACTTTGCTATACTTAGTAAAATCAAATATAAAAATAAATTAATTAATTAAGGAGTTATGAAAGAGAAAGAATTGAAGTATGAAAGTGTAAATCAATGAGGATTGAAGGTATTTATTACTGATAATAAAATATGCATATTTAAGGGAAATTAAATTAGGAAAATATGTATTTTTATAAGAAATTACTAACGGAAGAATTAATTAGTATGAATGAAAATTAATGTTGAGATGAGAATTACTAGAACATGTAATGTTGAAATATGTAACGTGACAATGAAATTATATACGTGTTACAATTATGGATATGAATATTGTAACAAGCATACCTTCCTTGTATTTATAGGAGTAGCATTCGTGGCTGGAACTTTAGCGGAGCGAGCTCGAACACCTGGAGCTGCAGGTAGGTGTTTCACTATTTAATTATATAAAGTTATTTTAGTTGTTCTTTCGTTTTCTTATATGTGATTGGGTTGTCTTTGTTATGTACATTTGATAATTATTAGAACCAAGGTTATTAAAAACGAGTTTTGACTCGTAAAATCATCCGATTTTACGAGTCAAAAGGTGTAAAACGTGTAAAATCGGGTTTAAAACTTGAAAACCAGTAAAATCGATCAAACTCGGTCAAACCCGGTCAAAATCAGGTCAACTCGTAAAGAACGTGAAACCGGGTCCGATTTCACGATTTCACTTGAAATAAAAACAACTGCTGACTCCCCCGCCTGACACTCCAAGTCCACGTCTCCACCCTTCCCATTTTCGGCTTTCCCCTTTGTCCTTTGCCCTTTGCCCTTTCCCCAAATCGTTTTAGGTTCGTTAACTTTTAGCCTTCTCGTATTAGATCAGCTGATGACATGAACTCACTGATTGACTCGTTGTATTCCAGTGTTCCAACATATTCCTTACAAAGGATTTTCTTCTTCATCGAGTCTGGATTTTAAATCTTTTCTGACTTTGGACTTGCAAAGCTGCTCAACACAGAAGACCCCGCTTCTTCAGTATGGACTTGATTGCATCTCCAATAAATTACTAATTTACTTTGTTTTAACTTGTCAATTGAAATTACACCCCTGATTTTTCAAACTGTTACAACTTTTTTTCTCAACTTCTTATTGTATCTAATGTCTACAACTCAGATAGTGTTTGGGTAGCATTTAGGGTCTCAGTATGTTTAGATCCAAAATCCTAAGAGCTGGTGTTTGAACTACTTGTCTTAAAATGGTTCTTTTCATCTTTCTGTTTTCTATGTCTTTGCATGTCACTTAGGTAGTTGGCACTCCTAATTACATGTGTCCCGAGCTCCTAGCATATATACCTTATGGCTACAAATCAGACATATGGTCACTTGGTAAGAAATCTGGAAGCATGGTTTTGAATTTATCAAATTTACTTCCGCACTGGCAATAACATCTATCTGATGTTTCAGGATGCTGTATGTTTGAAATTGCAGCACATCAACCAGCATTTAGAGCTCCTGTAAGTACAAGCCTGATCTTCTATTACAAATGTAGCATAAATATAATTTGGTTACCAGCATAGCACCTGCAATTTACTTTAGTATGAACTTTAAAGTACGATAGGGAGCTATCTACTCTCGCCGTTGAGATCTAGTCAGTAGTCACTCTTTTAGCCTTCTCGCATCAGATCAGCTGAAAAGGTATGTTTGATTACCTCCCTCTTACTGCAATTTCGGTTTGCTTTGTTCTCCAAATTTTAGTCTTTTGCAACGAATATAACTTAATGAGATGGAATTCGCACTAACATTATTGAAAATTGCATTTGATTGTGGGAAGGAAGTGGCCTATTTAGAAAATTTACTCTCTGAATTTGGATCTATATTGTAGAATCTAAATGTTGTCTGACATACTCTCTCGGATTTGTGTATCTTGGCACTTCTCTTTTGGGTTTCTACTTCACCTAGCACTGTTTGGAACTTTGAAACATAGTACGTGTTGGTTTGTTTCCTTACTTTTCGCAACTAGGCTGGAATTTTCTTATTTTCAAGCTGTATATGTTTATTTGTTTTATCATCAATTTGTTGGTTGAAATGGAATGTGATATGATATCCCAATAACGCAATAAAGTTAGTTGAGATTTGAGGGAAATAAATTTGTTGTTTATTTGAGTTGAATTTTTGTTTTAGGTTTGTTAACTTTTAGTTAATGAAATTCTATGGACATGTATGAATTTTTATTTGAATTATGTATTTTAAGGTATTTGGATATTTGTATTGTTTATTTCACTTTTATTTTAATTGTGTTATATTATTATTTACTACTTGACTAGATCTTGCAATTTAGTTAAAATATTTTACTTGTGATTTACGATTTTAGTTAAAATATTTTATTTGCGATTTTACGATTTTACGATTCGAGTTTATATTGGATGTTCCGTGTCGTATCAAAAAAGCGTTTTTAACAACCTTAATTAGAACTGAACTGTGTCATGGTTGTAAGATAATTATGAGAACATATGGTTAAAAATGAAAGGAATTTTTCTATGAATGAAATTAATTAATATAAAAGATAATGTGTATGACTTGGTTGTCTAAATGGTCAGAAACTAAGGAGATATGAACATTTGATTTTGACTTAGTTTTCCAAAGTGGTGGAAAGCTAAGGTGAATAGTATTTGACTTAGCCATTCGCAAAGGCATGGCTAAGGTGGTATGAACAGATGACTTAGTCATACGTAAGAACGGAAACTAAGGTGTGGTTATAGAACCTGGTCATTTATGTATGAAATGGTTAAGGTGGTAATGAATTTGATCAGGAATTGAGGAAAACCTAGATTATTTGTGTGATTACTTGGATTTCCATTAAGATGGGGACCAAGGTGGCAAAAAGGAGTAAGCTTTACAAGCAAACTATGAAGCTTGGTAATGGATAAGTCATCTCAAGTAATTAAAGTTGAAGAATATGTCTACAAAAAATATATTAGAGATTATGGTGTTAAAAAGAAAAAAAATATGTAAACTATATATATGTGTAAATAAATTAAATTAGTATTACTAAATAAATTATGTTGCATTGTTGCAGGTCCTTCTCATACCGCAGGACAACCTTGATTCTCTTCTTTTGTGGATAGTTATTTACTAGGTATATTTTGGGTACGTGGATTATGTAATATTCTAGTTCACTAGAATTTGAAGTTATCTTTTGGGCATGTAATCAGTGTTAAGTCATATACCATTTTTTAGACAATTAAATCTCTTTTGTGTAGGTATTAAAGAATTTCAGAATGCATGTAGATAACTTTATAATATGCTTGTTTTAATGACATCATGTGTGAAGAGAAAAGAAATATGACACTACTATTAGAATGAAAAATGGTGAAGGTATAAGTCAAAGTGGATGATATGATGAGAAATCAGATTTTATTGAAGAAGGTCTAAGATGGTTGGATCATAAATATGCAGGATAAATTGTGTTTTAGGTTGATGTCGACACTTGAAAATGTCAATTTACAGAGGAGACTCTGCCGAATTTTCGATCACTATAATAATAATAATAATAATAATACTAGTGATAGTAGTAATAGTAGTAGTAAGCGTAAAATTATTGTCAGGATAGTTAGGAATCAAAGATCATGATATATGGACACACACACACACTTATATGCAAAAAAACAAAAACAAAAAACCTAATTTTTCAACAACTATGACATAAATAAAATTGAGGGTGTTACAAACTCTAATAAGTATTGTAAAAACAAAAGTTTGAAGTGCAAGACACCTACCTAATACTTGAACTTGCGCAAAAGTCTCATACTGCTGAACAGATCTTGCAATCTCTCATGTATCATACACATCAAATGTGGCTCCACCATAATTAGAAATTCCATTCTAAAACTCATTTAAATTTAACATTACATGACACATGCATTCAAATATTTTTTTTAATTTCCTTTTATTACTTTTCTTTCCATATCTTTAAACATGGCCTAACAATATTTTTATTTTGTCTCCTCAACCCATCATGTACAAACTTAGTAACTTCACATCCTTACATTTATTTGTACCATTGAAACTAATTTATTTTTCTTATCAAACCAATTCTTGAACGAATGACATTATTTATTTTTGACATTATTTATTTTTTCCATGATAAGTTTTTTAATTTTTTTTATAAGTCCACTTTACTTCATCTTAAGTAAATTTAACAACACATTTTCATCATAATTCCATACACACACCTTATTTTAACCTTTTTCTCCCCTTTTATAATCCATTTGGACAAACTTAAAATTAAAAAAAAATAGAATTTTCCTCACATTTATCTATTATTTCGAACATAACCCAATTCATTCGGCATTTAACAAACCACAATCCCATATAATCCCCATAACATTATATCGAATAAACTCAAGTTCAAGATTTTTATTTTTGGTGGAATTCCATATTATGATGGGAATTAGGATTCTTTTAAAATTCTTCCAATTAACACTCTACCTAATTTTCCTTATTCACATAAAACATCCATACAAAATTTACATATCAAATGAATCGAAATCTTATCTCCTTATTTTTTTTCTTCATTTGGCTGAATGCCTTCATTCATGGTGAGGGATGATTTTCTTTTTAATTATTCCAATTAAACCTTTACCAATTCATTTCATATCTATTCTAACCTCATTTAACTCAAATTCCATAGCAATTAAAACAATTAAACTCATCCCCTCATTGATATGTCTAGGCCGAAACTACCCCTAGCATGACCATGAGTTTTTTTTTCAACTTTTATGAAATTTAATCCCTGACCCACACATTAAACACTCCTATTTATCTCATTAATACATAATTTTCATGTCAATTTCAAGCAACAATTCCAAACCCTTTAAGTTAAGTTTGGCTGAAACTTTGCATTAAATGAAGGATACAATTTTCTTCAAGTTTTCTTTCAATTACCACAAGACCCAATCCTTTTTAATGCCTAAAAACATATATTTAACATTAAATCAACAAACTCAATGTCCCTTCATACAATTTCAAAACTTCCATAACACACTTTACAACACAATCATATTAATTTCATGTCAAAACCTCAAATTAAGCTTTAGTCAATATTTCTTACCTTTAATTACAAGGAATCAATGAAAAAATGCTAGAGAATCCAAGCTTCTCTCCATTTTCTTCTCTTCTCCTCTTCAACTTTCAATTTTCATCTTTTCTTCATTTTCTTCACCATTTCTTTTCTCTTTTTTTTTTTCCTCTTAATCCATCAAAATCTTGTGTTTAATCATCATATCTCTCAAAATCACTCATGATTTTTGCATTTTGGAAGATAAATCCTTAGAATTTTGGAAGAAAAATGAAAAAACCCTTATCACTCCCTCTACTAAGGCTGCTGACCAAAACTTATAATGAGATAGGATAAAAGTTTGCTTTATTGACTAAGATGCCCTTCATTTAATCCTTTAGGTGATTTTTGTGTAAAATACCAACTTCTGGTCGTAATAAAAATGCCTTTTTGAACTTCACAAATTCTAAAATTTTAACCCAAGGGAAGAAAACATGTTAGGAGGCTCCATGAAAATTTTCAGATTTTTCTGACAGTCATGTGGAGAGTAATGTATTTTAGTGTAAAACTGAACAATTTGTGATTTTCCATTAAAATTCAAATTTTCTTATTCAATTCTTACATAAATTGTATCGATTATTTTACTTAATCCTTGGGATCATTTTATTTTCTCAAATATATTTATTCTATATTTTTACCATCTATTTTATTTACGGACTTATTACCGTTTCATAGTAACATTACCGATTTTTATTTGGTACCTGCACCATCAGTCTTAACTTTTCTTTGTACTATTCTTTATTTTATTTTATTTTATTTTTTATTATCATTCTAATTCCTTGGGATCATTTTCTCATTTTTTTTATTCTTTTATCCATTGAAACTAATTACCGGTTTCATCGTCGTTATGAATTTTAAACTAAAATTCATAACTCCTGTAGGAACCCATCCATACTTTCATATTTAATCATAGAGACCATTCACTTCATTTCACATAATATTCTCTATTATTTATATTGTTTTTTTATCCTAAGTTTTCATAACTCATCATGATCTTACTTGTTCAGTTTGTTTTTTAATTACACGGGGTTTTACACAAAGACAAAGGCAAAGACTCACAAACAAAGTCCGAGTCTTCAAAATCTTAAAAATCTCAAAACCCTACAAAACTACTTCAATCAGCAATTTACACTGAAAAACCAATCAAATCATGGTATGAAGCAGTTATATATATAAAAAAATGTTCTTCACAAGTATAAAATTGGATAGAAATCCTATCCAATTCACCGAAAGTACTTCAAGATTTATAAGTTATTAACCAGAAATCCTCTTAGAAAGATAATCTTCCCAGCCAGGTAAATCCTCCAGACCAATTTTCAAAATCAAAGCAGACTCTTCCTCTAAAAAAATCCCTGCTTCTTTTTAATTCAAATTTTCCATTTGAACTATCTTAAAAAGTTTAAAAAGAAAAATCTAACTATATTGAAAAAACACATTATCAAAATGTTTTAACTATAGAAAATGGATTTTTCCATCCTGTTCCTTCTATTGCAACCATAAGAATCTTCCCTCCAAATTGGTATTTCGAATCCCTATCTTATTTATTACATGACAATACTTAAAATTACATGATCTATCAAATTCAAACATTTGAAACTATAACAAAATCATTCCTAATATGCCTACTCCACATGCATTATCCAAAATATCCTTCATCCTTCTGATTGAAAACAACCCCTTCACCAAACAATCCAATTTTCGATCAGCTACCATGTCAAACTTGGTGATTCCATTGCTTGTTCTTATTCATACTAGGATTATTAACAAGCATGGTTCAATGCCTTTTTCCTTCAAAATAATAAAGGTATCCACTCCTGGCTATTATCTTTCAATAATTCCATCAAGACTTCAAACTTACCAAACTGGTTCCTTTAATGGATGGATTACTTCGGCTATATTTACGAACTAAAAAAACCCCATCCTTTAGTTGAAAATGGCTACATTTACTTCAAACAAAATTTTAAACCTTAAGAAAATGAGAAGAAATTCCCACCAATTCTCATGTTATGTTCCAAATTCTTTGTTCCTTAGGCTTGTTCTTGGTATTTTGACTAGAATACCCAGCATGGGTATCCTATCCTCATTAGAAGATACAAAGTAAAATGATGGGACTCCTTTGCAACAGAAAGCAAAAGTTTCAAACCTGCTATAACGGAATGGCTTTAACACCAGAAGGTCCAAATTATAGACCTAAATCCTCAATCAAAATTTCTAGTGTGAAGATCTCATCCTTTTACTCTTATTGCCTCAATAAAATCTGAAGAAGAGTATTTTAAAATCATGAAACAACTCCTACAAAGTATCAAAGATGATGAATCCTTTTTGTTTTCATCTTCAGGTTCTATTGTTGGCCTAGGCGATGACAATAAAGATCATTTTTATGAAATTCTTCCACCTATACAAAAATCAGAGGCACTTGTTGTAAAAAAAAAAGAGTATTTTTTTAGGCCTAGAAATATTCTAGCCCATTCTCAAAACTTGTTGGCTCAACTCTTTTTGTTAGCATAAGTGGTTAAACCAACCAGATTTCAATTCAACTTTTCAAAAAAGCTGACCCTTCACGTATAAAGGATGACAAACAACTTTCAGAACAACAGACAGTTTTTCCAACTTTTTAAAAAGCAAATCATTTACTTTAATTTTTTTTTTTAGAAAGCCAATCTCAAACTCCTTTATATAAAAAGGCTCCTCCCCAGCTTTGAATGTAGAATTACATAGACAAGTTCATCTACAGAAGGCATAAAATACTCTCCTTTTGTAATAACATGTAACCTCCTGTATTGCCATCTAATATCGTGTAAACAGATCTATATTGTTTTTATCCGAACCGCAAAACTTATATATCATGTACTGGTTTCTATAAAAAATTAAGAAGGATTTCTTTAAATCTCATTTCTAGACACACACACACACACACATATAAATTCTTTTTGTTATTCTGTATTTACATTTTTGCAAAATTAAGTATACTCTATGTTTGATAGAGGATCTTGTCACTCATAGACTTGCCTCTTCATTCACATCAGAAATATGTTTATAGTTTTAAAAAATCAAGTTTAATATCTAGTAAAGTATCATGATTCTCTAAATTTTAAGAGAACCATATATGGTTTAACTTAATATTTTAGTGATAAGTATCATAGTGTTATTATTATATTTCATTAGGAATTTCCTGATTTAGACATTTGAGCATGAAATATATCTTCTTTGTCAAATCATATTTTCTCTCAACACTATAATTATTAATTATTTGAATGAGATTTGAAATTCTTTTCAAATCACATTTTACTTTGCGCAAGGATTTCACAATCATTACTATTTCAGAACAAGTGGTACATTTATTCTAATTAATGTTGTGTGATGAATCCCTTATTGATCATTGAAATACCTTCATATAGTTCATAACAAACCCAATATATATATATATATATATATATATATATATATATATATATATATCTGTTTGTTACCCTTGATTAAGGCAATATATAGTTAAGATCAAAGCAAAATATTTGCTATATAAGATAAATTGATGATCTAAAGTCTATGAACCTACATGTTAGTTCCAAGTATCTCTCATACCTTAGCTTATGAGAACAATTGTTTTCTTTTATATATAAAAAAATAATATGTATAAGTCTTAGCAACTCTAATTAATGTCCAGTCTTAATAGAACATCAATTAGAAACATTTAGGAAGAATGCTTTAATTCAATAAGAATTCATAATTATAACCACTTCGTAATTTTCTTTGCAAAATATTTTTGTTCCAAGAACTCTATCTTTACTCTCAATTCATTAATTAAATATAAATTAATATTAAAGATAAATAAAGCCTTTATTGATAACAAATATATTTTTACATAAACAAAGTTAATACTAAATGTATTCGACTAAATGGCTATAGGGCATAAACGAAGCCATGTTTGGAGCCATTCTTCATGGAGGTTGTTTGTATGGCTTAAATCCATGCTTGATTTGCTAAGGATGTTCGACCAAACTTCTATCTAAACTAGGCATTTCATCATAATCTCAAGCAAAAGAGTCTTTATAAGTGTGTAGCAATGACACCAATTTGTTCTAAAGTTTTTCTGGTATATTTTCACTTATAAAGATGGATTTAGGCTCATTTTAAAATCCTAAGTTAACTTCAATTAATATGTCCAGAACTTCAATTTGTTTACATTCATTTTTTATGGTGCTAGAGGAAAACTAGTTATATCGGGCAATGGCAGAGTGTGGAGTAAATGGTTGTCATTTCTCTTGGACTAATGGCAGAGTGTGGAGTAAAATTAACAGAGTCCTAGCCAATCCTTTTTGGTCATTATCCTAGGTGCATGTTCATTTTGGCAACTCTAGAGCCTTCTCAGACCACTCTCCTACAATCATTCGCTTAGACTACCAGCATGCAAGAGGTAAGAGATATTTTAAATTCTTTAATATGTGGGCTCATCATGACAGTGTTCTAGAGCTAGTGGCAAATAAATGGACTCTCTTCGTCCAAGGTTCTCCCATGTTTATTCTCTGCAAGAAACTCTAGCACTTGAAGGGCTACTTGAAGGAACTTAATAAGTTTCATTTCAGTCATATATCAGAAAGGGTTTCAAGAGCAGAGATGGAACTTGAAACTTATCAAACTGCCTTTCACTATGATAAGGATAATCTTCAGCATCTTGCTCTAGATAAGAAGCTTCGACAGAAGCTTTTCTATCTCAAATCTGCTGAAAGATTATTTTTTGCTCAGAAGCTTAAATGTTTCTTCAAAGATTGTGACAAGGGCTCATCTTTCTTCCATTCCCTCATGAGTCAGCGACATCGAAAGAATTTCATCCCTGTTATTCAGCTTAGTAACGGTTCCCTTACCACCTCTATTGATGAAGTAGAGGATACTTTTGTTTGCTATTTCAGGGACTTGCTTGGCTCTTCTTAAAGCACACTTCCTTTGGATGTTGTAGTTTCTTGGTCTGGCCCTTGTATTGATCTTGCCTCTCATGCATCTCTCTTAGCTCCAATCACTTATGATGTTATTAAGCAAGCTTTATTCAGCCTTGATGATAACAAGGCTTCTGGGCTGGATGGATACACTTTCCTCTTCTTCAAAAAATCCTGGGATATTGTTGATAGTGATTTTTGTCATGTAGTCTGTGATTTCTTTGTCTCTCGAAAACTTCTCAAGCAGATTAATCACTCCATCATTGCTCTCATTCCCAAATCTGCCAATGTTACTTGGACTGCTGACTTCAGACCTATTTCTTGTTGCAATATGGTGTACAAAGTGATTTCTAAGATTCTATCTACAAGACTTGTTGTTGCCCTTGCAGATATTATTAGCCCTCTCCAAAATGCTTTCTTGGGAGATAGAGTGATGGCTAATAACATTCATATTATTTAAGAGCTCCTTTGGCTATACGAGCGTAAGCATGTGTCGCCTCGTTGTTTGATGAAAGTTGATTTGAAAAAAGCCTTTGACTCTGTCCAGTGGCCTTTCCTGCAGCAGCTCCTGCTGTCTTTTGGCTTTCCAAATCGGTTTGTGCATCTTATAATGCAGTGTGTGGAAACCTCTTCCTTTTCTATTGCTGTTAATGACAACATTTATGGTTTCTTTCAAGGAAAGAATGGGGTGCGTCAAGGTGATCCTTTGTCTCCTTATCTCTTTATATCCTGTATGGAATACCTTTCTAGGATGCTTAAGATGGCTTCTATGAACTTTTATTTCAGATTTCATCCTAAGTGTCGTCCTCTGGGAATTAGTCATCTTGCTTTTGCAGATGACATCATCTTGCTTTCTCGAGGAGATAGGCAATCTGTTGCTTATTTGTATCAGCAACTCATATCATTTGGGCACATCTCTGGCTTGGCAATTAACAGAGAAAAGTCTTCTATTTATTTTGGCGGAGTTGGAGAGCAGATGAAGCAAGTTATTCTTCAAGACACGGGTTTTGTGGAAGGTCACTTTCCTTTCCGTTATCTTGGTGCTCCCCTCAGTCCCCATAGGTTATTGGTTAGCCAATACTCTCCCTTATTGCAGAAGCTGGAATCTGCAGTCCAGTGCTGGTAAGGAAAGCATCTCAGCTATGCAGGGCGAGTTGAATTGATTAAATCAGTCCTCTTTGGCATAGTGCACTTTTGGCTGAGCATTTTTCCAATGCCTAACATAGTCATTAAGTAGATTATTTGCATTTGTAGAAATTTTCTGTGGACTGGAAATGTCTTGAAGAGTAATCCTGCCCTGGTCGCTTGGAAAGTGGTTTGCCTGCCCAAGAAAGAAAGGGGTCTCGATTTGTTTGATATCAAAGCTCGTAACAAAAGTTTCCTTGCTAAGCAGCTAGGGAACATCCACCTCAAATCTGATTCTGTCTAGATTAAATGGATTCATCACTACTATCTTCCCAATGTTTCTATTTGGGATGTTGTTTCTCAGTGAACTTCTTTGCCATTATGGAAGGCTATTATCTCCCTCAAGGATCATATAGTTGCAGCCTGTGGTAGCTAGCATCAAGCAATTGCTTTAATGTCTACTTGGGGCAGTGGTGAACTTTCTTTCACTGCTCAATCCTATAATTTCCTACATTTCAAATGTGATCTGGTTCCTTGGGCTAAGGTGGTCTGGGAATCTAGGTCTATGCCCAGATATAACTTCATTTTGTGGCTGGTAGTTGTGGACAAGCTACGAACTTGTGACAGGCTTCGCTTCCTGCAACTTGGCCCTTTGTGTGTTTTCTGTCGAGTTGATGAAGAGCCCCACAATCATCTATTTTTCAGTTGTCCATGGACCTCTCTTCTTTGAAGGATGATAAAATCTTGGCTTCATCTGCATAAAAGAATGTTGACCATTAATAGTGCAATTCGCGGTCTTTCTTCTCGCAGAAACAACACTGTTAGTAGAATATGAAGAGTCTCTCTTGGTATTCTTATCTACTTGATTTGGGAAGAGAAAAACAAGAGAGTCTTTGATAACTCTTGCAATCCGGTCCCTTTTATCTTTCGTAGATTCAAGGTTCTGTTCTACATGATTTTGCACTTTTAAGAATAGTTTCTTATCTTTCAGGATGGCTCCTGACGTCTATTTGGTGGGTTTTTTCTTTGGGTGCTCCTTCCAGTTTTGTCTAGCTTTGATTTATTTGGTGTGATGGATGCTTATCCTATTGTGGTTTCATATAGATATCTTTCTTTATTTGCTTTGAGAGCTGTCATCGTCTTTTTTGTTGTTAGGGATGGCCTTCCCAGATTGGGAAAGTTTGTTTGTCTGGCTATTGTCCATTCTTTGGGAGTCTGGCTGTGTTACTTTTCTTCTGCTTTAAAGCCCCTTCATTGATGGGTGTCTCGCTGGAGAGTTTTTGTTCCAATTTGTTGTAGCTGCTTCTCTTACTCAGTCGGTTGAGGCTGTTAGTATTGCTTTTCAGTTTGCTGAGCCTATTGATATTTGTCTTGCTTTGGTGTTGTAGCTAAGAGGTCTTTTTTTTATTCTAGTTGTCACTTTAGTCATTCTCGCTGTTTATATTTTTTTGTGTTATGTGTTAGGTTCGGCACCTTGTCCTTGATTAGGTTCCTCATCTAACCATTGTCAGCTAACATGTTCAAGGAGTATGTTCCCTCTTTTGTAAATCTTGTATATCAACTTGTTGGTTTTCCAGCCTTGTTTATTTTTTGATCAGATATATATTTTACCTTTGATAAAAAAAAAAAAAAAAGATAACCCAAGTGATTTTAAAATCAGTGAAAAATCCTATAAAAAGCAAATAAAAAAATAATGAAACACAATCTCCAATTAAATAAATGTTGAAGGATGAAACGATAAAAAGGTAAATTTAAAAGAAAAGGAGAAAAAAAACTAAGTATACTAGACGAATCTTCTAAGCCCGGGTTAATCTCCCAAATCCACAACTCGTGAAATCTTATACGCATGCTCAATTAAGAAACTCAATTCGCAACTAATTTAATGTTAAATGATGAAATCGAAAAAAACATCAATATAACAAAAATCACCAAAGTAAAATAAATAGGAATAAAAAGAATGAGGATTAAATTTGAATAAAAAAAAAACTAAATGAGGATGAAATCGTAAAACAAATTCAATTTTAAAAACTATCTCAAATGAAACAATTAACAATAAAAAGAATGAGGGCTGGATTTGACAAATGAGAAAAATAAATAAAGGAGGATGAGATTGAAAAAAAAATCAATTTTATAAATTATTTCAAATAAAACAGATAGTAATATAAATTGAAGGGTTATTTTAAAAATTTGAAGAGTTATGCATAAAAATCAACAAAAACAAAAGATAAAATAAAATATCATTTGCGCCAAACTAGAGACCTGTTGGCCACACGTGTTGTTCAAGGATGGAGGACCAACTAAGACAATTCAAGTGTCGTCCTGAAACCATCATTTGGTCACTACAAGACTTCTAACAACCTACCTAAAATTTGTAGAAACAACTTATATTTATTGAATTACTAAACTGCTCATCAATTTACTTGATTATATATATATATATATATATATATATATATATATATATATATATATATATATAAATTAAGAATAAAAATATGTAAAAGTTTTTAAAAGTTAGTTTAGTGATTTTTTATTTTAAAAATAATTTAGTTATATTTTGAAATAGATGGAAAGATTATGAAGAAATAATTTAAAATGATTTTTTTTAAAATAATTAAATAATTTATTATGAAGAAATATGTGAGAAAATTGATTTGTTTAACTATGGATTTTTTTTTTAAAAAATCATTTTATCCGTTTATTTAAAAAAAAAAACTTTTTTTTTTTAATAAATAATCGGCTCGGCATCCTTCTTTCCTTTTTCAAGTCTTCTTCTTCTTCAACCCTTTCTCTACGTCGATCTTCACTGACAAATAAATAATATCCTCTGATTCTAAAATCCTCTCCCTCTCCAGTAGTAGTGCTACAGCTATATATAAAAACCCTTGCACCAAAAAAAAAATTCTCTCTCTTTCTTATTTAATTTATGATTAGAATGGATAGTGGGAATAATAACACGAACACGGTGCCTCCATTTCTAAGCAAGACCTACGACATGGTAGACGACCCGTCGACGGATTCAGTGGTGTCATGGAGTAGCAGCAATAACAGTTTTGTGGTCTGGAATGTCCCAGAGTTTCAAACAGATCTTTTGCCTAAATACTTCAAGCACAGTAACTTCTCCAGCTTTGTCAGGCAATTGAATACTTACGTATGTGTTTTTATTATTATTATTATTATTAGGGTGTATGGATCTAGTTTCAATTTCTCGATCGCCCCTGTATTTGAATTATAATCGGAAGTTGGACAACTATGTTAATTTCACTGCATTTTGTGTGTCCATTTCTCCCAAGCTTAATGCCATGAAAGATAATGTATTTTTCAGCTTTTTAGTAATTCATTCTGGCTTTATCAGTAAGAGTGAGGTTGGCTGGGTGGGTGGCTGCCTGCCTACCCGCCCATCCAGATATTACCTACTTTAGAGTGCTTGTTATGTTATTATTAACCAGTTTTCTTCTTCTTTTTTATTTTTTTTGAGATGCTTTTCATTTTATTAGAGTTGACGAATTTCGTCTATGGAGTTACTGGGTGGAATATGCTATCTGGGTGAAGCAAATATTGAAATATTATTTTGTTGTTGCTGTCATCACAAACTTTCCTGAAGACCGTGCTTGCCCTGTATCTCACTGTAGAAACATTATGGCTTGCTTGTTTTTCTCAATAAAACCATATTAATCCTGCTCAGAGATATTTACTATTTATCGCTGTATTTGTTGATTTCAATTCTTCTCTTGTAATAAATTTTCTTTGAATTGTAAGCTGGTATATTATGCAAGATTAACTCGAAATCAGCTCCAGAGTTGCTTTTAAAGTGGTTAGGGAATGTGAAATCCGTTACGATGAGACATAAGTGTTTTTAAAAGGTTATCTGAAATAAGAAGTACCTATTCGAATCATTGATGGTGTCTAATGGCTTCTATGGATTGTATCTTTTAAGTTCAACATACGCACAAGCATTTGGTATTGATTTCAGATAATTAAATGAGTGCCAAGTGCATTTTGTTTGTGTGTCTGCAGACACATGCGTGTGTGCAGGGTTTGTTCGACTTCAAATCGAAGATACGAGTTTGTTGGATTTATAGAAGAGAGTAGTTTGGATTTATTCAAATATAGAATATATGAGTTTGTTGGACATAGAAAAATTCCATAATGATGTTATGGAGCTCTACATGGAGCACATGCAAGTGCTGGTTCATTAGTGAGGGTGTAGTTGAAATAGTAGATATGAGTTTATTGGACCTAGAATACATAATGATATTTGCAGCTCTGCTTGGAGCAACTGGAATTGCTTGTTCAATGGCAGGATTTGGTGGGTTGTTTCCCTATTATTCTGCATGGTTTTTGGGTGAGTTGTGGGTTTGTTCACATATTTTTGGGATTTTCCAGCTATTTTATCTATGTTTTTTCTTTTTTGGGATTCCTTCTAGGGATGTCTTATCTCTTATTTTTATCTTCTGTTATCTCTTTTTCTAATAAATCTTTGTTCGATAAAAAAATTGAAGACAAGTGTTCTTATTCATCTTAGCATGCATTCCCAGTTATATGTGGATAACTCATGCTAGATTTGGATAACTCAGCATATAGGATGACTGATTCAGTTCCTGAAACCACTCTTTCGCCATTTTAACTACCTAAGCCTACTTGATTCTAGGTTTGTCCTTCGGTTTCTCCTTTAATATATTGTTTCTATCATCAAGCTTTGACCACTGGACCTCATGAAAATCTTTTGTTACTTTGTCTTGATCTCTTTTTATGTGCAAAACATTTTCTTTATAGCATTTGAGTGCTTGGTTTTGAATTTTTTGATTACATGGAATTGACTACATGCTTGTCAAATTGTTCTTTGTTGTCAAGAAGCGCATAAAGCATGGTGTATATTAACCCATGTGCTCGAAAATTGCAGGTCAACTTACACCTTGATCGGGTATGCTTGACCAATGCTGGTTTTACTTGGCAAAAACATGGTCTGTCGATAATTGTGTTGGTATTGTGAGTTAACTGAGATAATTCCTATTTTAACCAATTTAATCTTCAGATTGTGACTTGTAAGTTCTCCATGAAATCACATAATATTGATTTTTTTTTAATTTGTTGTGTATTCACTATTAGTTGTTATAAGCTTTTTTTATGGACCAGGATTCATTCAACTGGAGCTGTATTCTGTAAATTTTGACTCAAGTTTAGCTCTAGATTTTAGTTTTTTATTTTGGGTCATAGTTCTCAGGGTTGTATGTATAATTAAATCTGCATGCTTATTTGCATAAAAATAGTGGATTACCTGATATTTGTGTTTTTCTAGCGAATATAGGTCCTCTTGGTTAGGTGGTAATGAATGATATTTTACTATAAGGTGAATTCTAAGCATGCCATGTTTCTTTTGTCTTTGTCTCTAACTCTCTCATTTTAATATTTGGAGGATACAACTATGATTGCCTTCTTGATCCTGGATTGGAGTCTGGATCTTTGAATCTAAACTTTTCTCCAAGGAATTGATAGTGTTCTTATCATTTAATTTATGGTTGCTGTTATCTTCTAGTGGACATTTTTTACATCACTTTTTGCTTATGCATTTTTCGTTCAGATTCTATATCTGAAATACAGTTGAAAAATGTTTGGTCAAATGTTGCTTCCTTGTTTCAATTCTAGAAACTTGAGTCTATTTTATACCCTATGATGATAATGGATGGCACTGTAAAACAAGCTTTAATTGTTAGTGTTGTAAGTCGTAGCGTAGAAGATTATAAATGTCAGAGAGCAATCCTGGAGATGATCAGACAAAGTACAAATTCATGTTGCCATTTTTGCTTTAGTCAAGTTTCCTGGGAAATACATTATGAAATATTAGATACCACAAGATTCATGGTTATTATACAAAGATCATGTAAGGTGACTGCACTTTTGTAGACCGACTCACATGAACTTGGAAAGTTAGGCTACTTAAAAAGTTCAAAGTGCCCCTGTGCAGTCCTTGGATATAAATGTGTGGTATGATCTTTGCCATTTGTTAACTATCCATTGTCGTAAAACTTTTCGAGCATGCACATGCATCACTTATGACATTGAATTCTATTCCTTGTTGTCAGCCGCGGTAATTGTGTGCTCAATGGGTAGGTCAATGGAGATGGATTTTTTACTTTTGTTCATGTGCTTAAACTCAAGAAGTTATATTTATTATGTGAAATCCAAATGAATATAAAAATTAGTGGATGTTTGGACATTGGACCTTGAATTTGCATGGTGCTCCTTTTAGCTTTCTACTTTCTTTTTTCCTTTTTTTTTTTTTTGATAAGCTGAAACTCAAAGCTTTCTACATTCTTACATCAATATATTCTAGATAATGGTGAATAATCATGGTGTTTATATAGTATATCATTCATTTTTTTACCTTTTCTACCATGATTGAGCAGGGTTTCAGGAAGGTTGATCCTGATCGCTTTGAATTTGCAAATGAGGGGTTCTTAAGGGGCCAAAAACACCTTCTGAGGAGTATATCTAGGAAAAAACCTGTTCATGGTAACCTACCACCTCAAGTTCAGAGCTCTTCGGTTACCACATGCGTTGAGGTTGGGAAGTCTGGGCTCGAGGAAGAGGTTGAAAGACTTAAACGAGACAAAAATGTTCTCATGCAGGAACTTGTTAGACTGAGGCAGCAGCAGCAAGCCACAGATCACCAGTTGCACACTGTGGGCCAACGTGTACAGGGAATGGAGCAGCGACAGCAACAAATGATGTCATTCCTTGCGAAGGCCATGCAGAATCCAGGCTTCTTAAGTCAGCTTGTACAGCAGCAAAATGAAAGCAACAGACGCATTGCTGGTGCCAGTAAAAAGAGGAGACTTCCAAGGCAGGAGGAAGAGAATTTGGCTGGTGTGCAATGCAAAACATCTCCTAATGGGCAGATTATCAAGTTCCATTCTTCAATGAATGAAGCAGCAAAAGCAATGTTGCACCAGATCCTGAAGATGAACTCATCACCTAGGCTGGAACCATCGATGAACAATTCTGGTCCCTTACTGATCGGTAATCATCCTTCTTCCAATGGATTAGACAGTGGGAGCTCTTCAACTCGGATGTCAGGAGTGATGCTTTCAGAGGTTCCAACAGCTTCTGGGCCATCATATTTGCCTATGGAAACTGGGTTCCCAGCCAGCCATTCAACTACTGCCATTTCTGAGGTCCAATCTCCTGCTTCTGTAGCAACCGACTATGTTAAAACAGATTATACTGCTGAGATGGGCATGCATAATTCTGGGCAAAATACCATCCTGCCCAACTTCACTGCAATGACAGGAATTGTGCCCGGAGGCTCTGCTGGAGGTCCTAACATGAATATTGCAGGGTCTGAGAAGGGGAATGCAGAGTTTTTTGACACCATGTCATCTGTGTTGGATGCGCCAGTGCCCATAGAAACTGAAGCTCTCTCTCCCAGCCAGGATGAGGAAGTCTTTCTGGATGGAAACCATAAGCTTCCTGGCATTAATGATGTGTTCTGGGAACAATTTCTTACAGCAAGCCCGCTCAATGGGGAGACAGATGAAATTAATTCAAGCTCTCCAGAAAGTAGCATGAGCAAGGAGCAGGAATTGCAATCATGGCAGGACAATGGATGGGACAATATTCAACATATGAATCGTCTAGCTGAACAAATGGGGCTTCTTACACCGGAAAGCTTAAAAGGGTGATACTTACCAAGTGTATATAAGTTTGTTACTATTCAGAGGTAAATCTTTCATCTATCATGTCTAATGACAAGCTGGATTGTCAATCCCTTGTTCATATCCGCTGTCATAATCAGCTAGCAACTAAGATGGTCTCACCTGTTTTCAAAACTTCGGGACTTGAATTAGCTTATTTCTACATGGTTATTATGTGGTGTGTCCCTAATGACTTTTGTTGGCCCTGTTTGGGGATTGACCATTGTAGAAAGATATTTTGCCTTGCTGATATCAAATTGTAAATGTTTAGCACTTTGTTAGGAAGCAAAATTACTTCACATAGTATCAGAAATCAAATCAGCAGAACTATTATATTTCACCTTGGATTTTTATTTTTATTTTTTTTCTTGCAAACAATGGAGGCCATTAATTACTGTCATGCATGTGGTTATAATAAGCTCAGAATATGCACAAGAAATTTGTTTATTTTATGCCTTGTTTCTCCCCGTGATACAAATTGTTAGAGCCCTTTTCTGATCTATCTATCATTTTGTGGTATTTTCTGATATATCTGTGAATTAATTGGAGAAAAATATAGTACAGTTTTCAGAACTTCTTCGTTTCTATTGTTATTGCAGAGTTGGTGTTCTGCTGCTGGTGAGCAGACAGCCTTTGATCCAGCTTTTTTATCAAAGGGGGACGACGAAACCCCTTTTTATTTTTATTTTTTGAAGAGAAACTTTTGACTTTGTTTTGTTTACCTTTACTTAGTATGTGTACCAAATAATTTAGCTTTTTTGCTTGGTTTTCTAGGAAACCCAATATTAGGGCTTAAATATAACAACATCTATGAAATCTGTCTCTAATGTCCCCTCCCTCCTCTGGAGGGTTTTATAGATGGAAAAAATAAAAATAAAAGCCTTAATCCATCTTGTGTTCAACAATTGGAGAATGAACGGAACTTGCCAGGCATTGAATGCCAAATTCTTGCTATTTACTAATTACTAACTACTAAATCCTTATCTTTTAGTTTTTTTCTTTTTCCTAATTCATACTCGATCTTTTTCCTGGCTTAACATGTTTTCAGTGGAGGGGAAATGGGGGAAACAAAAAAGTTAGGAAAGAAAGTTTGGGAAAAAGAAAAAGGTCATTAAAAAAAAATTGAGGGAAGCATAAAAATATTAAAAAAAAAAGTGAATTTTCTCACCTAAAGTAGATTATAGAATATTTTTCTGTAAAAAGATGAATGCAAACTTGAAGTCTAGAAGCATTTCATTAGCTAATGACAAAAAATGGTTTGGATGTAATGGATATACTTAGAGTAAATTAATGTAATGAAGTTGGGTATTTTGGTTAGATGGGTTTTTTATAGTGAATCTTGAACATTTGAAAAAAATAAATACATAAAAATAAAGTTGAAATTGCAAGAAATTCAAAATTGTAGTTGAAACTTAGCATTCATGTATTAAATACCAATGGTAGAAGTTCACTAGTCCATTGGTTTGCATTATATTGTGGTTTGGAGAGAGAAAAAAAATTAATGCACCAAAAAAAAAAAATTAACCAAGTAAACTTGTGATGCAAGTTATGCATGTTATTGGATTCAATAATTTTTTTATACTAGAGATTATTTTTAATTAATTCTACGACGATATAGCGCATGTGAATTTTTTTGTATGAAACAATTTTTTTAAAGGAATAAAACCATGATGGATGTATGTGGTTGAGAAGGTAAAATTAGATCATTGATAATAAATTATGAAATTATATCTTTTTAGTTTTGAGCTAAATAAGAAAAATAAATCATCAACAACAAAAAGTGATTTTTTTAAAAAAAAATTAAGGGACAGAAAAAAGAAAAACAAATAATAGCTCGAATACTGCAGATGAACTCGTTAAACCTACGATCTCATTTATGAACTCAATTGGGTTCAATAATTTTTTATTAATTTTTTAACCTGTATATATATATAAAAAAATAACTTAAAAAAAGGAGCCCAAGCATGTTGGGCTAAAAAAACAAGTCAAGGCATGTAGGCCTTCTAGCCCAGCCCGCGCTCCTAGGCCTAACTTTATTGTTTTAAAAAAATTGTTAATGGGGCCCTGTTTTTTTAAATAAGACAGCAGACGTCACGTTGTCTGCTTTGTGCAGAATCTAATGACCAGATGTCGCTAGAAAAATGGAGTCTTGGTTTTTGGTCTTAAAACTTATTTTCAATCCATTTTTTACCTTAAACACCTAAAAAAACACCCTAAACATATTAATAAATCTATTAATGACCTTTAAAAAAACCCAAAAAATAGCTCAAGAAGTTGAAATCAACCCGAACCCAAAAACATTGTCATGGTTAGATCTGTCTCCTCGGGTAAGGAGAAGTAAAAAAAAAATATCTAGATGAAACTCTCATCATGAAATGGAACCCATTAACACCAACTTCAATCATTTTGGTTGTAAAATCGTTGTCAATGACCACTTTCTCTCTTTTCACTAGAACTCGACAGTTTTCTCCCTCCCTCTTTCCTATTGAATAAAAAGACTGAAAAATATGGGAAATAAACTTTAGTATCAAAATTAAATTTCTAAAAACTAAAAAGTACCTATCACCTTTAAATTAAAAAAAATATAGGGAGTCAAAATAAACTTTTTATATAAGATTCGAAGTCGCCACCTATATTACCCGTCTTTTTTTTTACTTTGATCTTCTATCTTTCAACCTAATCGTTTCTTAAAAACAAAATATGCAATTGAGTTTTAATTTTGGCTCAAAATGACTCAATTATGTAAAGAAAAAGCTTAAGAATCAAATTAAAAATTTTAAAAAATAAATCACTATTCCATTCTATAGTTATTTGTAAGAAAATAAAAAATAAATTATATTACAATAAAAATACCACAAGCCTTATTTTTTTTATATGTATAATTTAAAGTAATATCTATGTAATAGATGGTCAAATCCATGGTTTTCTTTTTCTTTTTTAACATTGAAACTTTTTTTTATATTTTTGGATGGATTTTCTTGAGATTCAATTTTTTTTTTTTTTTTTTTTTTTTTTTACCGTTATACAACTACAAGTCTACAACCACACCTCTGAACTAAACTTTAGTATTATCTTTTTTGTTTTCTCAAATTTTCTTTCTACTCTGCTTTTCTATTGTTAGAGAGTGTCATGCACGTAAAAGATGATGGTGGGGCCTCCAAAACTTGCAGAGAAGTTTTGCGAGAGGGAAAGCGGTGTTATAAGTCGTCAGATCATCTTTAATTTTTAAGGTTTTTTTTTTTTTTTCCAAAACTCTAAATTTACACCTCTGTGTTAATTATTTTTTTTATCACTATATTTTTAATTTAATAAATTAATTCTTGTATTCTTTTAATTCATTCAATTAATCCTTCTATCTTTTCAAAGTGTTGTTCACTTATAAATATATTAAAATAATATTTTTTTTATTTTTTAAAAATCATATTTGATATCAACGCATCAAAATGATTTAAAAACACTAAAAACATATTAATTTGAAGTAAAGAAAAAAAATAAAAATTTTCATATTTTTTCAAAAACACTTTTAAAACGCAAAAACAAACAGCTCAATTAATGTATTCAATTAATCTAATAACTACTATCAAGTCTTTATGTTAAACTATGCATTCTAATTATATAAAAATTAAATATTTTTCAATATCTAATGACTTATATGCTCATGTAAAGCCAATATCATAAAGTAAATTATCTTAAATTTATTTTTCTAACATAATTTATTTGATGATATAGGCTCTACACGAATATAAAAAATAATCTCATAAACAAAATATTGTTAATAATATCATGATTTTTATAATAGAATAGAGACTTGATAGAAATAGTTATTGATTAATTAGATAAATTTAGAGACCACGAGTTAATTCTACATATCAAATTAAAAACATAAGGATATAAATGAATAATTGAAATAAATATAAGGGTAAATTCAATGGGTTTTGCCAAGTTTTCCCCTCATAAATATGACTTTTAACCATATATTTTAAAACCATTAGATACTATAATAAAACGCCTAGGTAAAATGTTGTAGTAGTATTTTTTTTTTTTAATTGTTTTTTTAATTTCATCTTTTTATACCCAATTTTAGGATCAATTTCTCAAACTTTGTTAAGAAGAAGGAAAATTAAAAGAAAATGAACCAAAGTAAAAAAAATAAGGAGAAGCCTAGTGACAAATATAAATTTTGAAGGTAAACTTCTATTTAATCCTCATACTTTTTCCTTCTTGTTTCACTGTTCCTATAGTTTTGTAATTTTTATTTTGGTATAAAAAATTATTTTCTTAGCATTTAAGTTTTTGAGATGAGAGAAAGTCACTGAATTTCGGTTAAAATAGAAAAAATCATTGGTTAACATAGAATTTAACCATGAAAAAGATTTATCATTATGTCAACAAATTCCTTTCTATTAGAGGAATTCAATTGATATAATAAATAGATTTACTTAAATTTCTAGGGTTTTTTTATATGTGCTTTTGAATAAAAAAAATGATTTAAAAATAATTTTTTTGGTTAAAAAAAATATAACCATGATTTTTCAATTATCATAAATAACATTAATATACAACAACAAACGACGACGCATCATCATCTTCTTTTTTTTCAAAAAATAAATAGTTGATTTCATGTAATAAGTGGGTGTAAATGACTTACAAGTTGATGTGGTAACTAAATTTGTGTAAATAATTCTTTAATTTAAAATGCAGCATATATTCGAATCTCACTTATTCTATCTCTTTTTAATTTTTTCAGTGGGTCACTTTTAAAGTTTTATGAATTAAATTAAAAATTGAAAAACCATTGAATATTACTTTACTGAACTATATGAATAAAATTTTATAGGTTGGAGATAAAATGACTTAAATAACCTATATTTACAATAAAATAAAGCATCAATCTCTTAAATGTTTTTGAGAAATTCTACAACATATAATAATTACTAGTATATTGGTCACGCTCTGCAACGGGTCAATAATAATTTTTTTTTAATTTTTTTAAAAATCTTAAGAGTATAGAGAATATTTTAAGTGCCTAAATTTAAAATATCGTAAGAATATAAAGAATATTTTAAGTGTTTTGAGACTGACTTGGCTGTCAGACCCAACTATCTTGGGTGTGGTTGCTGAGCCAAATCCAAGAGTCATGGGTCTAGCGGCTAAACTAGACCTAATAGCCTTGGGTCTGGAGACCTATTAATTTTTTTATAATTTTTTTATTTGTTATAAAAAATATTTAAAATATCCTTAAAGTATCATAAATCTAAATACTATTTTTTTATTTTTTTAGAAAATATTTAAACTATCATTAAAATATTCTAAACAGAAATCCTAATTAACTTTTTTAATTATTTTTTTTTAATTTTTTATAAAAAAAACATTTAAACTACCTTGAAGTATCCTAAATAGAAATACTCATTAATTGTTTTATATATATTTTTATTTTTTTAAAAAAAACAAACATTTAAACTATCTTTGAAGTATTCTAAACAGAAATCATAATTAATTTTTTTTATAAATATTTTTTATTTTTTCTAAAAAAACATTTAAATTATTCTAAAAGAAAGTATGCTAAATAGAAATTCTAATTAATTTTGTTTTAATGTTTTTTTATTTTTTCTATAAAAAAAACATTAAAACTATTCTTGAAGTATCCTAAATAATATTTTTATAAATATTTTCTATTTTTTTTATTAAAAAAACATTTAAACTACCCTTGAAGTATCTTAAATGATTTTCTTATAAATATTTTTTATTTTTTATAAAAACATATTTAAACTATTATTAAATATCTTAAAATACAAAACAGTAGTATGCAGCCCCCACAAAAATGGGCTTTAAAATTATTATTATTATTATTATTATTATATATCAACCATCGCTACAATTAAACTAAAGTCAGGTCCATAGCAAAATCCCAACCCATAAATTGTCTCTGTTCTTTCCTCAATTTTTCTCTCTAATTAGCTTTCTTCTGTTATCACAAAACACAAAGTGAAATTGCTAGGGGTACGAAAGTGTTGAAGAATTTTATGTAAAATTAAGAAAATAGTGGGGTCAATAAAACTTACAGAGGTTTTATTTTTTAAAAAGTCATCTTTTTTTTAAGGCTTTTTTTTCCTTACAAAAACCTCATAAATTAACCATTATATTTGTGTTAATTATTCATTTTTATTCATGTGTTTTTAATTTAATTAATTAGCCCTTGTATTCTTTTGAATTTGTTCGGTTAGCCCTTTTCTTTTCTTTTTTTCCTTTTTTCGAATGTATTCAATGCTTTTTTCGAATGACCTAATAGTTAATCTTTTATCAAGTCTTCATCATGTTATGTTATACATTCCTTCATTATATGATGATTTTCTGTATTCCCACGAAGCCTACGTCATTGAATAAACTTTCTTAAAAAAAATATAATGTTTTTAATAATAAAAGACTATTGTTAGTCTTTTGATGAACTTGTCTAAACTATGTTGTTTATGATTAAGAACGTGGAAGATAATCAGTATAACAATATTTATGCATAGAAATAGGTGTTTTAGTAGAGCCTAGGTTGTGTTTATTGTTTTCCTCTTAATCTCATTTTTCTTTGTTGGACAGTATAATTGTTAGGCTTTGGTTGCCAGGGGTTAGTTTGTTTTCTGGAAAGTAGTTTTTAGAAAACCACTTTCCAAACTTTCTTGTATTTGTTTGCCATTAGAAAAGTTGGCCAATGAAAAACACTTTCCAGTCAAAGAAAAATTTGGATTAGTTTCCAGGAAAGTGTTTTCTTTTTATTTTGGATGGAAAACACTTTCCGGAAGTTGTGAAAAATTTAGAAATGTCATTATTTGTTGATTATATCAAATTTGATCCTCAAACTTTTGATTGCTATATATATTTTGTTTTGAATATTTATTTTTGAATTTCATCCCTTACAATTTAATTTTTATATAACTTTGGTCCTTATTTTTTAAAATTATTATTTTCTTTTTTCTTATCATTTTTTAATTGAAATTTTTTATCTATTAAATTTGATCCTCATTCTTTTGATTGTTACTTATTTTATTTGAAATAATTTATGAAATGTTAATTATTATTATTTTAATTTCTTCATCTTTTAATTTTTTTTTATATTTTAGATTTGATCTCTATTATTTTGATTATTATTTATTTTATTTGAGATAATTTATTAAATTATTTTTTTTTCAATTTTATTCTCATTCAACTTTTTAATTTGTAAGATTTGTTCCTTATTATTTTAATAAACTTGAAAAAAATAAAACATTAATAAGTTATTTTCCAGCTCATTTTCCATGATATAACCAAACACTGGAAATTGTTTTCCAATTTATTTTCTATTACATTCCCAAACATCGAAAAATAAATCACTTTCTAGGAATTTACTTTCCCGGAATTCATTTTCTATAAGAAAACTACTTTTCAGCAAACAAACGGGGCATGTAGGTTGTTTTTCCTCAGTTTTAGTGTTGTTTTTGGGTTGAGGTCATTTCTGGTTTTTTCTAGGGTTTTTGGCTTTTTTTTACTAGATAATGTTATTGGGAAAAACAGTTTTGGTCCATTTCTTTATACTAGCCACTTCACATGACCTCTTTAGCAAGCAATGGTTTCTTTTGCATCAATAACGTGTATTTTAAGGTTTTAATTTTAGAGTTTTGGTTTTTGAATTGAAACTTTCTTTCTTTGACCAAATCATAATGATTCAGTGATAATTAAAGTGAATAGATACTAGATTTTTTATTCTTGCATGATTTTGAACCTCTCTATACCTCATGTTTGGAATTGTGATAGCGGTTACGGTTCAAAGTACTTTTCGCTTAGAAATGCATCAAAATAATATTTTTTTTATTTTTTAAAAATTATTTTTGAGATCAGTGTATTAAACGATTTGAAAACATAAAATTTTTTTTAGTAAATTTGTTTTTTGAATTTTAAAAAAATACGGTTTCAACCGCATTTCCAAACACGACCTTATCATATATGGTTTGGTTTAAAACCGATGTTCTAGATTCTTCAATAATATTCTTCGTTGTTGTTCATCACATTCAAACAAAAATGTATGCTTGTTTGATCTTTGTTTGTGTTGTTTCTTTTATGGATTCATTGATCATATTAATTATTTTGAAATAAAAAATATTTTTAAAAGTAATCGTAATCATATTTTCAAACACGTGAATGAAATAAAAAAAAATTTAAGAATTCATTGAACAAATTAAAAACAGATAAAAATAAATATAAAGATACATTTAAGAGTTTTGCCAAAATCATGCATTGTTCTTTTAATCAAATATTTGTTTAAAACAATCTCTGCCGTTACAAATACAATCACAAAAAAGATAAAGTTAGATCCATAACAAAAATCCCAAACTCTAAAGTAAATATTAGTATTGTATCTTTTCTTTCTCTCAAATTTCCTCTCCACTCAGCTGTCTACCACATAGTGAAGTTGATACTGGTACGGGAGTGTGAGAAGGTTCTGGAATGCATGGAAAAAGACGATAATGGGGCCTACAAAACTTGTAGAGAAATTCTGGGGGAAGGGAGGTAGTGTTATTATTTCAAAGTCCTTGCGTCTGTCATCTTTAATCTGGGAATGGAATCTTGACTCGTGACTCAACGCGGTCTGAGCAGCACTGGTGCAGCCCCCCTCTATATAAATGTGCTTCATCTGCTCCTCTGGTGCCACAGCAGCTCACACCAGGTAAGCCACTTTCTATATCTAAAAAAACCCTGTGCTCTCGGTCTCTCTTCAATTTAAAGCTTCATCTCCATTTACGATTCCTGTTTTAGGAAGAGGAATGAAAGGATTGCTTCTAACGTGTGAGTTTATATCTCTTACTTTGCTTTTATGAAGTTGCTAGAGAGAGCTGCTGTTTTTTTTTTTGTTTTTTTTTCCCCTTTCCTTCTTGCACTTGTAGCATATTGTGACTACTTGTTGTTGTTCGTTAATTTTGTGCTAAATATCTCTTGAAGGCATGAATATTTAGCGGAAAAAGATGACAAGCAAGGCAACATGTTTAGCATCTGACGTTGGAGATAGATTTAGTCCGAATAATGAAGAAATAATAAATCATTTTCTAAGGCACAAGTTACTTGGAAATGATCACCTAGTCAGCAAAATCCCCCAGCTTGATATCTACCAGTTTGATCCTTGGGATTTACCCTGTAAGCAGATGGACAATCTTAAATATTTGTCTCTCTTCCTGCTATGAACATTTTGTGAACTTAATTTGTACGTTTAAATGATTTTTGTAGGGATAAATTCAAAAGATCGAGAAGGGTATTTCTTTTCTCCTCTCCATGCTAAGAACTCCTACACAAATAACGGGAGAATCAATAGGTCAACAAATACAGGTTCATGGCAAGCTAAAGGAAGGGATTGTAAAGTAACATCTGAACTTAATGGGGAAGTAATTGGTATAAAAAAGATTTTTGTTCATTCCTGTATCAAGGATGGAATCAAGTATGTGATGCACGAGTTCAGTGCAAGTTTCAATTTACCTAATTGCCGGGACCTGGTACGTCTATAGTGTGTGTGTGTGTAAGACAGAGACGCAGCATATTCGTATCAATCATACGATTATTTTGTTGTTGTGTTCTTCTAATATGAATCCCATTTACCTATCCAACTTTTGTAGAGGGCTCTGGTTCTCTGTAAAGTAATGATGAAGACGCTAGACAAGAAGACTGAAGGATCATATATGAAGGTTAAAGAGACAGAGGAGGAGGCTAGTAGTCCTCCAGCATCTGATGAAGGTTCTGGTTTTGAAAATGTGATTAGAGTGATCTTTCAACCTATAATAACATCTGTTCTAATATCATCTTAAAAATCGATATGCAGATCAGCAGACTGACAATTTAATCTGTGATGATGGTGGAACAAATTGCTTAGCAGCTTCTGCTTCTGCGAACCATGCTGTAGAATTTACAATTCCAGAAGAGGTGAGACTCGATAGCTAAGTCTTTTAATGTCTATCTAAGCCTGATGCTTTCTTTATTCCCTCTACAGGTGGACCTTGAAATACCACCACATCTGCAATTGTTCCCCGGTTATGATCAGCAGGATTATAACCATGGATTCATATTTTATGACCAGCCACTGATTCTTACAGGGCAACTACACGCTGACAATGGCCCAGGAACTTCCAGTACTGAGGAAGATATGTTCAACGGGTTCGGATCTCTCTGGGATTGACCAGTCCGTGTAAATAGTTTCTTATCATTGCTCTGTACTGATAGGAAACATAAGCTAGAAACTAGAAAGTACGAAACAAACTACCTTTTCCCCCGAGTTGATTTGATCACTGGGAGTAATATTTACACTAACAATCAGCAACTGTTTATGCAACTCTCATGACTCTGTAATTTTTATCTCTAGCTGTCTGTAATGTTTAATCCTATGGATTTCTGCAAGGATGTTGCACCTCTGTATTATGATTTCTGAGTTTTAAGGACTGAAAGTGTTCAGGTATGGAGAATAGAGAGCAGCTGTCCCCTTGATGCTTAAATGGATGAAACAGGATATCATAATATTTGTAGATCTTACAGGTAGAATTTGAACCGTAAATTAACTGGAGTTAACGGACCTGAACGCGTCTTCAGAAAAAAAAAAAAAAAAAGAAAGAAAGAAAGAAAGAAAGAAAGAAAAAGCAGGAATTTGGTTGCTGTATGTATATATATATATATGACGACAGGAGACAAAAGAGCAACTTTCTCTCTGACCGCATCCATCAGTAGCATTGTATAGCTCAGCTATTAGAAATATGAGCATTTCTCAGCAACCAATGTATAGTAAGTTCAACTACTGCCAGAGCACTGAGCAAGCATGCGTCACTGAACTTGATGAACACTGATTTGGGTATTCTTGCCATTTTGTAAGAAATGGATCTTAATTTTCTATGAGCACATGTCGGACAATCAACACAGTAGCAGGTAAAGAAACTATATGGATCTGTTTATACCAAAAACAATTTTCCACTTTTTTTCTTTCGTTTTTTTGAACGGCCAGATCTCTCTCTCTCTCTCACTCACTCTCTCTCTGTCTCTGTCTCTCTCTCTCTCAACAGTTCTGATCTTATTGCTTTAGAGCGAAGATAAAGTAGAAAAATAGGGGGGGGGGGGAATTGAAGTTTGCTTTCTCTCAAGAAGAAGAAAGAAGAAATATATGTATGCGAGTAAAGTTAAAATCATTGTAAAAAAATGTTTTGACCACCGAAATCTAATTTTGACAGTATAAAATTTGACATGAAACTCTTTTTTGGCATGACAGCTCGGTTTTTCTCTAAGAAATTTCTGTCTAGCAAAAAATTCATTTTTTGGGCCGGAAATGTTGCCAAAGATGAGTTACAAAAACACATACCAAGTAATTCTGGTAGCAAACTATTTAATATATACATGCTATTACATGAGAACGGCTAAAAAATTCCAAGGTTTAGACCGCAAGACTAAGTCAATACTTAATTTATGGTTCATAATAAAGCCTAACTGCTCTAATTTCATAATATAACCAATCTTTTTCAGAACATACATGTTCATAGAAAAATCTCCTATCATCCTGCAGCAGAACAATTATGTAGAGTTCTCATATATCACAATTCTACTAGTCGTATTAAACAACTTATTGAAATGTATAATTATAGTATGAACATTTATTTTCTCATGTTAGCTAACACCAAACATATAACCCACTCATTATTATTATCATTATCATCATCATGTTGACATCATGTTGACATTCACTTTTAATTTCATCGTCGTTGTCATCTTCAGGATAGGAATCTTTAAGAATATATTACCTTTTTTTTCCTTTAAAAACAATTTTCACAATTTCGATACCGGTCTAAAAAATTTGGCCCAATTAATTTATCAGCATCAAACATGCTATATAGGTACGTAATATTATTCATATTGATCTATTAACTTATTCGTATGAAAATAATAACAAGTATTAGTTTCATGCATATAAATTTATAATTAAATTTTGATAAGGCCTTTAAATATAAGTTAGTTTCTAATTATTTTCATTTTAATGTAAATTAATAACTCTCTCTATTACAATTTTGCATGGATCTTCTAGCCGGCTAGGATTTCATTTAATTAATTATATATGTTGATGTTTTGGATCTTCATTTTAAGTTGACTTGTGTGCGTTATTGTTATTCAAGATTTTACAGTGATGGTGTGTCAATACGCACTTTGGCAGGATGAAGCTGGCTCTCCATGAATTCTTCTGGGAATTTCTACTCAAAACATCAATGTGAATTGGATTTGTATTTGAAAGAACAACGCAAGAAATACACTCCAAATAATGAATATTATTTTTCATTTTTATTTATTATATTGGACTCCTTACTATCGTATTGCAACTTGAGTATAAGTTCAAGTGTTGGACTACCTTCTACTCAAACATAATATATTTTCAAGTCTAAAACATGGTTTGATTTGAAAGTAAGTTTTATTTTGTTTTTTTTATTAAAATTAAAATTGTTTTTTTTCAAATTAATTTTATTAGTGTTTTTGGGTCGTTTTTGATCTACTAAAATAAAAAATGAATAAAAAAAAAACATTGTTTTCATGTTTTTCCGAGTGAAAAATACTTTAAAAAATAACAATTACCCAACTCTCGCACCCTCTAAATAAAAACTTTGATCTAATATTTACATTACAAGTGCATTTAAAATTGAGTTGCCTAAAGTTGTGAGCCCTAAATATCAAGTTTTGTTTCCAATTCCCACCGGATTCATAAAGAAAGAAAGATTGCAATCATACATAATTCTCAATTTTTGTAGTTTAAGGGTTTGTTTGGCAGTGTGGTTGCGGTTGCTTTTCAAATAGCTTTTCGTGCCAAAATGCATGCCAATGATGTTTGTATTTAGTTGGAAAAGACATGTACGATTCTCCAAAATTTGAGACTCCTAAACTTCCAAACTGTACACAAGAATGCTTAGCATCTCCAATTTCTTTTCCTGCAAATTCTTGAGTGTCTCTTGATACAGAACGCTCCCTGAAAAACCCTATAATGTCTCTTGAGAAAGCCTGCCATAATAAGCATCTATCAGCATCAAGTGTTCGACTTCTCCGCAAAAATAACTAAGTCATTCATTAAATGACGAATTTGGTTGATCATTTCCAAGCAGCTATGACAACAGACATTGCGTGCCATTAAAATTGACAGAAACAAGAATCAATGTCGACCCCCAGATAATCACAACTACTAAAGAATGCTGAATGCCACGGTTTCACCCCATTCACTTCACCAGAGAAGAAAACTCTCTTACACCACTCACATGGACGAGGGAAGTAGAGTTTTGTCAATTTTGTACAGGTCAAAAAACAACAACGAGAATCAACACTCTCGTGTAGAAATATTGGTTTTCATGCAACGTTTGTTACAGCGAAAGCATTGTGGAATCAAACACCTAACAATGTTCTAGGTCAAAAATATTATCTTCAGTGAAAGCAAACCCCTACTTGTACGCCAAAACAAATAGATCACAGAGTGCAGTCATATGAATTGTGCTATGCGTCTATGCCTTCAAGGACATTGGAGCAACGCTTGTGTAAGCAGCACCCTTGACTTTCTTACTTGAACTATCTTTAGATTTGTTTGATTTCCGTTTCTTTGAGGGAGCCTTCTCTTTCAACAATTCTGAAGTCAGCTCTTGCTCCTGATCAGCATCTTTCATTTCTGTTGCATTAGTATCTGGTTCAATAACTGACATTCCATGTAGGGTGTAGTCGAGCAAAAATGTGCTCCTCAAAAGTCTGTCTATCCTGCTTAAATGCCTTTGGGAATATGGGATAAGACCTTCAAGAAGTTCCCCGATGCCTTTTATCTGAACATTGATACCATCACACTGCTAAGTTGAACGTGCATATCTAGAGTTGACAAATTATATAAATGATGTTTGATTAATTTTATTTTTCTACAAAAGTAAACTAAGAGAATGAATTGCCGAACCCCATGAAATACCAGTAGAATTATCCCTTGCAGCAACCAAGAGTGATTAAAACATTCACATCAACCACCTAATTATGTTCCCAAAAACAAAAATGTATATTCATGGATTTTGCAACATGCAACAAGCATCAAGAGTATTATTACACACACAAACACAATAAACAAGCCTAGAGGGATCTATTATGAATTATTTATGCTAAGATAATTGCATGTAGCAAACGCTGAAGCAACAAATAATATTAACTAGACTTCAATATTTGGATTGTTCTGTATTCAAAATCTGGTGTTTGAGTATCTACACAATGACTAAACTTGTAGTATCTAGAAGCTTGTGATATGAAGCATGCTATGAGCCATCTCTATGTTAAACTGAAACAGTTGACCCATGAGAGATTATTACAGAATCCAGTGAAATGCTTTTTATGCATGTGTTACCATGAACAACTGAAATAAGGACAAGTCAGACAATCACCTCAAGAATCTCTGTTGGAGGAAGGATGTTGAAAACTCCAAACAACACATATTGTGCAACATGACACAACTTTGGCTTTGTATTCCATTCACGAACATATTGAAAAAGTTGATGAATTTCTTCCTTGCCAAGAACATGGAGGGCTTTCTCTATCTGACTGCTACCTTCCTTCTTCCTGCAGGATACTTGAATAAGCTAATGGGATAGCATACAGAAAACACATATAGGCACATATTTATTGATGTAATATCATTTCCAACCTGCAAAGTTCAGCAAACAACTCAAAAAGTTTATTAGGCCTGTGAAGTTCAAATGCTATTTGGATAGCTTTAATGTAGTCAGCATCTAACACAGCATTTTCCAATTCTTGACCTCTCAATACCCCTTCCTCCTGCACATACCCAACAAGTATTATTAATAAACTAAAAAAACAATTCAAATGATATGACATCATTCAGCACCATCCAACACAGTAATTACATTAGGCATTGTACGACCAAGATAATAAAACTTCACGACTTGTAAGGTTACATAATTCATTCTAGTTTGCTAAGCACAACCAAAAATAGCACACCAAGAGAGTTGAACATGTTTACTTCTTTTCGGAAAGCTTCCTCTTTATCTGAAGCAGTTGAATCATACCACAGATTAACAACAGCATCACCACCGCCAGTTGCAAACATTTCTGTCTTTTTTCCGATTGCCAAGGCCCAAACCTGCAAATCAAAATCTTACATTAGCAAAGGATGAGCACCACAAAATTAGTGAATGACTACAAAGCCTCTCAACTACATGAGCTGCTTGCACCAGAAAACAGAATTTTTCTGAGTATCTATACAAAAAATTGTAAGAGGTAAGTTTATAAAAGTATAGTTTGGGGAGAGAAAATTGTAAATTTAGTGCCTGTTCTTTGTCAAAATTTCTATTCCTATATTTCAAATTTGTTGTACATGAGTTCATGTACATTTAAAAATCAATCAATCAAGTACATTTACTACAAAAATAACCATGATGTGGCAATGGTCTAAACACTCTTGAGAAAGAGATCTAATCATGCAATAGCCGAATCAGCAACACCTTACCAGCCCCTGATGGGGTATTTGGATGCATACAGATTGTCAAGGACCAGGCACAAACGCAGCTTTTCCCATTGACCCATCTAACTCAGCCCACATCATTACTATTTTGTTAGTTTCAATAATCTAAAAGGATCATTCATCAGAGAAATGGTATCAAAGCCATAAGGAGCCTGAATAACTATTTGTCTATTTCTTTAATAAAGATCATCAAAATATAAGCATTACTTTCAGATGCATACTCTATCCTAAACTAACCCTGCTCCCCTCAAACTCTACCCAGGCCAAGGCAGACTGATTACAAGTCACAAGAGTACCCTTTTCATTCCTGTCCCCCCTCACTTTTACTTTTGAAAGCACTCAAGGAAGGATGCCGCATTGCAAAGTTGACCTTTCATGATTTCTAGTACAATGGTAAAACCTGACCTCCCATATTAATGATCATTTAGCACTGTTACTTGGACATACTTCTGCCTTCTATAGAAATCATACTGTATGAGAACAAATGAAATCTAGGTTAATGCAATAACTGATATCCTCTGCGACCCAACAAATTGATAATCATCCATGCAGCCATGCATAGAAGAAAGTAAACTTCTTGCCCACTTGCATGTGGATCATCAACTCAAGATCATATTTACAGTTGTGCTGTTGTAAGAGCCTAGAAAATTCTTCACTACAGTGTTTCAGTTGTTTTACACATCAGTATCCAGAATGATAAATGTAGAAAACGAGAACTTTAGTTAGAGACAGCTGGTTCAGAAAGAAAAAATGATTCATCACCTTGTCCTCATGTTGATCATATGTAGCAGTGCATTCATTTGTTTTGACTGTCCATAGCTTTACCAAACCATCAGCACCTAAAAATATTTATTCAAGCTGATTTAAAATAAGATCACAAACATTTAAAATTTAAAAGAAAAACTAAAGCAGCATAAACCTCATTACCGCACGAAACAAATTGACTTCCACGAGTAAGAAATGATGCTCTTAAAACACTTGATGTGTGCCCTTCAAATGTTTTCAAGCATGACCCATCAGCTATAGCCCACATCTTTATTGTTTTATCACCAGATGCTGTTATAACACATTGATCAACTGGAGAAAACTCTACTGACCATATTCCTCTTTTATGCCCTTTAAGTACAACTACAGATACCAGATCTGGCAGCCTCCACACACAAGCAGTCCGGTCCTGAACAAAAAAATCAGGATTAAACAATTAAATACAGATAATTTATAGAAACTACGTAGAGAAGTAATGGTTTGTAGGCTACTAACTTGTGAACCGCTACAAACCAAACTATCATTTGGTGCAATAGCCAGCGAATTTATATCCTTGTCATGTGCTGCCACCACAGCTTTTGCTTTCAAATTTATAGGCTGGTCTGCATCATCTGAGATACCATCTAAACTCCACACCTTGATGGTACGATCACTAACCAAAGGCATTATATAGGATATTTAGTGACAATCAAAATAAGAGAAAATATTGACTATTAAGTGTAAACTAAAGATAAAAAGATACTATCCAATTCTATAATGATATTATTTCACACACAGCAGCAGCAGCAGCAAATGGAACAGAAAGGCATATTGAATTATTGTCACATTTAGCGATTTATGAGTAAGCTAAATATCAACATAAGTATTCTTAAAAAGAAAAATCTCAGATTGGCTTAAATAAGGCACAAAGGGGGTAAAACAATAAGAAGATTAAGAAGATCAGGGGAGGAAGAAAAAATAAACATGACAACTATGCTGACATTGAGAACCAAACCAAACTCCTATGTGCATCAGTCTTAGGAGAGGAAAAGGGCCAGTATCCATCAAAAGTCCCAATAAATATAACCTATTGGAGACAGCCCTACTCTTCAGCATTTTCACAGAATTGGCTGCTCCATAAAATCAAACCTGCACTGTTGTGGGCTTGTGGTTGAGGCTCAAGACCTCTACCATTACACTAGACTGATTTCTCAGACAGAAAGATACATATCATATAGGCAACATGACTTCTCAACACTTAACATTTTCTCAATATCCAATATTGCTGCCACGGAGCACAACTGGAGCATCATCATGTGAAATCCAAATAATGAATAAATAGAATTGCCTGGGAAAGTGCTCACCTGCTACCACTAACAAAGAAATTCTTCCACTTCTTTGAAAATGCAACAGCTCCAACACCTCCCATGTGACCTGTGCCAACACCAATGCAATTTCTGCTCTCTGAATTCCACAACCTTACCTATTCACAGAACAGACTAAGAGATTTAGCATAACTTCAAATGCAAACAGAGACTAAACACAATAACTAACTAGCATGTTATTGTTAAGATCAAATACCAAAGAAAAACAGACAATTGCATTAATTATTTTAGTGCATAACAGCAAAGGGAAAATTACAAACAAGCCGTTTACCACAACATTTTGTAGAAAAACAAGAAACTTACACTGTTGTCCTTACTTCCTGTTGCAAGAAGTGGCCTTCCAGAGCTTGATACACAGGTGTCAAGGCATAAAACAATTTCAGTATGACCTGCCAATACATAGGAGCATGACATAGATTCCATGTCATACACTTGAACCTGCATTGTGCAAATTGAGACACATGTTAGGAAGCAGCACTTCAAATAGAATTTCGAATTGATAACATTACAAACAAACCCAAGCACTCTAATTTAGCCAAGATCAGTATACATAGACTATCAAATACCCAGCAGTTTCATGGACATAGGAGTATTAAAAGAAAGGAGAGTAACTATAGAAGAGATGCTTATCAGATCAACATATCAAGAAACATCTATTTCTTTCTGGCCAAAAACTAATCCAGTGATCATACTAAATATCTAGCATCTACATGCAGCAATTGCTAACTACCAATTGTTGTATAAAACTCAAAGCAACCAAACCATATATCCAAGTACACTATATTAATTGCTAGCCTCCAGATATCAGCACATATATGATCAAGGTAACAGAAATTAACTAGCAACTTACCTGTTCAAGATTTGTAGCAACAGCAAGAAACTTTTCCTCCTCTCCCAGAAACCTCATGTCAAGAATCTCTTCATTATACCCAACAAGCCTCTTGTTCAGAATTAACTTGAATTTCTCTTCAGGGTGTCCAAGTAGAGAGTAGAACAGAAAGTGATGATCAACGGTCACACAAAGTAAACCTTGATCTAATGGAAGGATAACAGCAGCAGTGAAGCCTCTCAGAGAATCATCTGTGTCAGAGGAGACAGCAACATCTGAGGACTTCTGTTCATACAAGCTAACCCCACTGTCAAAACAAACAAATAATAAGAATGAACTAATATGGTACATTTCAATCTCAAAAGCACAATTCAAGATAAAACATGCAAGTCAGTCCCCAAAGCATCCAGTAGAATAGATTTCACATTAATTAATTAAAAAGCATCTGTATATTTTACCATTCAGAATCCCATATTCGTACAATCCCACGTTCACCAACTGTGACAAAATAAATTGGTGATGACCTGTCTCTCCTCTTCCCACTTTGCTGATTGCATGAACCCAGAAATGAAGCTAACTCAGTCCCTGATTTAACTACACACAAACCTTCCAGCACTTCATAAGTTGGAATAGTCATCTTGCATACATAGTCATGAAGGTCCCACAAGTTTACAACCTAAAATCACAGAGAAATTGGTTTCTGGTTAACAGCTTGCATATGCAAAAAAGCCATTTGCAGATTGAGACCACTGCAGCATACTAAGATAGTGTTTGGTATGTTGGACAATGATGTACTGGACATGGACATGATAATTTTTTGTGAAGTTGTTGGGTGCATCTTTGGACAGTATAATAATCATTTTTGTCTTGTTCAAGGTTGTTCTAGTGAAGAAATTTGTCTCATAAAAAAAGATAGGACAAGCTTGTCAAATTCTCTTCACAAGGATTAACCCGGGGTAATCCAAGTCAACATAAGGATAAAATTAACTATTATCATAATTTGAAAACCCGACTAAGGAGTCGACCCGTGGCAAGGCCCGAGTCACGGATTGGGTTGACCATTGACCCAGGTCAACATAAGGATAAAAATGATTATTATTATCATAATTTAAAAACCTAACTCGGGGGTCGATCCAGAGCGAGGCCCAGGTCATAGGTCGGGTTAACCATTGACCATTGACCTAGGTCAACATAAATATAAAAGTAATTATTATCATAGTTTTAAAATTTAACTCGAAAGTCGACCCGAGGCAAGGCACGACTCATGGGTCAGGGTGACCATTAACCCAAGTCAACGTAAAAATAAAAGTGATTATTATCATAGTTTTAAAACCCGACTCGGGGGTTGACCCGAGACAAGGCCTCGGTCAGGTTGACCATTGATCGGATTAATGTAAGGATAAAAATAATTATTATTATAATTTTAAAACCCGACTTGAAGGTCGACCCGAGGCTAGGCGGAGGTTAGGTTGACCGTTGACACAGGTCAACGTAAGGATAAAAGTAATTATTATTATATTTTAAAAACTCAACTCGAGGATTGATCTGGTGTAGGACCCGGATCATAAATAGGGTTGATCATTAACCCAAGTCAACGCAAGGATTAAAATAATTATTATAATAGTTTTAAAATCCAACTAGGAGATCAATCCGAGGCAAGGCCTAGATCACGGGTCGGGATGATCAATTCAGGTTAACTTGAGACAACAATAGAATAAAAATGAGTATTATCATAGTTTTAAAATTCAACTAGGAGGTCGAAACAGGGCAAGGCCTGAGTCACGGGTCAGAAGGGTCAACTCAGGTTGATCTGGGTCACTGGTCAAGAGGGACAACCTAATTTGACCCAAATTAAAAAAAAATCAAAGCAACCTCGTTTTGAAAAAAAAATTCAAAAAAACGTCAAAGGATTTTTGACATGTGTTTTATCTCGGGTTGACTGGGTCCCAGGTCGACCCAGGTTTTTGACTTGGTGAGGTCGGATCAACCCTTCCTCTATTGTTTTAACCTTGGATTGGTCCAGGCCTCGGGTTGGTTGTGTCCCGTCTAGTGTCTACCGAACACAAATAAAACAAATTGTCTAGTCCAATCCAAAGCACACCAAACACAAGACAAGAAAGTTATTTATCCTATCTAATCTAGTTCAATCAATATTATCCAACATACCAAACACTACCTAAATAAACCTAATTCAACATTAAGCAAAGTAAACTTTACATATTTCTTTTGATATTATCAAGATTAGTTAAGTCGTACCTTATCTCTTCCAGCAGTAAGCAATGTCCATCCATCTTCAGACACTGCCATAGACGTAAGTGCTGAGAAATGCCTTTCTAATGTTGCGATACACTTCTTTGCTAGAAGATCCCAAACTCGTACAGTAGCATCAGCACTTCCTGAGAAAAGCTATAAGAAAACAGCCAAAAAGATCAGCTATAACACCTCAGTAACTAAATGCACAGAAGCACGCAAAAAACATGTCTTCTTCATAAAGATTAATTCATCCAGCAATCTAAAATCATCCCGTGCTCTAACTATATAGACCATTTGATGTTATTAAAAAAAAAAAAAAAAACCCACTAATAGTCTTTTTAAGTTAGGAAATGTCACCATGCATGCAGAGAAGACACATTCATATTGTGGCCATCCAGCAAATATGATTCAAGATCCACTGAAACACATACTGCCTAACCAATTTTATAAACAATATTTTATAAAAAGGCCCAGACAAATCTTAAGGAGAATCTGAAAAGAAGCTAAACAAAAATTAGGGTAAAATATCCCATTAAACTACTCAAGAGCCAACTAATTCAGTTTCACACTTGAATATTAATAATTGGTTAACTATGTAGGCATTCGTTAAGATTTGAAGCAAGTTGTTACCTACCTATGTTTTTTCTGTTGTCTTTGCTCTGTTGTTTTTTGTCAATGACAATATCCCTAAAATTAACAGTGACATGACACAATAACCCAGTTTGCATTGCTCAATATAACTTAAACTCTCCCTCTTTTTCATAGGGTTTTATGCTGAGTTTTTCAATAGCACTTTCAGCAATCCTCCTCTCTTCAAGATAATTTTTGGTAAATCCTCATTCTTTTAGTCCTCTGTCTCTACCAAGTTACTGCACACATTTTTTACAGTCTCATGAGGGAACTACAATCCCCAAATCTGATTTTAAGTGAGAAATTGTTTTGTTCTAAAGTTAGCCATAAAAAGGAAAAAGTGATGCATAGTATTAGCAACCTCGAACTTAAATACAAATTCTAGTCTTTAACTAACATATATGTTGTCCAGTTATCATAAAATCAACATTAGACTTAAGAAAAGAGGAAGAGCTTAAATCGAGTGCAGATCACACAAGGGATAGAGGTAAATAAGGAAACAACAACAACAACAAACATAATTATGACTGGGTAAGAAGTGTTGTCATAAGTTGCATAGAAGTTACCAGAGTTTTATTGGTATCAGGATGGAACATAATGCTAGTCACAACGTCTTTATGCCCTTTAAAGTAATGAGTACAGAAGCCACCATCAACATCCCAAACAAGTACTTTCCTATCAGCTCCTGCAGTTGCAAGCAACCCTCCAGAAGCATGGCAAGCCATGGACATCACAGGACCATCATGGCCCTGCCCAATCGCAACAACACATCAACCAACCAAAACAAAACCACTAAAGTAATCACTCATTAATCAATGCAAAATCGATTTCTAAATCAAACCAACTTCGATTAAAACAGCAATAGTCAAAATTAAACATACCTTCCAAGAGCGGATGCATTTGAAAGTGGACAAGTCCCAGACCCTTATAAGCCTGCTGTGCCCGGCAGAAAAAAGAAATCTATCATTGGGGTCAAGAGCTAAGGCGGTTAGACCAGAATCTGTATCAACCTCTATGCTGGCTTTTATTGATGCGTTGGAAGAATCCAAAATCTTGATAGCGTCCCCGTTCGCGCAAGCAATGAAGGAACCGTCAGAAGAGACAGCAAAAGGGCCTCCGCTGTAGAATTGCTGCAGAGACGGGACGCACCTGTAGTTTTTCTTTATTTGTAATGACGACATGAGGAGCAGAGTTAGCTTTATATGGGTGTTTAAAGAACGGAGAAGAAATTTTTGGTGGAAGGGATAGAGGAGGAGGAAGGAAGGTTTTGTTTGTGCTTGTAAGGGCAAGCCAAAGAGAAAAGTGATGTTAGGGTTTAAGGATGTGGGTTTATTTCTTGGTGGGTCCCGACATTTTGCACTTCTTTTGAGGGTGGCTACTGGTTGAGATTTCTTCATATTCATATTATATTTATTATTTCTCAAGTAAAAAATTTATATATTTATAAATTATATATCATATATAAAATAAAATAGTATATATATATATATTGTGTATATAAATATGTATGTAAACCCTCTATTTAAAATCGATAAATCAGTGCTAAAAATAATAAATTTTAATAAAAAAATAATAATTAAGAAGGAAAATTTTCTATAGATTAGATGAGAATCTTTTGAAATTTAACTTTAATTTTAAATAAAATAAAGTAATGAATTGATTCGTGAAATAATAAATGTGTGTGTAAACCCTCAACTTAAAATCGATAAATCAATGCTAAAAATAATAAATTTTAATAAAAAAATGATAATTAAAAGGAAAATTTTCTATGGATGGGGATGAGAACCTTTAGAAATTTAACTTGAATTTTGAATGAAATAAAGTAATGAATTGATATGTGAAATGTTAACCAGTAATGAATCGTGTAAATTCCTTAACTAGGTAAAATAATTATCTAAAGGAAGGTTTTTATAAATTGGAGAGAAAAACAACCATAGTATAATATTAATAGAGTAGAATTCTAAAAAAAAATAATGTATGATTTTATACATGAAAATTGTTGATTGTCGTTATAAGACTCGCATACAATGGCACTATTTTAACCAAAAGTGATGAAAACTCTAAGCAAATTTTTATGATGGTTATGGATAAGAGAAATGGAAATAGGATAACATTAATGTGAAGCCCATTGTGCCATTTTTCACTGTCAAATTAATCCTAATTTTGGATATGGTATTCTTCTTAACCTCTTCTACAATCTAATTGTTGGGTATTCCAATATCATTTTTTGTTTGGAAGTTACAATTGAAAAAGTAAAACTGTACAAAGTTGGAATTTCTTACTTCGGAACAGTCAACTTCAACACTGTGTTTCTTTTTCGTCTACCATTAGATTGCTTATAAATTTGGAAGAGAGGTTCAAAATATCAGTATATTTCTTATGCATGGTGGAGATTTTAAATAAAGACACCAGGAAGAAGCTGTTCTCTTTTGGCAATAAAGGTCTAGAGAACCCTGATTTTTCAGGTCAATTTGGTATAAAGGCAATCATGTCTAATTTAACTGCTGGATCTTTTTGTTTTTGAGATATATTGTGAAAGACTCCAGGTTCTATATTCTGACCATGGGTTTGAACATATAAGCAATGGTTAATTACGTATTGCTTCTTGAATCTGCTACTAGTTTCTGAAAAATTTAGAAAACTTGATTGAATACATGTTTCGATGAAATCAAAGTTGTTAGGGCTTATGGAAGATGTAGTAGTGAAATGTGTTGTTGTTGATATTGCTATGAATTGTGTTGTTAAACATGTTTCATGATTTAGGTTAAGTGAAATTATGATGAAAATTGAAGAGAAACCTCATGATTTCTTATAGGGGTGCATTCAGCTACAGTAGGGGAAAAAAATAGGAATAGGAAAATTGAGTTGTATTCTTAAATATTGGTTAGTGAAACATGTAAATGAGTTGATTAAGTTGAAATATTGGGAAAATGTAGAAAAAAAATCCAAAGGAAATGGACTTGGATGTTTCGGCCTAAGTATAAGAATTAAGAGGAAGGATTTTGAATGTAATATTGTATTGGATTAATGATTTAAAACTTGAAATCCAATGTGATAAAATAATCTTGAACAAGAATTTGAAAAGAATTCATGGATTTCTTCATGGAGGCCATTTAGCCAAAATAAGTTATAGGGGAAGAGATAAGAAATTGTATAAGGATTTTTATATAATGGTAGTTATATGTGTAAACGAATGGGTTTAAGATTAAATTTAGAAGGAAAAGGTTGAAAGGGACACATGGTTTCTATAGGTATAGTTTCGACCAAATTGAAAAGAAATGTGGGAATACCATGATTAAATTCAAATGGTAAAAATATTCTCATAGTAAAAATTATCAGCAATAACGATTAAACGTTGAGAAAGAAATTGGAATATATATATATATATATATATATATATATATGTGTGTGTGTGTGCGCGCGCACGCGCGCGCGCGAGCATAAGTGGTGATGCATGAATAAGCATTGACATGTTGATAACCGTATGAATGCTTTACTTGATAAATTTTGGAAAGTTTAATTTCAAAGAAATAAAAGTAGTGATATTATTATTAATAAGATGATACGAATGAATTCATAAATGCCTTGCAAGAAAATTTAGAAGGATGTATAAGTTGAGAAGTGGTAGCTAAATATATATTAATGACATGTGAAGTAGAGTTGAGGATGAAGAATAAAAATTGTAAGCATGTGTTTTGATGGTATGGAATAAGTATGAGTATGAGAAATTGAATGACCTAGAAACTCCAATGGATTGGATGAATTGGTTAAAGAAAAATAATTAGAAGTTTAAACTAAGTATTGATGATGAACTTGTGTGAATGTGATTAAGAGTATACGAGAATTCACATATATGGTGGGGTTCATAAAATATTAATAATGATACCCTTTATTTTATTCATGAGAGGTGCTGGAGCGAGATCATCCGTATTTGGAGGAGCTCACTTGGTTGGAGGAGCATGAGGAGTATTCAGAGTGGTACCCGTCTTCTTTAGAGCATGTATAACAGGAGTTTAAGGTAAGAATCGTCCCCTTACTTCTTTGATTTGCTAAAAGTTTTGAATGCTCGAATGTGATAGATATTATATGTATTGTGTATTTATGTGTATCATAAGAAATATAGTTATGTGAATATTGTCTACGGACATGAATAATATTGTTATGTGAACATAGCCTATGGCCATGATAAATATTGTTACATGAATGTTGCTAACATGCATGAGAAGTATTATTATTGTGTGAATATTGTCAACGGGCAAGAGAAATAATATTATCGTGTGATTGTTACCAACGAGAAGGAGAATATTATTATTGCTTGAATGTTGCCTACAAGCAAGAAGAATATTATTATTGCGTGAATGTTGCCCACGGGTAGGAAAGTTAATATTATCGTGCGAATGTTACCAACGAGTAGGAAATATATTAAATTATGGGGTAGACATTAGTTATACCTTGAATTATATAAAGATACTTGACCAATCAAGAGAAAATTCATCACCCTAGATGAATTAAAAAAAATATTCTATATGTTCTCAAATAGTATTGACTCAGAAATCCTTGGCTAAAATGGAATAAGATTTGAAAAGAGTTTGAAATTTTATTCAAATTATCAATAACTATTATATAGAAAACAAACATGATTTAACATGGCAGACACACTTCATGCTTTAATGTTAAATGAACATTAATACCAAATGACTATTTAAAAATTTAGGAATTGTGCTTAATTTTGTCAAACCTCATGAAATCAACAAGGTAATTGAGAAAAAACACTTTACCCATTTGTTTTGTACTTAAAATAAGTCTTGCGGGTAACTTTCCACCACTCCTTTTTCTTCCTCTAATTTCTTTGATTTCTTTCTCTAACACTCATTTTCTCACACTTTAATCTTCCTTGGATTATTGTGTTTAAGTGTTTAAACTCTATTAATTTCACACATTATGTTCTTAACTTGATTTTTCCTACGAGATTTTGGAGAAAAAACAAGGAAGAAAAGATGAAGAAAACTATTTTTCATCTCTCATGGTTGACAATTTAAAGTGAAGGAGTGGCTAGAAATTTTTCAAAAATTATAGTTTTTCCTTTGACGCAAGTCTTTTAAGTAATTCCAAGTAATTCTCCAAGTTTTTGATGAAATTTAATATTGTTTTTGAATGAATTTATTTGTATTCCTCGACTAACCTTCGAGAATTATTCCAAATTTACATTAGTTATTTATTATTTTATTTATTCAATATTCATTTCAACTTGCTTAAAATACCTAGGGTTTAGAATTCAATTTTGTGAGAACTGGTGAAATATCAAATTTAGAAATGGTTAATTTATTTGGTGATAATTTCATTGATTGTCTTGAAGGCATATATAACAGTAAAACTAGTGTTATGTAACAAGATTTTAAAGGCTTAATAAAATAATAAAGTAGAAAAGATGAAGACTACAGTAAAATCAAATAATAAGACATTTTTCTGAATAATAGGAAATGGTGTCCTTGTCATGGAGTGTGTATATATATATATACAGAAAAAAGTTCTAAAAGAGGACCACGAATCATGTTTTAAGCTCATTCAAGGAGCACAAAAATATATCGAGACCTAAAAGAATACTATTGGTGATCTAGTATTAAAAAGAGATAGCAGAGTTTGTAGAAAGATGTGTTTTTTATCAGCAAATAAAGTTAAAACATCGATAACCTACTAGAGAGTTACAACCTCTTCTAGTATTGGAATGGAAATGGGAGAATATCACAATTAATTTTGTATTGAAACTTTCAAGGAGTAATAGAGGTTGTCGTGGTGTGCATGACGTCGAATGATGAGTCTTCCTTCTAAATTGAAAGTGGACTTTCAAGGAGTAATAAAGGTTGTCGTGGTGTGCATAACGTCGAATGACAGGTCTTCCTCTTAAATGGAAAGTGATTTTGGATGTGTTGGGATTAATCATAAAACTATTATTTGAAGGGTTAAGGGGTCACCACCTATTGGTCTACAAGAGTCTGAGTAAGGAGACTAGTTGTGCATGAAAAAGACGCGTCACCGCTAGTATATCCTACCTATGGTAAGCTACATTATTAATTGATTGTTTTTTCCTAGGTCATGTTTCAATTCATTGGCATGTCTATGATTTAAGAATAGATCCTCCTCGGTAAGGATGTCTCTGCCATATCAGACTAAAAACCTAACCATTTTAAAGCCCAAAATTTAACGATGTATTTATTTTTATTTTGTATCTTTAATACATGTGGATATACTTTATAGTGTAATTTAATATTCCCAAATATTAAAGTCTACAATTAGTTCCTAACATTTTATTTTTTCCAATTCATTCAATTTAATACCGGGAATATACATTACATTGTAAAATTTATACCCTATATAGTAATTAAACAAATTGAATTTTGTGGTGTTTTTGAAATTTCGGTCAAATGCTATGGATAATCACAAACTTGTTATGATATCCATTAATTGATTTTTGTATTTTTTAAAGTATGATAAAAAAACAATTTATTTCATCTTAAAATATGCATGAAAAAGTTTAGAATTTAGCCATATGCAATTTAAAATAAACTTGTATTTTTTGAAAGAAAGATTTTTGTTTTTTTTTATGGAAAGAAATAAGTTAATTTAATATTGAAAAAGCACCTCGTGTATAGGTCACAATCTCAAATATTAAATATAAAAGGGTAAAAATAAAGTGGAGAACTCAAAATTAATTGCAAGATGTTCTTTAAAAAATTTAAAAATTTATTTCAATTAGCCAACCATAATTGCAATAACTTTGATGTGAAATTGAGCCAACCACACTCACAGTGACTAAGAGTGTGTCTTAAAACACGAGATATGATTATTGAAATGAATCAATGGATGCATAGGTAATGGAATGTTGGTCTTCACATGAAAGTGGTTCTATAATAAATATAATAAAAGGAAGGGAGGCTTATCAATTGATGAAGTGAATGAAAGTGGTCTTATAATAAATATAATAAGTTGTATTTTAAAAATTATTTTTAACATCAGCACAACAAAACAATCTAAAAATATAAAAAAAATTATTTTAAAAAAAATTTCAAAATTTTTTAGAACATGGTTTTTACCGCATTCCCAAACACTCTCGAACGTTTATTTATGTTATTAAGACGAACATCTACAAGGCTTTCTTTGTCATTTCTCACATCAAAAGGGTTAGATTTATAATAATAATAAAAAAATCTCACGCATAGATTCTTCAAGTATAAGAGTATGAATTAGCAATACGATTCTCTTTTCTTTTCTTATAGGAGAGAGCCTCGACTCATCTTTTTTTTTTTTTTAATTGATCCACTTGAATTTACTTAACATAGACAGAGACAAATTAAAAACTCTTTCCATTAAATAAATACAAAGGGAACCGTTTTCCTTAAAAAATATTGAGTTAACTGATGCCACAATCCACCAGTGCTTAGTTAAATAATCAAAGGCTTTCTAATCCAGCAAGTGCCTGTAATAGGCCTATCTGAAGATGTATTCTTGAGTCATGTCCTTCATTTGATTATTCGTGTATTTTTACTTTTTTGCTATATATATCCAAGAAAGCATATTTATTAGGAGAAGATCAGATTACGTATATCCCTTTAGGAAGAGCAAGGAAAAACCTTGATTTGAACCTACTTTTATCAGACTGATCTCCTTGATAAGTTAAGAATCAAAGGAAACTTGGACATGCCTAGAGAGTTTTGAGTAGCTAAACCATTGTTGATGAACTCGACATAAAATCAAATGGTAAAGTACAAGTATTTCCTTGCCAGAACCAAGGACTCTACACAGAATATGCAGCCTCAAATCAGTGGAAGCTCATTTTAACCTAGAAAATGTAACAGTAAAGAACATTACATCTCTATCTAAGAAGAAAAAAAAAAAATGGGAGCGCAGATGAAGTTATTATTTGCTTGCCCATCTGGGCTGCAATCAATCAACTCGAAGTTTACTGTCAAAGTCCACCATTAGCTTGTTTAGTTTCTTATTGCTTATCCTTTGTTGGTGGATTCTTGTATCTTCCAAACTGCAAACCAAGTGAACAGAAAAGGTTACTTACTGCACTAAACACCCACAAAACACACACTCTGTCTTAGCCACAAACCCACCGCAGATTGGAGAACTGCTGATTTATATATTCAAGCATGGCTTGCAAGTATCTCAAAGAGGTTAATGCATAGAGTGAACACTTCCATTGTTATACACACAAGCTCAAGTTCATGCACTTTACACTACTTTCTGAAAATTTGACTCTTTTCCGCTCATACTCCTAGCTAGTTTTTTATCTGAACACCGCCAAACATGTGTTGTGAAGGCATTTGATCAGATTTTCAAGCCACAAAAGAAATGATAATAACAAGTCATCATGTCAAAACCAACCTCTGAGGAAGTGAAGATTCGGAGGGTGGCAACAGCGTGTTAGCGAGCTTAACAGCATCTTCGTTGCATTTGATGACATGGTTGAAGCAGAGATATCTTCCATAAGATGTAATGTCTTCAAATACATGGATGTGTGTGTCCACGATGAACCTGAGGTCCACAGTAACAAATACACCATCTTCATACATTTCAGCTGCTCCTTTTAAATAAGGATTTGCGATTGTTAGATCAGGACTCATCAAGAGCCCTCCATTTACGGTCACCATGTTGATGCTTCGGTCCATTGCTAGAGCCCATGCTGTCTTCTCAGCTAGCGTTTTTGATAGTGCTTGCCATAGCTGCTCAGAAATGTAAATCTCGTCAATCAAAACTTATCTATTACAAGTTTAAAGCAGGTCAACATATCTGGTTCCACATAGTTATTAATCATAATAACTAGAGTTGGATGAAAGAATATGGGAATATTTATGCTTTTCTGTTGTTAGCTTCGTCAAATAATCATCTCGATTCAAAAGCTTAAGCTTTTAGTATTATTCTTTAACACACTCTCTCAAGTAAAAGTCTTTTGGGTTTGAAACTTGCATAGATTCATACTATCTTATGCTGTTAATTAATTTTAATTAGGAGAGAAAATGACGGTGATAAGATTCGAACTTGCGACTGTTTGGTCTTTAAAGCTCTGATATCATGTCAAATAATCATCTTAACCCAAAAACTCAAGCTATTACGTGAGGTTTCTAAATATAATTTATATTATTGTCTAACTAACCTCACCCCATTACTTACCAAACTAAGCTAATGATATAGGGAGTAGAATAGCCAGAAAATGTTGACAAAATAATAAGCAGCCAACATCATCTTCTAAATTTATGATTAATGTGATTATTCTGTGCCATATACTTGCACTGGCATGAAATTCACAGGGGCAAACAATAAATCAGATAAAGCGAAAAAAAAATCAGCACCCTTTTGTGGTGCTTCCATCTCCGTAAAATAGAAATATTGACTAGTCTTTCGATAAACGTATGCATCCGCAACCTACAAATACCAATTAAGATGAAGCGTTTAGAATTTAAAAGATCTTGAATACCTTAAACTTTCTGCAGAAATTTAGGTCACTCCAATTTCTCTCATCAAGATCAGGTGCCTTTCTGTGACTGTCATTCCATATAACAGTTGTTGCAGAGGAAGTGAAGACAACTTTGTCTATAGTGTTTGTTTGTGCACATGCTTCCAATACATTGTGTGCTGCCCTCACCTCTACATCAGCCATGAATTCCTGCACCAATCAACCGGGCTTTATGTATCAATATCATTGCTCTGATATCTCCCTCCCTCTCTCTTTTATTTATTTGTTTTTTTTTTAATAATCCCGTATGTGCGCGCGCGCTCCTGCACTAATATAAGAAGAAGAATGTAGAGTTGGCATACATCATAGGTGGGTTGATCTGAGGGGGGCTCAAAGGAATAAAACAAGCCACAGCATCCCTTCAAGGCATCCATTATGCTGTGGTAATCAAAAGGGTCGGAATGGAAAACTTTCAATTTCTCGTTGTTGCAGGATAATCCTTCAAATGATTGCCATAATTTACCTGCAAATCCAATTGTCCAATAAGCAACGCGAGAGAGAAATTCCGTACATGAGAATAATAATAATAATATGTGAAAACTAGAAAACAAATTCTACATACACTCTGGTACGAATTACTATGAACGTTGAAAACAAGTAATCACATAACTATAGCACACTTAGCCTTGGGAAACATACATAAAGCAGGCGAGTGGTGTTATATTCGGTATGACCAGTACTGTAAGGAGAAGAATCTCCATTTCTTTGCAGGGTAACTGATAATATTGTTTTTTTCTCCAATATTAATGTCTCCCTTTTGGCTAATAAATATTCTATTCTAGTTGAAACTGAGCAAGTTGATTTTTGTAAAATTATTAGGAGGAATACATGATTCCATCAGGGTTTGAATTAATTGAAGTTGCTGGAAGCGGACCAAATAATCTAGCTCTATAATCATATAAAAAATAAAGACAAGATTGGCTCGATTGTAGAGTAATAAGGTAGAGGAGCCAGGAAATATCCATCTAAAGTTTCTATGGGGAACTAATTAGGAGGCATATGACGATCACGAATACCAAGCAAGGTATGATTCATAATAAGAAAAAATTACAAGAGAATAAGAGTTAAGGCAAAAAAACAAAACCCAAACAAACCTTGGTTTTGGACAGCAGCATGGACACTGTAACCTCTCTGTAAGAGCCTGTGCACAATGGAAGAACCTAAAGGCCCAGAAGCATCCATTACACAAACTGTCTTTGAAGTTTGATTGAAAGAAGCGGCTGTTGCCATATTTTTTAACTTCGCTAGAGAAAGAAGAAGAAGAAATGAGCAAGGCAAAATGAAAAGGAAATATGCAAGTATTTAACTGGGAGAGAGCATTAAAGGAACGTGGCTGGTGATAGTTGGGGAGGTGGTAGGTACTGTAAGTAGCAGAGAAAAGAAACGAGAGTTTGGAAAGAGCCAACAAAGGATTTCCATTGTGAAAAATGGCATTAAATCTTGGTGGGGTTCATTGTATAGTGAGTTTGGTAGCAAACTAGGCGCAGCTAGCATTTTGAGTTTGAATTTGCATGCTTGCTTGCTTATCTATTTAATGAAGATAGAGATGGAGACAGCATGTAATCTTTCATATGAACCAATACTGACACAACATCTTCATAGTATTTATAAGTTATAGCTGGCAAGGTGGTGGAGTCCTTTGTGCATTGTTATTTGCTGATGATTATGATGAGTCGAGTCATTTACATGATGTATAGCTGGAAATACTTCAGAATTTAATGCTCCTCTGCAAGTCAACTACTTTTCGTGATTTTCAATTTACTTTCTCCATGCACTGCATCTGGGATTTGACTCTGTCAGCTCATCAAGGTTCTTCTCTTCTATGCTTCTGTTTTATTCCACTACTCGTCATGCTTATTATTATAATCCAATGCCTGACATTATATAATTCATTAGAAAATGATTCTTAAATACGTCACGATTCAGCTTTTTTTTCTATATTGAACATATGAGCTTCGTTGATATTGCATATGGGATTGGATCATTAATTTCCCCTTTCACGAGCTACTAATCAAATCATACGTGTATATTATTGAAAACAAAGGGATTACAGTGACTGCCTTGGGCCATGAACGAAGAGTATGGCTTTCAGAGCTTTTGAATAAAATTAGAAAGAAGTGACAGCAAAAACTGAAGCAATCAATGTATGGCTTCAAGAATTGGTAGCTTGCTTTGCAAGATATGCCAAGGGCATGAACACAATAATGGATACCAGAGAACACGATATCAGATTGTACACAGACCATCTTAATTTCATCCTATATATCTTGAAAATATTAATTTATTGCAATAAAATCAATAAACCTGGAGTACATTTTAATAATGATATGAACGAGGGGTTTGGATTCTCTTGTTTCTACAGTTATGTTCAATGCATGAGTAAGCAGATAGAAAAGAAGAGCGAAGTGGGTTTTAACAAGAGTACTGGCATTTGGCATGTGCAGCTGGAGGACCAAGAGAGTTGTGAAGCTGGCCTCCCTGGCCAGTCAGAGGCCGTCCAAGAGATCACCTGCCAACTTGACAGCAAGTACTCAAGAAACAGATAGATCACTCCACCTGGGAGATCACGGCTTGCAATTATAAAGAGGGTTTCTTTTCTTAATCATGCATTCTGTCAAGCACAGATCTGTGATTGTGATTCTTTTTCCAAGTTTAACAGTTTATTGATCATGTCATGTGGCAGTTGATACAGTAACTAGCTTGCTAAATGCGCTTGTATTGAAATTGGTGCAGAGGAGTTAAGCCTTTATTTGCGCCAGCTCTGTCTTCCCATTCTTGTATTAATGATTTCTCCGTTTGATTAGAAATATCTCCAGGTATTCTATTACTTCAAAAATTATTTAAACTTACTCTTTATCTCAAATTATGGTAAAATTTTAGTTTCGAGAAAAGCTACAATTTATATCTTTTGTTAAATCTATTTTTTACACGAACTTTAGTTTATCTGAACAAACTAAATTGTTCACATAACTTTGAGAATTTATAGTTTAGCTTGAACAAACTAAATTGTTCAAGCTTTAAAATTGTAATCGAACTTTAGTTTATCTGAGGATACACATTAAACACCATGGTAGGTTAGCTCTCAACAGAGACTCATGTACGGAGCTACCTTATTTGACAGAGATGATTGAACGAGTGTCAGAAACTGATGTCCTGGAAAATCAACCAACAAATCATTTGAGATTAATAACTAAAGATGTAAGAGTAAAGGTTATACGATTTCTTTTTTACCCAAAAATGCAGCGAGAAATCATCATCTGATTGGACTTGATGTCTTCGCTGCTTCTTCTGGGACAAAAGTTATGGTGTAGGTTATAATACCGAATTAACTCCTGACAATATCCAAGCTCTTAAGAGAGAGGAGATGGCCTTTTTTTTTCTTTTGGATAAGGGATGAAGTTTTTATAATAAGTTTTGATAAATAATATAGACAGAAACATAGTATTTTAATGAGATATCCCTTGTCACCTGGCATCCTTTCCCAGCCGTAAGGATGAAGAAAGCAGATTGCATGCACCATTTACTTCTCATAATCCAGGTTTTATGGCATCCCATAACCAGAGGAATCAAACATACTTTATTCACAAGAATACACACACACACACACATATATATTTATATTTATGAGGCACAAATAATCGCATAAACTTAATAGCCATGAACAATATCAAATGAACTTTCTCTCATAAGCAAATAATTCATCCGAAAGATGACCCCTACAGATGGAATATTAAATATTTCAAGTCATCCATTTTGCCCTTACCTGTAAGACTCTTTTCTCCTTCCTTGACATTAACCAGTAAGGATGGGATTTGGTTGTCTTTCAACATGAACAGATGAATCGATTTACATATCTGTGTTAGAATAGTTGTTAACAGAATTGGATATCTGATAATTTCTGTAGACATTAAATGATTAAGCAGGCTTTCATTCTTTACCTCTGATGAAAGAGCCTTTGCGAATTCTAATGTGTTAATGGAAGGACTGTCTCTATATGCAGTGGAAATGCTCCAACAACAAGAAAGGATAAACGGATACATATATATATGAAGAAAAAATTTCATGGCTCGGAAAGTAAATGTAAACTGAAGCATAATGGAAGAAAGCAACAAATAAAAATTTTCTTTGGACTAATTTTTACTATCGCTATAGGCCATATTAGAACAGTGCCTGAACAATCACTAGGTGATTATGCAACTAAATTAACTGGGCCGTTTTTATGCTATCGCCCAACACACAATAGCTATATAATATATGTCCTGAAATCCATATTCATCGTTCTCTTAGAATCGCATCCTTAACAACTTGATCACAGCAGCATGTTAAGGGAGGGCTGGTGGGGAGCCAACAACCCCCCCCCCCCCCCCAATGAATAAAAAAGTCCCTCGAGTAAATTGGGTTTTGCAAAATAGTTTCGAAGTTTTATACAAAATAGCCTTAAACAGTTACCTGCAAAACCCTACTATGCAATTTCCAACTATTTACTTCATATATGTTAATAACTTTTTCATCTGAAGATATTCATCTGCCCCCCAAACCTAAAATCCTAGCTCCGCCACTGCTTGATCAAATGTTATCATTGCATTTCTGTGGTGCAAGAACATGCTCAAGGCCATACAACAAAGCCATATTTTTTTAGGCCAATAACAGTGAGAAGTAACTGAAAGCAAGTGATTTGGCTACCTGTCAGAAGTTGCAAAGACAATAGCAGATGGGAATTTGAAAGAACCAGGTTCACCAGAATTCCTTGTCTGAAAATATGGCACAACACCTTGAGAAGAAAGAATTACACCTGCATCTGCAGATACCAGTTTACCAGCACAGGTCTGAATGGTATCTTCAGGAGCAAATATAACAATCACAGAGTTGCCAGAAACTAGAAGCCTGAAATTCACAAAGTCCAGATGTATCTCGTTCATTAGACATTGCATTTAATTGCATTATCTGATGAAATCAGATAATAGAATTTTATCTTGCCAATTAAGGAATGCCTCCTCTAGCAGCTATGATAGGCCCGGACAAGGCGGCTAGTGCTTCTTTAATTCCACTGGTATCAGCAGACGCTTCACCACATAAAATAAGTGAAGAACGCTCAATATCTGCAGCTATAAGACCACTATTTCCTTGAGCTCCGAGACCAACAGCATCCACAACACCTTGACTGCGTGACCAAAATGTAATCCTTAGATACAGAATTCATAAACAAAGCATCAGTTTTCATCAATATGCACTTCTATCAAAGAACATCACGGAAGATTAGAGAAAAAAACAGTATCTTACCATATAATGGAAAAGTAAAAGCAAGTAGAGTTGTTATACCTTAGCCCCAATTTTTTTAGGTTATAGATTTCATCAGAAAGAAGGGCGGGGATCCTTCAGTTCCAGATTATTGCCTACCTTACCGATTTAAGATGCCACATAATTTATTTATTTTTCTAGCAACTGTCCGAACCCACACACCACCTCTTACCATTTAATGGATGACATGGGTAATCTAAGAATGACTAAGAGAAGTATTTATTATGATGACAACAATTTAAAAAGCAACCTTAGGATAAGCAACTTAGCTTATTTAATGCAAGACCCTAGAGGCAATGAACCAATGAATGCATGTAATTTGATATCACCTTATAGATGAAGCAACATTAACTGTCAAAAAGGACAACAGTCATGTGAAACAGCACGAGCAGGTGTCTTCCAAAGAATATTGGAGAGATGTAATATTGCAGAAGGACTATCACTTATTACACGGACTTTTGCATTACAGTTTGACAATGCACCAATCGCCCCATCATGAATGTAAATGTTTGAGATGGAAGATATGTGAGTTGTGACTTAATAAGAAAAAAATAGAAAAAAAAATAAAAGGTTATTTTTAGCAAAGAAACAAGCATAAAAAATATGTTCCAAAAATACACAGGAACATAGCTGTCTATTACAGTTCTGACATCTTATGTCACAGCATACCAAAGGATAGCTACAAGAACCAGTGAATAATATCTTCCATGACAATTAATTGATCCGGCTACTCAAGAGAAAGATTCCTCTATTAACCAAAGATTGGGAGGACAGAAATTGATGTAGGAGAGATTTGGATTATCTTGCAGTTCTAGTCTGTGGTTAACACTTGGTAAAACTGGGGATTGATGGACTCCTGGAACTTTTTCTTGTTCCAACTATGCAAGTATTTATAGTCATGCAACCATTTCATGTTTCAACTTCCAAATCGCTTAAGTCATACATACAGTTTTCTGACAAGGGCAAGACCACAGAAATTTGAAAATAAGTAGAAAAGGACCAGCAGCGACTTGATAGAAAGCAAGTGAACCAGGCATAGTACTTCTGGACTGAACCCGAACATCAAAAGATCAAAGGAAAATAGTGACATGTCCCAATAAATTGCAGAAATTGTTATTTCTTACTGTGTCTATAAATAAATTCACCTACAAGTTGTAAACTACAACACCACCCCAGAGTAGGAAGGACTTGGCCCTTATTCCCATATAAACATTGTTTTATCAAAATTCACCCTTGTGCCTCACGAAGAAAATTGGTATGCTTTCAAGATTGAATATGATAGAAGGTGTGGTCCATAGACCGCAAGAAAATAAAAACATTACAACACATACTAAAAACATGCCTGTTTGAGAAGTTTACTGAATTACGGCTTGGAAATTTCGGAAGCTCTCCCAAGAAGACTCCCCCTAACATGAATGGGAACTCCTGACAAAGATTCCAAAAGAAAGGAGAAACAAATGAAAAAAAGAAAGAAATAAGATAAACACAGTGATGGAATATAAAGAAAGATCATTGGAAATAGTAACAGTATGCGTTGAAGTTCACCGCCTGCTGCGATTGCACCTTTCTGTTGTAGCTCAGAAGGACTCAAGTTTCTAAAGGCTTTTTATCCTTCACAGTAACACCTTTTCTAGCTAGAGCCCAATTAAGACCATGTGAAAATCCAGGAGAGCCACTCCCAGCATTCAAGGTGGTCTGAGAAACACGTATGATAGATGAGTGACTCATCTCATCCACAATGGAGTATCATTGTTGTAACAGCATGCATGTTCTTCAATTCATCCTGTTCTTTCAAATCAATGTCATAGGTTATAAATAATTACAAATAAGGCTAGCCCAAGATACAGAAATTGAAAAATTTTAATGAATTTCCATGCTGCCAACTAAGAATTCAATATTAATTAAACTTGAAAGAAAGATACGGAGACAGACAAAAGTACATACAGATTCCACATCATTTTTTTTCACCTAACTTTCTTCCTCCTCGTCAGCTAATGGGGGGGCTGAAGTTGCATTATTCTGCATTAATACTCCACAACTACACAGCACAAGAGAACTGTTAGATAATATATATATATATATATATATATATATATATATATATATATAAGAAATTCGTTGATGACAAGACAGGGAACTCACGCGTCTGGAGAAGAAGAAGAAGAAGAAGAAGAAGAAGAAGAAGAAAGGAAACAAAGAATCATTATTGATATTGGATCTTGAACTTGAAGAGAAGGGGGATTCAAGCCTGAATCGTTTCAACATTTGTTCGCCGTTCTACTCGTAAATCGGTGGTGCTGCATATTATCATAATAATTATTATTTTTTAAAATATTATTTGAAAATATATTAAAATGATATTTTTTTATAAAACATTTATTTTTAATATAATATTAAAAAAATTAATTTAAAATAATAAAAAAATATTTTTAAAATAAAAAACAAATACACCGATAACCCTGCTGCACCTGCTTCTCTTCTGTTTATAAACTCACCGAAAAGCATTTTTTATTATGGGCCCATATAATTGGCCCTATGTGCTTACACTTCCTCCTTCTCTGGTCCTCCCAGATCTCCTCGATACATTTATATGTTTATAATTATTAATATTATTAATAAAAACTAAAGGGGAGCCCACCTAGTAAATAGTTTTTTTTTTAATTTATATTGTTTTTTGTTTTAATTTTATCTTTTTATTAAGTATTGAACTTTATATTTTTTTTCAATTTACTTTTTATGAGATTATTTTAAACTCATTATCCCGTTAATTTAACAGGTTCACTTGATTGACTCAAGTTGTTTTTTTTTTTTTTAATTGATTTTTTTTTAAAATTTCATACTTCAATATTGGGTTGATTGGGAAGTAGGCTTTATGATTTGTTTTGATCTTTTTCCTAAGAGATTATCCTTATCTCATGACCTGGGTCATGAGTTTGGCGGGCTAACTCTAATTGACTCGTGTTATTTTTTGTGTCTTTTTTTAATCGATTTGTTTTTTCAATTTCATCTTTCAATACTAGGTTGATTGAGAATTGAGTTTCATAATTTGCTTTTTATTAGGTTATACTGGTCTTATGATCCAGGTTGCAAGTTTGGCAGATTAACCCGAGTTGACTCGAGTTATTTTTTTGTTCCTTTTTTAATTGATTTTTTTCAGTTTTATTCTTCAACATTGAGTTTATTAAAAATTAAGTTTTGTAATTTGTTTTTATTTATTTTTTATAAAGTTATTCTCAATTTTTATATGCATTGATTGATTATGGGGCAGCCCATTCTTTTGTGGCAAATCGGATAGTAGAGAAACTAGGAAAAGGTCCTAGTAAGGTAGATAAAGGGTTTATTATTAGTACGCCTCTAGGGGAAACTATGAATATTGATTTTGTATATAAGGGAATTAGGGTTAGTATTCATGGGTTAGAAATGAGGGTAGATTTATTAATGCTAGAATTGTATGATTTTGAAGTAATTTTAGGCATGGATTGGTTGAGTAAGTATAAAGCCTACATAGATTGTTTTACAAAAACAGTGACTCTCCAGGGACTTGATAGGAAAAGAGCGATATTCAGAGAGAAAACAAAAATCATACCAAGTTGTATTATTTTAGCAATGAGGGCCAGGAAACTAATACAAAGAGGATACGAGGTGTATCTTGCTTACATGAAAGATGGGGAAAAGGGAGTGAGTTATTGGCAGACATTCTTATCGTAAAGGAGTTTTCCTGAGGAGTTGCCCAGGTTACCTCCCAAAATGAAAGTGAAAGTCTCAATTGATATAATACTCAGGTCGGCTCCTATAGCTCAGTCACCCTTAGGATGACGCCTACGAAACTAGTTGAGTTGAAGATACAGCTACAAGAATTGTTAGAAAAAGAATTTATACATCCTAGTAGTTCACCTTGGGGAGCTCCGATGTTATTTGTAAAGAAAAAAGATAGAATTCTCAGGCTTTGTATTAATTATTGGCGGCTTAATAAGGTGACGGTAAAGAATAAATATCTACTACCATGGATAGATAATCTCTTTGATCAACTCAAAGGAGCCAGGGAGTTTTTGAAAATAGACTTAAGGTCAGGATATTATCAGTTGAGAATTAAGGAATTGGATGTGTTAAAAACTGCATTTAGGACTTGTTATGGACATTATGAGTTCCTAGTAATGTCATTTGGACTGATGAATACGCCAGCAGTGTTTATGGACTTAATGAATCATGTATTTCGACCATATTTGGATAGGTTTGTAGTAATATTTATTGATGATATTTTGGTCTATTCTAGTTCAGACCAAGAGCATGAGCAACATTTGAGATTAATACTGCAAACTTTAAGGGAGTATCGGTTGTATGCTAAGTTAAGTAAATGTGAGTTCTGGTTGAAAGAGGTAACCTTCTTGGGACATGTGATTTCAGCTTATGGAATACTTTTTGATCCGCAGAAAGTCAAGGCAGTATTGAAATGGGAGAGACCAGCCAATGTAACTAAGATTCACAATTTTCTCAGATTAGTGAGGTACTACATGAGGTTTATAGAAGGGTTCTCCACCATTTCTATTCCGATAACAAGATTGACCCGGAAGGGAACTAAGTGAGAGTGGACTAGAGAATATGAAGAGAGATTCTAAGAGTTGAAATGGAAGCTAACTACTACTTTGGTATTAGTTCTTCCATCGAGGATAGGGGGATTTGTAGTTTATAGTGATGTGTCAAATAGAGGACTTGGATATGTGTTAATGCAACACATAAAGGTTATTGCTTATACGTCCAAGCAATTGAAGCCTCATGAGGTCAACTATCTAGTGCATGACCTAGAGTTGGATGCAATTGTGCTTGCCTTGAAAGTGTGAAGATATTATTTGTATGGGTCTCAAGTACAGATTTTTAAGATGTTGGGTAGAGTTAATTACAGATTTTGATTGTGTGATAAACTACCATCCGGAAAAGGCTAATGTCGTTGCATATGCTCTTACTCGTAAGAATAAAGTTGTAGCAGTGGATCCAAATGAATGTGATAGTAGGGAGCTAATAGAACTGGGAAAGATAAATGCTAAAATAGAGGTTGGGCATGGGGATTCTTTATTAGCTCAGTTAAAAATCAAGTCAATATTTCAAGATAGAGTACTAGATGCGCAAATGAGGGATGCTGAGGTTAAAAAGGTAAGGGATAAAGTAGAATCAGAAGTTAAAACTCCTTTCCAAATACTGAATGATGGAATAGTGGTGATAGAAAGGTGAATGTATCTTGCTGGAGATAAAGTGTTGAAGGAAGAAATGTTAAAGGAGGCTAATGAGTCTAGATTTACTATATACATCCAGGAAGCACTAAGATGTACAGGGATCTGAAAGAATTTTATTGGTGGCCAAAAATAAAAAAATAGATAGCTGAGTATGTGACTAGATATAGGACTATATATATATATATATATATATATATATATATATATATATATATATATATATATTTATATATTCCTTCCTTTTGGTAATGGAAATTTCGGCCAAGGGTGAATTTTTTGGGTGATTAGGTTGTTGAATTAATGACAAGCAAATTATGTTTAGTTATGCTTGATTAATTGATGATTGAAGAATGAGTAATTTAAAAAAGAAGAAGAGAGAGAAAAAAAGAAAGAAGGGGATAAATAGTGGTTTCCACCTTAAGTTTGCTATTAATCCTTTGTTATTTTATAAGTAAATATGATCTTATTATGTTGATTAGTGAAATTTCATGTATGGATGCTTAGTTGTTGTTATGTGTGATTATGGAACTCTTAGATTAATAGAGATGGTTGATGTAATTTGTGAAGTTATGCTAGAATATTGTTTGCTGGCATGAAAAATAAATGGGTTTAAGTTAATTAAGTGAAAAATTGAAGAATTATGATGTCACCTTTTTTACTTGAATTTTCAGCAAGGGTAAAGAATTTGGAGGGTGGGTTGAATTGATGTAATTGAAGATTTTTCATTACTTAAATGAATGAATTAAGTTTGGATGATGGATTAAAATTTAGAGTGAAAGGGAATTTATCCTCCTCTTAGAAAGGTGAATTTGGCCATGGAATATATATATATTGATTTAAATGAAATTAATTATGAGTAGAAATGACTTAATAAGATTATGTGGTGGATCAATAAATTATACCTTGAAGGAATTGTGGAAATGAAATCAAACTTCCTCTTAGGTGGGGAAGTTTCGGCCAAATGACCTATGAAAGAAATAAAACTTTAAGCTTGAAGAAATTAATGAATTGTATTTAAATAGTGAAGAAGAAATGATGTGTTGAATTAGATGTAAAGGATTTAAATTTCCTTTAATTGTTGGGAAATTTTTATAGTAATATAAGATTCTCTTATAATTGTGGTGAAGTATTGAAATCATGAGATCTTTTAAATGAAACAGGAAAGGTTAGAGGCCTCAAACAACAATGAGTAGCTACTAGTCGAGCATCACCAGTAGATAGGTGTTTGAAACCTTGAATCTTTATAGAGAAATTAATTGAAAGCATGTATTAATTTTAATTAGAAATTTTGCAATTTTATATTTTGTTGTCAACAGATGAACCAGTGCTCGGTAATTAGACGGATGAACTAGTATCCGATAATTGGGCGGATGAACTAATACCCGATATTTGAACGAATGGGTTAGCGTTTCTAACGAGGGAGTAGAACCCTAATGAAATGGCTAAGATTGAAATTAATTGGATGGATATGGAGATGTAAGATATAAATTATTCATTATAAAATATATAGGAGAAATATTGTCATATGGGTGTAGTGAAATGATGCATTGCATTTATTGATAATTATATTGATAAAAAAATAATCTTATTTTTAGGACCCTTGCAATAGTAGAGTAAATCCTGCTTGAATATATGACACTTTTTGTATATTTATGTTGATCAATATGTTTTATGAGATTAATCAATGATGTAAAAGAGGTTGAATCAATCCTTTTATCTGTAGAATAAATTTTTTATATATAATTAATGTGAATGTCATACTTAAGAATGTATTTGTGTTAAATTAAGTATTTGCATTCTATCATGTTTGCTCATATGATTAGAAATGTTAGAATGATAAATAAATAAAAACATTTATCCTAAATTTTCATATTTTACTGAGAAATTCCCCTGAATAAAATAATGAGGGTGTTTCAATTACTATTTAATTTGAAACCTATAGTTTTATAATACGATGTTCGGCCAAGACGATGATAAAAGGGATCAAATTTGTTTGATTAAATGGTTAAATACATCATGTAGACTTATGTTAGTTAATGCTAAATGAATAAGAAATACAATGATTCCAAAGAAATTTGAGCTAAACTCATACATTCCTTTAAGGAAGGAAGTTTGGCCAAATATACTAGGATGAGAAGGTGAATTATAGATGAATCAAATTTAAATTGAACGAAAGATAAAATCATAATTATGAAATCCCTTTGGATATAAGATAAGAATTGATTGAAAGTTGAAAATGAGACTTTTGAGATAAGGATTTTGCATTTAAAATATTTCTGATTGTAATGATATGAGAAAGGATGCGAAAGTAAAGTCAAGTAGGTGCTTGATACCTTAATAATAATAGTTTTTATTATTTTTAAAGCATATGGTGATCGATGTTACTTTGGTTACAAGATGTTATTGAAATCTTAGCAATTGGCTTCCAAATAGAAATGCCAGAATAATTAGCATTTGAGTAAGGTTTTCAAATTGAAAGATTTAGGGTAACTAGAATTATCGGCTTCCAAATAGAAACACCATAATAATTAACATCTGAGTAAGGTTGCTGGATTGACTGGTATCCATTTGGGATAACCAAAATTATTTACTTTCAAATGGAAATGCTGGAATAATTAGCATCCAAGTAAGGTTGTCAGATTGATTGGTATCATTTAGGATAACTAGAATTATTGGCTTCCAAATATAAATATTAGAATAATTGGCATCCAAAAAAGGTTACTGGATTGATTGGTATCCAATTGGGATTACCAAAATTATTGGCTTCCAAATGAAAATGAAAGAATAATTAGCATCCAAGTAAGCTTCTTGGATTAGTAGTATTGATTTTCATATTGATAAATTATAAGAAGTTTGTTGAACTTTAAGGATAAACGAATGAGTGTTTCCAAATTAATTAGTATTCCTAATGAATAGCTAGATATGGAATTGGATAGTCGAGTTACTAAGTCATTCGAGAAGGATGACCAAGAAGATTGAAGAAGAAAAGGAATATGAAAAATACTTTAGTCCGTTGTTTGGATGATTTAAATAAAAGGAATAAAGTATAATTGGAAATGGGCTCCATAAAAAGTATTTGAAACAATATAAATCCACATTGAAGATTAATATTTTGTCATGTTAATTCTTGTTACAGGTTTTTCACAAAGACATCAAGAATGAACTTTTGTTATTACTTCCTTATATTAATTAATAAGAAAGACACATATATTATTTTGTAACTAAAGGTAATGAATTGTAATATTTTAACTATTTCTTTGGGTATGTAAATTGAATTACATGAACTTTAATGTCTTACTAGAGAAGAACTTGTATTTTAAATAGAATTTGTGCTCACCTTATACTAATTATTTTTTATTCAAGTTTTAAATTATTTTAATAATATAATATACATCATATCCCAACTTTGGATTTCTTTTAAAATCATCTCTTTCCATTAAAAAATGAAAAATAAAATAATAACAATAACAATAATAATAATAAAGTAAAAAAGTAAAACAAATAAAATAAATAAATAAATAAAAGAGGACTAGGAACTTGATTGGCAAAGACAGGTTGAAGAGGGATTTAAGTGCAAAATTAGAAGCTTAATTGCACCCTTGAAGGATCCAAATGTGAAGAACAATGCAAATTCAAGGTTAACTTGAGCGAATATTGGACAAATTTACATAAAAATAAAATCTAAAGACTTAATTAGGTTTTTAATAGGCTAATTTGATTTAATCACAAGCCTAATTAAGGTTTAATTAAGTTTAAAAATTAATTTGGAAGAAAATTAAAAGAATTAATTAAGTGCAAAGACTTAATTAGACTTTTAATGGATTAAATTAATTTTATTAAGGAATTAATTGGTGAAAAATTAAATTTGAAAGCCTAATTTGAACTTAATTGAGAATATTGAAATTTTAGAGGACCATATTTAATTTTTACAAACCAAATCAGATTAAACCATGGGCAAAATTATAAGAATGTAAAAGTTTATAGGTCAATTAAGAGCGAAATTAAAAAAATTTAAGACAAAGGATCTCTCTGTAAAAGGTACGCATATTCAGGGACCAAATTCGGTTTAAAATAAGGATGAAATTGAAGAAATTAGAAGTTTGAAGGTTGATCGAGGACAAGATTAAAAATATCCAAGACCTGGGACTAAGTTAAAAAATGAGCTAAAATCATAGGGTTCCTTTTCGAAACTTCACAAGGGTAAAATTGAATTGATTAGTAAAATTAGACTCAATTGAGGGTTTAATTAAACAAATTTAAAAAATTAAAAGGAAAATTAAAAAGGAAATTAAAACTCTAATTAATCTAGGGTTATCAAAACAACACCTTTCATTTAAATGAAATAGTTCGTTTTAACCAAAACAATTTGTTTTGGTTCCTATTTTGTTTAGTCCTGAACAAAAAAAATAATAATAAAAGGATCAGACTTATCAAAACGACACCATTTTAATTAAATAAAACGGTTCGTTTTGACCAAAACAATTTGTTTTGGTTCCAATTTTGTTTAGTCTTGAAAAAAAAAAAAAAGACTAGACGACTCGTCATCTAGCTGTTATTGATATTCTTCTTCCAAAGAGCCCCGAGAAAACCTAGTTTTGTTGCTATCTTCCAAGTCTAAAATCTCCCTCATCCCTCCCCCATTTCAAACAAGAAACACACCTCCCTCAAGCCTTGACAATGTACTCCTACCCAAATAAAACAAAGGCTCTTTTGCAACCATGAAGGCGCTGCTATAAGAGGCCAAAACCCTCACCCTACCCAGATATGCTTGCTAGAAACCATAAAAAAAAATAGTTGGTATACTTCCCTTATCAGCTCTCAAACACTATAGGATGATCCTCAACCTCGATGGATGGCTAGGATTCAGTTTTTGATATTAAATGGTGAGGTTTGTTCAACTCATGGCCTCTAGATGATCTCTATTGCTATTTAAAAATCAATGCCAAAGGCCATGAAAGAGGGGGAAACCAGGAAACTACACACTTTTACATTGTTAAACCTGAAAACCCTTAACCAAAACATTAGCCAACCAAGAAAAACAACAAAAAAACCTTAAGTAAGCCACCCTTGCAAGTTCAAAGTTGGTTCAGAAATCCCTAGCCAAGAAGCAATTTTGTTGGACAAGATATTCCTTAAACTTTGACAGAGGGGGTGTAGCTCAATGAGCACACCCCTTCCCCCTCTATTTAATTTTTCCTTTAAATTGTTGCTCAAATGTTTGTTTAAGCCTCATTTGAAGTTATTTGCTAGTTTAAAATCCATGATTTTCTTAAAAGTTTAAGCATGCTATAGAGATAGTTTATATATGCTCAAGTTTTGTTAGATTGCATTGTTTAATTTGTTTAAATGTGATAATAGTATGGTACATGATAATGTTTAACGTTGTTTTGCATGCTTTGATGTTTAGTTAGTTACTTTTGAAGTCATCGCAAGGTATGTTAAGTATTGATGTTAATATGGATTAAGTTGTTTCAAGGTAGTTTGTTGGGTTAATACAAGTTTTAAGCATGTTGTTTGAGTTTCAGGATAATGAAAATAATCAATGGAACAATGTTTATACTTAGGGAGATGCAATTTTTCATTGCTGTCATTATTGACTTTACTTGTTGTTTTGTTATTGATTGTTTGTTTCTTGTTGTTTTGGATGGGTCAAACAAATTATAGTGAGCATGATAGGGCTAGATTTGTAAGGCCTAGGTTGCTTTTTTGGGTTTTGTATATTTTTTAGGTTTTAGGTTGATTCTGGGTTTCTGGGTTTTATGTTCATCCGTTGAAGATTCCTTTAGGTCTATGATTTTCATGTCTTTCTGGTTAATTATTGTTTCCTGAACATGAGTATAAGCTTGTTGATAATATAGGGTCTAAATGGGTTAAAAACACTGAAATCTTAGCATTTTATCTTCAGTGCTTCGTTTTGTATTTTTCATAAAATCAAATAATCATGACATTTAGTTATTTGTTGTGTTAATCCAACCCCCAAATTCTTGTTTGAACGTTGTTCTTAAACGCCTCTATGCCTCCAATTTGACGTGATCTAGTCTGGTTTTGAATATACGATTTTTAGGTTCTTCATCTTTTTCGTCATGTTCATCATCGATTTCTAGTAAAACCCCTAGATTAATTTCATTTTTTTTTTTTTGGTTATGTTTTTGGGTTTAGGTAATAGGCAAGGATGCCCATCCTGAGTGGTTGGGATAAGCCCATTCTAAGTTGTGTTTCTTGGTGTAAGTCTCATGTTAGGAAGCCTAGCCCATGTGGTTGGGCCGAGTCTATTCCTGAAATAAAAGCATGTCTGGCTAGTTAAAAATTTATCAAATAGAAAAATATATTTTGTATTCTTAAGGAATGTTTGCCAAATACAATATTATGACAATTTCTTGGCCTCTAAATATTTAGTTAAGGGTGTGTTTGACAAACACGCTCTACTGATTTTCTAGCAATGTTTATTTTCTTATTTTTTATGTTTTTTTCAAACAAGCCCCAAATAATTTCCAAAAATTATAAGGATGAACTGGATATGGGCAGTTCCAATAGGATTTCTTTCTTGAACAAAAATCCATTTTTTGATTTATTTCATCTATTTCATGATCGAAACCGGGAGGGGGGGATACACGTTACACCACGATTTTGAATCAGAAGAGAGATTTCAAGAAATGGCAGATCTATTCACTCTATCAATAACCGAGCCGGATCTGGTGTATCATAAGAGATTTGCCTTTTTTATTGATTCCTACGGATTGGATCAAAAACAATTCTTGAATGAGGTATTCAACTCCAGGGATGAATCGAAAAAGAAATCTTTATTGGTTCTACCTCCTATTTTTTTACAAAGAGAATGAATCTTTTTATCGAATGATCAGAAACAAATGGGTTCGGATCTCCTGTGGGAATGATTTGGAAGATCCAAAACAAAAAGGAGTGGTATTTGCTAGCAACAACAACAAAAATTAAGGGATCATTTTAAAATTATTTTTGGGTCCCTTGTATGTTTTTCCAATAATTTCACTTAGTATCAAGTTGTAAACTTGCACTGTAAGATATTATCTCGGTATTAAAAACACTCACTTTTCTCTAAAATTTAAAAAAACTTCAAAAACTATTCATTTAAAAAATATAAAAATATGTTTTTTTTATGCATACGAACAAATTCTAAAAGTTTTTCATATATATTTTATAAAAAAAACAAACAAAATGTATTTTTATCATGTTTTAAAAAATACAAAAATAGGTATCATAGTTGGTTTAACATTTATTTATCGAATTGGTCATAGCCTAATCTTTGAAATTTATTAATTAGATTATTGATTATATCCATGTAACATAAAAATAATTAAATATTATTTTCACTCGTTAAATTTTTGTTCAAAAAAATCATTTATTCCTCGTCAAATCTTCTTGATTTATCTAGTTTCTTTTTTTTTTATTTAAAAAGAATAATAAGATAAATCGGGAAACAACATTCATAAGAACTAAGTCATCAATGGTATAAACATAAGGATCAAATATATAATTTTTGAAACTATAGAGACTAATTAATTTATTTTACGAAACCTAAAGTTTATCATTCGATATCAAGCATACCACGATAATATATAGATTATGTTAGCATGAAATGGTGAATATTATTGCGACATTGATGATACGAGATTCCAGATTAATTGGATTGATGAATGAGATGTAATTAGTAGATTACATTGATTTTTATATCTGAGATTGTTATATATTAAGGAAAAGATTTCGTTAGGAATGTAAACAAGAACAAATCCTCTAATTTTTTTCAATCGCGATTGAATATGTTGTCAAAAATTAATATAAAAATTGGGATTGTTACACGAGACGGAGTGAAAACTTGTGCACATGGAACAAGATACGAATCGTACTCAAGATCATCCAGATACTCCATCAATAAAGACAAATTATTATACCGGCAATCAATGAAGATGGATTGAGGCTCATAAAAAGTGTTGACGATAAAAAACAATACTAGTAGTTGTCTAGGTGATCAGATTTGAGCTTAACTGGCTGTATTTTGATTGGAAAATGATGAACCAGGGCTGTTAGTTTGAATTTAGATGGATTAGGGATTGTTTGTTCATATTTTGTGATGGATGGTAAAGGGTTGTTTTGCATTAGGGTTTGTGATTGAAAGGTTTCTAGGAGCTGTTGGTGTCTGTTCTTAGATTGATTTGCTGGTATGTTATTAGAAGAGATGATTGAAAAGGAAGAACAAAGATTCTTCATGGCGGAAAAAGATGGAAGGTTTTATTAATTCAATTAAGGGCTTAATTGAATAATTCTCAATTTTTATAACTGATTTTAACTTCTTGGAACCACCAAAACAATTCTACCATCGAAAAATTAGCACTCTCCAAATTTCTCTTTCATTAATCCTTCTCTTATTAGCATCAAGTAATCAACATTAATGGCGTCTCTGCTAGGGGATCAGCATGAACTCAGTTTTTTTTTTTCTATATATATATTTCCCCCTCTATTTTCTTATTTTAATTTGTTTATTGATCAAGAACTGCTTGTGCTTTCTGGTGTTCAATCATTCTGACAGACAACGAATGTTCTTGATTCCTCATTAGTTTAGGTTAGTTGTCTTTCTTTGATTACTGTATTATGCCACTTATTAACGTCATATCCCAAGGGATTTTTTTCTTTTTTAAGGAAGAAAAAAATAAAACCATGAATTCTTGATGATGAAGACAACACAGCGCATGAGACTAGCTCTGAAACCTGTCGGCAAATTCTAGTTTTTGATGTGGATTGTGATGAAACGTAGCCATGGGAACATAGCAATGAGAGATTGTCAAGAACAGAGGGAGCAGCGTGATGAGTTTCCTACGGAGCATATTGTCAACGTAGTCACTGCACAGTAATCCTATACGGATTTAGTTTACCAACACTTCCATGGATTCACACATCGTTGACCTGGTCCATGGATGAAAGGGTTGGTAAACTGAAATCTACCGCACAATTTCCATAACTTGCAAAGGACAATGATGCAGTAAAGTCATTTTTCAAAGCACATCGATGCAGTAATACTATAACAAAGTCTTTAGTTTTTATTGAAAATCAATTTCATTTGATAAAAATTAAAAACTAGGAAAGAATTACAGACATGTTTGGAAACACGGGTGAAATCACGGAGCCCCAACCCGGCATTTCTAAACAGGTGCTGCAGCTAAAAATAAACACCCCGGAAAGAATGTGCAGCTAAAATTAACAGTGACGAGTCAAGTTGACTTATTTTCTTCACCATTGATCTCGCATTACTTTGCCATCTATCTCCTCCCCTGTACATACATCAAAACTTAATAATTTTCCACTTCCGCGTAAGAAGGCAGTCATAAGGTGACATCATAGCCTATGACCTATAGCTTCCACAGCAATGCATAATTTGTATTCAGCATGAGCATGTTTAGGCACTTAGTGACATGGAGATAATTGAAGAAAGCTTGAATTTGCGGACTTTAGCGGAGTTCTCTGCCTGAAACAGAACCTCTGTACTTGATCTTACGGTTTCTTCCTTCCACTCAGAAGCTGAAGCCCCTTCACTTCGATAATCACGGCCAGAGTACAAAACCTGGAGCTTTGAATTGGCTGCAGGTGTTCATTGAGTTTTGAACATATAAGTGAAAAGGCAAAACCAAGCAAAAGGGCATAGATTGTCAGAATGTGTGCTTGTTCGACATAAAAATTACAAATGCATTATAGAGCTTTGGTTACTATAATAGGTATGAGCTTAACTAAACACAGGAAGTACAAAAAAGAACAGCTAAACAAAAACATTGTTTTGGTGGGGTGTGAGTGTTAAGCAAGCCTGGATAACATGAGTTATAGTGTCGTGTGTTTAATATAATGATAGTTTTTGCGATTGTAGTTTAGAAAAAAAAACATATTAGTTAAAACTATTCTGAAATAGATTTTTGCATGCAAAATAAATAAAAAACAAGTTTTATAAATAAAAAACATGGAACCAAAATAAAAGGCAGAAACTACCACAATACTTAATGGTCTCTTGGTATGAGATTGTTTAAGAACTCACTACTCATCATACAACAGCAGTACTGTAGCACAAAACTATTTAAAATCCTGTAAGTGTTGTGCTTATGACTGTTCACACTCGTCTTAGCTTGTCTGGATCAATTTATGTCATTAGTAAGTTCCTACAGGAATTTTTAAGAGTACTCAGATGGCATTTTACAGTTTGTTTTATTTAATTCTAAACCAAAATTTCTAAATAATTATAGCGTGAAAAAAAATTATGGTTCTCAAGCTCGAAGGTTATAACCCTATCACTATTGTGGAATTGAAGAAAATCTTTGATTTTTTATAAAAAATCTTAATATTCTAAATGTCAAACTAGACATCTCTGTTTAAATTATATAGACTTAAAATCCTTATAAGAAATTATTCATAATTAAGGGTTATTGACTTAAAATCCTTATAAGAAATTATTCCTAATTAAAATTTACTTGACTATTAGAATCCATTTAGCATTAGTATTTCTAAATAGTAAAATACTAATTAAATTGAAAATCCTAATCTAAATATAAAAAAAAATCCAAATACAACAAAGTAAATAAAAACAATCTCACACAATAACTTCCAAACCTTATTTGAAAGCTTTTCTGTTCTTTGATCATTATGAAATTTTAACTTGATAAAAAACAAGACCTTCAATATCATCTATCAAAATTTCAGTTTGATCCAACGGTTTATGTTTGATCTACCAAAGTACATCTTGAAGTCTTCTTAATCTCCTCAGAACCTAAAATTCTTAATCATTAATGAATTAATACAATAAAAATTACTATGTCAAGAATATTAAAGAGATTTCCCCATGATAGTCCCCTCACTTCAGGAAAACTCGCCCTCTGAACTATTCCACTCCAAAAGAACAAATACTTCAAATATAGCATTATAGCCAACATGTTCATGAAATAACATGTCTTGAAATAACATGTCTTTGATCTATAAACTTCAAAATTTAATTTATGATACGTGCATGGTAAGAAAAAAATCCATATTTAATTATATTTTTCGATCCTATGAAATCCACTTGGTTCCTTCACATATTCTTTTTCTTCAAACTCGACCTCATCATCATCTATGACTTTTAATACTACAACCTTTGTATATAAAGAAACTTCAAGAATCTTTCATAATATCTTTAGAAGAATTGCCAGAAATTACCATGTGTTCCATGTCCTTGTTTGCAATATCTTCTAAATCACTACAAGATACTAATTTCTAAGCTTTCTAGATTTCTTCTTCACCATTGGTTGATGAAACATTGACAGGTAGATTAGTAGTTGCAATAGTGTTGTTTTTATCAAAGAGGTGATGTTGAAAATGTCTGCTTTGAAGAGACGACACTTCCTCCATATTTTTCTTCCTTTCTATTCGAGAAGGCTGAACAAAAAGCAAATAATAACAATCTATTTGCTTATCTACCCCATTTAAAATGTCTTCATAATTTTTTTGTATAGACTTCAAAATTAATGATTGTCTCAAATCTTTCCATGATGTAGTTAAAGGTTTACCCGTACAAGCTCTATATCCTAGAACTTCAAACCACCATTCTCTAGCACCACAAGAAAGTTTGTAAGTGACAAGCCATACATTTTTATAACAAGGAATCTTATTGAAATATAAATGTTCATCTCCTTTTCACAATCCCTGTTTGTGTTACCTATTAGCCAAGCTAGACCTATTATGGTTTGCTCCGAATGATCCATTATATGTTCCAGAACTAGTGCAAAACAATCTAGTATATACTTCAGAGCCCTCATAGCACCTTGGAGGGCCTCCACTCCTGCACCACAAAGTGGGTTGCTACCGTCTTCGTCCATCAAAGAGGCCAACATGCTCTGATACCAATTGACATGGCATATAGCATGGATAAAAGCTAGGATTCTCAAGTCCTAAGGTTACAACCCTAACACTATTGAGGAATTAGAGAAAATCTTTGATTTTTTATAAAACGTTTGAATAATATGAATGTTCTCAAAATAAACTAGGCATTTCTATTTATATTTGTTAGATCTAAAATCCATATAGAAAAAGATTCTTAATTAAAACTAAAATCATTTATAGAAAATTATTCCTAATTAAAACTTGCATAATTAATAGAATCCATCTAGCATTATAATTTCTAAATAGTAAAGTACTAATCAAATTGAAAGTCCTAATCTAAATAAATAAATAAAGAAAGAATTCAAAAAAAAAAAGATAAATAAAAACAATCTCAGACAATAACTTCTGAGCCTTATTTGCAAGCCTTTTTGATCTCCAATCATCATGAAATTTTAACCTAATAGAAAACATGGCCTTTAAAATCTTCTGTCAAAATTTCAACGTGTTTCAATAGTTGGATTAAAAGTTATGCTTAATTTATGTGTCTTGGACTCTACTTAAACTCCTCAAGAACTAAAAAACTTGAGCATTAATGAAATGATGCAATAAACATTATAATGCAAAGAATATTGAAGAAATTTCTGCATATCATCATTGCCTTTTGGATCATATATCTTAGATGGTGCTACGCTTTATACCAACAAGAGAAGTTAGTATTTTCCATTATACCTTTGTTGATTTTATGCTTCCTGTGAAAATAAATGCAGATCTGATGCAAACATTGAGGCACTAAAAATCAACACATTGGCTCTAGCTCTAACTCTAATCTAGATAACCTTAAGGTTCTTTTCTTTTCTATCCTGCATCCCATTTTTTCTCGGTTACTACATGCTCCACATTTCATGTTAACACACATTTTGAAGGATAGAGAAAGGGCAACACACTTTGGCCTACATCTTCAACCTTCTAATCCGCCTTCCCATCTACTACTATATCATCATACTACTATATCAAATTCATCTATACTGCACCCAACGTAAGTCTCACCATCACCACAACCCTAACCTTCTACCTTCTACATTTGGGGATAGCTACACTGACATGCAATCATCATTTGCTCCAGTTTCATTCTTTTCACTTCAAAAAGCTTCAAAATTTTAAGTTACTAGGAAATCAGGTCACATGAAATTCGAACAATTACATCTAATTGGTTTAATAATGCAAATATTAAGCAACTCTATAACAAGGTTTCGTTATAAAGTTAAAACATTTAGGAAATCCTCTTATTTACAGGTATGCTCAAAGCTAGGCAATATGCTACATGCACTTGGAAGACATGAAAAGGATCCAGTTTGGATGTGGACAAGAGTGAAGTGCTTTGGAATCAAAAAGTCCATTTTAGTACATGACAAGACCTTTTCAAAGTAGTGCTTGTCCTCAACTTCGATTGTAACTAAGGGCAGATGCAGAAGGATGAGAAGTCCAGTCATCGAAGCTATCCATGACCCAAAAGAGAGGTAAGAAATCACTCTTCCAGGCAGGAGCAGAACAAATCCCTTGTGAAAGGAGGAGATGCTAAGATACAGGTTCCAATTAGCTTAGCTTAATTGTTAATAAGAGGTCAAAAGACTTAGAAGTAGAAGGGCTAGGTCTCACTCTATTCAAAAGTGAAGTCACTCAATTGAAAGGATGAGAAGAGAAGAGGGAGATCCACTAGTTTTGTTCATAATAATCTTTTTCCCTGAAAGCCTTCCAAGGGAGGAAGGGTTTGCCTTGTCAATTTAGCACAGGCTAGGAAAAAGGCTCCTAATGACTTGAATTCACTACAGAAAGATGAAGAGTTGGCTAAAATAAGCACTAAAGACTTTTCTAGAGATCTCTTCCAAATCAATGGTATCTCTATCAAAATTGTGAGCAAGGAAATAAGGATGCAGAGACAGCTAGGAGGTTTGCCTAAAAGAAGCCACCCTTGAAAAAGTGATTGTATTAGCTCCTTTAGCTATTGTTCTTGAGAAATGATCGGGTCTGGTCCATTTCTCAAAAGAAGTTTTGATCATAGTTATAAAACTAACGCAAGGCCGCGATCACAGGTCAGGAGGGTCAATCCGAGTAGACCCCCTAAAAATCTTTTTTTAAAAAAGAGATCAAAACAATGATGTTTTCAACCAAAAAAGTTTTTTTCAAAAAATAATCATCAAGTTGAGGGTCGGGTTTTACCCGAGACAATCGAGTCATGGTTCGACTCGGGTTTTTGACCAGGCCAAGTCGGGTCACTCGTTCTATTTTTTCTTCAGTCCAAATCAATCCAAGCCCTGGGTCGGCCAGGTCTCAAATATGGACATTTAGGAAATCCTCCTATTTACAAGTATGCTCAAATTTGGACATTATCCTATTTCCTTGATGATACCATAAAAGAAGCTATTCATTAGATGTTACGGTTGAGGAGAATCCAGGATTTGCCAATCAATTGAAGAGCCCCGAAAATTAAAGAAAAGTTTACATCTAAAAACCTATATTTCTAGCACACTAATCGTAATGCAATTATCTCAGGTTCCTTTTTGAAAAAAAAATCATTGACAACCGATATTGTTTCCATAAAAAGCAAAGTAGAGCAAATGTTGGAGTGATTACCTAGTCCAAACATGCTCGTCTTTTGCATGATCAAACAACTAACTTTTGATCTTTTGATGTTCCTCAAAGCCATGGTATCTTCTTGTTTTCCTTTAAACTCCAGAAATTCTCCTAGGACATATTTATTACCCTTAAGCTCCAACCTGCATAGAATTGGAAATAGTTGTTTTGTGTCAAGTGTAAATCACAGCTTAGCATAACTCACAGCAAAATCAAACTGATGAGAATTGAAGTTAGTTTATGGCTTCAACTTGGATGAATGGGAAGGGACCAGTCGAGGTAACTGTAGAATAACAGCGTAAAAAACAGATCACCATAAGAACTCAAATTCACCTCCTTTCTTAGGGACACAATACACACAATCAGCTTCATCGCAACAATGTTCCTGGCTCAAGCATCCGTTTAACCTGTGTTCAATGAGCCTATGAAATCATAGGGTGTGGAATCTAGCAATTTGTGAACCAGTAGAACATTTAGAATGATTACTGTTGAAGACCACCTCTCTTTGTACTTTTCTAGTTCCCTAGTCCCTACTTGACAATCTTGGCCCAGAAAGCATCAAAGAACTGATAACACAAATAATTAAATATTGAAAGCCGGATATTCTTCTTTCCTCTTTTTTTCACAAGGACCTGGTATGTTTAATGAAGTTAATCCAAGCTGCTGGAAATCACTTTTTGACCAAATACACAACAATGCAGAAAGAATGCACTCATAACCAGCGAGCAGGAATATAAAAATCTTAGGCACGGAGCAGCAAACCTGTCCCACATAGGAGCTGTGCGTAGAGTGAAGTTGAGTTTCTGATGTATAGATTCCTGCATCTCCTTCTTTCCACCACGAAAGGCACCCTTTATCCAACCAGAAAATAGGCCTTTCGGTTCAGGTTTCAGCAGTACCCATTGGTCATAGGTAATAACCTCAGGTGCAAAATAGCCTGAATGGATTGTACTGCGAAGAGATGATTCAGATACAAGAAAACACAAGTATATCCAAATACTAATGAATGAAAAAGTATGACAGAAACAACCTGTTTTAAAATCAACAAGTCCATAATAAGTGGTCCCATTTTTTTTCATCGGTCCAGGTAGAGACCAAGGAGCACAACAGAAATACAATGTACTTCAGAGAACAAAAGTATTTCACACTGGAAGACAAGATTGTAATCTTATGTTGCTACTAACAACAAAAATGGTACTTTAACTCGCGCAATCTCAATTTATAAACTCTTCCAGTCCACTTAAACCTAAACAAGAGTCCAATCTAGAAATTTATTACTGTAGTTTCTTTATTCAAGAGGACTTTTCAAAAAAGCATAATATTAGAAACATAACCAAATGCACAAACAATTTCATCTGGCTTGCTCCTTATCAGGTCAGAAATGTGAGTGTGTGTGTGTGTGTGTGTGCGCGCACATCAATTTGGGTATATACTTCAATCATTTAGTTTTTCATTTTGAGTCAACTAAACTACACAGCTTATAATACATATGTTTTGAACACATACTGCAAATTAGGATTGGGAAGTACAACTTTGCAAGACAAATATCCTTCAGGTAGAGCAACTCCCCTTTGTTCAAGATATGATTCAAGAATTGAAGCTTGCTTTTTAGTCTCCTCCACCTGAGAAAAAAGAGGTTAATAAAACAGATTCAGATCAAACAGTGGCCAAAATCAACCTCATGTTTTTGCACTGGAGTCAAAAATCCATACTCTGTTATAATACAAGTATCTAGAAACAAATATACAAGATATTATTTTGGAGAAATAGCAGTATCCAAAAATTAGCTTGCCAAGCAACTATAGCAAAGGAACATGAAACTGTAAGCATAGAAATAAATACAATGCCAATGATTAAAGATGTTGCAGATGCTAAAGCAGCTGGTTGCATTAGATATTTTTATTATGACAACAAAACTAGCAAAAATATAATGATGCTGATGTACAACTGTTATGCAATCAATCATGAAGTTTATCTGTTGATTTTAATGTATTTTTTCTTTTCATTTGAAGACATAGTTATTTGTGTTGTCTGTATAACATTGAATAAAACAACGCTTGTGTCTCATGGGCTGAGTAATAAATACATTAGGGTTGAGTCTAGAGCATAGTTGCTTTCGTAATAGTTCATTGCAAAAGCTTTGGACAGTAACTCATTTTCTATAATGTATTTATTCTTCATCTATTCTTAAATACAATTTCTTGTTCCATTTTTTGTCAGAAAACAAAAACAGATTGGACTAGGCAGCAATAGTTGGTTTTTTATTCAATCCCTCAAAGTCACCAGTTCTTCCAAGAGAATTTATTTCTGCCTATTGGAATCCATAATTCAGGGAGAAAAGGAAGGTAAGCTCTAGTAACTGCATTTTTTATCCCATTTTGGTTAAATGGTTAGATTTTCAAAAGAAGGATCAATCGCCTTCTTAACCCCTCCTGCCGCAAATATCAACAAAGGTTCAATGTTGGGCCTCTTGGGGCAATGGCCTTGCTAGTTTTCCCCACCAATTCTCCCATCCCAAGTACAATTGGTATTCAGTCCTAGGTCTCTTCCTCGGTGCCAAAACAGTTTTACAAACTCAAACCAACAAAATGCACCATGAAAGCTATTGTAATCATATATCAGAGTAATTAACTATCCAAGAAAGAAATAAAGAAAAGCTTACAGGATCAGGATGACGCTCTGATTTGTGTCTACCTTCACCTTCACACACCCAGCTGCCATCACCACTGATTGATACAAATCCCGAGAAATTCTTGACAGAAATCACCACTGCCTCACTGTAAAGTCAAATCAAAACAATAATTCTTGTTGTTCCTTCATAACATATTTTATCTTAAAATTTTCATTTACCCTTTGGTGACAAGAACTATATCTATATTTTGCCTTGAACCAGTGTCAGCATCCGGAATTCGGAGCCCTGCATAAACCTTTCCTCCATATAGCTTTTCAAGCCTTCAATTCAAAGAAAAAACACAACAAAAATAAAAACCGGATTAGCTCTTGATGATCATTAATGTTAAGAAAAAGAAGAAAAAAAAACAAGTTTGAAAATTACTATATGCAGATAGGTACAGGTACGTACTTGTTAGCAACATTGAAAAGTGCATTGGTGTCAGAGGATTGGACCGCTAAAACGTCGTCAGCGTCGGAGAAGAAGCATTTGCACAACTTGTAAACGATCAGACCACAGACGATCTCTAGCCACATGATGATTCTATGACTTATCAACCAAGGAGTGTTCGAGTCTCGTAAAAAACAATTTTCTTATCTTGTAGGGAGAGAAAGAGAAACCTCAAGAGATTTCTTCTCTTCTTTTTCTTTTTTACGTTCTTTAAGAAAATTGGTTTGGTTTTTTCTTTTGTTTATTTCCGTTGGTGGGTTTGTGATGCCAAACACACTGAATCGTACCAGGTTAAAAGAAAACAGATCACATCTGAAATTTGATGTGATGTTTGCTATTGTTTTCGTTTTTCTTATTTTTTATTTTCGTTTTTTAAATTTAAAAACATGATATGAAAACTTGTTTATTTTTTATACTATCATTCAGGGGTGTTAAAAAAAAAAACAGCCAATCAAGAAAATCAAAAAAATAAAAAATACTGAACTAGTAGAAAAAACAGAAGAAAATGATTTAAAAACCATAGTTTTAGACCCGGCCCGGTCTAAGGCCCGGGTTCCGGGTTTTGACTGGGTTACCAAGTCGCCCGGATCAATTCTTTTTTTTTAAATCAAAACCACGTTGTTTTAGTAAAAAAAACAAAAGTCAACGGGTTGCAACCGGGTTTTTGACCGAGTCTTGCCGGGTTACACCGAGTTTTTCCTTCTCCTGTTTTTTCTTCAACCCAGCCCGGTTTCAGCCTCTGGTCGACCCGTCGGGCCGGGTTGGATTTTAAAACTATGTTAAAAACAAAAAAATCACCTGATCCAGTTGGATTTCAATTTCACAAAACTAAAATCAATTCAAGCAATTCAACCACATTTAACCCAATTAAAAATATAAAGGATATAAATAGAAACTTAATTAAACCCTAAGACACCTTTTCCTTGTTATTTTTGTTTCAATCGCCACCCCTTTGAACCTCTCTCTCTTTCTCTTTTATGTAATTCCTTATCACTAACTTGTTTTGCTGCTCTTAACTTTTGATATTGAAGATTCGATCACAAGATTTGTTGTTCAACTAGTTACATGACTCGCGCGATGCTGCGGGTTAATTTGTTTTGCATAAAAAATATCAAAAAAAATTAAGATTTAAAAGTGTTAGGTCTTTCTGTAAAGCTATACCCAAGAATCTTGGGTTTGACTACAACGTTTGACCTAGGAGTAATATTTATAATATTAATAATAACATTAAACTTGCATGACCCAAGTTTAAGTGGGTTTGGCTGCAATACCAGACCCAATAGCATTGGATGTCGGTCTGGCTGCAAGGTCGTGTCATAAAAGTGTGATAATTAAATAAATTAATTAAAAAGAAAAAAAACAAAGAAAAAAAACCAATAGAAAAAAAAAAACTAATGAGAAAAAATAAAAAAAATATGAATCAATTGGGTTAACTCGCCAAATCAGGTTAACCCGTCAAACCTAGGATTCGTCTCATGAAAGTGTGATAACTAAATAGAAAAAAGATTTAATATTAATAAACTAATTTTTTTAAAAAAAAGATTAATTAAAAAGGAAAAAGCAAAGAGAAAAATACCTACAGGAAGGAAAAAACTAATGAAGAAAAAGAAAAAAAAATCTGAATCAACTGGGTTAAACCATCAAACCTGGGATCCATGTCATGAAAGCCTGATAATTAAACAGAAAAAATTTAATATTAAGAAACTATAGACAAAAAAAATAAACTAAAGACATAAGTTTTTTCACTGTGGATTGCACCGTTCTATTCAAAGTAAAAGGCTTAAAAAGAAAAGAAAAAAAAACAAAGGCATACAACACGGGTTAATTTTTTTTTCTTGCATATAAAATATCAAAAAAATGCTAAGATCTAAGAGTGTTAGGTCTTTCTGCAAAGATATACCCAAAAGCCTTGGGTCTAGCTGCAACGCTTGACCCAAGAATACTATTTATAATATTAATAATAATATTAAACTTACATGACTTAAGTTTAAGTGAGCCTGACTGCAACACTGGACCCTAGAGCATTGGATGTGGGTTTGGCTATAAGGTCGTGTCATAAAAGTGTGATAATTAAATAGATTAATTAAAAAGGAAAAAACAAAGGAAAAAAAAACCAATATGAAGAAAAAAACTAATAAAGAAAAAGAAAAAAAATCTGAATTAAATGGGTCAACCTTTCAAACCAGGTTAACCCGTCAAACCTAAGATTCGCGTCATGAAAGTTTGATAACTAAATAGAAAAAAATAATTGACGGGTTTACCCAAAATTAACTGGGTTAACCCGTCAAACCAAGTTAACCCGTCAAGTCCGGGATACATGTCATGAAAATCTGATAATTAAATATAAAGAAATTTAACATTAACAAACTAAACTAAATGAAAAAAATTAATTAAAAAGAAAAAAAAATCCTGGTTAACTCATCAAACCAGACTAACCCATCAAACCCGGGATCAAACAAAAAAATTCATTAAAAAACAAAACAAAAAAAATTAAAAAAAAAAAACAATTTAGAGTTTCATTTAATTTTTAGTATATATTATAATATAATAATTATAATAATATAATATATTAAAGATGGGAAAGTGAAAGGCGTGGGAAAGCTACAATAGTTTTCCCACACCTTTTAGAGTATTACTTAATAGGCTGGTCTTGGTTCGACCACTCTCCCTTAGCTTCAGCATTGGATTAGGTAGAGAAGAAAAAAGGTTTGATTTGGAACAAAGTTTCAGAGAAGGGATATAAATTACAATTACAACATTTACTAAAAGGGATCAATATCTCTCTCACTGTTTACTTAGACATAGATTATTGTAGATTGGAGTAGTGTAATGGTGGAATTGTCCTTGCCAAAGAAACTTGTTAAGTATATAGTTAGAGGCAGGGTTGTCTTATCCATGGGATACATTTGGTATTAAAACAATGATTGAGAATAAAATGATCTATTCAGGCTTTTTAGGCTGCAATATAGATGCTGATTTGCCCTTTTGAACACAAAATTTTAACTTTAGAGTTGGGAGCTTCTTTTATCTTGTCAAAAAAATAAAAACAATAAAGATATAATCATGCCCCTAAGGAGGAATATGCATGTGTTCAGGAGCTTCACCGTCTTTTTCTTTTATTGAAATAGTTCAAATATAAAATTACCATTGGGTTTCACAGTAACAAGGCTGCATGTTAGGGTGTTTATGTCATTTTCATATAAATTATTATTTATATTCGGAAATGACTGTCAGGCACTTAGATCTGGTATTGCTATCAGACCCAAGGGAAAGAGGAGAGGGCCTTTTAATTTGATTTTTAATTAATATCATCTATCTAATTTTTTAAATTATTTAGTTTAATTATTTAAAAATAAATTTTTTGTTTGGTATCTCCAAAAGTTTATTTTATTGTAATTTATACATAATTTATTTTCCTACTAAATTTAAAATCGAAGAGTTATATTTGTATTATGCATTTATAAGAACGAAAAATAATATGTATTTAGCAACCATAGTAAATCTTCAAGATAGATAAAAAAAAAATGTATAAAATAAAAAAAAGATAATCTAAATAAAATATTTGCATTTATATCTATCTTGTACTATTTACATGAGAAAATTAACTTTTTACTCTTATATTTAATTATCATTCAAAATTAATTTATTAAGTAATATAATTTTTTAATTTATTATATTAAACACAAACATATCTTTCCAGTTCTTAGTTAAAAAAATTCATGATATTAAAAAAGTGAATCCATAATGACAATGTCCTCTTGTAAGTAGCTTGAGTCCGGCATTGGTGCTATACCCAGGCACGCAGGTCTGGCATGAGTGTTATACCCAGACGTCTGGATATGGTGTGGTAGCCAAACCCAGGTGACGTGGGTCTGGTGTTGTGGTCAGACCCAAGCACCTTAAGCTGGCTTGGTCGTCATATCCAAGCACTGTGGGTCTAGCATAATAACCAGACTCAGGCACATGGATCTGACTTGGTTACCAAGCCCAGATAACTTGGGTTTGACATGTTTATCAGACTTAAAAAATATGGATTTGACATAATTGTCAAACCCAAGACACCTGGTCTTGATAATTACCCAAGCTCATGGTAACGTGGGTCTAACACTTCCAACAACCATTGCAATAACCATTTATATTATTTATGCGCGAGTCATTTGTTTAGTGGTTTCTATTCGACTTAGGAATTTTGTCTTTGGTTCTTGGGTTTAAAAGTCTTATCCTTGTCAAGTCAAAACAAAGACATAGCTCTGAGCAAGCCATTTCATAGTCACCACTTGTCTGTCAGAAAAGTGGAGAGTTTTTTTTGTTTTGTTTTAGATTTTCTTGTTGAATTTGTGGGTGTTTCCGAGATTTTTCTTACTTTGTATTTTTTTTTTGTTTCTTTAAATGTTGTATGAAACTAAAACTCCCAAGTTATCTACGGTTTTAGTTTGATTCAGTTTAACTTTTTCAAGAATTATTATTCCCAATTCAGTTGGCTTTGATGGTCAAAACCGGACCGAACCGGATCGTGAACACCAATACTATCATTATATATTTTGAGAGTTAAATAGGGTTTCAAAAGTAAAAAATAAGCATGAATCTTGGAGTTCAAGTTGAGACCTAGTTCGAGAGGCCCGAGACTATATCCAAGATTTGGTTTAAAGCCCCTAGGTTTTCGAGTTAGGACATGGTTCGATTATGGTGTTTATGGCCTATAGGTCCAATATGATGTCATTTGATATTATCATTGTTTCATGCTTTCTATTTTTATTATGATCGTCGCTATCCAATATCATGGTGACCTTTGAAAAAGGAAAAGGAAAAGATTAGATATCTAGCATTTCATTATTTTGATGAAGAAAGGTATAATTTAAGAAGTCGTCATCTGATATTATAGTCACTAAAAAACTCTAAATGATTTGCAAAGATTCTATGTTACAAGATTGGTTACACTAAAGGAAACTAAAGTGTCATACCTGAAGTAAACTACATTACTAATTTTATCTTAAATTGCTAAGGGTTTGTTGTGTTATGCTATTGATGGTCTACCTATAATATTCTTATACTTTAGCATTAATGAATATTCAACTAATTAAAATATTTTCAACACTAGCATTGGTAAATATTACTTGCGAAAGGTCTATTATTCCTAGCTTTAGCACAAGTGAATATTAAGGTTCAACTTTATTATTAATCCTAGTGTTAGTATTTCTAACTCTAGCATTAATGAATAACAGTATTTTAAGTTTATGATTTAACTAAGAAAAACTCATTTTAACTATAAAAAAAAACATCTTATAAATACCCTCAAAACACCTAGAAATTGATTTATCAACTTAAAAAATCTAAAAAAGTCCCCAAACATGAAACAAACCGGGTTACATTTTTCTTCCTCGACTTCGATCTACTATTTTAGGTGATATTGAGGTTCTAAAAAACCACTATCAAGCTACTTTCATCAAATAAAACTCATGGACATCAAAATTAACCAATATGATAGTTGAGATTTGTGAAAACAACTTTTTTTCTCTATGTTGGAATGCAATGAAATTTTCTCTCTTTGACAATCTAGGAACTAAAAAAATAATAAAAATAAAATTTTGTACCAAAACTGAATTTATAAAAACATAAAAGACCGAAAAGATCTAATTTTAAAAATTGAAGGACTATATTGTACTTTTCACACCAAATTTAAAGACACCATCTAGTTCCATTTCATTTTTTAAGTTGGTTCTCCTTCTTTCAATTTTATCCCTAGCCAACAAATACGAAGTAATTGACTATTAATTTTGTAATTAAAGGACTCGATCGATTGAAAAATAAGTTAAAAAATCAAAATAAAAAAAATACCGCTCTAATTCATACTACATTAAAAATGTGTAAATAGTAATTAGCACTGTTCCAAACCACCTTTTTATTTTAATTTATTTTGTAATTGTTATTTAGAAATCTCAATGCCTCTAAATCTTTTATCACATGCACATATTAAATGCAAAATATTATTATTATTTTTTGTCATAATTTAGTTGTTTTAGTTTACAATATGAACTATAATTTCACACCTACACGTAAGGAGGCAGTCATAAGGTGACATCATAGCCTATGACCTATAGCTTCCACAGCAATGCATAACTTGTATTCAGCATGAGCATGTTCAGGCACTTAGTGACATGGAGATAATTGAAGAAAGCTTGAATTTGCGGACTTTAGCGGAGTTCTCTGCCTGAAACAGAACCTCTGTACTTGATCTTACGGTTTCTTCCTTCAACTCAGAAGCTGAAGCCCCTTCACTTCGATAATCACGGCCAGAGTACAAAACCTGGAGCTTTGAATTGGCTGCAGGTGTTCATTGAGTTTGAACAGAGAAGTGAAAAGGCAAAAACAAGCAAAAGGGCATCGGTTGTCAGAATGTGTGCTTGCTCGATATAAAAATTACAAATACTATATAGAGCTTTGGTTACTATAATAGGGATGAGCTTAACTATACAGAGGAAGTACAAAAAAGGACAGTTAAACAAAAACATTGTTTTGGTGGGGTGTGAGTGTTAAGCAAGTCTGGATGATGAGCTATTGAGGTTGTAATTTAGAAGAAAAAAAAACATATTTAGTTAAAACTGCTCTGAAACAGATTTTTGCATGTAAAATATATGAAAAGCGGGTTTCATAAATAAAAAGCATGTTATTTTAGCTTTTACAAAAACAAAATTTAAAACCCAATTATACATGAGACCAAAATAAAACCACAATACTTAACGGTCTCTTGGTATGAGATTGTTTAAGAACTCTCTACTCATCATACAACAGCAGTACTGTAGCACAAAACTATTTACAATCCTGTAAGTGTTGGTCTTAGCTTGTCTGGATCAATTTATGTCATTAGTATGTTCCTACTGGAATTTTTAAGAGTACTCAGATGGCATTTTACAGTTTGTTTTATTTAATTCTAAATCAAAATTTCTAAATAATTATAGTGTGCAAAAAAATTAAGGTTCTCAAACCCGAACGTTTAACCCTATCACTATTGCGGAATTAGAGAAAATCTTTCATTTTTTATAAAAAATCTTAATAATCTGAATGTTCTTTGTTTATATTAGATTATTCCTAATTAAAATTTACTTGACTAATAGAATCCATTTAGCATTAGTATTTCTAAATAGTAAAATACTAATTAAATTGAAAATCGTAATCTAAATATAAAAAAAAATCCAAATACAACAAAGTAAATAAAAACAATCTCACACAGTAACTTCCAAACCTTATTTGAAAGCTTTTTTGTTCTTTAATCATCATGAAATTTTAACTCGATAAAACAATGCCTTCAAAATCAGCTGTCAAAATTTCAGTTTGATCCAAAGGTTTATGTTTGATTTACCAAACTGCATCTTGGACTTTTCTTAAACTCCTCAAAACCTAAAAATCTTAATCATTAATGAATTAATACAATAAGCATTACTATGTCAAGAATATTATCTCAGGTTCCCTTTTGATAAAAAACATTCATTAACAATCAATATTGTTTCCATAAAAAGAAAAGCAGAGCAAATGTTGGAGTGATTACCTAGTCCAAACATGCTCGTCTTTTGAATGATCAAACGACTAACTTTCGATCTTTTGATGTTCCTCAAAGCCATGATATCTTCTTGTTGTCCTTTAAACTCCAGAAATTCTCCTAGGACATATTTATTACCCTTAAGCTCCAACCTGCATAGAATTGGAAATAGTTGTTTTGTGTCAAGTGTAAATCACAGCTTAGCATAACTCACAGCAAAATCAAACTGATGAGAATTGAAGTTAGTTTATGGCTTCAACTTGGATGAATAGGAAGGGACCTGCAGTGTAAAACACAGACCACCATAAGAACTCAAATTCACCTCCTTTCTTAGGGACACAGTACACACAATCAGCTTCATCACTACAATGTTCCTGGCTCAAGCATCCGTTTAACCGGTGTTCAATGAGCCTTTGGAATCATAGGGTGTGGAATCTAGCAATTTGTGAACCAGTAGAACATTTAGAATGATTACTGTTGAAGACCACCTCTCTTTGTACTTTTCTAGTTCCCTAGTCCCTACTTGACAATCTTGGCCCAGAAAGCATCAAAGAAATGATAACACAAATAATTAAATATTGAAAGCCGGACAGTCTTCTTTCCTCTTTTTTTTCACAAGGACCTGATATGTTTAATGATGTTAATCCAAGCTGCTGGAAATCACTTTTTGACCAAATACACAACAATGCAGAAAGAATGCACTCATAACCAGAGAGCAGGAATATAAAAATCTTAGGCACAGAGCAGCAAACCTGTCCCACACAGGAGCTGTGCTGAGAGTGAAGTTGAGTTTCTGATGCATAGATTCCTGCATCTCCTTCTTTCCACCACTAAAGGAACCCTTTTTCCAACCAGAAAATAGGCCTTTTGGTTCAGGTTTCAGCAGTACCCATTGGTCATAGGTAATAACCTCGGGTGGAAAATAGCCTGAACGGATTGTACTGCGAAGAGATGTTTCAGATACAAGAAAACACAAGTATATCCATATACTCATGAATGAAAAAGTATGATGTTTTAAAATCAACAAGTCCATAATAAGTGGTCCCATTTTTTTTCATCGGTCCAGGTAGAGACCAAGGAGCACAACAGAAATACAATGCACTTTAGAGAACAAAAGTATTTCACGCTGGAAGACAAGATTGAAATCTTATGTTGCTACTAACAACAAAAATGGTACTTTAACTCGCGCAATCTCAATTTATAAACTCTTCCAGTCCACTTAAACCTAAACAAGAGTCCAATCTAGAAATTTATTACTGTAGTTTCTTTATTCGAGAGGACTTTTCAAAAAAGCATAATATTAGAAACATAACCAAATGCACAAACAATTTCATCTGGCTTGCTCCTTATCAGGTCAGAAGTGAGTGTGTGTGTGTGTGTGTGTGCGCACTTCAATTTGGGTATATACTTCAATCATTTAGTTTTTCATTTTGAGTCAACTAAACTACACAGCTTATAATACATATGTTTTGAACACATACTGCAACTTAGGATTGGGAAGTACAACTTTGCAAGACAAATATCCTTCAGGTAGAGCAACTCCCCTTTGTTCAAGATATGATTCAAGAATTGAAGCTTGCTTTTTAGTCTCCTCCACCTGAGAAAAAAGAGGTTAATAAAACAGATTCAGATCAAACAGTGGCCAAAATCAACCTCATGTTTTTGCACTGGAGTCAAAAATCCATACTCTGTTATAATACAAGTATCTAGAAACAAATATACAAGATATTATTTTGGAGCAATAGCAGTATCCAAAAATTAGCTTGCCAAGCAACTATAGCAAAGGAACATGAAACTGTAAGCATAGAAATAAATACAATGCCAATGATTAAAGATGTTGTAGATGCTAGACCAGCTGGTTGCATTAGATATTTTTATTATGACAACAAAACTAACAAAAATATAATGATGCTGATGTACAACTGTTATGCAATCAATCAAGAAGTTTATCTGCTGATTTTATTGTATTTTTTCTTTTCATTTTAAGACATAGTTAATTGTGTTGTCTGTATAACATTGAATAAAACAACGCTTGTGTCTCATGGGCCGAGTAATAAATACATTAGGGTTGAGTCTAGAGCATAGTTGCTTTCGTAATAGTTCATTGCAAAAGCTTTGGACAGTAACTCATTTTCTATAATGTATTTATTCTTCATCTATTCTTAAATACAATTTCTTGTTCCATTTTTTGTCAGAAAACAAAAAAATATTGGACTAGGCAGCAATAGTTGGTTTTTTATTCAATCCCTCAAAGTCACCAGTGCTTCCAAGGGAATTTATTTCTGTCTATTGGAATCCATAATTCAGGGAGAAAATCGAAAGTAAGCTCCAGTAACTGGATTTTTTATCCCATTTTGGTTAAATGGTTAGATTTTCAAAAGAAGGATCAATCGCCTTCTTAACCCCTCCTGCCGCAAATATCAACAAAAGTTCAATGTTGGGCCTCTTGGGCAATGGCCTCGTTTCTTTTCCCCACCATGAAAGCTATTATAATCATATATCAGAGTAATTAAGTATCCAAGAAAGAAAGAAAGAAAAACTTACAGGATCAGGATGACGCTCTGATTTGTGTCTACCTTCGCCTTCACAAACCCAGCTGCCATCACCACTTATTGATACAGAACCCGAGAAATTCTTGACAGAAATTACCACTGCCTCACTGTAAAGTCAAATCAAAACAATAATTCTTGTTGTTCCTTCATAACATATTTTATCTTAAAATTTTCATTTACCCTTTGGTGACAAGAACTATATCTATATTTTGCCTTGAACCAGTGTCAGCATCCGGAATTCGGAGCCCTACATAAACCTTTCCTCCATATAGCTTTTCAAGCCTTCAATTCAAAGAAAAAACACAATAAAAATAAAAACCCAATTAGCTCTTGATGATGATTAATGTTAAGAACAAGAAGAAGAAAAAACAAGTTTGAAAATTACTATATGCAGAGAGGTACATGTACGTACTTGTTAGCTACGTTGAAAAGTGCATTGGTGTCAGAGGATTCGACCTCTAAAACGTCGTCATCGTCGGAGAAGAAGCATGTGAACAGCATGTAAGCGATCAGACAACAGATGATCTCTAGCCACATGATGATTCTATGAATTGTCAACCAAGGAGTGATCGAGTCTTGTAAAAAAGAATTTTCTTATCTTGTAGGGAGAGAAAGAGAAACCAATTAAATAGGCTTTTTTTTTTACTGCTGCCGTTATACCAAAGCCCTGTAATTCCTTCATTTCACAATGAATCAAAGATCAAAGAGATGCTTAGATCTGCAAATGCATGTGGAGCCATTATAACCACTAAAAAAGGTGCAATTCCTGCTCTTCCAACACCAGATAAAGTCCACAAACACAAATTTTTATTACTTTCCACTCATTAAAAAAGGACTCCATTCAGATGAAAAGATCTAGATCGAGCTTGAAAAACTGAAACCGGTTCTTGATGTGTGGGTTGTTGTCGGTGGTTGTTGATTGGAGAAAAGTGAAGGTTGTGGACGGCACTGCTATATGGAAGACGATCTAGATCGGGCTTGAAAAACTGAAACCGGTTCTTGATGTGTGGGTTGTTGTCTGTGGTTGATGATAGGAGTAAAGTGAAGGTTGTGGATGACGCTACCATATGGAAGACCAGAGAGTGATGGTAGGAGGAGGTGAGAAGCTCTGGTGTAAAAATTCAAAAAGAGGATTTAATGTTAGGTTAACATGAGAGAAAATGAGAGAGAGGAGAAGAGAGGAGAGGGAGGCGGCTGGAAAGTGATAAAATGAATTAGGGTTAGGGATGTTTGCTTTTATACCTTGTTTTTTAAGTTTTTCAGATTCAATTGAACCGGTCCGGTTCAATCGGCTTAAGCTTTTTGAAACCGAAACCGAACCGGACCGAGTGGTTTTGAGTATTTTTTAATCGTTTTATTCGGTTTTTTCTATCGGTTCGGTATTTTCGGTTAATTTTTTCTCGGTTTTTTTGGTTTAATCGGTTGGTCGGTTTTTTTGAACACCCCTAGTCATAGGTGATGTCATTTGATATTATCATTGTTTCATGTTTTCTATTTTTATTATGATTGATGTTATCTGATATCATGGTGATTTTTATAAAAAAAAAGAAACAAAGTTAGATATTTTGTATTTTATTTTATTATGAAGAAACGTCTAATTTAAAAAGTTGTCATGAAATATTATTGTCACTAATTGTGTCTAACTTAACTTATTTTACAAAATATAAATCCAACTCATTCTATTTTTTTTTAAGACCTAAGCAGGTTGAATATATTGAGTTGAGCTAAAACTTTTATGGATATTACATATATCTGTGGGTTAGGTATATTAATTCATTTATTCTTTGAAGATCCTACAAAAAAATTGGGTTACAACCGTTAGAACTAGATAAGACTTCTAAAATGTATATATTAAAAACAACATAAAAACTATCACAAGTTCTATATAAAAACAAAAATCACGGTCAAGCATTTTTTTATCGAACAGTTAGGGTGCAATATGATACCAAGATAAACTAGTAGAAAGAGACTAAAGTGTTTTTGGGTTTATGATCAGACTAAGAAAAACTCATTTTAACAAAATAATAATAATAAAACACCTTATAAACACCATCAAAACACTTAGAAATCAATTTATCAACTTAAGAAACCCAAAAAAGTCCCCAAACATGAAAACAAACTGGGTTAGATTTTGTCTTTTTTGACTTCGATCTACTATTTTAGATAATGTTAAGGCTCTAAACAACCATCATCAAACTATTTTCATTAAATGAAACTTGTAGACACTAAGATTAACCAATATGGTAGTTGAGATTTGTAAAAACAACGACTTTCTCTTTTTATGTTGGAATGCGATGAAACTTTCTCTCTCCTTATCAATCTAGGGACTGAAAAAATAATAAAAATAAAGTTTGGTACAAAAACTGAATTTATAAAAACATAAGGGACCAAAAAGATCTAATTTTGGAAATTGGAGGACTAAATTGTACTTTTTGCACTACCTTTAAAGACACCATCTATTTTCTTGGTTCATTTTCTAAGTTGGTTCTTCTTTTTTTAATTTTATCTCTACACAACAAACATGAAGCAATTCGCTATTATTTTTGTTATTAAAGAACTTCATTGATAAAAAAATTAAAAAAGTACCACTCTAGTACATAGTACATTTAGAATATGTAAATAGCATTTAGCATGATTCCAAACCATTTTTCTATTTTAGTTTATTTTGTTATTATTATTTCAAAATCTCGATGCTCTAAATCTTTTACCACATATGCACATATTAAATGAAAAAAAATATATTATGTTTTTTTAATCATATTTTAGTTGTTTTAGTGTATAATATGAACTATAGATGTGTTATTACCTATCGACTTTATTATTTGTATCAAAAGTACAACTGTGCGAATCTAGAAACCATTCAGTATTAGAAAGTACAAATCCAACCAGGTGACGAAACATACAGCCCTCCACAATGTCCATTAATTATTATTTTTTTAACCTTGCTTTGGGTTTATTTATTTTTATGTTTTAAAAATATTTTTAAAAGAATTTAAATTTTTTTATTTTTTTATTCAAATTAATATTTGTTGATATTTTCAAATTATTTTAATGTGTTGATATCAAAAATAATTTTTAAAAAATAAAAAAATTATTTTGATTCATTCTGAGCGAAAAGTACTTTAAAAAACAATTGTTACCACTCTCAAATACCCCCGAAAACGAATACAAATAAAGAGTTGTAGAATTTTATATTTTATCAAAATTTTCTTGAACGCGAATCTTAATTCTTTAAAAGAAATTTTTGAAATTTTTTTTTATTTTTTTCTTTACTTTAAATTAATTAGTTTTTATATTTTCAGATCATTTTAATATACTGATATTAAAAATAAATTTTTTAAAATAAAAAAATATTATTTTAATATATTTTCAAATAAAATAACACTTTAAAAAATAATCAATCCTTCCATTTCAAACATCCCTAATTGTTTCAAATAACCTAAGATATCTTGCAGGAAAGGTAAATGCACCTTCCTCTCCAAACAACATAGTGAGAATTTAAGATTCTTGGGGTTTTTTTTCTTTTTCTGATTCCTCTCTTCGTATATCAAAAAGCTCCACAATATACATCTAGAAAATAAAAAACACCATGGCTCAGTCACTGGACCCATAACAAAAATATCATAAGTTTGGGACAGAGAAATTTACTTTCATGTAGTCTCAAGTTCAAGCTCTGTGGTTGCTAATATGATGATTATTGGAGGCTTACATGGTCGTTAACTTCAGAGCCCGTGGGATTAGTCGAGGTGCGCGCCAGCTGGCCCGGACACCCACGTTAATAAAAAAAATATCAATATTGTATCGTACTATAGTATATTCTCTATATTTCTTGGTTTATTTTATTTAAAAAAAACTACAAAATTACAAAAAATTAGGACCAAACTCATTCCCTTATTGGTGTGGGGGGGGGGGGGGGGGGGGATCTTTTTGAAAGGATTTCAGCTAGGTATGGAAAAAGAAAGTTAATTTTTTTCTAGAATTGATCTAATTAACTATAATCTATATTATTTCAATATCTTTTCATTTTAAATTATATTTTGTTACTTCTTAAATAATCAAGCTTTTCTCGATTTTATTGAAAAAAATCGCAATTAATATATATGGTGATATGAATCCTCATACCGTGATCCATTTATTTTTATGTATACTCTATTTCTTTGTAAACAAGTCTTGTAATGTAAACTATAAAACAAATAGATAGCACAAACAGTTTCACATTTTTTTTTATTGTTTGTAAGAAAATAATTTTGTAACCAATTTTATGCTATTTTCAACCAAAGACCCAAACAATTTCGACAAGAAGTTTATTTGTTTTTTTTCCACTGCTCTAAATTTCTAGAAATAGCAAAGTAAATCATAATACGAGTGATACTTTGATTCAAATATAAATCATAAAAGTAAATAAAATAAGATTAAATGAATTAAGAAATTTAACTTATTATCAAATAAAATAAATTGATTGATCTATATATAAATATCAAGTGTAACATCTAGCAACGTATCATAATTTTTTAAATATTAAAAAAAATCCTTTATGATTTGAATTAATCTTTAAGTGACTAGTTTTTTTAGTATAACTAGTATTCCTTCATAAAATATATTTAGATTTAGATATTTGAACTTGGAATGTGTCTACTTTTATCGAATTATATTCATTATCAACATAATAATAATTAATTCTTTGATAAGATTTGAAACTCTTTTTCAAATTTCATTTCACCTTACGTAAGAATTTCTCAATCAATACTATTTGAGAACACGCAGAACATTTTGCCTAATTAATCTAGGATTATGAATCATCTCTTGATCAGCTCAGTACCTTCATATAACTTATGTTATATCTAACATTTGTCCATTTGTTACCTTTGATTAAGATAATGTGTAGTCGAGATCAAAATATAGAATTTCCTTTATAAGATATCTTGATAATATCAAATCTAAGGATCTCTTATATAATTGTTATGTGCGTTTTTCATAGACATGTGTAATCTCTTCATATGGAATCCTTATGCTAATTAGTTCATTGTGTTTTTTATTTAACAAGCACCCATATATTAGTTCTAAATATCCCTTGTCATAACCCAATTTTTAACCCCCCCTCAAAGTTTTTAGAAAAAAATGTCTTCAAAACCATTTTAAGAAATCATTTTTAAAGAAAACATTATCATAAAAAAAAATATTTTCATAAAAAATCTTCAAAGAAAAAAGGTTCAAAAAATAAAATACAGTTTGGGTTGCAACCAAGGTTGTTAAAATCGTGAGTTAACTCGTAAAATCTTATCTAACGTGCTAAATCGAACTAAAAACTCGAAACCACTAAAATCGAACTTAACTTGTGAAAAATCGGTAAAATCAGTTGGTTCGATTTTATGAGTTTACTAAATTTGTAATATAAACCAAGTTAGGTTCAAATTTGTCCTTAAAATGTCTGCTGACTAGTTTTGCGAGATTGAACATATCTTTCAAACCATATATGGGATATAGCTGAAATTTTATAGGGAAATATTAGATACATGAAAATATATTGTGGTAAAGTTTCAGGTCAAATGAAATTAGGAAACATAATATTTTAGATAGTCAAATTTAGTAAACTAATATTGTCAAATATGTTAAACAATATCTTCGTATATTGTTTGGGACATATCTAAAGCTACTTGTAGAATTTTGATTCAATTAAAGTTGGGATAGAAACTAGACATATGAAACTTTCAACTATATATTGCAGGCTCAATAATTCATCCAAATGAGAAAGAACGACATGTTTGAAATCAAGACTCAAATCTGTCAAAAATATACAAAAATTCGAGATTCAGGCTACATGGAGGAATTTTAATATGAAGACTTTTTATTATTTTATTTATTTATTTAATTTTAAATAATTATTTTAAATTTAAATTTTTTTCTAGCGCATTAGACATTGTTTAGGGGTTTATTTCATTATTAAATTTATGTTAGTTAATTACTAATTTAAACTCATTAGCTTGAAACCAAAAGGGGTCTATCAAGATTTATTGTGATGGAAACAACCAGGTTGTCACTAGGTTTATGTGCTTCCTACCTTTCAGTGACTTCCTTGTATTGAGAAATTTTATTCTGAGACTTTTTATTTCTCTATATCATTAATTTATTAATTCATACTATCTATCTCTCTTATTTTATTTAGATCACTCATTGATTATAATATTATTGACTTATTTTATCAGATTTTAATGTAATTGAATTTCTTGACTAGAATTATCAATATATAATTAGTTAATAAAATTACTTATGATTTGATAATTTTACGAAATAAATTTACAATTTGAATTTATATTATATTTTTGTATCATATTAAAAAAACGTTTTTTACAACTTTAATTGCAACTATTAAACTAGTCAAACAATCATGCAGTCATGCAAATTATATGCGCCGACAAGTCACATGACGTTGACGATGAAGCATGGAGGAAAATAATCAAAGAAAGAGAGGGTATTATGGAAAATGTGCCTGAGCAGACATTAGGCATTGTACGAAATGACCCCAGGCCAGATGGCCATGCATGCTTTTGCTAAAAAGCATGCATAACATTTAATATTTCAATATCAGAGTCTTGAAATTGAAGTATCTTCACTCACTTCTTGAAAAATCTTTTTTTGATTTTTAGCTTTCTGGAACCAATACTCATGAGTGAATCACTGTGGCATGTGAGTTGACTTTCCTGTGGACTCGTACACATATCGCAGGCTTGGAATGATTTTCTCGCCCTATATTTTTCACGTGCTTTTTCATTTTAGTTGAACCTATGGGATTAGCGTGTCTCGGGTTTTATGCTTTTTTTCTTCTCAATTGTAAGTCAGTTTCTGGTCACATTGTAACAAAAGCTAAATGATATAGAAAGTTATTCTAGATCAATAAATTTTTTTGACTTTTTTTTTTTTTTTTCCAGTGAATGGGTAGCGCCCGCGTCATTAAGGAGACGCGTGCGACACTTCTCGATATCCAAATCTTTTCTTTCATATGGTGTGGCGCGTATAGACAGATAATGGTTGGATTGCTGCCGATGATTGATTATTTGCGTTTTTTCTTTCTTTTCTATTTCCTGACAACTAAAGTGTACAATTGTCCTCCTTTTGTTGTTTATCAAATTAGACAAGTTTTTCATACCTAAGTAACTTGGATCTAGACCCAAGCGCCTGGGCTTGGTAACCATGACAAACCCATACACCTGGACCTGACAACCATGTCGACCTGTGCCTGAGTCAAAAAATTTAAATTTTTTCAAAAGCACGATTGGACTGCAAAAATAAACGCTACCTCATTCAAGCATGATTTTTCATTCTTATGCAATAGAACTTAACTGTAAACTCTTTTTTGTTTGTGCAATTTATTTTATAAATTTGTTATATTTAAAGAGGAAAGAACGAAAAAAAATTTGTTGAGTTCTAAATGATTTATTTCAAGTCTTCAAAAATAAACTTCTCTTTTTTGTATGAATTGTGGATAAAAATATTAATTTTATGTTTCCATCTAAGTATTTGATAGTTTTTTAAAGGGTTCATGCTTTTTTAAATTCAAGATGTTGTTGCATGATGTAATTGTCAAATTTTATTACAAGAAAAGTTTATTATACATTATAACCATTAGTGTAAGATCCCACATCGAAAGCGAGCGTCCAGAGCCAGGGCCTTATAAGTGCATGCTCACCTTGACTAGTAAGACGCGTTTAAAACCTTGAGGGGGGACCTGGGTGGAAGCCCGGTGATTGGTGGACTGGGAGGCCAAAAGGGGACAATATCTGACAAGGTGAGTGTGCTGCGCTATTCTGAAAGACGCGTTTTGAGGTTATGCGTGGCTGCCAAGAACAAACCCGTGAGGGGGACCTGGGTGGAAGCCCTGGACATGGGTGGACTGGGAGGCCCAAAGTGGACAATATCTTGCTAGTGAGGTGGGGTGTTACAATTAGTATATATAGAAATTTCAAATATATGATCATAAGAACAATTATAAGTGAATTCCTATATTTTCAAAAAAAAACACAGGGGTCTGGTATGGTTGTTATACCCAGACGCTTGAGTCTGACTTTTTTCTTAACAATACATCAAAAGTCCATAAGGAATTATTAGTTAGGTATCCTTAGACCATTCAACACATTTGCATGAGTATTTTGGTCATCAACAAAACCGTTACCTTTGTCTGACTTACAAAAAATATGCAAATCCTAGATGCTAGAACCAAGATACTCGGGTCTGACAACTATTCCAGGCCTAAGAGCCTTAGGTCTGGCAACCATGTTAGACTCGCGCCTGGGTCTGACATGACCTAAATTTTAAGGATCAATTAATTGATTTTATTGAACAAGAGAAAAAAGGAATAAGTTATAATTAACGCTCTTAAGCTCACTTTTTGCTATTTAAGCATATTTATCAGTCCCGGCTTGGCGAGTCAACCCGGGACTCGGATGACCCAACAGAACCCGGTAGAGACCCATTTTTTTTTCAAATGTGTTTTTCCTCCTAGCCAAAGACCCTTTTTTTTTTCCATCATTTTCAGTTGGTTACTAACCCACATCAAAGTCACGATATAAATATTATAAGAATGTTTTATTTTTTCAATGTGAGATTTGAAGCCTATATATATATATATATATATTATGTCCACAAGAAAAACAAATTGTGTTCTTTCAACGTGGAATACAAAATCTTTTTGGTTTAAATACTTGAATATAATAAGATAAGATAATATCTTTTCAATGTGGGATAAAAAACCTTTTGAAATAATCTTTTAGCTTATATCCACATGGATTATTTCTTAATTTTTTCATATGAAATATTAAAACCTCATTTTTTTTTAATTTTCCCGGGTGACCCACGTTAGGCCAAGCCCAAAAAAATACCAGATTCGTGCCTGAGTCTGGCAACCATGCTAGGCCCAAGCGCTTTGAGTTTAGTAACCACGCCAGCCCAAGCGCCCTGGGTCTAGCAACCATGTCAGGCCTAAGCTACGTGGGTTTGGCAACTAGGTAGGTGCCTGGGTCTGGCGTGGCTGCCAGACTTATGCAACTTGAGCCTGATAAGGCTGCCAGGCCCAAGTTGCTTGGGTAGGCATGACTGCCAGACCCAAGGTGCCTAGGCCTAGCATGGTTTTCAGACCCAAGTATTATGGGTCTGGCATGCCTGCCAAACCCAAGGCGCCTGGGTCTATCATAACTGCAAGACATGTTAGAGAATAATATAAATCACATCTTGGGACCTCACCTAATATCTTAAGTTATTGTGTTGAGATGATTCTTTGACATAATATCAGAGCCTTGATGACCAAGCGGTCACGATTTCGAATCTCACAATCCTTATTTATTTGATAAATTAAGCATAAGGTAATGTGAGTCTGTGCAAGTTTTAAGCCCAAAGAGCTTTCACTCAAGGAGGTGTGTTAGAAAATAATATAAATCATATATTGAAACTTCATCTAACAGTTTAAGTTATTAGGTTGAGATGATTATTTAATAAGACCCACATGTCTTAGATCTAACAAAAAAATTAAGTGAAGGTTTAAAAATTAACCACTTAATAATTTTTAATAACATTATTAAAACATTCTTCCTACTTTTCATATATTTTTTTAAAGGGAACAATATACTAGTCATTCTCTAGTTGAAGTGGTTTTGGTGCTTCAAGGTAGTGGGAATGTGTTCGTTGCTCGGATCCTCTAGCGTTTGAGTTTCCTTTGCTGCCCCGAGGCTTCGTTTTCTTGCGATGTGGCTCTTTCTTCTCCTTGGGTGTTTTTGTCCTAGGTCGCATTGGGAGGATTGCCAATTTCGTTTCTGGTATGCCATTCGGTTGGTGTCTGGCGACCTAGTTAGCTTTAGCTTCCCAGCTCTCCTTTGCTGCTCGATTAGGTTTTTTCTCCTCTCTAGCTTTGTTGTCGTTGCTATGTAAGTTTTGTTATTTTTTCGTGCCTCCTTATTTGAGTAACTTCTAACATTAGTTAGTACTTTGACTTCTCTAAGAGCCATGTTTTTTTTGCCTTTCCCTTATAATCGAATGGCCTTTGGTTTGCGGGAGGCTATATAAGCTTTTTCCTTCCTTCTTCTTCCTTCAAGGAAAAAAAAAGAAGAAGCCTAAGTCTCTTTTTTGCTGCATTGCTTTGGCTACTATAGGGTGCTTTGGATCTGTCTTCTTGCTCCACTTAATATTGATGGTTTTTAATTTAAATATTATAAATTTAACTACTGCTATTACATCATGAAATAAATAATACTTATATCAAATATTTTTTATTGTTCCATTAAACTATCTATAATTTCATCACGTACGAAATTCATCTGACAAGGACTACAATTTTCTTGGTTTCTTAAGCGCGCAACAACATCAGAAACAAAATTGGGATTGCGATCAAATTCTGCAAATGCTACGTCATCAAGCGATCTCCTTCTAATTTTTTGAATAAAACACAATGAAAAATAAAAATAAAAATTGAATTTTTTTTAATTGGGTCAGATCCGTTTTAATACATTTAGTTTTGGATCAGACCCGATTCGGCTGGAACAGTTGAGAGTGACTCCACTGTTCACGTGAGCAGTGGAGTCACTCTCCACTGTTCACGTAAACAATGGAGTTTTATTCTCCACTGTCCACAAACCTGCGATTTATTCCAAATTTTGTGTGGATTCCATGTCAACAATGAAATGCGTTTTATCATAACCAAACATTCAGTTTGTATGATTTATTTTAAAAGAAAAAGCTACCGCATAAGCAAACAAACGAGTAATAAAAGGTTTATAATCTTTAATCTTGCGGTTGCTTGCCATGTTCTTTTTCTCTTGTCAGCCGTCAGTTTTGCCTCTGCTTTGTCTGTTGCTATTAGGCTCTGCTATCTCATCTTTTATGATGCTCTCCTTTTTCCCCCTTTTAATTTTCGTTGCAGAGGGCTGTTACCATTTGTTTTTTGTTTGTCGAGGTTTGAGGCGCAGGGCTGCTCCTTCCCTCTCTAGGTTGGTTAAAGTTTTTTGTTTTTGCTCAGCTCTTTTCCCTTTTTTATTCCCCTTTCCATTGGATTGTCGGCTCCATAGCTAGATGTTCTTGCAGCTCTACTTCCACTTTTTTTTTTCCAAGTATTTAGTTCCATTTTCTTCAATATATACATGACTGTTCACAGCTAGGTACTCTAAAATGGACTCCAGCTAGAACATTCTAATGGGTTGTCCTTTCAATTTTTTAGACGAGGAAATCTTTACCAACAATTCACAATTGAAAGCTCTAATTAGGTGATGCATTCTGCCTTAATTAGCAAGGTTATCTCTTCTAGTTAGAGGGCTGTGTGGGTCAAAAAGAATCTATTTTCCCTGTAATTTACTTGACCAATTCAGTTGTTGAAGATCATCATCACATGTGATGCTGAAGGGAATCCTTCAATGCGTGCGAAGAACGTTGTGTATAAAGATGTGCTTGCCTCTCTATCAATGTCTTGAAATCACATGTGATGCTGAAGGGAATCCTTGAGTTTAGTGTCATGTGATATACTTCATTGTTCATAGACTTGGATTATGTTAAGTTGCTTCATTTTCGTACAAAGAGAGTGAAGTGCCATCACATCCAAGTCTATTGTCGAAAAAGTGAAACACCATCACATTTTAATGTTTAGGTAAATTATTGCAGGCCGCAAAAACCAAGCCAATTAGTAAAGAACAATTTGATAAAACAGGAGATCTTGCTCTGCATTTCTCAAACCACCTCGCTAAAAAGTAAGCTCCCATGCGGCGGAGCACTCTCTCTTTCCTTGCCTACAATTAGACATGTCCGGGTCATTTTATTTTGAGGTTACTGTCAAGGAGACATTGAAAGACTTCCACAGATTTTTGAATCAGTAATTCAGACCATTTTCCACGAATCATCTCTTTGCTCAGGACACAGCCATTGGCAAGTCCCCTTTGCAAGCTCAAGCTAGCACACCCGATCTCTCTGTAAATTCTGGGCAATTTGGCATTTCCAAGTACATGTAAATATGGAGGCAACTAGTTCCTGCTTTACCTCATGCTAAATACCTACCATTGAGTTATTATCAATCCCTGTTCAGCTCATGCATTGCTAAAAGCCACTTCGGTTTACTCAAAGAAACTACTTCATCTGGCTGTTCTGAAGAGTTGTCACCTCTGAAAATAGTGAATTTTTTTTTGTGACAGAAGAAGGGGATATTCATAAAGAACAATTTCGGTCCGAATCAATTTAATCCTACATCTTCACCAACAATTAACAATAAACTTTTTTAATGTAAAATCACGAAAGCACATTAAAATACAATTATACACCACTCCTTTGCATGAATTTAGACAAGGGCAAGGGGAAAGAAAAAATCTCCATGACATGCAAGATACACCCCTACGTGTAATCAAATCAAATGAGGGAAAAACAAATGATAATACAAACCTCTTCCTTATAAACCTATCTGAAAATCAGAAGCAAAAACAACAAAGTAAACAATCAGTTGAAGGATATTATCAAATATACCTGCCTGCTAAATAGGGCACTTGTCAGGCCATAACTGGTTACCGCCCCCCTACTTCTGGTTGCTAGTTCCCTTCTTCTTGAGTAGGTTACTAAACTTGCGGAGCAAAGGCTTCTTCTTCTTCTGTTGCTGCTGCTTTGAAGGCGAGCTTCCACCATCATCAACATTCTCTGTTGAAGATAAACCATTTATTTGATCAAAGCTCTCACCACCATCCACCTTGGAGTCCGCTTCGTCCTCGAAGGAGGATTCGTGCTCTGTTTCTCTTTCTGGTGAAAACTCTTTCTTTTCAATCTTGCAGCTCTCCCACATCTTAAATTCAACCTCCACAGAATCATCCTCCTTCTCTTTGCTCTCATCTTCCTTTGGATTTCCATTCACATTCTCAAGTTTGTGTGCATCCATCTGAGCAGCCTTGTTTGTCGCGCCATTAATCTGTTCCTGTGCATTTTCCGTGTTCAGCTCATTGGATAGCTGTAGTGGAAGCTCCATTGTGGGCTTCTCTTCTCTCACATGTCCATTTTCTTCAGAGAACTCAACCACCTTTGGAAGCAAATCATAGTCCTTTTCACTATCTGTGAGCTCACCATTTTCCTCCACTTGCTTTTTAGCCATAGCTTCCTCAAGCAACTTAGATAACTCCTCGACCTTCTTATGCAAGGAAGCTTCCTTAGTCCGGAGCTCTTCATTTTCCTGAAAAATGTTCTGAAACTCATTTTCTTTGTCCAATAAACTCTCTTTTAGTTTCATGCTCTCAACCCTTGCTTCCCCAAGAGCTTCCTGCAAAGAAATCACCTCAGCTTCTACTTCCTTCAGGCTATCCTTCAAATGAGCTTCTTCATCCCTCATTCCACAAGCTTCTTCCTCAGTGTGTGTCAGCAAATTCACTAACCTATCTATTTCTTTTTCCAGCGAGGAATTTTCTTCTTCTGATTTCCTTAAATAATTCCCCAGATTTTTTTCTTTTTGATCCCATTCAGCCTTGGAGTTCTGAAATTGATTCTTGGATTCTTCAACAGTGTTTCTAAGAAGATCAATCTCATGTTTTGCATCATCAAGCACAGTTTCATATTTTTCATTAGTTGCCTTTAGGACCAATCTCAAGTCTTCTATTTGGGTTTCATAGTTTTCATGCTCCACTTGATTGGATACCAGCCTTTCTTTGGCTTCCCTTGCTTCCGCAGAAACTTCATGTAAGGCTGAAGCTAAACTCTCCATTGCCTTCTTGCTCTTTTCCTCCTCATCTCTGGAATTCTCCAACTCAGTTATAAGTTTGTTTTTCTCTTCTAACAGACTTTGAACACTAGAAGCTGCAAGCTTCTCATTGTTCAAAGCCTGGGCTTTCTCCTCCTTCACAGTTTCCAACTCAGACATCAGAGACTCGACCTTTTTTACCATGACCGATGCTTCTTCCTTTACCATGCCAAGAGAATGTTCTGATTCTTCAAGATCCCCTTTCTGTCTTCTAATTGTCATTTCCAGCAACCCAACCTTCTCTTTAAGAGCAGCAATTTCAGTTTCCGCATCATGCAATAAATCATTGTTTGCTTCAAGTTGTTTCATGACTGAACCTAATGACTCCGATGCAGATCTCTCCAACTTATTTGCTTCCTCAGCTTGCATCTCTAGTTCCTCAACCCTGTTTTTCCACTCCTCTACTAAGTTACATGCATAAGATTCGGCCATCTTGGCAGCTTCAAGCTCAACATTGAGCTGTTCTATGAAAGCCTCTCTTTCAATCAACTTATCCTCAAAATCTTCAGATTTCTCAAGCTGTTGTTTCAATGAATCTATCTCCTCATTAAGCTGCAACACTATCTTGTTGCTTTCAATGGCCTCTGTTTCAAGCTTTGAATCAAGTAATACATTCAACCGGGTCAACTCAGATGAAAGCATCTCCACCTTCTCTGCATGAATCTCAGCAATCTTAGTTGCGTCATCAGCGTGGCTCAGTGCCTGGTTCTTTGCATCAGTAATCATAGCCAGTTCTTGTTTCAACCTTTGAAGCTCCTGAGTGGTAGAGAGAAGGGCGGTAACATCCAAAGCATGTTGGCTTCTTACAGCTTCAAGCTCTTTCTGCCATTCCTCTTCCTTCTTCTGGGCATCCTCAATCCCAGCCTGTTCCAACTCAACAGCTCGGAACTTCTCAATCTCAGAATTCTCCTCGGCTCGCTTTTGCGCCACCAAAGCTTCTTGAAGCTTCTCATTTGCATCCTCAGCAGCTTTCTGTGCCTGTTTCAGTTCATCAATTGCTTGTGCCCTCTCTTTTTCAATAAATTCTATCTGTTCCCTTGCTTTCTTTAAATCTTCCTGAACAGCATTCAATTGAGCCTGCAACTCTGAACCCTTCACCACTCGTGTCTTTGGTTTCTGATAACCAAATTCATTCAATCAATAAATGCAGGAAAGCAAAAATTTCACTTTCCATTCAAAATAAAACATAGCTAGGACAAATGCAGCTCCATTTCAACAAACTTCCTTTTACATCAAAAAGCATTAACTGAAATGGCACAAGAAACATGCTCTAACATCCAATTTCTCAATACTAGCATTCATAGTTTCCCCATAAGGAAACATATCCAATTCAAGAAATTTCAAGAATCAGTTTTTCCCATGCTTTCATTTTTGTTACAAGGAAACGATATCCATTGAAAACAATGTACCCCAAAAGTTCCTTCTTCCAGAAACCAAACACATATTTGAAAGCAGAATCAAACATGCCATAAAACGTCAAAGATGAACCAAGAAAAAATTGTTGCATTTATTCACACTTACTTCAGGGGGTGTAGCAGTAGTGACCTTTGGTGCCCGTCGATCAATTGTGGGCTTTGAGTTAATGGATCGCGGTGATCGGTCAACTGAAAGACGTGAACTTTGCAAGGGCGATGGTGAATCAGACTCTGATTTAGCCACTCCTCGGCTCAGTTTACTAACTCTAGGAGTTGCTGGTGATGGTTTGCTAGGAGTTTCAGACAAACCAGATCTGTTCAAGATTTAAAGTACCGCCATTACACTATCACATAAAAACCCACTATATATTAAACACAAAATTCAAGACATACATAAAAAAAAAATTCAACCCCAATCAAAATTAAGATGGATCTACGCCAAATTTGGGAAACATAAATCAACAATTATATTAGTCCACACTTAGATCAAACTTATCCACCAGCATAGATATAAAGATACATAAATCAAATGTTAACTTTTGAGGCAGAAATGCTAAATGAACAGATCCAAATAAGAAAGAAACTAAATCACAAGAAAATAATAATGAAGCAAAGATCAGGATTAAGACAAATAAATGAAGCGAAACCCACTTCAAATGTTAACTCAAAATCCAAAATTGGTAAAGAGGGAAACTCCAGTTGCAGTGAAAAAGTAGAGTGACACAAAAAGAAGAAAAGAAAAGGATATGCACTTTGAATTCAAAACCCCCTAGCAGATCAAACCCAACAATCACATAATCAAGAACGAAAATTCCATATTTGGAATCAAAATTTAAATTCGCAACACCCATTGAAGTAAGAACAGCAACTGAAAGGAAAAAAATAATCAGATCTTATTCTTACCTGGTTTTCGAAGACATGTTGGAGGCCGAGTTGATGATAGGGTAGCAGAAGAGCAGATAGAAAGAATGTGTTTTTTTTTTCTTTGAATGAGATGTGGGTTGTGTTGTAAATGCTAAAATGCTGACATTGTGTAAGAGAATGTGATGTAATGTGGGTGTTTATATTTTATTTTTGTTTTTTGTTTCTTCTTTTCTTTCAAATCAGAGAGACATATAGGGATGTAGAGAAGTGACAGAGCAGAAGAAGTAAACACAACACAACTCAAGTAGTTGAAGTTAGAACCAAAACGAAGGTAGTTATAAAAAAAAGATGGGAAAAAAAAGAAAGAGAATTTAAGAAGGAGAGACGAGAACCAAGTTATTTGGGTTGGTGTTCCTGTCTCCAGTGGTTAGGCCACTCGTACGAAAGTAGTTCCACTCTCTCTCTTCCCTCTTTGTAAGTTACTCCTTTAATGATGATTTTTTATATATATATTATTAATATGGATATTCGGCTAGTTTGCGTACACCTCGATTAATTTTATGGTCTTGAAATTAATAGGTTTATGAAACTCAAACTGGTAACTTTTAAAAAGCAAATCTAGAACCTGACCAGTTAAACTACATCTCTTCAGTGTCATGAAGTTAATGATAATTTTTTTATTTGATATTATAGATGTTTTTTAATTAATTTATATATTGATCAAAACTATTTTTCTAAAATGGTTTTAAAGATGATGATATCAATTTAGTATATTCAGGATAATTTAATAGATTTTATTAGATATTAACTTTAAGATTTAAAATAACCAAAGAAATTGAATAAATCTAAGGTTTGTGTGGTTACGGAAAATATACAGTGTCCTTGGATAGCGATTGGTTATGATTCTAGAACAGTAAAGATTGGGATAATGGAGACAAGATAAAAAAAAAAAATACAAGAAAGAATTGTATTTGATAATAGTTTACAAAACAAAATAATTGTCTATATATCTTGTTTGGTTATGGTAGACAAAACAAAATAAAATATAATATTTTTTTTTACTCTTAATATATATTATTCTTAAATTTACATATTTAAAAAATAATAATTAGATATTATTATTTTTACATTAGTTTATATTGAGTGTGGAAATTAATAATATTATAATAACCCTAATTATAAAACTATGATTGACTTGACAAGTTGATCCTGGACTTAGACTAGTTCGAGTTTAAGAAAAAATAGATGAATGATTGACTCGACCTGACCCTATCAAAAACCTAAGTCAAGCCGGGATAAAACAAGAGTCAAGAACTCGTTGACTATTTTGAAAACAAAATTGGTCAAAATAAGGTTGCTTTGATTTCATTTTTTTTAAAATTAGGTCAGCTAGGTCGACTATCTCGACCCATGACCTAAACCTTTCCTCGAGTAAACTCTCAAGTCGGGTTTTAAAACTATGATAATAATCACTTTTATCCATATGTTCACTCGGGTCAACTTGTGTTGACCCTTTCGACCTGTGACCTGGACCTTGCCCCGGTCGACTCCCGAGTCGGGTTTTAAAATTATAATAATAACACCTTTTATCTTTACACTAACCCAGGTCAACCCGGATTGACCTTTCTAATCCGTGACACAAGTCTTGCCCTCGGCTGACACCTGAATCAAGTTTTAAAACTATGATAATAACCAATTTTATTTTATATTGACCTAGGAAAACTCGGGTTAACCCTTTTGACACGTGATTCGGGCTTTACCCCTGGTCAATACCGTATTCGGGTTTTAAAATTATGATAATAATCATTTTTGTCTCTACATTGACCCGGAATCAACGATCAACCTCACTTGTAACCTGAGTCTTACCTTGAGTCGACTCTCAAATCGAGTTTTAAAATTATAATAATAATCATTTTTATTCTTACGTTGACTTTGGTTAACCCGATTGATGACCCAGGCCTCAACGAGTGACTCGAGCTTTGCCTTAGATCAATTCCCAAGTTGGATTTTAAAACTATGATAATAATCATTTTTAATGTTACATGTTTTAATTGAACAATTTAGAATTGAGAATTGTTTATAAGAATATTTTAGAAATAATAAATATTATCTCGAGAAAATATCCCCTGTATAGTTTTTATTTTAAAAGTACAGAAATTTATTTTAAAAATAAATTTATTTTTATAATTTTTTCTTTATCTTTTCAAATAAATATATTTTTATATTTATTGTATCCGACAGTAACCAAACTTTGTCGTCTGTCAAAGGTATTTATGCCACAGGTTACTTTTCCAGAGGTTTGTGTAACGAAGTTGAAACCTACTTTTAGGAAATGTTGATTATCTGCTTTGCATTTGAATTTTTATTTCCGAGTATAGAAAATGAAATATAGTTAAAATGGATTCTTTTTTTCTCATATATATCATAAACAGAAGGAAATTGTTTGATGCGCCGGATACAAAAGTGATGTACACCAACAGTATTCCTTTCAAGTAATTCATGCAATGTTAGTAATTGAAAATTTAATTTTATAATTTATTTTTTTAAATTATTATAGTTTTATGATCTCGATTTTCAATTTGATAGGATAACTTGAGTTTATTAAAAATTTATCTTTATAATTTATTTTAATTTATTTTTTATAAGATTATTACAGTTTCATTATCTTGATTAATGATTTGATAGAATAACTCGTGTTGGAGTGAAAGCTTTCTCTTTGTAGTATGCTTAGTAATGAAATAAGGGCATGCTTGTGTTAGTTAAATATGGAAATAACCTATTTTTCTTGTGGCTCTTTTCTTTTTGATACCTGTGTGTTAGTGCTACTCACTATATCACTCAACAAGTAAACATGTTCTTAATCTTTCTCATGAAAAGATAGGTGTGTCTCATCTTCTTCTTCTTTTTTTTCTTTTTTTTAATCTTTATATACACGAAGGTTTATACATATGGGCAAAAGGTTAGTGCTTGGGAGAGTGTCCCGGGGATTTCCTTTGTTTCGAGAGTATCGTGTTTTTCTAGTTTTGTATGTTTGATATTGTGGTAGCTGGTTATAGTTTGAAAAAAATTATTTTATAAAATATACTTTTAGTTGAGGTTGGTTTGGAAAAATATATGTTTTCTTAAAACTGTGGATGAAATTGAGGTTGAATAAAAAGTAGTTTAATATGTTTGGTTAAAAAAATGTTTTTCAAATTAAGGTTATAAAATAATATATATATATATATATATATATATATATATATATATATATATTGATGGTTTTTAATTTAAATGTTGTATATTTAACTACTGTTATTACATCATGAAATAAATAATATTGATATCAAATATTTTTTATTGTTCCATTAAACTATGTGCAATTTCATCACATACGAAATTTATCCAATAAGAACTATATTTTTCATGGTTTCTTAAGCGCGTAACAACATCAGGTAAAATATCATCAAGAACAAAATTGAGATTGCGATCAAATTCTGCTAATACTACGTCATCAAGCGATCTTCTTCTAATTTTTTTGAATAAAACACAATTAAAAATAAAAACAAAAATTGAATTTTTTTTAACTGGGTCGGACCCAGCAAGAACAAAATTGGGATTGCGATCAAATTCTGCAAATGTTACGTCATCAAGCAATCTCCTTCTAATTTTTAGAATAAAACACAATTAAAAAACATAAAAATTAAATTTTTTTGAACCGGGTCCGACCCGGTTCAATACATTTAGCTTTGGATCGGACTCAGTCCGACTGGAACAGTGAAGAGTGATTCCACTGTTCACATGAACAGTGGAGTTTCACTCTCCACTGCACAAAAACGCAGCAGGAGCAGGATGAGAAGCATGAAAAAATTGCTTCACTGGAACCTGCGGTTAAATTTCAATTTTAATGGGTCCCATGAGCCAAACCACAACTGTTACTTATAACCAAACACTATATTATTGAGTTTGACAAAAAAACATAACAGCTACCGCAGAGCCAAACGCTTTTAGGTTTGTAAGGCGTTCTCGTTTCTTTTGATGCCTATCATGATGTACTTTTTAAAATTTAAAATTTTTTGTAAGTGTTTTTAAAAAATAAAAATAAACACCAAAACTTAAGGATAATTTTTAGTTATAAGCTGGTGTGTGGGAAGATTTGAATCGCTAAGAATGACAATGGAATGTTAAGTTTTTTTTAATCCAGAAATGGAGAGTCTAGGCACGTTTTCATAATTCCATTTTACTGTCATGCACTTATCCATGTGTAGACTATAACGCATGCTTAGACATAGCTTTGAATCTCTTGCAAGAGTTTGGTCCTTCAATTTACTTTTGTGTTCATGATTAAAGTCATGTGGGTCATTTTCCTAACAGTTATTTCTTTCCCTTTTTGATTTCATGGTCATGTAAGGAAAAAAAAAACAATTAAAAAAAATTCTTTCTTTTTAAATCGCATGGCCAAGATTACTAAAAAAAAATAAAAATTCTTGAATGTTTTTAACATTGCACAAAAAAATATATATTTGGTTTTAGTATTTTTTTCATACCAAATATATTCTAACTTTTTTTTAGCATTCCTACAAAAAAAAATACAAAAATATTTGAAAACATTTTTTGAATTTATAACATGTTTATAAAGTTAATTGGAACTAAATTAAAAGGCTGGTTGGGAAGATAACCAAATTTTTTAAAAAGCAAAACCATCAACATTGTCTTTCTAAATAAAAAAAATTGTTTGTTATCTATGTTTGAGGTAAATTGATTTATAACAACTCTGAACATTAAAAAATAATAACATAGTTCCTAAATTTTCAAGAAAAATAAAAAAATTCAATTCAAATATTTTTTTATTCATTGACGTCAGAATCGAGAATACCATCTTGGATTGATATCCACCAATACCAAAATTAGATAATCATCTCAATATTCAATTATGCTAGAGTCAAGAATATTCATATTCATCAATGTTAGAATTGGAAATACTCTTTATATTCACTAACGCTAAAGTTAGGAATATTAGAACTGGAATTAGAAATTATTTTAAACACAATATTCACTAATGTCAAAGTTAGAAATATCATACATTTTCTTCATGTAATACTTACCAATGCTAGAGTTATAAGAATTTTTAATTAAATATTTACTGACACTAAAATCAAGAATATTTTAGACAGACCATCGATAATATAACTAAATAGACTCTTAGCAATTTAAGACAAAACCAGCAATGTAGCCTACCTTAGGTAAAATGTTTTAGGGGTGATAGTATTTTTCATTTAACACAATCAGTCTCGTACCATAGAATATTTGTTGACCAGTTAGGGTTTCTAGTGACCATAATACTAGGTGACGACCTTTTAAACAAGACATTTCCTCTTAAAGAACAAGATGTCAAATATTTGTTCTTGTTCTTTTTTCTAAAGACATCGCGACATCAAGTATAAAAATGGCATTGGACTAATTAACCCAAAAGAAAGTAATGAGCATCGATTTATTCAGATGGCAATTGATTACTCTATGAAATGGATTTAAGCATGCTTTTATGCACATGTAACCTAAAAGGTTGTCAAGTTGTTTGTTGAAAGGTATTCGATTTGTCAATACAATTCACTAGAAAATAAATGACAATGCCCAAAACTTGATTAGTGAAAAAATATTAGTTGTAATGTCTCATTATCAATTTTACTAGAAAAGGATGGCCAATACATATAATAGAAAGGTCTACTTTAGAGTGTTTAAACATTAAGAAATTGCAACTAATATGATTATAAAGAGAGTTATATGAGAAGTGGAAGTTTAAACATTCAAACTCTCTATGATCTTTATAGAATCAGAATTAGAAGAGTCAAAATGGGCTAAAATATAGTATAAATAACTAAACATGATTAGTGAAAAAATATTAGTTGTAATGTCTCATTATCAATTTTACTAGAAAAGGATGGCCAATACATATAATAGAAAGGTCTACTTTAGAGTGTTTGAAGAGGGAGATTTGGTATTAAAGAATATTATATCACTATTGAGAGAAGATTAGAGCAAATGGGCATCAAATTATAAGGGTTCATTTATGGTAAAGAAAGCTTTCTTAGGAGTAACACAAATGCTAACTAGAATGGATGGAACATATTTTCCTAGGTTTATAAATTTTGATTCTATCAAAAAATACTATGTATAAATGTACAAGTTTTCTTCAGATCAATAAAATGAAGTTTGGCTAAATATTATCTTTGCATGTTTTTCCCATCTTTTCTCATATACCTGTAAATAAACCTTCATAACCTTGTATGATCTTGTTAATACTGGCTCTGGTTAAAAAATTATGATGGATTTGATTTTTGTGAAAAACTTTTTGTTAAAAAAATCTGAAAAAAATGAACTTTTGTTCATTGGAATGGGATGAGAAATGAGTTAAAGAATTAAATAAAAATGATAATTCATTGAATTCCCTTTCTATAGTAATTGTTTAAGCCAAAGACAAACAAACATTTGAAAACCCTATGATTTTCACCCACACCACATCTCTCAAGTTATGTCATGAATAATATAATGTGTAATGGATTCAGAAGCTTTGGAAAGGCATTTTTTGTTTACCACTTTCATGTCAAAAGAAAACATCCCTTGCTTTTCCTTTGAGCCTAAATATTTTTTTTCACAAAAACCTAGACTAGGATCATACCCCATACTAGGACGGGTGAAAGTATAAAAGCTAATGAAATGCCAAAAAAAATAAAAAGAAAAGAGCTTAAAAGATACATATTGGGGGGCAAACCCAGATTTAAAATAAAAAATGACAAAGTAAAAAATAAAAAGTATGCCCACCAAAGAATTCAAGATGGACAAGACAAAAAATATATAACAAAGAAAGATGAAGAAATATAGAAAATCAGGAACAATCGACAAGTGATCTTATTCCATAAAACCCCCAAACACCTTTTGAGTCAATGAATTCCCTTCTTTTTTAGCCAAAGACCATGGCCTGGATTACATACTTTTATAAAGTTCTTTCTAATAAAAAAGCAAGCAACCAGAACCTATAAGTAGTGCTCTCAATGCAAAGAACTTTCCTTAGGAGTTATGGCCTCATGAACATTACATTATTATTCATGGCATGCTTAGATAAGGATGAGTATTTTTAACAAACCTCGAACATTTCCTCAAGCCTCTCTTAAACTCAAATCACCTAATAATAATAAAAAAAACACATTGCCATGTTCTTCCATCAATTACAACCTTGTATAAAAAGTCAAATCATTATTCCCTTAAAACTATCCTGGAATTGCAAGAATTTAAAATAACATTATTTTAAGCTTACATCGGAATCATTTATATTTTTAAAATGCAAGATAGTCAAAATTTTAGGAAAATCATCATGAGAAAAAGAATCCCTAGTGGAATCCAAGACAAAGATGATGAGAAAAAAATGTCATGGGAAGTGCTTATTTAAGCCATGGAAAAGAATACTTAGGGGGCATAGTCAATCTAGGAGCAATGTCAGGATTGAAAAACAATTGACCACTCTTTAAAGAAGCATTTAGTAGAGTAAAAGTTCTTATAAAGGTGGTAGTTGTTATAAAAATCTAGGCTACTTCACTAGTAAGTAACCAAACATAGTATTTACATGATTAAACTCTAGTAGGTCAGCAAGTCAAGCAACCAGAAGAGGTCGGATGAGAAATAGCAAGCCTTATCATCAATAAGGAAGATAAAAACAAAAGGCTATATTTTGGAAAAGGTAAAGACTCATACATGTCATCTAACCCTAAAATACTAGCATTTATGCAGTGTTTTGTACAAATATTAAAGGTAAAATTCCTGGTGGAATTCAACAAGGCTCTAACAGATCCAAGTCAATAAAGATCTTACAAGGTGTTTTTCAACTTAATTTTTCATTAAAAGATCCAATCATATGATCAGGGAGCACCACATGTATAATTCTTTTAGAATTTATCATTGAGTCACTTGATTTCAAACTAGTACCAAGAAGTTGATCTTACATTATTAGATTTCAAACCAATGTTGATTCTGCATCAGTGGAGTACAAACCATCACTAGAAGTTATCCTTAAGTCATTGGATTTCAAACTAGTATCAAAAAGTTCATCCTACAACAGAATTTAACTTGTACCAGGGAATGCATTCTTGCATCGGACTTCTAACTGTACCAAGAATTTTACTCTTCAAGAAGTTAAGCCTTATATCACTAGGATTCAAACCAGTACCAAGAAAATCATCATACGGTATAATTTAACTTGTACTCGAAAAAAACCCATCTTATTATTAGAAGATTTTAGTTAAACCATTATGATGGCCAGGTAAGTTATTACTAAACAACGAGGTAGGTCACCTCTCTAAATGACCGAATTTAAAAAAAACAATCATGAGGATTGGTCGCTTCTCAATTTGACCAAAATTTCATAAACATTCCTTAACAAAGTCTATTTCTAACTTTTGCATCTTTACAAATTTTTTCACAAATACTATCTTTTATTTACAAGCTTACTATACAAAGTTTATGAAAAACCTTTTTCATAAGACCTTATTCCATAAGCATTGTAAAGAGATGGTGATTGTCATAACCCAATTTTACCCTCACTTAAAATTTCCCAAATTTTCCATGAAAAAGAGTATCTTTTTAAAATAAATTATTTTTCAAAGAAACATATAAAAAAAAAGACTGCAAACTGTAAACATGCAAGAATTTAAGTTATAGATGGTCAGAAAATATTATGAGCATGCAATTTGGGCTGTAATTAAAGAGAAACCGGAAAACAAAACGTTAAAACTGGTCATAATTAAAGTAATTGATCAAGCAAGGATTAAAATGGGAAAAGTGGCAAATTTTGGAAGTCCAATTAATTCAATTGAGGGTCTAATTGAGGAGAGAAAAAAAAGAATTTAGGATAAAATTGGCAAGATTTGCATGAATTAAAATGAAAATGACCAAAATGAAAGTGCTAGAAATTTTGAAAGTTTTATTACTTCAACTAAGGGCTTAAATAAAGAAAAAGTATTTTTTTCCCATGTTCCACCCAGCACCCAAGATTAAAAAAAAAAACTGCGCTCCTCCTCACCCCTAATCTCGTACCTCACTTCCATCATCTTTTTCAGTATGTCTTCAACTCTTAAATGATCTGCCCACCCTAGCCAAAAACCTTGTAAAGCAAGCAAAAAAAAAAAAACCTTATGTATTATGCTAAAATATGGATATAGGACCTTCTCTCTTCTTGTATAAAAAGAATAAGTTTATGATTTTGAGTTCTAGGTGGAGTCTGTCTACGCTTTGAAACACTATGTCGTGAGTGTTTTTTTTAAGAGCCTAACCTTTCTTTCTATTGCATTGCATCTACTACGTATTTGGGAATCCTACTATTCTTTTTTTCTCCTTTGTATGTTTATGTAGTTGGTCTTTTAGTGTTGATAAGGATCTTGCTCATTGTAAACCCAATTTTTAACAAGTTTAGAATGAAATTCTTATAAGAAGTTAGTCATTGTTTTTTAAACAATTGAGAGAGGAAAGGCAAAAGAGAACCAATATATGTATTTTGTCCTCAAAGTATGGAAAAAGTTGATAGTTTGCATCTCCTTGCTCTATATGTTTAATGTGTTCTTCATAAAATAAACCAGCCTTTATGATCTTGTGCTTAATTAGAAAATGACAGTACCTGTGAGCTTAAACCTAGTAACCTTTATTAAATGAGAGTCATGTGTAGGTTTTTCTTTTCTATATGTGTTTGAAGTAGGTTCCTTTTCAGTTGGTAAGCACGTGAGGTATATAGAGAAAATATGCAAATAATTGTGGGTTAGTTATTAATGACATTCTAAAGGGTGTTTATGTTTCCTTTTTGAGTTTAGGTCAAGTGTTAATCCCTTTTTTAGGTTAGGTCAAGTGTTAATCCCTTTTTTAGGTTAGGATGTGCTTAGAACTGGGCGGGCGGAGGAAAGGGTGCAAAGTTTCTATTTTTGCACGGCTTGCCTTTCTTGGTTTCTATTCTAGACAAGAGGTTGTTTTCAAAGGAAAAAAAGTTATAATGAATTTAGGAATACTTAATAATCATAGCTTGTGTATAGAGTTAAGGTGTTGCTTTTTTAGGGCCCATGAAAGTTTAGTGGGCAAGTAGTCTAGGGGTTTTTTTTATTTTTTTTTCTTTACTCAATGATACTTGCATGTTAGTAAACATAGATCTATTGTTGCTTTGTAATATCAAAAATTTGATTAAGATTCTTATTTTGACTATGTATTTTTGTCAAGCTTCTCATATGTCTAAATGTTTTTTTTTATGCATCTAGCTAGTTTTCATGCGGTCAAATGTTTTTACTCATTGTTCACATTTTGTTATATTCATGGACATAAGCATTTTACATCCATGTGTCTTTATTAAAAAATAAAAAAAAATATTTATTATATTGCATATATTATACTTTTATGGTGTACATTGTAACCTTAATTATAGGTATAACATAGGTGAGGTTTTTGCTCTGTGTATGTGCGCGCGCGTGCGTGTATAGAATTTTGAAAAAAATGATTTTTCAACTTCTAAAGGGAAGAATCCATTGAGTGATCATACTACCCTTGGATTGAACCTATATCACAAAATATATTTTTATTATTTTATTATAAGAAAATTATAAAATTTTGGCATCCAATTGATAGGAGTCATTAAGTGATCACACTAATAGTGGGTCGATCATTTGATAAAAAAAAAATATGAATGCTTATACACACACACAAAAATATTCTTATCGTATTTCTTTAGAGAAAAAAATCTCATCCATGTATAAATTTTTCTGCACACGAGATCAATGAGAAAAGAATTACAAAGCACCCACACATGGATCACACAAATCACATCATGCTAACTAAAAAAAGAAAAGCATATCAAACATGAAAATCACTCAAATAAGCATTTAAACAATACAAATGAGAAAAAAATTATTTTTTCTCACTTGGAGAAATGTGGAAAAACATAAGAAATAGAGATGGGTGGTGTGTGGTGTGCACTTGCTAAAACATAATAGTAAAAAAAAAATCAATGGACGCACGTGTCTTGCAAGCATCGAAGGAGTGGCGAAGCTACTAGCGATTAAATTCACTCTCCGATGGCCTGAAGGGCACATGGATTGTTGTATCAGGTGCTTTTTGCCTTCACCGACTCCTCTAAGCTAGTGGTGTAGATCATTGTTGCTCGTGGCTGGAGATCAAGCCCTTGAAAGTACCAACTGAAATTCCTCTTCTCTCTATTGTCTTGATCGGTTAAGGGTTGTTTCAAGCGTGAGTCATCGATGGGGGAGGAGGAGACTAATGGGCAACTGGTCTATGATGGGTCTGCTAGTGGTGGGTGCGTCGGGGCTACTGCTTTGCTTTTTGTTTTGGTTGAAACATTTTTTCTTTGGTTTTTGGTTTTTTTTCTCTAAGGTCTTTTTCTAGTTTTTTGCTAGGGATTTTTTTGTGATCTCTTTTCCTAGATATTTTTCTATATAAGTGTATCCCCTATGTTTCTCTCTACAATTTTCTTTTTAAGTTCTCTCTGGCTTTTTCTCTTAAAATTAACTCTAAATTTTCTCTCTATGTGTTTCTCAATGTATGTTTACATGAATTGTCCCCCCCTACCTTTTGATCCCTCATGTATTTATAACAAACTATCTGGTAGTTTGTTTACCCATTCCTATCATTTTTTTATCTCCTTGTCCCTTTGTATTTTAATTTCATAATTTCTTGATCCCTTTATCTCTTTTATCCCATAGTTGTGACTGAAAATGACTGAAACTCTCACATTTATTTCAGTCCTTTTCTTACTTGATTACCCTTTCTTTTCTTCATTTTTTGTTCTTTTAATTTTTTTTATATTTTTGTATTTTTCTTAAATTTTTTGACCTTTTATGAATATAGGGTCAAAAATCGATTATGCTAGTGGTAATGCTAGCAAGGGTTGTTGAAGTAGTTAAGTTATGATATTGATGAATATTATGAGTTGATAATACCATGAAAAATATGTTTCCCTCGTTCTTGAGTTTTAAAATATTTTCCTTCAAATTAGCTTTTATTTAGGAGTTGACAGGAAAATATTTTTGTTTGACTTATTTTATAATATTTGTTTCACACAAAAATATAGAAGAAAACATTTTTCTAAAAAAGTATTTTCCACAAGAGACCTTTAGTTTTTTTTTTTTTTGTAAAGTTTGTTTTTCTTAGTTAAGTGAATTGATCACATTAAAAATTTTATTTTTTTAGATTTTTAGATCCTTTATCTATTTTTATTTTTTTTTAGGATTTTCAAATATTAAAGAAAGTTAACAACCAAGTAAAACTATCATTGATGACGGGACTAATGTTATGAAGGGACTAATAGTGCAAGGATTTGATTAAAAAAAAAATTAAAAAGGAGGGACTTTGTTTAAAGTAAAATCGATAGTGTAAGGAATCCTCAACTCATCTCCCATAATATTAAATTATTCACCTACTATGAGTTGTGACTAGGAACATAATAATGAAAAAATATGCATGATTTCCACTATGCTTGAAATAAAATTTCTATATAATTCATTAAAAAAATCTATATATCAGTTTCGAACCTAAACGCAATACAGATCGATCTTACATTACTAACCATATCGTTAAAATTGCCCAAAGTAATTATAAACCTTATGTAAGGTCCTATATAACCTCATTTTTCCTTTAGAATTTTTTTTTTATAACAAAAACTAAAGGTTGAAAACATTAATTTACAGGTGTTCATAACCTACGATGAAAAACCTACTTTACCAATGCATATATGTTTTAAAATTAGGAGCCATAAACTATCACTGAAGTTAATGATTAATGAATATATAAACATGCAAATCTTAAATATACCCCGAAATTATTATTATTATTATTAATGAGATTATAAGGTCAAGTAAATTGAAAGAAGAAGAATAAAAAGTGAAGAAAAAGGAAAATTTAATAGAAAATATTGTGCCTATTTGGTGTAAGTTTGTATGTTAGATTCAATATGTTCTTGGTAAGTGTATATATATGTTAGAAGGTATGTCACTTTATATGGTTAGAAAGTCTCCTGGGCTGGGTGGAGTATGCCTCCTCATCAATATTGAGCTCTAATACACTTATACAACTATGGAGGTGGTTTTTGCCTTTAACTAGGGCAAAAAAGTGGATTGAGACATAAAAAAAAATTTTATTCAATTTGATTATCAACTTTTTTTATTAACGTGAGTTTCCAGACCAGCTTGCGCGCAGCTCGACTAATCCCACGGGCCCTGAAGTTAACGACTATGTAAGCCTCCAGTAGCCTTAAGAGGACTCGAACTCGTGACCATTGAGAAGCAAAACCAAGGCCTGACCAGTTGAACTACCTCTCAGGGTTTTGATTTTTAATTTTTAGAGTAATTTAAGGATGTTTTGAGTTGGGAATGAGGTTATTGAGATTCTTATAATGTTTTTTAAGCATTTTCAAAGGAAAAAGTTGTAAATCAAGATTTTAGAATCCAACAACTTGAACACTCGTAATAAAAAAAATGTATTAATGAATGCTATGTTGTTAACCCTCATTGACAACATGTTGCCCATCTTTTTTAATGATAAAAACAATAAACAAACAAAGTGTTGTTTGCTTACTTTTTTAAAAAAAACAAACAAAGAAAACTAGGTGTCCGGTCATATCTTCTAGGCCAGGCCTAACATGACTAAACTATTTGCTTTTAGGCTAAGTGCTTGCCTTCGAGCTCCAACAATGTTTGACTTATTTTTCTTAAAAGGTTGCACAGCCTGACCTTGTAAGCCTAGGCATGCTCGAACTACATTCTTTTATCCAATCACCTTTTATTTTCTTGTTTTAATTATTTTTTATGTTTTTGTTTTTAATTTTTTGAAACTATTAAGAAGATATTTATCAAGTCATCTAGTTATGCCATAATGTATTAATAAGAATATAGCTTTTATTGTAATATTAACAATTGTTTTATGAATAATTATGCATGATTTTAAAAAAATCTGCTTAGGAATATTCAATAAGAATTAGGAATATTCAATAAGAATAAATATTAATTTTGTTATTGGCAGTTTTTTTATATAATTTTCTCAAATTAATCATTCTTTTATTTTCTCGTACAATCATGAAAAAAATATCAAGGTGTGATTTTTTATTTTTTATTGCAACTATGATAAGTCTATATTAAAAAAAAAAACCTTGCTTTTATAATAAAAACAACATGTTTTCATCCAAGAAAAAAAAAACCCTAAATAAGAAATGGGATTTTTGGCTTAAAATTATATTTTCATAGCCCAATTTTTTGCCACTAGAGGAGCCTCAAAAGCTGTTACAGGTAACGACACCTTATTAGCCGAAGCCACCATTCCACACCTAGGCACACCAATGATTAATTCTCTTTGCCCCCGCTTTTTTTTAATTGATGTTTTATATCTTGAAATAAAATCCTATTTAAATAAATAAAAAAATGACATTTAAAAAGAATTATTCAATTAGATCCTTGAGACTCTAATTTGGAGACTCGGTTAGTCCTCCATCTAATCTCATTACCAATTTCCGCTGAATTTGACGAACAGTGCTTGGCCAACAATCAAGGTTGATCAAAATCTCATCCAATGAGTGCCCTTCTTAGAGCTGATAATTTTGACTTTGATGAACTTCCAAATAGAATTGAATAGAAGGGGAGAGCAACCATGTTCTAAATCCAAAATATCAAGAATCAGATTGCTACTTTGTGACTGAACCACGGTAAACTCCATTGCCGAAAAACATGTCTTCTGTCTGTATTCGACTACTTCTCTTCCTACCTTGTGGATATGTCTAACAATAAGGTTTTCTATCACTGCTATATTTCTGGAATGATGACCATGCAACAACAGTGCCTTCAATGCATAGGAAATGATAGTTTTAAACACAAGCTCGAAAGCAACTTTACATGATTTAACGATTGGGAATGAACCAGTGCAACAGGACAATAACAAGCATTAGTCGGATCAAGGATCGATGTGATAATTGATTTCAACTCTTGCCAAACGTGTTCCTTGAAAACCAACTTGTTTTGCCAATCAGGAGTCATACTCAACATAAAATAAAGATAGAGAGGGACCCCCTAAAACCTAATTTAAGGTGTAACATTATTGCAAAGTACCTAACAAAAGACAATTATCCCATGATACATTTACAGACACCCGATAATAAAGCACGCATATATATATTCAGATTCAATCCAGTCAAAATCTAGGTGATGATGAGAAACATTACATCAATCATCATATGACACATGAAAACTGGTAGTGCAGCCAGATGCCTCAGGGTCCTCAGCCCCGCAACAATCATAAAATTTCGCAGCATATGGTGGATCTTCAGGTCCCAATTCATAGTACCTTCAACCAACCAAGAATACAAAAGCGCTAGCTAGCATAAGTTCATCCTACAAACATGACTTCAGCATTTTTCAACCAAAATGCTATCATATATTTGGATTCAGTTCTTGTTTAAACAAAAATGAAACTTGCAACCATCTTTCAACGAATTTTAACCATAAAACCATCATATGTCGAAACACAACACTTCTGATTTCCCACCCCTCATTACTATGACTACAAACAATCTCTTTTCATCATTGATGAGACTCAAATAACTAATTACATCACTAGAGCAGTTGCACAAACTACTGCAGAAAGCCAAAATCACAGTTGATCTAACCTTTACCTGAATGACATTCTAATAAAGCAATCTACTGAACATGAAATCCACTTACGCTTTACCTCCAATGAAAATAAAGAAGCAAAAGCAAAACAATGTTTTTCCTCTTTATTCATCAAAAACTAACCAAAACAACTCTGTTTGTGCTCATTGTAGATGCTGCATTCAAAATTATATTTTGGATACAAATATGTGATGTTAATAGCAGCAGTAAAGTGCAGAGGTGACAATGAAGCAACAATGGTCTCTCACAATGACAGATTGTTAGGACTTAGGAGCATTCCAATTAGTGAGGGTGTTGATTGGCAACTGCGGGGGTAAAGGTGATGTTTAAGATTGAAGAACATACTTCCAAATGCTAGAGAAGGAGATGGCATCACTAATTTAAAGAAGAAAAATAATTTACCCTCCGAAAACAGCTTTCGTATATAATGCATTGCTTTCCCAATTTCACCTTGACATGGAAAAATGAAAAACTTTAAAGTTCCCTACCAAACACATTTTTCACTTCAAGAAAGAAAATGCAAGTAAAGTGCGTATGGGTTATCAAATGCTACCCAAAATCCACCTCCTGTTATAGCCTTGTGAATAGAGTCCTGAATTTGATGATCCATAAAGTTGTATCAACATAAATTATGAGGCTCTAAAGTAACTCCCGTTTGATACAAATGAGTTTCAATCACTCAAATGCATTTCTAGATACTTATAAATCTTACTTGAAAAGATTTCACTGAATATTTAAACTTTAGCTTCCACATGATTTCACTGAATATTTAAACTTTAGCTTCCACATGATTTCACTGAATATTTAAACTTTAGCTTCCACATCTCCAGACAATGCTGCGATGCAAGGTTCTCATTAACCAGATGAGGCTAAAAAATATATAACTTATTCTAGGATTAAGGTGGCCCATGCTCACATCACTCGGCACCTAATGATAGAAACAACAAGATGTTTTTTCTGCATTCGGCCACTGAAACCAACTAAAAGGGATAGGCTATCATTAAAAAAAAATTGAGAATGAGAAAGAATTGTGGACGATGGTGTTTCTCTATAATCTCAGCTAAAATAAAAGAAATAATTGAATCGGGAAAGATATTTTTCAAACAAATATCCAAATTGGGCAAAAGGGTATGAGAAACCACCAGTACAAGGTCCAAACCCACTCCGATGAATACATATACTAGAGAGAAAGGGAGAAATAAGAAAGGTACCTTTTTTGGTCATCATGACGACGGCAGACAAAAATAGATGGATGGAAACGGCAAGCAGAAGAAGTGTTGGAAGAGGAAGTGAATGTCTGCTTGCACCTCTTGCATACTTTCTCCCTCTCCTTCTCTTTCCCTCTCTCGTCTTTCTCCATTCTCTCGTCTCTCAACCCCGATCAGACCACTGGCAGACTTAAGCCTGTGGCTCTATGGGCTTCATGTCGCAGAAAAGACCCTTATCTAGGCCTTCTTCTTCTTTTTATATTTATAACATGTGATAGCCTAGCTAAGAGACTACCAAGCATCGAGGGTAGGAACTATACAAGAGAGAGAAGAAAAACAATTAGTATATAATTACTTTTCCTAAGTATTAATTATTTAATCACTAAGTATCATCAATTCACTGATATAAGAATGCCTATAAGGTAGAATAAGTTACCTAAAAATCCATCTATCTATAAAGAAATAAATTCCATCAAACTAGGAAGAATGAGATGCTGGTGGATAAATATAAAAAGCTCATAGAAAAGAATTTTTTTTTTTGTTATTATTAACGTGAGTGTCCGGACCAACTTGCACGCACCTCGACTAATCTCACGGCTCCTGAAGTTAACAATCATGTAAATCTCCAGTAGCGCTGAAATTTATAAAACTCAAACTGATAACTTTTAAAAAATAAAATTAAAATCTGATCAATTAAGTTACACCCTTCAAAGTTCAGACTAATTGAGCTACGTGTTAAGAAAGAATTTCTTGATCATAAGTCCACCAAGCCATTATTTCTTTAGAAAACGATTTAAATCATGTCTCATAAGAAATAATGAGATGCTTAGCATTAAAATTCTACTGTAATTTTAAAAAATATTATTTTAATATATTTTTAAATAAAAAATATTTTAAAAAACATTTAGCAGCTATGAAGAGAACACTTGATAAATCATCATCAAATCAATAAGGCTATTTCATAAGAAAAAATAACAAAAATAGAATGATATACATTACGAGATTGGTTGGAGGCGATCAACCTCCCAACCCCGCCGCAGCTTAAAACAAAAACCATCCAAGCCACCACAAAACCCTCCTTGCTTGTGGCCAAGAAAATCATCATACAGCACAAATCTGACACCGGACTTCAAATGTGAAAAACCTTCTGCCGCTTTCGGTTAATGCCAATTTTTAGACCAAATCCACAGAAAGCATACATCCACAGAACCACAGATACAAAGAAAAATATTTGTGTGCAACTCCCTGAATCAAGTATTCATACATTATTGATCGATTAACAAACTCTTGAAATGTATATACACCCAAAACAAAACATGATACAATTATTCTCTTCCAAGTCTCAAAGTCTCCTTCGGTAGAATAAATTAATTCTCCGCAGTTTTCCAACATCTAATAAAAATAAAAGGCGCAGAGTTCAGTATCTGCTCATGGAAGCAATCCGGAAGCAGGTGATGTACAACCATACGGTGTAATTGGATGCCTCACAAGGAGAGAATCAGACCTGCAGAAAGCTTGCATACTTTGCACCTAGAAAGAGCCTTTGAATACAGAGGAGAGCATTTTTGGTAACTTCAGCATTTTCATGGTTCATCAGTTTCATCACCCTTTCCTTGGTCTTAAGATCCGTCACTATGACCCTCCCAGCAGGATGGTGCTGGATAAACTGCGAGAGATCAAAGCAAGCAACAGCCAGAGCTCTTGGATCATTGGATGTGTCCAAAATTGTGATGAGGACCCTCAGAATCTGTATCAGAAGGCATATAAGCACAGCAGTGGTTCCATATTTTAAGAGAAATAATAAAAAAAAACAATAATTAATATACTGGTTTTATTTTGTTCCGTAGTTGTCATGATTTTGATGCACATTTTTCCTGCCTTCAAATCACATGGAACAAAACCTATCATACCATCTATATAGTCCCATGTTTGGAACTTGCAATAGAGAGGTGACTTATCTGTTACTGAGCAAAACTAAGAAATGGATTTAGAATACAATCACATTCAAGCAAGAAGAGTCTGTATCAACTATACATTTATCTGAGGAACTTAACACTGATGCTACTAGTGGCAATCCCAATTGTAATAGAGACTCAAATTAGTTTGGTCGCTAGGGGGGTATTTAAAATTTTAGAGTTAGCCTACAAGGAGTTCAACTTTTGAACCCCAAAATAAATATACAGAATCAATGCAAGGACCATCTGGGGATCCTTACGATTTAACAGTTATGGTGGGTTTGTCCTTTTCCTTGCTGATTTTCAATAACTAAAAGAAACCCAAGGATCCAGGTGCAAAATGCAGATAAGAAATTCAAGTGCAAAATCCAGATATATAAAAACAATAATAATAAAAAAAAAATAGTAGAAGACAAGGTGATTTCCTCAAGCTAAAGCATTGATCATGGTATATTATTCTTTTCTTAAAAAAAACAAACAGAAAAACAGTAAGCTTAATGATCAAAGAGCAGGCTTCATCAAGACTCGGTGAATGATAATAATTTTACAACTTGTAAGCTGTACCCTTCCAAGTTTGAATGCTTTTCAAAGAGAACAACACATGCAAGCCTCGGTGAGGGAGGGATGTTCTCACTACACTTGCTTTCAATTGGCAGCAATCTTCATACATGTTAATTCAATAGACTAATGGAGAGGAGATCAAAAACTTTCTTTGTACTTTATTCTTGCTAATACCAATCTTGGCTATTTCCAATTTATTTTAGAGAATAGAGTGGACATGCTACACGGGAATAATAGCTACACTCTAAATTGCAAGGCTATGGACTCGTGAATTGTAATCATGAATCCAATTTACAAATTTTCTTTTCTTTAATATGGTAACGCAACAGGGATTTTTTTTTATCCGAGAGTATAAGAATTGTGGGTTTCAAATCTTAAAATACAAGTTTTTAACACAGGCCGATCCCCTAAACCCATCTTAGATCGCCAGGCTCTTGTCAGTAGACACCTCTTTCAAATTACACAGAAATGACATCAACCCCCAAAGCCAATGGGCAAGAACCACACAAGATTCAAGAAATTTGTGCATTTAAAGAAAGGCCACAAGAAAATTATGATTGTTTCCATCTATCATACTTCTTGTGAAGCTCGTCAAAATGCTTAATTAAGGTATGAGAAGATGAAAACAAGTACCTGGAAATCATTCTCTTCAAAATTAGTTATATTTTCACGCCAGAAAGCAGGATCTTTGTGCATAGGAGACCAATCAAGATGGCCGAGGAGAACTTCTTGCTTGTACTTGTCAAAAGAACTCAATTTCTTAATGTTATCCTTTAACCCCTCTTCTAGTTGGTTCAGAGCCTCCAGTAGGTCCTGGGACAAATTCAAAGCCATCCAAGACAAAACTAGTTAAAAAAAGAAGTAAAAGATTATTGGCATAATTCAAATCACAATCATTTTGATAAACTCTACAAGTAACAGAATCTCTTGTGATAAACTTCATGACACATACGTCTAAACTAAGAAGCCACGGGATAGAATCTAGATATTTTTTTAAATAAAATGCAACTCGAGCAGTAGAATGAAGTATACTGGTTCAGTTCAAAATTTCCAACGCACATGCATAGAAATAGAGAAAAGGGAGGAAGTGATAGCACAAGGGCAAACAAAAGGGATCAATTTAATCCTAAGGTAAATAACACCAGTCAGCAATGATTTAAGTAAATAAATCACCACATTTCTACCAAATATCAACATGCTTGAATAAAAATTTCAAAGAATAATCATCAAATTCACATCTACTAAAAGATTTCTTGAAGATGAGAAAGTTAAGGAATAATAAAGTCTCAGAAATAAAGGACTACTATAAAAAAATCCAATGCACCAGGAAAAAATAATTCAAAGACTTAATTAAAAAGTAAAAAATCTGAAAAAGAAATAAAACACGAGTTATTTTCCTCTTAACTGCTATGGTTACAAGAGTAGCCACTTAAACAGTACCCAGGAACATGACAACACTTTGGTATAGCTACTGTAACCCTTCTAAAAAGCTTTCTACTGCAGCATTTTAGTACGTTTGTATTGCACATTTTTTTATGGAAGATAGGGAGTAGACCAGCATCCAGGAAGGCAATGAAGGAATAATACTCCATCATTTCCTTAAATTCTGTATTCCATATATCCTCAAAACAAAATTAATAATCAAATGGAAGGAGTTAAACTTTCTGCTTCTCTTACCTCATCACTCCATGCTTGTGCTTTCAAATTTTGAACAATTTGTGGCAATCCAAGGTCTACCATCTGAGCACCAAATGCACCTTTGGAAAGCAAGTTTTTAAAGGTCAAGACAACCACTCTGACAACCTAGCAGAAACCAACAGAAACAACTTGATAAAATCAGATAAATCCTAGCATATGTTCTCTGTATAGGGAAGTAAACATAGTAAACAGCCAAAAAATTGCAGGGACAAAATCTGTCAAGCAATAGAGCATGTGCAGATTGCTTCTTGTGACTGATCAACCCACAACAGAAAATTCTTAATGTCCAGAAAATGCAACATGAAGAAAGTTGATAAATACACAAGGGCAACAAATCGTATTTACTGGAAAATATGTAAAGAATCAACCTCACCTTCTCTTTTGTGGAACTCTTCACAACGTCAACTAGTCGCGGCAAGGTTCTTGAAGTAGCCAAGTACTCGATTGCAGGTTCATAGTAAGATAGTAGCCAGACACAGAGACTTGTTTCATAAAGAAGCTGTGACAAAGAGGAAAGGCTATCAATAAAATGAACAGCAACTTGTTAATGAGTTCTAGAATTTAAAGCTTGCATGAAAAAAACCACAAGCTGTATCCAATGCTCATCCAGCCTGTCAGATAACAGAATTTAATCATGTCAAAGCCAGTGTGGAGAGAGTGCAAAGTGTGATAAAGGTTACCTGAATGGATTGTTGAGTAGATGCTGGACAAATCGATGGAATCAGCAACTTCACGCCATCTAACCGTACAAACAAAGATCTGACCACAGGCTCCTTAAGCAATGTTGCTAGACAACTAATTGCAGTTGGAATGGAACGACTAGGATGTGAAGGCTTCTTCAGCTAAATGACATTAAAGTTCAAGAGTGAAGGGTGACAATGAGTATCATTTAAACTAAAACCTACTAAATTATTTTCTAAAACCAGCACGCCAACCTGGGCACAAAGCCATTCAACCAATCCCTTCAGCACATCATCAATGCAAGTAATTTTGCTCTTTGAATTTGAGGCCTCTCCATTTGAAAGAAGGCCATCTTGAGTTTTTGGCCTAGCACTAAACCAAACACAAAAAATACCGAGTTACCATGTTGTGTTATGAAGAAATCAACGTGACTAATTTCTTGAAACTTCATTTTATAACGATAGAGGATCATCTTGCCAATACCTTACAATCAAAGCAAGTATCTTGCAGCTCTTTTCTTGTATGAACCAGTTACCTTTCCAAAGCAATCTGAAAGTGGACCAAATTGCAGTTCGTTTTAGTTTTCATTGTTTTGACAAGATAAAATAAGTAACTACATTGAAAGTCAAACAAAAAGGCTTAGGATCTATATGTTGATGAACAACTAGAATAAATCAAATATTACTTTTAAGCCTAGTTTCATGAGCAAACAGGCACAACCGTCAAAATTTTCAATTCACAATTGTCATCGTAATTATGAATTTGCCACGAAGGCTTAGCATCTATACTAACATCATAATAGTCACTCTCAAAAAAAAAACTAGAAGTTGCGGAGTTAACTGTTTCATAAGTTAAGTTGGAAGCAAATGAAACTAAACTCTAGTGAAATACAAAAACAATTGGCCAAATTGCAAGTAATGAAGATTTTGCGCAATGCTTAGAGGCTTTTAGGAGGGTGTGTCAAGCTCCTTTAATTTCAAAGGTGTTCCTTTATCTTTTTCATTTTAGAGGATGACTTTCTTTCCAATCTGTTTATTTACATTCTTCTCTATCTCTCTCTAATACATTTCTTCCTTTATCCATTAACAAAGAAAAAAACGGAGCCCAAGACTTTGTGATTCCACAACAACCCTAAACAGGGTGCACCAAATGGAAGTTGTTTAGCAGAAAGCTAAGGAAAAAAAAAGAAAGGGAAACTTGACCTGAACAATAACAATGAAAGAAACTATATAAACAAAGTACTCAACTTAGGAAAGGTTCATAAGGATCATCATTTGCAAGAGACTTATCATGGAACAATCTGGCTCTTTTCGGGTTTGCTGCCAGAAGAAATGAAAAATAAGCTGAAGTGCTAAAAGAAACATATAATGACAGGCAGGACAGAAATATAAGCAAACATGAATTAATACCTGCAAGCATTTCATCAATCAAAGCCAGAACATATTCGACTGTTTCTTCCTTAAAAATGTCACGTAAAATGGTAACAAAAACCCGAACATAAGCTGGGCCATCCTGCCATGGTTTGAATATAAAGGATAGAGTTAAAAAAAACATTCAAGTCCAAACAAATACACACAGAACAGAACAGAGTGATTTGGTTCGAATACATCATCTAACAATTGTGCCCTGTAACTTTCCGGTCTATTATCATAACGCCTCAACAGTTGAAGATCCGTCCCAGAGATTAGCTTTGTCATCATGTAAGTCTCCCATGGGATATCCCTCTTAAGAACCTATTTAAAAAAAAATTAAAATAATAATAATAAGCATGTAAGAAATGCCTAAAAAAGAAATGAGATCACCACCAACCTGCTCTGTAGTCAGTTCGGCCTGCTCCATTTCTACTGAAACAAATCAATAATAAATTAAATCTAATTCAAATTTAGTAGAGAAAAACAATTGATTAAATTAGATCAACAAAACCCTAATCAAACCAAAATATCATTTCTACTCGAAAATAATGAAATTCGAATTGCTTAGTAGAGATCTACCACTCTCTCTTTTCTTTTTTGAATCCAACACTGAAAGGCAAATAATTTTAAAATCTAAGGGGAAAAGAATGAGGAAATGCAATTTTAATTATGATCAAAGGAATTTTACTCTTCTAGAAAGAAAATCGTGAGCACCATTACCATTACAATTGAATTGTGATAAGAGAGATCGCGTACCTCAAATTTTCGTAAATAAATGTGCTCTTCAATTGATGATTCTTGGTTTTGTGATTCGAAAGACAGGATTGCCTACATGTGTGTCTATGCTGCTCTTTTGCTTTCTTTGAATCTGGACCATACACGTGGGTTGTCAACTTGATCAAACCATCTATTTGGCAACTGTACGGGTGACTTGGATATATCTGTACTCAAAACAGTTAAAAACAATGCAGTGGATAAGTAATTTTATGGGCTGGAGTGGGCCTCGTGAGAGATTCTTAGGTAATTCATGACCGAAGCTCTCACTTTCATGGAAATTTCGAGCAGTTTGGCACCGAGTAAAAACACTGTGTTTTTAAAAAATAAATTAATTTAAAGTTTTTATTATTATTTTGATATGTTAATATCAAAATAAATTTTTAAAAATAAAAAATATTATTTTAATAAATTTCTAAACAAAAATATTTTAAAAAACAATCATTACTATAATATCAAACACGCTTTACATATTTAAGTGAGATAATTCAGCTTTTTATTGTGGTTTATAATGCACATTCTCGTATTTAATTGTTTATTTATTGACAAAACTATGTAATTAATAGTGTTTTTAATTTTTAATTTTAGTTATTGAATTTATTTTTTTCAATTTTATTCTTTTATATTATATTTGTGATACATTATGTATTGAAATTTTCTTTTCTTTGCATTTTATTGACAATTTAATGTATTTGATAAAATTTTATAATTAAATTAGAGATCAATTTCATGAAACAAGAATTACCTTTATTGTGTTTAAGAAATTAAAAAAATAAAGAACCAAAAAAAAGCTAAAAGGGCTTTTTTTAGATTCACACAAAAAAAATCATTTTCATCCAAAATTTTTCCATTTATACATTTTTAATACCTTTAGTTAGAGTTTTACATTTAGATTTTAAACTTTATTTGTTTTACATTTTAATCTTGAGTTTTTAGAAATTAGAGAAAAAATTATTGGTAAATTGAGAAAGAGAGAGAAAGTAGTTGATTAGTCATATAAGTTTAATCGAGTGTTACTAAGTTTCTTTTGATAAGAAAAATACTATTAAAATGTTTTCAAACTTTCATCTTATTAAAAAGTAGATTGAGACTCAAAAAATAGTTTTTATTTAGTTTAAGTTTGAGGATTTTTTTTTTTCAAATTTAGCAATGTTTTGAGATTGAAAATAAATTTATTTAGATGTTTAAGGTATTTTTTAAATGTTTTTCAAGTAAAAATGGTTAAATAGGGTTTTTAGAATTCTAAAACTCATAGCCCGATTTTCTAGTCAACTCTAATGGTTAAAATCTTCACCAATAGATGGTGCATCATCTATTAATATAAATGACACATCATCTATTTATTTTTAAAAAATTAGGGCATATTACATGTTACCTTCCTTGTTAAACAAGAAGAAAATACAAGAAGGCCACGTGTAAGAGATAAGCCTTGCAAACTCACACGCGCTAAGGCTTTTTTGCATTAGATCAAGCATGTAAACCCAAATGCCTACTCTTTTAATACATTCCTTTATTTTTTTAATTTTACTTAAAATTTATTATAAATAAAATTATATTTAAAATATTATTCCATTAAAAATCAATTGATTTTTCCTTTGTTTTCAAATAAGATTATTATATTTTTTTTTATATAATATTATCAATCATTTCATTAATTATCATATATGAATCTAATATGTAAATATTTTTAAGCTTGTGATCATGAATAAAAAATAACAAAATAAAAACAAGATTGATATTTTGTTATTTTTTATTATAAATGTTTTGTAAGATTTTCTTAGATTAATTATTTTTCCTTAAATTGCTTATAAAATATCAAGACATGATTTTTATTTTGTTTTGTTAAAACTTGCTCTTAAGATCATAATTTTTTTTGATTTATAATATAATACTTATTATAAAAAAAAGAATTTTCATTAAAAAAAGAATTCATTAATAAGAATTGTAGTTTAGATTAAAGAGATACTATTTTAATTTTTATTTTAAATTATTCAATTTTGTAAAAATATTTATTATAAATTTTTTTATTATTAATGAAGAAATTACTAATGAAAAAAACTTGGTAGAAAATGTAAGAATAAAAAAGGAATAATTTGTTTAATAAAATGGTTTTTAAGAATTTCAATAGTATTGTTTCATACCGCCATCGATTTTAATTATAAAAGAATTGAATAAAAATAGGTTTAAAAACTATCATAAGTATCATGTGGCCTCGCTCAAGTAAATAACTAGTATTAAACCCCGATCTAAAATTGTAAAACAATGTCTAAAAAGAGTAATTCTCAACTCAAAAACAATAAATTATTTTATGATTAGGGGAGAAAATCCCCAGTAATATCAGTATAAATTTTAGACAAGATAAAATAATAAATTAGTACGTGAAATGTCAGTCTCGTAGTAAACTTCTTAGTAAATTAAGTAAGTTCTAATCGTGTAAAATAACTATTTATGCTCTGTTTGTTTGTTGTAAAGTAGTTTTTTTTTGGAAAGTGGTTACTTTGGAAAATGAATTCTTGAAAAGTGAATTATTTTTCGATGTTTGGTAGTGTTATGGAAAATAAGTTAGAAAACATTTTCCAATGTTTGGTTATGAAATGAAAAATGAGCTGGACAATAACTTATTAATGTTTTAATATTTTATTTTTAAAAAGTTTATCTCATATATATAGAATATTAAATATAAATATTTAATTACTTACAATAAAAGAATGAGATCTAAAAAGTATAATGATTTTATTATATCATATATTTATATATAGCTTATTTTATAAAATATAACTATATATTTAATATAAATATTTTAAATATAATATTATAGATATATAACCTTGTGAAATATTTTTTTAAGTAAAACTTATTAATATTTTTTTCATTTGTAAACACTCAAAATAAATTTTTGGCAGCATTAAGAAAGCCAAATTAGTTAATGATATTAAGTAAGAGTTAGATATTTTGGTTTTTTTGGTGTGCATATTTGTTTTAGAGATAAATAGATACAAAAATATTTTGATAGGTTTTTTTGGATAAAGATTGTTTTTTTTTTTTAATGTATGGATAATTATCCCTTTAATATATATCAATTAAGCATTAGGAAATAAATATAAACATCTTACATCAAACATTGTCATGCATAAATATTATGTTTTGATGTTATACACATACATATTAGTTCACATTAACAATCATAAACATACTAGACCAAATAAAACAGGTAAATATATTTGTCAAAAATAAACATAGACTTTTTTATCATAGTAAAATCATGTTAGCAATCAGGCCCGTAGTAGTGTTGGTTCATAAAATTTTGACCCAAATTTTCTTCAAATTAGCATTTTTTGTCATAAATGCTTTTGCTAACATTTCATTTTGGACCAAGTGATCAAAAGCATCACCAAGAGTGGTCTCCTCAAAGCCTTCAATTTTCATCACTTCTGTATATAGCTCATTAACATCAAGTTGATTTTTGCTTAGGCTTTAAATTGCAAACGCTATATCTCCAATTTTTTTAGACAACTTTTCAACACCATCATCTTCATACATTCGATTTCTCTTTCTATGTTGCCTCTTTTATGCATTAGAAGAAGATGTCTCTTTATCTTTTGAAGTTTCTTCATATCCCTCTTCATTTTCAATTGAAATAAACTTTATTTTAGTGTTCTCTTCTAGGTTGATATTAGCATATGATTTGGCATAATTTCCGGCTGTCATGTCTTTTTCAACAACAATTATCATTGCTTCATACATATCAAGTTTTTTGTTGAGATACTTGTTATGATTGGGATATGCTTGTTCATAAAGATTAGAATATGCAATTTTTAATTTCTTGTATAAAGTTTTGGAAACAAAAGTAAATGTAAAAATTACAAAGAGTATACTATTTATCATACATTTACTTCTTCATCATATAAATCTTTCGAAATCATAATCATCTTCAAACAATCATCCCAACCAAAACCACTTTTATTTTTAAGTTTGATTAAAACCAGTTTTGAGATGATTGTCCACATGCTTAGGCTCGCATTGCACATTGAACTTTTGACTAATTTTTGTAGCCACCTTAACAAAAGATTTTGCTTTAAAGGTGGAAGAAAGCTTGTTTCCTTTAAGTGCCTCCTCGACTAATATCTCAAGTAGCATGTGAGACATAGACTTAGACCATGTGAAGTGCTTACCCTTGCATTTTTCATTCTTCGTGGTACTCATTTCTATAAAAACAATCACAAATTTATACAAAATAAAATCATACAATATTTAGATTAAATTAATTTTATATAAAAAAATACAATTATTATTTAAAAGAGAATACATGAAATACATAATAAATTATAATAAAGTCAACAAGCAATCAAATATATAACAAAGATAATACAAACTCAAGAAAGACATAATAAAAACAAACACATTTAATTAACACTCAATTACTAGTTTCTTTGAGGGTTATAATCATTCCACATGGTTGATGCAATCATTTCTCCTTTTGTTATCCACTTCCTATTCTCTTCCCTCTCCTCCCGTTGGCTTAAGTTGATTGTTCTTTTAATCGGTTCACTTTCCAAACATATTTGTTCCATAAGAAAGTCATAAGGATCAATTCTCATTATGTGATTATGAATAATACAATACAACATGCAAGCACAACATTCACTTGTGTTTCATAAGACCAAAAAGATTTTCCATCAATTGATCTAAAACGACTCTTAAAAATACCAAACTCTCGCTCAATAGCGATTCTCAATGAAGAGTGTCAAAGATTAAATAACTCCTTTTCATTTTCTAGTGAATGTTTTGTGGACTCATTCAAGTGGTATCGAACTCCATAAAAAGTTAAAATGATTTCTTTTCAAATACCGTAATCAGCATCACCAAGATAATATTTTTCTACAAATAAAAAATAAAACATATTACTATCTTTATCTAATTAGACAATTTTATATGTTTATTGCATATAATAAATATTTAATTTATACCTTCTGGAATTTTTAGACCACTAGGTCTTGATAGTGCATCACCTAAAACCCGGGGATTGTGTGCACTTCCTTCCCATCAAGCTAACACATATATAAACTTCAAATCAAAAGTTATAGCTACTAAAACATTTTGTGTTGTTCCCTCTTTTCGACCTCAAAAATTTCCTTGAATTTCAATTGGGACATTTACAGGAACATGAGTAGCATCAATTGTTCCCACACAATCCTATACAAACATGAAAAAATAATTTATAACCTTTTCTTCTAGACTTAATTAATTAATGTATAAAAATATTGGTATTGTTCTTATACCTTAAACTAAGGATAAAATCTGCGATTATTCATTATCTCCGCGGGAACTGTATCCCTTAGGTCTTTAATAAGGTGTTTGTATAACTTAAGAATTGCTTTAATACAATTCTAAAGTAATGATGGATAGTTTCAACAGACCTATAGTATATACCACTAATAAAACGAAATCTTTGGTTTCAGCCTATAATTTGTAAGAATATAATCACTTGCTTTCTAATAGACACATTTTTTTTTTAGTTTAACGTGGGTGTCCGGGCCAGCTTGCACGCACCTCGACTAATCCCACGGGCCCTGAAGTTAACGACCATGTAAGCCTCCAGTGGCCATCATATGAGCAACCACATGGCTCGAACTTGAGACCACAAAGGGAGCAAACCTCTTGGTCCCAAGCTCTTATCACTAGGCCACCATCTAGATGGTTAATAGACACATTTTAAGTTGATCGTAATAGGTCACGACTTGTGAGAACATCACACAAATTATATAATACAACCGGTTTCATACGAATTTGCTCGACGCAATGTCTATCACCTCAATTCAAAATGCTATCAATATAGCTCAATTGCATTTATACGTGGTTTTTTTGATATATAAATTATATTTCTTTCTCGTTCAATAATAGCTACCCCTGCAGCTATAAGTTACAGTTGCTCTCATATATGCTGCATGAATAATCTTACTATCCATAATAAGAAAGTAAAGTTTTCTGATAACGAAACCTAAAAATTTCAGGGAAATAAATATTCAAAAAGCATATCAAATACTTACACAATCAATACAAGAAATTATGATCAAACCGACACACATTATAAATTAAAAAGTTAGAAATAAGAGGAACTAATAATGTATCATAATTATTGCAATGATATTTGATTCCCTAAACAAACAAGGCCTTAAAGTGGATTACTAGTTTGACAATAGATATTGAATGGTCAAGTTGGTGGTAAAGTTTGGCAGTAGCTAGTGTGCACACATATGTAAACAACATGGCTCAATACCATAATATGGTGAGAGTTCTCAATCCTTATATTTTATGGTTTGAAAATATAATTTTCTTGCAAAATTCACTCAATCCCTTTACAATTTCATGGTAACAAATTGTTTGTGCTCTTACTTACCATCACTTATTGGTACAGACCGAGATTAGTTTACTGAAAAGGGTGTCTCATCCGAAATGTAAAGCTTTTGAGTTTTTTATCTTAAAAAATAAAAGAAGATCCTTGTCTATGAATACATGAAAAAAAAGAGCTTTTAGACTACCAAATATTTTCCGTAAACTACCATTTATTTTCCAATAAAGAGAAAATCAATTATTCTTAATTTGGAGTTATATACTGCAATATTAATGTCAACATTGTATAACCTTATTTTTGCTCCTAACACACATGTTTCTCTTGGTACAGAGAAACCGGATCGAGTACTTTTATGGGAAATTAAGCTTAAAATTGCGATAGAAATTGTTGAAGGATTGTCTTACTTGCATTCATTAGAGCACCTAGTAATTTTCAAAAATATAAAGAGTCCATCGCATAAATAATTCCAAACAATAGCATTTAAGATTTTTAAAAGCAAAGATCGTTCAATTTCTTATAAGCATCTAAGATTGAATTAACAAGCAATCAACAAGCAAGATCCTGAGATCCTATACAAAACAAAGCATGAGATTGTTAAGTTTTTTTTTCCCAAAACCAAACAAAACATGAAAAACACAACAAATTAACAAGATTATAAGATTTATGCCATAATCATCACTATAAATCCAAACAAAGAAGAGGAAAACAAAAGGCAGATGATAGTGAGACATTTGAGGAGAAGGGTTGCCTGAAATAAGATGATTCAATGCTTCAATGGAGATTGTTGCAGATAATAGAGAATAAAAAGGAAATTGTTATAATGATTTTTTGTTCCACTAAAGAGATTTGAGAGAGAAAGAGATTTGCAATAGCTATATACACACGTGTTTTACTATGTTAATTTTTATTGAAAATAATGAAAGATCTGAGGAAAATTTATTATGATTAAGGATAAAATTTCCTAAAAAAATATTATTAATACTAGATTGAACAAACCTGGACTAAGCAAATACTCAAGTTGAGATTTTTCAAATTTAAATTATTATAATGAGTTTCATAACCATGTTAAAAAGTTTCAAATAATTTAGATATTATTTTTTCACATTCATTTTTTTTTATCAAAATCACAATAATAAGCTAGTTATTACTATATCTCCAACATCATAAATATCTTTAAAACAAACTAGTTGTTCTCTCCATTTATTTCTCTAAAATCATGAGTTATTCTCAATCATTTATTCTTTTCCCTAAGATCATGCCTAGAGATAATGTGATCTTCTCTATTGTAAACATTACTCAAGTGACAAATAGTAGGTTTTTTCTAACATGTCTTCGTACAACAATTTAATTATATATTTTAATTTTTTATTGTCAAATTGAATTTTATTTTATATGCCTTTAATTTGACCATACCATCAAACTTTATATAAAATTATTCATATATTAAATATGAAATGCTTTAATTCAATAAATATTCATTTCAAGATTTTTCATTTATGAAAATTCCGCTATTTTCTCTTAGGAAGAAATTTCAAATTACTGAATTTAATTTGTTCTTTAAGGGAAAAAACGGAAAGAAGGAGAGAGAAAGAGGCCGGCAAAGCGGTTAAAGATAGACATACGTACGGATAATCTTTTGTCTTCGCCAATTTGGCTGTGCCTCATTGTTTTGGGGGAGAAGAAGGTTTTTGATTTAAGGTTTCTGTGGATGGAGATAAACCCATCTTCTTCTCCATCCTCAACAAACCCCTCAATATTACTATAGCAGTAGGAGTAGAAAAACCCATCAAAAATTTATTTGCTTTTAAAACAATGTCATCTTTCTCTCTTGTCTCTCCTCCAACCATCCCTCATCCTCACATCATAACCAGACATCCACCAACTCCTTCTTCTCCTATTTTCTCTCTTTATCGCAACCCTTTATCTCTACATGCCCACAACACCACACCAACCAATCTTTCTTCTCCTTATGGACCAATACAGACCTCTAAACTTGATACTGTGGCCAAAACCTCACGTGGGTCTTTTAGGATTTCTTCTCTTTCCAACATTGAAAGAGAATTAGGGACTGGAAGCCAAGATGACGAAGAAGAGGAAATAGAGGGCGTAAGTCCAACTTCTGTTTTGCCTGACAGATGGGATGTTTTGGGTCTTGGTCAAGCTATGGTATTTGTTTCTTTCTTTCCTTCCTTTTGATTTTCTTGGATTTTATTTCTTTTTAGTTTGTACTCCTTGTTTAGTTGCTCAGTAGATGTTGGTGGATAGACAAAGATATGATTTTTTTTAAGGTTATGCTTCGAGTTATTTGTTAAACAAATTTTGTTTTGCTTATATATCAAACAATTGATGAATGCAAATGGAAGAGAAGAGAAAACATAGTTGCGTGGTAGGTAGAATATGAATTTTTGGGGTGGTTGAGGTTTTATACGGGATGACTCTGTATTTCTATTAGTAAAGCATGCTTTGCCATTTTCTTGCTATTACTGAATATACCGCATTGATAAGAGATGATGGAAGCAACCACATTACCAGGATTCTGAAACAAGTTAATTTGTGTATCTTTGCTGTAGTTATGGTGTTTTTTTTTAGCTATAATATGCATCGGCATTGTTGTTGTATTATTTCATGGCAATATGGAGTAGTTCGTGACTTCCTAAATGTTTGATTCTTTGATTTCTACTTTAACTTTCCTATATGCTTTTCTGTTCTCTATATTCTGGGATGAGAGAATCTATTATTTCTGTATCTTTAGGTGGATTTCTCTGGCACTGTTGATGATGAATTTTTGAAAAGATTAGGATTAGAGAAGGGAACAAGGAAGGTTGTGAACCATGAGGAGAGGGGTAGAGTTTTGCGGGCCATGGACGGTTGCAGCTACAAGGCAGCTGCTGGTGGATCTCTTTCAAACAGCCTGGTAGCCCTGGCAAGGCTTGGTTGTAAATCCGTAGGAGGCCCTGCCCTAAATGTAGCCATGGCAGGCAGTGTAGGGAGTGATCCATTGGGAGGCTTCTACAGGTTAAAGTTTAATAACTTGTTTTCATTTCTTCTCTCATTTTTTTGCATTTGAAAGTACATGAACGAAAGCCAGAATTGAGGCTTCTTATTGTTGGTTACTTCTTTAAAAGCATGATAAGTTTTTTTCCTGTTCTTTTTTTTTTAATTTTTAATTCACTAGTGGAAAATATCTTGTCGAACAGCTGATATGTGCACCGCATATGCTTACTGATAAAGTTGTATGTAATTGGTGAGCTTTGCCTTTAACTGTTAGCATTGATTCAAATGATTTTAGGTGACTTTGCTTAGTTACTTAGAGAGCTGAGCAAATATTTTCATCCTTTCCCAATTCTGTTTAGCCCTGGAATCTGGTGAATGGTAATTATCAAACGTCTATGTTCCTTTGAAAGAATATGGTTTTCAATCTGTTTACATGTTAAGTCCTTGTCAACATTATTCTCCCTTTTGAGAAGAAATAAGATTTAGTTGTTGGTCTGGCATTTATGTTACCATTGGATTTGCGTTTGCTTTTGTATGGTTATGATTACTAGATTTGGGGAACGTGAAAACTTAAGGTGCTCGAATCCATATGGTGGGACAACTATATGAATAGAAATATAAAGCACTTTCTTGGCATTGGAGACCTTCCATTTTCTGTGTCTATTGAAGATGGTCAAAACTTGTATGTCCCTCTCCAGCAAGAAGATATTAGGTGAGCTTGGCTCACCCCGAGCCACCAACGATTGTGGGACCCACCACTTTGTAACTTTGGGCTCGTGCAATAATTTATCCTTTTCAGGTTTCAGCCCATAACTGTTGAGAGTTCATTTGAGTGTTTTGAATCTTCATATTTAGATATTTATGGGATATAATTAGAGGTCTAATAGGCTAGGAGTAAAAGTGTTCAATTTTCTTTTGTACCATTGGCAAGCTAAAGTTTAGTATGATGATGACAAAGGTTCATAGATAAAATTATACAAAGTTATTTCTAGAGACAAAAGATAAAAAAAAAAAGAACCAAAAAAAAAAAGAACCAGAGAAAATGACTGTCTGGAGCAACACTAATATTTAACCAAAACTGGAGAGTTGGCAAATATTTTTATGCATTGTTTCTCATCTTGCTTATATAATGGAGCAAAAGATGAAGCAGAGGTTTGAGTCTATGAAGCTAGTAGAGCTCTTAAGCTAAATAGAAGCAATAAAACTTGGTCCATTTAAGTCGTATAATAGGAGAGCCTTAGTTTCTTCCATTTTAAATACATATACAGGATGTTAAGTTGGAAGTTTTTTTTTCTACAGATGATGCACACATATAATTATTTACATATCCATGTAAATGTGTTTGTTATCACCAAACATGAGAAGGCAAATGATAAATCCTTCACACTGGTTGGGTGGGAAGGTTTGAGGAGGAAGGAAAAGGAGTGAGCCTTCCAATTGCAATGAATCGACAATGGGTGATTACAGATTTTAAGTCCTAACCTTGGGAAGTTGGCATGTGCTAGCCAGTGCTTCAAATGATGTCTATCTTATCACTTCATCTAGATCAAAAGGTGCTTTTTTAAAAAATAAAATAAAATAAAATTTGCTAACCCTGCTTTTGTAAATCCATCGGGATATAGGTTCATCCTTGGTAACTGACCTGTCATAGTTTGATTTGAACTATTTGATACTTGTTATGGAATTTATATATTGATCTGATGTGTTTCAATATCTTCTCCTTTGATTTGTTTCATAGATCAAAATTACAGAGGGCAAATGTGAATTTTCTCTCTGAACCTGTGAAAGATGGGACAACAGGAACAGTGATAGTTCTCACAACCCCTGATGCACAGCGAACCATGCTCGCACATCAGGTAAATTCTGTTTTAGAAGGGTAAGATTTGTGATAATCCAAGTGCAGTTTCTTTTTGAAGATTTATAGTTTCTGTCTTTCCCAAAAAATCAACTTTTGCTCAGTGCTTACCAGAGGAATAAATAAATAAATAAATAAAAGGTTTAAAGTTGGTGCTTCTAGTTGTTAAGTTGCAGACACCTTCAGAAGATTCTTTGCCACAGTAGGTAAGGATTATGCATGGGGCATGCTGCTTCTTGAATGAAATGCGTTTCCTGAAACTATATTAGCTGATCACAAGTTTTGTCCTGCATGTCCAGCTATACACTGTCCATTATTTCTGTAAAAATATATAAATTCTGCTTCATTCTATGTAAGATTTGTGTTGCTGGAAAATGAACTGCTCATATATGGTGAATACGTTTGTTATATTTCTTTGTTGGCTCAAAAATATTTACTGAATTAGCTGGAAGTTGAAAGCAGGTACCAAACCTGGATAAGTCTTTGCCCAATTTTTAGAATAATTTCCTAGATAAATTTCTTGATTTCAAGAATATGCTGGCCATTCTAGTGGTTGCTGTCTTATTTTTATCGAATATCACTAATTTGAGTTGCACATGGTTATTGTAGTTTTTATTCTCTAGGAATGGCTCGCATGAATATGAATCAGTAACTGTACAAGTCACATAATTTGTAATTTTGAAATGAAAATAATCATGGGGTTAGAAATTGGAGGAGATAAAGAAATTTTCTTCTTTCTGTACTAAACTTTCAAGGGTAACGAAACACATTCAATTTGGACATGTTAATATCATCTGTCTTGCCATATATTTTTGTGGTTTGTGCATGATTCCTTTCTGGATTGTTTTTTTTTTCCCAGTTGATGAACCCTGTTACATATTGGGAGTATTAGCTAGTCTGCATGCTTAATTTATCGACTGTTGTATGTGGTCTGTTGCAATTAAAGGCCAAATAAAATTACATTAAATCATATGCCGGGTTGCTTTATCATTTGGAATATGAGCTGACCCCTAACATATCGGCATCTTTTAGGGTACATCTTCAACTGTTAACTATGATCCATGCTTGGCCAGCATAATTTCCAAGACGAAGATACTGGTAGTTGAAGGCTATTTATTTGAACTTCATGATACAATTAAAACAATTTCAAAAGCATGTGAAGAAGCACGCAGGAGTGGTGCGCTGGTTGCAATTACAGCATCAGATGTGTCCTGCATTGAAAGACACTATGATGATTTCTGGTAAGATTGTTGCTTGATTTACTAAAAGAAAAAATATTTTTTTTGGTTTCTGAATTTCATTTTTGTCTCATTAGATAGTTTATAGACAAGATTTTACTTAAAAGAATTTTTCTTGGCAAGTCAACATTATAGAAGTAATTTTGAAAATGTTTGTTGAAAAGAAACACCTTGGTTTTCAACATGTTTTCTTTCATGCTGGAAAAACTCCTTTCAATTTCAGTGGAGTTTGAAGTGATGAACATCCAAAACATGATGTTATTAACACTACAGTTTTGTGAAATAAGCCTTCTAGAAAGAGTTACCAGTTCTCATCCTGACAATGGTCTCTTTGGCCCGAAGTGCTGCAGAATAACTATTCAAGTAATTTAGGTTCTTCCCACAGATAGAATAGAACTGCCAGACACTCAGTCATTGGGGCATAACTAAACTACTATTTATCCTGCAATAGAAAGTCATGTAACTTGTCTCTTTTAATTCAAGTGATGAAGATGAATATCCCACTCCTTCATGCATTTGCTAAAAGTTAGGGTATGGAGGGGAGTTGTCATAACGGAGGGGAACAACCTTGTGTGTGTGGTCTTATTATCTCCTAACTTTTGAAGTTTCCACCACCATGCTAAATCCTTTTAGTTTGTGAGTGGAGTCGCTAGCCAAACCTTGAATCGAGATTATTACGGTGGTCTAGTGACATTCTGTTTGATGCATAAATTCTTTCAGTTTTGGAAAAACTTAAGCTACCAAGTTCATTTCTTTAAACCCTCAAGTTTAGAAACCCAATTGCTTAAGAAATGTAAAATAATTACTAGCAAGACCATCAAAAGATATTTGAAGTTTGTCAAGAACTTTCAGTTTGATTTCTGTTTTCTGCTTCATGGTCTGTGGCATAAAAATGAAAATTCATTGTTGTTCATCCATCAACAGGATTGCTTTGTGCGGTTATTTCTACTGCTGAATTTGGTGAATCATTCTCTTTATTAATTTCATTGGATGGAGACTTGTTAGTTCATTCAATGAAACTTGGTAATAGTGAGGAGACTCTCTCCCTCCCTGTGACTTAAATGATGTCCTATTGAAGCATTCTTTCCCTCCTTGTGCTGTTCAGGGAAATTGCTGGAAACTGTGCCGATGTGGTGTTTGCAAACAGTGATGAAGCAAGAGCTTTATGTAATATTACTGCAAAGGATAGCTCAATTTCAGCTACAAGGTATCTTAGTCATTTTGTACCCTTGGTCTCGGTCACTGATGGGCATAGAGGATCCTATATTGGTGTAAAAGGAGAAGCTGTATATATCCCTCCTTCACCATGTGCACCTGTCGACACTTGTGGTGCTGGGGATGCATATGCATCTGGCATTTTGTATGGTATCCTACGGGGTGTGTCTGATTTGAGAGCAATGGGTACATTAGCAGCTCGAGTTGCAGCCACGGTTGTTGGACAACAAGGAACCCGGCTTAAAGTTCAGGATGCTGTTGAGCTAGTGGAGTCGTTTGCATTGCATTTTGAGCACTCTGCAATTGGCTCAGATATCGGTTCTGATCATATTTCCAGCTTGTAACATGGCCCGCCGGTGGTTATGCTACCTCTCAATTCTTTTACTTTACTGCACTTCTTTGTGCTTAGCCTTGACCTGTACATTATAACATTAATATGCATTGGTTATACTGGCAGTAAATTTGCTAAAGGCATTCATTTTAAGGATTTTTTGACTGTCTATATTCTCTCTGTTCTTTCTTTTTTTCACCGACAACGTTCCGAAACAGAAAGGGCAGGACAGGATGAATTATACTGGACTGATTAATGAGGATTCAACACCCAATTCAGACATGTTCGGTTTTGCACTGGAATATGATACTCAAATGTGCTATAAAGTCACAGGATTCGACCTTTTTGTGTAGCTGTAGCCATTTTTATTTTTATATGATTTAACCAATAACGAGGCGACAACTCCCACCTTTGAATCATACAAACTTAGATTTCACAAAAGGAAGAATCAAATCAAAAGAAAGTCAAAATAAGATACTAGGGTTCTAAGAAATTCCTAAAAAATCAAAAAGTTTGAAACTACATATAAAAGTGATAAATAAATTGTAAAGAAAGATAAAGCATAAAGATAGAAAACTTGAAAGATAAATATAAATTGTAAAAAAAATAAAATAAAGGTGGAAAACTTGAAAGATAAATTGTTTAGAAAAATGTGTACCGGGGATATGTCATTTTTTCTAGTAAATGAATGACCTAAATATTGTTAAATATTGTTAAGAGGGTTGAAATTTCAGTTGGACTAAAAATCCTAACTCTACACAAACGATATTTTAATGGGAAAAGAATCGATAATTATAATCCTAAAATAGCTTGGACTAAATCTTCTACTTGACAATTGTACACCCTATATAATCTCTCATTTTCTTTAACTATTTAAGCTTCTTTCTTTTATTTATTATTTCTCACTGAAAATTACTGACTTTATCATCGGAGGGTCTTTAAGTCTCACCGATAGATATTGTTTTGCAAGTACATTGCACCATCAATTTCATACTTCATGGGCTAATGAGAAGGAAATATTGACATGAACATTTAATTAACTACTATTTAAACACCAAATAACCTCATTCCTGAGCATATTGAATTTTAGAACATCATTAATTAGCATCGTCTGTAAGAAATGCTTTTAAAAAGCCATTAATTATCCTACTATTTATATTGAGATTCCTATTTATTATCAATAACAGATAATCAAGACACTCCTGAGATAGAACGTGTAACTGATCTCCCTACCACAACAGATATTCCTGCACAACTAACCCTTCAACAACTTATTGATCAGATGTTATTCCTCACCCAAATAATGTTGGTGAATCAACAAACAAAAGAAAATGTACCTCAACAAGTCTAGGAACCACCAAAACAAACCGCCACATCCTCCTTACCACCTTATATCATCAGGTCGCACCCAATGCTCATAGATGGTTACACTACCTAAAGGAATGTGAGAAGAATGAATCTATAAAAGGTTTTCAACTTTAGAGGTCATCCAACCATTCCAAAATGTATATACGCCCTTATAGCACTCAAGTGCACAACGGATATTCTAGGCGTCTACCTGCTATCGCGGGAACGAGGCTAGCCATAAATCTTGATTTTCCATGCTAAAAACCTTGAGTTCCCTAAAACATTATTAACAAATGAGTGGAAAACAACCTAAAAAGGAATACATGCAAGAGGAGGCTTACACCCCCATCAAATTAAGGATTCTCCCATGTTGAGACGAGTGATGAACACTTGTATACCAAAGGATCACATCTTTACCAAGATGACCTTGAATAACTATGATGGCCTCACAGACCCAAGAGAATATGTACAGAATGTACAGAATAGCTTGGAGCTGGTTATCCAGGGTAGCCATGCCATGTGCAAGATCATCCCCATAACTTTCAGGGGGTTGATACGTGTGTGGTACAACAACTTGGAGTCAGACTCCATTACAAGCTCCAGTGATCTCTATATCAATCTAGTGACATGATTCAATATAAAAATCTTAGCAAGGAAGAGTTCTATTAAACTCTTTGGGGTCACTCAAGCAAATGACAAGTCCACATGAGCATACCTAAAAAAGTTCAATGAGAAAATGCTCAAGGTTAAATAACTAATTAAGCCTATGACTTTTGAAGCTCTAATTAGTGGAGTGAAGGGAAAAGCTCTATGGAAAGAATTGTATGCTCTATCGAACAAAAGCTTGTTGAAAGTGAAGCAGGCCACATTCGGGTAGATGACTTCAAGAAAGTGAAGGAGTGGCCATAATATGGGAGAATCAAATAACTTCGAGAAAATATGCCTACGCTTGTTTGAAGGGAAAAATTCCTGGTATCGGATCACCAAGGGTCCTTAAAAGAAAGAGTAGAGGTCAAAACATAAGCCGTTGAAGAATTGAGGGATGTCCCCTTTATAGAAGATGAACATGTCGCCATGAAAGTGGACTCCACCCTGACACTAGCATAATAGCAATCATTGATAGAGCTCCTTCATGTCCAAAGGTTTAATTTCACAATATACAACTTTGACATGTCAGGAATCAGTCCTGAAATTGCAACTCACCATTTGAAAGGTGGATTCAACTGTTCATTAAGTTTGCTAGAAGAAGAGGAATTTTAGGGGTGAATAACAAAAAACAATAAATAAGAGGTAGATAAGCTCATGACTACTGGCTATATTAGGAAAATGATACATTCTACCTGGTTAGCGAATGTAGTGATGATAAAAAAAAGCAACGACAAATGACAAATGTGTGTTGACTTCACAAATTTGAACAAAGTTTGCCCAAAATATAGTTATCTTCTCCCCAAGATTGACTGTTTGGTTTATAACACTGCATGTTTTGAATATTTGAGCTTCTTGGATACCAATTTTGGGTATCATCAAATTCCCATGCACCATGATGATGAGGAAAAAACAACCTTTATAATTAAAGAGGGAATTTATTGCTATAGAGCAATGCCATTCATACCGAAGAATACTAGAGCTACTTACCAATAAATAGTTAATAAGATATTCAAGAATCAACTTGGGAGACATATGGAGGGATATGTTGATGATATATTAGTAAAGAGCATGACCTTTTAGCAACACCTCATGGACCTAGAAGAATTTTTCTTCATATTAAGCTATCATCAGATGAAACTTAATCCTTCCAAGTGTGTCTTTGCCATTAAAGGAGGAAAAGACGTTGGTTTTCTAGTGAGCTTTAAGGGAATTAAGCCAAATCCAAAAACAAATTCAATCCATACAAAATATGACTCCTCCTTGGACTGTGAAGGAAGTTCAACGTCTTACAAGGAGATTAATTACCCTCAATCGATTCATAGCTTGACCGGGAGAATGCACCTTGCCATTCTTCAAGACCTTGAGGAACATAACCAACTTTGAGTGGATTACAGATTGTCAGAAGTCTTTTGATGAGCTCAAGATTCATCTTTCATCTTCTAAGATCTTGTCCCAACCGAGGGAGAATGAAAACCTTTTTCTTTACTTAGAGATGGCAGACTCAACAATAAGTTATGTTATGGCAAGGAAGGATGAAGACGCATAACATCCAATTTATTATTCTAGCTGAACTTTTCATGACGGTGAAATGATATCTAAACTTTATTATTTTCTTTATACAATTAGTCCTTTTATCTACACTCTGAGACCAATATTTAGGGTTTCTAGTGATCAAAATATTAGATAGTTACTCTATCTCTTTTCTAATGATAAAGATAAAAAATTCTGTACTCTTTCCTTTCACATCACCATAAAAATATCGATCTAGAAGAATGACCACCGCACACGTGCAACAAAGAAGATTAATGTTTCCTATTCCAAATATATCTCAATTATATATGACTTCAAGTCCACAGTGATATAATTTTTTTTTTCCTGAATTTCACAACGGTTATTTTCTTTATTTATAATAATACATTCATGAATCGACAAAAAGTACACATGCTAAGTCTTTCTCTAATTACAATTTGTCCACCACCAACCACACCAAGAAAGGAAACCACCATCAATCGTTATTTTATTATACAAATCATGAAGTTATTTATTTATTTATCCCTTACTAGCTGTTATTATCCATGAAAGTCATCTTTTCTTTCGGTTTTTGAAAATCTTTTACCGTGTTATTAAACAAATTAAGTAACTCATCGATCTGTAATTTATCTTCATCAAACTAGATCGTAATTTAGGTTAGGTTAGGTTTAGGAACCCAATTCTTTTATCAACAGAGTACGAGGCAATGAAATAGATGGCTAGGAAGTAAGAGAGAAGTACAATTATTGGAGTTAGTGGTACACGTGGTATTTAAACGAAAGGATCATGACTCATGAAGATGATGACGACGACAAGGGCGGCGTTTACTGGTCCCTTTCCCAAGAGTTTTGCTTGACCGGTAATACCGGTGAGGAAGGACAGAGTACGTGTCTTTATCAGTAGTTTCCACAGATTGCAAGCAAGCCCTTCTCGCTCGTGACTCTCCAGTAACTTTCCTACTAGCTTCATAACACGAGTGGGTAAAACAAAGTAAATTTAGGGTTTTTCCTTAAAAAAAAAAACCAACTGGTCACGGTATCTCTAGCATATATACCACAATAATCACAAGACAACAAAAAACGAGGCAGGCAATGTATATATATATGAACTCCACGTTCGTTTCTTTTCTTCTTCTTCTTTTTAAACAGTACAAAACTAACATTTACATATTGGAATTGCCAAGAGGTACGTACCCAAAACACGAAAAATACTCCTAATCTTTCACATAAATATGTTAACATCACTGACTTCTTTTGCTTTCCGCCCATCCTGTTCATTCCAACCTCTCTCTAGATCACTTATTTCTTTTGATCTGTATAAACACAAACTACATTGAGTGCACAACACCGGCCTCTTGGCACAAAGGCTCAGATGCTTACAACTTTGTGACGTAAAGAGAGAGTGATGATTTTGATAACAGTTTGGCAAAGTAATCTTCTTTTTGATCACTACTATACATATTGACATATATTTTGTTGTTGTCTCCACTAGTATTCTATGATGAATCCTCCCATTGGAGATCTCTGTGGAACTCCCTTTCTTCTCTTGGCAGTCCTATAATTCATCGCAGTTGGCGGTGGGGTTGAGGGTGTAAAGCTTTGTGCTTTGCTTTTAGCACTTCCGTTGCTGATGCCACTCATTGATTTTTCAGTGTCTGGACCATCCATCTCCTTGTACCTTTTCTTCTTCCTGAAATTCTTTGATGTCCCAACAATCTGGAATTTTTATAATTTACGGAACTATGCAATTAAAATCAGCAGCACAACAATGAACATTAGAAAGAAGGATACCAGAAGGACCTTTTTAAAAAGAAAAGCTAGACTGTTCAAGGCTTATTTGAGTTACTCATCAACAAAATAAACCAATACTCCATATATAAATAAACAGTGGTAGCTTAAATGCTTTGCCATTTTCTTTTGAAGGTGCGTATTAACGAGGAGTACAGGGCCATTCTCCTTAAAAAAAAAAGAAAAAAAAAAGGAAAAGTTTCTATCTTTTTCCAAAACTAAATTGGTTGAAAGAAATAATATATAAGAAATTGTTTCTCTCAATAATAAATGCATGCTCTAATTTTCAGTTGAAAACAAATAATTAAAAACACGGGTGGGGGTACTGGGATATATATATGCATTACCTTGCAAGCAAGAGAGCAGAAGCTGAATGAATCAAGGAGGCTGCGCTCACAGACATGGCAAGTGTTGGTAACACCTTTACCAGGCCTAGGCTGAGGCCTCTCATTCAAGAACACAATTTTTGCACTGTTGATGATGTAGGTCTGGACCTCTGTTATGTCCAAGTATTTCTGAATTTCAGACACCCTAATCACATCATGGTAAGATGACCTCCTTATCTACAACAATAGAGTGATTAATTTGATTAAACTATAACAGAGAAATCATGCGCCAGTTGCCTTTTTCGGAAAAAAAAACAAAAAAAGGGCCATGGATTTGGGATTGAACCACCAAAGATCAGGCTCATGTCATTGGTCATGAAAACAACACAAAATCCATGTGGTTTTGGGATATGATGAGATGAGGAACTTGGTGGCTCTAGCGAAAAGTTTCTTGGGATAAAAGACCAATGCCTCATGATTAGATTTTACTAGACAGTGAATAAAATCCTTTACTCTTGCACATAGATACCTGGATAGCTCTATGGTCTTTGTGGTGTGAGAGACAAACAGAACAAAGGGCACCGTTCATGCAATCCAAGCAATACATATTGCATTCACTCTTGTGAGCATCAGAATGAAGCTTGCATTGAACAAAAAAGCTTGTTTGGAGAAGTGTATGCAGCCATGGTGGCCACTTGATATCTTCTTTATGATCATCAACATAATCTGGACTACCACCTCCCTGTAAAAAACTCAACACAAAATTAACACCCAAACAATAGATATATCATTGCAATCAAGAAATAAAACACAAAACATATTAAGAGCAACCGAGGAAGATTATAAATGTGAGCTAAATAATTACAACTACCATGATTCTTCTGATGTTGGGTTTGATTTCTCTCACAGTGGTGCTTTCTTGGTCATTAATGATCATCTAAGGACAGTCTTGGAGAAGGAAAAGAGAGCTTTTTCTTACAGAAAAGATAGATGGGGAAAGGAGGTGGGGTATTTGCTTGAAGTGGTGGGTGGGTGGTGGATGGGGTGTTGGAGGTGATTATCTTTGGCTTAAAAGTCTACCACCGAACCTGTATATCCGAACCTAAGCCAAAAATTAGATGCGTTTTGTCCAAGGAAATAACCATTAATTCTTCCCCTTTTCTTTTCTTGTTCCTTCTCTCTATTAATTATCTCCCCATATATATATTGTTTTTCGTCAGACTTTGTAATTTGAAAATTAAGATACTTGTATTTTTGCTTGGACGTTATAGTTTTTGGTAAAACTTGACGGAGGTGTGTGTTCTCGTCCTTTGAAACGTACGTGGAAGGTGGTCGTCTTTACATATGGAGAAGTTGGTGATTCAGCAAAACTAGAAAGATGCTACAAAATTGTATGTGTTGGACATTCATGTTCTAAGTATTTCCATCTTAGAATACTCATGAATGTCTAAAAACATTCATGTCCAAGGAAACAACCTATGATAACAACCAAAAATTAATTGGTTAACCATCTAGGTGGTGGTCCAGTGGTAAGAACTTGGGATCAAGAGGTTTGCTCCCTCTGTGGTCTCAGGTTCGAGCCCTGTGGTTGCTCATATGATGGCCACTGGAGGCTTACATGGTCGTTAACTTCAGGGCCCGTGGGATTAGTCGAGATGCGCGCAAGCTGGCCCGGACACCCACGTTAAACTAAAAAAAATAAATTAATTGGTTAGTTTATCCTAGATGGGTGTCTAAAAACATAACTAGAACATGAAAGTCATCGATCTAAAATATCATTTGAAATTAGTTTATATATTTGAGGTAGACTTATAAAACTGAATTTTTAACGGGAAAGTCATTAACGTTAGAAAAATAACAAAAAATAAATATCCAAACTAGTTTATTTATCTTCGATGAACTCATAAAAATGTATTCTTGACATGAAAATTATTAATCTAGAATAATAATTAAAATTAATTAATTTATTCTAGCTAGATGCATGGATTGTAAAAATTGACAGGGTAATATGTATTTTTCATGGTGGTGAGGTGGGACTTTGGTATTTCCATCTTACGTGCAATAAGGAGACTTTATGGATGATGTTAGGCACAAGATAAAAAGAAATTTGATGGATTCGTTCGCTGACTAGCTACCCAAGTAGTTAGAATTGTACGTATATGTACTTTGAGGTATTGGTATAGCGGTGGTGGGGGCTTGTTTTCTTCTTTTGTATCCGGGTTCGAATCTTACTGTGCACGCCTGTCACCCCCGCGGTGCCTTACATGCTCACTGGGTTTGCAGGATGTTCAGTGGGCCGAGAGATTAATTATGGTGTGTGTAAGCTGGCCCGGACACCCACGTAAATAAATAAAAAAAAGAATTGTACGTATATGTTTTCCAATTCAATCCTCTTATTACCTCGATGCGACGATGCTTTTTCTTTTTCTCATTATTATGTATGGATACAAAGATGCTGCCTTCATATATGCTTCGTAGAGGAAAAATGCTAATGCTTTATAATTAACCAGGCTTGAGGTAGAGTAAGAACAACTACCATTCAGAGCTACTGCATGTACCTTGATGAATCGATATTTATTTTTCATGGATATATTTGAAGGGGATGATCATGGTTCCTGAAGTCACTGAAACGTGCACGATTCACACTTTTTTTCTTCTTCCAAACCGGTCCAACGAGCACAACAAGCTTTGGGGAAAGTCCACAAGCTATATATCTTGAGAGAGAAGCGTTGATAAGCCTCATCTTCAAGTGTGATATATAGTGGGAAAGCTTCTAGCTCGAGCAGGCATGCACCCAAGGTGGAGTCATGAATTTTTTTTATTCTGGGCTATTAAATAAATATATTAATTTTTTTAAGATAAATTATTAAATTATGTACATGAATTTTTAAAGTTAGCAGTAAAGTTTTAATTCAAATACACTATCTAAAATATTAAAAAATAAATTTGAAAGTACATAAAATTGAAGTGAAAGTAAAAATAAACTCACTATTAAAGTTACATCCTTCAATATTTTGTAGAATATAATATAATTCATCTATAATCGAATTTGAATCAATATTGTAACAACCCCTCAACCGGGATAAAATAACAATCTCATGTCAATAGAAAAAAAAATAATTAAATTTTTTTTCTCTCTCAATTCCTCCTTCCTTCACTTTATTCTTTCTTATATTAATATTTTATAAGTTGGACTTTGTAAGTTTACAAGCTTATTCTCTCACTTTTCTTATTTTTTTCCTTAGATTTTTTTTTTATGTTTTTCCCTTACTTTCTCTCTCGCCTTTTCTTTTCTTCCTTTTTCTATTTTGCTTCTGCCCAGTCGGCAACATATAAAAGGAAGGAAGAACTGATTTGTTTTATTTATTTTATGGCAAATAACCATTTTATCCTTAATGAGTTGTTTTGCTTTTATTTGACAGTCTTTTTTTTTGTTAGCACTACCAAACTCTGTTCATCCTAAAATTTTAACATGATTTTATTCAATATATTTTAAGATCCCTCGTAAAATTTCAGCTCAATCTAATGGTCAGATTGAAAATTATACCCAAAAACTAAAACTGGTAAAATTGTGATTTTTTTATCAAATTTCTGAATTTCTTCAAAAATTCTGAAATTTTAACCCAAGCTAAAGCATTATATTAGAAGGCTCTACATAAAATTTCAGAATTTTTTGATACCTCAATCGAGAATTATAAATTTATTTTATATAAAACTAGTTAAAAAATATTGATAAAATCTTAACCTGTGCTAGAGCTTACCCGAGCTCTTACATGCCTCCACCATTGCATGTACCCTCTTGGGTTCAGGATTCACATCTTGAATTCAAGAGTCGTCCATGGACTCAAAATTTCTATTCCTATGTCCTTCATGGTTCAACATTTGAAATGAAACCTCCCTGTTGAATGGACGGCACCTTATATTTCTCTTTCCAAGTAAATGAAGGAAATTGATGGAGAAGTTAGAAAGTCCTTATCCCATTTATGAACAATCACATTAAGAGAGAATTACAGCTCTAATAAAGTAGAAAGTTTACAAAAAGGTCGAAGAAACTCACACAAAGAGAGGGCCAAGATTTTTCCTTGGGCTCCTCGTGATCTCCATTTCTTGAGGGTCACTTTGCACACACTTCACATTTTATAAAGGCTTCCCTCCATCTTATCGACACTAACTTAGGAATCGGAGGATCCTATAAATTCATCAGAGGATCTTGTTTTGCAGGTGATTAGGCGTCCAGTTTTGCCATGTTACTTGATAGTTAATTTTTCCCCGCTCGTATTGATTTGACCATGTTATTCCTGCCTAGCTCAATGGTTCATGGTAGTAGTCCATTATAGCTCAGAAGCCCAAGAGACATCACGCATGAGAAGAAAACATGACCTTTTTAGTTGGTGTTGTCTTCCAGATTGTCTCTAAGAGGCGTGACGTAATGACAAAGAACTTGAGATCTGCACAACAGGTCTTGAATTCAAGTCAGGGCGTGCACCTCTTGTAAAAGCCTGGGACAGCCGGGGTTTTACTCGCTCACCTGAGCCTACAAAGTGCACTTTCCGAGAAGTGAGGTTTCCTCGAATCCAAAAATAAAAAAATTGTCTTCTAGATCGATCAACAAGAAAAAGCCACTCTCCATTTATCATGTTTCCATTTTATATATGCTATGCTCATCTATTTTCGTCATGATTCTTGTATTATAAGACAAGCATGCATATGTAACATGAACAAGAACGCATAAACACCTATTAAAGTTTTATCACTACTATTTGTTGTCATCCTTAATTAACCAAAATATGCCTGCATGTCACTTGATCCACTTGTGCGACCATTTTGATATACAAATGTATATTTCTTTTGGCTCGTATCCATGAAGCCCCATGTATTTTCTGAGAAAGCACCAATTTGTTTCCTGTTAATATTTTATAACTATGGTAAATAAATAAATAAATAAATAATATGCACTATCATAAACACCTCTCTCATAGAAATACATGACAACCTCAAAGGGAGAGGACTATTACTCGATTAGCTCATTGTACCCGAGCAAATAGATTTCCCACCCCACCAACCTACCAGAAACATCTTGTACAACATGTAGGGGCTCTTATAAAATTATGAGCCCAATATGTGAAAAAAGACTTAATATCTACCCATAAATATTAGGATTCTGTTTGTTTTTTTATTTTAAAAATGTTTTTTATAAAATTTAATTTTTTTTATTTTTTTGCTTTAAATTAATATTTTTTAGTGTTTGTAGATCATTTTGATGCACTAATATAAAAAATAATTTTTAAAAAATAAAAAAAATATTATTTTGGTATATTTTTGAGTGAAAAACACTTTGAAAAACAACTGCAACCACACTCCCAAACAGGCTAACTTTTTTCACAGACTTTAAACTTCGACCATTCCAACTTGAATATTTTGAGTTAGAGAAGTTTGTTTGTTGCAAACTTAAGTTTGTTGGATTCTTAACTTAAAGGCCTATCAACCTATTAAGTGTCCGTTTGTTTACGCAGCTGAGGCAGCTTTTAAAGCGAACCGCATATGTTAAATGTTTGGTAATGAACAACCACATTTTACTATTCATGTGAGACCCATTTAAATTTTATTAAAACCACAGGTTTGCGGAAAGCAGCTCTCAGCTTCTTTCCGCAAACCTGCGGACACAGTGGAGATTTTCACTCTCCACTGTTCACAGTGAAGTCACTCTCCACTGTTCCGGTCGGACCGGATCCGATCCAAAGTTAAATGAATTGAACCGGGTTCGACCTAGTTAAACAAAAATTTAATTTTAATTTTAATTTTTAATTGTGTTTTATTCGAAAAATTAGAAGAAGATCGCTTGATGACGTAGCATTTGCAGAATTTGATTGCAATCTTAATTTTATTCCTGATGATATTTTACCTGATGTTGTTGCGCACTTAAGAAACCAAGAAAACTGTAGTCCTTGTCAGATGGATTTCGTACGTGATGAAATTATAGATAGTTTAATGGAACAATAAAAAATATTTGATATAAGTATTATTTATTTCATGATATAATAGCAGAAGTTAAATCTACAATATTTAAATTTAAAACCATCAATATATATATATTTTAATTATTTTATAACATCAATTTGAAAAGCATTCTTTTAACCAAACATATTAAACTATTTTTTGTTCAACCTTAATTTCAACCATATTTTTAACCAAACATATATAAATACCAAATCAACCTCAACTAAAAGTACTTTTTGTAAAACAATTTTTTTTCAAATCACAACCACAAAAGCTACCACAATATCAAACACACTATAGCAGAAAAAGAGCTCATATGAAAGAAATATGATTTTTATAAGATAATCCATAAGTTCTGCCAGCATACAGGTTTAGTGAAGAGACAAGTCCAACTTACTTCTCAAGTATCCAAAGCAACATGAAATTTTTTTTCTTCATATGGAAAGGTCTTCACACTAACAAATTAACTTCACTAAGTCTAAATTCAAAACTTGAAGATTTCATGCAAGACTATCTTTATAGAAAAGTAATTATTGTGCTCCTTAAATATAGATTGTCTACTTTGGAAATGACTCATTTTTTTTCTTTCCTGATAAAAACAAACTAGTAGGAAGGTGGGTATTAGGTTTTTTTTTATCTGATAAAAAGAAAAGAGAGAGAGAGGTGAAGATTAGGGCGACTTGAAAGAAGAAAAAAAACTCTCACATTTTTTTTCAACACCCAAAATTATGTTTTCATCTTTTCTTTTCCTTAGTTTTTCGATAGTCATGTAAGATTAAGTTATTTTTCTTAATTAGTTGAAAGGATACAGAAGCCTTCAGATTTCAAAAACTGTAAGATTTATTTTATCTTTTCTTTTTAGTTTGTATAATAAGTATGAATGTTTTTCTATGTTTATTTTCTATGATTGTTTAGTTTGATTGTCGGAGCGGACTCTAAGTTATTATTCTAATAAATCTATTGCTAAGTTTGCTATCAAAACTGGAGTTGTGATATTTAACTTTTGAAGCGATTAAATTTAATAATTATGGCGGATCTATGTTGTAATTAGAAAAAACATTCAATTAAATCGAACATAGACTGCAGACAGTTATGTTGTCTAAATTATCAACCTATCTATTTCTTAAAGCTACCATTAAAATAAATTACTAGCGCAAATGCTGTAGTTGTTTAATTATTAGAGTTAATTAACTGCATATCGGTTTACTAACTAGTATTAAGGAAAGATAAATATTCAGAATATAAATTGATGTATCATTTCAATAATCAGTTTTGATTTCCGTCGGTGGATGTTTTACTTGAGACCAATGTTTTTCTCTTAATAATTTTGATTTATTTAATTTAGTTTGATTATTTTATTTTGTTTACTTTAGTATAGCTTAGAGAATTTCAAAACCTCCGATCTTTGAATCATTTAGCATAAAAACCCGAATTAGATCTTTTTCGTAGGATTGACCATTTACTTGAGACCAAGGTTTTTTTTTTATTTGATTTAAGCTAAAAATTATTTTTACAAAAAAACTTATAACTTATTTAAAATTTCACTTAAATAAAAAATCTAAAAACATTACCAAATATATCGTCAAAAACTGAAACCGAAGAGCTGCTATTTGCTTCATCTGAAAACATAGGATCCCTTATCCAAATATATGGTTTTTTTTTTCCATGCATGTGTCTGTCTTTCTTCTGAAATGGGCCTTCGATTTAATAATAAACATTGATCCTTTGGACATGTTTGTAGTCGTTTGAAGAGATATGATTTCATAATTGACTTGGTTTTAAAATTACATGGTGGTTCAAGTTTTGATTATTTTTTTAATTTTTAAATAATATTATTTTATTAAAAAAAAATTAAGTTCTTACACTCACCTCACCTCATGAAATAAATTATGTTTGATAATGAAATTTATATGTTCAAATATGTGAAGAGAAGTCAAAGATAAGTCGTCATCTTGTAGTAGAAAATGTTTTTTTTTATTATTATTATTAATAGAAGAGAAGGATTAAACGTCTCTTCATGTTAGTAACTATTATTACGCATTTAATAATGTATCTATCAGTTTTATTATATAGTAAAATAGTAGCAAAAGGAGAACATATATACAGGATAATAACCATGTGCTAATTGATGATACGATACAATTTGTTGTTGAATCAAAGCTCTCAAGTCCTTGGACATGTCTGAAGAACAAACAAGTAGAGTTGTTTCAGCGTTGATGCGTAACTTTTTCGTGTACGGTGTTTGGAAGTGTGATATTAGGTTATGTTTGTTTCTTGGAATTCACTTTTCAAAAAATTATTTTCCAAATTTTCCTGTGTTTGTTTGCCATTAGAAAAGTTGGTCAATAGAAAACACTTTTCAGTCAAAGAAAAATTTGGCTTGGTTTCCAGAAAAGTGTTTTACTGGAAAATTTAGGTAGAAAACACTTTCTGGAAGTTGTGAAAAAATTAGAAATGTCATATTATTTGCTGATTATATCAAATTTGGTCCTCAAACTTTTGATTGCTATATATATTTTATTTTGAATATTTATTTTTCAATTTCATCTCTTAAAATTTAATTTTTATATTAACTTTGGTACTCATTTTTATAATTTTATTTGCTTTTCCCTTATCATTTTTTTATTGAAATTTTTTATGTATCAAATTTGGTCCTCATTCTTTTGATTGTTACTTATTTTATTTGAAATAATTTATAAAATGTTAATTATTATTATTTTAATTTCTTCATCTTTTTTTTTTAGATTTGATCTTTATTATTTTGATTATTATTTATTTTATTTGAAATAATTTATGAAATAATATTTTTTTTCAATTTCATTCTCATTTAACCTTTTAATTTTTAAGATTTGTTCCTCATTATTTTAATAAACTTGAGAAAAATAAAACATTAATAAGTTATTTTCCAGCTCATTTTCCATGACATAACCAAACACTGAAAAGTGTTTTCCAACTTATTTTTCATTACACTACCAAACATCAGAAATAATTCACTTTCCCGGAATTCACTTTTCAAAAGGAAACTACTTTCCAGCAAACAAACGGGCTTTAGTTATTTTTAAATTGTTTTTGCTCAGAAATACATCAAAATAATATTTTTATTATTTTTTAAAAATTATTTTTGATATCAGTATGTAATCAGAACAATTCAAAAATATATAAAAATTAATTTTTTTTTAAAAAAATTTAAAATTTAAAATTTACTTAACTCTTATCTAGAACGCAATACTAAACATTAGTGTATTCCCTTCGCATCAAGTTACTATTTTTCTCTCTTTTTTTTTCCTTTTACATTTAGTAGGTTCCTTTTTAGTTTATAAGTTTTACCACAAGCATAGCCCAATGACTAGCCAGTTTTTTATGCATTTAAATTTATTTGATGTCTTCCTTTTCTTCAAAATTAATCCAAATGAAAGTTGTTAATGGATCGATGATGGGTTGTTTAAAAACAATTGATCTTAATTACCAGTTTGGCATTGACTAATACTACTAATAAATGCTCATAATTAATTATGTTTTATTGCTTTCTTTCTAGCTTCCTTTTTTTTTTTTTTTTTTCTGTTCTTACAAGGGACATTACAAACTCATTTGTAATTTTTTTTTTTGTTATGTTATATTAGAATTTATTGACTCAATGTGCTCATCGTGGCCTCAACATTTTCTCTTTTCTTATTTTTTTCCTAACCAAATTTTAAATGAATTAATATTATTGTCCTGAACTTGACTAGTCAGGTATTATCGATAGACTTACCAATAAAAATAAAAATTATTAATGATCAATATTCTGACAGACATATTCCGTTGGTGAGACCGTCGGCAAATATTTTACCGACAAATTGTATGTCTCATACCGACGAAATCATTCCATCGGTAAAACTGTTTAATCATGTAATGACTGCTCATTTCATTAGTGGCAATTAATTATGAGAATTTAATTTCATTTAACATTGAGTTTAGAGATAAATGAACAGTGCTCACTACAAGATTTAACAGTTTTACCGACGGAATTTTTCCATCGGCGTAAGACGCATATTCTGTCGGTAATTCCGTTGGTAAAAATGACACGTCATCATTTTTTTTGCTTTGTTTTAATTTTTTTTCTCACGGTAATTCCCTCGGTATATTCCCTCAGTATTTCCGTTTGTATTTATCAATTTTCTGGTAGTGGCTTAAAGAATTTAATATCATGAATGAAAAGAGTTTTCATTCTATTAACATGAATTTTTCTCTCCAAGGGGTTATAAATCCACATGTGATCATGATTCAACTACCCAGAACTGCTGCAAGATATATGATTGTACACTTAATTACAAAATCAACTGTTTTTTTTCCTTTTCTTATCATATGATTTTGCGTTCATTTATGTTTTGCAGATCATGCTAGCCTTTTCCCTTAGGAGATGCTCAAAGAAATCATGGCCAATCCTAATTTTGCAATGGCATTTGATTTGTCACTCACGGTTTGGCTTTATAGCTTTAAAAATACTATCACGCATGTCGCCTGCAACGCAGCGCATGCCAATTACTAGTATTTTACTATTTCTTTTACTGTAGAGGTAGACTCCACTGCACTATGCACTCTAGATTGCTATAGTAGAATTGAGATAGTCTCTTTATTTATTTTTGTCCTAATTAAAAAATTGTTCGGTTATAGTCCCTAACCTTTTGCCTACATTATGTTAAAATGGTTTTAAGCCTTATAATTATAATTTGTTTCATTCTATATGCTATGAAGTATTTTCAATGTCAAAATATATACTAACATTAAGTTAATGCTCGTTGTTGAAAACTAGAGTTTAATTTTATCAATTTAAAAATTAAAAAAACAAGATATCAATTTAAAATAAGGTTAAATTCAAAACTAAAAAAAAAAAAAATCTTTTTTCCTTTTTCATTATTTATGGAGCATGAACAACTACAGTTTCTTATCTAAAGTTTTTATTTTATTTTTTTAATACAAGTTTCATATTTTAGTCTTAAATTTCATTTATTTTATGTTTCAGTTCTTAAAATTTAAGAGGAGTGAGAGTCACAAAAAAAAAAGGAAAGGAAAAGGGGTGAGAAAGTATTCACCTGACCGTATATAACCATAAAAGCTGATCTTTATATCAATGTATTTATCTTAGAAAAAGAGGTTTAATGACAGTGGTTTTTTTTCTTTGAACATGTAATAAAAAATAGATTAGATTTTTTTTAATTATATTAGATTTTTGTTTTTAGAGTGATTATAGATTTTTTTAGGTTTAATGAGATGTGTTTCTTGAGGTTTCTTAGTATGTTTTTTTTAAGTGAAAATAAGTTATTAATTGGGTTTTTGAGGTTCCAAAACTTGAATCTTGAGTTTTTAACCATAAAAAATGGTTGAAAAGGCAATCAAAACATGATGCATTGTCTACCTAGACAGATGACACTTCATCTACTATGTGTGTGTCTAAATAATTGGGGTGGACAATGCCCATTAAAAAAAAAGGTTACGTGGGTCTAGTCTTCAAGTCCTATACATGCTTGGACTTTTTTTTAGGCTAGGCATGCGTGCCTAACCTTTTAGGCTCATATGTGCATGGATTTTTTTCTTGGGTCAGACACTCTTGATATTTTTCTTAGATACACCTTTATCTTTTTTAATTTTTGATAAAATATCTCTTTAAATTAACTTATTAAAATAATAATTAAATGATTTTCAAATTATGCTATTTAAAAAAAAATATTAGGACTTTTTTATGATGACAATATCGATTGTTTTATTAGTAAATATGCATTAACATAATATATAATTTTCTCATTAATAATGAATGAATAAAATATCCATTTGTTTTATAATTTTTATGAAATCATTATTCTTAGTTTTGTTTTTATATATAAGTGCGTAAAATTAATGATTCACTAAATCCATTAATTTCTTTTTTAGTTTTTTTTTATTTCAATCTTTAACATTAGATAAGTTGGAAGTGAGGCTTCATAATTTTTCTTATTTGCTTTCTATGAATTTATCCCGATCTCAGGACCTAAATCGCAAATTTAACAGATTAACTCGAGTTGATTTAGTTCTTTTTTTTTTCTAATTGATGTTTTTTCAATTTCATCTTCAATATTGGGTTGGTTGAAATTGAACTTCGTATTCTTTTTTGTTATTATATGGGGTTATTCCAATATCATGACCCGGGTTGTGAGTTTGACAAATTGACCATGTTCATATTTTTTTGGTCTTTTTATAATTGGATTTTTTTTAATTAAGCTTCATATTTTTTTTCGATTTGCTTTCTATGGGGTTATCTCAATCTTATGACTCAGGTCACAAGTTCAGCAGATTGATCGAAGTTGAATCAATTTATTTTTTTAGTCATTTTTTAATTGAATATTTGTTTTTCAATTTCACCCTTCAATAACTCAATTTGTTTTATTTATTTTTTAATTTTATCCTTTAATATTAGGTTGTTTGGGAATTGAGACTTGTAATTCTTTTTTAATTTTCTTTCTATGAAGTTACCTTAGTCTCATGGATTTAATTTTTTTTCTCGATTTCAATCTTCAATTTTAGATTTCTTAGAAATGGAGTTTCATAATTTTTTTATTTTCTTTTTATAAAGTTATATCGGGCTTATGACCCAGGTCACATGTTTAACATGTTAGCTCATGTTGACTTGCGTTATTTTTTTCTTTGTTCTATTTTTAATTGATATTTTCTCGATCTCATCTTTCAATAATAGGTTGGTTGAAAATTGGATTTTGTTATTTTTTTTTATTTGCTTTCTATAGGATTATCATGATTTCATGACCTAGGTTAAGGGTGTGGTAGGTTAACACAAGTTGATTGGGGTGGTTTTTTTTGTTTTTTTTTTTTAAATTTTCAATTTCATCATTCAATATTAGTTTGATTAAGAATTGACATTCATAATTATTTGGATTTACTTTCTATAAGGTTATCATGATCTCATGATTTGGGTTGCAAATTTCAAATTTAATAGGTTAACCCGAGTCTATTTAATATGTCATCGTCTCAATATTTGAAAAAAAAATAACATCCAATAAGTTGCTGTATTAATATTTAAAAAATATTTCATCCAAAACATATCATATTTTGAGTTCACGATTAAATATTTTTATTAGAAAACATGATAGGAACCCTTAGATTTTTTTTATGTTATAAAAATAATTGACCCGACCCACAGCACAACGCGAAACAATGATATCGTAAAACCTAATTATGTTAAAAAAAAACATATTTAACAACCTTCATCTCTTTCTTTTCTCAAAAGAAAACTTTCTTCTCTCTTCTTTATAAAACAACATGAGCCTTTTTTCTTCATCTACATTGAATCTTCTCTTTTTTTCAATTCTCATGAGATAAAAACTCATTTGTTGTTATATCAAAATAGTTTTTTGAGTTTTGGAATTCTTTTAAGATGTCTTCATATTCTATAGAGAGCTATAAAAAAATTACCAAAATCTCTCCGAGATGATAAGCAAAGACAATTTTTTTTTTTAAATGATGGTAAGAACACAACTCCTCATCCTCTAAAAGGTTTGTGTGTATAACAAAAATTATCAATATATTTTCAATGTATTACTCCAATAGTTGCTAGGTTCAATTTTCAATTAAATTAGCCATATTGTTTCTTTATTATCTTGAATTTTGTTGTTTCGCAATAATTTTTATTTGCTAATTTCTTGTGAGTTTACGTTTCAAGAAGTTTATTGTGTTTTTTTTTTTTAAAAAAACACAGTTGGTCATTGTTCAATTGCATTTTTTGGCTCATGATTTATTTTCCTAGCATTGGACTTTATATGTGACAGAGACGTTCAAAATGTTGATAAATTTGTGCTTGGAAGGTTAATTTACAAATTAATGAAAATGGTACAAAATAATTGTATTTTTTGTGCTGCTGAAACACTAAATATTAATTATGTTGGCTGCAAATTATGAAAAATAATTTCCAAAAGTTGCCCCTATTTTTGTATCAAATGATGAATAAACAATTTTAAAAAACTATGGTCAAATTTTATTCAATGTTACCAAAATTTAATTAATTTCATCCAATTGGGCTAAATTGCATTAAATTATAAGATGATTACCAATCAATTTATTTCCAAAGGGTTGAATAAATAGAAAATTAATACCTTTCAAAAACTAAAAGATTTTGAAAATATTTAAGGGATAAAAAATCATTACTTCTTAAAAAAACTAATCTTAAGAAGTAGAAACAATATGCAGTCATAAAAGTTTTTTAAAAAAACAAAAAACAATTTTTAGAAAACAAAATAAAAAATTAAGATGTTTAAGAAATTAAAAAAAATAATCCAAAAGGTTGGTTAAAAAAATACCTTATAGATTCTCTTAGTTTATATTTTTCAAAACTTTTAATAAAATTTAGTCATTTTTAGAAAAAATCACAGTTTACGAAAATCTTAAATAAAAAATTTAAATAGCACAGATATTAAAATTTTAAAACATATTTATTGAATAAAAAAAATCAGTATTAAGCTATTTCTTGGGATTCATGTTTTTTTTTTTTTTTTTGCTTTTGAAAAATAATATTTGTCTTGTGATTGAAGGAGTATTTTTATCCAAACGAAAAAAGTGGCAAAATGGATTATGGAAAATTATCATTATATAAATTGTTTTCTTAAAATAGCATATGATCAGTACTAATTCAGGATAGTCATCCACTTTGAATTTCCTCAAATTAGTACTTTTATAAAAAATATCAAGAAAATTTAAATAATCTAAATGCGAAAAAAACTACTACAGTACCATTAAGTGCACAGTAGTATCAACTATGCCCTTCAATATAATTTGATAAACTTGGGAGTCAAGAAACTGTAAGAAAAAATAGGCGAGTTCTTTCTCTAGTGGCAGTCGGAATAGAATTAGAAACACAAACAATAAGTAATGAACTCTTCCTAATACGAAAAGGATTGTCAAAACCTAGCTAATTCATTAAGTTCAGACAGTACAAGGATTTGCATGCACGCTGCTCTCTCTTCCATATATATATATATATATATATATATATATATATATATATATAGACAACGTAGATAGCTAATACCCGAACAAGTTGATTTTATTCAGTTTTTTTGAGCACTCGATCTCTAGCTAATTTTATCTAAAGTAGAAGAGGAAAGAAAAAAATATATCCATAAAGATGGTAATGTGCGGTTGTAGCAGTCAAAGTGATCATCAGTTCGTCGATGACATGGTTGATGAATATGATGATGGGTCTTTTGATCAACTGTTTGAAAAGCATAGACAAGAAACAGATGACAATGATTGGGCATTTACGTTGGTGCAAAAGAAACTTGTCATGGCATTGTTGCGGACGAGGAATATCGGCACTGTCAAAGGAGAGCTTTCCCAGCCCGGGAGCATAAGCCCCCCTGGTACTAGCTGTTGCTCTGCTCGATTTACACCCCCACTTGGGACATTGCCTGTTATACCCAATAAGAAGAAGAGATCAGGGAGGAGAGATCAAAGGTTTATAATTCACCAGAAAAGCCCAGGTAGTGAAGAAGAAGAGGCCGAGAGTGCTAGTGTCTCTAGTAGGAAAGAGAGAGGAGCGGGGATTCTTATTGGGTCTGTCAACAAAAACAAGTACTCCAAGACTGGTAGTGCTCATGAAGATAAGAACGAGGGGGAAAGGCTGGAAGAGAAAAGGATGATCAGTACTAAGAGAAAACCATGCTTTGAAGAAATTCACGAGGAGGAGGAGGAGGAGGAGAAGCCGAGGACAAGCGAACGAAGGAAGAGAGGTCCAAAGGCACTAGTACTGGACTTGGGTTTTGATTTCTCTAATGAAGTAAAAGCTCTAACGGGAGAAGATGGAGATACGGATTTCAAGTTAAGGATAAAGAAAAAGTTGTACCAAACTGATACGAGCAGTCACCATGATCGTTTCACAATGCCTTGGAGACAAATTAATGAATGCGAGAATCTCTTAAATGATGATGAGAAGAGGGATGTCCGTATAGGTGATGGCATAGGAGTAACATTGGTAGAACTGGGTCTTGGTGATACGAGAGATAGCATGATCACCGATCACCTGAGGTTGAAGCAGTGGAACATGGGCAAAAACAGTTACTATGCCTTGAGAAGTGGCTGGAAAGATGTTATGCTTCGGAATGTGGGAGTGCTGCAGCAAAATGACTATGTGCAGATCTATTCCTTTAGGCGCAACAAGGAACTATGGTTCGTCGTCTTCAAGGAGTCTGATCATCTACAAGGTCGCACAAATGGTGTCTTGGAAGGACTAATGCATGCAAGCGACCGCACATTATAATAGGATCAGTGATCAGGAGAATGGAGCTGGTGCTGGTACAAGCCATAAAGCAGGGAAGAATGTACAGACAATCTTAGGATGTTTGTTTTATAGAAAGTGATTTTCTAGAAATAATTTTATAATTTTTTTTATATTTATTTGTTATTAAAAAAATTTATTTAACAAAAAGTATTTTTCTTTTATTTTGAGCGAAAAAAACTTTTTTAAAGTTGTGAAAATTTTAGAAATGTCATGTTATTTATTGGTTTTATCAAATTTGATCCTCAAACTTTTGATTGCTATATATTTTATTTTGAATTTTTTTTTTCAATTCCATCCCTTAGAATTTAATTTGATTTGATTTTTATATCAACTATAGTCCTTATTTTTATTATTGTTATTTGCTTTTCTCTTATCATTTTCTTAATTGAAATTTTTATCTATCACATTTGGTCCTCATTCTTTGATTATTATTTATTTTATTTGAAATAATTTATAAAATTATAATTGTTTTTAATTTCATCATCTCTTAACTTTTTTATCTGTTAGATTTGATCTCTATTATTTTGATTGTTATTTATTTTATTTGAAATAATTTATAAAATTAGATTTTTTTCAATTTTATTCTCATTCAACTTTTTAATTTGTAAGATTTGTTCTTTATTATTTTAATAAACTTGAAAAAAATATTAATAATTTATTTTCCAGCTTATTTTTCATGACATAGTCAAATTATTTTTTATTGGTCCATACTTAGTCTAGATTCTTTAAATTAGGCACAATTAATGATGTCTTATTACTCAATTATCTTATATGATTTATTGTGAGAATTATGAGAAGTTTAGTGTTATGCACTTCAAAAGGTAACATTAATGAAAGATGCTTTTTTATCTCACCACATTCAACTTTATTAAATTCTTAATAAAAAATATGCCAAAAATGTTCGAAAAAATCAAATCATATTATAGTGTCAACTGTTCACGCATGGAAGCACAATGATTTTATGTACAAAAATTATATATTGAATAGGTTAGACAATGCATTATATAGTATGCATATTTACATCAACAATGCTTAGATGCTATGAGAATAATTAGATCATAAGTATAAGGTTAAAAATGTTAGCTTGAAGAAATTCATAGTCATAAAGTTTATTGAGTTTAAAAGGTTAATTCAATGACAATGATGAGCCAAGTTTAAAATTTTCAGCTCATTTTGCATGATATTGTGTTAAGAGGATAGTTCAAACGAGAATTTTTCTCTAAGTGGCTACTATTATTGAAATATTGCCACTATCTTCTTAGAAAAGCTTTAAGAACTAACTTAAATATAAGTGAAAAGAGATGTAAGTTAAAGATCTCATTTCAAGATTGAGGTTAAAATAAGATAGTAAGTTATTCGAAAGAAAACCAAGCTCCTCCTAATGGCTTTAAAGGCAAATATGATTGAACATGTTGAGAAGTTCCTTAAGAAAAAGAAATAACAAAAGAAAAAGCTTATTATAAAGGGAAAATGTATTGTCTATAAGCTCAATAATAAAGATTTTATTTGTAATAAGAGTGCACACCTAGCTAAAATTACAAAAATAAGTTTTAGCAAGACAATCCTAAGAGAAAGGATGGTCAAGCCAGTATTAATGAAGTTGAGAACCTCTCAAATAATGTGTAGAAAACGAGCTTGTTTGCTTTTATCTCTGAGATCAATTAAGTAATTACTATTAAGTAGTGGTGGAAAGATACTATTACAACAAGATGTGTATGTATCGAGAAAATGATGTTCTCCACCTATTAAGAAGTAGATAGTGAACAAGTATGCATGGTGAATTCATCAACCACAAAAGTAATAGACATTTGGAAGGTTTTTTTTCTTTTGATTTACTTGAATCTTGTAATATATAGCTTGACAAGTTATGATATGTAAATTATAATTTTATACAAAGATTAACTAATCTTGAATTATTAACAACTATGATTTTTTAAAAAACAAATCATAAATGTGGAGTCATTGTAGAATCAAAATTCACAAAGATTTCATTTCAAATAAAAAAAATAGTAAACATCTAGATTTAATTCACGTTAATATTGGCGATTTAAAATTAATGAAAACAAGAAGTAGAAAAATTATTCCATTATATATAAAAAAAATAATTGCACTATTAGATTTCCCAAAAGAGTATTAATGTAATGAAAATTATGATTTTAAATTTTTCAGAAGTCTCGAGGATCTCGTTAGACAGTTAAGGACTATTTAGGGTTTGAGAAAAGATTACCTAAAAATCAATTCCTTCTTCTATGGTTTGATTAACTCTTCAAAGCTGACTTATCATAAACTACACTATTTTAAGAGATATAGATTGATATGCCTTGAGTGCTTGCTCTTTTTCTATGTTGTAAGGGACATCAAGAAGAACTACATTTAAAAAAGGTAAAAATAGAAAAATAAATAGCTACCTAGTTTTACAGTAATTAGAAACTTGGATTCATCTTTTAGAGGTTTTAGGTAAATGAATGGTTATGTAATAAAAAGACAACAATCACTATATATATCCTATCTAAAGTAAGTTGTATTATTGTTTGTTTCTAATGATAAGGGTGATTAATGTGCTTACATGCTAAAGTTTTTCTAAACTGGTATATGCGTGTTATTATTAAAAAGTACTATTATAACCTAAAACAGTAATTTGGGATATGGACCTAGTAATAAGACCCAATCCTCACTTTTGCAATGCGAGAGGATGATGACTAAATGGTAGGCATAAGCCTATTCAAGATTGTATTGATTGAAAGGGGTCTGAAGGCCATCACTTACACTGAATGAGCCTTTATGATATCATATTGATCCAGCCTAATTTTATTTGCATCATCAAAGAGATGTCCCAAAACATAACATGAATATAATTAATCACATGGGCATATGAACATGAATATAAAAAATTCACATTCTAATGTCAAGAGAAGTAATTTAGATTCGATAATCATTAACCTATGATAACAACAAAAAATTGGTTCATTTATCCTAGGTGGACATCTAAAAAAGTATTTTTAACATGAAAGTCATCAACCTAAAATAACGTTTGAAATTGGTTCATTTATTCGAGGTGGACTTATAAAAGTGTATTTTTGACATGAAAGTCATTAACCTAGAATAATGACAAAAAAAAATGATTCATTTATCCTAAGTGAACTTATAAAAATGATTTTCTAACACAAAAGTCATTAACCTAGAATAACTACCAAAACTAGTTCATTTATCCTAGGTGGACATATGAAAATGTATTTTTGACATGAAAGTCATTAACCTAGAATAACAACCACAATTGATTTATTTATTCGAGGTGGACTTATAAAAAATGGAATTTGTAAAAAGAAACCTGATCACATCCTCATCATAAGACACATTCACACAACAATCCCATCACCAACAAAATTTTATAACCATCCATAAAACATCAACCAAAATCATCCACAATAATATATGTAATAAAAATTTCAATATTTAAATCTTTCACAATCATCCATAACGCATTGTATTAAACACAATAAAATATTAAAATTTATATAAAAAAGCATCACAATAATCATCAAGATCAATAATATACCAAAAAATATTTGATTTCAGATGTTGGTGATGGTTGTTTTTTGCGTTGTAGTGGTGTTTTAAGTAGCGGGTGGTGGGTTTGTTTATGGGGTAATGTGGGTTTTGATTTCGGGTTGTTTTGGGTGGTTGGTAAAGGTAGTTAGGTAGTGTGAGGGGATTTTTTAATCTTGTTGTTACTGGTTTGGTGGTGATTGTGGTGGTGGTGTCGTTGTTAAGGATAGTGTTGGGGACATCGAAGTTAAAGGTTTTAGTAGCCATTATTGAAAAGTAAAATTCCAACTTAGACAACAAATTAAAAAACTGAATAGTCAAAGTGAAGCCACTTATGATTTGCAACTTCAGTAGAAGTTTAAGCTAAATCCTTTAATGGCCTCGACGACTTCGGGAGACACTTGTGAGAGCAACCTTTGTTCAAGGATATTGGAGCATCAACCTAAGCTTTGAATCTGATCTTTATCGTTTAGAATCGAAAGGGAAGGGCAGTGAACCCATAGTAGAAATCTTAACTAAATCCAACAGTTATATACCAAGAACAATCTTATGGGGCGTGACTGCTTTACCAAGAAAATTCTCCCTTGAAATCATGAAATGTCATAGGGGCAATAATTCCTCGCTCAGCGATTGAAATGAAGATCCGTTTGGTCAAATTGTAGAAAAAGATGAGACGAATAACATATCTAAAAAGGAGCTAAATCAAACGGTGATAAGAGGAGTAATAGCTCCGACAACATGACAAATACTTATACAAGGTTACACTTGCACCTCAATGAATTGACTTATATCTATTGTACATACAAGGAAAACTTTTTAAGTATAAATGTACAAACTAAGACCAAATGTGATGAGAATCATCAACCAACATCACAAGATCCATTACATGCTCTAGTTCGATCTAGTGCAAGGTCAAGAACTAAGAAGATTAAAGATGCATTTAATAGGCTAATCCAAGATATTTGAACCTTATTTCTTACAATTCAACTTATTTTTCTACTTACACTGAAACGACCATAATTTTCTACATTTTTTTTCATGATTCATTTGAATTTTCAGTGATTTTTTTATAGTATACTTATCAGAACATATATATAGTTCATCCATCTTACAAATCACAAGTGACACTTATCAATTATCTTTTACAATAACAAGCATACTATTCATTTCATTCAAGTACATATATATAGCTTATTTAATCCATATATACTCAGGTCCCTGCATATCAGGAAAAATATTACAGAGGCCTAATATTTTCCAGGAACAAGTTTACATAGGAAAATTATACAAGGAATATAAGGGATCGAAGGACATGCTGACGATGTGACAAGAACCTGCAACAAATAACTGTTTAATAAGTAAAGAGAATTGTTTGATGGCATCATTAATTATATCGTTTAATTCTAACACAAATCGAATAACATAAGCATATCACAATTGTCATTTCTTTAGATAAGTCAATATAATATAATCATTCCAATGTTGATTCCTCATACAACTATTTCCAATGAATATTTGTTATCTAGTCCTTACTCTCTTATAAAACAAATCATAAGTCAATTTCCCAAACATAGAACATCCATTTCTTTCTGGTCATAAGGCATCCCCTTAACTATAGATATTCCTATAATCATCAATATTTTGACAAAACATACTTTATTCCCTTAATCATCGATATTTTGACAATGCATCGATTTCATCAACACCCTTGTCACTGATCTCACGGTCACCACATATTCGTTTGCACCATAACTTTAGTCACCTTTACTAGGTACCAAGTTTCAACACATACCCTTAGAAACCCTAATCATGATGCTAAGTATCAACACATAACCTTAGCCACCCTCATCATGATGTTAAGCATCAACACATACCATTAGCCATCCTCATCTTAGTGCTAAGAATCAACACATATCCTTAACCACCCTCATCATGATGTTAAGTATCAATACATAACCTTAGCCAATTTGATACCTATCAATGTACGCAAGGTATTCATATCCATTCCAATATTATCATATTAATGATACATAACAATGCACCTAAGGTACTCATGTTCATTCAAATATTATCATAACTAATTTGATTCATACCAATGCACGTAAGGTACTCATGTTCATTCAAACATTAATATAACTAATTTGATCCATACCAATATACGCAAAGTACTCATGTCCATTTCAATAATATCATAACTTGTTGATACATATCAATGTATGCAAGGCACTCATATCCATTCCAATAATATCATAACTAATTGATATACATATATATATCAATGTATGCAAGATACTCATATTTATTCCAATATTTATTGAAAAAATAAAATAATGAATTCTAAAATTTATCAATAACTTTACACAAATTGAAAAGACAAGGTACGATGCATCTACCTGCTCTTTCGACTGAACGAGTTCTCCTAATCGTAGATGAACTTACTCTAGGCACCTCTACTATTTTGGATTAAAAGATATCATAAGTATCACTTAATAACTTTACCATAATATGAATTCTTATATCATTGAAATTTTATTCATGCAAGTTCATGATCATGAATTTGTTACCCTTCAACTAATTTCTTCATTACATTTTCTAACTTCATTTTGTTACTCAAGAACACTATTTAGCATTTTGCTTACAAGTCCAAACCTTGATTTTTTAATGTGGCTTAAATCTTTTGCAAGCTAAGACATTAATCTACAACATTACTGTAAGGCAGGAAACCTAGTTCTGCCTTTAACTAACCCAAATTCACCTATTAACATACTTTATGAAATTTGTCCAGTGATGATCAAGTTCGACCTTACTTTGGTTTTTAAGTCATATATGAAGTTATATAGCTCCAATTAAATCTAGGCAAATTTCATTTGAAATATAACACCCATTCCTACAAGTTTAGTGAATAAAACACTTTCAAATTATATTGTTTTAGGGCTTAAATTAAACAATCATATTAGTATTTACAATCTGTCTAGTTTATACTAGTTAGACTTTTACTCGGTTTCTAACTCATATATGAAGTTATACAACTCCAATTAAATCAAGACCAATTCCATTTGAAAGCTAACATATATACCTATAATTTTTGTGAAGAAGCTTATTATAAACTTTGTCATTTTAAAGTCCTAATCTCGTATGAGACTTCAATACCAAAACTGTTTAGTTTTCCCCATCTTAAGATTTAGAACACAATCATCTTAAATTTCCAAGTAAGACTTAACTTTGGTTGTTTTTTTTTTTTTTTTTTTTTTATCAAGTAAGGCTTATTGTCATTCTTATTATGTTCCCCTCAAACATGAATCATGACTTTTATAAGAGTATTAATCATAATTCTTTTTTATTTGTTTTCATATGCATAATTACGCAACTTTATACCATTTCCTCTAAGTCCTTAACACTTGTTTAATTACATACTTTCCGTCCAACAATTCATGTTAAAATGTAATGGTGTTACTAAGTAAGGATCAATGACAACAATTGTTCTTACAATCCAAGTTAAACAAGTAATACCAATTCTAACCACATGAATCATATTGGCCATTCTCCTATCATTATCACTATGACAAGATCAATATGAAAGCTCTTTCCTAACTTGTACAACATTTGTCTTTATGCTCATTCAAGAACATATAATTTTCAAATTATAAGTTAAGTTTCAACCTTTTCACATGTTATACACATGGTCAATGTTCTTTCTTCCATTTATGCAAGGGTTCAACTCATTAATTTAAACTTTCAGTTTTGAAACCTCACTTCTATTTCAATTACTACATGTATTTTACTTTATTCACATCTTCACAGCTTACAATTAACCTTATACATCAAGTTTGTTCAAGTTACAAGGTTTCTTCTTACCGTACATCACAATCATCTTTTCTTTTACACAAGTTACACACATTATCAACTCAACCATCCTCATTTTAAATCATAAGATGTCCTTCTATCATTACTGAACATATTTGTTCAATTAAGCTTCCATTATCAAACATCTATTCAAACCTTAACACCCACACAGTTTCAATTACATCAAACATTTAATCAATCAAGTTTCTTAAATTTTGCATATATTAGCAGTAGATTCAAAAAACAATAAGTAATTAACTATAGATTATATGTTCAAACCCAACAGTTAGAATATATAACTCGGAGTATTGAAACATATTTCAAAATCAAAATGATCCAATTGTTAAATTAGACATGATTTTCTTTATACCAGACTAATTTGGAAATCAGGGTTTTCTAGACCCTTACTATTAAAAGTGAACAATTTCTTCTTAATGGCTTTATTTCAAATTTCTACCATTCATAAGTAATAACCTGATCTTATGAACCTCTATTAAAATGTTGTAGCAATCCAACGATAGATGAAGGAAAAACACAATGTTGAAGTTGACTGCTTTTAAGCAAGAAATCCTAGCTTTGTACAGTTTCACCTTGCTACTGTAACTTTCAAACAAAATTTGATATTGGAATACCCAACAATCCAATTATAGACGAGCTTGAGTAGAACACCATATCCAAAAATTGGATTGATCTGACAATGGAAGATGGTGCGATGAGCTTTGCAAAAGTGCTTGTTCTGCTTCCATTTTCTCTCCAACTTCTTCTTACTCTTTTTAATCTCCTTAAGAATCCCTTGCCTCACCTCCTATCTTTTTCACTCAATGAAACAATCCATCTCTCTCTCAATATCTCTTGGTGTAGCTTTTTTCTTCTCACCTACACATAAACTCACTCAAGGCTCCTCTTGTAAGGAGATGTAAGTGGTTTTGATCAAGAGAAAATGATGGAGATAATGGCCTAGAGGGCTCTTTTGGACAACACATTCTATAAAAGAGATCATGTGTGTCTTGTCCCCATGTAATTATATTCTCCCTTAGGCCTTGTTTGGTGACACCACAATTTATCTTCTTGTTTTTTATGCACTGACCTCGTACTGGCAATTTATCTTAGGGACTTTATCGAGCTTTAATTATCCTAGAATTTTAACCTAAGATTAAAAAATATATCAGAAGATCCCTCATAAAATTTCATCTTGATCTAACAGTCGGATTGGAAAATATGCTTCATACTGTAAAATTGGACAATTGATAATTTTACGCCGAAAACCCAAACTTTGCATACCAGGTATTTTACTTAAATCATCGCAGGTCTTATAATAATTAATTGGAGATTCCTATTTATGATTATCATAACATTTCCCTCAGAGTCCTTACCCCTGTTTCCAACCCCATAACACAGTTATGCATAAGTTTGTATCAGCGTTTAACTTTTCTAGCGTAAGGGTCATGCAATAACTTATTTTAAATTTCCCTCTATTTTTGAAATGATATCACTCAAGATTGCAAAATTTATTCCTTCCAATAATTATCTTGCCCAATTAGGAAATTTACACAATTTATCATTATTTAATATTATGTATCGATTTATTTCTTTATCTCACATGACATTTAAATTAATCACCTATGAGTGTTCATTCCAATTCCCCCAATAATGGTTCTCTTTATTTTATTATTTTTCAATTAATATTTTCCCTATTAAATTCATATTTATCGAGTTTAGATCAGGGGTTTATAGTTTTATGCTTCAACTATCAACATCTTTAGGTTAACTTTCAAGGTATCCTAATATTTTATTCAATATTTTTTCTTATCAAGTCTTTTCTATCAAATTTCAATCATGTTTCTAAATTATATTATTTATGATTTATCGGGACTTTACATACATGCAGATTGAGCTTATTTTCCTAATATGTAGTTTTATGTTAATAGACATAATTTTTTATTCGACTATTGGATCAGACTAAACTTTTATTGGAAGATTATAAAGACCTTATTTACTATAGGGTTAAAATTTTATAGTGATTGGACATTGGAAAGACTTTGTGATAAAGCTCAGATGTTACTATTTGCAATTTACAATATTTTTTCTAGTTAATTTAGGATTATTTTTTCTATTTTTTTGTTATTTTACAACCTTATTTATGATGTTTTACCTAGTATAAATAAGGTTATTCAGCTTATATTTAGAAATATAGATTGATTATTAAAAAATAAAACTTGTATGTGAGTTTTTTCTTACTTTTAGTTCTTCATGGAACTTTCAAAACTTATCAAAGATTACGTCTTCATGTCGTGCATCCTTATACCTTCAGTTCTTGATTCGTTAGGTAGCCTTGGCAAAATCTCATATAAAAATAGATTTTATTGAGTTATCTTATGTTGAATTTAGGTTTATTTCAGCTTTGATTTTGGGTTTCGTTGATTTATTCTTGAATTCATTTTTATTCTCTTGATTGCATTGTCTTTTTTCATTCGTTGGTTGAACTTCACATGTTGAAATTTTTTGATAGATTTTTGTTTAGTTTAATAAAAAACCAAAGGGGGAGTTAAGAATGGTAAAAAGCAAAACGACATGATAATAATATCGAGAAAAGTCAAGTTAAGAGTGAAACACGAGTGGAGTTACATATCTTTGAGAGCAAACACATGAGGGAGCGTGTGAATTTATTACTAACATCTTTTACACCTTTTAATTATATCTTCCAAAAAAGTGAGTTAACATTTAAGTAAGGTGATATGATTCATGGTCGAATCCTTTTGAGAAGAGAGAAAATGATAAGAATTATCAAGCAACACCATATGATCAATTATATTGGTCAATTAAGCCTTTTACAAGATTAAAAACTAAAAAGATATTAAAGAGACATTCAATGAGCTAATTCAAGATACTTGAGCCTTATTTCCAACAAGAATTGTGAATTCAACTTGTTTTTCTATTTACATGTAGTTTGAGCTTATTTTTCTAATGTGTAATTTTAGGTTAATGAGAATAAGTTTTGGTCCGACTGTTAGATCAAGCTAAGATTTTATAAGAAGATTTTAAAGACCTTGTTTCCTACAGAGTTAAAATTTCATATTGATCAAACGTCAGAAAAGCTTTATGATAAAGCTCGAATGTTACTGTTTGAGATTTGCAATATTTTCCTATGATTATTTTTTCTATTTGATTTAGAATTTTTTTGTTACTTTTTTAAATTTTTTTTAAGAAGTTTTACCTAGTATAAATAAAGTTATTTAGAAATAAAAATTGATTATTCAAAGATAATGTGAAAGAGTTTGCTATTTAATCATGAAGTGATCTTCTTTTCTTCTTGATTTTAACATTTTTAGGTTGTGTTTAATCAAGTAATTTTATATTTTATATTGAAAAAGAATATTTTTTGAAATATTATAAATAACTAAAATTTTAATTGAAATTATTTGAGCAAATCTCAATTAGATTTTGCATATATTAACAATATACTAAAACGCATGGGGAAAGCACTGTAGCTTTCCTCACATGTTTTTTTTTTTTTCAAAGTTGAACCAACCTTTACCAAGCACTTAAGACCAGACCAAGAAAATAACACCCATCTATCCAAACACAACCCAAGACGGGAAATTCAAGCTCAAACATAAAACAACATCTGTGAGACATCAAAGTTGTGCTATACTCAAAAAGCTACAAGCACCAAAAATTGAAAAAACAAAGTAAAGCCTTAAACTTTATTCGAGCAAGAAAAAAACCCAAAACAAGAAAAATAATTATCAGTGCTAAAAAACTGAATAGAGACTAATTAAGTGAAACCCAGATGTGGAATGAAGTATTTTTTTCAAAATTACTAATTAAGCAAAACCCAGATGGTGGAATGAAGTATTTTTTTTTAATTATCTTTGTTGAATTTTTTTTTTAATATTGAGTTGGTTGAGAATTTAGCTTTAACTTTTTCTATAGATTACTACAATGTTTCCTTACATAGCTTTTTTTTTTATGAATTTTTTTTAAAAGGTCTTTATCGATTTTACTTCGTGGTTTTTTTCTTTAAAACACTGTGGATTGTTACAATGTTTCCCCATATGGTTTTTGTTTTTCTACAGTGTTTCCCCACAAGTTTTTTTTTCAAAATTATCTTTGTTGATTTTTTTTTTAATATTGAGCTGGTTAAGAATTTAGCTTTAACTTTCCTCACATGTTTTTTTTCTATTTTTTTTCATTTTTTTTGCTTTTTTTTTCCCTAAATTGTCTTCTTTTTTTTTCGTTTTTTGTGTTTTTTTTAGAATTATTTTTATTGATTTTATTTTTTTAATATGGAGCTGGTTGAAAATTTAGCTTTGTAGTTTTTCTTCTTTAAAACACTTTGGATTGCTACAGTGTTTCCCCACATGATGTTTTCTTTTCTTTTTTTATGATTTTTTTTTCCAGAATTTTCTTTGTTGATTTTGTTTTTTTTTTCATATTGAGCTGGTTGAGAATTTAGCTTCGTAGTTTTTTCCTTTAAAACAATATGGATTGCTATAGTGTTCCCCCACAAGTTTTTTTTTTTGTTATGATTTTTTTCAAAATTGTCTTTATTGATTTTATTATTTTTAATATTGAGCTGATTAAGAATTACAACTGTAGATTTTCTCATGAAATAGATTGCTACAGTGTTTCCCCCACATGATTTTTTTTATGATATTTTGTTTTTTTTCTAGAATTGTCTTTGTCGATTTTATTTTTTTCATATTGAGCTGGTTGAGAATTTAGCTTCGTAGTTATTTTCTTTAAAACATTGTGGATTGTTACAGTGTTTCCCCACATGATTTTTTTTGTTATGATTTTTTTTAAAATTATCTTTATCAATTTTATTATTTTTAATATTGAGCTGGTTAAGAATTATAACGGTAGATTTCCTCATGAAATAGATTGCTACAGTGTTTATTGCATGATTGTTTTTCCTTTTGTTTTTTTTTTCCGTTATGATTTTTTCTTAAATTTTCTTTGTTAATTTTATTTTTTTAATATTAAGCTGGTTAAGAATTTAGCTTCGTAGTTTTTTCCTTGAAAACATTGTGAATTGCAACAATTTTTCTTCATATAATTTTTTTCACAAATTAACCCACGACTACGCACAAGCATGCCACAAGCCCACAGCATCGGGCATTTTTTTTTTCATATTGAGCTGATTGAGAATTTTGCTTCGTAGTTTTTTTTAAAAAAACACTGTGGATTGTTACAGTATTTCTCCACATGTTTTTGTTTTGCTACAGTGTTTCCCCACATGTTTTTTTCAAAATTATCTTTGTCGATTTTTTTTAATATTGAGTTGATTGAGAATTTAGCTTTAACTTTCCCCACATGTTTTTTTTTTCATTTTTTCATTTGTTTTTGCTTTTTTTTTCCAAAATTGTCTTTTTTTTTCATTTTTTCATGTTTTTTTCAGAATTATTTTTATTGATTTTATTTTTTTAATATGAAGCTGATTTAGAATTTAAATTTGTAGTTTTTAAAAAAAAAAACACTGTGGATTGCTATAGTGTTTCCCCACATAATGTTTTTATGATTTTTTTTGTTTTTTTTTCCAGAATTGTCTGTGATTTTATTTTTTTCATATTGAGTTGGTTGAGAATTTAGTTTTGTAGTTTTGTTTTTAAACACCGTGGATTGCTACAGTATTCCCCCACATGATTTTTTTCAAAATTATCTTTATTGATTTTATTATTTTTAATAATGAGCTGGTTGAGAATTACAACTGTAGATTTCCTCATGAAACACTATAGATTGCTACAAGATTTCCCTGCATGGTTTTTTGTTCTTTTTTTTTGTTATGATTTTTTCCAAAATTTTCTTTGTTGATTTTATTTTGTTAATATTAAACTGATTAAAAATTTAACTTTGTAGTTTTTTCCTTGAAAACATTATGAATTGCAATAGTTTTTTTTAAATATAATTTTTTTTTCTACAAACTCACGACAATGTACAAACATGCCATAAGCCCACGACATCACACGGACATAACATCTAGTGTGTATATAAAACTTAAATTAATATCCCCAAATATAAAAAGTTAATTTAAGCTTATAAATTCACATGTTACAAACAAACAGCATGTGAAATTAAAATCGATCAACACCGTAAACCTCAATTTTGGGAGCCCGAAGGAAATATTGTACTCGCGGACACCATTTACTTTGCTTCGGCGATTAGGGAAGCCAAACCTGAATTTGAGAGTAATGATCTGGTTGTTTGATCCCGCAATCGAAACCCTTATCGGCCGGAGAGGTTTTGGCATCCAATATGTCTAAAAATGTTGTTGGGAATTTGGTTTTGGTATTTGTAGCGTTTCATTTAGAAACATTTATGATTGCGAATCCGGGGATTAAGGCGTTTAGGTATGACCCATATTTATGGAAGTTGTTTTTGGAGGAGTATGATCATAAGCGAGATATTGAGGGTTTTTTCTGAGGACAATAGGAAGGCAAGGGAATCCGAGGATATTGGAGAGGTTGAAAAGGAAGATGAGGGAGAAAGGTTTTGATTATACGGTTGTTTTGATGTATTAGTGCGTTTAGGATTTCATTTTTTCAGGATTCGGTTGATACTTGAATTCAAATTGCTTGTCCTATTCTTTCTATTGACTGAGAAGCCATTGTTGACGCCTTTTGAGGCGGAGACTGCGCTTGGGGATTTGGCTGGATGGTGGAGAACAGTTTGGTCGGAAAAGTGACGGATCTTGTTGTGGGTGTGACAATGGAGATGCAAAGGGTTTGGAGGAAGATTATGGTGGGGAGTATTCCATGGATTGCTATGCTCAGGATGGTGGGGAATGTAATTCTTCTTATGTGAAGAAAGCAACCCGCCCTGTACGGAGAAATGTTGTGTCTTCTATTGGCAATGTTGCTGCTACATAACATCACTGGGCCATGAGACTGTAAACTAGTGTACTGAGATTTCTAACTACAAGTAAGCTGTCAAGTTCTCCCTATGTGTTTAATGTTCTATTGCTAATACTAAATGAAAGTCCCATTTGTATCAATTTTTATGATTCATTTGTAGTTTAGAAGCTAGCATGGAGGAATTATTGACTTTGGTTTGAGTAAATGATAAAATTGTCAGACAAAGTTACCCAGAAGTCACAGATCGTTTACATCATGACAACTATTATACAATGAATGTTCTGTATTATGAAGAGCCCTAGAGTGATATCTTGATGCTTTTAAGAGATATCTCATATCTCATTATCATTATTACTAATGTTTTGATCCATGGCGCATGCATGAACATAAGAAAGAGAGTTTTCAATCGTTAATGCAATTACTTTTAGCATCAACTTATAAGCAGTGGAAAACACAAGTTTGGACAGTCTATTACAATTTGGTCACCCAACAAAGACGAGAGCATTAATTAAAATGCAAGTGAATATTGGCGTAGATCTTTGGCATTTTGAAAATGAGAGTGCTGAAAAAGTACTCAGTGGTGTTTCCTTATATTAGCTATTGACTTGAAAACTAGAAGTAGTCATAGTTGTTAATTTTGAACAAACTAGGGGATGTTTTGCAGAGCCTGAAATGGGAAACTCACTTTTTTTAATGATATAGGATTTTCTTGCTATCGATTTTCTTTTTTTAATGATACAAACTTGTTGATTTTGATGCATGGTGGTAATGGAATACAGGGTGAAGGGGCAAAGTCACTGTGAGAGTATCTGACTCGTGACTAGGTAAGTAGCACTATGTTTCTGTTCTTTGTTTTTTTTTTTTTTTTTTTGGAACGTCAGTTGCACTATATGTTTCAGCAGGACAGTGCAAAACGTGTCATGTCATGAATGCAAAAGAATCTTTAGACAAAAATAATTTTGAATAAAGATCCACCACAGAAAACCTTGTACCATTACCATTTATGGGTTAATGTGAGCATATTGACTCGTAAACTACTGTACGTTATGTGAGTTGGGCTACGTTTGCTATCGCAGCAAAAACATGCTATGGCACACGAAGAAGGTGACCATTTCTGAAACAGACGCAGCATGCTCTGTTCGGAGAAATGCCGTCTTCTGCTGGCATTACCGTGGTGGTGCATCATAACGCCACTAGGTCAGAAGATTGTAAACTAGCGTGCCTAAGAAAGGTGCTCGGATTCTTATTACAATTTATGAGTAAGCGTGTGTACTTCATCCTTTTGTTTAATGTTCTGTTGCAAATGCTTTAACCTAGGGAAGTTACTTTGACATTTTCGTTGCTTCAATATGGTTGAGGTGGAGCCAGTTAATATGCATTATCTATTTTATTATTATTTTTTAAATTCAATTAATAATATTTTTTTTAAAAAAATTAAGGCTATATTTAAATAGTTATATTTTCACCTATAAAAAGAAACACTTAAACTTTCATTTGCATCAGCTTTATACACTTTCTGTCCAAAACAATGCTGCACCCTCAGCTTGAAAATAAGAGCTATTAGGTTTATTTTGTGAAACATTGGTAAAAACAATCATCTTGTTATTAAGAATGACCCATGGGTCCTAAAGATCTTGTATCTTCGTCATTTTACATCTAAGAACTGCGGGCTCCCATGAAAACAATCTGACCTAAGAATGCAAAGTTTTCCTGTGATGACTGAACTAAAACAGTGTATGTGAATCCAATTGAGTTCATCTTCTTGATTGTTAACATTTTCATCTGTAATGGAACATGGCAAACAGCTCCACCTGCATCTATAGATTACTTGATTGTTCCAACGTTGTTTTCACACCATGGTATTCATGCTTTCATCCCTGTTTCAAATCCATAAAGAAATTTCAGTAGACAAAACAAAGCACAGGTTCAGGTTCACTTAATATCCATCATCGGTGGAAAACAAGCAGATCATGATATATGGCGACTTACATAGGTTCAAGGCTGGAATCGCACCCTATTTTTCTGCCAAGTCTTTGGTTTCAGTCAGTTGCTGGGTCCTGCACTATCACCAAGATTGTAACTAATGATGTAAGCAATACAATATAACTGGTTCAATTGATGGATCATATCAACCAAAATACAGCCACGGGTGCATAGATAACTTTGTTGAATGGAATCCTTGAGATGGCACAAGGAGACTGATGCAATTTCAGTTCATAGCTTTCAAATATTGCAAGGGAAACCACTGACAAAATGAAAGTCCACGGGTTTCTACATGTAAAGATTGATGACACTTCTTAGTTCATATTTATAAAAGACACTTTATGATCCTGATCCTATTGCCTGTATCTCCTAAGTTCAAAATTGCTTGTGAATTTTCAAGGCCTCAAGCATGAAGCAATCACCACAACAATCACACAATACCACAACAGCTTAACAAAGTCATAACCGAACAATTATAAGGAAGAATTATAAAAGTTTAGCAACTATTAGAGATTAAAATATAATGCTCTCTTGGAGCTTCACCGAACAACTTTAAGCTTTTAGGTTGAGATGGTTTTTGACATGGTATCAATGTCTTGCTAACTAAACAGTCACGGGTTCGAATCTCATCACCCTCACTCTTTCTTCTAATTAACATACAATAGCACAAGATAGCATGAGTGTATTCAAGTTTCAAACCTAAAAGGATTTCACTTAAAAGGGAAGTTAGAAAATAATAAAAAACAATTTCTAAAGTTTCACCCAACAACTTAAACTTTTGGGTTGCGATGGTTCTTTGACAATAACATCATATCAAAAAGTAGAATAAATATATTCAGCTCTTCCATTGTCAAAAAATCTTGCATTTATGAAATCAAAAAAAGAACAAAAAGGAGGTTCATTGAACTTGAATTTTGCTTGATCTTAGACAATGAATGACCTTCGGACCATCACAAGTTTATTGTGCTGGCTTGTACAAGTTCCTGTCAAGCCCCCTTTACTCTTGAGATTTTACACCACCTTGCTTTATGACAGGATTCCTCGCCAATTAAGAGGGATTTGTTCAACCCTGTGACAGCTAAAAGTATTTTGAAGAAAAACCCGCCACCAAACAAGTAATCACATCCTTATTTCCACCATAAACCCTTACACTTTGTTTGTTCTCAACCACCATTCTCTTCAAATTACAACAAATACTTTGAGGTTTTGAAAAAAGTTTAGTACGTAATCAGATGCATCATCATTTCCTACGCTGTCTATTCCTGATCCCATCATTGAGACCACAAACCATTCCAACCAACCTGAAATGTTTCATCAAACTAAAACACACAAACCCACTGAAAACTTTAATTAGCAGGACAGAAAGAATATGTCATGTAAGTGCCCAATGCCCACTGAATGAAACTTTGGTGGCAACTTTGCATAATTCAGTCTGTCAAACTTGATTGAAAATCTAGGTTGTTTCCTGGTTAACAAATGCAAACAACCTGGACACCATTGCCAACTTGAATTGTGAAAGTTGATGAAAAAGGAGATCCTAGACTTCATTTTGAAATCGAGGTCCAAAAGAGAAGATACAAGCAATTTATCCTATATTTGTGGTCTCCTTCATTGCTATACTATAAGTAGATTACCCAAACTTCCATTTTCTCCACAATATTTCTAAAGCCAATATATAAATTAGTGCTTCATAAATTCCCCAGAATTCCAATTCCAGTGATTTCACCCTAAACCATATTGGCAACCCTTCTAATTACACTTTAACACCACATGAGAACTCCATTAACATGCCATCTAACATAAGGCCAGTACATTATTTAACATGAAGCACTGTTCCAAGGAAATCTCACTACAGAAAGCTGTTAGAAGATTACCATGTTGATGTATTACTGATACCAAGCCCATTGCACGTAAGTATCATTCCTTTAAATCTGGCAAGATATTCCTGCATTACAATAACAGAATATCCAGATGAGCATCAATAAATTATACCCAAAGATGAAATCAACCTGACAAGTATTAATTCTGCCATCAGGAATTGATGTTACCAAAGAATTCTTACCCGCACAGTATACTTATCAATCTCATATACTCCAGTTAAATCATATTCAAATCGTTTAGCTGGATCACTCAACACTGCAGAAGAAAATATGAGTATGAAACAAGCAGAAGTAATCAAAGTGAAGACACACCACTCTGTGGAACCTTTGAACATTGCTACTGCATCATCTATTGCTATTGCATTTAACTTGAGAAATTATCAGATTCATAGATTTGTTTAAGCCAAAAGGGGTATGTGGTTTGAAAATAGTATGCCAATTACTTTCTGCATAGTTTCCTGTAAGAAATGCATAAATTAGTGTGTGTATGCAAACCCCCGGGTGTGAGTGCACATTTCTCTCCCTGAAGTAGGAGAGGATATACACACAGTGTGTATGCATGTGAAGGCACATCTCTCTCTCTCTCTCTCTCTCTCTCTCTCTCTCTCTCTCTCTATGATGCACATGTGTGTTCATTAGAGTCTATTGAAAAGTGCACGAAATATGGTACATCTATTGCTATGATACTTGTTTTTTTTTTTAAGCACCACTCACGTGTTCAGTTTTCCAACACGTATTTCAAAGGCCCTTAAATAAAAGTCAGCTCATAGCAACTGCAATTTATATATAGATTAATAGCTTGCCTTGATTCATCTGAATTTTACTTGTATATTATATGCATTTTGCAAGAAAATTCTAATAAAACAATTCATTAATTTCTGAAAGCTGCAAACAAAGTAATTGGGCCAGAGTGACAAACTAAATTTCCCCAATTGATGCACTAGAAAAAATATGCATTGCACAAAATAAAGGACTCGAGCTTGTGTGCATGCATGAGAGTTACCTTTATAAGCTTCATTGATATCTTGAAATTTGGCGGTAACTGCACTATCACCCAGGTGCTTATCAGGATGCCACTTCTATGACAAACAAAAATATCACGAAGTTTTTAGTCCATGTCAAAGTTGTTGAAGAAAACTATTATTGAATCGAGAAATGCAAAGCTCACATAAGAAGCTGCTCAGAGCAGATGCACCACTAACCAGTGCAAGCATTCGGTAATTTAATCTTATCTTCTCGTCTGTTGCATCATAATCAACCTCCAAAATTTTGTAGTAATCCTATACAGCGCAAGTCTTTCTCATAAGATGAAACAGACAAAGCTTTGACATGCAAACTAAAATCTCCACAATGGGAAAGCATTGTAAATAACAGGTTCACAGACATAACACCCGAAACCATCATTAAATGGTCCCTGAAAAAGAAACCCTAATAAATAGAACCAAACACCAGAAAACAGGATTATGATATAAATAGTTTCCATTACACTACTTAACTAACAAGAGGATAGCACAACTTAAGGAAGAAAGTATGGATATGCTTGATCAAAAAAGATTCAAGATTTTTTTCTTCGTCATCCTCTAACTCTTTAATACACTTCATTCTCATAATCATTTATTGCAAAAGAGCTTTCTAGTGCAGAACTTTATAAGAGAGGAAACTCTTTATCCAGTAGCATGTTTGTAAGAGAAGAAACCCTTTATCCTGTAGCATTTCTCTAGTCATATGACCATGACACTCATAGACCACCACCTGCCAATAGTTTGATGTCATGCGATATACCAAAATGCATACACAGATTGAAAGGTAGCTGCAGCACCCACCTGCCAAACCAGATGAAAGGTACCAACAGTTGAACAGGACCTGGAAGTTGATGAGGATATGTTGATCTATAGAAAATCCAGTTTCTTGTCACATGATTCTGACATTGAACAGTCCCCCAACTCCCTCCCCCCTCAAAAAAACAAAAATATTCCTGAACCTTTTAACTTAAGAGTTCGTTGTTTGAATATATGTTACATTTAATGATCACCTAGTGATTAAGGAAGAAAAAAAAACATTGGTGTAGTAAAGTTTCACTTGAAAGTTACAAGTAATAAAACAGAAGGAGCATTTAAGATTGCAGGATGTCAATTATGCTACAATTGAACAAGCTTGTAAGAGAATAAACTAGTCATGGTTTGATACCTCTGTTCTAAGAGCAAGCATAACTGCATTACCAAAAAGAGGAAATTTAAGCAAGTACGATAAGAAGAATCATATAGCCAAAAAGTAGGGAATTCTTTTGCTTTCCTACCATATCAGTGATCAAACGAAGCCTACATTTCTTAAACGTTACCCATTAACGACCAATACAAGCTTACTCAGTTCGACAAGAACTTTCAAGTAACTGCAGTACAAAACAACAATAGAATAAAATAACTTCCCTTTTGGTATAAAACAAGAGCAACTGAATCCACATATACATCAAAGAATACTAATAATCCTCTAGGGCACCATAAAATGAATCATCAAGAACCCAGTTCATTTAGTATCCTTCCCAACCATTTCTCATCACAAAAGAAAAGAAACCCAGAAACCATTGCCTCAAAAGAAACTAAATTAAACCCCAAAAGGGATACATGGGATAAAAATCGAGCACCTTTTGAGTGGTGTTTTCATTGTCTTCCATATGCTATGATGATGGGTTTGTTGTGGAGAGAAATTTGTGCACAAAACTTCATCTCATAAAACCAAAAAAAAAAGGATATTGATGGGAACTTCTCAAAAGTAATGAAATTGAACGAGGAAAAATTGGAATAAAAATAAGAATGGGGGATATATTTTGGGGTGGATTTTGGATTCCTTTGAAAGAGAGAATGAAAAAAATGGAATGGAAGGAGAGGTTCTTTGGATTTGTAAATTGTAATTGGATCTCCAAGTTTTGTTTGGTAGAACCTCTCCTTTATTTTTCTCGTTTTATTGCTCTCAGATGCACGTGTCATGCATCTTGAGTCAAAGGGCCAAAAGAGAAATAAGGTTTAGGCTCCCACTAACCTCGTTGAAGTGGATGTCGAATATGGTACTGTTAGGACAAACATAGGTATTGCAAGAAAAGACATGCTTTGTTAATACTCTCCCTTTTAATTAGGATTCATTTTAAAAGTTTTTATGACGATCCCCGACCTTCCCCGATGTTCAAGGGAGTATTTATTGTCATGTTTGGCATAGGTTTCCTTGTATAATTCTAATTTTGTAAATCGTCCCACTAGGATGTCCCTATTAGATTTTGATTATATAGGTGATTTCCGTTACGCTGCGAGTTTATTAGTGTTTTTTTTAAAAACATACAACATAAATATTTAGATAATGATAGTGTTTGAAAAAAAACAAGAAAAAACATGATACTCAAGTCATTAACTTTATTAGATTCAATAAAATCAAGTAATGTAACAGTATGATTTTAATCATAGACAACAATATAAGACGAGCTGTACAAAAAATATTTGGCAATAATTAACTAAGACAATTAAGCCATCAATATCATACCCGGAAGGAGAAGAAAGAAAAGATTATTAGAGATTCATTGTCATTCCATTGTGAACAATACCAAAAAAACCTTGTTTGAGACGATCCAAATCTCATTGCAAAAGAGTGCATGACGGCATTAAAAGAAGTCGCATGGGATGCAAGAACAACACCGTAGAAAAGAAAACAAAAATAAGAAGTGGTCATCCACCTATATTCAACAAATTAATTCTATTTAACTCAAGAATAAAATCTATCTATAAAAATAAAATTAATAAAAAACAATAAGTAAAAAGACACAAGAGAACCCAATCAAATAAAAAAAACAAAGGACACGAAAAGTTGGATAAAAATATAGTTCAATCTCCAATTAAATAAATACTGAAGGATAAAACTGAAAAAAAAACATTAGCTTTAAAAATTATTAAATAAAACAAATAAATCTCGAGCGAACCCTCTAAAGCTAGGTTAATTTTAAAAAATTTCAACTCGTGAAATCCTAAATACGGGCTTAACCAAAAAACTAAAATCCAAACAAATTAAACGATGAAGGATGAAATCGAGTAAAAAAAACAATTGAAAAAACTTTGCAAGGAAAAAAAACAACAATAAAAAGAATGAGGATGAAATCTAATAGGAAAAAAAAATAAAGAGCAAAATTAAAAATAAAAATAAAAATAAAAATTATCTAAGATTCTATAAATAGTTATTAAAAAATGGGAACCAAATCTAACAAAGCAAGAACTTGAATGGGGATGAAATTAAAATAAAATTTGAATTTCATAAATTATTTAAAATAAAAAAAATAATAACCAAAAGAACATGGACTAAATCAAAATGAAAGAGAATTTCAATGGCTGATTTGAAAAATTGAAGAGCAAGTGCAATGACCAAGGAAGAGAGAGGAAAGAAATGAGAAGAAAAAAAGAAATGGTCATTGGCGACAAACCAACGAACTTATCTATGCATGCGCCGTTATTTCATAGAGAACATTCTGAGATGCATCAGAAGCAACCCCAAAACGACAATTTTGGCCTCCTAAATCAACCATATGCACCATCCTAAGACGACAGAGTGGTTAACATGCTGACGAGTCGACAACGTATTTTTTAATTTTTTTTATTTATTAAAATACTTAAATGACCCATCCCAACCCATTAATTATATTTAAAAAAAGCAAAATGGCACAAATATCCTTTATTTGACATTGAGAGCACCAACGTCTTTTTATTGTGCCACAAAAAATAAAAATTACAGAAGGCTCCCCATCATCAGTTATTATTATTATTCTAAGGATAGATTGGTTATTTTACTGTGTATTTTTTATATGAAAATACAAAAGTAACAATCAGTAGAAGCTTAAAAATTTATTTCTTTTAGGGTAGTGATGTAAATATATTATATATTTAAAATACAAAATACCCATCGTATCCCCAATCTATCTTAGAACACCAAAATTGTCCTAATGCAGAGACTATTTTACCCTTAAACTTTTCACTAATAGTTTTTTTAAAAGGCCAAGAAGGAGAAAATACTATTCATGTCAACAATGAACCATATCTAGGTAAACTGAGTTTTCTCCTTCTCTCTTAGTTTTTTTAATTGCTTATTAATTCTTTTTTTTTTAATATTTGCAAATTGTCCTACTAGTGTATCCCTATTATATTACTACTAGCCTCAGTGCCTGCACTTCGCTGCGAGACTATACTATTTTTTGTGTATAAAATGATGTTTAGGTGTTGAAATGAGGTAAAAAAAAAAAAAAGACATAAAAAATCACTCATGACAAACTTGTAATCACGCTAATTATCTTGCCAAACTCATGGTCCAAATCATGTGATTGGAATAACTCAATAAAAAAAATAAAGAGAATTATAAAGCTTTTTTTAAAAAAATTGTGGTAACTTTTCAAACTTGTAACTTGAATCATTGGACTCAAAGCACCCAATCTAGAAAAAACCATAAAGTTTAATTCCTAATAAATTAAATATTGAAGGAAGAAATTCAAAAAAGAATCTCAATTATATAAAAAGATTTTTAAAAATAACAATTAAAAGAATAAGGATCAAAATTAAAATAAAAAATAAATTTTATATATAATTGAATGGTGAAATTGAAAAAAAAATCAATTTAGTAAAAGGAAAAGAAAAATTAAAAAGAATGAGGATCATAATAGACATAAAAATAATGTTGTGATTTAAAGGTGAAATTGAAAAGAATAATAACTTTTACAAAAGGACCAGGAAAAAAAATTAGAAATCAAAATAATGAGGGAAAAATTGAAAAACATAATATTATCATTTTGAATTGAAGAATGAAAACCACTAAAACTTTTACAAAAAAAGGCAAGAAAAAAAAATAGAAATTCAAAGAATGAGGACAATATTGAAAAATATAATATTTAATAAATTGATATTAAAGGATGAATTGAAAATAAATAAAACTTCTATAAAAAGACCGAGATCAAAATGTAGAAATAAAAAAAAAAGATTGAAGTTGAAATATTAACAACCGATAAGGCTAAGTTGTAATTTTTTGGAGAGGAAAGATAGAAGAAAGGAAAAAAAAGGCTCATCATGCCAAACTAGATCACCACCAGCGACATGCCAATAGGAAGATGAAACGATGGCGGAAGGACATTTTTCTAACACTAGGAGGCATCGCCTGAAGGGCGCGTATGCCTCCCACCAGTCCTTAGGAATGCCACACATGCACCCACCTTTTTTAATTTATTCAAATATGAAATTTCCTGTGAGCTAATTTTATAATTATAAAAATACCATTGTAAAAAACAAAAACACCCATTAACCTTAGGCTTGAATTTTTTTAACTTTAAGGATCTGTTGAATTTTCCCCGTTGAACCGGCTTCCTCCACGCGAAACGAAGGAGATGATGAACAATGCTTCCAAACGGCACCGTTGTCTGCTTGGGCATGACTGTTTTTCACTTTGGTCCCTAAACAGTTTAAACTTAACAATTGGGATCCTAATCAGTAATAATCGATTTCTAAATGTGCCTTTGGATTAATTTCAATTAAGTCCGTAAACTTATTAATTCTCCTGATTTTATTAATTAAACTAATCCGAATTTTAATTAAATTTCCAAACTTATTAATTCTTCAATTTCTGACCAATTTACTCTCAAGTATGATAGTTTCATCCCTGAACTTCGAATTTGTGTTGTTTTAACCCCATTCTCAAATATATTTTTATCCATTCATTTTTTATTATTTATTCAAAATTTGGGTTATGACAATTTGTTTTGATTTTTTTTTATTGGGTTATCTTAATCTCATTATCAAAATTGTAGATTCGGTAGGGATCCTAATCAGTAATAATCGATTTCTAAATGTGCCTTTGGATTAATTTCAATTAAGTCCGTAAACTTATTAATTCTCCTGATTTTATTAATTAAACTAATCCGAATTTTAATTAAATTTCCAAACTTATTAATTCTTCAATTTCTGACCAATTTACTCTCAAGTATGATAGTTTCATCCCTGAACTTCGAATTTGTGTTGTTTTAACCCCATTCTCAAATATATTTTTATCCATTCATTTTTTATTATTTATTCAAAATTTGGGTTATGACAATTTGTTTTGATTTTTTTTTATTGGGTTATCTTAATCTCATGATCAAAATTGTAGATTCGGTAGGTTAACCCATGTTAAATCAAGTCATTTTTTTATTTTTTTTCTATGAGGTTATCTTAGTCTGATGACTTGGCTCATGGGTTTGGCAGATTGAACTGAGTAATTTTTTACGTTCTTTTTTTAATTGATTTCTTTTTTAATCTCATGCTTTAACATGGGGCTGATTGGACATCGAAATTCATAATTTGTTTCAACTTGCTTTTCATGAGGTTATCTCAGTCTTATGACCCAAGTCGTAGGCTTGACATATTAAATCAGGTTGCTTTTTTAATTGATTTATTTTTTTAATTTCATCTTTCAACATGGGTTGATTGGGGATTATACTTCATAATTTATTTTGATTTGTTTTTTAGTCAAACTATGTTTTTACGAGTTGTATAAGTTATTTTTGGACCAACTAAGTCAACTGGGTTACATCGGGTCAACCCTTACTTGATTAAAATTTTTTTTCCACTAAAAAAAACAATAGCAACATCTGAATATTTTTTTTATGTTCAAGAAAAATTTGACTTGACTCGCAGTGTAGCGCAGGTTAATAATCTAGTCAAAACACTACAGGGTAAAGGGTATAACTAAATTAATCTTTTTTTTTAGCCACACTGATAAAGTAATATTTAAGTTAATAGTATTTTTTGTTTTTTTTGTTTTTTTTTTTAATTTTATCTTTTAATATTAGATTGTTTTGAAAATTATGATTCGTAATTTTTTTTTATTTTCTTTATGTAAAGTTATAAACAAGTCTCAAGGATTTAGTTTTTTTTCTTTTCTCAATTTCAACCTTTAACATTAGATCTGTTGGAAGTGGGGCTTCATGATTTTTTTTATTAGCTTTCGATGAATTTATCTCGATCACATAACTCGGGTCATGAGTTTAACAGGTTAACTCGGATTGACTTGGGTTATGTTTTTTAGGACAAATTTTTCTAATTCATTTTTTTTATTTCATCTTTCAATATTGAATTAGTTGGAAATTGGAGTTTGTAATTTTTGTTATTTGCTTCTACAAGGTTATCCTGATTTCATGACCTTGATTTCTCGTTTAGAAAGTTAACATAGGTTGAATCTATTAAACTTTAGGTTGATTTTTTAATTAATTGAATATATTTTAAATTAGACTTCGTAGTTTTTTCTATTTGCTTTCTATATGGTTATCCTGATCTCATGTTCCAAGTTGTGGGATTGATAAGTTGAATCGGGTTGACTTGGTTCATTTTTTTATCATTTTTTAATTGGATTTTTTTTTCAATTTTACCCTCTAACAACTCAATCTTTTTTTTTTTAATTTTATTCTTCAATATTAGATCGGTTGAGAATTGAGATTCATATTTTCTTTTTCAATTTTTTTTCTGTGGAGTTATTTTGGTCTCACGGATTTAGTTTTTTTTTCTTCTCAATTTTAACTTTTAACATTGGATATGATGGAAATTGAGTTTTGTAATCTTTTTATTTTATTTTTTATAAAATTATCATAGTCTCATAACCCAAGTCACGAGCTTAATAGATTAGCCCATGTTAACTTGGGTTAATTTTTTTGTCCTCGTTCTTAATTAATTTTTTTGTTTCACCCTACAACATTGAGTTGGTTGGAAATTGGGCTTCATAGTTTTTTTATTTACTTTATATGGGGTTATTATGACCTTAGGACTCGAGTTATAGGTTTAACAAGTTAATCTAGGTTGAATTGGGTAGCTTTTTTTGTCATTTTTAATTTAATATTATTTTTTTAATTTAATCTTTTAACATTCGGTTGATTAGGAGTTGACTCTCACAATTTATTTTTATTTTAATTTTATAGGATTATCATGGTCTCATGACCCGAGTCGCAGATTTGACATGTTAACCTAAATCGATCCAATATGTTGTTGTCTTAATATGTTTTTTTTAAAAATTCAAATATGTCGTCTTATTAATATTTAATAAAGAGGTCAACTACTATGCATCATAATTTGAATTTATGATTATTATTTTTATTAGAAAACAGGTTATTAATGCTTGGATATTCTTTTACGTTAAAAAAAATTGACATGACTTGCAACACAACACAAGCCAATAATGTAGTAAAAACAACTAAATGAGATATTGTATATGTTGTTGAATCCATTGTGCATTATGAGTAAATGCACTGTGGATTTCTACATTGCTTTGTTTTGAAATTAGACTTTATGATTTGTTTTATATTCCTTCTATGTGCTTATCTCAGTGTCTAAATTTTTTTTTAGTGTTGGGTTGATACTCAATTTAACAAAGTAAGATTTAATTGTATTGATTTAAACTAATAGAAAATTTAGGGGGTGGATTTGAAACTAGTATAAATATTCAAACCCTTTTTTGTCCATACCAATGACTAGATTGAAAGAAGAGGAAAAAATGGTTATCGAGTGTAACACATGAGCCAGAGGGTGAAGGGTGATCATCGCGTTGTGGTGGCACATGCAACTTTATCCATAATCTGAATACGACTTTTCTTGGTACATTTAGAATCATCTTAGTGAGTGCTCTTTTATGCGACGTGTGGTGACATTAGAGCTATGATGTAGCTCAAATGACCCATTCTTTTCTTCATTTTTTTTTCTCTCATCTCCTCGATTCCTATGCATGGCCCTTCAAAAATAGCAAAGTGGCATGTTAATATTTTTATATCAATTTTGATTCTTATTATGATTGCTTTTTTTTTTTTTTATCATTTACTCAAAATTGATTTTTTTTTCTGATTTTATCCTTCACTTTTGGATTGGTTGGAGATTGAGCATCATAGTTTTTTTAATTTTCTTTCGATGGAGTTATCTTGGTCTCATAACCCGGGTCGCGAGTTTTGACAAATTAACTAGGGTTGACTCGAGTCTTTTTTTATTGTTTTTTTAATTGATTTTTTATTTAAATTTCATTATTCAACATTTGGTTTGTTATAAATTGAGCTTTGTATTTTTTTTGTTTATTTTCTATGAAGTTATCTCGTTCTCATGAAACAAGTTGCAGGTTTGACAAGTGTAATTAGGTTGACTCAAGTTATTTTTTTTTTATTTTTTTAAATTGAATTTTTTTTTCATTTTACTCCTTTAAAACTTATTGAATAGAGATTGCGCTTCTTAACTTATTTAAATTTTATTTCTATTGATTTATAATCAAGTTTGTTTAAAAACTTGCAGGTAAGCTCATTTGCAAATTTATGAAAATTTGAAAGCAAAAACAATTTGTTTAACATTTCATAAAATAAATAACTAATTTAATATGTATTGAAATACATTATTTTTATGAAATAAATTTAATACAATTCTTTAGCAATTATCTTCATGTGTGCTAAAATAAAGACTTAAAAATATAAATATATTTCTTTAAAAAATGCATGAAACACACTATGTTTACATAACCTTTTATGATATTACACAATTAAATGAGATTTTAGAGCTAATAAAATAAGTAAAGTTTATAATGTAGTTGGAAAATAGTTAAAAAGATTGAGATCTAATTCTAATAGAACATGAATTTAAAATTTTTCTTATTAAATAATTATTTATACTATATTTTCTAGTTCGAACATATCGATATCATAATAGAATAAGGATTGATTTGTATTGTCATAAATATATGTTAAAGTTTAAATCCAACTTATTTACAAACTCATTAAGCAAGCAACTACTCAAGTTCGAGACGGGATTGAACCTAACAATTTTTAAATAAGTAAAGCTTGAATCTTATATTTTAAACTCGAAGAGTTTAAACCTTTCTAAAATTAGACAGGCCTCCCCAGATTAGACAAGCCTATTCCGGTTCACAGAAAAATCTGCATGGTACTATCACAGACAGCAAAATGATTCCTGAGGATTAATTTGAAGATCAGTGCACTATCATAGCTCAAAAAGAGAGATCATCTGATCTCATGAACACGACCTTTGAACATGTTCTAACATTGATCAGTGGGGAAAGGGCAAAAAAATGAAAAAAGGAAGAAGTCTAAAAGCATCTTTAGAAGGCTTTTTTATGTGGCTTTCAAAATAATCTCTAAACATTTCGACCAATAAAATGGCAAACTACAAAGTTCATATTATCATTTAAACAATCACAAAAGCAACCTTTGATCAAAACATTAATGGCAAAAAAACAGGGTACTTGTCTGATATTCAAACTTGTGGTCTCAGATTATTATAAACAAACAGAACCGTATCTCTCACATTGTAGCTTCCACCTCAGGATCAGCTTCAAGAGGCACGGGGGGTGAATTTTTACCACCTCTCAGACGAGAAGATACCTTGTCAATAGCTGAATTCAGTTGGCTGATTTTTGCATTCAAGGTCTGCCTAGTCTTCTGCTTTTCCAGAAAAGGGAAGGGCATCCAATGTTAAACTTCTGTACAGATTATCCAGCAAGCAGAAAAGATGCATGATGAATGAATAAAATGTAATTACCTCTAATCCTTCATCATAATATATTGGTCGCTTGGCCCTCCGAAATCCATATTCATCTTCATTTAGCAGGGACCTTCTTATCTGAAACAATAATAATTTTTTTTAAAAAAAAAACATGAAACCAACACTTAATAAATAAACCTGAGCTTCAAAAGAGCAATAAACCATAAGCCATTTCTCAGACAAGAGTAACAATGAACAACATTCCTTTCTTTTTTTCCAATCCGAAGACAATATATTGGATAAACCATTGACGATCCATTTATGTCCTTGTAGCTTTCAGTGTACATTACAGTGGTAATAAGTCATCATGGCAAGACATGTAGCATCCAGAAATGAAAGAAAAGTATACAGCAATGTATACTGAAAGCTAAAAGTAATGAACAAAGAAACACTCTGTGTGTTACTCTAATAGTTTATTTAACGATAAAATGAACTTATGTACTGCCTTAATCTTTAGATTAGTTAACAGGAAGGTAACGGGAGAGCCCAAGTCATATTATCGAGAACAGGATCAACAAAAGGATATCAAACAGCAGAGCATTGAGAATTTTCAAGATAGAGAATATTGCATGGACGCCAAGCCAGGTATGTAACCCTATCAAATTGCAATAGAACATAGCCTATAAATATGTTGTTATCAAGAAGTAAATTGAAAAAATGACAAGCAATCATACTGATTCTAATGTTACATCCGCACAAGCAAAATGATTTTGAGAACCATAAACACCAAGCATCCAACCACTTCATTTGGACATCGAGAGTAAACTCGACCTGATGCAACATGTTCTAGCCAATTGTTGTGCAAAGGTGGAGCAACTTGAGAAATGAGAATGATTCATTTCAATGAAGGAAAAGTTTTCCTTGTGCATTCAGCTGAAGTGTCGGCATGTTAGTTCCTTTTGAAAGAAGCATTCAAGTACTTTGTAGCCAAAATTATAAAGAGGCAAGATATCTAATCACCTGAGGAGCAAAAATATACGCTAAAGTTCCAAATACAGCACCTCCTAAAACAAAACCAGCAACAAAATCACCGCCACCGCCCCTACTACCATCACTGCATGTAACAGAGAGAAACAAGAGAAGATGATGATGATGAGTTAAATCAGCAAAAGTAGAGGGATACTCGAAACAAATGCTGCCTAAGGGAGGAAAGCATCGACTTCATAAATGTTCAATAGACACAACTAGGGGCTTGGCTCGGCTCAGATAATAAAAATGAGATGGATGCTGTCAGAGATGTAAACTAATTGAGTCAAGAACTCTCTACTATTGACTCCTTAATAAGCACAAGTTGTGAAAGTGAAATGGCCTTAGCTGTGGATAAAAAGTTTTACCCTTGAAATGTGGGCAATCACATGTAACTACCAGTTCAAAATGAGCATATTAGTTTTACTGTCCATAGGCATCACCACTTTAATTGGAGCTAATATTTGTGAGTTTCGCAAATCTACACTTAGGTGATGGACATCATGTCAATGAAATGGTCCTATAACAAACACTACATCAACTAATAAAAAGAATAGAAAGCAAATCCAAAAATCAAGCTAGTGTATCTGTTACTACAAGCTACCACACCAATGAAACAGGTAGTAGACGAAATCTCGCCATTTGAAAATACTTTCCATCATAGCAAATCAACAACAGGTCAACAATATGGCCATTTCTTGGCATGAAATACAGGCTTCTGAGTTGTCATATCAAATGAAATGGATTTGTTACATTTATAAGACAGGAATCAAGAACAAGAACAAGAACAGCAGCATACTTGTATTCGGCACGAACTGCGAACTTGGGGCTGCTTCCAACTAGGTTTGATTTCCTTCCAATTGCCAATCTCGGTGCTTTGGAAAATGAAATGGATTTTGTCGACCAAAGTTCACGTGGCTTAAGTTGGGATCCTCCACCTACACCCAAACCCAAATAAAACACAAACTCCCACCATTTTCTTCTCTTATACTATAACAGCACTTCAATTCTCATGATCAAGATTTTCAAAACATTACAAGATAATAATACTCCATACAAGATTATTATCTTTTCTCAAAAAAGAAGAAAAAAACTATCAATCATTAACGTTAGAATTGTTTCTAACGAAAGTAGAAAAATCTTGCTTTGTTTTCTCAGGAAATAAATAAACAATCAAGAAACCCTTTATAAGCTAAAAAGAAGAAGAAATTATATACCTGATGAGACTGAAACAGGAGCAAAAGAAGTAGCCATGGAGATCTAGCAGCCTAGAGAGAGACGAAATGCCAATTTTTTTTTGTGGGAGATAATGCAGTGTAATTAAGCCCGAAGATGAGGAAATGCTACTAGGTAATATTGTCTCTTGTAGTCCTTGTAATGTACACCAGCTATCCCTTTTTTAAGTTCCTTTATTTCCCAATCATATCCTCGTAAGGAATTGTTTTTTTTAAAAAAAAAAATTTAATTTATTTGGTATCTAGTGTGTGGGTCTAATAATTGTTATTTTTTAAAATATTTTTTTATTTAAAAATATATTAAAATAATTTTTTTATTTTTAAAAAACTATTTTCCACATTAAAACATTTCAAAAAGATAAAAAAAAATTGTTTTAAAAAAATAAATTTTCATGAAATGTAATTACAAAGAGCACCTTATACAACAAACAAGAGAAGATATGAGGAGATATTTTACTGGCCTGAAAACTAATTATCAAGCGATGAACATGGGAAAAATTCCATTTTTAAAATTAAATAATTTTTTTTATTTTTAATTGATTTTTCTCTTTGAGATTTCAATATATAAATATTTTTTAATCAAATAATATAAAATTATATGACTCTACACCACATACACAATATTAACACAAGGCATATGTCATACATTTATAATCTTGTAATGTTTTTTTTTTCACACGTTGAATGGTAAATAAGATGGAAATTCAAAGTAATACTCAAAAATCCATTTGACATTTTCATAATTAAAAGAAAAAATTGAAAGACAAATAAGAGGACGTATTTTACTCTTTTCAAACACTTTTATTTAGTGATGGTTTGGTTTTGCGTTTCAAAAATGTTTTTGAAAAAAATTAGATTTTTTTTTATTTTTTTATTTTAAATTAATATTTTCTTGGTGTTTTCATATCATTTTAATATAATGATATCAAAAATAATTTTTTAAAAATAAAAAAAATATTATTTGAATATATTTCTAAGTGAAAAACACTTTAAAAAACAACCGCTACCATATTCTTAAACAACCTTAAGGGTTTGTTTGAGATTGTAATAGCGGTAGCGGTTGAAAGTGTTTTTTGCTTATAAATTTTTTTAAAATTATTTTTGATATCAGCACATTAAAATAATATGAAAACATAAAAAAAATTATTTAAAAAAAAATAAAATTTTTAAATATATAATTTAAACCACGTTCCGAACAATCTCTAAACATTTCATACCATCATCGCTGGTTTTATAGAGTTGGGCAGTATTGTGAAGTAAAGATGTGATGAGTTTCAAAACCAAACCATCCATATAGTAAAGGCAGGTCTGCAGTTGAGCCCAAAGCGCATATGGCATTGGGTTATCCGCCTCCACCTAACTTCCATCTAATATCAAATCTTATTGCACACGCGCCACCTTTGTTTATGCTGAGAGGGCCTTCTTTTCAAAATAATAATAATAATTTATATTTTTAAATTATTTTAATGTATTAATATTAAAAATAAATTTTAATATATTTTTAAATAAAAAATATTTTGAAAAGTAATTATTACTCTAATATCAAATACTATCTTATAAATCACCTTAATCCTTTGATGATCAAGAGCTTAATGATGTAAAGAGATTTTATAAGAAAATATTATTTTATTTTTTCTAGTTAGTTTAGGAAATTAAATAACATACTTAATAATTTTATTTTTTCACTTTATTTAGGAATTTTATTATTTTTGGATTTTCTTATTTGTTTAGGATAGTTTTTAAATTTATTTAAAGAATTGTAAATCTTTTAAAAAGATAAATTACTTAAAAAGATAAGTTGAGTTATAGAATTTTAATTTAAAATCTCTTGTGATTGATTTTCCATAGAATTCTATGTTTTTATACTCATTTTCTTTTTTTTGTTTTGTTTCCATTTGCTTCTCTCATCTTTTTTTTTTATTATTATTATTAAGAAATGGTCTATGTTTTATGTTTCACAAGAATTTATTTACATATAATCCATCCAAAAAAAGAACTTGAACTCGAGACATTCCTATATCTAAAGTCAAATCCTTTATCACTTGTGCTAACACGTGTGGGTAATTCTTTTATTATTGATAACACTATGACTAGACTCGAGGTATAAAAGAGTTGATCGAGGGAAAAATTACAATATTCTTGATTGGTTGATTGAATGTGATGCGTAAAAATACTAATTTTTTTACATGTATTAATTATGCTTTTTAATTTTTAATATATCTTTTGAGTTATATAAATGAATAATTATGAATAGTTATTATATTAAAATATCAATAATTTCATGTAAATTTTGATAAGTTATAATTAAACCCCTTAATTTTGAATTTTTTTTAAAAAATAAGTAACATAAAATTGAATTATTTTTTAGTATTTAATTGTTAATTGGTTAGAATGGGAACTCTAAAAAATAATAATCATTGAAAATTTCCATTACTTTATCTATAAGTATATAAAAAGAAATTGAAATAATATCTAGTGAGGTAGTATATTATTAGAGTTTTAAGCATTTTAGATTTTTTATGGTTAATAAAGTGTCACTAAGTTACTATATAGATTATGAGTGATTTAAAAAGCTTTTCTATATTTATTATAGTTTAAAGTGGTGTATAATTAGGAAAATAATAGAAAAACAAGATTGATTTATTGTTTTTAGTATTTCAATCATTTATATTTATATTTTTTATTTTTTATCCAAGTCGGGTTGAGAATTTCATATTAGTATTGAGGTATGCTATAATATTAGTGTTTCCAATTAATTTTACTTAGGATTTAATTTATAATAAGACGACAACTACTTCTATCAAACAAGAAGTGAGATTCTAGATCTCAATCCTTAAAAAAGGAATGTATATTCTAGGAAACACCACCATGTAGAAAAGAACAAGAATGTAAGAAAATAAATTGCTAGAATTTAAATACAGGAAAGATAAAGAAAAACCATAAACAAAAGCAATCAAGAAAGCAATAAAAACTTTTTGGGAAAAATGAAAAATAAATTGAATTGTAGAAATTGAATATATGGGAATGACCATCACTTATAATAGTATAGGACCCAATTTATATTGTTACAAAGTTTGTAAAATAAGTAAATAAGTAATCATAATCTTGTACTGATAATGATATTATTAGATAAAAAGGTTTATTAAATTTTAATACAAACTATAATATTCTCTTAAATCCTAGGCTAATCTGACTTTTGATTAGTTATTCTATTAAGTACTCATGCTATGAATATAACTATATCTTTTAGTTTTATGTGCTTGTTTCAACTCTATTTATCAATCGTTTTCTTGTGGTTAATCTTGACTTCTGATCATTTGGTCGTTTGCTCCTTCAATACTCCTAGTCGATTAAAATCTCTTTTAGCTTGGTTGATTCTTTCGATTCATGATTGATTCCTAATTTATCCCCCTAATAAATCTCAAATTATTATGATCATCAATTGTTTTGCATACCTAAAGAAATTTTATATGAATACTATAAATTTTTATCTCAACAAACTCTAGGACTTGTTTGATGACACTCGAGATGAAGTCCTAGATAAAGTATTACATGGAAAATAATTTAAGTATTTTTTGAATCGATTGAGCCTTTCAAGTTTGCCTATTTATTATCTTTATCCCCAGTCACCCCCTTTAAGCTTTGTTTAATTATGTTTTAGCCTTATAATTATTTTTTAACAACATATTTCTTACCAAATTTTATCTTAAACACTAATCTTCTTACCCTTCAAGAGAACTAAGTTCACATAATTTCATTTTTAGAAAAGTATGTAATATGTGAGAGGTAGAAAGTCTACAAGTAAAAAAAAGCAAAAAAAAAAAAAAACATTGTGATCATTGTTTGATATTTTACATGATATGCCTTTTTGATGGGAGAGGGAAAGAGAGGTGTAAAGCTAAAAATAGTGTAACAAAAAATTACAAGACTGATAATGGGAGGATTCTTCCTCTTTACTATTATTTGAGATTTTTGTTTTGTTTGAGCCTGAATCTTTGGAAGCATGATAAAGATAGATGTATTTTAAGATTCAAATGATGGAGAAGTCATGTATGTGTTAGAAATGAGTATATTCTATTTGTGTTAAAAAATTTAGTTCTTTTGCTTTGTTAGAATCCTATCCTTTTTTCGTTGCCCTCATCTTAGTCTTGCATCACAAGTCTAATAAAGATCTATTGATCCTTAGTAATATTTGTGTTTTATGTTAGTGGAGAGTGATTTTAAAAGCAAGCCTCTAAAATTTAAAATATCAATGTTTTAATTAGATATCTATTTCACATTTTACTTGTTTACATAAAAATCATCTCGAGAGCTAACAATGAAGTGAGAATGACATTGTCATATGCACGAATTAGAGAATTAATAATTAGGTGAAGTTTAGTTTTGAATTAACTTTTGAACTTGTGTGATATTGAATGATTCCTTTGGATTATAAACTTTATAAAATCTTTGAGGCAACAAATTTTATAAATTAAACCAAATCTCATTTTTATTTGTTTTTCTCTTTCTTCTTGTTTAAGGACAAATAAGAAGTAGAGGTATTTGATGAGCTTGGTTTTTAAATGATTTTTACTTACTCTTGCTTTTAATTTAAGCTAGTTTATCTTATATATTTCTATTTTATATAGTTTTTATTTATATGTAAGAAGAAGTGAATTCTTGAAATCCTGGACTTTGGAGTGGAAATTCAACATTTAATCTTTGAATTTTAGCTAAACATTATACATAATTTGATTGAGACTCATGGTACTGAGGAAGCCCATTTAGAATGCAATTAAATGAATAAATTCACCTTGAAGAGGTTGTGTACATGTTTTGGTGAAGAAAAAAAAGACAAATGAAATTTTATTGTAAAAATAATGAAATTTCCTTACCATAATTTTTAAAAGCAAGTCTCGGTAACTAAACTACAACTTCCTATACAAACATCCAAATTAAGTGATCTTGGTATTAAAAGAAATATAAGGGGAATACACACACACATACACACACACTTTTATGTTTATTACTTTCTCAAAATAAGTTGATATAATGTATAAAATAAATTAGAATTTGCTACTTTTGAAAAGCAAATCAAGAAAAAAAACATTTAAACCAAAGAAAGAGAGAAGATCAAGGGAAGAGACTATCAACAGAGCTAAAAAAAGGAAGGGGTTATTTTTACCATTAAAAGAGAATGAGAGAACCAGAAGAAACTAAACATTGTAATGAAATGCTTCTTCAACCGATTCCTAGCAAAATAGTTTCTTTTATTATTCTCTTTAGTTTTCCTTTAATAGTTTCCAATAAGAACATAGTTTATTTCATATTCATTATAAATTGAATTTTATTTTTCCAGGGCTTTGATGTAGTCTAGATTTGATTACAAAATTTATATTTCAAGTTTTTTTTTATATATATTTAGTGTTTATCCTTGATCTTATTACTTATGATTTTCTAGCCAATTATTATTTGACCTAATAAATCATAATGAGACTGGGAGATAATTTATGATTAGAAGCTTTCAAGACTAAACACTATTAGTTGAGAGAAAGGTAAAGATACTTTACCTATATTAGTGTGGTTTTAGATTAAGAAAAATTCAAAGAACTTAATGAATTTTCAAATAATTAAGTTTAGATAGAGATAGGTTGAATTCTTAGGAGGAGATATTTTTAATGTTGTTTGAGATAAAACATTGAATAATTAAGAGATTTTTTTAATCATCAACATGAAAATTTAGAATTTTATAATAAGAAATAATATATTGTGCAAGATTAACTAGGTGAAACCAAAAGCTTTAGATTTATTTGTTTTATTATCTCTATAACCTATGGTTTTATTCTTTTTTCTTTTTATCTACTTGTGTCAAATACTTTAGTTTAATTTAGGTGGTCATCTCTATAAAACTTTAGTTTTATTTCTAAATAGTAATTAATTTAGTAAATTTCAATACTCAATAGCATAATTTGTCATTGTGGGTTAGACACTCTTTTCTTTATGAAAACTTTACTACTAGTGATTTTGTTCACTTGCAAAGATTTGTCACATAACAAACAATTAAAGGCCAAGATTTGGTTGACTTCTTAGTTGGTCACCTACGCATCAACATCGATCATGAGATAGAACAAGACATCAACATCATCATGGTAAAACTTTTTTCATGGTAATTACAATTTGAAGGTTCATAAACAAATAACAAGGTTGATACATGAGTGGTAATATCCCTAGTAGCCATAGAGTGACTTTATCATTTTGGCTTGAATTTCCTAGCATTAATAATCAAGCTGAATACAAGGCCATCGTAGGCCTAGAAATACTCCTAGAGTTAGGAACAAAATTAGTTACAATAACAAAAGATATGTTACTTATTATCAACTGGTTAGCTAGTGAATACAAGTGTGAACATCCTACGCTAACTCTATACTATGAAGTAGCAACAAACCTTATCAAAAAAATTTATGATCTTATTTTTGTTTTCCCAATGACAAGAAATAACACATAAGTCAATGACTTGGCTCAACATGGATCAAGATATAAAATGACATTTTGATTATCATGACATTTTCCTTATAAGGATTGTTGATCAATCATCTATTGTTGATATCCAATAGAAATGTAATAACTACCTGAGCAACATAGATTTTATGGTCAAAATGCATAAGAAATTAGCAATAGAACAGTTGCTAAAATTTCTTTCCAGGTACAAACAAAAGGCCTTAACAATATTAATGTCTTTGATCCATAAAATGATTAGAGAGGGGAAATGTTTTTTAAAAAATACAACACCCTTAAAAAAAAATATTAATGTCTTTTAGACTGAAAGCGACTAATTATTTCCTGTTAACAAATTTATTTTAAATGAGACATAAAACTAAAGTCTTGATTAAGTGTTTAGGATAAAAAAGAAAAAAGCTTTGTTAGTCATGTCTAAGGTTTATAGAGGAATCTATAGAGCCTATCCATCTAAAATTAAGATAAGATAGTTTATCATGAACCAGACTTTTATTAGTCAAGACTAATCAAGGATTGTATTAGTTATGTATAAGGATATCAAGAATGTTAGTGTTCCAATCCAACATGACTATTACATGAACTCAATACAGTGGATAAACCATAGCCAATTAGAGGTTGGGTAATGAAAATTATAAGTAAAATACACCTACCTTCTTTAAAAAAGGATGTTTGTATCCTTATAACTATAAACTACTTCATTAAATAGGTTGAAGATATTCTTTAATCCTTACTCTTATATGTTTTTTTTTCACATCTTTCTTTGTTAACATTATTCTATAATCAATTATGATTGTTTTTAGGAGTATAAACCTATAGATGATTTGCTCCTAAATGATTTTGATGATTGTCTCTTGATTGATCAAACAATAAAAGTTGACCCACAAAAATTTAATCATTAACATTATTGAAGGGGTAAACATTTGATAGAGAAGATAATCCAAAGTTCATGAATAAAATTAAGAAAAATATATATTAGAATCGATATGAAAGAAGATTTTGAATTAAATTGGTAATAAAAACTTTGACACTATCTTAAAGAAATAGTGGTCATGAATGGTTGATCTAATGGATCAACTTATTCATCAAAAGTACAAGGCACAAGGTTTTCATTCCATTAGACTCTTGCAGTAATGATAAAATAAGAGGTTTCACTCTTTGTGAGTTACTTAGGAATATTAGTTTTTGGTGTTTGATTAATAGGTTGAGAATCAACAATCTATATAAGTTCTTTTTCTTTGACACTCTCAATTCAATTGTGATCCATGTCCATTTCATACCATAGTAACAAATGAATAAGATCACTTAGTGTTTTAATAAGTAAAGGGATTTCTATAGTATTAGAGACAATATCTCTAGTACTATCATTTATTTCACCATATTTTTTACTACTCTCCTCTGAGAATGAAGGAATTTCTCTTTGCATGGCATCTACCCTTGTAAAGGTGGCCTCTATAGGTCTATATCAGCCTTCAATATGAAAGACATATATTCTCGGAGGCTTCATCTCTAAAGGCATAGGAGGTGTGACATTAGAAAATAGTGGCTCTTTTTTTTTTAATGGCAATGAAGTTTGATTAGTAGTAGAGGATGGTGGCAATTTAATAGAGTATGGTTAAGCATCTAGAGGATGATAAAAAGAAGTACTTCGTAATTGCTTTGTAATTAAAGTAATGTCCTCTTCAGTGTCATCATCATCATCATCATCATTATCATTTTCAATGTGATGAACGATTTTGAATGCAATATTTCTTTGGCTTTTTTTCTTGTTCTTGTTTCTCCATAGTAATCTCATTGGACATCAAAAAACCAATGAGGTCTTTTAATGGAGGTTTGATGAGATATTTGACTTCTCGAGTTGTTGTCATCTTTGCTTCCCAAGTTTTTAGTAGAGACTTAAGAGTTTTGCTCATAATTTTTGCATTAGTATATGTTCTACCAAGTTCACCCAAACTATTAGTTATGGTAGTCATTCTAGTAAACATTTTAAACAATTCATATTGGTTAGCTAACATGTTAATTTTAGACTCTTTAACTTGGTCAGTTCCTTTATAAGTTACTTCTAAAGCATGCCATATATCTTTAGCATTTTTACATGATATAATTCTATTGAGTTCACTTCTACTTTTCTATAGAGTGTTCATAGCTTTAATATCCATAGAAAGTAACCCTTTTTTTATCATTTTTTGTACATTCACTTCTAGTTTTAGGAAACTCGATATCATTTTCAATTTTAATAGGTTTATGAGGTCAATTCTCTACAGATAGCCACAGATCAAAATCGATAGATTGAAGATAGATTATCATTCTAGCTTTTCAATATGCATAATCATTACTATATATATATAAAAAAAAAAGGTGACCTGGATGTGGATGATCCTTCATTTTAGAGATTATAGCTAGTGCTTGTCATTCTACTCAAAGTCTAAGCAAACTTTATATATGAGAACTAAGCTTTGATACCAATTGTTATTCTAGGATTAAGGCAATTTAACACCTCAGAGGGGGGTGAATTAGGTGTATCACTAAATTAAAAAAAGAATGCAAATTACTTCAAGTAAACATAATAATCAACAATATAATTAAAGTACTTAAAGTAAAGAAATAAAAGAGAGAATTCGCAAACTTGATTTTAATGTGGTTTGGCAGACCTCATCCACACCTCAGGTATCAAATTGTACTTGAGTATTGTATTTCTTCACTAGTCCAAGTTTAAGAGTACAATAGCTACTTGATGAATCCACACCAAGCTTTTTACACCACTTGAAGAAACCTATTCTTCAAGATTTTTTCCACTTGAAGATATGCCCTCTTCAAGATTTTTTCCCTGGTGAAATTCTTTCACCAATACCAGGAGTTTTTACCTAAGTCTCAAAGCTTTACAAGAATAATTTTGTTTTCACAACAAACTCTATTACTAAAGTGGATAATACAATTGAAGTTATAATATATCTATAACTCACTAGATAACAATCAATTATTAATGGTATTTAACTTCTTTGTGCCCCCAAATAAGCTAAGTTATATAAGCTCTCACTCTCCCGAATTAATTTTTGGTAATTCTTTTGAAGGGACAAAGACCAGAGATTCACTTAGAAATATTAGTGATCACTTTGCATTTATTTCTCAAATATTGAGGTATGATTGTATCACTCTTATACTTACTTGCTAGTGGACTCAATATTATGTTTTATGTATGTCTATGTGCACGTTTTCAAGCTTGCCCTAAAAAATCGTATGTTAGTTCCATAAAACGTGTTTTTCATTATTTGCATAGTACTATGTATTTAGGGTTGTGGTATCCGAAAGGAAACGAGTTGAGCTTTATAAGCTATTAGGATGCAGACTTTTTAGATGTAAAATTGATAGAAAGAGTATACTAGTGGAACATGTCATTTCTTAGGATCCTCACTAGTATCTTGGGATAGTAAGAAACAAAACTTTGTAGCCTTATCAACGACCAATGCAGAATATATAGCAACGGGTAGTAGTTGTGTTCACATTTTATGGATGAAACAAACCTTAGAGGACTATGGACTTAAATTTGATCATATACCCATAAAATATGATAACACTAGTGCAATTAGTCTTTCTAAGAACCCTATTCAACACTCTCGTACAAAGCATATAGAACTGAGACATCACTTCCTAAAGGATCATATTGTAAAAAGAGATATCGTACTTGAGTTTATAGGCATTGAACACCAACTAGAAGAAATTTTTGCTTTATTCATGCTAAAGATATTTGAAGTATTGATTTTGTGTATACATTAATGGAAATAAGTTTGACATATTTAAGTGATAAAATGTATATCTGCTAAGCTTGAATACCATGAAAAATCTATTTTGTTGCAAATTTTGATGTTTATCCAAGTCTAAGACAAACCAATCAACCAAATCATAATGGTCAATTCAACTGGCCGAATGGTTGATACTGAAAAACAAAGGATAGTTACTATGTGAACAATAACTTTTTAAGTTTTTCATTGGAGACTATTTTTTAGTTTAAAACTTGGACAAACTGATCAACTTCGACTCATAAAATATATTTTGAGAAAAAAGTTTGAAAAATTCTGATTTTTGTGTGAATTGATCGGCTGGTTCATATAACTAGATCAAACAGCTAATCGGTTAAGTCAGGGCATTGGTAGCGAAGCGATTGCCTAAATTTTGATTTTTATCCCCTTAATTTCTTTACTTTATGGACATAGTTTTTATATGGAAAAGCTCCATTTTAAGTGCAAAGAAAGGATCAAAAGAGAAATTTAAGAAATTCCCAAATTAGGTTTCAACCGGCCAACCAGTTGAACTTAACCTATAGCAACCAATTGACCAGTTGCTCGGCAGCATAAATATGACTATCACTATTCAAGCCGAGAGTAAAAACACTCAAAGACCCTAACCCCCAGATTTTCTCTTAAGATTTCACCAAAATGCATTCAATTGATTATATTTTTGAGGTGATATCAAGTAGTCTTCAAGATAAAGCCATGAATTTAATTGTCAAATGCTTGTTAATATATTAGGTATATCTAATAATGGTCCTAGGGTTTTCAAAATGAAAGTAATTTCTATAATTTCAGAAACCATTATGTCTAATATGGTTTGCAGATCGTAAGAATAATCACCTTTTAGATAGTGTTTATATCATTTTAATTGACTCTTTTGTACCACCTAGATTTTGGATATAAGCATTATCTATGGCTTTCATTTGATTAATTATCTACCCTCTTAAGTTCTCGATTTTGATTCTCTATATTTTGCTTATTTGGTACTATTCCTAGGTGTAACTCTTTTTATCTTTGGTTGCATTTGTTTTGTTCTCTTACCATCCATCAAACAATACAATCTTACTACTCTATATGTAAGGTGTACTTTTCTAGAATATAATAATGTTTATAAAAGATTTGTGTATTATGATTTGGATGTTAATAAACTCCATATTTCTCAAAATACGGTCTTTTTTTTTAAATCAATATTTCTTTTAGTCTTCTACTTCTCATAATTCCTATTTAATTACTCTTCCTAATTTTGATGATTTATCAAGTTTAAATAAACATTTTAAGCTAAGAATTATATATCGAAGACATTGTCTATCAGCCCTATTGCCTGACTTAGCCCTAAATTGTCCTGGTTGAACCTCATCAATCATCTCAGATTTCATGTCCTTCAGATAGGGATAGGTTCTCTTATACAGTTTTCCAAGTCACTCTTAATACTACTATTGTACCTAAGTCTGACTCACAAACTGTTACTCAAGCATATTGGAAGAAAGCTATAAAATAAGAGCTCTAAGTTCTCAATACAATCACACCTAGGACATTGTTTATTGTCTTGATGGAATCAAACTTCTTGGTTGAAAAATAGGTTTATACTATAAAGCTATGGTCTAATGGTTATATTGTGAGGTATAAAGTCTATTTAGTGGCTCTTCGGAGTCAATAAGAGTATGTGCTTGATTATGAGTAAATGTTTGCACCTATGGCAAAGATGACTATTGTTTGCACTATTATAGTTTTCACTATTATAGTTTTACTGCCTCAAAAGGGTGGCCAATCCCATATATGGATGTGAGGAACGAATTTCTATATTCACTCACTCCTCTTCTAAGGTTTGTCCTTTAAAGTGATCTCTATATGATTGAGAAGTAGGCACTACTTGCCTAGTTTGAGAAGTTTTGTTATACTCTTCTTGATTTTAATTTTATTCAGAGTCAGTTTGACTCATCTCTCTTTCTCTGAATAATTACTACTAGGTTATTGTACTTGTTGTATATATGGATGATATTGTTATTATAGGGTTTGATTCTTAGTTGATTAAGTAACTATATGCGCATCTTAAGACTTTATTTCATATGAAAGAATTTGTACCCTGCAATATTTTCTTGGCCTTAAGGTACATTATTGTCTGACTAACACACTTTTGCATAAGCACAAGTATACTTAGGAGCTTCTCACCTTAGCTGATTTTTAGTCCAGAAGACTAGCAACTTAGTCATTACACCAACAGAGGTCAACTTGAAGCTATAGCAATATGATGACGAGTTATTATCTAATCCCTCGTCGTGTTGGTAGTTGGTAAGAAGTTTGAATTATTTAACAATTACTCAGCCTGATATTTGTTTTGTTATGCAGCAAGTTAGTGTATGTGAGCTCCTTACCATTCTCACTTGGTTATTGTATGATGTATTTTTTGTTATCTCAATGATACTTCTAGTCATGATTATTCTTTTCTATCAGGACTTCTTTACAGTTGAAAGGTTCTAGTGATATAGATTAGTTTGGTTGTCCTAATATTTATTATTTAGTTACAGGTTGGTGCATATTTCTTGGTAGCTCTTTTTTTTTTTGAAAAGTAAGAAGGATCGAGTTTCTAAATCCTCACCAAGTTTAAGTATCATACTATGTCATCCATATGCTCTGAGATTGTTTTGTTTTGGGATTTGTTAAGTGAGCTTAGTATTTCTTAGCTTACTCTTACTTCTCTTCATACTGATAACCCGAATGCCATTCAAATTGCTACCAATCTAGTCTTTCATGAGCACATTAGGCACATTAAACTAGATTGTCATTCTATTTGTGAGCATTTGACCAACATATAATTAATCTCTCTTACATTTCCATTGAATTATAGATAGCTAATGTGTTTACCAAAACTTTATCTCATTATTGACATCAATTCATGATAGATTGACAAAATGATGATTTTGTTATCCACCAACATCAATTTAAGAAGGGATGTTAGTTGTAATATCTTGATTTAAAAAGATTGAATGATATGCAATTATTTGATTTTGATTTAGAGAGCTTAATAGATTGAATGATGGACGATTGGTTGTACAGAGTTACCTTCTTAGTTTATAGAAAGACTGTTAGGAGAGTGATGGTAAGATATAATTATGTTAATACTTGAAAAGATCCTACATTGAAAGACGTAGAAACCATTTTGACAATATAACATCCCCTTCTCTTCTTTTTTTCAAGGACACCCGAGGCTTTTGATTTGCGATGAATCGTTAATCATAAGCCTGTACATTGCTGTAATAAACATCAATACCTTCAATGGAATAGAAGACGGATCGAGTAGCCCGAGCATTAACAACGAACTCTGTCGAGAGAGACACGTTCGGAGCGTTGGCTTCAAGTTTTGCAATATTCAATAGCGATGGATCAAATTCCATATCCAGCAGTACCAGGCCAAGTAGACTCCCTTGAAGCAATCTAGATTCAAGCATCCACGTATGGGATTGCTATGCAAAGCCTTTTCCCGGTGAGCTTCCACATGGAAGTTGACAGTTGCTTCGCCGCCAAGTTGCGACACTCTCAGAGCAGTTCATCATTGTACCATGTACGCACACACCAACACAAATGAAACAATTTGAAGGAATTTATATCATTGCAGGAGCCTGATTTCACATCGATCCACCACGTAACTGATGGTACCGACTCGTTAGAGAACTCTAACGCAGCCCAGCAATTACGAGATGCATTCTATGAAATACACCCAGCGCTCCTCCAGTCAGTCATCAGCCTTGACGGCTTATTATCTATTAAAGCGAATAGAAAGAGAGGATCTACCTTATCCCTGCTGCCCTCAAGCCAACATGCATCATCTTTTAATACCATTTTCCTGGCAACAAACAGTTCATTATGACAACTGCACCAATACCAAGAAGCAAATAAGAAGGCAAAAAATATCTAGTAAGTCAGAAAAATCATGAGGTTGCAAATATCTCATGGCATTTTTAAAACTGTGCCGGCTTAAAAATCTCTTTATATACAAAACAGCCGTGACTCTGCACTCCAGACAAGAGCTAACAGAAAAGTAAAGAGGAAAAATTATTAGTAACTCCTGTGTGGGTTTATGAACAGATGGAATTGATTTCCCTATAAAGCCCACGGAAGACCTTCGAGTGTGTGATTGGACACATTCACCACATCCATGCAGGGCACTATACATATGGCGAGTCGCCATAGCTCTATTTATCTGAAAGGTCCCCAAAAAGGAGCAGTGAAGTATTCACATGACGCCTTTCAGGCACAAGCTGCTCTGTTTTTGAAACAGGTTTAACAGTTTGTTCCTTGTCTGGAAATGGGAATGAGAGGGAAAGGGAGAGGGAAGCAGAGACGCCATCGTCTTCTTCCTTATTCAACACCTTGTCTGGGGGCTTGTTCTGGTTATCATTTTTCTCTACCAATCCGAAGAAAGGCAGGATTCCCTTATTAGGGGATTTTGTCTCAGCCCCCAAGGCAAGCTCGAGATTTGGAATCCCATCATGAACTTTATCCTCATCATTTGATGAGTTCCAGGGCATGGAGTTACCAGGCAACCAAATATCCTTGACACGATGTGAATCCACAGGAAAGAAGAACCTTTCACTAGTTCCTAGGTCCTCCAAGATAACTTTTTCATCAGATGCTTTGTCATAGCTCTTCTCCTCAATTGAGGAGCTGGAACCCAAATCACATGTCTGAGAAGTAAAACTACCACTCAAAGAATTTCCATCTCTTGAACCACTACCCCCATATAGTTCCCTGAAACCCGTCTTGAGCTTCTTCCTAATACTCTCTCCATCTACTAACTTGTTATTATCTGCCTTATTCCACAGAGCTTTATGAGTCACGCTACTCGAAGTCAGTGGTGCAGTCTCTGACAGATCAATATATGGTCGTTTCCTTGGGGTTTTCTCTGAAGAAGCCTCCACATCCAGATTCACATTCTCTTCATTCAAGTCCGTTTCAACTTTAACATTATTTCTATCACAGTATGTTCTATCAACTATTTTTTCCTCACCAAAAGTCGTCCTGCCACCTGAATCTTGACTACCAACACCAAAAATCTTGAGAGATGGCATACCTTCTCCAAAACATGAAGTACCTTCATGCATTTGTATCTCCACCACATCAGAGCTAGAATTAGTTCCAGTTACCTCAGCACAAGATTTAAACTCCACATCCATACTGCACTCAGGATGACCAACTTCTTCCTGTGAAAAGAAGGGTCAGCATTGATTGAATTGTAAAGGAAGGCGAAAAGAAGTATAAAACAAGCTCAACGAAACCAATATGCAGAAAGAACAACAACGAAAAATAGAAGTAAACAATTTGGAACAATTTCCAGAGACTTGGGAGTTGTGTTCACTTTTAGATAGCAATTTTCAGATTTTTCCCCAGCATACATCTTTATTCTAAAATCATTCCTAAATAGAAAACTGAGAAAAGGTGTTTACTAACTCAGTACATAGTTTCAAATATAGAAACAAGGGCCTCACTAGGATTGTCTTCAAAATAATAAATAACTGGGTTTAAATAAAGGGGAACTAAACAAGGCTCTTCTTTCTAAAGTGGAATTTGAAGGGCAACTTTTAGAAGTGAAATTAAAAAACAGGTGTTTCCAAGAAAAAGGCAAATAGCAAACACGTTTTCACAATATTCTGTCTTCTAGAAAACTGAAAAATACACTCTCTTTTTTGCGAAAGTTTTTCTGGCTCCACTGTTTCCTAAAGGCAAGAATGGTGAAATGGGCAATCTTAAGATCATTTTTTGCCCAACATTTCAGAAGTGCTCGAACCCCACTAAAGTTAATTCACAATCTTTGACTTTAAGTTTTCTTTCTTCTCCTTTCTAGGGAGATAAAACAAGGACCTTGAAGAGCAAGAAATATATAAAAGCCACACACAATAAACATAAACAAAACAAGCACACATGAAACAAGAATTTTACATGGAATTTGACCATGTCAGTCAAACTGCAAAAACGTCCCCTACAAGAAGCCCACATTCAAAATCTCTCACTAAACTAGCATCAGATCAAGAAGCATAAGCCAGGAAGTATTGCAGTATTCAAAAGGTTCCATTAGTGCTGGAGTTGACAAATGATTTGAGCATTAATAGATCTGCTTATGATTCATGCAGACACCGACTACAAAGACAATGTTGAGATTTCAATAAAAACATATATGAGAGGTCATGGAATTCTTTGGGGAGATCTTGGTAATATTGTATGAGGTCGTGGGAAGCTATTTTCAGGAGCACAAAATATTTGGTCCTTGGGCAATATAAACACATTCCATAACAAAATCATTTATATGCACGCCACCAGGAAAAATAATTCAAACTAACATGAAATTTACCTTTTACACAAAAACTTCCAATAATAAGGCATCGGAAAAATGACCTCTACAAAGCTAAACCCATCTGGATTTTAAATATCTAGGGTCACAAACAAGGCTTTTTAGAAAAGAAAATATGTACTTCAAAAATATAATGTTATTAGATACAGGAAAAGGCATAGTTTAGAAATAGAAAATAAAAGGTAATTTAGAACAAAATGCTTTATAGAATTACAACGAATCACAAATCTCAAAGTCACATTCAAGTAAGGCATGCATGCCACCTTTCTGAAGTAGCATGCATACAAAATGTTCTGATTGGATCAAGGTGATAATAGAAACCAGAATGCTGCTGCCACTTATTTTTGAATATATGGAAAAGTCACAAGGCAAGAAAAACTTGAGAAATTCATGTGACTGCTAAATTGCTGATCAGTGATGGCTAATGTCAAGTTAAAAAATGAGTAGAAAATTCAAAAATTAATCTGTCTCTCTCTTTCTCACTCACTCTCCCTTTTGGGAATAGAGGAAGTCAGGGTTGTGAAGCATCATATGTTTATTGTCAGGATTATAGTGTGTTAGCCACTAGACACAATAGTCATCATTCCACCCAGACTCCAACATGGATAAAACCAAGATGTAATATCAACCATATAAGTGTTTTCTTGTTTGTCGTGTGCGAGGCAAAAAAATTACCAGGGAAGAACTGCTGCGTCTAACTTCTGGGCACCATGGGGTATTGCTTCCTGGAATCTTTGGCACGGATTTGGAGTCAAGCTTCCCATCTTGACTCTCTTGGATCGTTTGTGAATTAAATACTTTGTTATCAGAATTCCTGTTTAAGGACACACATGGCTTTTCAGGAGCATTTGATGTAAGAGGCACATCACAAGAACTGTCACATGCAGATGTTTCTTTAACAATACATTCAGATGGGCAGAGATTCTCAGGTGAAGACAAGACTGCAGCAGGAATGTCTTTGTCCCTGGGCACCACATTCAAACTGGGAATAACTAACTTCTTAAATGAATTTGATTCAGATCTCCTTCCCCTGAACACTCCCCACAAGAAATACAACATGTTCCAACCTGCAAATAATAATCACACACTAAATTATTTTAATTCCATGACTTCTAAGCATACATGCAGGCTCCTCACAAATTCCTACCAGAATAGCAGTTGAACATGTTAGATAGGAATCAGCACAACCGAGTAGCAGCAACACAAGAAAGGAGTGATTTAAAGTAATAACAAAAAAAAAGAGAAAATGACCAAGAAGATCATACCAGGCAACTACAAAAGGGAGGAAGGGAATTAGAGTTATATAGCCAAGTCAGAATCAGGCTTTATTATGCATGGAGAATTAGCAATGTTTTTGCTGCAAGCTAAATTGCAAAAATGAAAATCAGAAAGCTGACCGGGATAGGATGCTTCATCAACATCCATAGAGTAATATTTTATAGTGTAGGTCTCACAAAGATCTCATTCCAACAGAAATTCAGCGTGAATCAACCTCAAGGTCTAAAACATATCCTATAACAACATGATTACGGTGCAACAGAATCAGTGTCTAGAAAGCAATTTCCCAATATTCTTACGCTGGGAGTTCTCTGGAAGCTGAGTGGATGGGAATATGAAGAATTCAACACCACCAAATGATCCTTTCAGGGCCAGATCCTTTTTAATCATGTTGTCCAACAATCCCTTGTAGTTCTCGTAACTGTAATATGAGCAGTTTAAAAACCAAATAAATACATAGACAGATAAATGCAGAAAAAACCACTCAATCAGAAAAGACATGCATATATTAACCTTTCAAAATCCTTGGCAAAGAAGTAAAGTGCAATATTTTCCTCTTTAGCACCACTGATGTGGAATTGTCTTGGCCATGTGCTTAAGCGAGGTACTTCATCCAAGTTAATATTCTGGGGAAACTTGTTGACCATGTCATGGACTTTAGGTGATGCACAAGTCGATAGATGTGCTTGAATTCCACCATATAAGTCGATAAATTTTTCAGATCTATGCACTTCAAGCACCCCCCTGTATTCACATAACAGAAGCTTACCTACATTGTACTTTTTAAAACATGTGCAGGAAAGAATGTGGAAGAATATGTAAAGTCAACGCACACAAATTAGCAAGGATAAACTTACTGCCAGATATATTCATGCTCTGGGATGGCAGACATCTTCATAAGGACAGACTTCTCCACTGAAGTATGTGCAGGCTTTCCCAAATATGGGGCAATGAAATCCAATTGCCCCACCTTGGAAGGATAAACAGTATCAGTGGAGTGCTCATTAAGCTGCTTCACGTTATTAATATTTGTTGATTTGCTGAACTCAGAGGAAGAAGCACCATGATTTGCTTGCCTTTCAAGTGTTCCTTCATTCATCTTATTTAAAACTGAGAACTGATCTTGAATCTCGCTACTTGCATCCACATTTAGCAAGGATACCCCATCAGATTGATCACTTTCTTTTTTCTTTCTGTATATTCCAGGCCTCTTAAGCATAGCAACCTCAATTGCAGCTTTCAATTTACTACCTTTGCTCATCCCCTCTCTGGCAGTTCTAGAAATAGGTAAATCAGTACCAGAGGCCATAGGACTAACAACAGTGCAATTTTCTGTAGCATGACCGACTTCCTTGCACTTTTGACAAGTGACAATTTTCAACCCAGTGGTACCAGCAGGCCTCAAGTGACTGACAGAACTTTCCCTAACCTTTTCACCTTGATTTGATGATTCCCGTGATTGAGGTAAGCCATCTTGCAAATTTTCATTAGCATTATTGAGCTGTCTCTCAGCATTCCAGGAACTGGACGATGGTTCATCTTTAGGGCTAATTTGGTTCGATTTTTGTTCCACAGAAGAACTGCTAATTCCATGTGTAGATGAAACTCGAACTGCATTGGCAAACAATAAAATAGCTTAGCTCGCTTTACCTAAAAATAAAAAATAAAATAAGTCCATCACAAAATACAAACAGGCACATGAAACATTATGTTTTGTCAAGTCTAACCATCAAGAAATACCTGAAGTACCTGGGATATCTGCACTTTTACGACCCACACTAGTTGATCTTGATAAGGTACCCAATTTTCCATCAGACTGTGTGGACTTCAACTCTCTGTTGATGCTTGGGGATGATGCTATGGCACTTTCACCACGAGGAGTGATCCTTTGATCAACCTTAGGTGTTGAAACAGCACTATTTGGCATTGAGCTACCTAAAGGGCGATCCAGCCTCAACAAGTTTTTTCTATCAATTGCATTCTGGTCTTTCACTTGTTTTAACCCTCTTGCATCTTGAGTGTGAGAATATTTGGATGAAATCATTTTACCTTTTGATTCAATCGTGACAGATCGGCCTGAGTTCACAGATTTAAATGACATAGATTTACTCATCATTCTAGCAGGCCTCTCCTTCATATCAAGAGAACTCTCTCTGGTCCCCTTGTGCTTTTGAGGAAATTCATTGACAAGTTTCACTTTCGGTTTGGAATTTACGGTGTTGAACGAGTTGGATTTCAACAAGGTACCTGTACAAATAGGAAATTGTCTTGATTCTTGACATAATAAGACCAAGTTTGTAAGAAACATTAGAAAGAGCAAAGCCATAGACTTCATTCAACTGTAGACATCAGGTTTAGATTATGTTTGTTTTTAGGCTAATCTTGCTTGGAAAAAAATTGAGGAAATGAGGAAAACTTAAGAGGTTAACATTTAACCCCATAAGGGGGTCATATATTAATTTAGTGGGGGCAGAGGGAATGGGTTGTAAGATGGGAATTTTTTATTTTTATTTTTTTTGTGCATCTCTCTATTCCTTGAACCCTTCACCCATTTTCCTTCTCTTCCACTCACATCATCATTAGGCCGCACCAATACACATTATTTACTAGTAATTTTCAAATATTCATTTAAATTTTGATTTGGAATCTATTGGGCCCCACCATTACACATTTTTTACACCTACCGCACATCATGAACACTTCACCCTTCAAACACTTCTTTACACCATTACTACTTCATCACTTGACAATTAACCCTCCAATCTTTAACCCCACACCAACCACAACCTTAAATTACATTAGGCATTAGAATATTCTTTCTTTTTACACTACTTCATGACTTATTTGTGTAATCTAGTTTTTCTCATACCAACACTCACATCCTAATTCTTGATCCATATAGATTACGTGTCAACCAGATTTTGATAGGCATTCCAGTTATGTCAACATTTATGTTCATCAAAAAATATAAACAATTATCAAATTGAAGACCTATATTGGATAGCAAGCCTATAGCTGTCCAATGGATCTAAAATTGAAACATAGATCTACATAAATGGGAACCTAAACCTATTGTTGGTTTGGTGAAACATAAAATGTGGATTGAATAGAAAGTTGTGAAGTGTGCAAAAAACATTTTTGCCATACATGTGTAAATTAAATTGAAACTGGCTCTATGCATTGTACGGTGTGAATATGACCACAAAAAGGAAAGTGAGCCAACAAGGCTCTGATTCTTACCCTTGGGGGTTTGAACACGTGAACCATTCAGAGAAGGGTGAGCAGTTTCCCGAATATCAATACTTAAGCGATTTCCAAAATAAGTTTGATGAGCTATCTTTACTTTTCCCTTATCTAAGCTCTTGAATGAAGTATCCCGAGATAATGCAGCTATTCTGCTAGGACTGCATGACTTGGGTGATGCCAAGCTTGATTCAGTAGCCTGCCTTTTGGGTACTGGAACCAGCTCTATAGTTTCTGCCTGTCTCTTGCCAGAGCTTTGTGTACTATTCATTCTTTTTTCCTCAGCATCTGAACGTTCAATTAATATTGTAAAGATGCTAATATGAAAAAACAATTGTCCAGAACTGATTTTTTAAATCACTGGAAAAAAAAAAAAGATAATTTGGACTGCTATTTCAGCTTTACCTGGCTTTTGATTTTCAGTTTCCTCAGCCAACTTGCATTCTTCACATAGCCAATCACCTTCAGGAACTTTCTGAAGCATGTCTCGCATACAATAGCTGATTAGTAGCAATAGCCATGTTAAAACTTGGGCTAGAAACAATGCAATGTAAGATAAAAGAAGGAAAAAAAGAAAATAACCAATTTGGGTTGCCAACTGAAAATATAGATGAAAGGTTGTATATTCTTACGTGTGTTCTGCACCGTCAGTGCACCTACTACATATAGCAAGCAAATCCTCTCGACCTGCATCCCCGCAAATATCACATACTTTTACCTGTTTCAGGCAAGCAAAACAGTTCAGAAAGCATAGGGGAACCCACAGGGAGAGAAATTAAGGAGCACATCACAGAGAATAGAAACAACAGTGAGAAGGGAACACACACATGTATGAGCTCCAAAATTATAAAATGAATGGGAGAAAATACTTTAAAGCCACCAGAACACAAAGAGTATAAATTGAAAAGAGAATGAAAAAACAAGTTCTTAAAGCTGTCAAAAAGCACACCTTAAGCTGATGCATGTATAATCCTTCTTAATAAAATAGTATAAGAACAATTACTTACATCATGTTCCAGAATTTCAGACTCGTCACTCTCGTCCATGGATGCAGATTGCAAATGAATCTCCTGCATATCTGTTAACTCCTCCAAATCATTCAACTTCTCTTCTCGTCCAACTTGCTCAGAACCTTTAAAACCCTCATTTGATTGGTCTCCACTATCCTTGTCAGCCTCCAGTTCTAATTTTGAATAGATTTTACATGAAACCTTGGAACTCTCAGCATTAATGGTACTTTTACCATTTGCATGGTTATCTGCATTGTTATGTGCAGCCAAGTTGCCACCACAATCAATATTAGATGCTGCTTCTTTTGACAATGACAGGTTAACTTGTTCCATTGGGCATTCAAATGGTTTTCCATGGTCATGTAATGATGGATGTTCATCGAGACATTTACCATTTGCATTCAAGGAAAGGCACTTAGTCTGGACCTTTGGTGAGCTACTACCAGCATCAGCATCATTTGAAGGAGTCTCCAATGAGCCTGAATTGTGAGAAACTAGTGCCTTTCCAGATCCTTCCACTTCTAAAGCTGAACTGCGCAATAAATTATCCCTGTCTAAATTCTTCTTAGGATAACTAACCACTTTGCTTGCATCACTAGCTCTACTAACACATGATATGGTATCATCTTGGCCCTCTTCAGATTTAGGATCCCCGTGCTTCTTTGAGAGAGTTTTCTGATCTGAAAGACACTGTGGTTTTGGAGAAAAATGATCCTCGGCAACAGCTCTACCAGAGGACAATTTCGGAAGCATCTGAGACTCGGCTGAGGCATCAGCATCAGTTGACCTTATGTTTGCTTTACTTTCCGCATTTTCAGACAGAGAGTCATGACTTGAACTGACACTGAGCAAGTTGCTTGCTTCGCTAGTGGTATGCTGTAAGCTGTCACGTGCTCTACTTTTAAAAGAGACTATACCATCACCATCATTATTAGAATACTGACTTGATGCAGTTACACGACAGGTTTCATCAGAAAACTCATCACCCTTTGATCCCATACAGGCTAGCTTAAGATGCATACAAGATGAACAAGGAGCGGAGCACACGTTACAAGTCCCAGACTCAGCTCTCATACGAACCTTCCGTCTCATCGAAGGCTTGCCTAATCCTTTTTCAGCCTGTGATGGTTCCTAATGAAAATTAAGAAGAAAATAAGAAATCAGATAAGAACAAAATCAGGGGTGTAATGCTTACCTTCTTAGTGAAGAAAACCAAAAAGGCACTCTTAACTATTCCTCAAATGGTAAATTTGCATGCAGATGATACATTTAAAAACCAAACCAGACTATGTAAGGTTTGCATTAATAAGCACTTTTCTTGGGGTTTTCTTATCATATGTAAAAGCAGTAACTAATTTACTTGCATGCTGCCCATGGCTGATAGCTCTGTAACGATCATCTTACTCACTGATATAACAAAACCAACTGGATTATGACAATGTTACTTAAGGCATGAAATTATTTTATATTTGTTAAGTAGTAAGCCTTTGCGTTATTAGGATAATCCTTTAATAATGAAAGACTTCTTCATATAACAAGTCATCCAATGTACATTTCCAAAATCCTTTTATTAACAGAAGGTCTTATTGCTTCATCCTCCCCAGGAAACATTTTGAACACCTATGTTCCATGAGATACAGAAGAAGAATAGTTTTTCCACACATTAATACTACCTCAAAAATCATATATGTCCAATCCTTGTTTTGTATTCAAATTAGCACAAGCCAAGAGAAACAAAAGAATGGCAAGCAAAAAAGTAATTGCAGGAAGCTTCAACCAGTCCAAGAATGACTATTTCCTTTCATTTTCACTCGGTGTCTCCTTAACCAAACCAGAAGGCTTCTGCCATTAGCCTCTAAAAGAGTCCAGAATTGTGAACTTCAAGCATATCAAGGACATTTATTCAAATAGACAAAAAATAAGGGAGTGCATTCAATTATCGAAGTCTAGAATAGCCAAGGAGCATCAACCATCACTGTCTTTAGGTTGAAACCAAAGGTGGTTTATATGCCATACAATATAAATTCACAAGATTTCTTAAGCCAATATTGCACCTAATTAAAACCAAGACAAAGACTTGCCTTTTGAAAGAGATATCTCCTTTCATGACAGCTTCATTTTTACACCCTTGTGAAGTAACAACAGTAAGCAAGTTCCTATCAAATGCCGAGTGCTCTTTTACAATACACGGAGAGGGGATGTAGCATACACAAGCCAAATGCATGCCTCTCTCTCTCTCTCTCTCTCTCTCTCTCTCACCCACCCACACACACACACACAATACACAATAATATATATATATATATATATATATATATATATAATTAGCAGCTGATCATTACCCCTTTTAGAAATCCACTTCCTATCAATGCTAAGAATAGTAAAGATGAATTACTGTAACAGGAAAAAAATGAATCACAAAATAGATTAAGCAGCATATAACTCCTAACCTCAGAAGGTTATAAAAGGAATCAACAAGTAAACACATTTTCATGTAGACATGAATTAGAATATGGAAGAACGATATCAGAGTAAAATAAAATAGAAAACTGTAAAGCTAGTACCATAAAGTTAATGCACACATAGTAATATTATTACAAGTCTTCCCTCCTAAACCCCAAGACTTCTCATGCCTTAGTTTTGCAACGGTGGTCATCATTGGACCAAGTTCATTGGCAAGTTTATGATTTAAGAGCAATATATGGTAATCTTATAGGACTTGAGAATAACAGCAATATATGGCAATTTTACGGGACTTCATAATAGTGGATGAGTTCAAACTTGATTCACCATTTGATAGATTAGCTATGCTCCATCAAAGTTTATAGTAATGTTAGTCCACATTGAAGATGATGAAAAAAAACAGAGCAGCATACTATTGGGTCTAGAGTGTTTATCCGATACAACTCCAATCTCAACAAAACATATAGACAACATCTATAGCTAGATTATTATCCAAACACTCCATTGCATCAACTTCCATGAAAGAAAGAGTCAATACATCTTAAATGCTACCAACCCAAGATGACAAACCCGATTGCAATATTCAATTTCATCCATTTATGCAGGTATTCATTCAATTGAAGGTGCTCGCTATTAGAGAGAACTCCTAAGGGAAAGGGAGAGAAGAAAATAGTAAACAAACAGAATGTAAATTACCCTTTCTCCTCACCATATACTTCTTCTGAGTTTTGTCTAATGGCCCTTCCATACGATGACCCTCCCTCAACACTGACGTGATCTAAAAAAACACCGTCAAAACCACAGTTTAATCAGGGAAAAAAATTCCCAAACATACAGCAAAAACACAAAATTGAATACAAAACCAATCAATCAACAGAACAAAACACCCAAAATAACCCTAATCCACTGACTAGCCCAAAACGCAGACTTCCCAAACAATCCAAGATCAATAATAACCAAACAGAAATTAATCAAAAAACGAAACCCTAAAAAAATAACATGCCTTTGGTTCCCCAATTATCTCCGTCGCGTTATACAACTCTTGGACGTTCCTTCCTCTTCGCTTGGCTGCCATCCCCTTCTCCACCGACACAATCCACCACAACCCAACACCATCAATCCCTAGATTATTTTTCTCCAAGTTTCACAAAAATTCTTATCTAATCTACCCTTTCTCTCTTCTCACTTTATCAATCACACAGAAGAAAACTACAACAATCAGTATATTTCTAATAATACAACAGGATCTAATTAATACACTTATTTATCTATAATTCTTGTTATTATTATTATATATATATATATATATATATAATATCTCTCTATGATCTGGAAAGAAAATATTGAAATGGTCGGTTTGAATAAATACTAATAAAATCCTTAATCAACTTCTGCGTGCTCTCTCTCTCTCTCTCTCTCTCTCTCTCTCTAAGCTTTAGATTGCTTCTCCATCTGTTTGTGTCCGTGTTCTATTTATCTTTATCTCTCACACAAGAGGACTGAAGTTTTTTCTTTTATTTTTCTCTCTCCATATATTTTCTCCCCTTCTTTTTTTTCTCTCTCCACATAAAAAATAAGTTTTCGTTTTAATTTCTGGATTTTGAAAGCTATTATAATATAGTCCTTTATATATTTAACAAAAAAAAATCATATTCAGCTCCTTAATTTGTAATTGTCGTTCTCTTAGTTTTTTCCCTAAAATGCATTACTCACTCTGATTCAAAAAAAGATGTTTGACTTTTCATGTTAATTAAGCGGTGATTTTGAAATAGGATGCATATCATGGTTTTAAAAATTTTGAATTTTTTTTGTTTAAAATAAAAAAAATTATATTTTTAGATCGTTTTAATATATTGATATCAAAAATAATTTTTAAAAAATAAAAAAAAATATTTTAATATATTTTTAAGTAAAAAATACTTTGAAGCGTCACTATTATCACAATCTCAAATAAGATGTAAAAAATTATTAATTGAAATGTCTTTTTTATCCATGTTTTTTTTTCAATTATAATTCACATATAAAATGGCCTTCAATTTGTAAGAATTTGCAAAAATACTAAGTAAGACAATTTCTTCTTGTACTTGTACTGTCTTGTCGATTTGATGAGTTCACAGAGAAAGTCTAAAATGACAGCAACAAACAATAGTTTAGGGACTAAATTTTATGTTTTTAAATATAAATTATTACATTACAACTTTGATCAAACTTAAGGGACTAAAAAGAATTTTCTTTTTGTAGATTTTGCTTTTCTTTTTTCCTGTCAAGTCAACAGTTCCAGTTTTTAAGGATTGTTTGTATTTAGCTTATGTTGTTTACTATATTTTCCACAAAGAAAAAGAAAAAAAAACTGGGATTGAAAAAAAAAAGTAGAAGTCAAAAGTCATAAATTATAAAATGAAGAATTTTGGAATTTTGAGTTTTAATTTACAAAAAGCAGCACACATTATCAAACTATTTACCCTAACAAACTAATATTTTAAATCACACCAAATGAATCCCCAAGGAATTGACAATTTACTTCTCTTGCTATGCTATGTTGCAGGAGACCGAAAAGATTTTAAATGTAGAAAAATGTTGAGGTTATGCCAAATATTTGATATTTTTATTAAATTCCATCTAATAATTCAAATTTAAAAACTCTTAACTGACTTTGTGTTTTTTAAAATTATCATTTATTTAATAACATGATAAAAAAAATAAACTTTTGCAAAACTTATATTCAACCTTATAAATTTGGGGAATAAACTTTTACATAAATTGAAAGTAATATAGATGGAAAAAGAAAAATGAGATAATTAATGTATAAATTAAATAAATTTGGGATCGAAAATTGTGAGGAGAGGGAAAAAGTAAGTGTTGGTTGGTGTGCAAAAAGGAAGGAGTCAAAAATTTTCGACTAGTTAAGTATCAAAGTCTAATTTATCACGAGGAAAGGAGCCCTAAACTTTATTATGTGAAGCCAATTTGAATTTGATTATGAATTGGTGTATTAATCTTGAATTTAAGTTAGGGTTCTTGAGTAGAATTTGGGGGAAATGTAGAATTATGTGGAATTGAATTAATTAGAGTATTGAAGATTGTCTTGAATGTAAAATAATGTAGAGATACCAAAGAGAAAATTTCAATGGTTAAAGAAGCTGATGTGAACCTCGTGGTCACGCAACCCACAATCAAGATTGAGATCTGATCCCGAAAAGCCGAAATAGATCTGATAGGAGTGTGACACAATGGAAACTTGCCCCAAGGCACCAACACTATTGGAATGAGTGGAATGACGTCACGAAACCAGTTAATCTTCGATAAATCAGATTCAGTTCGTTCAAGAACTGAAGAATGCAAGAATCACTCTCACACGTTAAAACTGAAAAATTCAGAAGTAATAATCATCAAAAGCTGCCAAAATTTAGGTTACATGTTTAAATAGTTCTTAAAATTAACCCTAATGGATCTACCATTGTGGGCTGAACTGACCCCCATACAAAACTAACCCAAAAACCCTAAATTGAAAAGCCCATAACCTGATCCAAACAAGCCTTGGATCCTAGCTCAAAACAAAGTTTTAATTAAGCCCAAACATGAAAGAAAATAATAAAAATAACTAATTTATCATTAAATATCACTAGCCCTTCTTTCCTTGTGTAGCTAGGATGAATAAGGAATTCTTATAAGAAAACGATTCTAAAACATTAATGAATCATTGCCACACTTGAAGATCATATTGCAGCTCATTAAAGATCCTTATGGAATTAGAAAATTCCCAAAACCAGCTGTCACATCCTTGTAAGAAAAGAATCCTAAGCAAATAGGAAGTCCAGAAGTCAAAAGGAAGTGAATAACAAAATTCGTACAGCTTCTATTGACCAGTATTTCCATGTCTTGCCGAACTCCGATTGACCTAAAATTTTAACCCAAGGTAGGACAACATGTCTAGAGAGTCCACGTAAACTTTTAGCCCAATCCAACGGTCGGATTGAGAATTATAATTGTTGTCGTAAACCTGGATTGTTGTGCATTTTACGCCAAAATCCGAATCTGACCTTGCTTGGGTCGTATCATAAGGCTGAACTGTATCAGAAGCAAAGGTGGTCGCCCATTAGGGGTGAATTGAAAGAGAAGAATTTATGATTTTCTTTGTAAATTGCTTCTCATGTGTTGTTTATAATGTGAACAAATGGTTGTTTTGAAGGGAAAGTGAAAAATAGGGATGTTTGATGGTTCATTTAAAACATTGACGAAATTGAACAAATTCATCTCCATAACTTCCATAAAGGATTCGAGCCTAAAAATGATAGAATTTGGGAAAGGTCTTTTCATAGAAGTTATATCCAAGGATGTTATCTTTCCGACAAGACTGATCTCGCCTAATTTGAAGTTCTATAACTCTAGATATAGGTAAAACTCTAAGGAGAGCTCGGGCTTCCATCTCTGCTGGCAATTTTGACAAGTTGCTAAAACAAGTAATTTAAATGCGGTAAGGGCAGAATTGAGTTTCGTTTCCTTCAGAAAATGTGAAGTTCTATGTTTTAACGTTCAAAGGAATTAAGCCATGTTTGGAACCGAGATTTGTAATGTTAGTTATGATTAAATAAATAAATAAGAGCAATAATCTTAAGGGATGTAATGAGAAACACAAATGTGAAGGAATAAATTGTTGAAGGGACGTCAATATTTGCTTATTTTATTGTTATTAAAAGAAATATAACTTAAATAGAAAATATATGGTATACTTATAAATACACAAATGTGAAGGAATAAATTGTTGAAGGGACGTCAATATTTGCTTATTTTATTGTTATTAAAAGAAATATAACTTAAATAGAAAATATATGGTATACTTATAAATACAGAAATGGTCACAGGAGCTGCACAACAACAACAGGGAAGCACGAGCTGAGCTTCTGCAACAAGTAAGTGTTTTACACCCATATCTTTCTTAAATGTACATAATTATAAAAGCTTGTTTAGTTTTTGAATTTTATATATAAATGTTGCCAAAAGAGAAGCATCTAATGAAATAAATAAGAAATAGAAATAGACTCGATTAACTATTTCGGTTTGGAATAGTTAATGATACCAATGAGTTTCATTGATATCGATATTTTCCTGGATTTGATTAGTTGGTTTCGAGAACAGGTGGATAATGATGTTAGTAGGGTTTACTAACATCAACATGATTATCCCGGAACATGAGGGATATTGAACTTAATTAATTATTCCATGTTAGGAATAATTAATGATATTGATGGACTACATCGATATCGGCATTTCCATGCAACTTGATTAGTTATTCCTGGTATAGAGGCTAATGATGTCAAAGATCCTTGACATTGGTATTTTCGAGGATATTTCATAGTACTGTTGGGACTTGATTAACTATTTCGGGTTAGGAATAGTTAATGATATCAAGGGGTTGTATTGATATTGACATTCACGATAAATTTGATTAGTCGGTCCTGGTGAGGAAGACTAATAATACTAACGAGATTTATTAGTACCGACATTACTATTTCAAGGTTTTGGGAAGAAAAAAAAGATATGATTAACTATTTGATGAAGGATGGTTAATGATACCAATAAATTGATATCGACACTTTCTTGAAGGAATTGTCCTCCAGTACAAATATGTGATATTGGTTGAAAATTAAGAATGGAATGAAAAATATTAGTGAATTCATTATAAAGAAATCCTAAAAGGGACCAAGCATGAATTGTTGGAAAATATGAATGAATGTTAGTCTTGAATAAATTGTTTGATTACCAATATTAATAGTGTTTTTCCATGATATTTATATTTCAATGTTATATTTGTTCTAGGTTCATCACACCATGACAGGAGTGATTTTCAAATCTTTCTATTCTTTTGTTATCTAGTTTTAGGTGAATACTTATAATATATTTTGTATCTTAAAAAACTGTCATGACTTGAATTGTGATAATATCTTTTAAATTGAATTTATGAACTTAAATTTTATTTTCATGTATTTATAATTTACATGTACGTGTGTTTACTTATTTAATGTCATTTAATACTTTATTTCTATTATATTAATGTTTGAGAGATTGTGATTGCATTAATGTTGATTGTTGAAATTGAGACCGAGAATGATTGGGTCGTGATTGGATAATGGTTAATAGAAGTGTAACAGGTTGTTGTCAATAACTTGAGACTTCCTGGTATAGGAAAGACTCTGCTAAAAATTCGGTGGACCTTTACATGAATTTGATTTAAACCAACACGTTAAACAACTAAGTTATGGAACCAAGTTGTTTAATATTTTTTAAAAAATATATTAATCAGTTTTATTATTTTCATGGACAGTGAAACCGAATCATGCCATTAGTTGTTTTGTTAATGTTAATTGCTGGTGTAGAAAACAAGTACATCGAATTGTTTTTTCAATATATAAAGCGTGTGTGTATATATAAACGTTAAAAGGAATGGCCGACTCGACTCGACTTGATAAAAAACTAAATCAACTCAGGATAAATCATATATCAAAAACTTGTTGATTTTTTGAAAAACAATTAGTCAAAATAAGGTTATTTTGATTATTTAAAAAAAATTTGGTCACCTAGTTTGACCCTTCTGACTAATGATCTGAACCTTGCATTGGGTTGATTTTTGAGTCGGATTTTAAAACTATGATAATAACCATTTTTATTCATGTATTGACTCGGGTCAACCCATGTTAACCCTCTTGACCCGTAACCTGGGCCTTACCCTAATCGACCTCCGAGACGGGTTTTAAAACTATGATAATAACAATTTTTATCCTTATATTAACCCGGGTCAACGTGGGTTTACATTTCGAATCTGTGACCCAGGCCTTATTCTGAGTTGACCCCCGAATCAAATTTTAAAAGTTTAATAATAACTATTTTTTTTATGCTGACTAAAGCCAACTAGGATTTACCTTCATGACACATGACTCAGACCTTACCCAAGGTTGACCTCAGAGTCGAGTTTTAAAACTATAATAATAATAATAATTTTTGTCCTTACGTTGACCCGAGTCAACTATCAACCCCACTTGTGACTTGTGTCTTGCCCCGAGTCAAATCTCGAATCAAGTTTTAAACTATAATAATATCCATTTTTATTCTTGTGATGACTCGGGTCAACCCGACCCGAGACCCGGACCTCTACTAGTGACCCGTGCTTTGTCCCGAATCGACCCCCAAGTTAGATTTTTAAACTATGATAATGATCATTTTTATTATTATATTTTTTTAGTTGGATAATTTTGGAATTGAAAGTTTTTTACAAGGATATTTTAGGAATAAAAAATAAAAAACATATTATATATAAAGACATGTTTCATGTATGTCTCCTATTTTAGAAATACAAAAATACATTTCAAAATTGTTCTAAAGATAAATTTATTATTTTTTTATTTTTATTTTTTTAACTAAAAATGTTTTTATCTTTATTGTTTTTATCTTTTATGTTTTAGACGATGAATTGCATTGTTGTGAGGTGGCTAAATTTAATTCCTTCCATTGATCGTACATGATCAATTTAACTTTTAATTTTATTATCGCAATAGTATGTTAATTAATATGTACTCCGATTACAAATGATCATATAGACCATAGTTTTGAAACCCGAACCGGCCCGGCGGGTCGACCCGGGACCCGGTCGACCCGGGCCTGGAATCGGTCCGGGTGGAGGTAAAAACCCGCTTGGGAGTTGACCCGGTGAAACCCGATCGACCCGGCGGGTCGACCCGGAACCCGGTCGACCCGGGTAAACCCGGATGAGACTCGACCTTATTTTCTTTGGCAACTGTCTTGCTCTTCGTCTCTCCTTCCATGGCAATTGTCTTGCCCAAGGTTTCTCTATACACTGTCTATCATTTTATTTCTGTACACAATAAAAGAAAAAAATTGGAAGAAACAAGTGAAATTGGAGGGCTAATATCAGCAATAGCAGCCTCCTTTTCCTTTTCTCAATCAAATTTTGTTTTTTTTGCTGATGGCCTTTTAGTTTCTCTCCTTTCTCTTCTTCAAACCCTTCTCCTTCCCCTCAATCTTCTTCGTCTTCTTCTTCTGTACAATCTCAGCCATCCACTTTGCCTCAATCAACAACGGGGGGTAATCTAGAGCTCCTAGGAATGGTCACCCACGAACAACACTGCTGGGTTTGATCATGAAGCTTTAGAGAGAGGTGCTAAGGTTTTGAGAGAGTAATCCTCTTTCTCTCATGCTAAAAAGGTTGAAACTTTTCAAGGTGTCCACAAATACAATCTGTAAGGGTGCTTTTACTTTTTTGTGTTTTTGGTGGTGGGATTCATGGAAAATTTATGGAAATGGGTTTTCGGGTTTGCTTGTTTACAAATATAGTCTGTAAAGGTGCCAGCAAAAAAAATTCATGAAACCCAATAAACTTTTCGTTGGTTTTGCTGGGTTTTTGAATTGGAATTGGATTTTCTTTATTGAGTTTTTTTATTGGGTTTTTAATTGGAGGTATTTTTGTAAAATTTCTTACCATATTTTTTTGGTCTTGTACAAGAAATGACAACATCAACGTGGATGGGGTACAATTATACAATTCATGAGATATGACAGGCAAAATTAATTACGTTGCCTAAACTAAAAGTTGCTTTTTGGAGCATTTGCTTTAACGAGGAGTTGAAATCTAATAGGTTTTTTTTTTTGGGTTGACCCGGGTCAACCCATCTGACCCGTGACCCGATCATTAGACCGGGTCGATCACCGGGTCGGGTTTAAAAACTATGATATAGACTCAAATCATAAGCTTATACCTAAACTATTCACAAATTTAATCATTTTATTATTAAATGAACTCATGTTATATTACATATATTTAACTCAAACATACCTACTAATATTGTGTTGTTCAAGGTTGTTAAAATCGTGATTTTAACACGGCACGGAAAGCTGCACGCAAACTCGGATCGTAAAAACGGATCGTAAAATCGTAAAAAAATCGTAAGGAATTTTAAAATACATTAAAAAAAAATTCATGCTTCAAATAAAAATTCATACATAGTTCAAGCACCTTAAAAATAATGCTTCAAATAAAAATTCATACATAGTTCAAACATCTTAAAATACATGGTTCAAATAAAAGTCATCCTGATACATAATTTAAAATAACTTTTCATTAACTAATAATTAACAAACTTAAAATAAACAATTTGCTGGTGTGTCATGTAAACTAAAATCAGCTTCATTCCCTTCATCTTCCTCATTATTCCTCAAGCATTCATCACAATTCACAACTCAGCAGCAGCAGCACTCTAAAATAAATTACAATAAATCCATTATCACAACTCAGCAGCAACATCATCAATCATCACTCTAAATTCTAAATTCCAAATTCAAGGTAAGAAAAAACAGAGTCTCTCCATTTAGACACTGTCACACACACACACACTGTCACCGGTTATATTTCAATCCAAAATTCGCAGGCATACTCTCAAATTGATGGACACTTGAATATTAACATGTCTCAATAACAGATTAGACATCATTAAACTGTAAAGAAACGGAATGGTAAGAAACTAAGAAGCTTACCTCTGTTCTGAGCAGTGAGCACCGACGCTGAGAAGAGAAACGGAGTAACGGACTAAGCAACAAGACTCACAGTGAATGTTTGCAGTCAAAGTTGGAGCATGTGAATTCAATCAAACTAACATTAACATCAGTGATGAGACTAATAAACGGACAGGGACGAAAAAAAACCCACTTGAAGACTAGAGAAACAAGATAAACGGACAGTGTAACTTACCTCGTGAAGACTGGAGAGACGTCGTTGACCGTTGTTGTTGTGTGGACTGTGATTCTCACAGTGGCCGGTGGAAAGAACGTCGTCGATGATGGAAATAATGCAGATGAGGGACGAGCGAGGGCTGTGACGGTGATTGATTGTTGGCTGAGAGGAAGACTGCAAGAGATTAAGAGGTCTCAGTCTCAGTCATGGTTGTTAAATTTGGGATTTTCAATTTAGGGATTTCGTGAATTACTGAATTGTGAATGTCACTGAAGAGAAGACTGAAGAGAGAAGACTGATTCGGTGAGTCACAGTAACTTTGCCTTCGATCTGTTCAAGCCAATAGGCGAGGGACACGTGGCAACTACACTGAATTTTGTTCTCCTGCGGGCAAACTCGTTCAATCGGTGGTGAAATCGCGATTTTAGGCGATTTCACCCGATTTTAACGATTTTAACTGTTTTTGACCCGATTTTACTCATTTCCGATTTTTATGAACGATTTAGCACGTAAAGTCTATATTAATTCGTAAAAACGTACGATTTTACGACTTGAATCGCGATTTTAACAACCATGGTGTTGTTTATGAATTGAGATAAAAAAAAATTAATTTACATCATAAAAAAAATCTAGCAATACACACATGTAAATTACTTTAAATATTTAAATGTTCTTGATGTTTGAAAGAAATATGACACAATTTTATAAAAACTAAACTATATAAATAACAAAACTTTCACTCTTGTAATATCATATAATAATATTAATTTGAAGCAAAGAAAAATAATATTTGATTGTTTTTCAAAGTGCTTTTCACTCAGAAATGTATCAAAATAATATTTTTTTTATTTTTTAAAAATTATTTTTGATATCAACGCATAAAAATGATCTAAAAACACCAAAAAATATTAATTTAAAGCAAAGAAAAAAATAAAAAAATTTCAAATTTTTTTAAAAGCGTTTTTGAAACACAAAAACAAACAGGGTCTTAGGCTTTTGATAATAGTCTATCTAGAATTAAAAAAAAAGTCTTTTTTCTTATCTTACATGTTCATCAAACTAAAATTTATAATATGAGTTTTAGATTGATTTAAATAATAATGATATATTAAAACAAAAGCTAAAAGAGGTAAAGAAATGATTGTGTACACTTATATTTTTATTGTGGATTTGCATGGTAAAATTATCATTTTCCCTTCCATGTTGAAAACTATGTAACTTGCTTTCAAAGGCAAAATTATATTTTTCACAAGACTCATTTATCATTACTAAATTGAATGAGGATAGAATAATATTTTAATTTTTTATTTGCACAAATATAATGTCCAAAATAATCTTAAAAGTTAAATTTGCTTAACTATTTGAGTAAGGGCATTTTTAGTTTTCTATCTTTATTAACATAGTGTAGTGTAATTACTAAGATACCCTTAAAAGCAAAAAATCTGTAAATTAGGTCAAGGTGCTTTTTGGTCTTTTTGTTATGTTTTATTTTTGTTAATATCATATTGGGTTAGGAGTACTTGGGTCTTTTGATAAATTAAATAAAAAAGAGAAAAAAATCTTTAGGGTGTATAATGCACACACCAATAGGTGGGAGACATCCATACCTTTTGGGTGGCACTTGTAACACCTTTCAATGGCAAGAAATAACCAATCACCATCTCTGCCGATGGATCACATGGAGGCACTTCTAATGGGATGACACGTGTAAGGCATTTCGCAGTAGTTAGGTGGTGGTTTAATTTTTTTTCTCCTTCTCTCTTTTCCCCTCGGAAAATGTGTCAGCCCAACCAAATTTAAATGTTGTCCTTCATTTTCTTCTTATTTTAATTGTGGCCCTCATTCTTTTAATTATTTTTATTTATTTTGAATCCTTTTTATTATTATTATTTTTTCAAATTCATCCCTTAGTATTTTATCCTATATGGTACTTATATCAAATTTGATCATTATTCTTTTTATTATTAATTTTTTTAAAATTTGTTTTTCAATTCCATCCCTTATTATTTGATTTGATTTAATTTTTATGTTAGTTTTGGCCCATATTATTTTAATTTGTTTTTCCTTTGTTCTTTTTGTTTTTTTTTAATTTCATCCTTCAATATTTGATTTGTCTAGAATTGAGCTTCATTAATTTTTTTAGTGCGGTGACTTGAGTCACATGTATGAAATATTAGCCTGGATTGAAATCAGTCTTTTTTTTTTCTGCTCTTTTTTTTGCACCAATTTTATTTTTTGATTTCATCATTCAACATCGGAATTATTGATTATTAATCTTATTCGTTTCCCCCCTATTTTTTTCACATATTTTTCATGCTAACTCAGATTGGCTTAAGGTCACGAGTATAAGATATTAACCCAAGTTAACATCAATTTTCTTTTATAATTTTTTTAAACCTATTTTCTTTCTCAATTTCAGCTTTTGACATTCAGTTTATTAAATATGGATTTTTTAAAAAACAAAATTCTATATGCTTTCTATGAGAATGTCACGACTTCACAATCTAGGTCATGAGTTTACCATGCTAACTCGGATTGGATTAGGGCTTTTTTTTCAATTGTTTTTATTTTTTTCTTTAGCATTAAGGTCTATAACTTGAGTAATAATTTTTTTTTCTTTAAAACACACTAACAACACTTTAATATCATTTTTTAAGATTACAAATGACATTGACTTGGCCTAAGGTGACGTGCGAGCCACTTGTCTAGTAACAAACATATTGTAAGCAATTATAATTCAAGGTTTTTTGTTCAAAACATTTTTATTAGTCTTTGTCTCTCTTAAAAAAATTTAATGTTTTATTTTTTTTATTTAAACACATGACAAAAGGAGACTCATTTTATGTTCATAAATTTTAGAGTGATTAGCTCAATATGTCTTTATATTTTTGGCCTCGTATTAAATCTATACCTATAATTTTAATTTCTTTCAATTTATCCTTATATTTTAGTTCATTCTTCAATTTACCCTTGTAGATATTTTCATGCAAATTGATGAAGATATTCTCATATGATAAAATTCAAATCCAATCTATTTTTTTATATAAAAAAACCATGAAAAAAAATAAATTTTAACATCTTATGACAATTCCTTTTATATTTATTTTTTGGTAAATTAGGCGGGTTTCGAATTTCTCAAGTAATGATATTTTTGTTAATTTACATAGTAATATCTACTAAAAGGATAATTAAAATATAATAATGGATTGGAAGTAATTAAACTTGTATAGAAAGATTAGGGACTAGAACAAAAATATAAGGATATTTTGAGCTAATTTCCCTAAATTTACTATTGACTAGTGCTTGGATATCTTTAATACATAACAAATTAAATCTAAAACATATCATTCTTTAAAAATATTACCAGCGTATTTATATTTGTATCTATATTAGACTTAGATTATATTACAAAGATTTAGATGTGGATTTTCAAAGTTATTTTACAGCCTTAGATTATATTATATCCATATCTCTATGTATGTTTATATGTAGATTTGTTTTTGCACAAGATGCACTATTTTATTAAAAATAAATTTATATATTTTATCATATACACTAGAAATTATAATTATAAAAATTATAGAGTTTTTTCATTCACTTGAAAATTTAATTGTTTTTTTGTAACAAATATCACAACTTTCTAAAAAGTCAAATATAATGCAAGGTATTGCACTTTTCATTTATATTCTATCAAATTCCCAAGTATTTTGTAAGTTTTACCTTATTTTTTGGCTATTCTATTTATTCTCATGAGCTTTGGGTGGAAAAAAAAACATAGAGAAGAAAATATTGTTTATAAAAAGGAATAAAAAAGAAAAGAAAAAGGAGAGGAAAAAGGAGATAAAAGAAAGAAATACGTATAATTGAAGATAAAGGCAAAGAAGAAAAATGTTTTGAAAAATATATAAAAAAGAAGAATATATAAAATAAAACTAGTGTTAAAAATTGATCCAAATTGAAAATAATTAAATATCAAGCCCCAAAGTGAAAACTCAACTAAAGACAAAGCCTTGAGAGAATATATTCATAAAACCTTACGAAGTTTCAAGAAAATCCTATGCTCCTAGCCAAACAAACCATATGCTAGGAATATAAATACAACACCTTCTCTCTTACTTTAGACAAAAAAAAAAAAAACCACTCAAAAGAAAAAAAACTGAAAATAATATTTTTCCTTTTCTCTCACATATCAGACTATCCGTTTCTCTTTTTTTTTTGTTTTTTTTCTTCTTCTCTTCATTGTTGTTTTTTCCTTTTATTTTTCTCTCCAACTGCCATCTATCAAGCCATCACGAACAAAACCACCAAGCGCCACCCAACAAGCCATCAACCATAAAACCTTTTAGAATCACGAACCATTAATCTCAAATCCTCCAATCTACCTATACCTCCAACCACAAAGAACTAAAATTAATTTCCTCATAAAAGGTGGCAATGAGCAGCAATAACAATAGTAATGCTAGACATTAGAAAAGCAATATAATGAGCAACAACAAATAGTAACAATAAAGAATAGTAGTACGATAATTATTGTTTATCGATCTCCTAACCCAAAGAGTTGCAAGCTACACAACCACCAAAATTGAGAGGAGAGAAGTGTCTTTGAGCCACTTAAGCTAGCACATTCTGATAAAAAATGTTGTTATATCTCTACAAATACCCCCACAACTCTTTCATGATTTATTCTTTTTTCTTCGGCTAATCCTAGTTTTAATTTTGTTTTGTTATTTTTTTCTTCATTGTCTTTTGCTTTTATATATATATATATATATATATATATATATATATATATATATATATATATATATATCTTTTACTTAGTTGTGACCTGTTCATAACACCTACAAAGGCCAGAGATCATCATGGTTCTTTAAACATATAAGGATAATTATCAATACACCTAGAAAGGTTTGAAAGGATGAGCTATGCAATTTTTGGTTGAGTGATTTCAATTTTATTTATGTATATGATATAGATTTCAAGGTTGATTTTAGCTTATTTCTATGATCTTGTGTTGTTAACATCACATGAGTTTGTTTGTTTGTGTTTCTAGATTCTAGACCTTAATGTTAGCCTTTGGTTATTTGTTTTTGTAGCTACGAGATGTGTGTCTTGTGTTGCCAGGTTAGTCTTGGTTTGATATAATCCTTTCATACTAATATTTGAGTTGGTTCAATTAATCTTTTTACATGCATAATGAGAGTAAGTAGAGCTTAAATGTCCATTTCATCTTGATAAATCGAAACCAACTCTAGCCCAATAGCTTCTTCTCTATTATTTTGAGTCTTTTACTTATTTATAATAAAAATGAGAATCAAGCATCTTCTGATGCCCAAGTTCTCAATCATTTGAATTCTAAGACTTACTGACTTACTAGCTTAGACCTAATAACAAATATATTTAATAGGCTTAAACAACTTGGAAAAAAATATGACCTATACAATGAATTTCCTGTAGATTAAAAGCAAGTACAATAGCTTTTCTAAGGTTGATGTCTTTGAGTGATTGTTATCTCATTATCTTGCCATATATGTAATCACTCTCTCATTAATCACTCTCTCATTACAAATTCTATGTAGACTAGTTTATAAGTGTACTGGTTTTCTTTAAATTTAAGTGGTAAATTCTTATCCTTTTGCTTCTTCATGTTCATCTAAATTTATCTTTACAAAAACATGACAACTAAATTAGGGATCATGTGATGGTTAAGCTATAAATGTTTATTTTTTAGATCATATTATTTGTATTTCGAGCATTCTTCTTTGATTTAAGAATTTTTTTCCTTAATTGTCTAGTCGTTTTAAGTTTCTTACTTTGCTTTACTATTTGCTTTTATATTTATTTGTTTTGATTTATTATTTACTTTAAGCTTTTGATTGCTTTGATTTTTATATGTTTTTGCATGTTTTAATTTGCTTTTGCTTTATTGAGTACTAAGCTTGAATTTGTTTATGTTTTTATTGCTTATTGTTTTTCTTCATGATTACATGTGTTTGGACATTTATATATATACCTTTTTTACTTGGTTGATGAGATTAGATATGGAGTAATGTTCATACACACATTTAATTTGCTTTTGCTTTATTGAGTACTAAGCTTGAATTTGTTCTTGTTCTTATTGCTTGCTGTTTTTTCTCTATAATTATATGTGTCTGGACATTTATATATATACCTTTGTGTTCTATTTAGTTGATGAGATTAGATATAAAGTAATGTCCATACATACATATGACAATACTTGGTCACACGTACCCCTTTTCAAGTTAAAAGTAGGGAACTATAGTGTCCTAGTAGGGTTCACCTTAGACTAACTGTAAACCCTTGATTATAATTTTTCTAGGTTATTTTTCTCAAAACATAACAATGATCCCTCACATCATTAATCAATTACAATGAAATTTACACATTAATTTCATCATCATTTCATATAATTTATATAAATTCCAATACATAATTTCAACTAAAAATATAAATTGTAACATCTCTCATTTCTTTCCAACATAAAGGGGTATGACACTTTCAGCCATACAATGCTTCAAAATGAGTCATTTCTATAGTGGCCTAATAACTATTGTTATACGTGAATTCTACCAGAGGCAAATATTCTTCCTAACAATATTTGTTGTTCAATGTATGTTATAAATATTATGGTTGTGATGATGATGATGTTTGTGGGATTGAGACCCAGGACGATTGGGTCGTGATTGAGTTATGAGATGTGAGATAGTAGAAGTGTAAACAGGGTATATGTTGATAACTTGGGACTTCCCGGTATAAGCGAGACTTTGTCGAAATTTTGATGGAAATTTCGGTGGACTTTTATATGAGAACTGTATAAAAAAAATTACCCGTATTTTTATGTACCAAATCGTAGGAAAATAACTATAAATGCATATGAAAGTATGGGGCATTACACTAACACTCCTAACATATTGACTCTCTTGAGAAAATTACCTTGTGATGTGATATCTAAAATGATTTTCGATGGAAATTTCGGTGGACTTTTATATGAGAACTGTATAAAAAAAATTACCCATATTTTTATGTACCAAATCGTAGGAAAATAACTATAAATGCATATGAAAGTATAGGGCATTACACTAACACTCCTAACATATTGACTATCTTGAGAAAATTACCTTGTGATGTGATATCTAAAATGATTTTCGATGGAAATTTCGGTGGACTTTTATATGAGAACTGTATAAAAAAAATTACCCGTATTTTTATGTACCAAATCGTAAAAAAATAACTATAAATGCATATGAAAGTATGGGGCATTACACTAACACTTCTAACACATTAATTCTCTTGAGAAAATTACCTTATGATGTGATATCTAAAATGATTTTCTTTGATTTTATATCATAACACCTAATGGGTCTTAGATCACCGTTCTATAATCTATAATCTAAACAATGAAAAACTCTTTTTTAACAATATAGGTCAGTCAACTTATCCCTACAATTAGTAACCTGGAATTAGCTTTTAAGATCTTCCAATTAGGAACATCATAGGTAAGTTTGATGAAAATTAAATCTTAATCTAATATCATATGTGCTTATTAACACATACTCTAAATGGTGTGGGGGAATCACTGTTCCCCCACACACATTTCACTGTGGATTACAACAGTAATCCACAGTGATTCTTCCCCACTCTTCTTCTTCTTCTTCTTCTTCTCTTTTTTTTTTTACTTTTCCCTTTTTTTTTCGTTTTTTTTTCAATTTTTTTTTCTAACTTTCCTAATTTTTCTTTTTTTTTATTTAATTTTTTTTGTTTTTTCCAAAATTATTTTTGTTGATTTTACTTTTTAAATATTGACCTGATTAAAATTTTTGGTTTATAATTTTTTTCTTGAAAATACTGTGGATTGCTGCGATGTTTTTCCACATAGTTTTTCTATTTTATTTCTTTATTTTTTGAAATTATATTTTTTGATTTTTTTTAATATGAAGCTGATTGAGAATTTAGTTTTGTAATTTTTTTCTTTAAAACATTGTTTATTGCTACAATGTTTCTCCGCATGGTTTTTTTTATGATTTTCTCCGAAATTATCTTTTTTTATTTTATTTTTTAATATTGAGCTGGTTAAAAATTACAGTTACAATATGTGAGGAAAACACTTTAACTTTCCTCGAAAATTACTGTTGGTTGCTACAATGTTTTTTCCTACATGGTTTTTTTCTGTTTTCGTTATGTTTTTCCCTAAAATTATCTTCGTCAATTTTATTTTTTAAATATTAAGCTAGTTAAGAATTGTAATTACAAGTAAATACAAGTTTTTCCTCAAAAAACACTATGGATTGATACAGTTTTTTCTCACATAGTTTTTTTCCAGTTTCTTTTGTGTTTTTTTTTTGTAATATTTTTTTCCAAAATCATTTTCGTCGATTTTATTTTTTAAAATATTGAGTTGGTTAAAATTTAACTTTGTAATAAAGCTTAATCATGTGGGGAAAGTATTGTAGCTTTGCTCATAAAACATTGTGGATTGTTACGGTGTCTCTCCGCATAGTTTTTTTTTGTTATAATTTTTTTCAAATTATCTTTTTCAATTTTATTTTTTTAATATTGAGTTGTTTGTGAATTACAATTACAAGTCATTACAAATAAGGCTAAATCATGTGGGGAAGCACTATAGCTTTCATCACAAAACACTGTGAATTGCTACAGTGTTTCCAACATGATTTTTTCCCCCTTTTTTGGTGTTTGTTTTTTTTTTCTAAAATTATCTATGTTGATTTTTTTTTAATATTGAGCCAATTAAGAATTTAGCTTTGTTATTTTTTTTCTTGAAAACACTGTGAATTGTTGTAGTGTTTTCCCATGTGATTTTTTTATGATTTTTTTTAAAATTATCTGTGTCGATTTTTTTTTTAATATTGAGTTGGTTAAGAATTATAATTACAATAAAGCTAAATCATATGAGGAAAGCATTGTAGTTTTTCTCACAAAACACTGTGGATTGCTACAATATTTCTCTAAATAGTTTTTTAGTTTATTTTATTGGGAAAAACGCTATAATTTTCCTCACAAAACATTGTCAATTACTGCAATATTTTTTCTCATGGGTTTTTTTCCTTCCAAAATTATCTTTGTTGGTTTTTTTTAATATTAAGTTGGTAGAGAATTTAGCTTTGTATTTTTTTTTTTGCTTTTTATTAACTGAAAAGCTAAATCATGTGGCGAAAGCACTGTATCTTTCCTCACAAAACACTGTAGATTGCTACAAATCATTTTGTTCAGTCTCTAAGTTTTTGATCACCAACACAACTTTTTTTTTTCGTCATGAAATATTTGCTCCATCATACCTTTAATTTCTATTACTTATCTAGCGCTGGTTCACAATTATAACATTATCAAGTGCATTTGTTTTATAAGCCCGCGGCAGCGCATGGGCAAGTCATCTCGTAAGATTTTAAATATGGATGATAAGAATGTCTAAGTTATAAGTCATCACCATAAACAATTCTAACTTAATCCAAAACTCTAACTATAACATAAAGAACATTTGTAGAGATAAGGGTTTAAGAGTACTTTGCTTGATATTTCTCAATTCCAAACTATGATTAATGGTACTGGGGAACTACTTAAAAGTTTGAAGAAGTTAGACTCTCATAACTAGGAATTCATTGGCATATATTGTTGTTAAAAACACCTATTTAAAAGCTTACCATCAAGATATTAACATGATTTTGGGATCCATCTTATAGGTGTTTCGCTTTGAACAAACATCAATAATAACTTCAAATTCCTTATCCATTATACACAATATATTTCCATCATCATAAGATTGAGGTAGGTAATTGAATTGGTAAGCTTCTAAATAAGGATGAAAATCAAGAAAGAGAAAACAAGAAAAATGTTCTAATGGTTGACACTAGAAATTCTTAGAATAAGTATTCAAATAAAATTAAAACACTCTAAAACTAGTTCTAAAAAAGGTCAGAATCTTAGTGCTTGAAATCTTTAGTCTAGTATTGTTTCCATTTACTATTATAATAATACCCTCAATTGACACTTATAAGCCATTGATTGATATTAAGGAAACTAGATTGCTTAAATTAGTGCCTATAATTGGTCCCAAAAAACAATGATTGATTAAGGTTTATTTGCACTAAAAAATCCTTGATGGGTACTGGACTTAAAGGCTTATAGGTTTGGAAAGAAGACATTTTAAATTTTAAAAATAAAAGAACCGAAGCGCTTCTCCTCATTAATATTCAGGGTAACAACTTATTATAAGTCTATTTATCTCAAATAGTATAAATGAATAGCAAAATCATTAATCTTGGCATTTAGCAAAAACTTTTCTCTCTTTTTTAAACAAAAGGAAGAGAATATTTGAAAAGATTTGGTATATAGGCATTTAAAGGCCTTTTGATATGGAATGAAACCCTAATAAATCTTGCAAACTAGTTGCAAAGCCTAAAATGGATGCATGCATGACTAATTTTAGATTCTTGTTGAAAACCAATGGGGAAATATTGCTTGACAAGTTCAAAATTAAGAGCAATAACATAATATGACCGAATATAATAGTGTCAAATATGATAAAATACATATCATATACAAGATGCAAATTAGTAAAGATCTTGGCCAGAATAGAGGAAAAAATAAAAATTAGACAAAAAAAATTTCTAAAAGATTAAACTTATAAATAGATATTTCTTTTGAAACACCCACTTTGGTTTGGGTTCAGAATCTACTAACTCATGATAGAAAAGCTAAACTAAAATCTACAATACAATCTATTATGATGCAGGCACACCAAGAGAACAATTTTAAAGTTACAGTAAATCACCCAGGATAAGATTAATCCAAGCAATACATAAGCTTTCATAGTATGCTCATATTGTATAACAAGGACGAAGCCAAATTGTTCAAGCAAGGAATTTAATAGCAAAAGGTACAAGGTTACAGATTTAGAATCAAATAGCTACCATATATTCAATGGTGTTCACAGGTAGTGAACATTAAAACTCATCAAAATAAACGAAGAGAAATTTTTAAATTACAAGTACATAGGTGTAGTAGGATGCCAATAAAGTCCCATAAACATGGTTTCACAAACATTTAATAAAGAGTTTACCCATAAAGTCTACACAAAAAAATAAAACCACTAGCCAAAAGAGGAAGTAACACATGGCTTGCACACACAAACACAAATAACTCAAGCATGCAGATAAATCCACTTAACATACATAAAAAAAATACATTCTTGAACAAAATCATAAACAGGGGAAGGTATACCTAGATAGTTAAAGGGAAGATTCTACTAGACTGAGCTATGGGGTTGGGCTCTTAGTGGTGACAATATTGCTTCCTCTAACGATTCTTTTTTCAAAGTCTTGGTCTTTTTTTTTACTTCGAATTAAAACCCCAAAACCCTAACTCTTTTTTTAATTTTGTCATTGTTTTTTCTCTCTTAGTAATTGTTCTTCTCTCTTTCTCTTTATATATCTCTTAAACCCTAACTAACCTACTATTTATAGTGGAGGGAGAATAACCTAAATTGGACAGCTTGGAAAGCTATAGGCCCTATTATTAAAAAAACACATCTTCACCATCCAAGAGTGAAGACAAACAAATGACATCAAGTGAGGTTATACAAGGAGCATAAACATACTTTCACATGATACATAACAATAAAATCACCAAGGGTGAGAGTGTTGTGCAAGTTGTAAGCTTGTCTTGACCCGAAAGACATAACCAAACTCTAAACAACCCCAAAATTAGTGAAATTGACACCTCAATTGGGTCGAACAATGCCCATATCAGTGAAAATGATGAGAGGTGGTGGGACTTGGCTGAGAGGAAGGTTGTTTATGAGTTACTAGGGTTCATCTTTTATCTTTAAAGAAAAATACGAAGAGAACATCTGAGAATTTATACCAAGGGCTCAAAACGACAACGTTTGGTATGGTTAAAGTTTAGAATCGTCCTTAAATTTCAATGTTTTTTCATTATTAATCCTCTTAAACTTTTAATTGTACAGTCAGAGACAATTCAAACCAAACCAAAAAAATTATCTCAATTGGATCTTTAGCCGAAATTAAATAGGCCCCTCAATTTCTTTGTTTTTTTATTATGGTCTATGGATTTTTAAATATCTTCAATTGAAGCCAAGAATAGCTATAAAATCTAAAATTTCTTCAATTAAGCCCCTGTTAGAATTAATGAGACCTCTCGAGTCATGCCAATTTAGCATTTTGGCCCTTAATCCTTAATCGTTTCAATTTTAGCCAATTTCTCTTCAATTATAACCCTTAAAGTGCTTCTCAAATAATTTTAGAGATTTATCTTGTCTAGTTTAAACTTGAGAAAGTTTGAAAAGCTTGTAAACATATATACTTTTATTTTCTTGGAAAATATTTTGAAGGTTGAGGTAAAAAAATTAGGTTATGTCATCCTTAGCTTCACTTGTCCATTTATAAGTTGTCTTGCAATTCTTGATCTTAGTGAACTCTATATTAGACAAAGCATAAAACAATGTGCTCATTGTCTTTACATATAATTTCTCTTTGGCCTATTAGTCTACTCACTAATAAGTTTATAGGTTTGATAATTATATGTTTGTTATGCTAAAAAAAATAATTATATGACTTATTAGTTATTTAAGATTTCGTCTGATAAATCGATTATCTTTAGAAATTATATCTGATAGGATTAGTTGATTTTCCATTCATATGTCTTTGGAGTTTTGTCAAGAATGGTCATGTAATTTACTAGAGATCTTTCATGTTCTAGATACAAGTACAAAGCTTTTTAAAATATTTTAGGGCTAATTTTTAAAGAGTTAAGTTAGACCCTAAAAAGCTTGAGTCACAGTAAATATAACACCAAAGAGTCATCTTCATGCAGAAGTCACATCAATGTGAAAGCAAACACCAACTTTACAAGAGTTGAATTAGGCCTTAAAAAGACATGATCAGTCGCAGTAAATATAAAAATAAAACGGATCTTGAAGTGAAAGGCATGATTCCAAGTTCCATGTAATTTCAAGAAATATCAGATAATAATGAGCTTCTATGAACATAAACTTGGCAAATAATGGTTTGATTTTGTTAGAACCAGGAGAAATGTAAACCCTTGAGCGAGCAAGGTCCTCTTCCTAATAAAACAAAATCACTGTGTTAAAGATTTGAAACTTTGATTATTGAAAACTTCTGCAGTTTACGTATTTTGTTTTCACCTAAAGATCCAGCTTGCAGGAGAGAGGAGAGAAGGGAGAAGGGAGAAGGGAGAAGGCGATAAGAAGCACGTGCACATCACTATAAGAGGAAGGAAGCACATAAGAAGAGGCAGTTTCACTTGACGCATTCTTCCTCCTTTGGTCAAAGATGAAAAAAGAAACTGAGAGCAAATTACAAAGGCAGTGAAACATGAAAAACAAAACGTTAAAAATAAAAAAATAAAATAAAAAACCAACCACCTTCCTTTGCCTTGCTTTGCTCTCCTTTCTTTTCTTCTCTTTTTTTATTATTAATTAATAACATCAATGGATGGATGGATTCCACCATTAAAATTCCTCAAAACAATCACTCTCTCTATCTATTTTTTTTAGAGAGAGAAACATCAAAGAATAATACTTCCCCCCAAATCTTTTTCGTGTTTTATCATCATAAAAATAAATAAAACCATGGATAAATAGAAGATAGAGAAAGGTATAGAGTGTTTTACTTGAAAGAGAGAAAAAAAAAAACCCTTGAGATTTGAGCTTTTCAGTGAGAGAAACTGCTGCTTCTTTACACTGATCTGATCGGCAGCAGTTTTATCCGTGGGATAGAGAATTCAGCTGTTTAAGGTGAGACCCACAAACAAAGAAAGTCTTTTTTTTTCCCCTTTTTGAAATCTGTATTGGTTTGATTTGATGGGATAGTTGAATTTTGATTTTGGATAAAGATTGATGCTTTTGACTTCATTGCTTGGTTGGATCTGTATCCTTTCTGGGTTTTTCCTGCCTTTGCTTCTCGATTTATCGCATGTTAGATTTGATGTTTTGTTTGTCAAGTCCAATATGTTGTGACTTGTTAGGATTTGAAGTTGTTGTTATTAGTTAGTTGCAGTTTGTGTTAATCAACAACTTGTTTTTGACAAAAAAAATTCTTCTTTTTTATTTGCTTTAATTGATTGATGCAGCAGAAGGAAAACCAACCCAGTTTTTGTTTTTTAAAAAATGGTTTTTAGAGATGTTATCAAGGAACCAAAAGTGAAGGTGGAGAGGCCAGGCTGTGATTCATCGGTTATGGTTGGCTTGCAAAATTGTGTTATTTCGCAGCCTCCTGTCAACTTAGAGCAAGACTTGGGGTTTCTTGAGAAGAATTTGCATATACTGGATTGTGTTTTCTCAGGGAGAAATGATACCAATTCAGAAAATGTTGGAGTTGGTTTGTTTGAGAGGGAGAGTTTGAATGCTGATTATGAACCTATGGACACGGGAGAGAATCGCGATGGGCATGCATCGGAAGACAGTCTCTTGCCTGGTCTTTATGATGATGCTGCAATGTATATTTTGGCTTGGAGTTGCAGATCGGATTACCCCAATTTGGCTTTGCTAAATAAGAAATTCAAAGCATTGATTGAAAGTGGGTGTTTATATAAAGTGAGGCGGCAGCTTGGGGTCATTGAACACTGGATTTATTTAGCTTGTATTTTGATGCCTTGGGAAGCTTTTGATCCTGCAAGGGAGAGATGGATGCGGTTGCCGAGGATTCCTTGTGATGAATGCTTCACGTATGCAGATAAGGAGTCTCTTGCAGTAGGGACTCAGCTACTTGTTTTCGGGCGTGAGTTGTTAGGGTTTGCTGTTTGGATATATAGCTTGCTTACCCATGACTGGTCCAGATGCCCTCCAATGAACTTACCCCGTTGTTTGTTTGGTTCAAGCAGCCTTGGCGAAATTGCTATTGTTGCTGGAGGAAGTGACAAAAATGGATGCATTATGAGATCTGCTGAGCTTTATAACTCTGAAGTCGGCACTTGGGTAACATTGCCAGATATGAACTTGCCCCGTAAGCTGTGTTCAGGCTTTTTTATGGATGGAAAATTCTATGTCATTGGGGGCATGTCAAGCCAAACGGATTGTTTAAGTTGTGGTGAAGAGTATAACCTTGAGACAAGTACATGGAGGAGGATAGAGAACATGTACCCTCTTCCCAGTGCAGGCCATCCTGCAATGCGTTCTCCTCCACTGGTCGCTGTTGTAAATAATCAACTTTATTCTGCTGATCAAGCAACCAACGAGGTCAAGAGATACAACAAAACTAATAATTCTTGGAGTGTTGTGAAGAGGTTGCCAGTTAGGGCTGACTCTTCTAATGGCTGGGGATTAGCATTTAAAGCATGTGGTAGCAGCTTATTGGTAATTGGAGGGCACAGAGGTCCTCAAGGTGAAGTTATTGTTCTCCATACTTGGGATCCTCAGGACAGAAGCACGGGCAGATCAGAATGGAATGTTCTTGCTGTCAAGGAGCGAGCAGGTGCCTTTGTGGCAAACTGTGCTGTAATGGGATGTTAATGCTCTCTTTCATCCCTATCTTTGGTGCAAACCTTTGACTTACAGACAAAACCAAATGTTAAATTGATTGCGAAGGTGACTTGTTTTGTCATTATCATTTTTATCGAGAATTTTACAATGTTAACCTGTACTTTATTTCTATTTTGATGCTTATTGATTTCATGGCACATGAAAGATGGTTTGTTATCCCGATGTGATTCCCACTGAAGCAGGATCTTGAGAGGAAGAACTTGAAGGCACAGCCCTTACCTTCAGTATTTTTATATGAAGTGGCTGCTCTCAAGACGTAAACCTGGACACATGTGATACCATGTGATTGTAAGCCCATAATTATCTATTTGTAGCGTTCTGTATTTGAGTTGTAAAAGGTAATCAGATGATCATAATTGACCACACGTTGGAAAATCTTTATGATTTGGTCTGGATCTGCTCATTTCTTCTTTTTTCTTTTTCTTTTTTTTTTTCTTTTTTAGGAGGTGCTCTGATTTTATTTATCCTCACGGATTTTTTTTTTTTTTTTTTTTTGTGGTTTCGTTGTTGAATAGTATTTTTTTTAATCCATTCATAATGTAGGAGTTATCTTTATGGCTGTTTCATGCCTTGCTTTTGTGGTTATGCTCCTTCTCTTCCCGGCATTAAATTTAATTTCTTGAAACTCATGTTTGTTCCATTCTGTGGATAGCAATGGCTTGAAACTTGGTAGGAGAGGGTATATTTTTCTGATGCGGAATTTTATTAAAAAAAAGCTCTGTTGAGAACAGGATCAGCACTGTGAGTGTAGAAAAACTAACAAGTCTGTTTGAATCCTGAAAAGAAGCTTGTGTTTAGAGTATTTCTCTTGCATGTCAATGATAGCACATGAAAACCTCATAGTACTATAGTAGTCTAACTTGCCGTACCAGAGTATAACTGGATGTCCAGAGAGTTAGGGAACAGTAAAATCTGGGAAAACCTCTTTAGAATCCAAATACCTTCTTTTCTTGCCGGCTAGAGGTTTAAGGCTTGGCTTGCAAATGATGTGGTGATTGGCTCTGGACATTATGTTTTCTGGTCTGAATTCCAGGTGAAACAGAGTCAGCATCTGGTTTCTTGATTGTTTGCTCAGAGGATAGAGAAGTGGAAGGTGTGGCGCCATGGGAACATGGGCATGGTATAACTGCTCTAAGAAATATACTCTGGACATTTTGGATGGAAGTCAGTTTATTCTTACTGGAGGGAATGAAGAGAATGGTGGCTATTGGAGGCCTTTGAGGAAAACTTTGCCGTATAAGTTTTGGCAGATCAGTGAGCTGGAGAATGCACAAGTTTTGCTGGGTCTGATTTCATCGAAGAAGCTTGTAAAGTTTCCCAAGTGGTTGATGGAGCTCTGGCATTGACAAATGTGCTGAGTGAATGTGGTTAGACATTAGGTGAAGATAAACTTCGGATTAAATTGAGGCATTTGAGAATTCTGGAAGCCATGTCTCCACTCGAATTGTGTTCTTGGTAGCTTTTCGTATAGATAAAGAAAGTGTAATTGATAGCTTGTCATGTCATCTGTTTTGAATTTGTTTTCTAATATTACCCTTTCTTTTAAAAAAAGAAAAAAAGAAAAAAAATGTAATGTTCTTTTAGTGGTATCTTGAGATTAAAAAGAAATCTTCTTTCCTAACAAAACCAAACTGACAATGACAAAAATGCAATGAAGATGGTAGAATTGCTTGTAATGAGATATTACACACTCAGCATGACTTGTAAGAAAGATGACAAATTTGATATAAATAAGGTCCTTTACTTTTTCCATGTTCATTAAAATAAATAAATAAAATTGAGGGTCTAAATATAATAATAATAATAATATTATGACAGGGTTATTTGAGATTTTCTACTTTTATCTTGTTTTTTTTTATTTGAGCAAACTTTGGAGTATCTAATAGGAGAGATTGGTTGAATCTTTAAAAAATAAAAATTAAGGGAGTTGTAAATAGGGGTATAATAATAATAATAATAAAGAATAAATTTTCTGTGTGCCGTCTAATCTTTAGTTTGTGACTCTTTCAACTCACCACCACAGAGGGGGCAGGGCATGGTCCTTTCTGCAGGACAGCGATGCCATACAATGGCTGCTCGTCTGAGAGTGTTTTAAGAAATTATAGTGTTTCAAGATAATTACTCTGCTTTTGGGAGGAAAAAAAGGGTCTTCCCTTCACCGCTGTACTTGCCTCAAAGATCTTTCAATTGCCGCCTCGAGGTCTTAACATTCCATTTGCAGGACGGCCGTCACTGACTGAGAGGAGAATCGCTTTCTTTTTTCTTCCCCACTGGAATGAAAAGAAAACAGCCTATTTTGAGGGGAGGGTCTACTCTGCACTGCTTCCTAGCAGAAGGTGCATGGTACGTCCCTTCAGAAGAAGATAATGATTGGGGTGGGGTGCCTCTGCGTAAATTGCACTCCCTCCCACCTCTGATGGGACGGGACAGTTTCGATGCTCTTTTGCTTTTTCATTAATGTTTTTGCTTTTTCAAAGTAGGTATCGGATGCCATCACAGTAGAAGCTCATTTATTTATTTGCTTTTTAGCAGCAAATGTCAATCGGTTCTTGCTAGCATGACCTGTCTGAGTGTGATCGATCCAGCCATTTCTTACGAGTCATCCAGTGGCAACCGGCGAGCCTCAACATCGGCGGCGGTCACCGCTCCCAGGTCTAATTTTCAATCAAGGAACAATCAAATAAATAAATCAGACTTTTCATAAACACCATCATTGACTACAAAGCTGAAAAGTCACGGCTCAGGATTGGCAGTGACCCAGATCGTTGAGCCACAAGGTGTCATTTTCATTCATGGAATAATATAATAATCAGACACAAACATTCATAAAGTTGACCACGACGTTAATTTCCCATTACACATGTATCATATGCACACAACAAATGGCATACCAAAATCCTACGGTGGTACAGAGCTGCTGCTGTTGACCTTGGAAACAAAATCTGTCTCGAGCGCCTTAAAATCGTTTTTAACCTGCAATAAGCTGTCAACAATTAATTACTCTCCCTGGATAGGAAAACATTATAAATGTCTTTAACGAGGCAAGTAGCTGTGACCCCAGCAAGGGTGGTCAAACATCTCAAAAGATCTGGACATTAAAGTAATCTAAGCATTTATCTTCGAGGTGTCAGAATGAAATGCACAACTTGAACATTTTGCAGTCATCCCAAAAATAATAATTAGAGAGAGAGAGAGAGAGAGAGCATTGCACACTACTAATTACGAAGAAACCAAAATAGGTGTGAATAATAGAGCTACCGTCACTCCAATGGTGATTGTCCTATTGCCCTTTTCTTTTGATGCGTGCATGCGCACATTTTCTATTTCTAATTAGACAAGTTGTGGTACACAGCTAATGCAGAATCCAAGGAACATCCTTGGCTGGGGTGATCTACACGCCTCCACCTCCTTTTTCAGTCACAATTTATGCCCTTTAGCATTAAGTGGAATCTGCCAGAGTAACCCGCTACCCATAGAATATCTACTAGCCGGTATCATCTTGACATGCCAAAATACACATGTATTCTTGCATGCTAGCCACTATTCCATCAATTTGCTTTGATAATATCATTGAAGATAGAAGAACATCAGAAACTTTTAGAGCCCCTTCATGCAAAACTGCTGAAATCTAGACGTCAAGATCATCCCACCAAGGACTCTTCGTTTCTGACACTGTAACTTTTCTGTCAGAAACTGGTATCCTCCAAAAACAATTAAAGAACAGTTTTGGCTGGTCTTGCATTTGTGATATTGAATAACCAATGGCATGACTGAATGACCCATTGATGATGATAAAATTGGCAACAGTAAAATACTTTCACATAGCAATTGTGTATGAATTCAGTTTGACTCGTTTCACCACTAATCTATCCAAGTTCATTCACTAATTCAAGCACAACTCACATGACCAAATGATTGAAATGAATTGCAAAACAGAACTCAACTCTGTTCCTCAAATTTGTTTTAGCTTATTTCAATTTTGTTATCCTCGGGAATATATGAGACATGGAATGCTAGCGTGCTCATGATAAAAAGCTGGAGCGTATCCTAATCTTGCAGTCAGCTAGCAGCAATATGTTATTCATAAACAACTTTTTATTAGAACAGTATAACCAAAGGTGGACCAGTTTACTTTAAACTGATGAAAAGGAAATCCAGTGAGTGGGAGTCTGAAGAAGCGGGTACCTAGTTTGGGATTGTAGTCATCATCTTACGAGTATGCTTCCTGCATGACAGACATATAGTAGCAAAATACATGGTCTGCGTATGGAGTACTCGGCATGATAACTCTAATATAATGATGAGGTTACTGTATATGCAAGAAACACAGGAGGGTTCCAACTTCCAACCACCGTAAGTGTTTTTCAGGCGATGCTAACTAAGGGCTGGTGCTGGGGAAGGAAGACAGACAACTCTCTTCCTTTAAACACACGATGGCAGAAAACAATTTGATTTGTCTCGTGCATTTTGCCATTTTTCAACTTTTTTCTCATAGCAAGCATAGAACACAAACCCAGCGGCACCAAAAATGGATTGTGTATTGATTATGACACTACTTGAAAATCTCTAGCTTCCTAAATGTCTACCGTCAAATTTGAAGTTTCTTAAAATCTGGTCATCCAACAGTACACATTTGGGATGAGACGTATAATGCAGGATAAAAGAATGATTCATTTAGCATATACTTACGCAATGTATGTGTCAATCAATTGGGTGTTTGTCAGCCTGGCGAGACGTGTAATGTGCAGAAAGCAAAAGAAGAGAAAGGAAAGCACTTGCTACAAAGATCGCATCAAACCACCGGTGATAGAAGTCAAACTGAATTTCTCCACCCAAGACAGCTGTTATGGTTATCCTACCAATAGACACCAGTTCAAACAAAATCAATAATGCTTTGAAAGCAGCCGACTCAAGCAAAAAATAACTAACAAGTAGCACAAACTAATCTGTATTCGTGTAATCTTTCACTTTGCATTTGCATAGTTGCTTTAATTTAAGAAAAGATCAGGAGGGGGAGATTTTCAGAAACTAAAAGGTTTCAATAATCTGATTCCAAGCAAGATCATAGAATGTGTGTGGTTACATGCAGAGCATAAATAGTTCACAGTACAAAAATTGTTGTAAACTGAAAACAGGCAAATCTATGAGCCATCAAGAATAACTTGGGGGTTTCAAGATTACATATTTTGGCAATGCAAGACTATTTCAGCAACCACATTAAAGACTATTTGAGATGCACTAAGGACATTTCAGAATTTAGGAAATTGGGTCCTCAGCTTGACATCCAAAAGATGTTCAGCAGTTTCTTTCACAGATATACAAAAGAAGGGGAAAATGCTAAAGGCAAGCTAGCTGCTAAAGAACTGATCATGCACTGCATAAATTCTTCTAATTGCTGGGAAATTGTGTCACAGCTGCAATTTTGACAACTTTCCCTCACTGAGAAAGTTATTGTTTCATTATGACAAAATAGGGAATGAGAAAGTTTTCTGGTTTTACTGCAAGGGTGTCCACTTGAAAGCTAAAATTAATAGCATGTTTAAATCAATCACAGAGACAATCACAAATAGATCGTTAACAAAATCTAATATGCAGAATCAGTTATTTGACCTTTCATCAACAATTACCATACCTGTACTCAGTTGCTAAGCTTTTTCTTATCAAAAGTATAGAAGAGACAAAGTACATTCCCATAATTTCAGACAGAAAAAGTACAACATTGCTTGAAGATCCACTCCCAACTCTGGAAACGGCAAAGAAGAACTGCATATAGCCAAACAATATATGTTAATTACTACGATAAGCTACTTCTTACTTGCCATCTATAAAACCATCAGCTTCAATAGATTATTACTAAAAGTTAGTTGAGAACAACTTAGGCATGCATCTGTAGCAGTCAAGTCAAAAAAACTCCACTACTTTAGGCTTGTGCATTGATTTGATCTGGTGAGGACAACAAGTCTAGTTGCTAATCATTATCGTTACAGACTCTCATAGAGTTTGGAGAGTATCTTGTAATATGAATTCAGCATTCACCTGGACTAATTAAAGCCATTCATAGCTTAAGTAATCCATAAGGTGTGGACTCAAATTTGTCCCTCTTTCGGAGGTTCTTTGTTGTCCATTATTTATTCACTTATCCGATAATAAAACAAAGGAAAGAAAAAAAAAATACAGAGCCTTGTAGATTTCTCTCTTCAAAGAGTTCATGTCCTATTAAAATCTGTCATGATTAGCAAATAAGGCAAGATAAGTCTCCAATACACAAATTAACAAAACAGGAAATGGAAATCCAAATTACCTTCATGAGATTAGTTAAAAATCCTCGAACTGATATGACGACCAAGATGCCAATGAATAGTAGGGAAATGTACTGTACACCATAAAAATATGAAAGACAACAGCTTCAGCCGTGCAATACTTATTACAATTCTTTTCACAGAAATATCTTTCAGAAGAAACTCTAAAGACTGCATGCAAAAATACACTCTTAACTTTAGTTGATGGTCAAGCAATATTTGCATCACGTGAATATAGCTTTCTAAAATAATCTAAAGCATCCACCATGAGCGAACAGTTTATTATGTAGAAGGCAAGAATCATCTTTGAATTTTGTAAGAATGCATAATCAGGAAACAATCAAACCAATTCTCATCATTTTAAAACCAAGAAATTTACTTTAAATTACTATCTGGTATTGCCACACTTTCTCAACATCATGTAAGGTTCACTTATCATTCTCACTTCAGTTAGCTCCAGCAAAAGGACATGATTTAAACTGCCTAAAATCCTACCATAAAACTCAGACCTTTTTGGCAATGCATCACTGACCCAACTGTTGATAGATTAACTTTGTGGCCCTGTCTTGCTGGAATTTTACTTATGTCACTTTATTTATTAAGTTAGTGATCCTACAAAACATAACAAAATACAATTACAACCTTTAATCATTACAAAAGGTTGCAGGTCACAAACAACACATGCTGGGAGCTTGAACAGTGAAAAGTAACATGCAAGTGATAACATATTTACTATTACAAGCAACATTTATAACCAACCTGCGATAATAATGCAGCATTAATTCCTATGTCAAAGAACTGCAAAAATAAGCTAATAGTCCTTGTCACAGGATCAACTGAGCCAGCCTGTAAAAAGAGTATATTGTATAAGCATTGGGTAAAAAAGTTGGTGTGAAATGATTTAGGATTTGAAATCATACATTGAATTACAAAGTTGAACATGTCAACAAAAGGAATCATTTAGAGGCAGGAATTTACCTCCTTGAATATAACACTTTGCAAAGACTGCACCAAGCAAATAGAGTAATCAGTCACCTTACTTTATTCATGCATTGAATTGAAATTAGAAAAGGAAAAGCATATTAATGAACAGCTAAAAAAGTTCTTTACATTGCCAAGGCAAAAATTATAACATCACATTCAACAGAATTTTGGAATTGAAAACAGTAAAATAAATTATAAAGAAAATTATTGTGTTCACTAAAATGGCAGGTTGTAATTTAATGACAGATCAATTGTTTTCTTTGGTTATAGGAGGTAAACCTTAGTTTTTTCACATTAAGTGACAGACTTCCACTAATCTCTCATTCATACTACAGAAAACATAACAATTCATCTCACATGAGAAAAGTTAGAACATCAAGAAAAGCGACTCCCTAAATCTGATACCACTTGACCAGAATCTGAATTTAATGACATTACTGCAGGATTTTGATTAGTTGCTAATCCATAAATTTAGTAAATCATTATGGGCTTGGCGCTTCAAACCCATTACTGGAACTCATTCAACTCACACAGTCGAAGAGCAATTCAAATTCAGATCTTCAAAAAGCACTTCTTGAACATTGTGTCCATAAAATAAAAATTTTGGGTGGCTAATATCCTTTCATTAAATGGGTACAAGATTTGATGAATAATTCAGAACAGCAACTAAGAATTTCATAAAAATAAAAATTTGATGGATTCAAAAGTCCATAAAAATGACAACTCAAACTAATCACAACCAAAGGAAGAACTGAGATTTTTTGTTTTTAAAAAAAAAAAATTCATAGATTTGAGGTATGGCTATTGGTTGATGCTTGGGTTCTGAAATTGGAAGTGGAAGCAAAATTGGCAATAAAGAAGACTCGTTGTGTCAATAATACCAGCAGTTTGCAATGAGCAAAAATGTCATCTGAATTTTGTTGTCAAATATGAAATTCAGTTTTATACACTGCACACAGGCATTTTTCTCAAGGAAGACAAATCTTAAATGTCTTGAGTACTTGTTAAATGTCCAAAGATAAATCTTACAAGTATTGGAAACTTGTTTATGGGTTAAAAAAGAAAAAGAAACCCTAATTGGTGCCACACTTTTGGGTTTAGTTCAAGCACTAAGGGGTGAGGAGGGATTTGCTAAGGTCCTAGGGAAAATCTTACCGATCAAAATTTATCTACTCTTCTCACAAATCTATCCTTTCTAGGAAATCAACCCATTAAAAAATCAAACCCAGGAATAAAAACACTTATCTGAAACAATTTTAATGGACCTTAAGGTAACATTTGTCTTCAACCCCCCAGCACACGCACATAGCCCTAAAAAACATGAGTATTAATGAGCAGCGAGGGTTTTTTTTACTATTCATTTCAATTTTATTCCGAGGGAGAAACACAATAGAAACTGAATATCACATGAGATAAATATTATTGCCACACCGGCATGCATAAATCAGTGCACACACAAAAGGCATCCAGAAGATCCTCATTCTTCCATCAAAGAATGTTTTAACCATACCTTAATCATCTTGTACACACAATAAACAGAACATGCATAGCCAAGTAAATTCTGCATGTGACCCCTCCAAGTTCGAGAAAAAGCAGCTGCCTCCTGCAAAGTAAAGGAAGTACAGATAAAAAAAATTGGTTGTTCACAAAGAGGGAAAAAAAAACCATTATAGAGAAATCCATAGATTACAGAAAACACGTTCATTGTTGTTGTTGTTAAAATGGAGATAATTAACACATCCACCTAGTCATATAAGTACCCCATTATCAAGACACACATATAAAACCCTCTCTTCAAGTGACCAAACTCCTTTCTCTGAACCTGACTACTATTTTCCCTATCTCCAAATTCACAACAAAATAAATCAAAGACTCAGAAAACCCTAATTTCAGCTGTGAAATGGCATATTTTCATCACTTCTAAAGTTTGGCAAGTCTAATAAGTCTTAATCAAGATATCTAAAAGTCACAGTTTGACCTGCTAGACATCAGAGTGTCATTTAATGTACTCTCAAGAAGGGTCATGACCTGAAACTCCATCTAATAACTCTCCCACTTATTTAATAACAAAATATCTCATCCATGAGCTAGAAAGAAATTGAGAATGATCTAGATTTGCTAGAGCCAAAGAGAATATACTAGAAATGAACCTTAGCTTGGCGAAGCTCATATATTTCCAAAAATAGCTGCTTTGAAAGCTCTTCTAAGGCTTCAACCTCTGCTTCCATGGTTTTGATATCTGAAAAGGGGGGAAAAGCACTCTGTAACTATGAATCATAAGAAGCTCGGGGACAAACTAAAAGTTAAATGATTATATCGTGGATGATAAAACAAAACCCATTACAATACTAAAAAATCTAAGGCCCTTTTTAACTGGAAGGAAAAAAAAGGGAGTAGAGATGAAAAAATGTGAATGGACACAGAAACAGGGAGATGGAATGGGGATTAATGAGAATAGTTAATGAAAGGCCATCATTGTGTTTGATATATAACTGGGATTGCAGTGGCGTTGGCAGTATGGTGAGATAGGGGGTTGGTGGTGGTGGTCATGCTGGTTGTCAGATTTTGAAAGGGGGTTTTTTAGATTGGAAGTGGTGATGGCAGCTGTATGCTGGTGCTGGTGCTGGTGCTGGTGCTGGTGCGACAGTAGATGTGCTCAAGTTAATATTGTTGTTTAGACTGGAAGTGGTGATGGCAGCTGTATGGTGGTGCTGGTGCTGGTGCTGGTGCGACAGTAGATGTGCTCAAGTTAATATTGTTGTATTTAAAACCACATCCCATGGTTACAGATAAAAAAACGCCAAACTCTCGTTCTCATTCTTTGATTTTTATTCTGAGCTTCATTTTGATATATTTCCCCTTCCTAGGCTCCAACTCCAAGATATAACTAGAGCTTAAGAGTATGACTACAACAATGACAAAACCATGTTCCAAAGCTATGTTGGGGAGAAAAAAATGTGTACACAACTATACACAAGCAGAAAAGGTATGAAGATTTTTAAGACAAGAATTACTCAGTAACTTCAGCCACCTTGCTGATCAAAATCTTCATCACCAATTCACTAAAATTACATTTACTTACAATTGTAACAACTTGTACACGATATCTAGATAATAACTGGAACTAACTAAACAATTAAAAGAAACATCATGAGATTACAAATAGCTACAAATTTAATAACCACTGAAAGTAAATACAAACAAAGTAGCAAGCAAAAAAAAACTCTTAGCCTGTGGAAAAACCACATCTTTTCATTTCGATATTTACTTGAGAATAACTTATCAAACAATATTACCTTGCTCCTTTTGATCATCTTGCACGGATCGTACAACTGTGCCAACTATCCGTTTGAAGAAAGATCTAGCATTTAACTTCTGCAATGTACAACCACAAGTGAGAATGTCTATGTACTAGGATTTCTAACGATTGATAGTGATAAAAACCATGTGTAAAGTATAAGGTCTAAAATATTTAACAAAGGGGGAAAATATTTGTCACATAAAACATGATGGCAGGCGTGTCCCCATAAATATATATACACATGTTTATTCATGTGCAAGAGTGAGTGCATGCACTTGCAAACTTGCCAACACATGTGGGCAAATAGGATGGTGAGCCAAATGATGTCATAAAAAAGTGAGACAATCAGCAAACTCAGTTTTGCATCTAGTTTGGGCCTAAACCAAATACCTTATTTGTCACCTGGTCATTAATACCAAGCAGAATTCCTACAAGTGCTTTTTCCCAAAGTCAGAACTTCAGGGAAAAGAGGTTGCAGCAGAATTTACACTTTTTCCTCAAACCTGGAGGAATATAAATGTCTAGACCAGCCTCATTATGTCTAGTCTAGAAATGAGCTTTTTTGTCTAAGGAGATACATAATTTAGGTAATTGATAAGTGGTAAGATAACGGGATGAAGCAAAATTAGTTCAAGTTATCTCTTAAATGTTCCCTAAAACATATATTCTATCCACTAGAACTCCTTTAGGGTATTAAAAGAATTTCCTAGTATGTGGATTGATACTGACTTATGATTCTAAGATTTAACAACTTGAGGAAGGGAGCACAAATTTTTTAAGGTCATTTAAACATTGCTATACATTTTTCTCAACAACCACCAAGTGGAGTGGCAACTATCCAATTCTGCCCCTAGCATTACATAATTGTTTGATATACATGTCAAATTAGATTTTTCTCTTTTTTATTCATGTATTATAATGTCTTTTTATACACAGTCAAATAGCTATGCTCTCCCTAATAACATATTTGTTTCTGAAGTACATAGATTAACATTCTGCCCATGTTTCTAGTTTTATCTCTTTTAAATGTGTTTTATCCAGCCTAACTTTAGAACTGTATGTAGAAAGTAAATTTTCAACACAATTATTTGTGCAATAGGTGTTGGTTGCTCCAGTTTAAACCTCTCCCAATGAGATAACTTTTTCCATGTTTTCTCTACAGATTTAGAACGTGTTTGGGAACGCAGCTGACTGCACGTTTCCAAAATTTTGATTTTTTTTGCTTTAAATTAATTAATTTTTGTATGTTTTTTGATCATTTTGATATGTTGATACCAAAAATGAATTTTAAAAAAATAAAAAAACATTATTTAGATGCATTTTCAAGTGAAGCATTTTGAAAAGCAACTACTACCACAATAACAAACACGCTCTTACTTCAATAATAAAAAGCTGACAATAAAATTTGTATATTTCAAGCACAATGTCTCCCTAGGCAATAGATGCTTTGATAACTTTAAGACATTGAGCAAGAGTGGAGTGTAAATTGGAAATTGAATTTGATTAAAAAAAAGACAATGAAAATCAAATCTCATCCAAGCATATTGATTTTTTAAAGACCTGATATCCAACATTTGCTGGAAACAGAAACACTGCCATGAAAATGCACAAGAAAGAAAGTAAGAAGAAAAATAGCAAGATAAGAAACCTCCTCCGATCCCTGGATTCGTTCCATCTCCATTTGAGAAAGGACAATCCTCTTTTTCTTCGCAACACAAGTCTCAATGGATTGCATTAATTGTCTTTCCAAGGCTTTGATCTCTGAATCCCCAATTTCTCTACCATGTTCAACATATCAAGTCATTAGAACAAAAAACCAGCAATTACATAATTGAATAAACAACAGACACAGTGAAAGAATCTGAATGATTTTAGCACCATAAATCTATTCCAGAATATAGCCAAGTGAAGCATCAAAACTACATGGCAATGCTTGTAGGCAAAGCCATGAAATATCATTGGTGCAGAGAAAGCAAACAACTTGGTTATAAAAACCCTTTACATGTCACAATAATATGCTGTGAATATCTAATTTCTAGTTTGGTACAAAGAAAGCAAATAAATTGGTTAAAAAACTTTTTATATGTCACACAATAATAAGTAGTGAATATCTAAAATATATCATCTGTACATAATGCAGCAAACTCAAGTGTAATTTTGACACTTCTGAAATATTAGCATGCATGGAAGAGCAAATCCGTATCGAGTGCAGTAGATACTTTGCTCAATTCCAGCACCACTTGTGATTTACCAGAGTGTAATGAATTCCCACCTACCCACTCTTACCAATAATGAACCTTAAATTTGACGATGCATAAAAAAACTAAGGCATGATCCCATCCACAGGAAGTGAGGAAGCTTTAAAATAGTACTGCAGATAACCCACTGAACCTATTCTCTAATGCAAAATTTACACAAAGACACGTCCTCTTTTGCCATTTCTGGTATTCATCCACATTTCTTGTCCAGATGAGATTATATGTTGACAATGTTTCTTCAATGTTCAATCCACTCTTTGGTCTGTCTCTCACCCCACAGTATATCTGACTATGCTGATTCATGAATCATGCGACATCCTATCGGTGAAGGGTTCGGTTATTCTTGCATAAGGAAAAAATAGGTGAACGCTATGTGCCTTTCACTGATTAATTTGCAAATCATAAACATGTTCACTTGCTTTGTCAACACAGATGACTCTATATTGATATTAAAAGACGTGTTGTAAAATAATCTGGCACCTTAACATTCTCTAACAAAGCTACATATTACATTTATACTTCCACCACTATTGCCTATCCAAAGATAGTTGCAATGTCATATAAAAATGTTGGCTATAGAAGAATGGAGGTGCTACTGGGCAGAAGAATTTGAGCCAAAGCAAACTCTTTCTACAAGAATTAAAAGACGTGTTGTAAAATAACTCTTTTTCCAGTTAATCAGCAAATTGGTTAGAAAAATGTACATAGGATGCACCTGGTTTAAGATAAAAAGTAGTGCCAACACACAGCCACACAAATGGTATAAAATCTTGTAGAAAGAAACATTGGCCAGTATTCTTTTATTTGATTACCTAATGAAGAGAGATAAATAACTGTAGGGTAAATTCACAGCTCCAAAACCAGACAAAACAGCCATAACAGTGACACCAATAACCCCAATTCTGCTGACTAGCTGAGGCATTGTGAAGAAACCTGGAAATAAAATTATGAAGCATAAAAGCAGCATAAAATGTAGGTAAGCTTCTGAACCACCACATCAATAAGTGAATTCTTAGAGTAACAACAAGGTAAAGGTGACAGAAGTAACAAAGACAAAGGGAAATAAGCAGCAACTCGGGGAAAAGTAGATTCACTCCCATCTTTGGAGTAATCAGAGAATAGAAATTATGTAGCCAAAAGAGAACTTGCATTCTCATTTGGGCTAAACAAGAACCTTTATCAGGCGAAGGCATGGGGAAGTGAACGCCCATGCGCCAAAAAGCATAGAGAAAGGCAAACAAGAATATGATGGCTCCGAGTGCAGCCCTTTCCCTCCTCACGCCTGAATATATATATCATGTATATATCAAAACAAATTCATCAATGCGATGGCACAAAGAAAAAAAAAACACACATACACACACACGCATACATACATACATACCGTTGTTGCGAAGCATCAAGTAGCAGTGATAATACGGCAACATGAAGACAAGTAACAATATTAAACAAAACAGATCCACCTTCCAATTTATCCATCTTGCCCTTCATTTTACCCCAAAAAACAAAACCCAATTATTAATTTTTGTAAATAGAAACAATAAAGAAAAGAAGATTAGTTAGAGTTACAGACTGTTTGGAGAGGAGAGGGATGATTTCGAAGAGGACAAGTTGAAGGAGATTGCAAGAGAAAGCAAAAACAACACTGAAAATGATCTGAACCAATGCTCTTTTCTCTTCGTATTCTTTGTAGAGTCTTCTGTTTAAGAACCAAAGACCTGCCCATCCTAATAGACACAGTGATCCTACCACCACTATTCCTTCAAATATGGCCCCCAATCCCCAACCCATTTCGGATCTACTCTTCTTCTGCTACAGCTACAACTACTACTATATTGACAAATCTACACTGCCCATCATTTTCTCTCTCAATCTTGCTTTTGCTTTACCCGACTTTGTTTCTGTTTTCATGGAAAATCGAGCGAAACGTTTCTTTCTTCCACTGTTTCTGTTCCTCTCTCTGCTTCCCTCTCTCTCTCTCAACCCCGAAGTACCAAGGACTAAGCTATAACTTCGTCACTGTAGTTTAATAATTATTAAAATAAAACTAATAATTAATAAGTCCTATTTGTTTAAAAAACTATATGTATTTATTCTCTATATTTTCTTAATTCATTTATAATTTGCTATTTTATCTTTCCATTTTTCTTTTAAAAATAATAAAATAAATAAAATAAAAGTTGGTAGATAAAGAGATTGATTAAAAATATTATTTTGAAAAAATACATTATATTAAAAATGCTAACAAGATGAAGAGTACTATTTTAAAATCTAAAGCGCTAAGTTTCCAGTAACTCAAGTAATCTAGAGCCTAAATCAAACTAAATTTCAATAAAATCCAAACTAATTTAGTAAATTGGCTTGGAACTCGGGTGATTCAAAGTTTAAATCATATTGAGTTTTAATAAATAAAAAAATTTGACCTGAACAACCTAGTTAAAAACTTGAATTGACTCGCAATCTGTTAGTCTAAAAAAAATAAATAAAAAACTAGGTAAATAAATATTTATTTTATATATATATATATATATATATATTTTTAAAATAATATATTTTTTATTTTTTTATAAAATCTGACCCCGTGACTATAGACTGGGATTAGTTTTAAAAACTAAAGTCAAGAGACTATTTGAATATTTCTAATACTATCATGATTAATTGGCCTGCAAGTCGAAACTAATAAAAGAGGATGGATTTGCTTAGACAAAAATCAAATAAATCAACTCAAGACTTAGACTCCGTTTATTTATAGAAAAATTGTTTCTTTTTAAAAAATGAATTTCGGAAAAAGTAAATTCCTGAAAAGTAAATTATTTTTCGATGTTTAGTAGTGTTATGGAAAATAAACTGGAAAACACTTTCCAGTGTTTGGTTATGTTATGGAAAATGCACTGGAAAATAATTTATTAATGAATTAATTTTTTTTTCAAGTTTATCTAATATATATATAATATTTAATATAAATATTTTATCACTTACAATAAAAGAATGAAATCTAAAAAGTATAATAATGAATTTTTTTTTTATTATATCCTATATTCATACAAAGCTTATTTTATAAAATATAACTATATATGTCATATCATATTATAGAGAAATAACCTTGTGAAATATTTCTTAAGTAAAACCTATTAATATATTTTTTGTGGTTTTAAAAGCTTAAAATAAGTTTTTTTTTTATATGAAGAAAGCCAAATTAATTTATGGTAAGAGTTATATATCTGGGTTTTTTTTTTTTGTATGAAGAATTTTTAAAAGATAAATAGATACAAAAATATTTTGATGGGTTTTTTGGATAAATATTAATTTTTTTATACGGGTAAAGACAATTATCCCTTTAATATCCATTTAATATATATCAAATAAGCATCAAGAAATAAATATAAATATCTAACATCAAACATAGTCATGTATAAATATTAAGTTTTGATGTCATATACATATATATTAGTTCAAATTACAAACATAAATATGCTAGACCGAATTAAACAAGTAAACATACTTGTCAAATAACAAACATAGTCTGAACCCAAATTTTGAACATAGTCAAACCATCTTAATAAGCAGGCCGGTAGTAGTGTTGGTTCATAAAATTATGAACCCAAATTTTCCTCAAATTAGCATTTTTTGCCATAAATGTTTTTGCCAACATTTGATTTTGAACCAAGTGATTAAATGCATCCCCGAGAGTGATCTCATCAAAACCTTCAATTTTCTTCACTTCTGTATACAGCGCATTAACATCAAGTTGATTTTTGTTGAGGCTTTAAATTGCAAATGCTATATCTCCAATTTGTTAAGACCATAACATTCAATTTCTCGATGATAAAACCGTTTTGAAAATTATACAATTCATAAGTTCACAACGATCAATAGACATTGCACAATGAAATCCATATAATTACCGGCATAGTCCCACAAATTTATCTATATGTAACAAATATAATCAAACACTAATCATAAATTAATCAAAGCAAAATAAAACACAAATTTATGTTTATTGGGTTCTGTTATAATTCCCCTTACATTTTTCTCGGTCTTGGTTTCTCTTCTGTTATAAACTTCCTCTCGGTCGGTTTCCATTCCCCCATTACATTCCCCATTCCCCTGTTCCCATCCCATTCCCCCGTTCCCATTCTGTTCCCATCCCATTCCCTCATTCCCCACCCATTCCCCTCTCCCTCTCGGTTTGTATAATTCTCCAATTCCCTGTTCCCATTCCGACGTTCCCATTCTGTTCCCATCCCATTCCCCCATTCCCCTCTCCCTCTCAGTTTCTATAATTCTCCAATTCCCCTGTTCCCATTCCCCTCTCCATCTCGGTTTCCCCCGTTCCCCAATTCTCTCTCCCTCTCAGTTTCTCTCATTCCCTCATTCCCATGTTCCCTCTCCCTTTCCAGTTCTCCTCCCACTCTCCCCCGGCTACTTGTTCTGGTAACGCTGGGACTTGAAAGAAAAAAAAAGAGCAATAGTTGATTTTCAACACATTAACTGATCCCCCCCTTTACTTTGCCTCTCTCTCTTTGTGCTTCCACCCGGGATATGGTGGCCGGATCCGGGACGGGGTAACAGGGAGGGGCTGCTTTTTGCTGGGGAAGTTTGGGGATTTTGCAAAAGTATATTCATAGTAATCTTCCCCCTGTTTTGCCTCTCTCTGTTCACAGAAATCTCCCCCCCGTTTTGCCTCTCTTTCACAATAATCTCCCCCCCCCGTTTTGCCTCTCTTTGTTTGGTTAGAAATTTCCCCCTTGTTTGGTTAGAAATTTGAGCTGCCGAATGTGAGTGATGAAAAAGAAAACTGTCATGGAAAAAATGTGTTTTTTGTGGCTTGCTTGATGAATTTGGTTAGTTTTAACTAGTCGAATGTGATGAGGTAAGATGAAGAAGAAAACTGTGTTATGGAAATGTTATGGAAAAAATATGACAGGTAGCAGATTTATCAAGAATATCAAAGGATTTATGCCATAATTTTTACAGATCTAAACGAAGAAGAAGATAAAAACATAAAGGAAATAATAGAGGAAAAAAATACTTGAAATCAATTGGTTCAGAAAAATGCTTCAATTGTTCCAGAGAAATGAATTGTTCAGCTTCCAATTGTTTTTGAAAAGAGAGAGAGACCGTGATTTGAGAAAATGGATGTAATGAAAACAAGGAAAGTGTTTTCCTTTCTTTATCAGGAGAAAAACACTTTCCTTCGATAAAATGACTTTTTTATTTTGACCGGAATTAAGTTTTCTTTGACTAGTTTTCCATATTGTTACCAAACATGGAAAAATAAGGAAAGTGAATTCCAGGAATTTGTTTTCCTGGAAACAAACACATCATTAGAAAGAAACTAGTAGGTGGCCGGCGCTACACCGCGGGTTTACCTTATATTTTCATAAAAAAAACTTGGGTCTTGATGCTAGTAGACCCATGGCTAGTTTGGGTCATGCACAACCAATGATCCAAGCCTATTTTGGGTTCTGCAGCTGCAAGACCCAAGGATAGTTGGGTCTTGGCACAACCCAAGCATCACGTGTGCACTAGGGCCTGCCCAACACACAGCAGACACCCAAGCGTCACATGTGCGATTGGTCTGCTGACACACAGGCAGCTCAAGCGTCATGTGTCCCCACGTGGTTTTTTTTCGATAGTGATAACAATTTTTTTAAAATTTATTAATAATAATAGTAATAATAATAATAATTTTTAATTTTACCTTTCAAATCAAATTTATAGCTGTTTTTCAATATTAATAATAATGTTTTTCTAATTTAGTAATTATTTTCTTAATAATATTCATTATTATAATAATAATATTTATAACACAAAAGATAATATTTTTAATAATAATACTTTTGATTATAGTAAAAATAATAATATTCATAACATAAATAATACTATTTTTAATTCCAAGAATATTTAGAACACAAATAATAATATTTTTTATATTAAAACTTTGAATTATTATAAAAATAATAATATTATAACAAAAATAATAATATATTTGATATGAATATGTTGAATTATAAAAAAAAAGAATAATATTTAAAACACAAATAATAATATTTTGATATGAATACTTTGAATTATAAGAAAATAATAATATTTAGAACATAAATAATAATATTTTTTATATAAATACTTTGTATTAGAAGAAAAATAATAGTATTTACAACACAAATTATAATATTTTTTATATTAATACTTAGAAATGTTGAATATTTTTAATAATACTACGTCGAGGGCTCACTTTTTATTTTTATAAAAAATATCGTAAAAATTTATAATATAAATAATAATATGTTTTTAATATTAACAATAATATTTTCTTTCAAATTTATTAATTATAAATAATAATATGTTTTCAATTTAATAATAATATGTCCAAGTCCAACATGGAGATGGACGCAGTCGCGTCCAGACCCAACATGGTGTTGGGCGTGGACGCATCCAAGTCCAACATGGAGGTAGACGCGGTCACGTCCAGGCCCAACGTGGCGGTTGGGCGTGCACGCGTCCACGTCCAACATGGCGGTGAATGCGGTCTCTTCCAGGCCCAACGTGGGGTTGGGCGTGGACGTATCCAAGGTCCAAATAGAGGTGGCCACAGTCATGTTCAGGCCCAACGTGAGGTTGGGCGGGGACGCGTGCAGGTCCAACATGGAGGTGGACACGATTGCATCCAGACCCAACGTGGGGTTGAGCGTGGACGCGTATAGGTCCAACATGGTGTGGACGTAGTCGTGTCCAGACCCAACGTGAGGTGGGTGTGGACGCGTCCAGCCCACATAGGGTAACAAAATTCTCAGTTGGAAGAGTGGTAACAATAATGCACAAACTTCAAAACCATCATTTCAAGCGCATCATAATTTTCAAAATTCTCATGGATATGCATCTCCTTATGCTCCCCCTCCTAAAACAAATCTTAAGGAAACATTGCATGCATTCATTGAAAAGTAAGAGACAATCAACACTTAAAATGCTCAAACTATGACAGATTTGAAAGATACACTTACAAAGTTCGCATATGCTCTTAGTTTTCAGGAGAAATGTAAGTTTTCATCTCAACCACAACAAAATCCCAAAGGGCAATACAATTCAAGTGCAAGTAGCTTCATAAGCCAACACATGGATCAAGTCAAATCAGTCACTACTCTCCACAATGGAAAGGTTATTGAAAAACCTATTCTTGAACCTTGTGAGAAAGATGATGAGTCAATCTCTGAGGGTAAGGAAAGGGTTAAACCTAACATTGCAAAGAAAAGATTAATTCCCCACCAGTATTTTCATTTCCTCATGCCATGACCAAACAAAGAAAAGTCAATCATAATTATCTTTGAAACTTTCAAATAGGTAAGGATCAATATACCTTTGTTGGATGCTATTAAACATGTACCTTTTTATGCTAAATTTTTGAAAGACTTGTGCACTGTTAAGAGAAAACTGAATGTGAAAATGAAAGCCTTTTTAGCTGAACAAGTAAGTGTCGTTCTTCAAAACAATAATGTTTTGAAATATAAAGACCCTGGTTGTCCTACAATTTTATGCTTTATTGGAGAACATAAAATTGAAAAAGTTTTACTTGATCTTGGAGCTAGTGTGAATTTACTTCTATATTCGGTTTTTCAAAGTCTCAATCTAGGTGAGTTAAAACCAACTTCTGTAACTCTTTTACTTATTGATAAATCTGTAAAGGTGTGTAGAGGAATAATTGAAGATGTGTTAGTACAAGTTGATAAATTCATCTTTCTTGTAGATTTTATTATTTTAGATATACAACTTGTTGAAGAATGTAATTCAATTCCAGTTATTTTAGAACATCCATTTCTTGCAACTTCTAACGCATTGATTAATTATAGGAATGGACTGATGAAGTTATCTTTTGAAAACATGACATTGGAGATGAATGTTTTTAACATTTGCAAGCAAGACGATAATGATTTACAGGAAGTAGATTTTATTGAAAAGCTAGTTTATGATCAATTTGAAACTACCTTGAGTAAAACTGGGTTCAATGAATCTGAAGATTTGCAAATGCATTATTCTCATAAAGAAATCAAGGACAAGACAAACACCGAAATTGTTGTCGTGGATCATTTGTCAAGATTGACAATAGATTCCACATCTGACATCACACCAATCAAATATTACTTCCCTGACGAATCTTTATTTTCTATTTCTATAATGCCTTGGTTTGCTAATATTGTCAATTTCCTTGCAACAGGAGATGTGCCAGCTCATCGGAGTACCTAAGACAAAAGAAAGTTTTTGAATGAAGTGAAGAACTTTTATTGGGATGACCCTTACTTATTCAAATATTATCCCGATCAAATATTTCAAAGATGCATTCCCAACAATGAGGTAAGTAGTATCATTAAATTTTGTCATTCTAAGGCATGTGGGGGTCATTTCTCATCAAAGAAGACGACTGCAAAAATCTTACAATGTAGATTCTATTGGCCCACCACGTTCAAGGACACGAATGCATTCTACAAAACTTGTGAAAATTGTTAAAAGTTAGGGTCTATTTCAAAACATCACATGATGCCTTTAAATCATATTCTTGTCATTGAAATCTTTGACTGTTGGGGTATAGATTTCATAGGTCCATTTCCTCCATCATTTGGTTTTGTGTATATATTAGTCGCAGTTGATTATGTTTCAAAATGGATAAAGGCAATTCCAAGTCGAAACAATGATCACAAAACAATGATCAAGTTTTTGAAAGAAAATATTTTGAGTCGGTTTGAAATCCCTCGAGCCATAATAAGTGATGGTGGAACACATTTCTACAATAAACCATTTGAATCTTTGATGAAGAAATATAGAATCACACACAAAGTTGCCACCCCTTATCACCCTCAGACTAGTGGACAAGTAGAACTTGCTAATAGGGAGATCAAACAAATCTTGGAAAAAACAGTGAACCCTAATCGGAATGACTAGTCTTTAAGACTTAATGATGCACTTTGGGCTTATCGAACTGCTTTTAAAACATCATTAGGCATGTCACCTTATAGGTTGGTTTATGAAAAATCTTGTCACTTGCCTGTGGAACTTGAACATAAAGCTTATTGGGCTATTAAAGCTTTCAATTCAAACCTTGATGATGCTAGCCAGCTACGTAAGTTACAAATAAATGAGCTTGAGGAAATAAGAAATGATGCATACGAGAATTCAAAAATTCATACAAGAAGAATAAAAAAGTTTCATGATAAGAAAATCTTGAGAAAAACATTTAATGTTTGTAAAAAAGTTTTGCTTTATAATTCTCAACTCCATTTATTTCCTGAAAAGCTAAGATCAAGATGTAGAGGTCCATTTATTGTGAAACATGTGTATCCTTATAGGGCCTTTGATATTAAGAATCCAAATAATGGCAATGTTTTTAAGGTAAATGGGCATCGTTTGAAAGCTTACTTTGATAATTTTCCTAGTGAAAATGAATCTATTGATTTGGGTAATCCTATTTATAAAGATTGATTATTTTGTTTTTATCACATTGTTTTTGTGTTTCTTTTTTGTATGACTTTTGTTTTGCTAGTTTCTCTCCAACCCCGGTCAAATGGCTTATAACGATACTCTGTAACTCTTAAGTCGGTTCTTTCAGTTTCCCATGATAACTGATATCTATTTATATATTTATTCATTTCCTTGTAAATTATATTTTCTTTGCATCTCTTCTCCACTTCTCATCTAAAAAAAATGGAACCACTCTAAAAAAATTAAAAAAGTATTTTCCTTTTTTGCCTCAAAATGCGATTATAAACATTTACCGTGTTAGGTGTGAAAGATTAAGGTTGTTAATGAATCATGGAATTCCTGAAGATATTTGCTAGATAATTGAAGCAAAGGTTCGATTATCAGGTGAGTCTTGCAATTCTTTTATTTCATACATGCCTAGGATAGGTAAAAGTACTTTTCGCGAAAAAACATCGTGCAAAATGACTGAAAGTTTGTCACAGATGTGCCAGATGGACATATAATGCATAATGTTGTTCTTTAAGAATGGTATCTATAAGTCGTCAAGATAAAATACAATTCATCAAGGATGGCCTGAGTAAGGAGTCTTTAGATAATCTTCTCTTGAGATACATCCCAGTGGAGATGTGTATCGTACAATTCATGATTTATGACCCCATTTTCATAAAGAGCATGATCGATATAGTCTTGAGAATCTAACTAAAAAAGATCTTGTTTGTTAGTTTTTAAGAAAACTGGATGGGAAGCTTATCCCCGACCCATAAAGGGCATTTAAGTCATTCTTGGACGTAAAACCAATGGAAGATGTGAGCCACAATCACAACTACTTGTACATACACATGTTCTGACCAGAGAGAGAGAGAGAGAAAGAGAGAGAGAGAGACTCCAGTTGACCTACATATAGGTGGTATGATTGCATATTCAATTTCTCATCTATAAAATCTTCTCTTCCTTCCTTTCATTTCTACTCAACCCATACATTCAACAAAGTATAGGCGAGTATAGCAATGATAGGTTCCTCATGTCATCAAATAAAGAATATTTATGTTTTTTATGGATCCAATCCTAGGAAAGAAAAAGAGTTTTAAAATCAGCAAATCATCTTAGTCTGGTACTAACTGAGAGAAAGATTCATTTAGTGTATGGGGGAGGCAGCCTTGGGTTGATGGGGAGTGTGTCAACAACTGCATTTTTAGAAGGCAATCAAGTTTTGGGTGTCGTTCCAAAAGCTTTAACCAAATGGAATATCATCGAAAAAACAGTTGCAGAGGAACTACTAGTCTTCTCAATGTCTGAACGAATGACTATAATGTTGACCATGCTGACGCCTCATTGTCTTACCAAGTGGTCTGGGCACATTAGAGAAGATATTTCATATTTCTTCTTGGGCCCAACTGAACATTCACCAAAAACCTATAAGTTTGTTAAATGTTAATGGTTTTTATAATAATTTTTTATATTTTCTTGATCATGCCGTGGAACAGAAATTTCTAACATTTTCAGCACGATAAATCATAATCTCTGCTGCTACTGCTGAACAACTGATTGATCAACTACAATCTTTCATCCCTGTAATTGATTCCTTCATGAGTTGAATAGACTAATCAAACATGGAAAGCCATAAAAAGCTTAGATTAGATTAAAGCCTTAGTTTGTATAAACTTGTGTCTTTTGATTTTATTAATAGCATAATATTTTTTTTATTTCTTATATTTGTTTAAGTGTGTTTCAAGTTTGTCAGTAGTCGTTGCTTCAGGTGATGTCTTTTATACTCTACATTTCTATCTTAGAACATTGAGGACAATGTCTCATTATAGTTGGGGGGAGGGTAGTGGTTGTAAGTGTAAAAAAAACTAACCTTTTGTTGTTATTAAAACCATTTGACAAAACTGTTATTATTAAGATGGCAGAGTAAGGAGGAATTTTATTGATTCTAGAGACGCATCTTAATAAACATTCAAGAACAAGATTCTATCACACACTTCTTATGAAATATTCAGGTTTACAAACTCTCGCATTGTTATCCCTTGATTCTGCTCATATACTTATTTAACAAGTATTTATAAACCATCATTTTCACACACACTTTAACACATGCATGTGGGTTGCACATTGGATCATTACGTTAATTACTTTTTTTGTTAAAGGTAACTAAGGGAAATGGATAATATATAATTTACAAAAAAAATGATAATAAATATAATATTAATGATAATAAAAAGGTAGATAAGTTTGGTTTTGTAGCCTCCCTTAACCTAAGCAATTAAGCCTGAAGGGGTGTTTTAACACCTAATACCCTAAAGTCAACTGATCTGGGAGTTATTAGCCCAGTACTTGTTATATGGGTTGAAGAGAAAACTTAAGAGAATCAAATATTGCACAATCTACATTTTAGTATCTGCAACCAGAGTTACTAAGCTCATAGGGGTGTCTCAACACCTAATGCCTTAAGACCAACTAGTCTGGGAGTCGGTAGCTTAAAGCTTGTTACATGGTTAAGGATGCGTTATGTTTCAAGTTATCAATATAATAATAATAATAATAATAATAATAATCATCTCAACCCAAGGAAGTTAATATTTAGAAAAACATTAGAACAAATTATGTTTTCTTCCAAGCAAAGCCCCATAACTATGTGTTGATAGATATGTTTTCTTCCAAGCAAAGCCCCATAACTGTGTGTTGATAGATTGAGCACAAAAGGAAGGTTTATTAATATATTGATTAAGAAGTATGGAGCTGATATATAAATCTAATAAGAGTTTGTTTATTTGAATAGATCAATGGAAGTTAAATAATGAATGTCTTGCTTTTGGATCTTGCAAATTGTTTTTTTATTTTAACACTTTAATTACTAGGGACCGGTATTAAGCTGGTAAGGGGTGTGATTAGTACTTAAAAGTGCATTTTTAGTAAGGTTTTATATCATCATATTGTATTTAAAGTATCATCAAATTCCCTAACTTGAGCATGTTATAATAACAAGTCCAAGAACATAAGATATCTGTAATTTATGGTAAATGCTCATTTTGAATGTAGGCATATCTCATAATTCAAAGGATTTTTTAATATGTTTAACTATTGAAATTGAGAAGACAAAGAAAAGGGCTAAGCTTAGAGAAGAGATGCTGGTTTAATTCAATTGGAACACTATTCGATTATTAGGTCATAAATGGAACTATAGACCTTAGATTTAGGTCTGGTTTATCTTGATGGAAAGCTAAGATATAGGCCTAAAACATTCATGAAGAGTCCAAGATTCAAAACTACCGTTTTCAAGCTCAAATTTTAGCAATAAAAGAGAAATCTAAATCTATCATGCAGCCTAGACATTGTTTAGTGTTCAGCCCATATCTGGAGTTATAAAAGTCCAAATGAGCTCATTCATTTTTTGGTGGAAAGATGAGACGAATGCCCAGAACTTTCATGAAGATTATTTGTTCAAATTCTGATATTAGCAATGATATTTTGTCCAGCCAATAAGTCAATAGCTAGTCACCAAGTCAAGAGGTGACCACCCACTCAATAATTAGTCATCAAATCAATAGTTCTGAATTTTAGCCTATAAAAGAAGGCATTTGCCATATATTTAGGCATCTTGGTTTTTAGATCAAGATCTTGCTCTTGCTTTGTATTTTGTAATGTTCAAGTTATATTTCATGTTATATTTTCATTAATCTCTTGTTTATGCTTTTCATTTCCTTTACTTTACTTAGTTAACGTATATCATTATTATGTTATTATTTTGTTTATTTATGTTTCTATTCTTCATTATGTATAGCTAAGTTTATTTTGTCAAGTTAAAAAGGTTACACTGGTGTAAGAATAAGTATAGTAAAACTTAACATGGACTTTAGTGTTTGATATTAACATGTTTATAACTATTATTGTACTCACTCTTAATATCTTGCTTGTTAAATGGTTAATATAGATTTGTGTTGTACAACCCTTGGTACAACAAATACTTAACCCTTTCATAGCCTACTGTATGGTATAACCGACACATGTGCTATGAAAGGAACTTGATTTATTGTTGACATAAGTTATCATCATGAATACCTGACAACATTTACAAGTATTGACATTACTCAAATAAGATAATTAATATAATCATATTAATAATTTATAATCCGATTGGAACCTTTTTTGTGTGTGGTTTCCAGTTGAGTAATAAAAGGAGTTTATATTATACTTATTTGAAATACCATTAGTGGATCCTCTAATCTTGACAATTATTTTATCTTTGTTTAATCCTTACATCAATATCACATCTCAAAAGTTCTCTTCAACCATTTTCCATTTTTTACTTGTAATTTTATATAGTTGACCTCCATGTGGTTTGACCCCGGTCTTGCCGGGTTATTTATTATTTCGACACTCCATATATAGTTCTTCTATGATACCATCCATAAATCTTTCTATTTTCTCAAACTCAGAAATTGTCATATCTTTTAGTGTCAGAGTCAAGAACTCTTGTTCTTTGTTTTTTTTGTGGTATCTAGAGTAGTATTGATTCTCAAACTCTTTCCTAAAATCCATCAATGTCAACCTATTTATAGCTCTTCTCTCTTTCACTGTCTCACATTAAGTCATGGCATTATCAAATAAGAATTAAGTTGCACAACCACCCCTAATATCACCAGTGACTGGTATATCATCCATCGTATTCTCCATTTTTTTCAACCATCTTCTAGCTATTTTAGCATCTGTTTCTCCTATAAAGGGCTCACAACCCACCACCATCATGTTTTTAGCCTATCTAACCAGGGCAACAACTCTTTCTCTTGGGGCTGTATCGACTCTTCCTCCAAGCCGAATACCACAACTCAAATTATCTTCTCTAAATAAGCATTTCCATGGGTAGTGTTGGTCGCAGATGGAGACTTAATAGTCCCATCACTGCCCTCGGACCTACTAGACTACACATCCTAGTCTCTCGTACAAAATTTTCTACTTAGAGTCTTGTCAACTCTCTTATCTCTAACTGTGTAGTAGCGCTCGAAACATGAGAGACAATATCTATAAAATGGGTCTTTTTATAGAGTCTCACTCCTACTCACCATACATATCCCCCTCCTATCATGAGAAGGGTTTGTCCTCGTACCTTGCCTTGTACAAACCATCCTGAAATCAAATCAACATCTACTTATCATTAACTATCCTTTCCAATCCCATTAAATCTCAGCCAAAGCTCTGATTCCAACTATAACATCCCTAAAATTTCAAACAATATTAAATCTAATATTACATCATAGTTTATGAAAAACCAAGGAATTTTATTTATTTATTATTATCTCTACCAAAATTTTGGTAGAGTTTCTTTTGAAAACTCAATTTCCCTAGAGTCAACATCATATCTCAATCATTGTTTAATCCATTCAAGATCCATTTAACAAGATCGTTCCTACAATAATCATTAACGATGATGTTTTTATCACATTTTCAATAAAAAATAAATAAATGAACAACTACACTACTTACCACAATGACTAAAAGTTTATGATTACAACTTAATTTATACATTATAATAACATGAAGTTTATATACGCAATACATAATATTTATGAAGTGATTACCTATAAATATCATATCATGCATATTTACAAAATGTTCATTCATTAAAACTATCATATATTAGTTACAATTACATACTTTAATAGTCTATGAATTTGTCACTTACAAACATAAATAACCAAAACACATCATATACATAGGTCCCTAATATGTAATCTAAACCAGCATAAAGTCACCAAAGTAACTAATTACGTTGATCTTGAGATATACCTGAGATACCCATACGAAATAATCATGAATACTTCATAATTAATCTTCACCATTTAAACTAATAAACTTAATTTTGGTACTTCATCAAATAAATATAATTATCAAATATAATACTCCATTTCATATACCAATAATATAGTATTTTCGATTTAAATTCAGCAATCCATATTGGAGAGCCTATAATTTGGATTTCCTTCTTAGAAGTTATTCACTATGATAATTCCTTTAATGAATCTCCATACCACATGACAATTATTTCAATGGAACTTCATGCCATATGACAATTCTGATAATTCCTTTAACAAAATTTCACACCACACGATAATTCCTTCAACGAAATTCCATACTACATAGCAATTCCTTTGATGAGATTCCACTCCACACAACAACTCCTTTGATGAAATTTCACTCTACACAACAATTCCTTTTATGGAATACCAAATCAATTACGACATTCCTTTTAGCAAGCCTTAGTTCATCATTTAATCAAACTCTTTAATCTTACATATTTTAACGACATTCCCATGTACTTTTACATTTAAGAAATTCACAAATTAAATGAAAATGCGTAAAAAAAGTGAAGCGCAGGGCACCTACCTACTATTGTCTGGCGCACAATGGTCCCTACTGCGTGCACAACTTTTAGGGCCTCGCCTGCATCATAATTACCAAGCATATTTTTTCAGATTCAATTATATTCATCTTATTTCAAGCAATTTAATTCACAATTCTTCAACTAATCCAAGTGTTACCCATTTATCTAACATGTCACTTAACACAAATCAAAGATAACAAAATAGTTCTCCATTCAATCTATATTCAATTTTATACAATTCCATACAATTTATAATTTCTTCCCGCTAGACCCAACTATTTAATTTCTCAATATTTCATTGTTTCATTAATTCAACTCAATAAAAATTATTTTTCGCATGATCTTATACTCATTTATAACACAATTAATAGTCAGTATCATAAATGTATAATTTCCCTTTTTTTCTTTTTCTTTATGGCCGTCCTATAGTCCTTCCTTACCTATCAATTTTCTTCATTATTCTTCCATTATTTCACTCCTACAACCACTTATAAAAGTTATAGCAACTCAATTTCTAAGAAATTCACTTTCCCCTCAAATTTCATCTCGAGAACTCCAATTCAATTTTGCTAAAATTTGTTCAAAATCAACTAACTCTTGTTTAAATTGACATAAAGGGGTCCAAACATCTTACCTGGTTACAAAATGTATTTCAAAAATCAACTAGTTGGAATTTTCCAAGGCTTCTCTTTCTTCCTTTTTTTTCTTCACTTTTTCTCTCTAATTCAATCTTCCTTCTCTTTCATCTTTCTATATTTCTAATATGGATGCCTTTCTCTCTCTCAAAACCCTAAACCTCATTCTCTAGCCCTTAAAGGTGAAAGGAAGGAAGAAGACACATAAATGTTCTTTTCTCTCTTACTACACATCATCGAGTTATAATAGATATAGTAGCCAACGATTTGACCGTTTTCTTAAATCTATCTAGTTATTTATCAAAACAGTTATATCATTTCTACTTCTGTTAAAATATACTAATTCGGCCATAAACTTTTCTTTTTCTTAACTTTTCTTTCCCTATTTATTATAATCATTTTCTTATTTCATTTTCTTACACCATAGTTGCTATTATAGTATTCTTAATTTATCCTGGGTTTTACAAGGGTATTTCTTCAGGTGGTAAAAAAAGGCTTGGTGAGGATTCATTAAGGAGATTGCAATCTTTAGCTTGGATTAATAAAAAATACAATATTCAAGACCGGTATATTGTTTGAGGTGTGGATGTAGACTTATCGAACCACGTTAAAAATCAAGTTTATAATTTCTATCTCTTTATTCTTTACTTTACGCAATTTCATTATATTATTGGTTAATTGTGTTTAATTTAATTAATTGCAATATTTATTATTATTAGTGGAATACCTAATTTATCCCCTCTTAGATGTATTGAAAAAAGAAGAACAAAACATTCAAATCATCCACCTACTGGCTATTAAATTGTATTGAGTAAGAGATAATTGGTTATTTCTCATCTACTTTGTTTTAGATTTAGCCATTTCTTTTCCAACTTGCTAATTGAACTTGGAACAAACTCCGATCAATCACTAGATAGTTAAAGCAATGCACACAGCTTGAGAAAATCTTATGTTGCCTCCTGAGGCTATAATTTATTCTTTTTTAACTTTGAGGTGGTTAAGAAATTATTTGCTAAAATCTTTGTGCATCCATGAGCCAAAATAACAATGATAATTTATGTAATTAAAATGTGGAGGTATAAGGCTCAATGGTAAAAATTTTGCCACGAAATCCATGAATTTATTTACAAATTTAAATGTGAATTTGATCTTAGATGATTAATTTTTGCTCTCTCCTAAGAACTTCTGCATTTACATTTAGAAAACAAGGGGAATAGGTTATATATCTCAATGTCTAAGTTGTAATCTCTCTGATAGTTTATTATTCTTTTTTAAGATGGGATTTGAGGCTCTTGATTTGAGTAGAATCTTTCTTCTTATATAAATAATAAGTTTATTGAATGTCAAACTTGTCTAGTGCTAGATTTTGTTGTTTATTGAGTGCAAAATTGCTTGCTAAACATGCTTGTAATTGTGTATTTCCAAAATATCAAATTTTATTTATTAATAGACAAGATAATAGGATTGTAGAAAACATCCATAAAACATGTAAACCATATACCATTTTTGAATGGATGATGTTCATGATGGAATTGCAACTATTTAATAGAACAATAAAATTACTTTATATTTCAGGATATATATAAATAATAATAATGCTTAGATTCTTAGCTAGGCTAACTTTGCAATTGGCATATTTATTGTATAAAATAGGACTTTAATATTGTTTTGCTATATTTCTTATATATTAATAATCACATGGTTATGTAATTTAAAGTTATGAAATACATTTAAGGTTATTAAAAACACTTTTAACAACAGTTTTAACCAAATACCTTTTCACTGCTTTTAGTTAACAATAATTTTAATTCCAGTTTTAACCAAACACATATTTTAATCCAACTAGCAATAGCTAAAAGTTTTTTTTTAATCTATTTTTTTTCAAGATACAACCATAAAAGATACAACAATACCAAACACACATTAAGATTGTGGTGCAGGGTACTTTTCAAAAGTGTTATTTGCTTGAAAATGTATTAAAATTATTTTTCAATTTTTTAATTTTTGACATCAACACATTAAATCTTTCAGAAAACACTAAAAAAGACCCATCAATTTAATGTTTTTTTCAAGCCAAACGCACTTAGACCTCGTTTGGGGCTATGTTTGCACAGGTGTTTCAACAAAATTTGAATTTTATTTCTGCTTAAAACTATTTTCTTATGTTTTTGAATTGTTTTGATGTGTCAAAAATATTTCTTAAAAAATAAAAAGATATTATTATGATGCATTTTCGAACAAAATGCACTTTGAAAAGCAACTGTCACTATACTCTCAAACACTTCCTTAAAAATAGTTCCAAACACAATGTCAAACACACTCTAAATTGTATTGTTTTTATGAATTCAATTGAGATTCTCAATAGTACATTTTTTTTATTATGAAAACAAAAATGCATAATAGTATAAAAAAAAACTTATTAAGCTCCTAGTATAATCACTACAGTAAAACCTTGTATGCTATATTAAGTTAACTAAAAAATTGTCTTTTCACATGAATCCTATTTCTCTAATTCATTGTGTTGAGAGTTCATTTCCTTTGATATTCAAACGCATTAACGTGGCTTTGAAATGTAAATACAATTGTTGAAATACAAGTGCTCACAATAATTAATCCCTTCTTTTATAACATTTAAATCCTATTTTATATAATGAAAATAAGTACGTGAATTAATTGTTTGTCTCCTCAGCTAATGGTTTTTATTTTTATTTTTTATTTTTAATATTTAATATTGAGTTTACTGGAGATATGACTTCATAATGTTTTTAATTTATTTTCTATGAAGTTATTCATATCTCATGACTTGAGTCACGAGTTCACCCATATTGAATTGAATAGTTTTTTGTCTTTTTTTTAATTGATATTTTTCAACTTTATCCTTCAACGTTGGGTTGATTGAGAATTGAGTTTCATAACTTATTTTGATTTGTGTTCTATTAAGTTATCTCAATATCATGATCCAAGTCAAGAATTTGTCAGATTAACTTATGTGACTTGAGTCATTTTCTTTTCGGGCTCTTTTTTGTAATTGATTTTTTTTCAATTTTATCTTTTAATATTGGGTTAATTGAGAATTGAGCTTTATAATTTGTTTTGATTATCACGGTCTCATGACCTGAGAGACAGATTTGGCAGGTTAACTCATGTTCAACTAAGTCGACACAATGTTTTGTCATCTCAATATTTTTTAAAAAAGTTGTATTCTTGAATTTTCTTTAGTCAAACTATATTTTTACAAGTTATCCGAGTTGTCTTTAGACCCGTCAAGTTGATCAGGTCACATTGAGTCAATCCCACATGGTTTATTTTATTTTTTTTTACTAAAAAACACATTAAGAACGTCTTTTTAATGTTAAAAAATTTGATCTGACACGCAGTGTAACCTTAGAACATTATCTAATTTAAAACTATAATTACTGCTAAAAAACACTAACTATCCTATGAATAAAACAACTAACAATCATAAAATATTAATCTTTAATGCAATCAATCCCCAAAAGTACACCTTCATCCTATAAAAGCATGTCACTTACAAAACAAAACAAAAAATTAAAAGTAGAAAACACAATAAAATTTTTTGCATTTACATGTCAACAATGAGATCATATTTGAGCATTAAAAATATTTTAATTTATATATGGTGCCTTGTAGGGGTAGTGGTTTAGTGATTCACACTAGCGGCATTAGATAAATTCAAGGAAATTAAAGAAGTTGCATTTCAAGCTTGTTTTACATGCGACAATGTTTTACAAGTAATCTATAAAGTGCTTTTTTTTTTCTTTTCAATGACTCCATTCTAAACGGTCCAAAACGCCTTTTCCATGATGACTTACTTCAGTCTTTAATTTTCTTTTAACTCATCATGCTTCATTTTACTCATCACCTCTATCACTAACTCTTTTTAGCCTCTTTTTATTAGATATTAGTTATAATTCTAGTATAAGTCGGAACCTTTATTTAAAAAAAATATGTGTTTAGAATCCTTATTTAATTGGTTAATTAAAATCTTTATTGGATTATGATAGTTAGAGATTATAATCTCCCTGTGATATACGGGTCAATGTATTCAGAATTTTAAAAGTATTGAATCAATCAATAAAAGCTTAGGAGGTTAAATATTTGTGTGCTTAGTGTTTTTAACAAATGTTATTAGAACTTAAGTTGATTAAGAAACTAAGAAAGTAAGAAAAACTCTTCACAATAGCATCAACAAAATTTCTTAGGAAGAAGAACTCCCCCACACAAAGATTAGTTATCATTACAACAATGAAACATTGATAGCAACAACAACAACTTATTGCAGACGATCCAACAGTGATTAGTCATGCCCAGCAACAACAAGAAGAGTAGTAGCAAACCATGATAGCACCTTCCAAACAAACTAGCATTATAGCAGAGTTACTTCGCACTGACAACGGTAACACAGTTCCAGCAATAATGTACAATAGTCCTCTCAGTAATAGCCAATTTGAGAGACTTAGTGAATATATCAACGACTTGTTCTTCACTTTTGCAATAGATGATTTCAATCATTACATCCTTTGTCAAATCTCTTAAGAATTTTCTTCAACCATATTGCTTGACATGTATACAAAGTCGCGGCTATAAATCTAGCTTTCATGGTTGATAAAGTGACAATTGATTGATTGCATATTTGAAGATTATAAGATAACTCTTAAACCAACCTTAAAAACATATCTAAAAGTGTCTTTTCTATTATCTTAATCTCTCGCATAATTGCTATCAGTAAAACCAATCAAATTTGATATTTTTCCTTTCTTGTAGAACAATCCACACTCCATAGTACCTTTCAAGTGTGAAAATATCCTTTTAGAAGTCTGAAGATGAGATTCTATTGGATTCTCTGTGTATCTGCTAATAAGACTTACTGAATACATTATTATATATGGCTATGACATATTTGCAATGGATACCTTAAATTTAACGAATTAGAAATTTTACATTAAGAAAATATGATGATGGGTCTTCCTCGAATCACAACCCCTTCTGAAGTTTATGAAGAATGTGTTTTTAGTAAATAACATTGAAATCAATTTTCACGAGGAAAATCATGAAAAGCAAGAAAGCCATCAGAGCTTTTCATTTTGATATTTGTAAGCCAATAACTCCACTTTTTAATAGATGTAAAATATATATAATCACTTTTATTGATGATTGTAGTTGAAAAATTTGAGTTTATTTTTTACAAGAAAAATCTAAAGATTTTGAAGCCTTTAATTGGTATAAAACACTTGTTAAAAATGAAGCTGAAAAACCAAAAAATATGTTATTCGAACAGACCATGATGGAGAGTATAACTCATGAATTTATAAATTTTTATGAGACCCGTGAAATCAAAAGCCAATTTACCATAACTTATATGCCTCAACAAAATGGTGTTTGGAAAAGGAAGAACCGTACTATTATGGATATGATGAGAATTCTTTTTACAGGGAGTGGCTTACTAAAAAATCATTGGTCTAAAGTAGTAAATTGGTGCATTCATATTTTGAATAGAAGTCTCATGGTTGTCGTTAGAGACAAGACATCAGAGGAAGCTTGGAGTGGATGAAGATCAGTGGTAAATCATATCAGAATTCTTAAGTGCATTATTTTTTCCCATATTCTAGACCAAAAGAGGAAAAAGCTTGATGATAAAAGAGAAAAATGTATTTCTCTTCATATTAGTGATTACTTAAAAGCTTATAAACTATATAATCCTAACACACCAAGAAATTTTTTATTAGTTGAGATGTTATTTTTTATGAGGCTAAACAATATGGAGTAATGATGGTGTTAAACAAAATATTCCAATGGATTTAGATGGTAATGATGATGAAAAAAAATAGGAAAAACCTATGGAGAAAGCACCAAAACCAGTAGATAATCAAATTACACCTAATAGTGAAATATCATAATGTGTTAAAAAAAGGCCTATATAATCACAATATTGAGCAATGATGGTGTTAAACAAAATATTCTAATGTGTTAGAAAAAAAGCCTCTATAATCATAATATGGAGTAATGATAGTGTTAAACAAAATATTCCAATGTGTTAGAAAAAAGGCCTATAAAATTAAACTATATAATCACAATATGGAGTAATGATGGTGTTAAACAAAATATTTCAATGGATTTAGATGGTGATGATGCTGAAAAAAAGGGGAAAAACCTATGGAGAAAGCATTGTAACCAGTAGATAATCAAATTACACCTAATAGTCAAATATCATAATGTGTTAGAAAAAAAAAGGCCTATATGGATGAGTGATTAAGAAATAACTAGAATTGATCAATCTAATAATTTACTTACTCATTTTGCTCAATACTCATATTGTGATCCTATGACTTTCAAAGATGTCTTTAAAGAAACAAAGTAGCAAAAGGCTATGGATGATGAAATTGATGTCATTGAGAAAAAATAACATTGGGGAGGTGATGGAGCTTCCAAAATGACAAAAGACCATTGGTGTAAAGGGTGTATAAGAAAAAATTAAAGGAGAATGATGAAATTGATATATATAAAGCACATCTAGTAGCTAAAGGTTACAAGCAATAGTATGGTATCGATTATAAAGAAGTTTTTACTCCGATTACAAGCCATAATATAATAAGATTGATTATTGATTTGGTAGCTTAAAATTCATGGCTTATCTTCTAGTTAGATGTGAAGTTAGCTTTTAAATAAGATCTTCAAGAACAAGTATTTGTTAATCAACCTCGTATTTATATGAAATTTGCTAATGAGCATAAAGTTTATAAGTTGAAAAAGAATCTTTATAGGTTGAAGCAAGCTTCAAGAGATTAATACATTCATATAAATGCTTATTTCTAAAAAGAAAGATTAAAAAAAATATACATATGAGCATACTTTTTTTTCATTAAAATTAAAGATGGAGGAAAAATATTTTTTGTATGTTGTATGCTTATATATAAATGATTTGATTTACACTAGTAATGATGGGGCCATGCTTGAAAAATTTAAGAGGTCTATGATGACTATGTTTGATATGTTTAATCTTGAAAAGTTAATTACTTTCCTGACTTTGAAGTGGTTCAATAAAATGTCATAATTTTTATTTATTAAAAGAAACATGTTCGAGAAATTTTAGATAACTTTCGAATGAAGAATTGCAATTTGATGTGTACACCAGCTGAGTTTGGTTTGAAACTAAAAAGGATAATGAGGGAAAGAAGGTTGATGCCACTATTTACAAGCATATTATAGGGAGTTTAGTGTATTTGATAACAATAAGTTAGCCTCTGATATCGACATAAAAACAACCTAAAAAAACATAAGATAAATCAACCTCTAATATTAGAAAAAAAATTAAAAAAATAAGGCTTATATTCTTTGTACATGCTATTTAAACAGTTTTTCTTCCTAAACTGAACTTAACAAAAGGACGTAAAATATCATAATAAGGCAATATAAGAGGGTTTTTTAGGGGAAAACAAACACAAGGTAAAATAAATGCAAAAATTAGTTTATTATTTATATGCAGGCAAAAATGGACTCTGATTTATCTAAACAAATCATAGTTGGAGAAATAAAGCTCGATGAAATGAACAATGGAAACTACAAGTACTTTAGCCAACAAGAAAATTTATTGTTAGAAAAATATTTATACTTGATAATCTTTATTTCGCGCACGGAAGAAGGTTAAAAAATATTTTTTAATGCTCTAATTGTTTACTGGCAAAAACAAAATATACTCCGCAAAGTAAAACTTGCCTTAGAAGACCTGGTTTCGGTAATCCATAAATTACCAATTAAGATTAATTTAGAAATATATTATGAAGTTATATGTAGTTACAAGATATTAAAGACCTATATATATCTTTCGAAAATGAAATATATAAGAAGACAACCTATATATGGAGTTGTTTGTAAAGTTAAGAAGATTACATGGTGTTTGCACTCTAGAATACCTTGTTTAGAAGAAAGTCATTTATTACAAAACTGAGTGTTTAAGAATATTAGTTTATAATTCTTGTTTAACTAGTTAAATAAAATCCTTATTAAATTATGATAGTTAAATGTTGTAATATCCCTATAAATATAAGGGCCAATGAATTCAAAATTTTAAAAGTGTTAGAATCAATCAATAAAAGCTTGAGAGGTTAAATGTTTGTGTGCTTGGTGTTTTTAACACTCTTCCTCGCACTTATAAACGATTGTTTTTTCATAATAATAAATTACTCCATTGAAAATAAGATTGCATAGATAGCCAATAATAAAATGAAAATTAGCAAAGGAAAATAAAGACACCAAAAAGGACCCTAACATAATTTGGGAATATAACTAGCTTAGTTCTTTGCATGCGGTAAGGAACATTTTGGAAGTATTATTAAGCCTTGGCTTGCTTGAGCAAGTCAACTTGGTGATCAGCTGACATAACCCTTAGTTTATGTAGACTTTCAAATTAAATTCGATGGAGTTTGACTTGTTATGACCCAATTAACCAATAAGTCAAATCGCGACCTCGTCAGAACTAGGTCTAACTTTTTTTAAGATTATGTTTCTAAATGTTGTTTTTATGCTTTTTTTAAGTGTTGAAACGATATTGTACTAGATTGACACAAGTCCACTCGCACAACATATGACTTAGGTTGTGGGTCTTATCGGGTTTAAAAATTTCTTGTTAATGTATCACTTTACTGTTTCAATAAAATCATGTTTTTTAATTATAAGAATTATCTTTAAATTAAAAGACTTTCATGATCTCAAAAAAATTAATAAAATAATATTAAAATAATATCATAATATTTTGTGTGTAATTAAAGGTTAAAAAAAAATTGATGTGATAAAATCATGTCATAAATCTATTAAAAACTACAAAATAAAAATTTTATTTTCATTGAATATTCATGAACACTTTATATATATATATATATAATAATAATTAAGAAAAAAATTGTTAATGTTCTTATAAAAATCTATAATATTATTTAAAAACTATGTCAAAATTAAATAATAATTTAAAGTCCATTTCAATCAAAATCTCAAAAAATAGAGAAACAAAATATCATAGAAAGAGATGAAATGCCTGGTAATATGAGATTAGTCCAGCGAGTCTAACTCAACAATAAGAAGGCCTAGCACATTGGGACCTTCAAGGCCAGGGCCACGTATGTGGCATTCTTTATTTTTTTTTATTTAAAGGTAAATGACATGTTGTTTGCCTTTAAAAAAACATATGAGGTGTTTTCTATAGTGGCAGATGATGCGGCGTCGTCTAATTCTGGGATCCCAAGTTTTTTATAGTCAAAAACTCAAATTTCAAACTATTTTCACCTAAAAAGACGTAATAAGCATCCTAATCATATTAGTTAATCAATTTCTAACTTTAAAACACTCATTAATCGATCAAAAAATAAAAAATTAAACTGAATAGAAATTATTCTCTAATCTCGATCTATTTTTTCCAGCGAGATAGAAGCTCAAAAACATCTCAATGACTTTCCTCTTACTAAAAGGAATCTATTAACACTAAAATTAGCTTTTTTATTAGTTGAATGTAGATAACCGACAACTTTCTTTTAATCTCCAAACTAACATGTGAATAAACTAATATTTTAGACCAAAATATATAATTTACTTGTTCAAATCCATGTATTCCCAAAAAAATAAAAATAAAAAGATGACCGAGAAGAATTCAAATGAGCATTAAAAAAATCAAGAATTTCCTTTAAAAAAAATCCAACACATACTTGTCCAATAAACGCAAGTTTTTAAAGAATAGGGATGGAAGTAGTACCAAGCTTAGCTAGTTTAAACGCTTGATAACTGCAATCCAAAAACAGCAAGACCCTTTTCAATCCGTGAGTCAACATAACCTGAAAAAAAAAGCATAAAATCCAACATATCAAAGTGCTTGAACCAGTGCCAGGCCAAGCACCAGAAGAAAAATCAATCCAACGCTCAACAGAAGGCAATGCCAGACTACACGCACAACATGCATAATCACTGAAGTTGTTTTGAAGAAAAAAGAGACGAACTGTCATCTGAAAGATTTCCAAATGTATATAGATCCACGTCTTTGGATTCCATGCAGTAATGATTTCCTATTAGCATCCCTTAAACGAAAACCCTATACCCAAAACACAATTAAGATCAACACCCTTTTTTATTTTCATTGTATTATATTCCAAAACAAAAAAGGTAAATGTATATATTGAAGGGCATGTGCAGTGTACTGAGGTTCATTTTCATGGAGTGCATGATGAATTTGTTTCAGTTCTCTCCCTCTGAACTGGACATTAGATCAGTGGGGATGGCAGGTCACCATGCAAGCGTCCTCTCTTCATTTTCAATTTTCTTCTAAGCTCTAATATTCATCTATCTCGATGCCTTTTTTAAATATTGAAGGAGAGATCGAAGGAGTTACCTGTTCTTCCAGTCATGCAGTTTTTTTTATCCCAAGAAATATTGTTTGCTACACCACCTGTAATTAAGAACCTAGTCTGCAATCTTCTTAGAAGTCTAAACTCCCACCCTCTATGCACTCTTTGAAAACAACCTAGTGAATTATTTTCAAAGTACCATGTGACAAAAAAAACAAATATTTTCTTGTTTGTTTCAATTGGAATGGCCTTGAAAGCAAAAGATCCTAGAAGTGTAGTGCACAACTCGTTTCTTCAATCCACAACCAATGAAAAAAAAACACAACACTGGTCTGTTTATTTGTTCTTTGCATGAAGCTCTTCATCTACATAGCCATATATGGTAACAAACAAAGCTAGAGATTAAGAAAGAAATGACAAAAAATTAAGAAAAACAAACCAGGGAAGTGATTGCAGAGAGAAAACAACACCTGGGGAGACCTTTTTCTGTCAATAGACAAACTGCAAAAGCAAAACAACAATGAGATGAGCAACCTCAAGAACGGTAAAGACATGAAAGAACAAAAAAAACACATATGAGAAAAAGCAGAAGTACAAAAACAATCTCTGGGTTCTCGAGCCTGGATTTTTCTCAGTTTTAATTTCTTAGGAAAAAAAACCAGGGCCTGAGCTGAATGGCCGGGAGGGTGCCTCTCAAAGGAACCCAAAAATGGTTATAGCACACCCAAAATCAAGCAAAATCAGTAAGAGTGCCTATAAAACATGGACAAACAGAGCTTGTAATAAAAACAACTTGACAAGAAGTGTGCAGCCTAGCCACACAGGAAAAGACCTCACGCCGTGCATGAAACAAACAACAACAAACAGTGAAAAAAAGATGAGACAAAGAGTTGTTGGGGGAAAAGAACGTATTTGGTTCAATTAGAATGAGCTGTTAACAATTTCCTGAGAGAACAACTAACTTGCAACACCAATAAAACACCTTCTAGGCAAAAACAAATATTTATATACATACATCATCCCATTTTATATTTTAAATTTTCACTGAAATCTCTGTGAAATCACCTTTATATTTTAAACATTCCCAAGTATCATCATTAATCGATCTCATATCAATAACAATATCTATATGCATATACTTGATGGTCCAATCAATCCAGTATTTTTTTTAATACCAATAAAATCTAGTATCCTTACATAGAAACATATTAATTTGAAATTTCCAATTTGAAAATTAATCAATCTAGTATTCTCTTCTAAATACCAATGAAATCTAGTATCCTCATATGGATACTCATTTATCTGGCATTCCTAACTTGAAAGCCAATAGATTCAGTATTCTCTTTTGAATACCAATAAAACCAAGTATTTTCATATGAATACTTATTTATCTGACATTCCCAACTTGAAAGCCAATAAATCTAGTATTCTCTTTTGAAAACCAAGTCTTCTAGTAATCCCTTTTTGGATACCAATTATATTACATGTAAAATCATCATAATCACAAACAAATACTATAATTAAACATTTAAGTAATTGCAATTACTAACATCTAGAAAATTCAATTAACTCTATTTGAGATAAGTGTTTCATCTACCTATGGTTGTCTGGTGTACTACGGTTTCCACAGTCTGCGATCCTCCAATAACCTCTCATGCGTAATCAAATCAAATTTATTTTAGGTTCATGAAATCTCTCCTTCTAAGCAATTACATCTGCTCTCTTTCTTTCTTTCTTTCTTTCAATTAAATTATTCTCATCTATTTACTCTCTACTCAAGATTCCTTAGCTAAGATGTCCACATCATTTCTTCTTTTAATTAATTCAATCATTTCCTTTCATATTCTACAAAAATAAAACTTCATTTCATGGTAATGCGTATATCTTTCTAATATTCTCCTCTGTTAATTAATATATCATTCATTCATTAGAATTCATTTTGCTTGACTCTACATATTTTTAACAAATTAAACTCTGATTTATTTGTTACTTCCTTCTCCTCTAGATCGAAACTAGTCCATAATGGTGTGAGCCTCTTCTTTTTTTTTTCCTTTCAATTCCTCATATTTTTACTTATTTAAATCATCTAATCAACGAAGTTCCCACACAATTTACATAACAATTAAAACAATTTCTTTATAAGTTCTAAATCCCCGTTAAGGTTGAATGGAATTCTTGCCAAAACAAGGTATCCACTTAATTTTTTCTTTCCAATCTAATCTTTATCCAATTAATTTGTATTCTAATTAACACATAGACACTCATAATTGCTCAAATCCAAATCAAATAACCATAACATCTCACCTATGGATTCCTGGTTAGAATTTAGGATACTCGCTCAACAATTTCTTTCAATTACTCATTTACCTATTAGTTTTTTTTACATGTATATCAACATCAATCTATCACAATAACACTAATTTAAACATTCAATCATTCTATATATTGTTCTTTCATGCAAAACTCATCGACACATCATTAGAAGTGCATGCAAATCGTAAATCAAAACATCTTACTACTTATTCACAAGAAAAAATGAAGATGCAAAGCCCTATAATCAAGTTTTCTTTTATCTTCCCCTTTTTTCCTCACAAACCCAACACCTCCACACTCAAAAGCCTCCAAAGGTTTCTTGATCCTGGACCAAATTCCTTTCAAACCCTTTTTAATCCCCTTCTCTTTATTATATAATATTTAATTTAATGCAATATAGGTGAAAAATCACACAAATCCTTCTCTTCCCCTCTTCACTCTTCTGGTTAGTTTATTTATATCATGTAATTTTTTTATTCACACAATAACCTCAAGTTCCTTAAATTCTCACTTTAAACCCCACTATTTTATCTCTTTATTTGATTCAACACCTCTATTATCATTTATTTTTACTTAATTTCACCCCTTTCTATTTTGTTCTATTTTCTTTCTTTTATCTTTTTTATCTCTAAATCAATTTCTTTTTTTCATAGGTTAATCTCTACTCTTTCTTATCTAAAATATTTTTCTGACTTCATTAACATTTTTAATAAATTACTAATCCAATAAAATTTTAATCAAGGGTTTACAAGTGCATTAAATGCCCAATGATGACAATCATAAAAAGTTGTGCACCAAACCCATGTAGAGATACAAAAACTCAAAACTCAGCCAACAACCCAACACCTCCACACTCAAAAGCCTCCAAAGGTTTCTTGATCCTGGACCAAATTCCTTTCAAACCCTTTTTAATCCCCTTCTCTTTATTATATAATATTTAATTTAATGCAATATAGGTGAAAAATCACACAAATCCTTCTCTTCCCCTCTTCACTCTTCTGGTTAGTTTATTTATATCATGTAATTTTTTTATTCACACAATAACCTCAAGTTCCTTAAATTCTCACTTTAAACCCCACTATTTTATCTCTTTATTTGATTCAACACCTCTATTATCATTTATTTTTACTTAATTTCACCCCTTTCTATTTTGTTCTATTTTATTCTATTTTCTTTCTTTTATCTTTTTTTATCTCTAAATCAATTTCTTTTTTTCATAGGTTAATCTCTACTCTTTCTTATCTAAAATATTTTTCTGACTTCATTAACATTTTTAATAAATTACTAATCCAATAAAATTTTAATCAATGGTTTACAAGTGCATTAAATGCTCAATGATGACAATCATAAAAAGTTGTGTACCAAACCCATGTAGAGATACAATAACTCAAAACTCAGCCAACAATAGCATAGCCAAACATACAGCTTAACTGAGAAAACCTAGGTTATGGAGAAGGCAACCAAAATAAAAGGCAAACAATAGATTTCAAAAGAATAAAAGAACCTAGCCAAGACTAACATGGAAAAATGCAACTGAATCGTGCACCGAAAAGAAAGAATGCTCAAGGGACTGTTTAATTCCACAACTGTATAAAAACCTAACCACATCCTATGATGAGAAACCAAAGCAAGCCAACCTAGCACAATTATACTATTAAAACCCAAACCAAGGCAATAAAGCCTTATCTTATGATTATAAAATGAAAGTCAAAGCTATAGTAACTCAACTAGGCAAGCGAAGAAAAATAAATATTGCACCAACCCAACTGCATCCCCTGATGAAAACTTAAAAGAAGCCAAACCAAAGCCCAAATCAAGCCAGTCACACAACATCTCCTATGATAATTAAATGAATCCCAAGCCTGTAACAACCAAGCCAACCGTACAAAGCTGAAGAGACCTTGCACCCAAAAGATAAAACGTTCAAATGACTATTTCCATCCACAATCGCATCAGTCTTGGTGAATAGGATTTTCGCTACATGTTTTAGCTTTTCTGTTAATTATATTATAACATTACAATAACAAAATAAATTAAAACAAAATGCCCTTTAACTATTAATTTTACTATGATTGAAGACATAATCGCATTGTGAATGGCTACAATACAGTTGTTTTAACCTCTCTTTTATTTTCCTTTTGTAATAGCTCCGTTCAGTCACTTTTTTTTTCAATTTGATCCTTCCATGTTATGTTCATTTAATTTAAAACCTGGTAATTACTTTCAGTTCATTTAGTGCATCATGATTACCATGTCATGGAATGTCTCGGCTTTGAAATTGTTCTCGATTTTGTACAATTGATTTAGTTCTATTGGTTAAAAAGGTTAAAACAACAAGGACCGAAGTAAACTTAGAAATTAAGACACAACTCCTCTTTCTCTCTCTCTCTCTCTCTCTCTTAAATTTTCATAAGGCATATAAATGTACATTTTGACCCTTGAGTTTTTTAACATTTTTATCTTTGGTTCCTATTTTTAGGATTTCCTGTTTTAGTCCTAAATTTTATTTATTTTATATTTTACTCTCTGAAATTTAAAAGGAGAGAGAGTCATCGGAATATGGGGGTAGCAAGAGAAAGTTATCAGTTGGTCATATTTCAACAACAAGAAAAATTTATTTTGATATCAATGGATTCCACTTGATGAGAAAAGTCAAATTAAGGTAGTTTTTACCTTCCATGTCATCGAAAAAGATGGATTAGGTCAAGAAAAAAATATTGGGTTTAATTTTGAATTGTTTTACTAATTTAGGGATATTTTAAGGTTATAAATTGATTTATTGAGTTTCATAGGATGCTTGTTTGGCATTTTTAGGTGAAAGTATATAAGAAATTAAATTTTAGATAAAAAAAAAAAAACTTTGGCTTAACTTTCCAGCCACCTCTCTAGTGGTCGGAATCTATGCCAACAAATAATGAATCATTTACTTTATTTAAAAAAAAATAGTGAGCAAGAGCAGATTGGAGTTTGAAGAAAAAGAAATACACAGGAAGGTCGAGGTGTCATTCATCCTTAAACATAAAAGAAAACCAGGTGTGCGTGGGCAGAAATTGGCTTTGTAGCCATGTGGACACCAAGCCTTCTTTCTTTTAAGCCATGCACGTGAGTCCAATTTCTTTGGTCCAGGCACTTGGACTCTCTCTATGTTTTTTTTTAATAAAATTTTAATTGAAATGCACTATTAATAACATACTAAATATTATATTTAAATTATTAGTAAATGTTATCATACTTCTTAAATAATATTAAACCTTTATTTTTAATGATAACAATTTACATTTTAATTAGTATATACTTGATATGAAAAAATATTGATTATTAATATTTAAAGGAAATAAAATTTTTTTATATTTTTATAGATTTTAGCATGATTTTATCATATTAACTTTTTTTTTTGTCTTCAATCATATACAAGATATTGAGATATTATGTTGATTCTTTTCTATTAAAAATTGTTTTTGAGATCATGGTGTTTTTATTTAAAAAAAAAAATACAATGCTTATGGTTAAAAAATTGTTAAAACAGAAAAGATATACATTAATAAGAAAATAGAGTTTAAATTAAAGAAATATTTTTTTTATACATATTTCAAATTATTTAAATTTTAAACAAACCTTCATTTTAATTGTTGTTGCCTTTTTTTTCTGAATTGTTTTTCTATTTACTATTTTTTTATTTAATGAACTATGTTTCTAATAAGAAAACATTTTATTGTTGAAAGTAAAAAAAAAATACATGAATCGAAAAAGGCAATTTCAATAAAAATAATAATAATTCATTTATCCTATGTAATTTCATTTGTTGTGAAGTTCAAATATTTTGTAAAACAATAGCCAAAATTATATAAATAAGTTGGCTTTTAAACAAGAAGAATATATATATATATATATATATACACACACACACACACACACACACTACAAATTTAAGTAAGATTCTATTTTCGTTACTTACATTCTTGTTATATTTTATGTATATTTAAGTATGCTCTGTGTTTGATCAAGGATCCTAACATTGTTGGTCTTGCCTTGTTCATTCGCATTAGAAATCTGTTTATATTTACTTATGGTATGAAGGTTGGTGTTTGTGAAATTGTTTTGTTGGATGATATGTTTGGTATTTGTGAGAGTATCCTCTCCGGGTAATTTGTATGGGGTTGCATCAACTGTTTGGTCTTTGTGAGTAAGTTGGATGTTGTATAAAGGTGGATGGTCAGACTCAACGGTAGATCAACTGGTGAGGATCCATGTAGGAGTTTTGGAACGGGTTGTAATAGGACGTGCATGTTTAATGGATGCAAATGGGGATTTCATATCAAATTTAGAAAATATGAATGCAGAGTGCAATTTTTGCAACAAATCTTTTTTGTTGGGGATTGGATATCTAATCCATTTTAAAGTAGAATTTAAAGGTTTGTAATTGATCACAAGTCTTGGTGTGCCTCTTTCGATTTCAGAGATTTTATTCACATAAAAAGCTGCACACGACCAGGGTGATCTAGACTTTTGGATAAGACCTTTAGACTCGAGATCGCGGATTTCAAGTCTGCAATGCTGTTCTAAATTAGCATTCATCTGTATAGGTCTTGCTTTTGTAGGTATAAGTTTATATATATAACAAAGCCATAATTTTTAACAAACCAAAGTTTGAAATCCTTTTATAAGTAGAAAAGGGCATTTTTCAACAAAGTAGGATGAAAAACAATTGAAATGGTTTTAGATATTTTGAACATGCATCATGCTAATAAACTAAACAAATTATATGCATAGAATAAAGCCATAAGATTGTTGTCCAAAATTCACATATAAAAAGATAGTTAGACAAATGAGCCTGTTTGTCTAGTTTATAATCATGCAAACATATAAAAAAGTATCGTAATGAAGCAACCATTATAAAAGTTAGCATGAATACTAAGCAAATACATAAATTTGTAAAAAATATAGGAAAAATAATCCTAGCATGCAAACTAAACAAGTATTAAAGTTAAATTTAACCATCTAGTAGGTGGCCCAAATTTAACCATCTAGTAGGTGGCCCAGTGGTAAGAGCTTGGGACCAAGGGGTTTGCTCCCCCTGTGGTCTCAAGCTCAAGCCCTGTGGTTGGTTGCTAATATGATGGCCACTGGAGGCTTACATGGTCGTTAACTTCAGGGCCCGTGGGATCAGTCGAGGTGCGCGCAAGTTAGCCTGGACACCCACGTTAATAAAAAAAAAAGTTAAACTTAAACTAAATTAGTTTAAAATACTTACTTGTTGAAGTCTTTAGAAGATATCCAATATAAAATTTTATTGTTATCAAGGATTAATCATTTGTCCTTAAGGTTTTATTTATCTTCACTTGATGCAAAAAGTGTTTCTTTAGTAAGCCTCTCACGATTCTAACTCCGCCTCCTTGTTTAAGTTTAGGTTTAAACAAGATCTAATGAATTCAAAGGAATAATACTCAATATCACTCTAGAAAGACCGAACCTAAACTCTGGAGTAGAGAGAATGAATAGAAGAACAAGACTTAGGAAAAACAACAACAAAGAGGAAAAAGAACTCAAGAATTTCTTTCATCCCTTTTCCACTCATCCAAGACTTCTATTTATAGAACTTGAAAACCAAAACATTAATACTTATAATTTATGAATGTTTATTTATTATGATGAATGTGTATACTTCATGAATTACTCATAATTCATGAATGTTCATAGTTCATGAAACAATTCATGAATGTTCAAATTCATGAAATAAATTCATGAATATCCATTTAAATATGTTCATGAGTTACTCATAATTCATGAATGTTCAAATTCATGAAATATATTCATTCAAAACTAATGAATGTTCATAGTTCATAAATAATTATTCAAGAATTCATGAATTCATATTACTTAATTAATATATTGGTTCATTTACAAGATATTTTAAGGACTTAAAAGAAATTATTAATGAAACAAGGATTTAATAGTAAAAAATTTATTTCATTAATCAAACTCAAGCCCAAAGTTATAAGCCCACAAACTCATAGTCCAATCCAGAAATTATTCTGGTTTTGAAATTTTTGTTATCCAAAGATTTACTGAGAATAATTTCTTATTCACTTTTAATTGATTTTTAAAATATATCATTATTTCATGTTAAAGTACTCATATTATATCACAAAATGTAACATGATTTTAACCTTAAATGTGAGTAGTCCTCGCATATAATTTGGCCTTAAAAGACCCACAATATATTTTATAAATCAATTCTAAAAGATAATTTGTGTGCGCGAGTATATCATGTCTTTATAAAGAGAATTTGTGTGCAAGAGGCATGGTGTGACACTTCTTGGAACTTGAAAAAAGCGTTGAGATATGTGCACAATATAATATTTAGCTAATTGTTTATTTATTTATAACATAAAAAAATTATTTGTTTACTTTATTTTAAAAATAGTGTATTTTTTTTTTCAATTTGCTTGTTTCAAAGGTGTGATTTTCCAATTTAATTTTTCAAAAAAGTTTGTATTTTATAATATTTATATTATAAATTGCAAATAAAATTTAGTTATTTCATTATGTTTTTCTTTGACTTTTGAAAATAAATAAAAAAATCATCTAGAGAAAAAAAAGCATTATCCAACATAAATTAATACAAAAATTAATAATTTGTCTTAAACTTTTTAGTTTCTTCTTTTGAAAATAAATTAACTTTCTAGGATAATTAAATTTTTTGAAAAATAATTTCTGCTTGAGAAAATATTAACAATTTATTTTGGTTTCTTTTTTAATCAATTGTTTTTTTTTTCCTAAAATTGAAACCAATACAATGTTGACATGTATCGAACCTCCCCTTGAAAAATTAAAATTAATGAAAAAATAGGTTAATTATAAACACAGGGACATCTAATGTCTAACAAACCAAACAACAAGGGTCCAATTGCTCAAATTAAAATCACAAGAGTGTCATGGTATAAAAATCGATACTACAAGGACCGTTATGCCACGTATTTTTTCATATACTTTGATTACACGTGCACGTTTGCTTTTTAGTTGTTTTTAGAGAGAGAATTCTTAGCAAAATTGTATCCTAAGATTAATAAATTATCTTGCTTAGAATACTTTTGAATGAAAATATTTACAAAGGTACCCTTGTATTATTTGAACCACTCCACCTAATTTTGAGACAAACCAAGCCTTGTGTTAAAAAAAGTCGAGACATGCCAGCCTTTGCATCCACATTCTTTAGCCAATTAACCTAACACTAATGTCTATCTAATAAAATGCGCACATGTGTGGACCTCTGCCTGAAAATAAAATTTTTAAAGGTGAATATGTTTATAAAAAATTGAAAATAAAAAAAAAAAATTACTTAATTTTTATTTAAAAATGAATAATTTAAACTAAATATTCTTTTTTATTTTATGTTTATTTATTTTTCATTTTTATATAATTATTATTAATTTTTTATGATTTTCAATTGTTTTTTAAAAAATCTCTTTTGAAAATTACATTTTCAAGCATGGATTGACACGTAATTATTAACAAAAAGAAACTAAAAAGGGTAGAGAAAACATTGTAGCAAAGTGGTTTTTTTTTTTTTTTTATATTATCAATTTGGATCATGGTCAATTTTAGTAATTTAGCATATATAAAATATTATTTATTATTAAAAAGTGGATGACGCTTGCTGTTCACACGGATATGCATGGCTACGTCAGCGCTCTTTGGACAGCGCTTACAACTTCATGCAACGGTCAAACACTGGCTTCCACGATTGTGTGTGAATTGTTTCAACAGCCTTTCCATCATTGAACAGCCCGTGTGACCAACGGACCTCCGGTTTGGCATTGATAACATTTTCTTTTCTTTTTTTTCCTTCTTTATCTCTCCTCCTTAACTTTTGTTCCTAGCCTTGCAGATTTTCAAAGTATTCCTTCAATTTATTTTTCTTTCAGATTTGGTACCTATTCTTTTTATTACTATTTGTTTTATTTTAAATAATTCATAGCATTGGAATTTTCTTTCAATTTTATTCTCCATTGATTTTTTTATTTGTCGAATTTGGTTCTCATTCTTTTGATTTCTATTTTTTTTTTAATTATTTTCTTCATTGAATTTGTTTTTGAATTGCATCCCTTGATATTTTATCTCATTTTATTTTTATATCAAATTTGATTCTTATTCTTTTAATTATTATATGTTTTGTTTTATATGCTTTTTTGTTAAAACTCTTTTTTTTAATTTCATCTCTTAGTATTTTATTGATTGAGATTTTGTTAATAGAGAATTTGGCTTCATGAGTTTTTCAGATTTGTTTTCTATGGGATAATTCTGAGCTCAAGACTCAAGTCACGGGTTTGAAAGTTTAGTCCGAGTTGACTTATGTCTTTTTATGTCCTTTTTTACAATTGGTTTTTTTCGATTCTATTCTTTTTTTTTGTTATCTTGATCTTATGTGCCAAGTCGCGAGTTTTGCTGATTAATTCAGGTTGACTTAAACCAATTTTATTTTGTTCAATTAATCTGTTTTTATTATCTATTTTTTTTATCATATTATTAATTTAACCAAGATTATTAAATCCAATAAAATCAATCATCCAACTCTTGATTCTCTTACTTTGCTATCATATCTTAAACTTTTTTTTTTTTTATGTTGAAAAAAGTTTTGTTGAAGCCGTGGCATCCCGCAGGTCACTAATCAAGTGTTAATATCTAATCGAATAGGGGTTAGTCAACCAATGTCGTTAGGTTAATTGAGTAACGAAGCTGGTTGAAAGGGCTAGCTTGTCTCAGCTTGGTAAATACATGATTTGGTTTGCATTAGTATAAGGGTATGGAGTGATTTTCACCCAGTTATTATCGAATTCACCATGCTCCTAGAGATAGACAACGCAGAAGCCCAACTTAATTTACATCAAGCATGCTATAAGAGAGATTGTGAGAGAAACTAACTTCAAAAAAATAAAAATAACAATAAAAAAATCAAAATCAAAATCAAAATCAAAATTAAATGAAATAAAATGATGGCGAACAAATTTTTTTAAAAAAAATTAACTTAAAAAAACATTAAAACAAAATAAATAATAATTAAAAAAATAAATATCAAATTTGATACAACTACAAACTTACAAAATACATTTAAATTTTTAAAGAACCGACACAAAAGAAAAACAATTCACCGGAGTGGGCGACTCTCACAAGTTTGCATGTGTGTACTTTTATTTTTTTAATTATATTTAAATTTAAAAAAAATTGAATTGTTCCATAACAACAACAAAAACCATGATAAAAGACGAAGAATCCCTTTGAAGTTAGCTTTAATTTAATTTTTTTTTTGTTTTTAATAGCAATGTAGTCATTTTATTGTACAATTAAAATATTAAAAGACTGAAAAATCTCTAGACTCTCGTTTTATTTTTTTTTAGTTTTAAGGATATCTAAAACGTGAAAAGCTTGATTTTTTTTCTAATTAATATGATAATGAAATATAAATAAATTAAAAAGATGATTTTATTCCAAAACAAACATTTTACAATTAAAATCCACGTAAAATGTGTCTTGCATTTATATTTATATCAGGATGAATGATGCCCTGCAAGATGTGAGGTGGAGGCTGGCATATCTTTGATGCCTCGTGATCTCCTCGTCAAGCTCAAAAGCAAGTGGAAAGAGTCTCTATAATAATAATAATAATAATAATAATAATAATAATGTACCTCTCACTTCTTTCCTTCTGCAAATGCCAGCTAATTTACCATCTCTGGTCAAAATTTAAAGTCAAAGTATACTCGCAAGTGGCGGTAAATAAAGTTGTGTATTGAATTGATTTTGCTGAGAATCTGTAAGTGCATGCAAGCCATGTAGGAACAATGAGACGAAATTTAAAAACATTTATGATTTTTTTTGGGACCAATAGAAATCATGTAAAGTATCCAAAATGGAGTGATGTTCTTCAAATTCTTTAAATATATCAATTTGATTAGTCTACTGTATGTGTTTGTTTTAATTGATGTTAAAAGGGTGTTGATGTCCTCGTCAAAACATTGTTTATCCAAAATTTAATTATATTTTAAACAATTTTAATGTGTTAATATTAAAAATAAATTTTAAAAAGTAAAAAAATATTTTTTTAATACATTTATGAAAAAAAAACATCTTGAAACACAATTTTTATTACACTTAGAGGCTGTTTAATATTGTGGTTGTGGTTACTTTTCAAAATATTTTTACTCGTAGATGCATTGAAATAATATTTTTTTATTTTTAAAAAATGATTTTTGATATCAACACATTACAACGATACGAAAACATAAAAAAGATTAATTTAAAGAAAAGAAAATAAAAAATTTTAATTTTTTTAAAATACTACTTAAATGCAAAAACAAATGGTTATAATTAAATAAGTCTAATTTTTTTAAAAAATTAATTTTAAAGATACAAGGCTGCGTTGATTTAATATATTTAAAAATAATTTTTTTGAATATAAATATTGAATCTTGAATTCGAAATCGAAACAACTATAGGACTATTAAATTAATTTTTTAAATTAGGTTTTTGTTTGTTTGTTGATGTCGCAGTCGAGGGTATGCACTATGCACGGTAAAAGTAAGAACAGAAAAGAAGAAATGCGAGGGCACGGAAGGAGAGAGAGAGAGAGGGAGGGTGACCCGACCACGTGAGTGATAATTAGATACCCTAAATACCTAGCTGTCTTTTGGTGTGGGCCCCTTCGCTCTGCACTCCTGACGTTGACGTCACTTCTCTCCCTTTTCCCAATGAGCACGCTCGCCCACATTTTCTTTTCTTTTCTATTTTATTTTTTAATTTAAATTATAATACTCCTCCAATTGAATTAAATTAAATTAAATCATCCCATGCTGAAATACTGTGTTTTTTCACAAATATATTCAATATATCTCAGAAAGTAATATATCAATTTATAAATAATATATCATTTCATTAAGAAGTCAATAACATGATATAAGTTCTAATATTTCAGTGTATATTATTATAATTATCATTATGATAAGGTTATTTTATCTTGCTATAAAACCAAATACAGCCCATATCCCTAAAAAAATTTATTATTTTTCTTGCAAATTACATTTGTGTTTATAAGTTGTCAATTAATCTGTATTTTGTGTTCATATATATGTATATATATAAAAACATTTCATACGTGGATATAGACTATAAATATAACTATATCATGTGAAAAAATTAATAAACATTTCATAAAATATAGGCTATAAAAAAATATATAAGACCAAGTTATTCACAAATTAATTTTATATTTTTTAGGTTTATTAAAATATTATATATATAAAAAAACAAACCAAGCCTCACTTGGTTTTCACCAGATTTTAAATTAATTTTAAATTAACCTGATATTAATTACAAATCCAGATTTTTTGAGCATTTAAAACCAGCCAAGTCAAGGCAGGCGAGGTTTTATATCTATGCTTGATTCTGATGCAACATTTGCCTTAAATCTGAACAAATCTTGCCAGTTGCCACCCTAGGAGTTAAGGATAGAGATAGATAATGCAGGCAGCGATGTCAGGATTACAGAAGCTATTAGTTACATAAATGGAGCAGCTTTATTCAGTGTACCAAGGAGAACGTCTATCAAAACCGAGCTCAAAAAACTGCTACCCTTGATTCACTACAGCCGCCCACAATGCTCCCCGTTTCTCAAATCACCTGTCTGAGTCTGTTTTATTTCCGCAATTAAAACTTTGTGCTTGCAAATGCAGCAGACGTTACACAACACATTAATGCAGAAAACCCACAAAAATTTAACACAAGTATGTGTTAATCTTTGGCCAGGACCACCTTTGGCTTTGTTTTGTGAATTCTTAGTGTCCTCTTAGTTATCTGCAGCAAAATATCCAGGCCTGGAGTTAGATAAAGATGAACATTACATGGAAATATATATGATCATCTCTTAAGTATAAATATGATAGAGATTACTTTTCAAAGTGTTTTTCGCTTGAAATACATCGAAATAATATTTTTTTAATTTTTTTTTTGACACGAGCACGTAAGGTAATGTCAAACATCACCTAAGAAAAACTCACCTCGTGGAGAACGACAACTTGTGGAGAAGTCAGATGAGGCCATTGGAATGGATATCGACAGCTGCGTTGTAGAGAATGAGGTCTGGTTGGAACTATCATTCTCGAGGCCAGACCAGGCATCTCGGTTTTTAGGCCACTCATCAAAGAAGGGTCGAAGAGACTGCCCGTCCTGTTTCACAGATTCCCTGGTGGTGAAATCACTACTGAAAAATGAATGCTGGGGATGATTACTTTGCAACATCGAGTTTTCAGTTGATTTCTCTGTGGGGAATGATGAGACTCTGGATTGCATCAAAGACCATGCATTGTCCAGCTGTGAGTCTATCTGAAGCCCCTTGTTGCTTCCTGAGGCTTCAGACAAGAAGCTATGCTCCCCACCTTCAGGCGTAAGTTCTTGAAGATACCTGTTTGGCATTAATATTACAAACTCAATAGAAATCTTCTTTTAATATCCATTTTGAACCCAGAAAACAATTTCCTGAGAATAACTAAATCACAAAGAGAGTCAGCAATGCTGGTAGAAGAGGTGTCAATCACCTATGACAATATTGGTCTATCTACAAGGCATTCAACATCTCACAAAAAAAAAATCTTCGTCTAAATTCAGTGTGGGATTTAGATGATTGATTTGTTTTCAGGGGGGCCCCTAATTAATGTGACACAATAAAATGAAAGGAGACCTTTCTTACGCATGTCACGAACCAGCCATGGGATGGTTCAGGAGGCTGAAAAGGGGGATAAGATTAGAAGGAAAACAACAGGAATTAAGAGCTAAACGAGTTTTGGGATCCAAATATGAATAGCAGCATGCTAAGATGTCATGACACTATTACATTCATCTAAATTTCAGGTAAGCTCATATCCAGCAGCCAGACAATTTCAACAGCTCAAAGTATTTACATCATTACATTGTGAGACCCACTTTTGTAGCTTGACTGGCACAAAAGCTTCAAGTGAGTAAACTATGGTCAACAAAGAGAAAAGCATGGGAGAAGCTCCATGCTGATGCATAGAATTGTGCTGTACTGAAGACGAACATGTCAATCTCTTTCAGGTTGAAAAATGAGGTGGCTAATATACAAAGGGTTCAATATACAAATTGACAGTTGACAATAATAGTTTATTGTTTTTTAAATTTAAAAAGAAAATTCTTTCAGATCAAAAGGGAAAATAGAGTAACAGAGAAAAAAACAAGAGAGACAGCACCTAGACATAAGAAAAAAGCTTAACGTGTTATTGGCAGATAGTAAAGAGAGTACATTCACAGATGTCTTCAAGAATACATATGCAGGATAAAATTGTAAAGTGCCCACCACACTTTTTCTCAGAAGATCCCAGGCAGCTAACCAGTCTAACATTAATTTCTGCAGAACCCAGAAGACCCCTTCTATCTTTTTACCCTTTCGACAGAAACTTGAGAGGGTTAATAAGATGCCAAAAATTTGCATGCTCAAGACAATTCAGGGTGCTTGTCAGAATTCCACAACAAACTTAACAGCAAACACAGAAAGCCAAGAAACAGACCTAAAGCAAAGACTCTTGACACTCTGTAAAAAGCAGATTTTGACGGCTATTCTTACAGACATCAGGGCCCAGAAGTCTGGACCTAGCTAAAATGAAAAGTTTATGCAGCACATCCATTACCTGGATCACAAGTCTTCCATACAATTCCTACCACGCAATTTATCAATGGGCCCAACATACGTTTTCTGTAAACAGTTAAACAGATAAAGCTTTCCTAATTTCACAGGGAAACATGTCTGAATGCGAAAAAAGAACATAAAGCGCCTAGCAATGAAATCCACACATATTGCATACCTACACACAGGATTGAGTTACAAGCTCCAATCATTAAGCAGAAAGTCTGTTGTTTTGCATGAAGAGGTTAAAGGTTTTTTTATAAAAAAAAAAAAAAACATAAATAAAGACTGAGCCCTGTAGAACTATCTTCAGAACCACCCAAATTTAGGTAGAAACTGACAACTCTCTATACTCTAAAAATTTCAAGCAATCCTTGAGCATAAAATATCTGCAAAATTACCAAGCCAACCCTTTGTCTCTCAGCCATCTTTTTCATCTAGAGAGTGAAATTTACACCCAGTGATAAGCTGAAGACAATTTATAAAGGCTGTCAGAGTTGTTGGATTATTTTTCGGAGATACAGAATGTAAAGTACCAGACCAAAGGAAGATGAAGACTGACAAACAAAAATACATTCCTTTCTGACAGTATTTCCTCTCCATCCCAGTGGACAACAGGATCCAGAAGTCGGAGCCCAACAGAAACATTAAATGTTTTTGAAACATTTCACCACCCAGATTACCATAATCCACAATCTACCTTCTAACAGGAAATGTGGTACGCATAAAAACCAAAATCTATATAGTAAAGCATATATTTGGATTAAATTCTTTTCATTTCCTAAATACCGATTACTCTAATGATATGAAAAACATGACCTTGCATGCTTGAATAAGCTCAGTGAATCATCTTTGTTATCTCATCTCAGAGTCTCTTATTCAATCTCCTGGTCTAAAAGCATCCAAAAAGGGCATAATCCATAAATAAAAGGTCAATGATACCTGTAATCTTTGGTTGGGATTCCGTAGGGAATGGAGTTCATATGATAATATGATTGGTTAGTTCCAGAAGCAGTGCCCTGGGGATTGCTATATGTGTGCAATGGAAGGTTCTGGAAGCTTCCAGTTCCACTGCTGCTTCCTGTAACAGTCAGTGATGTCACGGTGGACGATGACTGTGTCATGGTTTGTGATTCCACAGGCTTTCTTGAACGGTTGCGGCCACGGTGCATGTGGCGCTCACAGTACTTGGAGTCTGGGTAGGCATCTTTGGAGCACCTCCACTTCTTGCCGTCGGTCCTCCTGCATCGACCTGGTTCCGGATCCACCTTCTTGCCATAGAAAGTGCAATAGCTCACTACAGAATCATACTGAAAATGTTATCCAAATCCAAAACAAACAACTTCGTATCATCAATAAGACAAGCATGAGAGACACACAATGCCACATGTAATATAATATTGAACATTGTGAACAATGAGAACATGATAGTTCATTATATTAAGAATGGTAAAACCTTTACAATCAGCAGTGTCAGAAATTGGTATAAAAAAGTGATATGGCATTTCATAATCAATACAATAACCATATCACACGACTAAAGAAATACTGAAGAGAGAATCAAATCAGTTGAAAACATCTTCTGATGTCAACAATTAGAAAAATAATGGTGTCAAATGCCTTGAATAAATAAAGTATAAAATCCTTGGAGAAAGTAGCAGGGCCATGGCAAGAAAGTTTATATTAATACAGTGTACAAAACCAGTAGAAGATCGGCATTAAAATTATTATTTCTTTAAGAAATTCTGCAGAATTGGAAAAATGAAAAATCTTTTGCCCTTGAAAGCTGATATATTGATCAAATAAGTAGAAAGCCACAAACCCCAACTGTGATTCAAAAATAAATAAATTTCAGGTGCGAAAAGGGTGGTTAATGCTTTTTGGGAAGATTGAAAACAAGCAGTAAAACAAACAAAACACAGAAGTTCACGCAGATTTAAAATCAATAAAAAAGAAAAGCCAATCTTTGGAATTTTCACAATCCATATCTACCAGATCACAAGGAGGATACAAGAAGAAATTTATATTTATCAAAATAATACTTGATAATAAAGGGAATGCTTCTCCATGATAATCAAGAAAACAACATAACATATGTAAACTTGAAAGTGCTTATCCAAAAAAGAAAATGAATAAAATTGAAAAAACAAAAACAAAAAAAAAATGGAAAAGGAAAAGAGCACTAAACTCAACACGATCCCCTAATCAAATCAAGAAAAATCCAATGAAGACACTAAATCAGTAAACAATAAAAAGAAGTGAGAGTACACACAGATAAATGCAAAATATGTGTGTGTAAGAATCTACAAAGCTGGCTTACTGGTGGGATGGTGGAAGAATCTATGAGAAATGGATTCAAAGCTCCTCTGAATAGGGAGCACAAGATCAGGTGGAACAGGCAGACCTGCCACCATGTACTTATAGATCAAAGCTTGATGTTCCAGTTCTTGCCACTGTGACACTGTAAATGGTGACCTCATTGTCATCGCTGCTGTCCCCATTCCCCCAGCTGCCATCCCCGCTGCTCCACCACCTCCTCCTTCAACCCCAACCCCTCCTGCACCACCACTATTCATATCCACCACCACCACTCCAATTTCTACAACCACTAGTACTGGCCACTAACAATATTGCTACTACTCTAGTACTTACTGCTGATCACTGAGTTTAGCAGAAACCAAAAGGAAACACGGGCAGTGAGTGACAGGGATGAGGAGAAACATGGGACACGGATCAAGCTGTGTCTGAACCATTTAGTAAACAAGTGACTCTGTGTGTGTACGTACGTGCACTACTGTATGAGTGAGTGTGGGTTGTTGTTGTGTTGGGATAGGGGAGCAGTGTCTGTGAGGAGGGGATCCTTAGGGCCAAGTGTGGTCTGATTTTTATTGGGGAAGGGGAGGGGGCATAGGCCATTAATTGTAAAGCTAACTGGCTAATTATTAGAAGGTGATTTTGCTATAAGATGATGTTGTTCCATCTTCAAGCAAGCCTGTCTCTCATCAGATGTATTATTTACTGTTTAGTTGTTGGGGGGCATGGAGCTTTTGTAGCTTTTTCTCAAGTGTGTGTGTGTGTATATATAGAGCATGGAGCTACTTTGTAAGGTGTTGTCTAGTTTTTTTGTCTTGTAATTTTCTCTTCCTGTGAAAGTGATTGCCAACTGGAGAAAAGTATGAAACCCTGTCTGGTGCTTTGGGCAAGCTCTAGCCTAGAAATGGGGTGGTGAGTGGTGACAGTATTTTCTGCTTTTCATTTTTCTTATTTCTTGGAGAAGTGATTTCCACTACTTCCCTTTCCCTGCCAGAACGTGGGTTTAATGGCTTTTGGACCCACAATGAGTTCAAGTGGTTGGCAAGGCCTCGGTTTTTTCTTCTCTTGTTTTTCATGGAGGGATGGTGTTTTGGGTCAGCATGCATCACCCAAGTGGAGAGATGCTATGCTTCCTCCTCCCTCCATCAGTTCTTCGTCAACAGAAACCAATATAACTATTTTACATGATAAACCAAACACGTATGGCAATTTCTCACCATGTCAAATTTTATGTTGTTCCTTCCGAGCAGAAGACATTGCTATTTAATTTTAGGCCAAGGAATTCACCATAACAGTAAAAACACTATTTGGCTCATCTTCCTCTGTTTCATGACTTGAAATTATTGAGTCATATAAAAAATTAAAAGCTTTTAATTTATGTTAGCCTATCAGCTGACTTTAACTTAATTCTTAGAGCTGGTTTGTTTTTGTATATTTTTTTGTTTTAAATTAATTTTTTTGTGTTTTTAAATTATTTTGATGTGCTAATGTTAAAAATAATTTTTTAAAAATAAAAAATATTATTTTGATGCATTTCCAAACGAAAAACACTTTAAAAAGCAATCATTATCACACTCTCAAACACCCCTATATTAACGCCCTCACTAAATTCTTGACCCGTGTTATGTCGTGGGTCAGACTTTTTTTATATATTTGAAAGAATATGAAGATGCTAGAAAGTAAAAAATTGATAGGTATTAGATAAAATACTTTTAAAATATCGAGTCACTAATACCATACTCGGGAGAAGAAAAAAGAAAAGTTCATCGTGAACACAGACCCACTACCAAAAGGAGCTTACCAAGATGGTTGTAATGTCACTGTGAAAGACTGTATAACGACAACAGAAGAGTTTGAACGTGTTATTTGAGCAATGACCACAAAAGCAAACCAAACAAAATTTCATGAAATGAATATATCATGCTTATATTTAAGCAACTAATTTAATTTAATTTAATTAAAAACCAAATTTTATCTTTTTAGAAAAGGCTAAATTTAATAATAAAAAACCGACAATAAAAAAAAAAGACTTTAGATAACTCGAGTTATTTTTAAAATTAGTGAAAAATCCTATAGGAAGCAAATAAAAAAAATAATGGAGTCCAGGCTCTAATTAAATCAAATGTTTAAGAATGAAACTGGAAAAAAAAACATGAGCTTAAAAACAGAAAAAAAAAAATATGAACTCAAGCAAGTCTCCTAAATCTGGGTTAATCTCTCAAATTCGCAACCCATTAAATTCGTATGCAAACCAAAAACAATATCATGAGGAGAGCATAGCATGCTTATATTTAAACAATTAATTTAATTTAACTAGAGAACAAAATTTCTTTTTGAAAAGCTAAATTTAATAAATAACAACAAATAAAAAGACTCGAGACAACTTGGGTCATTTTTAAAATTAGTGAAAGCTTAAAGAAAGAAAATAAAAAATTAACGAAGCCCAGTTTCTAATTAAATCAAATATTGAAGGATAAAACTGAAAAAGCATGAGTTTAAAAAAAACACAAATGTCTAGTTGAATCTTCTAAATTGTGGTTAATCTCCCAAATGCCAAACCTATTAAATCCTAGACATGGGCTAAATAAAAAAACTCAATTTAATATTGAATGATGAAATCAGAAAAAAAAAATCAATTCAAAAACTTTGTCAAAGAAAAAAAATAGAAATAAAAGATAGAGGATAATGATCTAAAAAATTAAATAGTAATCAAAAGAATGTAAATCAAATATGTCATATTAAAAAATTGAATAAAAATAAAATTGAAAATAAATTTCAATTCTATAAAGTAATTTAAATAAAACATATCAAATGAAATAATATAAACTAAATCTGAAGGAAAAATAAATTGAAGGGTTCTTGTGAAATTTTGGAAGGTAAAGCGCGGAAATCAAGGAGGAGAGAGAAAAAAATGTCAAATGACAACAAACCAAAGGGAAATCCACCACATACGCCGCCCAGAGAGGTAAGCCCTGCCGTGATGAATCGAAAAACATCAAGGAATGCCATTTTTTTATTGCCACCCAAACACAGTGAGGCAGCTTACACGCTAGTGCGTTAAACGCACGCACCAGTAACCTTTTTTTGTTTTTTGTATTTATTAAAATATCAAATATCCTCTAAAACCACATGATAATCACACACAAAAAATCCAAAATAAAAATACAAATAAGCACTTAGATGCAAGGTAAATAAATTTTGAATTTAATGGCAATAGTCATTTTTATATGTTGTTAAAAGTGAAATTTCAAAAAGAAAACCTAACCCAAGTTAAATAATTTTTTTTAAAAAAAAGCAATTAAATAAGTACACCGTGCAAAAAATAAAAAAGTAGTTGCCCCCAATAAATCTCATAATGCCTAATTGACTTTGTGCAAAGACAATAATAACCCTAAGTGCAAGGCCATTGGATTTTCTTCAGGGGGCAAAATCATAATTTTATTATTTCAATTTACAGTAAATCATGCTTTGTGTACAATACTTTCCCCACGTGTTTTATATTTTTCTTTTAATTTTCCTAAAAAATATTGAATTTAATCCTCTTTTATATAATAATAATAATAATAATATGCTAGGGTAAAAGTTTGAAACAAATTTCAGGATATGATATGTCCACCTAAATTCTAACCCCTTAGTTTGTTTACCTCTATGATATAATAATAACTAGAAAGCTTTCGCACGCTTTACCATGGGTCGGACCGATTTTTTTGTAATGTAAGAAAAAAAATGCTTACACATTATAGGTGTATTTTAAAAAAGAAAAATATTAACAACTCGACATTATAGAAAAAGAATTGAAAAAACTAACATTGACAATCCCTAAGAATCAAAACATTGAATGATGAAATAAAAAAAAATCAATGAATAAAAAAAAGTCTAAAAAACTTAACAGCAAACCCAGGTGAGGTAGCCAAAACTCGTGAGCAGGATCACGCGAACAAGATAATCTAATAGAAAGCAAAACAGGTAAAAAGACAAAGCTTAATTTAAAAAAAATTGATTTCTAAAGGACAAAAAAAAAAGGAAAAAAAAGCAATCTAAAAAAACTTGGGTCACCCTGTTAAACCTTCTCTCTAGATCGTGAGATGTGGATAACTTTATTGAAAACAAACCAAATAAAATAAAAAAGTTCATTACTCAAAACGAAAACCTTCGAAGAATGTAATCGGGAAAACAAACGATGTAAACTCGTGTCAACTTTTTTAATTCATGACCCTAGCTAGTGACTAAACGAAAAGCACCCCATCTGGAAAGCCGTTATTTTAAAACCTGGCTTGACCCAAAAGATTGACCCGTGACATAGGTGACTCGAGGCTTAGGCTAATCCGAGTTTTAAAAGAGATTGGGAGAGAATTGATCCAATGTAAAACAATTAAAAGACCCGATTTGACCCATGTCTCGGTTAACCTGAGGCAAATCCATTCAAAATCAGGTCAAAAACCTTTTACTATTTTTCTTTATTTTAATTTTTTTAAATAATGTCATTTCTACTTATTTTATAAAATAAAAAATTATTTGGTTGACTTGGGTTAACTCAAGTCAACCTGCTCAACTCAAGAATCGTACTTGTCCCGATCTTGGGTCGGGTCTAAAAACTATGGAAAAAACGACAAAGGCCAGATCCTAATAAATCAAATGCAAAATGATGAAAAATAAAATAAAAATAGCACTTAAAAGAATAAGAACATCATATAAAAACAATTGAGAGGATAACCTAAAATTTTGAATAGAAAGAAAAAACATAAAAAAAATCTCATTAAAAGGACAACCTAAAATTAAGATTTCAATAGTGAAAGGGTATGCCATGCTTCCTCCTTTAATCTCGTTGAAAAACATGAATGGGTTATATTTTGAGTATATAGAGGAAATGAATGATTCACTATTATGTTTACTTTAACAATTAAACCCCAATTTTCATCTTCAATTCTACATATAATGTTTTTTTTTATATAAACTCCATACTCCTTTTCTTGAAGCTGACCAGTGTTAAATAAATTTATTTTCAATTATTGAACAAAGAGAACATTAAAGATGATATGAACAATATTCTTCTTATTTTGGATTACTACCATTTCTTTTTCCATAACAAGAACTTTAGACTCATCACCAAACTTCATAAAATCTTGATAAGATTAATCTAAATTTGAGAAGACTTATTTATCTTGACTCATGTGTTTCCTATACCCAGTTCTTAAATACCATAAATCTTGCTGATTTTTCTCATTCATATGACAAGACATTAATAAAAATGTTTCATCTTTCTTCTTTACAAAATTAGATTTTCTACCACCATTTCTATTCAGATTTGTAGTGTCCATACCTGTAATACTTGAAGCATGAACCTTTGATTTATCCACCGGATTTTACTTTTAAAAAGTTAAATAATTGTTATCATATCCTTTTTCTTTTCTTTAAGGATTAGAATTAAGATTGATTATCTTTAAATTCTTGATGTGAAAATCTTTCAATATTGTTGTTTGTGCTCATTCCTCTTTCTCGTCCACCTCTTTGTTAGGTAGAAAAATGATTATTAGATGAAACTCATAAAGCTTGTTCCTTATTGTTTTAATGATTCAACTTTTATTCATGAATTAGCAAGGAACTTTAAAAATTTATAAATGGAAAGTTCATCAACATCCTTAGCTTTCTTTATTGAACACATAACAAAATTGAATTTTAGCATCTGTCATAACCCAATTCTGGGTTATTCCCCAAAATTCACTATTTTTCAAAATAAAAATCAAAAAATAAAACAAAAGCTGGTAACGTGGAGAAAGCAGGCCGGGGAATCAAGCTGTAATTTTTTGGAGGAAATTCAAGACCTAATTGGACCCCATTATGCCTAAAAATGGAGAGAAAAAAATGCAAATTCAAGGTTAAATTAAATGATTATTGGACGAATTTGCATAAAAATTAAGTCCAATGACATAATTAAATTTTTAATATGCTAATTTGATTTAATCATGGGCCAAATTAAATTTTAATTATGTTTAAGAATTAATTTGGGTCCAATTGAAGGATTTAATTAAGTGCAAGGACTTAATTATACTTTAAATGGGTCAAATTAATTTTATTTGGGGCTTAATTGGTGAAAAATTAAGTTTGGGAGCCTAATTTGGGCTTAATTGAGAATATTGAAATTTTAAGAGACCAAATTTAATTTTTACTAAGTTAATTGATTGAAATTAGGGGCCAAATTGCAAGAAAATTAAAGTTTTGGGGTCAATTAGGGGTTAAATTGACAAAATTCACAGCCAAGAACCAATCTGCAAAAGGCGCCAAACTATAGGGGTTTAATTGACAAAATCCGACAGTCAAATTGAAGAAATTGAAAGTTTAATGGTCAATTAGGGGTTAAATTGCATAAATCCGAAACCAAGGACTACACTGTAAAAGGCGTGCAAGCTTGGGGTTCCAATTGAAGTTTCGGCAGGGGCTAAATTGCACAAAATCAAAGGTTTAGGGTTAATTAGGGGTACCATTGAAACAATTTGCAAGAAGGAGGACTAAATTGAAAATCAGTCAAAACACCTTTATTTAACCCAAAACGGCGCCGTTTTTTAATTTTTTTAAAAAAAGAACGAGACCAAGCGACGCGTTGCCTGGTCACTGTTCATCATCTTCCCCGTGAACGCTGCCCAGGTAGCAATGTTGCAAGTGCATTTAATGCCTCGTATGTCCCCCAAAATTGACAACACATGCACCAAAATGGCCACCTGAAATCCCTCTATCCCCGAGTATTATCCGTTCAGGCCTATTAACATGAAAACTGCTCCGATGACGGGCCTGAAGTAGCCAACTCGAGCAGCCTTGGACTGTCAAATTTGGCAGTTTGAGGTGCACACTTTGAACCAACAGTTGGGATGCTTACCAACCAAACCAAAGGCCACGATTTGGCACCATTAAATACAAAATGTTCCTCTTCCACCTCCTATAAATAGGGCTGCATTTCATGGCCTGAGGGAGGAGAAAATCGGGTCCAAAGTCGGCCAAAAACCAGCCCCTCTGCCCACTTCTCTGCAATTTTTCTTTCCCTCTCTCTCCCCGCCATTTCAGCCACCAACTAGAGCCACCACCGGCTTCTCCTCCACCAACAGAAGGCGTCTCAGCCTCCCCAAGAACCCAAATCCTCACAGGTGATAGGGGCAGCCACCGTGAGGTCTTCCCTCTCCCCTTTGCAGATTTTTGTCTTCTGCTTCTTCTTCTTTCTTCCTCCGCCACAGGCAGCCAACACTGCCACCATTTCTTCCACCAGCACCTCCGCCAACTTCACGTCAGGCCAGTAACAGCAGCTCCTTCTCCTCCGCAAGGTTGCCTCCCATTTCACTCCGTCGTCTACAACTGCAAAGTTGCATGCAGAATGCGAACTTACTGTTCACGTTCTGCAAATAATTCATTTGCAATTGAAATCAATCAATTAGAAAATTTAATTTTTTTGCCTTGAAATCTTTCAATTGTTGCGTTTCTATCTCTTTTTTTTGCATATTCATTGTAACTGATCTAGATGGTGGTTCAATTATTCTTTGAAAAACAATTTGTCGGTACTCTTTGGATCTTAAAAAATTCTCCATGAACAGCTTCAATGATCATAATGTCCATCGAAACATGAAATGGTCGGTTGAACAAAGTTATTGGAAGCCATGTTTTTAATTTATTGTGATGATGTTGCTACCTTGTTCGTTGAAATTTTACTGCTGCAAAAGAACTATTTTCCTGTTAACGCAAAGAGTTTTTCTTGCTTCCTTGGTTTTTTCTTAATCAACCTAGACTCTAGTATCAATTATTGAAAACAATACACAGAAGTATTTAAACCTCCTAAACTTTTATTGGTTGATTCACACTTTTAAAATTCTAAATATATTGACCTTATATTACATCTCTGACTATTATAATTTAATAAGAATTCTAACTAACTAATTAAACAAGTATCTAAATTAACTAGTCTAATGTATTTTTATTTATTTATTAAAGATTCCTACTTCTGCTAAGATTTTAATTAATATATATCTAACATTTTTTTACAAGAATAAGATTGAAAATAAAAAGAGAAGAGTTTTATGGGTTTTCAGTAGCTTTGCTATATTTTCTTTTTAAATATTTTTGAATACGAACAAGCTTCATATCCATTGCTATATGCCACGTCAACATAACATTATAGAATTTTAATTGAGGCTAGATGTATATTGTACATTTAATTTATTACAAAATCAGATAAAGTAATGGGGTGTTGTGTAGGGTCATGTCAGGATATGCTTTATTAAATCTCACTATTTGTTAATTATTCAAATTGCTTGATCTTTTTATTTTTATTGTTATTTATGACTTTATACAACTAATTGTATTAAATTCTTCCAGTGCTACAAAAATATTCAATTACCAACCACACTTTCAATTACATTTAATTTGTTTGTGGGATCAATTCCTTTCTTTTATTATATCTATTTTTAAATTCTTACCTTTAATTTTATAATTGAAAAAAATAGTTAAATAAACAAAATACACACAAAAAAATATATGTGAATGGTACGTGAAGCAACGTTTATGTAGCATAGTAATAATAGTAATATCTGCTGCTTCTTTTTCTCAAAAAAAAAATCAATAAATAGGGAAAAGAGGAAAATAAATCCTTTGAAATAAGAAAAATATAATAATAGTAATAAACAAAGGGACAAATAAAAGATTCCTCAAAATCCTTTTTAATGTGTCCCCTCAACCACCTACTGCCACCCCTTTAGCTGACAACAACCGCACATGATGGGCTGTATTGGGACTGGGTCCACCGGGCCCAAAATAGAAAAAGACAACCTACCGACTGAGAAAGCCGATAAACCACCCAGAAGCCACCGGATGCTTGCCGAAAAGCAGGTGACATTCGATATTGGGCCTCATCGAACATTGGAAAACAAAAGGCCCATAAAAGTTGTGGGGTCCATAATCTTTTTTTTTTAAAATATTAAAATAAATATTCAGTTAGTTTGCACGGAAGTGAACCTCTAAAAAATAAATATAAGAGCTACACCCTCATATTATTTTTTCTTCTACTTTTAGAGGTTTTGTCTCACTGTTTGCATTTATAAACCAAGGATCACTCATGTCTTGATTTTAGCACTTTTCTTTTCTTTTTATTATTAAATATATACTCAAATTAGTTATCATGAACATACACTAAGTTTTTAATTTATATAATTTTTGTAAATTGATTTATGCTGGTTTTGACTTTTGACTAAAAAAATAAAAAATATATTTGGTTAAAAATAACTTTTGATTTAAATAATATTTATTATAAAATATAGTGAAAATTTTGAACTTATGAATTTATAACTAGTATGGCTTTCATTACTTAAAAAAAATCATTTTAAGTTATTTTTAGCAAATATATTTTTAATTTTGAAAGTATTTTAACTCACTTTTATCAAATAAACAACAATTTATAAACGCGAAGTTATATTTTAAAAATCATGCTAAACAAACTTCTCGTCCAATCGAATTAAAAATATATGATTCATGTAAATTTACTCGTCAAACCCAGCAACTAATGTATCAACCATTGCAGTAGCCTCTTAGATCATCATTTTGATACCATAATATTTGAGGTTTCTTCTCGAATGATCTTAAAGACTCATCCTTTTTGTGTTAACCTGATACCTTAAGCTCATGTCTGCTGCAACTACAACAGCTGAATTTCATGTAACAAAATCGCATTAGAAAGAGAAGAATTTGCCAACCCATCTTAGAAATGGTTGCTGTATTTGTTTGGGACATGTTTAGGGTGTCAAAGTCTTTAGCTTACGAGTTTGGCACAGAGAAAATTACAGGAGCATAGCCCCATGGAAACGCACAGACCATGCTCATGCACGGTTTTTCATCTTCATTGATTGGTCATACCTGCTGTACTCATGATGTGGGTTTTTTTTAAACTGGTTTTTTCCTTGCTAGCAAATATCAGTGCTTTGTCTCTGCATTTTTTTTAATTTATCCCAAAGAAAGATTCAATTGTTGATTTCCTGAATTGATTGATGGTCACCTACTCCAAAATCAAGAAAAATAAACGCAAATGGAGATATCCAAAAATTCCCACTAAATAAATGATAGTATAGTATAAAATGGTGGTCTTTGTTTCCCTGTTGAACAACTAATTAGTAGTAGCATGCATGTGTTAATGCCAAACTAAAGCATGAATGGATGGCTACTTTGCCTTTTTATTTTTTTTTCCTATATAGAACTTTACTTCGTGTGAAATATTTGCCTTTTTTCTTTTCTAGCATGCATGGCCACTAGAATATATGCTTCTCATCCAATTAGAATTCACAGCTTACTAGCTAATTTCAAATCCTGTTTCAACGAGTTCCTTTCTCGTATTTATTTGTCATGTTAGCGCACAAGTCTTATTTATAGAACTTCTTATATGTAGGATGAGTGGTTTCAAACCAGCAAATGCATTCACTCAACAACCAAGTCAATAGCAGCTCTGCCCTCTCTTTTGCACAGGAAGCTTGGAGTCCCTCTCTTCATTCGAACCTGTTTTTGTTTAAGACTTTTGTATGGGAGCTTTATTAGCTTGCTTTGTACTATGACGTTCATCAACATGTTATCCTTCTTTTGCTATTTTGAATATTTTTAGTTTTCTCTCTACCTTGCAACATACACTATGGACACTTCTTTTTTGCTTTCGACTTATGAATGCATCTGCTTCGCTCATCATCTTCTTCGAGTATCATAGCTTCGTTTACGTACTGAAAGGTAGCCCGTGCATGGCATAGCACGGGCAACCTAAGATTTCATGCTTGGCTACTACATGTTTGAGTTCCCTTATTTCATGTTCTTAAGCAACCCTTGGTGAATGTCTTTATATTCTGGTTGTTGTGGTTGACTCTGTGGTTCTAGCTACCACATACGTCCGAAGCATGCTTTTTACAATAAGTTCCTCTACCAGGTTGGATGGGAGTTGGCTCAAGGAGATTCTGATATGGAATGCTCAAACCCCTTTAGGAAATGCGACATTATCAGTGTGATTCCTATGTGTAATTAAGGTGTGTATTTGTGTTCTATAAACTCTCTAAAATTCCGAGCACATAAGAGTTTCAGCCCAGATTTGATATTTTCACCATGCTTCATAGAGTGTAAGATGCTCTTCAACTGATGGGCAAAATCCGTTGGAGTCATCGAAGGTCGCTCTTGATAAAGAAAAGCTCGAGGATGCTATTGGTTATGGAATTAAAGAAGGTGATATCCCATTGAATCTATATGTTAATGCTATATTTATAAATTCCTTTATTCAATTAAACATGGTATTTAAAAGTGTTGTAGCGGTTGTTTTTTAAAGTGATTTTCATTTTAAAACGTATTAAAATAATGTTTTTTTATTTTTAAAAACTTATTTTTAACATCAGCACATCAAAATAATCTAAGAACATCAAAAACATATTAATTTAAAATAAAAAATAAAATAAAATTTTTTAAAATTTTTCAAAAACACTTTCGAAACACAATACCAACCACTGCGGGTCAATATATAGTCTTCTAGCTGTTCTCTAGATTTTAATCGGGTATCAACTATCCTTTTCAGCATTCGTTTTGGTTTTATAGATTTTACATGTTTCCTTTACGAAGAGGGTATATCTATAATGATGCATGCTTCATGTTGGTTGAACTGCACATTAATGGTAAATATTCCCAGCTTCTATATATGGAATGGTTGTTTGAAAAGGTGGGAAGTTGAACTCAAAAGCAGCTAGAGTTCTGCTACACTCTTACAAACGTGTCTGTACTTTGATTTTAGCATTGATGCAATCCGGTAGAGAGTTTAAATGTTCTGGTTTCTGTTAAATTATTATGAATTTATGAGCTTTAACCAGACAATTTCTTACCAAATCTAAATTTATGTTCAAATTGTCCCTTTAGATGTTCGTTGTAATTAATTGTTGCCATGAAAACAGAGTTTCTACGAATGCAAGATCTTGATGGGAACTTGCCCTTCTCACATGTGTAATCATAACGCATTCTTTAAGGTTTGTGATGGGGACAAAAAGTTTAGGTGAAAGAAACTGCATCGCTGCATTGTGGGTTTTATAGTGAAAATAAAGGCTTTAAGATTTGTGACGAGGACAAAAATTTACATGCCTATAAAGTTGCGGTGTCTACATGTGCATTTCTAGCCTGGAATCGGTTGAAACAATGTTTTTTTAATTTTTTTATATTTTTAAATTGTTTTGACGTGCTGATATTAAAAATTATTTTTTAAAATAAAAAATATTATTTTAATATATTTTTAAATAAAAAATACTTTAAACTATAACCGTTCTTACATTTTCAAACACAACCTTCTTCATCATGGTGGGTACAACCTTCATCAAACAATTGGATTGTCGGGGGCATTAATTGCAGCTGTTGGTCAATATATGAAGTGTAGATGTCTCCATTTTTTTTTTAACATCCATAATTCAATAAATAAGAGAAACACTTCTTATTAAACTGATAAACATATGGAAATATCAATTTATTTAGCTAATAAAAATATGTTTATTTTGCCTTTTTTTCTTAAGGCTGATTTATTCATCCCACCAAGATATTCAAGCAAAAAGCTAGCTTAAAAAGGGGTGTATTTGGCTAGAACATACTCAAAATACATGGAGCATGCATATCGTGAGTTTAACTTACATGGATTAGTAGTAACCACATATAATGGTGGTAAAGTCTTCAATATTTATGCATATAATTCTAATAGTATGGATAATTGATTATGGTGCTACAGATCATATGATATTTGATTCTAGATATTTCATAACTCTTAATTTGTCCACATAAAATTTTGTTTCTACTATAAATGATAGTATAACTCCAGTCATTAGAAAAGGATCCTTTAACGTTTATTGATACTTTATAAATTTAGATTTTGTTCTAGTTGTTCCATCATTAAATTATAACTTGTTGTTAGTTTCTATCTATATGTTAATGCTATATATATGAATTCCTTTATTCAATTAGATATGGTGTTTAAGAGTGTTGTAGCGGTTGTTTTTTAAAGTGCTTTTCATTTTAAAACACATTAAAATAATGTTTTTTTATTTTTAAAAACTTATTTTTGACATCAGCACATCAAAATGATCTAAGAACATCAAAAACATATTAATTTAAAGCAAAAAATAAAATAAAAAATTTTCAAATCCCTACTTTAAAAGGATAATGTTGTTTTGTTACTTTTATTAATGATTTTATTAAGATGACTTGGGTATACTTGATAAAGTCTGAAGGTGAAGTGAACTCGTTATTTCCAAAGTTTTACAAAATGGTTGAGTCTCAGTCTAAAACAAAGATTCAAGTTTTTCATAGTGATAATGGAAGAGAATATCATAGTTTAGAAGTTCAATAATTTTTTAAAGCACATGAAACTATTCATCAAACTACTTGTTCTAATACACCCTAACAAAATAGGATTGTTGAGCATAAGAATCGACACTTATTGGAGGTTGTTTATGAATCATTGATAGAAGCTCATATATCATTATTTTATTGGGGAGAATTAGTTGCCCCTACAACATATTTAATCAATTATGTATCTTTTAGTTTAATTAACTTTAAAATACCATTCTAAACTCTCATTGATATTGTTGGTGCCCCAACAATCCTAAATTTATCACCTTATACTTTTAGTTGTATCGTATTTGTACATATCCATCAACACTAGCATAATAAGTTGATTCCTCAAACATTGTGATTTGTTTTTCTTGGGTATTTCAATCATCAAAAGGGGTACCAATGTTATTATCCTTTAACTCGATAAATGTTTATCACAATAGATGTTATTTTTCATGAAGTCATCTTATATTTTTTCTTTTGAGTCTGAACTTTAGATGAAGTACCATGAGAAAATTCAAACTCTAAAATATGACTTTCTAGAAATCAATTTGGATTCTAGTTGAGATGATTCATAAATTGGACCAAATAATCAAGAAAAAGGTGATTTAGATTTCAGTAGTGTAATTTTAAGTCAAAATGGTGATGGACACTTAGAAATTGAAGATTTGACTCTGACTAATACTTATATAAGAAATACTTCAACCAATTTAGAATCTCTCGTAATTAATATACCAAACCAATTGATTGTTGAGGATGTTCATGACTTAATATTTGAGTTAATAAAAAAAATTACCATATATTCACACCAGAGGTATTCCTAAACCCACGTATAAGCCTAAACTTTCTAGTAAAGTCAAATATCTTATAAGTCATTATGTGTCTAACCATCCGTTGTCAAAATTAAATGTCTTTTATAAATCAATTGTCTATTATATTTATTTATAAAAGTGTACAAGAAACTTTAACTAACCCAAGATGAAAAGTAATTATAAACGAAGAGATGAAATCCTTGCACAAAAATGGAATATAAGAACTTATTGATCTTCTACCATGAAACAAACAAGCTGGATATCAATGGATTTGCATAATAAAGTATAAGTTTGATGGTATAATTGAATGTTTTAAAACAAGACTAAAAGGTTACACTCAAACTTATAGGATTAATTACATAAAGATATTTACACATGTAGTCAAGATCAACATAGTTTGAGTCTTATTATCCTTAGTTACAAACCTGTATCGACCATATAATAATTTGATATGAAGCATGCCTTTCTGCATGGTGGATTTCTAAAAAAGTTTATATGAATCTCTTATTAAGATGCATGATACTTGGAAGGTATTATTAGAAGGTGTATAGGGTGAAAACAAATCATTAAATGAATTGAAATAATCTCTGAGAGCATGGTTTGAAAGGTTCATAAAATATATAATAGTATTTGGCTATCATCAAAGCAATTTAGATAACACATTATTTTTGAAGAAATGATAGGATAAAATTACTGCACTTATTATATATATAAATGATATGGTGGTCACAGGAAATGATCCTGAAAAAAGGAGGGCCCTCCAAGAACACTTGGCTAGAGAATTTGAAATGAAAAATATATTTTATACTTTTACAAGAAACACATATGTAGATTATCAACTAATTGACACACCGATAGTAAAAAGATATGAAATTAAATGTTAAGTCCAATTAGATATCAGCTGATAAAGGAATATACTACAAACTTGTAGGGAGATTGGTGTACTTAGCTCATATGATGCCTATGCATTAAGTATTGTTAATCAGTTTATGCATAATCCAACATATAAATACGATCATGCATATTTTTTAATATCTGAAGGCTACACATGGGAAGAGAATTTTATTCACTAAAAATATAAATTGTCGAAGCATATATACATGCATTGATGTTGACTGAGATGGAGCGGTAGATGATAAACAATTTACATTTAGTTACTTTACTTTCATAGTGGTAATCTCATTACATAGAGAAGCAACAAAAAAAAAAACAAGGTATTGTCGCTCACTCAAGTGCAGAGGTTGAATTCAAAGGTATGTGTCATTTGGATTTTATAAAGCATTATGGTTCGGAATTTTATTACATGATTTGGGTTGTTCATCAAGGTAACCAATTTAACTATATTATGACAATAAAGTAGCATGCAATATTACCCATAATGTAGCTCAACATGATTGTACAAAACATGTAGAGATAAACAAATTCTTCATAAAAGAGAGGTTGAAAAGGAAAATTATGGAATTGTCTAGGATCAAATATGAGGATGAATTAGCTCATATTCTCACTAAAGTAGTTTCAAGTTGGGTGTTCTCGAAGTTTCTAAACAAGTTGGGCATGTATGATATTTATGCATCAACTTGAGGGGGTGTTGAGATTTTCTAATTTCCTGTATAGAAATTTAGAGTTAATTTTCTTATTATTTGGTCTTTTATTTTTCCTATATAATTAATTTCCTAAATTAGCTAGGATTAATATATATATTACATCTTTCATGGGTAATTGTTTTGTAACCTTTACCGCAACTTCTTTCTTTGCGAAGGAAGTCAAATGGAAAAGGAAGGAGAAGCAAAATCCATTCCTTGGTGATAATTATATTGTAATCAATGGATCCAAAAATATGAATATGCTTTAGGTCTTGAAAGAACCCACTAACATGGATATCTTAACGTATTATGAAATGAGTCGTGAGCTTGGCCATGGTGAGTTTGGTGTTACATATTTTTGTACTAATATAAACATTAGTGAGAAGTTTTCTTGTAAGTTTATATCAAAAAAGAAGCTAAGGACTATTATGGATATTGAAGGCTAGTTATGAGGATGATTTTGTTTTGCACTTTGTGATGGAATTGTGTGAGGGAGGAGATTTGTTTGAAAAAATTATGGCGAGGGAGCATTACAAAGAAAAACCAGTTACAATTAAGCGTATTATTGTGTAAGTTATTTCCTGATCTCCTGTAATAAAAAGACCTTTTGAGATCTTTATGATTGTTAGAGGTGCTCTTAGTAAAAAAAAATAAAGGAAAAAACATGTTTTAAATGGCTCGAGTCTCATGTTGCAATTCTCCGGTAAACTTGAAAACACAATAGAAGAGGCCAATAAGACAATGTGCTATCCACAATTCTTTCTTTCTTTTTTTAATTCACCTAAGCCAACCCATTAGCTTAGGCATGACGACCCTTACATTCTAGGCTTGTTTTGCATGTGCCTTGCACGAGCTGACTTATTGCTCTTTTTTTTTCTTTTTTTTTCTTAATTAATTTGTTCAATCCATTGTTTTTAGAAAAATAAAATTTAATATTTATTTTATTGATTTCTATAAGAATTGAAAAAAAATTAATTATAAGGATTTATTTTTAGTTTGAATAAAATATTCATAAAATCATGTTTTTAATTCAAATTAGCTTTTTGGATTATAAATGGTTAGTATTGTTTGAGCTTTTAGCATAACAGCTTGTTAATTAAAAAAAATTATTTGGTTAACACCTAGTTTGTTTGAAACCAAAGCAAGTGATTTTTGTATTTTAGAATTAAACCAAGACAAATGTTACTTCATAAAGAAACTAATTTGCGTTTAGTTAAAGATAAGGGATAAAAAAAATATGCACTCATGTTTTTGTAACTCTAAGAAGTTATTATATCATTTAATGTAAATTAAAAGAAACTAAAAGGATTCTATTTTTACTATAGCACCAATTACTATTCATTGTTTGACAAATTATTGTAAATTAGAGCAATGAATTTTTTTTAGAATTTTTAATTTGATCTTTGAACTTTTATTTTTTATAATTGAGTCATTTTAAACCCAAATCAGGGTGGTGTTAGATTTGTTTAGGCTTTCTCCATCAAAGTGCAAGTCATGTTCCAAACAAATATCCAATTTAACACGTGCAATCCTTTTTGTTTTTCTTTTTTTTTTTCTCTTTCCTTCTTGATTTCCATATTGACCCTACAAAAAACAAAAACAACACTTCATTTTGTTATTTCTTCACATTTGATCCTTATTTTTTTACTATTAGATTTTTTTTATTTGAGATGATTTATGAAATTAGATTTTTTTCAATTTCACCCCCCTTTAATTTTTTAATCTTTTAAATTTGATCTCCATTCATTTAATCGATATTTGTTTTATTTGAGATGATTTTTAAAAGTTTAATTTTCTTACAATTTCATCCTTTTTAGATTTTTTTTTCCTACCAATTTAATTCTTGTTAGTTTGATCTCTATTTTTTTTGCCTTGGTAATTTTTTTAGATTGATCATTTTTTTTCCAATTTCATGTTCGAACAAATAATTTGTTGGGAATTGAGCTTCTTAATTGAGCCCAAGTCTAGAATTTCATGAGTTGCGAGTTTAGAAGATTAACCCAGTTTCAAAAAATTCACTCGGGTTTGCTTTTTTTTTTTTCTTCCTTTTTTTCCATGATCATGTTTTTTTAATTTAATGTATCAACATTTATTTAATTTAAGACTAAATTTCAATATTTTTTTAAACTTCTAATAGGATTTTTCACTAGTTTGGATAATGATCCGAGTTATCTCGAGTCTTTTTATTTGTTGTTCCATGTTTAATTTAACTTTTTTTAATATAAAATTTGTTTTAAAATTAAATTAATTTAATTCATTAAATATAAACATGATTTATTAAATATAGGATTTTTGGTTTGTTACTCTAACAACGCGTGCAACCTCTCTTGGTGTCAACATGAAGCCTTTTACAATAACGTTTGAATCGTCTCGATAAATTATTTTTCTTGATGGAGTGGTGTCCAGGACAGAATAATGATATGTCTTCAACGAGCTTTTATTTTTTCTCCTCCTCGATATGATTAGTTATTGCCTTTTATATTCATGTTATTTATGATGTTTTTTTAATTATATCATTAAATTAATTGAGTTTATTGAACTCGTTAAGTCAATAATCCAAATCTTATATTTCTTTTATTTCTTTTAAAACACTAACATCAACCTAAAATATTTTTTACATCAAGAAATTTTTTAATTGGTCCATGACACAACATTAACCATCCATCTAGTAATAATTTCTCTAACTTCAATAACTTAAGAACTTAACTTTTTATTTTCATAAAAAAATATACAAAAACTATAAGACCAAAAGTGTTGGGTCTGACTGCAACGCTGGATCCAAGAGCTTCGAGTCTATTGAACTTGCCTACTCAAATTCTTATATTTTTAATCCTTTTTTAAAAAAATTGGTTTTTCTTCAATAGTAATAATAGTATTTTTTAAAGAATTTATTAATGATAATAATAATAACAATAACAAAACAATAATTTTTAGTTTTACCCTTCAAATCAAATCTAAGGTTGATTTTCAATATTGATAATAATTTTTTTTAAAATTTATTAATTATTTTACAAATAATAATAATAAAAATAATAATAATAAAAATAAAAATAACAATATTTATAACACAAATAATAATATTTAGAAACCTAAGACCCAAGAACCTTGGGTCCTAACGCAGGACAATTTCGATTTGGTCCCAAGGTAGGACCCAAGAGAATTGGATCCGGAGGCAGGACCCAATCAAAATGGATCCTGACGCAGGACCCAATTGAAATGAGTCTTGACGTTGAACCCAAGAGAATTGGGTGCGGAGGTAGGGCCCAATCGAAATGGGTCCTCACGCAGGACCTAATCTAAATGGGTCCAGAGGCATGACCCATTTCCTTTGGGTTCTGACAAAGGACCGAAATTGGGTCCAAACTTAGGACCGATTAGTCTTGGGTCATGATGCAGGACCCAAGAGAATTTGGTCACGACGCCGGATCCAATCTAGTTGGGTCCTGACGCAAGACCTAAAAGAATTGGGTCCGAACCAAGTGTTTTTGGGTCCCCAAACTTCTTAGATCCTGTTGTGCAACCAGACCCAAAGTTATTTTGGGTCTTGCCCCCACAGGACCCAAGAGCACTGGGTCCTACGTCAGGACCCGTGAGCCTTAGGTTCCGACGGGGACCAAAGAGAACTAGGTCCTAACGCTGAAGCCATGAGCCTTGGGTCTCGCTAGGGTCTATAGCCATGCGCGCGGGTCTGACCCAGCCCATAGGTAGGGCAGCCCCAACGCTAGGTGTCGCGCGCGGGTCTGGCTTAGCGCCTAGGGCTTGCCCACCCTAGCGCCAGGTGCCCGCATCCCAGGCACTGCAACCCTACCAAAACTGGAACTGATCATTTTCTCCCCAGCCATCCTTTCAATGTCAAATGCATCCCAGTGAAATGACAACCCCACTGCGGGCCAACTTTTTATTTTTTAAAAAAACATCAAGAAAATACAAGACCAAAAGTGTTGGGTCTGGCTGCAACGCCAAACCCAAGAGTTTCAAGTCTATTTAACTTATTTGCTCAAATTTTTATATTTTGTAATCTTTAAAAAAAATTGGTTTTTCTTTAATAGTAATAATAATATTTTTTAAAAATTTATTAATGATAACAATAACAACAATAATTTTTAATTTTACCCTTCAAATCAAATCTAAAGTTGTTTTTCAATATTGATAATGATTTTTTTTCAAATTTATTAATTATTTTATAAATCTTATTAGTTATAATAAAAATAAAAATATTTACAACGCAAATAATAATATTTAGAAACCTAAGACCCAAATAACACATATAATTATATTTTTTATATGAATACTTTGAGTTGTAATAAAAATAATTATATTTATAACACAAATAATTATATTAATAAACTCAAGACCCAAGAACCTGGGTCCTGATAAAGATCTAAAGAGACCTGGGTCCTGACGCACGACCTAAGCGAGCGCGTCTGAAGACCCGCTCGGGACGCCTTAGCCTTGGGTCCTGCATCAGGACTCAATAAGACAACCCCAGACTCGCTTGCCTGAGTTTGTAGCCATGTATGCGGGTCTGGTCCTAGCGCCCAAGACAACTAAAACGCCATGTGTCTGCAGATTGTGGTCTGTAGACCTACGTGGCGCGTGGGCACCCAGGGCTTACCTGCCCCAGCGTCAAGTGTTTGCAATCCAGGGCTTGCAGCTCCACCAAAATTGAAACCGATCATTTTCTCCCCAACCATCCCTTTAATGCCATATACTTTCTAGTGAAAAGACAACTTTACCCTCCCTTGCAACTTTTCCAACTCTCTATGACAAGAGCTCAAATCTATATTGCTTTGTATTTATGTAAATAATAACAAGAACACCGTTTCCTTTTAATATATTGTATAATATAGTTGTCTCACAAATAAAAATTACTGATTATTTAATCTATTTATTTATTATCGTTTTCTTTAATAAAAAAATGACTATTGCTGAGTATAGAGAATGACTATTGCGTATTTTTTAATAAGAAAATTGGAAAAAGACACAATTAACCTTGAAGTCATTTCCCGCCAAAACGATGAATAGAACCCCCCACTACAATTGCTATAACCCTAACGACATCGAAACCTTCTCCTGAACTTCTCTCTCTAAAAAATGGCGCCTTCTGCCACTGCTTCTGAGTCACTGTCTCCCTCGACGACGGTGGACACCACCGAGAATAATCTCCAGGTTCTCACTCCCACTCCTCTCATTTTCTGTTTGTTTCCCTAGAAAATCCTCATGAAAATAAGTAAAAAAAAAGGACTTAATTACGCGAAATGGGTTTGATTTTTTTTTAATTATTTTGCGAAATCTAAAATTCTCTTCGCAGTCAGCACTTGATTCTCTCTTGCGTTACGAGTTTGATTTTGTAGCAAAAGTACTCTCTCTTTTTGCAACAAAGTGGAGAACTAATTTATCCAACATTTGTTTTTCTGTGCACTGCAGCCCTTTTTTGTTCTTCACAGAGCACGGTCTCGGAAATCGGAGAAAAAACCAACCGGAACCTGGAAAACCAGGAGGCGTATTGATTTGTCTCCATCATTACCTAAGAATGGTGAGAACTTAGACGCTGAGAAAGCTGAAGCATGGGATGATTGTCGGCATGTGAGCATAAGAATGGAAGCTTTTGATGATGTTTGGTCGAAGATCAAGTCAACCATTAAAGTTTGTCTCCTTGATCCTTTCCTATCATGGTGTTGTAATTTTTGTTCTTTTATATTTTCTGCTCCATTTGGTTGCTAAGGAGAGATGCATAAGAAGAACCAATCTAATAAGGGACTGCTAAGCAGTATGCGAACCAATAAAAACTACTGATTTCTATTCACCATGAGATGAGCAGTTTCCCTCAATTAGCTAATTACTGTTACTTTTGGGTTGGTCGAGATATGTATTTTTCACATTCCTATGAAAGATGATTGCAAAGGAACATAGCATGTGAAATTTTTCATCATTTTCTCCACTTTATTTCCTAATCAACCAATCTAGTGGTTGTTATCCATCCATTAAAGAATTCAGAGTTGACAACCTTATTGCAGGATGTTTTGAGGGATGTCAACACCAATGTATTCAATGAGATACATCATTGGGTTCGCGAGTCTTTCAACATGATCACATCATTTGCAATACCTACATTTCCTGAAGCAACGGGGTCTTTTCCAATGGTAACAGATGCTGCCTCTAAACAACTATTCACTGGGCTGGTTCTCACCAGTAAGTTTTCCTCCAATCCACTAATGCGCTTTCAGGTGTGACTGTAGAAGAAAGAAATAAGGGATCAATTCATCTTCAGATAGATGTAATTCATGCACTCGAATTAGAAAACAAATCGAAAAACTCCATTTGCATATTTGTTCATGTGATGGTTAGGTTGTATTTATACTATCATTTGAAGCTGGTATTTATGTTGTTGTCATCCTAGTCGTCCCAGCCAAAACACATAAATTCATTCAGGGGATAAAAGTTTCAATAAATTTAATTTTAATGGTTCCAACTTAAAACTAGAATGTCAATTTCAATGACTGTATTAGCTTCAGCATCTCCCAAGTTTTGGACATGGAATGTAAGGAAGGAATGAGGGAAGAACACATGCATGAGATATGCAGCCATCGTTTGATGATGCATCGTCCTTTGTGGGATCTAGCTCTTCTCTCTTGTTTTTATGTGTGTTATTTTTATGCTGTCTATGTTTAATATGTATTTGATGTATTAATTTGTAAAACATACGAGTTATCATTTTCTGTTTAACCCCCAAATATCATTGATTGACAATGTATGTCAGAAAATATGGAGTTTGTTGATGATCTGCTGACTTTCGAAGAGCTTGGATCATATTTGAAATCTCAAGGATGCCATGTGGCTAACCTTTCCTCACTGGAGTTTTCAGTGAAAAACGGTATTGGTGGTTGTCTAAGAAGTTTATTGAGACAGTTCTTAATGGTTACTGTAGATGTAAGTAGTCACACCTTTATATTCCTTTTACAAGTGAAGTGGGTTCTTACTTGATGAGTTCATTACTTATACTAGTTTGCCATGCTAATGTTTTGCAGGCAGCTGATGTATCCATCTTAGCAACATGGTACAGAGAACAAGGAAGCTGTAATTATCCAGTGGTCATAATAATAGAGGATATGGAGCGATGTAGTGGGTCTGTCTTGTCTGACTTCATCCTCATGTTAAGGTATGCGAGTGCATTTTTTTCATCTTCCCACCCTCCTTTACTCATTTTATCTTGTGTCATCTTTTCAGTTACTTACTTTGCCCAAAATACAGCAATCTGGTCAAAATATTTCATTATCTTTCTAGACACCAAATTTTGCTCTGGTTTCGTAATCATCATGGGCTAGTAATGGAGCCATGATCATTTTTACATGGGTCTAATATTTAGTATATCCATTAGGTTATCAATCATCACCTCAAATAAATTAGAATTACAATTCCCTTATTGCACAGCGGCTTTTCATACATTGCACTCAGATTTTATTGTTCTAGCCCACAGAAATATGCTTTTCTCTTACTTAAAGTTATATGTACATAGACTTGGAATTTGCATTGAAAACCCCAAGTGTGCTTGGTGTTTGGATCTCTCTGGTGTTTTTGTTAACTTGGTCATGGAGTTGACCTGGTCTTTTCAGTAGCTTGGGAACTTTTTTCTCGATTTTCTGGAACCCTTTTCAGTAGGACTCAAACCCAAACGACTCCCTCTCCTTTGGGAGAATACCACTAGACTAAACACTCTTGTTTCAGTGGCATGAAGACTATTTGGTCTTAAGAATAACAAATAGTTAGAGTGGGATGTCAAGGAAGATATTTATTGGTATCTAGATCACCAGATTGAAAATTAGTGGTGGTATATAAACACCAACTGCAACTTTTTTGCACCCAAATCACCTGACTTTTAGATTATATAGGCCTTTTGTGAGGAAATATGGAACAGTTTCAAAATTGGATTTAAATTCATGGAAGTACAAATGATGATGCATCCTTTTGGTAAATGAGCTAACTTCGTGATTATCCCTGCTGGATTGAAAAATAATGCTTTCATATGCTACAATCTATTTGTTCTGAAGTCATGGGTTGAGCAGTAAGAACATGATGTATTTGAACGATCATATGTAGTCTTGCAGTGAAATCATATTGTTTTGAATATTGTGCTTGAAGTAGACTCTTGACTCAAAGAAGTGGTTACTGTGTTAAATATTACTCCCTGCTACTAGGGTAGAATTGGTCTATACATCAGAATTTCACGACTACTTGATGATTTTGTAAGCTTTGTTTCTTAATTATTGAATAATAATTGAAAATGGATTGGACTTGATGATTTTGTGTACTTTGTTACTTGATTATTTCATTATATCTGAAAACGGATTGGAACTTTTGCACTAATGAAGTGCTTTGAGTAACTAAAAAGTTTATTGAACAATGATGTTGTTTTCTATCCTATTGAGACCTTGTCATTTTATACAGTGCTTATGGGATCAATCTAACAGCTTGGAGGATTTGATAGTTTATGAAAGCTTGTCCCTACCCTCTAAGTTGCATTCCTAGTTTTTGCCCTATAAATATGCGGAATTTTCTAATTTCTAGAATTACAAAGTGTTCTTGGACTTGTACTTACATTTATTTTATTGCCACTCTAATTATATAAGCATATCTGTTAAAATATCCTACAGCCAGTATACTTATGCAGTTTTTGCCTGTAACCTTCCGTTCTATCAGTGAATGGGTGCTTAAAATCCCAGTGGTTTTAATAATGGGAGTTGCAACAACTCTTGATGCTCCTAAAAGTATACTTCAGTCAAATGCGCTCCACCATTTGTGCCCTTGTAAATTCATTTTGGGAACTCCTCCAGAGAGAATGGATGCTGTTGTTGAGGCTGTTCTTGTGAAGCAGTGTTCTGGATTCGGTATAAGCCACAAGGTGGCAGTTTTTATGAGAAATTATTTTGTAAGCCAAGATGGAACTATAACATCTTTCATAAGAGCTTTAAAGGTTTGGATATGATTACTGTTTTGTTATTGTATTTTACAACATCTGAGCTTTCCTCTCTGGTGAATATAATCAAATGCCATGTGATGTTTTGGAAGTGTTTTCAGATAGCATGTGCTCAACATTTCTTCATGGAACCCCTGAGCTTCATGCTCTGGTTTCTTCTTGGAGATGACAATCTGGTAAATTTTCCTATTCTTCTCCCAAATACTTTAGTACTGCAGTTTTCAAATGTTTTATTTGTTCATAAATTTCACTTTGATATATAGTACACGCTCTACTCTAGTTGCAACACATGTATTCGCACATGCCATGGCAAAGACATCTACCAAATATTTTGTCAAATCTATATGTTAAGAGAAATCATCTGCCATGTTCTATATATGAAAAGCATTGAGTTAGAGAAGTATCTTGGATGATTCAAAGAAAGCAGCATTTCTTTATCAGCTTATCCTCGATCTTCTATCTCATGAACCATTAAGCAATAATAACATATCATGCACCTTTTCAACCAGCTATCTTATTGTTCACTTGCTTTTTTTATCTGCTTTTACATGCTTCAGAGTGCATGACTAGCAAGCACTTAAACTTCTTCCTTGTTTGGACTGTTTTCCCCTCTTTTTTTCCTTCCAATTTGGAAAAAACCCTACTTGCTTAATATTATCATTGCTTGACTTCTCTTTCTTTTCCTTTTTTCTTTTGCATTTAACATTTCACCATTCAAGATGTTACAAGGTGAAAAGTGTGGATTGTCACCAGAATTGATGCTCAAGCATGCTTTGAACCTTCCATCTTATCAGTCTTATGGAAGGTACTTAATAGCATCAAAATATTTGTGTGAATAATTTTCCAGACATAATGGAGGAAGTTGTAGCTCATTTGGGTTGCAAAATCTAATTACAGAAATAAAATAGCCAAACAGCATGGCGAAACTTTAGTAAATGGTTTGGCAGAATTGAAGAAATTGCAGTGTCAATGGAGCATTGTGATTCTGGTGAGCCCTTAATCCTTTTTGGTTTGATGCATTTCATTAACATTTATGAGATTGAACATTTAAAGCATGCATTTTTTATATCATGCAAAGCAGCTGATTGCAAGGTTGCTATCTTTTCTTTTTATATCCATTTTAAAGGTTATATCACTCTTCCTATTCTCCAGCTGGTTACCTTAGCTATGTTTTTTATGCTAAATTGATACATTTTTTAATTTTCAGTTTGTTTTGAAATTTACATCTTCTTTTTGCTATGGTCTGTGGATATGGGAACCTGTATTCTGTTTCAACATAGAGACTCAGTGCTGCTTATGCTATGCATGTATGTTTACTATCTAGTAAATGTGGAGTGCATCATTTTCTTCTACTTACTTAGTCTGTTATATTCAGAAGAGCCATGCTAAAATAAATGTGCCAGTTTCTTGAAAAAATTGGAACACACTAGCAATAAAACATGTGCAAACTTTCCTTGAGTGTTCGATAGCTATTGTGTTCTCAAATGTCTGATGCACTGAGGTTCCAGTAGAAACGTCTAGCAAATGATAGTCTCTTGAAATATAGAAATTTCAGAAGCGTCCAGTAAATCAGCTTTTTGACAATTATGTTTTTCTTAATAGTTAAATTCTGCTTCCACGAGCTAGTTTAATCCACATAATGCAATTAATCTCTGTTTCTGGGCACATCATGAGTTGCAGTGTCTATATGAAGCTGGAAAGTGTGATAAAGTCACACTGTTAGACCTATTCTGCGAGGCCCTTGATCCTGAATCATTCAAGTCAAGGGCTCCTGACAATGGTGGGGGCTTAGAAAATGACTCTGGAGTATCTTCAAGTGATTGTTACAAGCATCAGCAATATCATACTACACGGAATAGTGGTTTTATTTGTCAGGCAGTGCGAAAGTTGAGGTAATTAACATTTTAGAATCCAGATTGTCTTTCATAAAGTTTACATATTGAAGATTTTGTAAGGTCTATGCTAGAAACATTTATTCTCTAACAACATCTGCATTGTTTTGGTGTTTCCCTTTGTCTCTTTGGCCTTTTTTATTTTTAACCCTCCAACTTAAGCAATTTCTTTGGTGAATTTATCATGTTGCTCAGTGAAATTTGGAATGTGAAATATAATAAAGAAAGACAGAAATTAAGATAACAGAAAGGAGAATAAGTCATCTTTCAAAGGAGAAGTACAAGAATAAGAGAATGAAAACAGAAGGTTTTTCCAGCCTTGTTGAATCTCCATTAAGTAAAACTTTTAAAAGCTTCGGAAATAATCCAACGCATATCATCAATAGCAAAATTTATGAATTCCAAATCACATGGGATTGCACAAGAATAACCATCTGCCCACTATAAAAACATCTGAAGCAAGCATCAGAAAGCATGCCCCTTGGCGCCTCACTTGGAATAAGTCATTAGTCATAATTTTGGTCAAAACCACTAAAAAAAATAAACTGTAGTGTTAGAAGGTAACCTGATCTTTCCAGACAGACTGACTAAAAGAAGCCAAAAGAATTGGAGGACTGAGAACATGTATGAAACAGGTGTACAAGAAAAATTGCCGAACCCCTCGAAGTTCACACCATTCTATCAGACCTTAATGCAACCAGAAAGATGTTATAATAGGAAGGAGCAAATAGAGCTCAGATGCTTCTTGCTCATTTAATACTGTGAGGTGATAGATCTTCCAATCTATCTTGTGAAAATGCTGATGTGAATGTTGTTTAAAGTGGATAGGAAATAAGATGTGGGAAATACAATTGATAAAGGTTGGTCCCACAACAAGATCCTCCCAGAATTGAGTCCGAGAGCCGTTAACAACTCATAACATAAAAGTGGAAAGAAATGCAGAGAAACTCAGTCATGGGTTATTTTGTAAGCAGGTGCTGAATTGTAATATCTCTATGTTCCTGTGAATAAGGGTATTTTAGTAGCTTTCAGAGTTTCTTGAAGGTCTAGTCTTATTTAGGAAGTTGGTGTCATAGTTTTTAATAGTCTATCCTAGTTGTTTAAGTAGTCTTAATCTCTATAAATAGGGATGCCATGTTTTCACTTTCAGCAGAGCTGAATTCTGAAATAAAGTTGAATTGTAGCATTTTATTTTTATGGCTTGGTGCCTGAGGTTTCTTCTCCATCCTCTTGTTCTTCTATTTTTTACTAATTTCTCTTCTTTCTTGCTTAAAAGTATTGCTGCTAGTCTCACTTTTAACCACCTAATTTCTCCTTATATTCTCTAATTGTGAGAATAACAAACCCTAGCTCACCATAAATCCTTCGTAAAACATAAATCTCAAATTTGTCCTGCATCACACAATGCTCCTAAACAGACCTACTCTGGTGGTGGATGCTGGGAAGGTTTAAAGGCTCTAGTTGAAATGAAAATGTTATAACTAACTAATTTGTAAGCACACACACAAAAAAGGCGGAAGGGAAATGATTACATCCATGAGATGGTAGAGGTGGCACCACTTTAGGAATAACTAAAGGATAGTTGTTTGAGTTTGAGATGTTTAGCCGTATCCAGACCTGAACTATAGCTGCACAAAGAGTGTTGAAGTTAAAGTATTGGTAGAAATGGGGAGAGGTTGATCAAAAATGAAATTGGATATGTAGGGTCTAAACAACGTATAAAAAGTTTAGCCTGTTATAGAACTTGTGGGAGGTGGCCAATCCATGTAGCCAGCTTCAACTAGCTTAGGTTTTTGATGTTTTGTTGAGTTGAGTTAGTTTAGTTTCACCACTAGTTGTTCTAGCCTTGAGCATCCCAACCATTCAGCTATAGGCCACACTACCTGCAGGAAATTGCCGGATTCATGGTCCTCTGTCCTAGATCATAGAAAAGCTTCTGCCTTCCTCTCAACTCACTTGACAACTGCAAAGAGATCTTTTCATACAGGAGAATAACAAATGGGTAGGCTACTAGATAAGTATAACGTGACCTCTTAGGAGAAGAAAGTGCTTTTCTACCCATCTAGATACTTTGAAACCTGCTCTACCATATGATCTCAGAAAAGTTGTGGGCTATGGATCACTGCCAAATGGAACGCCTAGATGAGTTGAATGCCACTCTCACTTGGCATACCTTGTGAGAGAAGCAAAGTTGGAGAGCACGTCAGATTCTTAGTGAGTACCTGAAACAACACATTTGGGCATTTTTTTTCCTTTCCCAGGTATGCCTTCTAAAATGTGTGTAACAAATACAAAATGTTTGGGCATACCTTTGACCGTGCTACTCATGCCAGTTTTACATACATTTCCCTATACTTCCTTTGGTAGGTGTGAATGATCATCTGTAGGCCAAGCTCTAGTTTAATATATTCTGGCACCCTTGGTCACTTTTTTTGTTCAGACATCTTTTTTTATCCTAGATTCTTGTGGTTTTTCTTCTGGTTTTTGCCTGACTTTTGTGAGTGTAGTAATTCATCGCATGCCCCAAAATGTATAATACTCTAGTTGTGATGATTTATTTTCATAATCATCAAAAAACTCATAATGTCCTTTTTGCTCAAGACATTGGACATCTGAGAAAAAAAATCTTACAATCCCTTGCAACCTGAAGTTAGACTACTTTTCTTGTGAATTGATTGATTTAACTCTTTTAATAGATGTAGTAGAATGCTGAAATTTGAATTCAATCAGGGATCTTCCAGCAGTGCAGCTACGTAAGCTGCTGAAGGGTTGGGAAAAATATACTGTGAATGTCCCTCAGGTATGGTTATAATTTCAAGAAAGATATCACAAGCTCCCTCAGGTATTGTTATAATTTCAAGAAAGATATCACAAGCTCGAAGGATTTCTTTAACTCATCTAATTTATAATGGATCTATCTTGATGTTCTTTGAGTTATGTGAAGCAAATCAGCTTTTATTTGCTTTATTGTATAGCTTTTGGCATCTGGTAGAAACATGAGATTTTTCTTTGAACAGTCACCCTTATCAAGCTTCTCAGAAAACAGTTATGCTCTGGAAGTGCTTGAAACATGTAAATACACAGTTTATTTTGTGATGTAGGGGCTTGCACGTTAATATTTTGGTGATTTCAGATAAAATAGCCTGCGTAGTTGCTTGTGCTTGGTCTTAAGGATTTGTGTGAGCTATCCAGGGATTGTTCCCGTGCTGCAGAAAATGAACTACCTTGCCTTGTTTCTTGCATTAAATTACTCTTCTTCTTTGCTTTGTTTGAAAAATATTGCTGCTCTAGTGTATGTTGGGATGATTCCATTCATGCTATCCATAAATTTGTTTTCTTAAACACTCCACCATTTCTTTTTTGTCAGAAGATACTTGAGACTGTGATTTCACAACTTAAAGACAAGAAATTACCTTCCCCAATTTACTTCAGCATTTTGATTGATGGGTGGATACTGCATCTTTATCTTGAATTGCTGTTGGGGGGATCTAACTATATCATGACTTTTTATTTGTTTTAACATTTTCTAGGCACTCCTCATACTTGCATAGAAGCTAGCTTTGTTGGTTTTCTTGTCATTCGGCACTCATGTTTTTTCTTTTACTACCCTGGACTGTTTTTGGCATGCTTTGATACTCTTTTCATCATTATTTGTCTTTTATAAGGTAGACCTACATTGATTTGGGAGGCTCAGATAAAAGATAACCTACCATTTTTACATGATCCGAAATTTGATCCTGAATCAACTTATCTTCATTGAATTATGTTCTTATAGATTCATGACAAAGTGAAGAAGTTGCTATCTGAAATGAAGTTTGAGGATGGCAAGAGTTTGGGGCAAGATTTAAGCACCATATCCAAGTAATGTTTTTGTATTTTTTCTTTGTCCTGTATACAAATGTTGCATTTTCATCATTTTGTTATTTTTGGTGAAATTTGGCCTGCCATTAGGCAATTTATGAAGCATGTTACAATTGAATATTTTACAAGTCTTATTATATTGGATATCTGTTCAGCTCTCTGTCTAAATCTACAACTGAGTAGTTTAGCTTCATGATTATTTAAATTGTTAATCTGATGGGCTCTTTGTGGAACGAGAGGATAGTTCTTTTCTCTGTCCTGGCAATCAGTGGCACAGGGTGGACTAAATTGTTTTTTTTTTTTTTAGGGGGGGGGGGGTGGGGGTTTAGAAAAGTCAGTCTTTAGGAGTATCATGGAAAATTTTGAAAATTTTGGGAGGGCTTGGTAATTATTTTAAGAGTATATGAAAACATGCCTAAAATTTAGGGACTAACATGAATTGTTGCATTTTTTTGGGAGTGAGGGGCACAGCTTCCTTAGTCTTGGCAGTGACATGCCACCTCTGCTGGCAATGGTGGAAGCAGTTAAAAAAAAAGATGATTTCTAATAGTTTTGAGTTTTCCAAGGTCATGTTATATGGAGGATCAGTTTGGATTTTTATCAGCACTCATAAGCTAGGAGGCAGGGTGACACTGAATTAAAAATAGAAGTCCCTTAAATATGAAATGTATGCCTTTTAGGTGTTTAATATCATTGAAGACTTATTGGATGCTCGTTTGTATGCTCTCTTCTTTCTTTTGGACATTCTTCAAATTCCCTGTAAGCTGTTTCACTTCATTTTCCATCATTAAAGCATCCATGTAGGAATGATATGATTAGTTAAAAAGTTTTTTCTTTGAGATTTAAGAGAACTGGTGAGAATCTCTTTTGTGTTGTTTATTAAACTTTGTGCTATAGCTCAAACAGATATGGACGTAACAATAATAACTAAGCAACTTGCAGTAATATGGTATTAGTGAGAACTGACAGACATGTACAGGCATCACATCTAATGAAGAAGAGTTGAGATCCATATAATATTAGTGAGAACTGACAGACATGTACAGGCATCACATCTAATGAAGAAGAGTTCAGGCATCACATCTAATGAAGAAGAGTTGCGATCCATATAATATTTCATTACAGAGATTTTTTTTGCATATACGGTGTCAAGTAGTGCTGTTATATTCCTGATGAAGATAAACAGCTTTTGCGGAGTTGTGACTTCCTATGTTAATTTGTTTACTAGATTGGTTTTGTTGTACAGTGTTTGAGTATTTATAAAAACGAAATACTGTTAGCATCAGAATCACTACATTATTTTCATTAATTCTGCCATTACTATCAATTTCAAGCTAGGAAGGAACATAATCAGTAACAGGTCATACATGGACCCAGATTTTAACTAAAAACGCATGTTTGTCTTGTGCATGTAAATGTTGTGAGATTTCAGTCAAACTTCATTCTGCCTTGCCATTTACCATGCATTCTTGTCCTAAATTGCTGGTTTACCTTGATTAGTTCTAGTAGATAGCATCTCTTTCAAGAGACTCAGCAATTTTAATCTCTGTTTCATATATATTACATCTTATGATTCAAATCCTACCTCTGTGCTGTTGCTGCTCTCTTTTTTTCCCCTTCATAATCTTTTCCTTTTGACATTATTTTTCACTGCATGATTGTGAAATCACTAATTCTATCAGTTTCATCTTTGCTACCAAATGTGACAGGAGACATTCATCTCGTAAACATTTGAAAATTGAAGACTCCAAAGCAGTAAATGAGAAAGCTGCAAAGCTATTAGAGAGCATGGTTAGGTAGGAGTATCCCGTCTGTATTCCTTTTTGTTCTTGTCTTGGTTGGCTACTTTCTTTGCATAGAATAGTTAACTGCATTGATACCAGCCAAACAAGAGCTCTTTTTTTTTAAATCTTTGAATTAATTATACTTCTGTTATGATTTGTTAGCATTCTGCTATAACTTGTTGAGTATTTGTTGTAAATAATAAGATTTAATTTCAAAGATGTATTCCTTATTTCACTCTGGCATGCACATATGCTTTGTGCCTAAACTCCAAGAATCCTTTTCACTTAATCGCACCTAATGCTTTTAACAACAGCAGGAAATGCATAATTTGCACACTTGCTCCCCTACTATTGATCAATTTTTCTGCTTTCTAACTTCCATCAATGGTTTATTTTTTAAGGCGAGCGATCCCAAGCTTCTGTGTTATAAAGCATGTTAAAAGTTTCATACTAGTTTCTTTCATGGTCAATCACTCTTACAATGTGTTTCGAATTCCATTTTTTTAGAATTTCATCATAAATCCCAGATCATTTTTCAAAGAAAATCCACAATTGTCAAATGTATGGAATGCATTTCTTAATTTTTTTCCATTTTTGTAGTTCAAATTAATTACAAATGATCCAATGGGGTTTGGTGTCTGAATTCTTATCTTTGTGTGAATCAGGAACTATATGCAGCCCCTTGAGTGTGTACCTTTCCATGAAATTGTCTGCTTTAAGAATGTCAATGCACTTCAAACAGTAAGTGTTTAAAAAAACAGTTATTCTGATTTATGTACTTGCAGAATTGTTTTTGTTTACTAGAAAGAATTCAAAATTTTCTATACAGCTTCTGACCTGTGAGTAGACAACAGTAGACATTTGCCTTAATTTATGGTTGGCATGAGAATTCGTCTGCCATTTACTATAAGTCAGGAAATTCTAATGATTGTAATGTTATCAATCAATCGATCTACAATAATTCTCTGCAAAACATGAATTTGTTTGAAAATTTTGACTGGTTTATGAAAGTTTGAAATGAGAACTTTCTTGGCATTTACAGATGCACAAACTCTCTGAACTCACTGGCCTATATGTTGAAATATAATTCATGGTATTCAAATTCAAGGGAAGTCTACTCTTTTAACCTGATATTTTAATGAAATTCTCTGAATGTCTTATTCAAATTGTTTTGTGGTGTGTTTTTTGCCCGTATAATTTGTTTATTTTAATTGTAGGATAACAAAATGCTTAGAAATGTTTCTTACAATAAATCATCAATCTTTTTAAAATTAATTATTCAGGTTTGTTGAAGTTCTTACATTTGTTTTTGTTGCTAATGCTATCGCCTATGGATCATTCTTGTTGATTAGCAGTAAATTTGTTTCTCATGGAAATTTGTGTTAAGCAAATCTCTCTCCTATTTTGTTAAGAATGTCTCCCTGTCCTTTCAGTCAAAAAATTAACCATGTTCAATTTTAGAAGGATCTGGTATAGAGTGCCTTTTCAGTTCATGCTTAAAGATTATTTTTCTCAATGATGGGATGTTCAGGGCTTGGCCTTGAGATGCTTTGTTGCTTCCTTACTTGCATATAGAATTGAATGAATTGCTAGCTACTAGCCTACTTCCATGGGGTGACTGCTACTGGTTGGTTTTCTAGTTGTATCAATCGTCAATGGTGGAGATCTTTTCTAGTGAAGTTCTTCATCACAGGATGGGAGCAGCAAACCCGTTTATTCATGTTAAATTGCCAAATTTTTGCATGCCAGTCTTTCAGCACTTCTAACCTCTCAGTTATGTTAGGCTTTAATTGGAGACCCAAGAAGAAGGATTCAAGTCGATCTTCTGGATGTTCGGAACATCATACGGTGCAGCTGTTGCATTAGCAGTAGCAATTCACTATTGCCATCGATGCATGATTCCTCAATAATGTAAGTGGTCCCTCCCGTAAATTTCTTATCTTGGAATTATGAAATGTAGAATTCAAAGTGCAAACCAACAACCCAACAGGGATTTTCCAGTACAAGAGAAGTTTGTAGATGATTTTTTCTTTTGTATATCCCCTTTTTGCGTACTGCGTTGCTACCTGTCTGTGCATTAGGCAATCTTTGGAATCAGTTCCCGAGATGGTGTTTAAAGCTTACATTATCAAATAGATGGATACCCTTGAATGTAAAATGATGGTACTTCAGTCTGCAACTTCTGACAAGAACTCAAGATTGCATGGAGGAATATCATGTCTCCTCGTTGTGTAAACAGTGAATGTTACACAGAGGTTGTGATTTGTGTTCATTTGTTGTTTCAGGTATACCTTGGCTCAAGAGCATGGTGATCTTATTAATCTTCATGACTGGTATCAATCTTTCAAATCAATAGTTATTTGCTTGAGCAATAAAGGGAAACATGGGTCAAACTATTCCCCGTCACTGAAGAAAAGGAAAGCTACCACTGAACCTGCAAAGCCAAGTGAGGCATCAATTCAGTATCCTATTGGTATAGTCTTTCTTTTGCTTATCTTTCATTAAGTTGATTCAATGTAATTAGGGCATGGTGAGTTTAATTTTAACAATTCTTTGTGGTCTTCGCGCGTGTCAATCACACCCTCATTTATTTATGGCGCATGATTTCAAGCTATATGCACCTAAATGTATTGCATTTCCATCAAGGATCTGTCAGGATGGATGTAGTCATCTTGAACTCTGATGAACTACCTTTAGTCAGATTTTGGCAAAAAAACAAATTGCTAGTACCCGGAAGGTTAAAAAGGAGGGGAAGAAAACAGTGATTTGTAAAGCACCCTCAATTTTTTATTTTTCAATCGATCATTTCCCATGAAGATCCTTAGCTTGTTTCCTACAGAGCACGTTTTTGTAGGGCAGTTACAGAGCTCCAGATTACAGGGCTACTTCGGATGCCTAGCAAAAGACGGCCTGATTATGTGCAGAGAGTGGCCTTTGGACTTTAGTTCAGAATTATCAAACCGGTCTATTCTCTCTCTGACTCCTTTTCCCCTGAATGTACTTTTGATTTTGTATTCCAGTATATATTTCCTATCCTCTTAATGACCCAAATTTTATTTAATTACTTGCCTCCCCCCAACAACAATTCCATTGTAATTCTTTGTTTTGGTATGTATGTAACCATAGATTTTATTCTGGCTCATACCAACAGCTTCTGGAATTTGCACTCATTCTTTTAGAAAAAAGGGAAAACCCAAATTTATATTTCCGTTTTCATTTGCATCCCAAACTCGTAGCTTTTGTTAATTCAGACAAACATTTTCTACAGTTGCATTCTTTTGTTAATTTTTTTTTAATTAGTTTGAGTTGTATTTTATGAGTTAGAACAATGTTGATTTGAAGAAAATTTGATGAAAAATTAATGATCAATAACATTTTTAGTCTAAAGTGAATGTTTTATGTACTAGAATGGCATTAATACGAAGAAATTTTGATAAAATTGTTGATGTTTATTAATCGAAAGACAATTGAGGATTTCTTAAAAGAATATATGGAATCAATTCGACACCATGTATAAGTTTGGTATAAATTGAGAAAACATCCTTTTTTTTTTCTTTTTTTATGGCTTTTCAGTCACCATCACAGATGAGTGTGTTTTGTAAAATATTAACTAATTGGGGAAAATTAATTTTTTTATATAAAATATTGTTTATTGGAATGATAGTTTTTTGTTTTGATTTTTTTTTAAATTCTCGAGTTATAAGATCAGAAAAACCTAATGAAAAGTAAATAAAATAAATTATGAAGTTTAATTCTAAATCAAATCAATATTAAAAAAGAAAATTAAAAAAAAAATGAGTCAATCGGGTTAACATGTTAAATCAGGTTAACCCATCAAATTTAAGATTCGTATAATGAGAATGTAATAATTATATAAAAAAATTTAATATTAAAATGAGAATGTAATAATTATATAAAAAAATTTAATATTAAATGATAAAATTTAAAAAAAAATTGATTGAAAAAAAACAACAAAACAAATGACTATTTTAATGAATAGTGTTGTTTTGGAAGGGGTATATTAAAACTCCATCCTCCCTCTTTTAGTTTAAATTTAATAAATTACAATAAACCCTGAAGGTAACATGAAATTATAGAAACCACCTGAATATTCGAAGATTCGGCCAAAAGCCTATTTGTATCCAAAATATCGTTAATTGCTATTTAAAAATATAGTTAAATTAATAAATTAGAAAAAAGTATTAGAAAAATCTAACCAAATGGATAGAAATTAAATAATAAATTTAATATTTCTCATCTACTAAAAATAATGATGATCATGTCCACTTTATTTTATATTCTTTTTCTAATTTGTTAAGTTTTTTTAATTTAATTATCTTTTTTAGTTGTAACTCAGAGCATTTCAGACGCGATATGGGATTTCTGTGATATTTTTTTCAAATATTAAAGGTTCATATATATATATATATATATATATATATAGATGCTCTCACACGGTGACATTGTCCATCACTTTTGAATACTCTCTTTTATGGACAACAATTTCATACTGTATAAATAGGTAATATCCATTCAAAAAGATAGCTTTCATGTATTTCTAAACATAAAATTCTTTGGACCTAAAAAAATCTATGTGACTTTTTTTTTTTCTTTTCCTTGATTATGGTTTTTCTGTGTTAGAGAATAATATAAATCATATCCTGGAATCTCATCTAACAGCTTAAGCTTTTGGGTTGAGATGGTTCTTTGACATGGTATCAGAGCCTTAATGACCAAGTGGTCTCGAGTTCGAATTTCACCATCCCCATTTATTTGATAAAAAAATTAAGTACAAGGTAATGTGGGTCTGTTCAAGTTTCAAGCCCAAAGGGCTTTCACTTGAGGGGATGTGTTAGAGAATAATATAAATCATATCCTGAAACCTCACCTAACAGCTTAAGCTTTTGGGTTGAGATAGTTTTTTGACAGTCTGCAATAGCTTATTTCTCCTTGTTTTCATTATATAGTACTTAAAATCTCAAAACTTATATACTAAAACTCCCCATAGTTTAAATATTACAACAAATTATTTGGGTTGAATGTTTAGAATTTTATGATTAAACCCTCAATTATTTTATGAAAAAAAAACAAAATTTTCAAAAAACAAATCCTAGAAAAGAGAGGTTTCAGGAGATTTATATTGTTACACGAATAAGTAAGGTAACGTGAAAGGAAAAAAACCTCAAAGGTTGGCTTAACGAGGGTTTTTAGTATTTGTTTAGAATTGTGATAACGGTGACGACTTAAAGTGTTTTTTATTTAGAAATGCATTAAAATAAAATTTTTTTAAAAAAAAAATTATTTTTCACATCAACACATCAAAACAATCTAAAAATATAAAAAAATTATTTTAAATAAAAAATAAATTTCAAAATTTTAAAAACACAATTTACATCTCATTCCCACCGGACAGATCATTAATTTCCAAGTTCAAATTTCGAAGTCAGTATTTAAAGATTTTTATTCAATTTTTCTGAGTGTACTATGATGCTGTAAGAAGAGAGAGAAAAAAGGTTAGAATGGAAAAAAAAAAAAAACAAATTAAATAGTGACATGTGTTGCAAGTAGGAACCTAGAAACTGATAACTCATTTTATCTCTATGGAGGGTTTTTTTTATATAAAAAAAATATTTCACGATTAATTTTTAAATTTAATTAATTTATTAAAAACTATTTTTATTTTTAGTTTAACATAGGTGTCCAGGTCAGTTTGCGCGCACCTCGACTAATCCCACGGGCCCTGAAGTTAACGACCATGTAAACCTCCAGTGGCCATCATATGAGCAACCACAAGGCTCGAGCCTGAGACCATAGAGAGAGCAAACAACTTGGTCCCAAATTCTTACTATTGGACCACCACCTAGATAATTATTAAAAACTATTTTTAAATAATGATGATGCATCATAAATATTTTACTGACAAACAATATCAGTCTTCAACCATAGTAAAATGAACAATAAAACATTGCCTAAAACCACGAATGGAGTCGTTACAAAAAAATAAATTAAATTAAAGCCTAAATATTTGAATAAAATCACAACTCTACCATTGTAAGAGCTTATGTCCTTTTCGTGCTCTTACTTTTGTATTATATGGTACACCTCGTTGTATTATAAAATTGGATGTATATTTGGAAATTCTTAATTTTTTTTCAGAGGACAATTCATTATTATTCTAAATATTTTAAAATAAAAATATTTTTTTAATATTTTGAAACTTTGAAAAAAAATGTAGATGTTTAAATTAAAATAAATATATTAAAATTAAAAGTATAGTTATGAGAAGCAAAATAATTATTCAAATAACTAAAAGAACTGATTTTTTATTTAATTTTTTTGTGATCTAATTTCATGAGATAAAATTTTAAATTATAGAAAATGATAAAATTAAAAGAAAAAAACCATAATGTAAAAGATAGAGAAAATATGTGGTTAACCTTAAAGCTTTTAAATTTTTTATTTTGATCTAAATATTTATTTTGTTTATTTTTCAATCTCTAAATTTGAAAGAGGAGAAGAAAGCTCGTTATAAAACATTAAAAAAGATAAAGTTGTTGGTTGATCACATTCTAGCCACAAAAAAAAAAAAAAATCTTGGTGTCAATGAGTTTCTATTAATGAGAGGAGTTTAATGAAAGTGTTCCATCTAAATATTGCAGAAAGTAGATTAAGTTTTGTTTGGTTTATTTCTATTCGATTGATTTTTTTAAAAGTGATTTTAGAGTGTTTTAGAGTTGTTAAATGGTTTTTTGAGGTTTATGCAGTGTTGTGGAGATGTTTTAAGGGGGATAAGATATGAAAATTGTGTTTTTAAAGTCTAAAAAACTAACCCTATTTTCCTAGTCAAGAGAGGTGACTAGAAAAGCGATTGATCGATTACATGAGTAGACGACAACATATCATCTTCTATTAGGAAAAAAAAACTAATAAAAAGGCATGGATCTGGGCTTTTAGGCCTATATGTGTCTTGGTTGTTGATTAAGGCAAGATGCGTGGGTCTAGCCTATCAGCACCTCGTCTCTTTTGTGTTTTTTTTATTTTTATTTTTTAATCCTTTCCATTAGTTATTTCTATTTAAATATTGATTTATGTCATCTCTCTTATTTCATAAACAAATTGATTTAACTTTGTTTTTTAAATAGTGATTGATATTTTTATATTTTTTTTAGTTGCATGATGCTTTAAAGAGATTAATTTGATTTGTATATAAAAAAAATTTCTTCTTATATCTTATATGAATGACCTGTATTTGTATGATTTTTTATAAAAACAAAAAGAATTTGTTATTAGCAACAAGATTTAGTCACTAAGATAAATAAGTGAAAATATTTAAAAGTTTAAAAGTTTTATATGTGTATCTAGTTTAAAAAAACTTCAAAGCAATTTGTTTTCCAGCAACTACCACACCCTTTCTAGCCTCCGATATCCCATCTTAAACGGAGGTGGTTGACATGACCCATACCAACAGGAAGAAGAACGAGTTGGTCAACTTGTGGAGTGGTCCACGCACCTCCTTTCTGTAATGGCACATGCAACGAAGATCTGCAAGTCAGCATGTCATTCTGCTTGTATAATCTATATGTTAGGATTATTTTTTTAACAATGTTTTTCCCATTCCAGATGACTTTGACAATTTGTAAAGGTCAATTTTAATGAAAGTGTTTTTCCATCTAAATATTGCAGAAAAGTAGATTAAGTTTTGTTTGGTTTATTTCTATTCGATTGATTTTTTTAAAAGTAATTTTAGAGTGTTTTAGAGTTGTTAAGTGGTTTTTTGAGGTTGATGTAGTGTTGTGGGGATGTTTTAAGGGGGGAAAGATATGAAAATTGTGTTTTTAAAGTCTAAAAAACTAATCCTATTTTCCTAGTCAAGAGAGGTGACTAGAAAAGCGATTGATCGATTACATGAGCAGATGACAGCACATCGTCTTCCCTTGAGGAAAAAAAAACTAATAAAAAGGCATAGACCTTGGCTTTTAGGCCTATATGTGTCTGAGTTGTTGATTAAGGCAAGATACGTGGGTCTAACCCATCAACACCTCGTCTTTTTTGTGTTTTTTTTGTTTTTATTTTTTAATCCTTTCCATTAGTTATTTCTATTTAAATATTGATTTTTGTCATCTCTCTTATTTCATAAACAAATTGATTTAACTTTGTTTTTTAAATAGTGATTGATATTTTTATATATTTTTTTAGTTGCTTGATGTTTTAAAGAGATTAATTTGATTTGTATAAAAAAAAAATTTCTTCTTATATCTTATATGAATTACCTGTATTTGTATGATTTTTTTAAAAAACAAAAAGAATTTGTTATTAGCAACAAGATTTAGCCACTAAGATAAATGAGTGAAAATATTTAAAATACAAGGAACAACTAGTTTAAAAGTTTTATATGTGTATCTATCTTTTATTTCTACTACGAAGATTAACTTTCTACTTTAATATTTAATTAGTGTTAATAACATTTTTATTTATTTATCAATTCACTTGTTTCTTGGTTTATTTTATAAAGTATAAACAAGATCTTTTTTGTTTCTCAATTAAAAAAATATAGATGATACATGAAAACATATCCATAGCGTAATTATTTTTTTCACGTTAAAAAATAACTTGAAATCCTACCATAGCATAAACAACATGGTTGCATTTCTTAATTAAAAAAATTATGATATTTTAAAATGCATCCACAACATTAATACATTCTTTTATTATGTTTAAAATTAACTTGAAATTCTACCCACAACGTAACGTTGATGATAAAACTAGTAGATTCTTAAGGAGGAAAAAAGGAAAAGACAACACAAAAAGTAACCATATCTAGAAAAAGAGGGGCATAAGTTACTTTCCCATCATTTCATAAGTCGAAGTAATGGTGTCATGACCTATTTTTTATCTCTAATTTTTCCATGTATTATAAAAAATATTTTTTTCCAAAAAATATGTTGTCAAGGTAAATAATAAAAAGAAAAAAGAAGAAAGTTTAGGGAGTGATATAAGAACAAAGAGAGAACAAGGGACTGAAAAAAGTAGGGACTAAAAAATAATAAGGGAAGAATATGTGAAAGAGAAAACGAGAAATAAATTGGAGGATCAAGCAAAATTAAAAAAATAATATTGAAAGAGATCATACACATTAAGAAATAGTAGATTTAATTAATTAGGAATCCATGCTCAAGAAGGAAACAATATAATTATCTAATATTATTTTTTCAATTTAATTTTTCATGTTTTGTAGGGATCTCAAACAATATAAACAGATGGCATACATAAACACAAAGGTAGGATACACTCATACACATACAAAAATTGAAGGTGAGACTCTTGAAAAAAAATTCTAGCCAAACAAAAGACCTTACTAAGAGAAGACAAAAGGAGAAAAAACCCTAGCCACCAAAATCTTTGAAGTTTCCAATCTCTATCCTTGCTCAACCACTGACCATCGTGACTACCTCCATTGCCCACCACCGACGTCCACTCACTTTGGCAATCCCACCCACTGTAGCAACAACCTCGAACAAACCCCTAAAGCAGCAGATCATGACATAAAACAATAGTTAAAAAAAAACTTCAAAGCAATTTGTTTTGCGGCAACTACAACACCCTTTCTAGCCTCTGATATCCCATCTTAAACGGAGGTGGTTGACATGTCTCATACCAACAGGAAGGAGTTGGTCAACTTGTGGAGTGGTCCACGCACCTCCTTTTTGTAATGGCACGTGCAATGAAGATCTGCAAGTCAGCATGTCATTCTGCTCGTGTAATCTATATGTTATGATTATTTTTTTAACAATGTTTTCCCCATTCCGGACGACTTTGAGAATTTGTAAAGGTCAATTTTAATGTTCATACATGATTTATTTATTTTTAGAATAATTTTTTATTTATTTGTTAAATTCTGAAACATAAATATATTCTAGTAAATTCATGATGTATTCACGATTTTGTTTTCACGTTCGAGTATGCTCATTTTTATTAATTGATTTGGTTGAAATATTTGTGGTTATTTATATTGGTCATGCTTGGTAAAATAATTAATTTATAGTGGGTTAATATAAATTAGGAAATTAAAGAAAATAATTTAAAACTCCTTTTACCATTATTTCAAATCTCGTTCTATAATTTAAAAAGTGAGAATTAGATTTTTATATCAAACTTAAATCTCGAATCATCATTCTAAGAATTCTCATCTCCAACAATAATAAATATAAGCATTTAGTTTATGTGAAATACTAGCATGTATGCATAATATGTTTTCTTTTATCATAAAACCAAATCATAATTAGATATAATATTTTATAATAACTTTCATATTTTTTTTTTAGAATAACCAGCCCTTCATGACCAAAAAAATATATTTAAAGACCAATTAAAGTGAATTTTTTTCCTTATCTTTTCACATGATAAGATTGCGGAGATATAATCGCGACAAAAGGTACCTCAAGTCATGAAAGAAAAGTCCCAAATTTCAAATAATAATTATAAAAATAAACAAATAAATTCCCTAAATTATTGGTGTAGTGCTTGGGTATGGTCCATTCCACGTGCCAAGATACGGTAATGTATTAAATTTATTTCCAGTAGCAGAGCCAGAGCACCATTTATCTCTGGCCTTTACGTTCTTTTCACCGTTCTTCATTGTTGCAACCCGCAAGAAGCCATGGATCCTCAGGAGCTTAAACAAGGCATAGCCGAGCTTTACGACGAGTCGTCAGGTGTGTGGGAGGACATATGGGGAGATCATATGCACCACGGGTTCTACAACCCGGATGATCAGGTTTCTGGATCCGGGTCGGATCATAGGGCTGCCCAGATCCGAATGATGCAGGAGGCGCTTCGTTTCGCTGGCATTTCAGGTTTGAACTTTGATCACAGTCTCTCTCTCTCTCTCTCTATATATATATATATATATATATATATATAGTAGACGACTAAAAGTAGTGGTAATGAATCTAATTTTGTGATTATACTGGTAGCCTTTTCTTATCTATATAAGGACGGACCGTGTCGGTAACACCCAAGACATAATTCACTATATTTTAGAGTGAGTCATATATTTTAGAAAATTACTAAATAAAGAAATATATAGTGCGTGTTTGACAGTGTGGTTGTGGGTGTTTTTTAAATAACTTTTCGTGTTAAAATACATGTCAATGATATTTTTTTATTTTTTAAAAAATATTTTTAACATTAACATATCAAAACGATTTAAAATGTATAAATTATATTAAATTTTAATAAAAAAATAAATTTTAAATTTTTTAAAAACATAAATTAAACCACGTTATTAAACACTGCCTTCAAATAGTAGCCTGAATCATGACTCGGTCAGAAAAGAGTCTGAGTTCACGCATGTCCGTGCAACCTCAGAGGTCTCATATGCCTGATAATGTTATTTCCACCACATATTCTGGACCCTGTCTCAAGAAATTAAAAAAAAAAATCAACTTGGTCTTGTCTTCTATGAAGGAGTAAACTACTCTTTAGTCCCTGTGTTTTGAGCGATGTTATAAATTAGTCGTCTACTACGTGTTCAGGGACCAACAACTTTGTCTCTTTGTCTGTGCTATAGCTGTCGTACATGGACGAGGTCTCAAATCACCGAGTTATCGGTCAATTATGGAAATAAATTTAATTTGGATAAATGTAATAATTGTCATTTTGCATCACACGTGTCCACCACTAACTGCTAAGGGGATGTGTGGAGTTAGAAGAGGGCAAGTGTTCATTGTTAATCTATTGCTATTTTGATTAAACACAATTAGAATGATTAAGACAGACATAAACGAGATTATGATAGTATGTATAGAATAGTTTTAAAAACCTGCTGGTGCCTGGGTTCTGGGTTTTGACCGGGTCACCGGATCAATTTTTATTTTTAAAAAATACAAAACGACGTCGTTTTAGTTAAAAAAAAAACAAAAGTCAACGGGTTGCAACCGGGTTTTGACCGGGTTTTGCCGGGTCAACCGGGTCGTCGGGTCAACCCGTCGGGTCACACCGGGTCATGGCTTATCCTATTTTTTATCAACTCAGCCAGGTTTCAGCTCCGGGTCGACCCACCGGGCCGGGTCGGGCTGGGTTTCAAAACTACAATGTATAGTCAAATTAATTAAACAAGACGACATTGGATTGACCCGGCAATGCTGTAGCCCGCGACCAATGTCTAAACTCTATTAGTTGTTGTTAGGCATGACGAGGGTGTCTGAAACTGTAATAATGATTGCTTTTTAAAATGTATTTTTTGTATAAAAATACATCAAAATAATATATTTTTTTATTTTTTAAAAATTATTTTTTATATTAGCACATATAAAATAAATTTAAAAACAAAAAAAAATTAAATTTTCACCACGTTTAACGGTGTCAGAAAAAGCTAGATGTGGAGGTGATTCCTGCAACTAGAGCTGATGACATTGCCGATACCTGAGAGCCAGCAACAGCATGTATGTCTTGTGATGCTAGTTAGTAAGATTGGCCGCTCTTGTTTTCAAGTTTGTGAACAGAAAATTGTAGGAGTAGATAACCTTCTAGTGGCAGTAATATTAGCATTTGGCAAAGGACCATGGGGGAGCTAGAGGAGCTAGGAGGAGCCACGACACGCGTTTTCTTTCATAAACTATCTACTTGACTTGCATTTCTTCACACGTTAAATATTTTTTTTTATATACAAAATTTATATATATTTTTGACGTGTTTTTATATATAAAAATATCTTGTAAATTAAAAAACTCATAAATACATGTAATCAAATAAATTTAGAACTATATAAATTAATAAACAAGAAAAAAATCATTAACAATAACTAAAAAAATTTAAAAAAATCAAGAAACATATATAGATTAGGATACTTAATCTCACAAGATAGGATATTTGCCCGGTTGTGCTTGTTGAATTTCTTTATTCAATCAAACCATAATAGAAATAGACACATATTAAATTAATCTAATAAAATAGAATAAAAATATTATGCAATAATGTACATACTAGTAATATTATTTAAAAATAAAGTTAATTTATATAAAACATAAAAAATTATAGATGAATCAGAATAATTTTTTCAAAAACTAAATTTTTTTTTTTGGATTCGAGGAAACCCCACCTCCCGGAAAGCACACTCTGTGGGCTCAGGTGAGTGAGTAAAACCCCGGCTGTCCCAGGTTCTTACAAGAGGTGCACGCCCTGACTCGAACTCGAGATCTGCTGTGCAGATCTCAAGCCCTTTGTCATCACGCTACGCCCCTTGAGGACTCAAAAACTAAATACATGTAGTACCATAAAACAAATTCTATCAAAAAAAGATTAAATATGAAAAAAAAATCACATTCAAAAGGCATTAATTGAAACATAAATTTAAAAATTATTTAAGAAAAAAAAATTAAAAAAAGATATCAATTAAAAAAATATATCAATAAAAAATAACTAGGATGTTGTGGCTTAACTCGTCAAACTCATGCTCCGGGTTATGGACTCAACTGCGTTCAATAATTTTTTAAAAAAATTTATATTTAACCTTTTAAAAAAATAGAAAAGGGCCAAAATAGCCCAGGCACATGGGTGGGTCTTCAAGCCCAGGCTCGAGCACCTGGTTTTGTTTTTGTTATTTCAAATTGTCTGCCCTTGTTTTTTTTAAGAAAAAACACGCAGACGATGTGTTGCTTGCGAGTCAAGATTCTGGCCACCTAGCGGTGGGCAGAAAATCATGGTAGCCTTTTTTTTTTTGTTAAAAAAAACTTAATTTTAAATCATTTTAACTTAGAAACACAACATTCTTTAAACACCCATAAATCAATTCATAAACTCAAAATACCAAAAAAAAGGATCAAAAAACACGAAATCAAGCCTGGGTAGATTTATCTTCCTCGTCCTAGATTTGTTTTTTCATGAAATATTACGGTTCTAAACAACCACCACCAGCCCTACATTTTACGTAAAGGAACGAGTGTTTTACTAGTGTTGCGAACATTTTTGTTTTTTTACAATACAAGTATCCTAATATCATGAAATTAAATCCTCTTTGTATATTTTTTAAAACCCATTTTCTGGATTTTTTAAGAAAAGTTTTATAAATTTTATTAAATACTGATCTGAAATTTGAGCTCAGAAAATAAAATAAAAATCAGTAAAAGTTTTTAATCACAAGACCAATACATTTTAAGAATTTCTTATAAATTATTTTATTTTTAAATAGTTTTTTTTTCTTGATTAATACAAATAAACACCAACCTTAATATATTAATTACATTATTTAATTTATATTTATTTTTAAGTAGTTGGGTTTTAAATATTTCACATAAATAGGTATCGAACTTATTGAGAATGACCTCTTGGTATTAACTACGAGGTAATGGAATTGATTTTGCTTCATTCTTTGATATAACTAAGTTAGCATATGATAAGATTAGTCCCTGTCAAGTTCACTCTTGGACATTGTGTTTTTCACGCAACTTCATTCTTTGGTATTAAGTTGTATGTCGGACTTGTGAAAAAAAATAAAATTGTAAGGAATATAGTTGCGTGATGGTTACATCCAAGAGTGTTAATTCTGTTATTGTTTTTTTTTTAAAAAAATTTGAATGATATATTTTGGTTTTGAAGTATTTTAGCATGTCATTTTGGGATTGAAAATTTTCTTTTAAAATAAATTAATTAAAAATTATACAATTCAAATCTCAAACTCAATATCAAGTATCTAATTATAATTTTAAAATTTAAACATTTATATTCAATAACAACTAGATCATTGATTCGAGTTATATTGCAGGTCGTATCAATTTTTTTTTAAAACATAAAAAGAAATATTCAAGCATAGCTAACATTTTTCTAATAAAAAAAAAAACTTAAATTATGTGAGAGTTGATTCGATATGACTTGATCGAGTCGATGAGTCTAAAAGCAACTTGAACGACATGTGAAAATATAGTCTGACTAAAAAGAATTCAAGACAACATTATTTTTTAAAAAACATATTGAGACTAAAATATATTAAATCGATCCAAGTTAACTTGTGTTAACCTTTCAAATTCACGATCTGGGTTATGAGACCCTGATAACTCTATATAATGAAAATCAAAACAAATTATGAAGTTCAATTCCAAATAAACTCATTGTTGAATTATGAAATTAGGAAAAAAATCAATCTAAAAAAACACAATACAAAATTACTTAGGCTCCGTTTGTTTGCTGAAAAGTAGTTTTCTTTTGGAAAGTGAATTCCGGAAAAATGAATTATTTTTCGATGTTTGGTAGTGTAATGGAAAATAAGTTGGAAAACACTTTCCAGTGTTTGGTTATGTCATGAAAAATGAACTGGAAAATAACTTATTAATGTTTTATTTTTTTTCAAGTTTATTAAAATAATGAGGAATAAATCTTACAAATTAAAAAGTTGAATGAGAATGAAATTGAAAAAAAATATAATTTCATAAATTATCTCAAATAAAATAAATAATAATCAAAATAATAGAAATTAAATCTAAAAAATAAAAAAAATTAAAAGATGAAGAAATTAAAATAATAATAATTAACATTTCATAAATTATTTCAAATAAAATAAGTAACAATCAAAAGAATGAGGACCAAATTTGATAGATAAAAAATTTCAATTAAAAAATAATAAGGGAAAAGCAAATAATAATTATAAAAATGAGGACCAAACTTAATATAAAAATTAAATTCTAAGGGATGAAATTGAAAAATAAATATTCAAAACAAAATATATATAGCAATCAGAAGTTTGATGATCAAATTTGATATAATCAGCAAATAATATGGCATTTCTAAATTTTTCACAACTTCCGGAAAGTGTTTTCCGCCCAAAATAAAAGGAAAACACTTTTCTGGAAACCAATCCAAATTTTTCTTTGACTGGAAAGTGTTTTCTGTTGACCGAAAAGTGTTTTCCGTTGACGAATTTTCCTAATGGCAAACAAACACAGAAAAATGGTTTCCCGGAAACCACTTTCCGAGAAACAAACACCCCCTTAAGTCTACTTAAGTTAACTCGTAAAACTCATGAATCAATTCATGAAACTAAGATAATTTTATAGAAAACAAACAAAAACAAATGAAAAAGTCTAATTTATAATCAACCAAATGTTGAAGATGTTGAATGATGAAAATAAAAAATAAAATCAATTTAAAAATAGATAAAAAAACTCAAGTCAATCGGGTTAAATTGTCAAACCTGTGACATATTCAAGACTAAAATAACTACAAAGAAAACAAATCATAGCAAATTATAAAGTTTAATTTTTATTTGTTGAAAATAAAAAAAAATAAAATATTATTTATGAAACAAAATGAGCAAAATAAATATAAAATATCTCAGCAAACTTGGCTAAAATGTCCGGAATGAATTGAGATTAAAAAAATAGAAATAAATTTGTTACAAGTTATTTTATTTTTTTGAAATGATACGGGTGCAAATCATTGAAGACAAAACATAACAAAGGATATAATATGCATGACCCAACAAAAGGAAAAAATACCATAGTCTAAAATCATTAGTGAGACTTTAATAAGCGAGCATGTGGTACTTCAGGTATGTTTTCAAAAATAAAATTTAATTAAATAAAAATATAGTTTAACTAGTGATCAATTTTAGTTTTATTTTCTAAAGATTATTAATTCAAGTCTCACAAGTTTCAGGGCCGCTGGAGACTTATATAGTCATTAACTTCAAGGCCTGTGGAATTAATCGAGATATACGCAAGTTGACCCGAACACCTGTGTTAATAAAAATATTTAAAAATAATAAATTTTTAAAATTTTTAATTTTTAACTTATCACATCAAAATTATTTAAAGAATATTAATTTAATATTTTTAAATAAAAAAATTTAAAAAACAAATTTTAATAAAAAAACAAAGGCTCACTACCAAACAAATAAAAAAAATAATATCTTCATGAAAAAGCAAAAAACCCACACCATATCCCATCAAATCCTCTCTCTCTCTCTCTCTCTCTCTGTAGCAGACGCGACACCTCATCTTTCCCCTCTTTAATTGTAGTGTTAATCAGTCGAGAAACCCCACAAAGCAAAGTAAAACAAAACCCCCCCTTGAAAAATTACTCCCTAATAATAGCAATACCCATCATGACTAGTATGCTACTATCCAGCACGTCACAAACCCAAATCTTCCACAACATCCGCGCGTTCCAGCCCATTCCTCACCTCCACCCATACCGTACGACGTGTCTTGCCCCACTGCCATGTCGTTCCCGGTCGATACGTTGCGCGGGGTCAACCGCCGTTGCAGACACTGGCAGTACTCGAGAGCTTAAGCAAGGCATAGCAGAGCTTTACGACGAGTCCTCTGCTGTATGGGAGGACATTTGGGGAGACCACATGCATCACGGATTCTACTACCCGGATGAAGTAGTTTCCGGGTCGGATTCCGATCACCGGGCTGCTCAGTTCCGAATGATACAAGAGGCACTCAGTTTTGCCGGCGTCTCTGGTTTGTTACTCTTTTTTCTTTGCTGCCTCTCTTCCATATATATATATATCTCAGCTCCCAAAAACCTCCGTCTTATAAAAAAAAAACTTACGTGGCGTCCTACTATTAGTCCTGCAGTTTATGTTTTTGTTTTTTTATATGCCATTAGCATAGTAATGAAACCAGCCCGGGTAACGGGCTGGCTAGGCTAGTCGGATTGATGTGATTAATTCAAGTTGATTTAGATTTTAAACTTTGATCTGGGTTATATCCCAGATAAATTTGCCGGCTAATCTAGATTTAATAGCTAAAGAATATATTATTATTATGCTAAAAAATGCTATGTTTTGACTTTTGTTGTGTAGGCTTGAATGGCTTTGTGAACATGTAATTTTAATAGAAGAAATCTGAGTGTCAAGTCTCGTGATGAAAACATTGTTCTTGTAATATGGATTACGACTCGTATTATGAGTGCTGCCAGAGTCTACCAAGATGAAGAGTGGTTGCTTGTCAATCTTCCCCACCACTCTCAAGGTGTGAAAACAAGCAGTGCCCTCCAAATGCATTGATAGAAATGTGAGGAATGATTTCTTCAGAACCTAGCTAGTTCCTGAACAACTTCTTCTCCACTTTTTTCTTCATCATTCACGATACACGATGAGTAACCTTTTTTATTCTTACACCTATGCCCTGTTATGAACTTCTCATCACACCAGAAACAGTCCTTTTGCTCTCCTCTCCCCCACCTCCTTGCTCCTTAGTGACCTAGTGGGTTTTGTGTTTGTTTGGTTAAAGTAGTTTTGAGTGGGAGTAGGTAAAATGTCTATTTGAGATGGTTTTAAGGTAATTGGAGTTGATGAGTTTGGAATTCTGTGAGTAGTGAAGTAAGGGTTGAACCTGGTTTGGTTTGCTTGAGTGGTAGTTTGGGTGGGGTATTTAGAATGGCCTGGATGGTTACGCCTGTAGGTGAGGGTGTTCTGTTGCAATTTGGCTAAATTATAAGCTAAATTTTTTATCTCCACCCCAAATCCTCTTATGAAAAAGACTAGAGCCGATTTCTCATTAACCTCAGCTCTATTCCATAATATGTCGAAGTTCTGGATATAAGTTTCCAGGTTCCCAACTTCCTTAATTCCATGAGTTCTTTCAATGGGTCCTTCTGACCCCTAAATCTAGAACATAGAGCATCCACATATTCACTCCACGAGATTGTCTTATCCCCTAAGCTTCTCGTAAAGTTTTGGTGCCAATACAAGGCCATCCCATCTATGTAATAGGAAGCTAATTTCAACTTGTTATCATCCTTAATTTCCTCCATCTCAAAATATTGATTGTATTTATACAACCATTTATGTACATCATCACCATCAAAGTTAGGAAAATCTTGTTAAGGTCTATGTACCTTGCAATGTAACTATCCTCCTCCACAAGTCTGACAAGTTTCGACTGTAGAATTTTCAGGAGTATTTTATTATCTCAAAACTGCAAATTTTGGTTGTGGTATATATATATATATATATATATATATTTTTTTTTTATTTTCCTCGTTTGATCACTAGATCGGTATATTTTTCCTAGAGCTTTATGTAACAACACTCCATCTGAGGAAAAACAAAACCAGAGTATGATTAATGTATATCAGCATGTGAATGAGTGTAAGCTTCTAATTAAGTCCCAGTCCATTATTTTTATATCTAAATTGTTTTCCAGAGGACCCAGAAAAGGGGCCAAAGACTGTGGTTGATGTTGGGTGTGGGATAGGAGGCAGCTCTAGGTACATAGCAAGGAAATTTGGAGCCAAATGCCAAGGCATCACACTTAGTCCCTTCCAAGCGCAGAGGGCCAATGCTCTTGCAGAAACTGAAGGGTTAGCTGACAAGGTGTGTGTTCCAACATTTGAAATATTTTACATTAATTTACCACTCCAAGCTCTGCAGTATAAATTGTGTGTAAACTCTAGCGTCTCTTTCTTTGGCCAATCACAAATTTAGTTGATATCTAAAACATAACCATGTTTACTTTCATTTCTGTTATTTATTTATTTGTTTATATTGATGGAAGCTGGTGAGAGAATTGGATCTGCTTCTGTAGTATCAACACCCTTTTCTTGCATCTTCATTCATCATTTTGTAGATAATAGTACTACACTAGGTTTAGCAATAACAATGTCAACATTTAGCAGGTTTCCTTTCAAGTTGCAGATGCATTAGAGCAGCCATTTCCAGATGGACAGTTTGATCTGGTTTGGTCAATGGAGAGTGGAGAGCATATGCCCGACAAAAGAAAGGTTTTGCTTCTCTCTTACACCTACTAGCTTCACTTATAATTCATTTCTACGCTTTAGATTTGCTTCATTTCTTGTTATACGTGGTTATCTCAAGTTCCACTCCTTGTTCCCTCAAACTGGCAGTTTGTTGGTGAATTGGCTAGAGTCGCAGCCCCAGGAGCCACAATTGTTATTGTAACATGGTGTCACAGGGTTCTTGGCCCTTCTGAAGAATCTCTTCAGCCATGGGAGATGAAGCATCTTAAAAAGATATGTGATGCTTACTATCTTCCAGATTGGTGTTCTACTGCTGATTATGTCAACTTACTTGAGTCCCTCTCTCTTCAGGTAAATACTGCCTTAAATTTGGCTAAAGGATTGAATATTTTTCACAAAATCAACGAGCTGCAACAAAGGCTGATAATTAAACTTAGCCACTCGTTAATGTTACAATTTGTATCCCTTACAGATACATGGTAGAGGTTTCATTTCGAGTAAAACAACAATATTGGAAAGAAATGATGAACTAAAAGCTAGTCAGAATTTGGTCTTCCATTTCATGACCCATTGACCCATGCTGAGTGGGTAGACAGAGAATTTGTCATTTTCACTTGCGAATATATATATTTCTTCTGGACACATTAGGACTTTAGTCAAAATCCAATTTTCCTCTGTGCCATTGTTATCATAACCTATTTGTTACCTCTAAATTTTCTTTTCAAAATGTAAAAACTAATGTCCCAGCTGTCATTGCATTGCAGGATATTAAGACAGCAGATTGGTCTCAATATGTTGCTCCATTTTGGCCAGCAGTAATTCGCTCGGCATTGACGTGGAAGGGCCTGACATCTCTGCTGCGCAGTGGTAAGCTTCGCATTCCTTGCTAGCAATTACTGTTCATTTTCTTTTGTTCCTTACCTTTGTTTCATTTGTTTCAATGGAAACTGTTTCTTGGAAAGCTTTCATGGTTTGGTGTGTTTTTGAAAAAAAAAAGCTGGATCCTTGGCTATGAATCTTTATGTGCAAGAGCATACGTGATATGTCATCATGCAAGGATGACAGTTAAATTTGATAGAAATCGCTGTGACAGAAATCGAGTAAAGCTATGCAAACAAATAAATCATATAAATTTGATAGAAATCGCTGTGACAGTTTAACCACCATTAAATGCTTTTGAGATTCTCATCGTCTATCACTTGACACATCAGTTTGTATTAAATTTTGATATGATTGTTTGCTGGTAAGCAATCTTCGTTCTTATGCATCCGAGGTGAACTACTCCTGTATGACCTTATGAGAAAGGGATCTCAGTGTACCTCTTTCCCATTTCATACCGTAAATGCATTTTGCTATGCATCTTCTCAAATTTGTATCTTTCTTACCATGAATTGATCAGGTATGAAAACCATCAGAGGAGCACTGGTGATGCCATTGATGATTGAAGGATACAAGAAGGGTCTGATTAAGTTTGCCATCATTACATGTAGAAAGCCCGAATAAATTTGAAGACTGCATTCTTCTTTAGACGCAGGAATGGCATCATTCATTACGACTGGAATATTTCTAAGGTTGGAAGAAAACAAAAAGAGAATAAGAATAGAAAACGGGGAAGGAATGCTGGCCAGAATTATAGCATTGCTAATGTTTCCTGGTTAGCTTCTCTCTAGCAGTTATGTTTGATGGTTGTGTATTAATTTATGGATTGCCAGGAGAATGCAAGTGACAGTTGCTATGGCCGGAAGGCTTCTTCTTTACTCTCTCATTGGTTATAAACCATAACTGAGGAGGCAGCATCCCAAAAAGCTTTGAAAAATCAGGCTCAAGGTCCTGATTTTAGGCTTGGGTTCGAACTTGTTATAAAATAATTTCTTAGAATAAAAAAAAGTTCCTCTAGCCTACTGAGGACTTGATTATATATTTGTTATAGAATAATTTTTTAATCCATAAAAAATTGTTTTTTTACCAACCCATTTAGTTTAGTGAACCTATAAATAAAGAGTATAAACAATAATTGTCTACCTTCTAAACAATGAGCAAAAAAACTGAGAAAACCTAGTAAATAAGAAAAGAAATAACCGAAAAAACCTAACTGTGAAAAAAAACCGATTAAAATTTTAAAAAAACCGATCGGTTTGGTTTGATTTTGGTTTTATAAGCTTAAAACTGAAAAAATCAAATTGAATTTAAATCGAATAAAACCGGAAAAAAACCGAGCCAAATTAGAAAAAACCGAGCCAAATCAAAAAAATCAAGTCAACCCGGTTTGAATTGGTTTTTGTTCTAAAAAACTGAATCGAATCGAATAGAAACTGATCGGTTTGAACTGGTTTTAATTTTTTTTAATTTTGATTTGATTATTTTTTTTAATAAAAATCAAATCGAAGATAATACCTTAGTCCAATCTATTTGTAAGATTTAAAAATCACAAGCAAAAAGCTATAAAAAACCGGAGGTGGAATAAAGTGTCAATTATTTAACCGTTATAAAAAAGTCTGCCAACATGCCCATCACGTTCGTCGGCCGAGCAGTGAAGCAGACTCTTCCAATCGACGACCACTTTCCCTTTTCAAACAAAACAAAACAAATGCCCTCTTTTACCCTTTAAAGTTAAACACCTGAATGCTCCCTCCCTTGCATTTCTTCCTTCTTTGAAAACCAGGACATTTGAGAAAAGGCCGCCAATCTGCTAGGCCAATTTCTCATTGATAAAGACAGATGCTTTTATTGATTTAAACCTCAGTTTAGTCTCCAATCTTTACATTCTTTCTCGATTTAGTCCCAATCCATGAGAAGAAATCGGCGACGTGGGAAGGGCATAAAAAAAATAAAAAAGAATAAATCGGCGACATGGGAAAAAGGAGGAAAGTTTGGAAAATTACAGAAACCCCCCATGTAATAAACTTAATTAATCGTGTAGAAAAGAAAAGAAGAATAAATATATATATATAAAAAAAGAAGAAAAGGGAAATCCAAAAGCCGCCAAATCAAAAACCCTCCCTGCTTTTTTTCTTTTCAAGTGTTGAGGTAATTATTTTAGCGTGGACGTTTGATTTGAGAGAGAGAGAGAGAGAGGGAGAGAGAGAGAGAGAAACACAACAAATGGTAGAAGAGGTTAAAAACGGGGGGTTTCAACGGAGTTATAGAGAGAAGACGAAACCCTAATCAATCTATTGCATTGAATGAGGTAGGTTTGTTTGTTTGTCTCAAATTCAATACTTAGGATTGTGCTTGCGATTACCATCTATTTTGAAGCATCTTAATTGATTGATTGATTTATTGACATTTTGTGCTTGTTTTAAACTCCTTAGGAGGTAAAATTATGAAGTGGTTGGTTGTGTTTGATATTGTTATTATTAAGGTAATGATGGTTAGTTTCGATTTGGATTTGGATTTGGATTGAGATGGGTTCATTCATTGCAATATCAACCCTATTTTTGAAGATGAAGTGACCGCAGTTTCGGTTTCTTTTTTCTTCTTTAATGTTTTTATTATTATCAGTATCATTATCAGACAGATTTTGTTGTTGAAGAATATGTTGTCTCTCTTTTCTCTTTTGAAATCACATCCAATCTGTTGGTTTTAATTTACTTTTTTTTTTTTTTTGAAAATGTTTGCATCAGAAATTTCATGTTCTGAATACCTCATGCTGCTGTGTATGTCATTAACTTGTTTTGATATTCAGTTGAAGGTAATAGAGGTTTCTACTCTATTTTATGAAGTTAATAGCAGTAGGGTTTTTGAGAACTTTGAGCTGTATGTTAGATTATGCCAATTTTGGATACTAAGAGTATTCTTCCCCTGTAATCCACATTTATCAGATTGCATGTGTGCATAAGGAGATGAGGGTTATTTCTGGGAGAAGTGAGGCTGAGGGATGTTAAGGGTACTGCCGTTTCAAATATGATGGCAAAATGTGTACTGGACTAGGTCAATGATGAGAATGAAATTTTTTTCCTGTTGGAAATGGAAAAGATAGATCATAGATAATGCAGTTGAGTATTGGCAAAGTCTCAAGTCTGGTTAGGAAGGATTATGGGCACATAAGAGGCTCCTGTTATGCTGTTCATGGTGTTTTAATGATGCAAATGTGAGAATTGGTTGTGCTTGGGGAGGAGTGCCTTAAGGTAAGGATAGTCTTAGTCAGGTTCTACTGTGCTCTAAAACAATGTAAATGGTGCATTTATTGTTGCTTGTTTAGCCAATGGAAACTTTGATAGAGCACGCAAGATGGGGAAAGTTTCAAGCTTTAGCTTAGCCCTTTCCAGCATCAGAGGAAGATAAATAAACTAGCTTTAATATGTCTGGGATTGTAGATATGGTTGGATTTTTGGATGCCCATGCATGTGGATATGTTCTCTATAGGCCAGTGCTTGTGGCATTTACCTTAGCTTGGCTCTTTGATCTTGGCATTGTTTCTATTGAACTGCAACTAGCATTCGATATATTAACATGTTGTCTTTGTTATATTTGATTTGCGGTTCTCACCTGTTTTTTTTGAATTATGCATATACAAGCACACACCTTTATATATCTATGTAATTTTGTATGCATGCGTGTCTCTGGGAAATGCTGAAATGTAGTAATCTTGTTGCTTCCTGATGTGAGTTCACCTAGTGTTTCTATATAATTATCGATGGAATTTTGATGCATTGTTAATGTAGGTCATATTTGGATAATCCAGTGTGTTCTCAAGCTTCTTACTTCCTCTTAAAATGAAACCAAGAACTAATGGGACTTCTAGAGGTCAGAAGGCACAAAATTTTCAGGGTGAGAGACCAAATTGGATTCTTATTGCAGGTGGTGCCTTGTTAAGTACATTGTCAATTCGCCTTGGTTACAAGCTCAAGCAGACACTGGACTCAAAGCAGCAGGCAAATGCTAGTGATGGTCTGAAAGGTGTAGTGCTGTTTATATCATCAGCTAGTTGTCTTTAATATGAGTTTGGCCATAACTTTTGAAGTTCGAACAATACAGGGAACATGAATTCATCTGAGAGGAGATCTCCAGGTTGCAATATGCATTCAAACATGTATTCCTTTACACAAGGTGATGATGTCTGCTTCAACTGCATTTCAGGTATGACAATCTTTCTTGTTCATGCTGCAGAAGGGTTGAAGAGAGTATGTGAAACTTTAATCTAAATGTTTGCTAACCTGTTTGGTTTGTCTGTTTTTGGATATCTTGTGATATAGATTCTGGAAGTGGCTAGTTGTAGCTGCATGGTAATGTCACTTTGCATTGCATCCTCCTTTCAGTGCAGTTCCTTCAGCTTCTGAATATATGTTCATTGTTTAATTGTGGTGACTGAGGGTTGGGGGAGGGATTGTGAGAGGAGGTGGATATGTTCCTATGAGGTTTGAGGAAATGATGAAAAGTAAATTTCTTTCTTTGTGCGTACATTGTTGGCATACAAATCCTATGCGGACCTGTCCTTGATGGACAATCCTACTTTTTTATTTTTATTGTTTAAATCTTTTCCTTCCCCCCCACAAATAAAGGTTAAGCACAATCTACCTGTATCATGGTTCATGCTTCGCTTCCTATAATTTGACATTTATCCCCTCTAATTTTGCAATGCTTTATCACAACCAATCCATGTGATTTTCTTAATTATTAGTACGAGGGAAAGATGAAAGAACAGAGGAGGTAAGTCCTTATGAAATTGAAGTAGATTAGAATAGGGGATGGCAGCATTTGCAGATATGACACACCCACCCAAAAAAAAAAAAAATAGCTGCGTCTTTTCCATGTCACAAATCCAGGGAAAAGAAGTGCCATAAACAGAACATTGTGGCGAAAACAGATCCATGTGCCTGATCCAGCTAGCTTGGGTTTCAAGACATAGTCGGGTTGTTATGTATTTGCTTTATCTGACAATCATAGAATGTGTTATTTGTATCATTGTATAATGGTATCCGTGTTATTAGAAGTTTTTTCTTTTTTATTTCATATGTGAATTTGGGTTTGAATCAGGGAATGAAGGCATTGCAAATCTGAAGCACCGGTCCAATGACCAGATGCTGTCTGAATCGGACGTTGCTCTACCTTTGGTGATGGTTCCTGCTGCGGAATTCACCAAAGAGAATGGTGTTATGTGGGTATCATCTCCTGATCGCCTCGAGTTGCCTCCAAAGCCATTCAGCCATTCAAACTGCTCTGACTCACCAAGTGTCTCGGAATCTGGTTCTGACATCCTCAGCAAAAGAGAAGTTATACAGAAGCTGAGGCAGCAATTGAGGAGGAGAGACGACATGATTCTTGAGATGCAGGATCAGATTCTGGAAATACAGAATTCGCTCAATGCTCAGCTGACACTTTCTTCAAATTTGCAATCACAGCTCGATGCAGCTAACAGGGATTTGTTTGATTCTGGAAGGGAAATCCAGAGGCTCAGAAAGGCAATTGCTGATCACTGTGTGAAACATGTGGACACCAATGACAGACCATCAACAATCACAGCATGGCCATCTGAGGCTAGAAATGGCCATGCAAATGGGTATCTTGATGGGGAAAGCAATTTTGAGACATCGGAAAAGGGAAGGGGAGATGGCGGGAGGATTGAGATGCTGAAGAGGGAAGTAGGTGATTTGAAGGAAGTGATAGAAGGAAAAGAGTACTTGCTGCAGAGCTACAAGGAGCAGAAGGCAGAGCTTTCCATGAAGATTATGGAATTGCAGCACAGATTGGATTCGCAGCTCCCTAATATTTTGTAGGCAGTGTTAGGATGTGTATTCTTGCTTGTTTTCCACGTTCATTTCTTTGATTCTACGTTCCAACGTTTGGGAGAAGCTTCTGTTTTGTCGTTTCTTTGTAAAATTTCGTGTGGTTTAGTTTAGAATGTTCTATGCATTTTCTGGGCTTGTTCAAAAGTGTGCATTGTTGGAGTTGAGAGATCTTTTGGCTGGCAAGTATCTAAACACCTTTATACAGAATCTGAAAACAAAGTTTCCACGGGGAGATTGGACTCCTTTGTTCTCTGTTTTTCTTACCTATTTCTCCACAGTGCAAACCTGCAGGAGTGCTTGGCATCACTGGGAAACTTGAGGAGCTCATTAATACTCACTCTGCTTCAAGAAAGTTAAAGCCATGAAACTATAAAGATATGAATGGAAACCTTGAAAATACAACATGGCCGTGAGGGCTTGTTTTTCATGTTAATCGATAACTCGAGCGCCATTTTTATTACCCAAAGCGTAGAAAATTTTACATAAAATTGTAGGGTCAAGCCTAATTATAAAATAAGCCTTCTTTTGAAGGTGAGAAGGAAAATCGACACCAAACCCAGCTGCATGAGTAGAATTAAGAACAAATCTCCAGCTGGATTTAAAACATGTTATTGAGAGTTGTTATCCATCAAAAAAGCAAATTCAAAATCATTTTAAAGTCAGCATATAATGAATCACAGTAAAAGAAGAAGAAGAAGAAACATTAGAAGCCAGATTAACAAGAGAGTGGATTTTATTTATGTATTGCAGAATCTATAGGAACTTTGAAGTGGTTGGAAGAGATGTTTGGTAGGTTAAAGCTTAGACTTATGTTTTCCATTCTCTCTTTCAATTTCTCCTTTATTATAATAATGTTTTTATTGTTTTGCCTTTTTTTCTTAATCTATATATATTTTTTTCTAATTTCTTTTTTTTTTAATATTTGTTTATTGGAGATTGAGTTTCATGATTTGTGTGGCTTTACTTTTTATATGGTTATCTTAGTTTTATAATCCATGTCACAGGTTCGATGAGTAACCCGGTTGACTCGATTTATTTCTTTTTTTTTAATTGATATTTTTTTCTCAATTTCATCCTTCAACACTTTTCACATTGAGTTGATTATGAATCAAGATTTGTCATTACTTTTAGTTTTTTTTTTCTATGAGGTTAACCCGGTCTCATGACCCGGGTCATAGATTTTACGAGTTAACTCAGGTAGACTCAAGTTGTTTTATTATGTCTTTTTTTTCAGATTAAATCTTTTCAATTTTTTCATAACGTAAAAAAAGATGCTCTAGCGATGATAAGATTTTTAAAAGAGGAAGAAAAATTTGCAACCCAAGTCATTGATTTGAATAGGTTCAATAAGCTCAATTAATTTAATAATATGATTATAAGAAAAAGAAAATGACAATAAAAAACAAAAAGCGACAATGACTGATAAAAAAAATGAATGCTTGCCAATATTATGAAAACATACCCTTTAAATATTCTTAAAAAGTCGCAACGATTTCATTTGATAACAAAACAAAATTGAATGAGAACGAGATAACCTTATAAATAGAAAAATGAAAACAAAAAAATAAAGCTAAATTACTAGCAAATCAAACGCCGAAGGACGAATTGAAAAAGAAAATTAATTTTAACAATGGATAAAAAAATCTGACTCTAGCCAGCATTCCAAACTTGTGGCCCAGTTGTGAGGTTGGAATAATTCCATATAAAAGAAATTGAATAAAATAAAGGAGGTTAACTCTCAAGTAAACTAAATGATGTAAGGAGAAACTGGAAAATAAATCCATTAAAAAAACTTAAAAAATAATTTGAGTCAACCAGGTTAACTTGACTACCTCACGACCCGGGATATGACATTAGGATAACCCTAAAGAAAAAAAACAAAAAAAATCACATAAATGAATGTCTAATAACCTAATGTTGAATATTAAAAAAAATCAATTTTAAAAAAGAAAGATCGAAGTAAAATCGGGCTAATATTCGAAACCTGTAACCCTTGTCATGTGACCATGTTACTCCATAAAAGATAAACCCAAAAAAATCATGAAGCAAAACTTCCAATCATAAAAAAAAACAAATAGCAATTAAAAAAATAAAGACTAATTGTGGTATAACTATTAAATGAAATAAAATAATAAGAGATGAAATTGAAAAATAAAATAAATCGAGAATATAATAAAAAACAAAAAATAGTAATAAAAAGAATAGGGATAAAATATGGTGTAAAAATTAAATGAAATAAATCAACGAGTGATGAAATTGAAAAATAAAATAAATGAATAAAATGATAAAAAAAATAGCAATCAAAAGAATAGGAACCAAATATAATAAATGAAAAAAATTAGAGGATGAAATTGAAAAACAATTATAAATTATTTCAAATAAAACAAATAGTAATTAAAAGAACATAGACCAAATATGCAGGAAAGGTAAATTGAAGAGCTACTTTGAAAATTTGAAAGGATTGGCATGTAAATCGAGGAGTGAGAAAAAAAAAAGAGCTAGCGACACCAAATCGGTGGTTTGTTGACCACATGCGCTGCCTTGTCATAAAGAAGCTGCCAAGAGATTCCAATGATGCCTCAGAAGTCGGCGTTTGGCCACTGGGTAACGCTGCTTGCACCATTTGACGTGTGTAAACAACATCCACAAGCTGATTCGTGTAAGACATACGTCAATTAATTTTTTAATAATATTAATATTTATAAAATTACAAAATTACTCATTAGTCAACTTGATAATAACAAAAAAAACTACGATAAAAAGATGAAGAAGCCCTTATATGTCAGTTAAAGAAACTTGGCTTTTAATGGTATTTTAATAATTTTACTATGCTTAGAAAAAGTAAAAATACAAAACAGACCCTGAACTCCAGTAAATTAAATCTTGCTTTTAAGGGTGATTTAGTAATTCTATTATACTAAGAAAATTGGAAAAGACCTATATGTCCCAAATCAATCTAATAATGACCAATGAGTCTTGTAAAAAGATCATTCTACCCCTATTAGCTAGTGTAATGATTGTTTGTGACAAGGAAAAAAAATAGTAATTTCGCTGTAACAATTCACAATAATATATGTTTGTGTATATAATGAAACACTAACCCTCCTTAGTTTTTTTTTTATAATGTTTGTCCCCTATTTCGCGTATTAGATCGATATGTCGAGGTGTATCCCAATTTCATGTGTAACAAACTATGTTTGTTTAACTCAAATTTATAGGTTAAGTTTTAGGTTTTAGGTCCCCTCTTTATTTTGTTTCTTGTTAACCTTCTTGCTATCTTTTCACAAATGGCTTAACATGAATACCTATATTGATTAGTGTTTATATTATTCATTAAAGATTTAAAGAAAATTCTTTTTGTCTTTTTGATAAGCATAAAATAAATATATTTTTATTCCTCTTATGATATGCCTTTTGTACTATGTTTTAAGCATAGATAAGCATACCAGGGATTATTTTAAAAGAATCGGTAAAGATTAAGAGCTTCATAAAATATTTGCTATTGACGCAAATGTTTTTTCCTTTTTGATAGGTACCTAGCATCTCACTAAGGGTGAGAGTTTGACATAGAAACTAATGCAATCATATTATTCTATGGTTTTACTCATATTTACCTATTATTTTGCCCATGTTTTATATATAAAATGACTTGATATTCTTTATTTTATGTTTTGAAGATATTTTTGGATGTAAGATTAAAAAATGAGTAATTTGGAGATAAAATTTAGACCATGTTCCAATTCGTGTTGAATATTAGCAGATTTGACCTTTAATCGATGTTTTACACAGAACTTGAGCTGTAGATGTCCAAATGAAGTGATTCCAGTTGCATTAAAAAGTTACATGCATACCTTTCTATACATATATGGCAAGAAAAGAAGAAGAAGAAGAAGAAAGAGCATTGAAATCACAATCTTCAAATACAAGTCTCGTATTTTGCTAGTTTTGACCTTTGATCATTCTTACTTGAATATCTTGAGTTAGAGAAGTCCATTGATGTACAATCAATTTTGATGGATTCCTGACTCAACAACCTATCAACCTACCAAATTTCAGAAAAAAAGAAGCTCATATTAAGAGAAATATGATATTACTAAGACAACTCATAAATTCTACTAGTAGACAGGTTTTGTAAGTCCAACTTATTTCCCAAACTTCCAAACTGATATGGCAATTATTTCTTCATATGGAAAAAGATCTTTATTTGGGAAAATTAACTTCACTAAGTTCAAAGTCAAAGCTTGAAGATTTTATGCAAGATTATTTTTCCTTCTTTATAGGAAAGAGTTATTGTTCTACTTAAATATAGATTGTCTTCTTTGAAAAGGACTCCTATAATTTTTTTTTTTAGGATACAAGCGGAAGAGTTATTGTTCTACTTAAATATAGATTGTTTGTTTTTGAAAAGGACTCCTATAATGTTTTTTTTGAGGATACAAGCGAACTAGTAGGAATGTAGGGAGTTGGGTTTTCCTTCAGATAAAAGAAAGGAGGGAGAGGAAAAGAGGGGGGCGGCCAAAAAAAAAAAAAAGAAACTCTCATCTTTTTTCCTACACTTGAAATTATATTTTCATCTTTTCTCTTCCTTAGTTTTTGATAATCATCCAAGCCTAAGTTATTTTTCTTGGTTGAAAGGATACATAAGTCTTCAGATTTCAAAAACTATGAGATCTATTTTATGCTTATTTCATATGGTTTGGAGTTTTGAAATGTGTCATACATGAGAATTATGTTGGATATATATGTATTCATGTGTGAATAATAGTTTCTGATGAATTGAACCATTGTTTCATGATATGATGAATTTCTATATAATTTATGAATTTGGATTCCTTGAATAGATGTTGGGTTTTTGTATGGATACACATGATATGAATGGATTATGCTTGGATAAGACAATAATTGATTGTAAAACCTGTTAACGTAGGAGAGAACTTTGGAGTAGGAAAACGAGAAGGAGGATCTTGACAAAATCAGATTTTAGGTAGGTACTTTGTACCTCGTAAACAACTCTATTTAACAAGTCCTCATTTAGCTTTGTACTCAATTGTGTTGGTGTATGCAACAAAAAGAATGAAATAAGTGTTATGATGATTTATGAGTGGATCCAGTTGAGATTACTGGATTAAATGGCTTCCGAATGGGAATGCCAGAATGATTGACAACCATGAGGGTTAACTGGATTGATAAGTATCCACGTAGAATTACTAGATTGAATGACTTTCAAATGAGAATGCCAGAATGATCAACTACCACGAGGATTAATTAGGGACTGATAGGTATCTAGTTGTGATTACTAGATTTAGTGGCTTCCAAATGGAAATGCCGAAGTGATCGACCATTGATGGTCTTATGGATTTTTATTAAAGTATTAAAAATGGGATTGAAGGTGAAAGAAAGTTGCACAAAATAATGTAGTTCTTGGGGAGTTTTAAAATATTTCATAATAATAGAGATTTATGTAATGAAATGTTAATATTTCTATCAAGTCTTCAATGGAACGTCAGGAGTGACCTTCAATTATTATTATTTTGTTGTAGTTAATAGGTGGAAATTATTCCCAATTTTGTATAGATAAGCTTTTTGTCTTGTAAACTCTTATTATTATTTTGTGTTATGTAACTAAAATATGTAAGTTTAAATATTACATAAGTAATGGCATGTAAAAAAGTACTCACTTCAAATGTTATATATATGAAATTTTCAATGAGCTCAATGCATGTCATTTACTAGTATATGTTATTTACATTTGTTGTTAACATGATATAAATGAAATAAAAAATAAAAAAATGAAAGATGATATAAGGATAAGTGAATGAATGAGTCAGGCACATTTCAGTTGAATATTGATCCAAAATGTTTGGATCAATTTTTTGCTGATTGATATATATTGTTGTAAAGATATGACCAGTGAAAAAGAAATTGATATCTAATGTACTACATAAATCGGTTGACTGCTTAGGATTATCAAATCATTTGATCGTTCGATTAATAAGAAAAACAATGAAATTGACTGCTGTTTAATTCGATCGATCATCGGTCGATCGTTTAATTGACTATTAAGAACACTATTGAAATTTAGTAATATTTAGTTGACCAATTGATTATGTCTATGTAAACTGGTTGACTGTTCTAATTGACAGTAAACTATACTATCTCAAAAAAAAAAAAATGAAAAACTTGTGGTTCCTCCTATATTCAAGAACAAAATTGTGCATTATTTGATTAAGAAAAATAAAGAAGTTACAACAACAATAATAACAACAACAACAATAATAATAAAAATTACATCGAGCCTTCTATAATTTGATTGATTCTTTGTTTTGCCTATGTATTTTAAAAAATTACAATTTATATTTTAAACTTTAATAATTTTATAATACTTTACATCCTTCAACTTTGGCGCAAAAAGAAAAACTTTTCAAAAAAAATGTTCAGGTTTACTATTATTTTTAATTTACATACTAAAAAGCCCGTGTTGATTTAAAATAACAAAATTGCCCACAAATTGACTGTTGACAATTACTCTGAGAAAATAGTAGTTAGTCAATGGTTCCATATTTATATAAAAAAAATGTCATTATATTCATATTCATGTGTTTAACAATTGCTCCCACTCTTTCTAAAACACAAATATCGAATCCTAAAACACACCAATATAAATTTTCTCAACAATTCTTCATCAAGGAACTCACCCTCCATCATAAGAGTGCAATCTAACATACAAAAACACGACCCTTTTGCGGTATATACCAACACAAAATCCAACAACACATTTATAACTATAGGAAGCAAAGCAAAAAAAAATCAATCAAATTATAAAAGACTCAATGTAGTCATAGTAGTAGAAATAATAGTCCTGTGAGCAGCCTGTCGCCCACGATTCCTATATGGACAGGCCACCTATCAACATGGATAGTAGCTTTCATTGAAATCCAGTTTTAATGCATACTATCTATCATTCTTGAATGATTTGGTTATTGTTATAATTTTTAAGACAAATGAAATTAAATCTAATTTATCATCCGCTTGGACACAGTTTTGGAGTAAATTATGGCTAGTTTCCATGCATGTTTACAACGGAACGAATAAATGAACAGAAACAATGGCTTTTTTCCATTAGAATTACTAAGATTATGATTGGAAACCTTCTGCATGTTGCCAAAACTAGTTTAGCATGAAAATAGTGTCGAACCCTTTAATATTCACGAGGTTACTTCAAGGTTTGCCCACTATAAGGGAATCTCATGCATCTCACAGGTGCTTTGAACAAGCTAGTCTAAGAAAGCCACCGGGAGAACATTAGCATTCCGAAATTACATCTTTGTATTACCCAGTTACCTTTGAGCTGGTCATTCATGCTTTCCAGAAAGATAATCAAAATCAGATGTCATTCAGCCATTCTCATGCCATTGAGATTGAAATAGACCAACAGCTTTCTTTCCTGCCTATTACTCTGCATGGTTCATCTGGTGTTCAGATCAAATTCTCCCACTTCTCTCCACTCACCATGTCCTGCTGTGTCCCCATTTTCAGTCTCCTCATCATTCAAGAAATCTTCAGAAGGCTCTTTCTCATCTCTCTGAGCATTGCCTCCCCACCCATTCATCATCTCTTCTGGGTTAACACTGTGTTCCTGCTCTCTCATGTCATGACCGAGTGCACTTGGCCTTATTGGGGCCCGGGACATCATTTCAGCACGAGCATGTGACTCTGCCCGAGCTTGCTCAGCCTGGACCATAGCTGCCATTCTCAACTGAGCCTCTCGACCGGCCTTCTCCCTGGCATCCATTTCAGCTTTCAAATCGAGCAGAAGTCGCTTCTCCTCTTGGAGAAGAGCCTGCTCAATCATCAATCTCTCTTCAGTTCGGAATTCACCCAAGGCACGCTTGCGGGTTATTATGTTGAGGGCTAAGGCCTGTTTCTCAAATGTGCCTGTGAACTCTGCCACTTTTGCAGCAATGTTATGATCCCACTGCTGCAAACGAGATGGCATCTGGCCAGTTGTGTCAGAATCAAGGATTCTATCGTCCTCCTCTGCCTCATAGTCTGCTACTACATGGTAAGGCAGTAATCTGGACATGTTTTGCAAGAGGAAAGGTGAAACGAATTAACAGGATAATTTTTAAAGGCCATGGTGGAAATTATTCATCCAACTAGCAGTGCTCAACCATACAACTTTAAATCCCAATTAAAGTCAGTGTTGTCTATAAGAAGTACCATCTGCAAGTAATGGATGGCACTCTATCTCATCACTCCCTTCATTTTTATTTTTATTTTTGTAATTGAAAAAAAAAACACAAAATTACATCAATTTGCCAATTTGTTTTTTGAAATCATGATGTGAATCATCGCATCCAAGTGCCAACTAACATATCTTTGAGGTTAACGCTCAGCATAATAAAATGTTATGTCACAAGAAAAATTAAAAAGTGCAAGACTTGAAATTAGGCAGTTGTACATATTTCACAAGACAAAGAAAGCTATTGGCATTCTTTTTGCTTCTGTTGACACTAATAATTTAGAATAACAACAATTTCACATTCTAACAAGTAGCTCAAGTAGCCCAAAACAAATGCCGAAAGGAACTGTGTCCAACTTTAAAAATTTTAGACATTGATACTTCTTGTATACTCTGAGGTAAATACTTGAATACACATATACAAAGCAAAATTCACTTATGCTAACCATTTAGCATTGCTTACAAAAAAAATGTTCACCACTTCATAATGCCAAAAGAGCACAAAAACAATGGCTGCTATGCAAAACTTCATTGAAATATGAAGTTGTTACACTGGATTTCCAATAATTGAAGAGCGAAAAAATCACAAAAATGGAGGAAAATTGCAGGATGCAGGTGGATTCCACAAACTGCAAATAAAATAAGAAGACCAATTTTTTTTTTCATAGATAATGAAATATATCCTCTAGTTTGGCAAAAGGACATCAAATAGAAAATAATAAATGATAACATAAGTTCTATGCATGGAACATAACACATCACCAAGTAGAATTTCTCATATTGAGTTTCCATAGTTTGCACAGTATATGCAAGCATTTACATTTGATGCATCCTGTTTAAGCTTTTTTTTTTGGCTGTGCATAAATGTGGGTTGGGAGGGAGTGTTAGGAAGCACATCATTGTGTACTGCCTATAAGTAGGAAAGTTACGTATAAATAAACATGAGTTGAAGTGTTGTTTTAAGAACCTCTAGCATTCAAGGAGAGAGGTTTGTAGGTATTTTTAAATGCCTAAAAGTAAAATGTAAAAGAGAACTCAATAGAAACGGATCTAGTTTCCCCTCACGAAGAACCACACAAGTATAAACCTATCCATGTGCATATATGCCTGCATGAATCTATAAGTATATACAGCGCTAACACAAGTAATATACGCAGAAAAGAATTCTCATCTATGGTATTTGACCATACTCCTGTGTTTCCAACTGAGGAGATTCATTCCACAACTTCTGAGAAATATGGCAAAAACTAACTTCAAAACAATAACATGCTAATAATAAGAGTTCATTTATGTGATCTAGAGAAACTTTTTTGGATCACTACAAGATAAAATTGGAAAATCATTTCTACTATGGAATTTCCCTTGCTTTGTTCCCGGTTCATCTCATCAAATTCATATCAAATCCTTTTTCAAAACACAAGCATGATTAAAAAAACAAAACCCAACTCCTCACTCTGAAAACAACAATTCAAGACCTTCCTAATATTTACAACTAAATTATGTATAAACAAATGCAAGCATCTTTGCCACAGCAGTCAGTATAGTTTCAACAGTTGCATTCAGTGAAAGAGAAAATAACCATCTCTTACAACAGTACAGCAAATGTTATCTGTTTTTTCCATGTTCTTTTCATTTTCTAGCTATGTTAGAAAATAATAATAAAGATCAATTGCATGTGCAAAAGAAAATAACTAGCAAGAGTTCTACATGCCATTTGGCAAATGCATAATCCAAACACCATAAGTCACAATTTACCTTATATCCATTTCTATCTCCAATTTGTTGGGAAACCGTAATAAAGAAATACATATCTTTCTAATGCCACATGTAATGAAGTGTAAATAAGCATATAGTACCCTAACCATCAGGACCAAAGCACCACATGGCAACTCCCATAAATTTGTTCCGTCTATATGCATATAAAGTCTATCAATCTCTAAGAAGCACATTGTATCTATGAACAATCGAACCAAATAAGAACTCTCATAACACCAAACAACAGTAAACTTCAAAGTAGTCTAGGAGATCTTGCTTAAATAATGCATTTTCTCTACAACATGATGCCGAATAAAATGTGATCAAACTCCAATGATATCCATAAACGGGTCCCAACATTACTGCACCGTCACAGACTACCAAAATGTTATGAATCGCAATCTCAATCTCATCACAGATAATTCAATATTCCATTCCACAAGAAGTCACCGTATCACCAAAAAGTGCATGAACAAATAAACTCTCACATTTCACAAAAACAAGACAAAAAATGAAATACCCACGTGCATAACAAACATGGAAAAACAAAATTGAATTACATAAAAAAGAGGGAGGGAGGGAATTTAAAAAACCTCTCGCAAGCATCTTCAAGAGAAGAGAATGGCCTCTTGAAATCTGGATGGCAAACACGCCAAGCATCCTGGTACGCCATTTGGAGCTCCACCTGGTTCACCTGAGGCCGAATCCCCTTTTGCTGCTGCTGCTGTAAATGCTGCGCATTTTGCCCCAAATTGGACCCTTGCTGTTGCTGCAAATTGGGAATAGGGTTAGAGTTAGGGTTTGGGTTTTGCTGGTGAAGAGTGAGTGGGCGATGATTGGATGGTGGACGCAGGTGGGCATCGATATTTGATGGGAATCGAGAAATGGCAGCTTCTTGTTGTTGTTGGGCTTGTTTCGTTAATTGCTGTAACAAGAGAAATTGTTGTTGATGTTGTTGTTGTTGTTGCTGCTGCTGCTGCTGCTGTTGCACTTCTTGTTGTTGTAAGAGCAATTGTTGCTTCTGCTGCTGCTCCATGTCTGTTTCTGTTTTTTCTCTCTGTGGAGCTGGAGGAGGTCCGTTACTTTGCTTGTCCTTTTGTATTGGATGATGGTACCTATCGGCGAGTGAGCGCCGAGTCGACGGAGAGGGAGGAAACTAGGGAGTCAATTTCACTAATTGGTACAATCACTCTTAACTACCGGTTAACTAAATCCATGATCTTTAGATTTTCTGATTTTGGTCCTCTGGGTCAGCACAATGCATCCTTCCCTTAATTGATTTCTAAGTTTTTCAGAGCATCTACACCCTTGCCAGCTGAACCAAATCCTTAGCGAGCTCTGTAGCCCTCTCTAATTGTGGAAGGGTAATGGTGAGGACAGGGAAGAAGTAATTCGCCGGGAAATTTCTTGGTGTTGCTGTCGTTCTTCTCTTTCTCTCTTAGTTGCTTCTTGATTCTTTCCTTCTGCAAGGATTTCTCTCATTTTCTTATAGGGATTAACAAACTCTTCATCAATGATGATTGTGATAAGGGTTTGGAGCTCCACCCCAAGATTTCTTACTATTCCATCTCCAACTCCACCTCTAATATAATGCTAACAATGAAATTAGATTTCTAGTTGTTCCCTCCTAAACATAAAAATAAAAATAAAAATAAGACACGTATAAACAAGCAAAAAAATTATTACTAAAATTAAAAGTTAATTATTGTCTTCAAATTTAAAATAAAAAGATGCATTTTTTTCGCCCTTTCTCTTCAGCGCATGGTGATTGTAAATCAACAAGCCAATCGCATCGAAAGCTGTCACCACCACCGATTCATCACCCATGCAAACCCAGCTGCCATGAATGGAAATTGTGTTGTCTCCACTGCAAATTACATCGCTTGATGTCTTTTTTTCAAGACCGAGATGATGAAAGAAGTGAGATTGCAAAGTTTTTTTTTTTTGTATTAAATATTATTATTTTATAAGATTCAAATTATCCTTACAATATTTGCTAATTAGTTGGTGATAACTACTCCCACCCTCTTTTTTTTTTTTTTTTTTTTATGTCCAGGTGGGAATGAATTTTTCAGTAGTTTGATGGGGAAGTATGAAATTTATGAAAAACAAGTTGCCATGTAGTATAATGACTATTAAAAATTCTAATTAATTTTAAATTTTTAAAGTAAAATATTGATTATACAAAAAAAAAAAAAACACTATTATTCTAAAATATTTTACCTAAAATTAGCTAAAAGATTTTACCTAAAATTAGCTGAATTGGTATTTATTTTTTATTTTTAATGATTTTTTATATTTAATTTGTTAGGTCTACCTATATGAGTGATATTGAGTTTACTACAATGAATTAAACCATAGGTGGATATTGGATATTCAAGCCTGTTCTTTCTAGGACAATGTCATTTTTATTATTTTTAATTTCTTGGTGAATTGACATATCTAAAATCAATTATTTTTAATTAAGGCCCCGTTCGTTTGCTGGAAAGTAGTTTCCTTTTGGAAAGTGAATTCCGAGAAAGTGAATTACTTTCTGATGTTTGGTAGTGTAATGGAAAATAAGTTGGAAAACAGTTTCTAGTGTTTGGTTATGTCATAGAAAATGAGTTGGAAAATAACTTATCAATATTTTATTTTTTTCAAGTTTATTAAAATAATAAGAAACAAATCTTACAAATTAAATAGTTGAATGAGAATGAAATTAAAAAAAATATAATTTCATAAATTATCTCAAATAAAATAAATAATAATCAAAATAATAGAGATCAAATCTAAAAAATTAAAAAAAATGAAAGATGAAGAAATTAAAAAAATAATAATAATCAACATTTCATAAATTATTTCAAATAAAATAAGTAACAATCAAAAGAATGAGAACTAAATTTGATAGATAAAAAATTTTAATAAAAAAATGATAAGGAAAAAGCAAATAGCAATTATAAAAATAAGGACCAAAGTTAATATAAAAATTAAATTTTAAGAGATGAAATTGAAAAATAAATATTCAAAACAAAATATATATAACAATCAGAAGTTTAAGAATCAAATTTGATATAATCAGCAAATAATGATATTTCTAAATTTTTCACAACTTCCGGAAAGTGTTTTCCGCCCAAATTTTCCACGGCCCAAATTTTCAACGAAAACACTTTCCTGAAAATCAAGCCAAATTTTCCTTTGACTGGAATGTGTTTTTCGTTGACCAACTTTCCTAACGGCAAACAAACACAGGAAAGTTTGGAAAGTGATTTTCCGGAAACCATTTTCCAGAAAACAAACACAGCAAAAAAGGAAAACATTTTTCTGAAAACCAAGCCAAAATTTTCTTTAACTGAAAAGTGTTTTCCGTTGACCAACTTTCCTAATGGCAAACAAACACGGGAAAGTTTGGAAAGTAGTTTCCCGGAAACTACTTCCCGGGAAACAAACATGGCCTAAGACTTGTGACCGTTAGTAGTATATCAAGAGATGGTAGTGAATAATTGGATGAGCCTATATTAAGCTCATTAAACCCAACCCAAATCCTAGAAAGAGTTGGTGTTAAATATTTTGTTTATGCAACAATGACCTATGGATAATGACTTGTTAAAGTTTATTTATCTTATAATAACATGTTTACTTGTAAATTTGTTGAATGAGAATTTGATACTCCAGTCCTAAATATCCAAGTATGACCATCATAGGCTCATTTATTTAGAATTAGGATTTAGTGGCATGAAAGTCTCTTTGTGGACTAAGTTCGGAAAATGACATTAACAAATTTATTTTCCCTCAGGTGTGCCTATTTTAGTGAACCTCGTAAAAGAAAAATATTGTTTGAAGTGATAACATTGTGTCCAAAACAACATCGAATAATTTGATGATATAAAATAATATGCATTCGGATCATGAGCTCACCACTTTTTCTCCAAGGTTAACCTCATAGTTTTCTTGATTATCAATGATTTTGAATAAGGCTAAGATTTATCAATATAGACAAATTTAGATTTGATATGAATAAAGGTCATCTTTAATATATCCTTCACAAATAAAAAATAAATCCCTTGTTGTCTCTTTTTTAGCCATATATATTTCTTATATGATATTTCAGACCAGGATGTCCCTCACACCAGGAGCATATTTTGAAAGCTTTTAGGAAATCAATGAAATTCTCAAAATAAAAAGAAATCATTAAAATAGGAAAGGGACAGAAGTAATACAAAAGAGAGGTAACAAATGATCAAGTGAAAATTCAAATGATCAAGTTCTAAAAAGAAAAAGGACGAAAAAAGATGGAAAAATCTCCAAAAGCATCCCTTATAATGGTGCAAAACCCAAAATTCAATATCAATAACAAAGTACGAGAGAATTTATAAAATTAAGGTTGTAATGATTTCAACCACTAAAATGTCGAAGTCAAGGAGTTAAGTTTAAAAGATCTCTTTAGATGAATAAATAACCCTTTAAAAACCTTTTGATCTTTATAAATCTCATTCTTTCATAAACTTGAACCTTAGCCTATATTATGTGATTTTTAAAAGCTCTTTTTGATTTTTTTTTTTACTTATGTTGTTAACTTTTAGCTTCTAAAAAGAGAAGAAAAATGCTTTCCAAACCAAATTATGACTTTTTTATATGCCACATATCATTATTTATGACATTTAATCATGTGATTATACAAATAAATGGATAATCTTAACATAACTTAAAGGAATATGCTCTTATTTTGAAAGCCAAAAAGTTATTTTTAAAATTCAACCTTTCCTTTGTGAAATAAACTCCTATTATGCAAAAAAATTCATTTTAGCCATGTATAGCCTAATTTTGAGATAACCATTTTTTCTCACAATCCTAATTAGTATATACCACTTCAATTGTCAGCAAAATACCTTTAAAATTGCATTTTTATCATTGAATGACGAGTTTTAGGGTCTCAACAAAAAAAAATTGATCTTCACAAAAATACTTTCAAATTTACATTTCAATGATTTTATTTCAACAATTAGAATTGAATGAATATAATCATCAAAATTTATAGTTTAATTCCAAAACAAGAAAGATGATTTTAAACAAAAAATGATCATTGAATGAATTTGCAAAGTTCTTGGCAAATATGATATTGATGCGTGTGCATCTCATGATTGGTTACAGGAAAGATGAGTAGTCAGATCAGTTTGGGGGTGTTTCTATGAGCATCATGATAACGAATAAAAAGATGAACATGACTAGATCAACTAGCAATATTTCAATTTAAAAAACTCTGAATTATATTAATACATATGAGATTCTTGGAGGATGAATAATCAGATTAGTTTTGGCAGTTTATAATGGTGACAAATCAAAGTTTTTTGTAATAGTAAATTGGGGGAAACAAATTGTCATTCTCCAAGTGGTAGTTAATGGTGTCAAGTTTTCCAGAAAAGCATATAGGGAGCAAAGTCATAGACTAGGGGCAACTTTTGATTTTCCAAGAAATCATATATAAGGTCAAAAGGATAAAAAAAAAAAAACAATACAACAAGATCCCAATTTGAGAGGCAAAATCGACATTCTCCAAAAAGTCTCTCGGAACAACAAGTAGGAAGAATCACAGGCTGGAGGCAAACTATCATTCTTCAAGCAATATAAAAAATGAGTAAATACTTTATCTCGATGAACTCAAGCAGAACAATGAGTTAATCAACTATATGATACCAAAATACAAGTAACAGACTCAGATTATCAATGGGAAAACTGGAAAAGATGACTTATATTTCTAACAGGTAAGTATTTATTGGGTTTTCTAACCTATAATATATAATATTTTTTGATGATTTGCAAAATAGTTTTACAAGGCCTATATGAGAATTCTTTTTAAGTCCAATAAGGCTCCAAAATTTTAATCCAATAAAGACTTTAGTAAATTCAATTCTAGCAAAGATCTTGTAAGATTCCTTTAAATTCAACCCTATAATAAAAAATTTTAGCCCTGCCATTAGGAAGAAATCAAGCCTTACAATCATAATAAGCAACCTTGTCATTAGAAAGTTTATCCCTACAATCACGATATCAACCTTGCTATCAGGAAGTCAACTCTGCAATCAAGAAGAAAAAGCCTTGTAATTAGAAAGAAGCAACTCTATCATTAGAAAGTTCATCCCTGTAATTAGGAGATTAGTCTTGCTATCAAAAAGTTAACCCTATAATTAAAAATAAAAAGCCCAACCATTAATAAGATTTAGCCCTTTAATCAGAAAGAAAAAGCCCTGTCATCAGAAAGAAACAACCTTAGACCTATAATCATGAAGAAGAGATCAAACCTTGTAATCAAAAGATCAAGCTCTTCCATCAGGAGGTCTAACCTGTAATATGGAAGGAGAATCTATACCATCAAGAAGTTTTAATTTAAACCCCGCAAATCAAAAGGTTTATAGCATAATCTCATAATTAAGTAAGTTAAACTAAACTCTACAATTAAAAAACATCTTTAAGGTAGGTTACCTATCAAAATGACCAAGTTTCAAAAATATTTATGGTAGGTCTACTCTTGAAATGATCAACTTTTTAAAATCTCCCACGAAGTTCACCTCTTAATTTTATCATTTTGAGAAAATATGGTCGGTCGCCTTTTAATTTGACCATTAAAAAGAATGAGGTAAGTCACCTATTAGTTCGACCATTTCAATAAATTAGATAGGTCACTTCTCGATTTGACCATTTCAGAATTTTATAAGATTTGTCGCTTTTCAATTTGATCATTTCAGAAAACTAATGCTGGTTGCCTTTTGATTTAAAAATAAGGTTGGTCACCTCTACGTTTGACCAAAAATCAAAACTCCCTAGCTAAATCACCTCTTGAATTTGCTGCTTTTAATTTTTTTTTTGTGAACATCATCTTTTCTTTATAAGCTTACTATATAAAGCTTATGAAAATATTTTTTTTTTATAGATCTTTGTACCATAAGTATTGTAAAGAGGAGCAGTTGTCGCAATTCAATTTTGACATCTTTTTTAAAAACATTTTTCCAAAAAAAAGAAAATATTCTAAAAAATCACATTTTCAACCATTCACACACATGTTTTATGATTTTCAACTATTTTTCTCTTATTGATGTCTCCTCCAAAAAATCAAAATTTAAAATAATATGTTTTTGACATATTTGCTCCCATTTTATAATGTTTAATGTCTTTTTGAAAAGTCAAGATTTGAAAATATGCTTTTAATGCAATTTGGCCATCAAAGCATATATTTTATAATTCTAGGTTAATTTTCTTATTGAATTGATGTTTTCTTCATTTTTTTTTTAAAAAGCCAAAATATAAAAATTGAGAAAATCAAAATAGAAAGCAAAATGGACAAATTGGCTAAAGTGAAAAAAACATGAGGGATCAAAATAAAATGGATTTTCTTAGGGAGTAAGCAATTGAAAAGAAAATGATAAAATTTATGGGCTATAAATAAATAAGTGAATTTTAGGGGAAACCCTAGCCATAAAAAAAAAAAAAGGAAGCCTTAGCCACCATATGAAGAGAGAATGAGAGAAATATAAGAAAATAGAGAAAAGAGAAAACCCTAGCCATTATTGTGCTAGAAAAAAGGAAAGAAAAACATAAAAATTAAAATAAAAAAGCATTACCTCCTCCTTACTTTCCTAAAACTCTAAGACAAACCCTAGCCACTTTCCTTTTTTTCCATCGCTGGTGGCATTAATCGATCAGCCATAGTATCACTAAAAGCTATGACCCACTAATAATAACCACCTTTTCTAATAGTCTAGCTTCTGACAACCACTGTGCCGTTGAGAGACTAAAAGTCGACCAAAACTTCTCTCCTCTATTAATCTCACCTTTGATATTCATCTTTAGCAAGACAACTAATATTGTCTTCATCTCTAAATTCTCTACAAAATCCCTTCATCAATTAAAGCTAACAACTATTGCTTCATCATAAATCGAGGAGAGAGAAAAAGGTCACCAAAACTTCTATCAATTTCTCTATCTTCTAACCTTTAAACAAGGCACTATTATGCCATTTTTCTTTCCTTAATGAATATTGCACAATCATATAAGCCTTGTCATCCAATGGCTTTTGTTTGAGTAACTAAAAAGAGAAAATTGAATTAATAAAGAGAGAAATAGGAAAACATAACTTCACCAACTTCGATCTTTCCCCATGGATGGTGGTGGATAACACCACTAACACCAGAAGGAAAACCAAGAAGTCATGCACCCCGTGGCCCTATCCATGTGATTAGTACTTAAAAGTGCATTTTTATCAAGGTTTTATATCATCATTTTGCACTTGAAGTATTAATAACTCTTTAACTAAAACATATTTTATAATAACAAGTCTGATACTATAAGATACCTTTAATTTATGGTAAATGTTTATTTTAAATGCAGGCATATCATATAAATCAAAGGATTGATTGATGAGTTTAACCACTGAAATTGAGAAGATAAAAAGAGGGCTAAGCTTAGAAAAGAGATGCTGGTTGAATTCAAATGGAACATCATTCAGTTATTGGATCATAATTGGAGCTGTAGAACTTGGATTTAGGTCTGGTTTATATGGGTAGAAAGCTAAGACATAGACCTAAAACTTTCATGAAGAGTCCAAGATTCAAAATGACCGTTTTCAAGTTCAAATTGTAGCAACAATAGAGAAGTCGGAATCTGTCCTACAGCCTAGACATTGTTCAGTGTTCAGCCCATATCTCGAGTTCTAGAAGTCCAAATGACCTTATTCTTGTTTTGTTGGAAAGTTGAGACAATTCCCCAGAACTTTCATGGAGACTATCTGTTTAAATTCTGATGTTAGAAATGATGTTTTTTGCAGACAAGAAGATAAAGATGGTTACTAAGTCAAGAGGTGGCCCACCCACTCAACAATTAGTCATCAAATCAATAGTTCTAAATTTTGGCTTATAAAATGAGGCATTTGCCATGCATCTAGGCATTTTGGTTTTTAGATCAAGATCATGTTCTTGCTCTATCTCTTTATATTTTTATAATGCTTAAGTTTTGTTTATATTAATATCTTGTTTATGCTTTTCATTTCCTTTCCTTTACTTAGTTAACTTATATCTTATTTATGTTCTTATCTTGTTTATTTATGTTTCTTTCTTTCATTATGTTTAGTTAAGTTTGTTATGTCAAGGTGAAAAGGTTACACTAATGGTGTAAGAATAAGTATAGTATAAACTCAACATGGACTTTAATGTTTGATACTAACATATTTTGTATTTGTTATCTTGTTCACTTTTAATACTTTGCTTGTTAAATGGTTAATCTAGATTTATGTTGTATAACCCTTGGTACAACAAATACTTGACACTTTCATAGCCCAACCGTATGGTATAACTGACACCTGTGCTATGAAATGAACTTGATTTGTTATTAACATAAGTTATAATCATGAATACCTGACAACATTTACAAGTATTAGTATTATTTGAATAAGATAACTAATGTAATCATGTTAACAATTTATAATCCGATTGGAACCTTCTTTGTGTGTGGTTTCCAGTTGAGTAATAAAAAGAGTTTATACTATACTTGTTTGAAATACCATTAGTGGATCCTCTAACATTGACAATTATTTTATCCTTGTTTAGTCCTTATATCAATATCACATCTTAAAACTCTCTTCAACTCCTTTTTTGTTATTATATATTTCTTTATTTGTAGTTTATACAGTTAACCTTTCTATGGTTCGACCACGGTCTTGCTGGGTTATTTATTACTTCGACACTCCTACACTTGGAAGAAGACATCAACTCTTTGGTCGTGTCACCATGTATCAATTAGACTCTGATGGTGTATAGAATGATACACTAACAATCATTTCCTTCTCCAACATGTGTCAGAATGCAGCACCATTGCCATTACTCTAAATATTGTTTTAGCCTTTTTAGGTCTATCTCAGCAAATCTAAAAGGTCAAATTCAAACTCAAACAATTTTGAATGATTATTTTGGTTTATGGTTGATTTTGATGTGTATTGTGATGAAGTTTTTTAGATTGAAAAAATTTTAAGATTAATTGTATATGTGTGTATAGACATTTGAATTGCTTATATTTAATTTTCCAATATCATGTGTTTTATGTATGAATGTTCATATGTTCAATGTGTTTTCAAGTGTTCTTGGCTTTTGTTGTCTTTATGCATCTAAGATGAATCCTTTAAAGCTTGCATCTTCCTGATATTTATGTTATAATGTCTCCATCTTTATGTATAAGTATCCATGCACGAGTTTGCATTCTTATTCGGTCAAGAAAATATAAAAGGATAGTATTCATATTCATACATTCATTTGTATTGTGTTTTGTAGCTTGTTTGTAAAGCTCATTAAAGGTTCGACCCATATTAAAAAGGCTTTCCAATGGTTGATATTCAAATGTCTTTTTTAAAAAATTCCTTATTTGGTTCTCAATCATATTTGTTAACTTTCCAAGAAAAATTCTCAATTGTCAATATGTTATTCAATTACAATGTTTAAAGTAAATGAACTATAACAAGTCATTACTATGGACATTGATTGAGAGTAACAATTTCATCCTATAGTTGGTTTTCAAAAATCAAAATCTTCTTTTGAAATGCATAAGTCAAATATCCATCAACAATTCCTAACATAAATGAACCTTTAAATTTTATTGCTTTTACGTGTCGAATGGAGGTAACAAGATCGTCTATTCATGTGTGATATAAATATATTGACTCTTAAATAAATTATTCATTGATTATGGATATACATATATGAGACTTCATCAACTAGTATGTGCATTTATTGATTAAGGGCAACACTTCAAAGATAGAATAATAAATTTGATTATTAATATAACAACACACCCTAGGATAAATGAACCTTTATAGGTTATTATCCAAACTTTTAGTCCAATAAGGGACATCCAATACAACTAGATCCTACTTCTAAATAAATGAAAAATCAATGGTTTCTATTTAGACACTTATGACTGGAGTGTAAAATACCATTAAACAAAATATAAGTGATACTTTCTTCGTAGGATTAATGAAACTTCATTAGTTGTTGTCTATGAACCTTGGTTGCATAAAAAATATTTAACACCATATTTCCTAGGTTTAGGGTTGGGTTGTCTAAGCCCCTAGGCCTATTATAGTTATCAATTAATGTTTTATATAAAAGCGACCACTAGTTAAAGGTCTTGATTAGGAGTAACTGGTCTTCCACCAATGTTCCTATAAAAACAACCACTAATTAAAGGTCTCCATTAAGAGTAACTAGTCATTTTCTAGATATGTCAATTCACTAATTATTGGCAGAAGAAATAAGCATTCATTGATTGTTATTCTAATAGCAATTGGGAGTAAAAAAAATGACCTGGACTTTAAGAAGGATAAACTTTGGCCCAACTAGCCACATTTAGGTCTAATCCCTTATGTTACACCTATATTTGACCATAAATAACCATGTTGATAGACCACTGATATGATAGGCACAACAAACCCATTCGGAATATAAGACAAGTAGCAATGTAACTTACCTCAGGTAGGATGCTCTAGAGTGATAATATAATTTTCTTTAGCATAACTAGTCCTTTACTTTAAAATTTAAAAGATCAATTAAGGTTTCTAGTGACCATAATATTAAGTGGTGAATTTTTCACATATCACACATGTTTTAAACCTTTTCCCCCTCTTTAAACCTTCTTAGAAAAGAGGGCATGCTATCGCGATATCAGGTGTAACATCCCTTATCCCCCAAATTCTACTTTGTTTTTGTTATCTAGGTTTTCCATTGTATTCTAGCTTCCTATATGACCATTCTTTATTGTTATAAACATGATTTGTAGTGTTTTTTTTTTGGTTTAATAAGATAGGAAGAGATTTGCAACATAAGTTCATGAACGATAATTTTTTTAAAGCTGATAATTACTTATTTTTTATAAGTATTAAAAAGAAACTATATAATAAAATGGACATATGATGACTATTCATACAAAACATGTTTTTTCTCTAGAATTTAAATTGTTGCCTTTCATACAAATATCTATTTTAATTATATAAAACAAACTATATAAAATTAGATTTTGAAAAATGGTTTGCAACATCGCCTGAATAACTAACTAGTTAGTTTGTAAAAGAGTAAAAAATAGTGGAAGTCACACCAAATTAGGTTAAAAAGAGACAAAAAAGAAAGGGTCTTGATGTATTTTATTTTTTGTATCATTTTTTTTCTTCAAAGTAGACCATATGATGATTATTTTTAGTTACTTTCTAGCTACCATAATTTTTTTTATCTTATGACATGATAAGATATATTATTTTCTTCGACTAACTAATACTAGATAGGTGGTTTGTGCTATGCTATGGGCCGAATCAAATTTTTAAAAAAACATCAAAAAAATATTCAAGTGTTTTTAGCGTGTTTCAAAGAAGTAAAAAAAATAAATGACTTGGGTCATACACCTAATTGGTTCTAATAAGCTGTTTTTATTTAATTATATGATAAAAAAAGAAGTAACGACATTAAATGAATCAAATTTTTATAAAAAAATAATCATAATGACCTGCACAAAAAAAAAAAACTTGCCAAAAGGAAAAAAAACTCAAAGCTTAGTTCTCTAACAACCCAACTTTGAATGACTAATTAACAAAAAAAAAAAAGGAAAAAAAAGTAACCCTTCTTAACCCAAGTTAATATGCCAAGCCTGTGACTCAGCTTTTGAGATTGGGACAACTCCATAAAAAAATAAAAACATTATGATTCTAAATTCTCAACAATCCAAATTTTAAAGGATAAAATCAAGGAAAAAAATCAATTAAAAAAAAAGGAACTAGAAAACACTAGTAAGTTAGGCAAGTCTGTCAAACCCTACAAGTTGGATCATGCGAATGAAATATTCTAATAGAAGGAAAAAATAAAAATAAAAATATGAAGTTTAATTCTCAAACTAACCAAATGTTAAAAGACAAAACCAAAAGAATTAAATCTTAAAAAAAAAACCCAAAAACAAAACCTAAGTCAACCCTGGCTAGCCTGCCGAAGTTGTAACCTATGTCATAAGGCGGGTTAACTCTACAAAAATAAATAAATCATGAAGCTCAATTTCCAATAAATCTAATGTTGAAATATAAAATAATAATAAAAAAAATCAGTGTAAATCTAAAAAAGACCTATATCAACATAGGTTAACCTTTTAAACTCATGGTTCAGGTCATGAGGTCGGGATCGCCCCATAAAAAGAAATCACGAGGGACAGTTCTGAACCAACCCAATATTAAAAGATGAAATTGAAAAAAAAATCAATTTTATAAAAAGACCCAAAGTAAAAAATTGCAACCAAAAGAATAAGACTAAAATTAACATACAAACAAAATGATAAGACACTTTTTAATTTGATTGGACTAGTGAATCTTGAGAAGAAAAGATAGAAAAAGAGGAAGAAGAAAAAAATGTTGCCACCACTTAACTGCTGACCATCAACTGACACACGCCACCTTAATGGATAGAACTCGATATGATGCTTTAGATGCCACCGTAGATGGTTGTTTTTTGCCACTAGAGGAGGCCATAAATGCCCTTTGAATAGGACATGCCTTCTCTATATATTGGTACGTGTGATCCACATATTAGCCTAGTTGGCCTACCTGTTCATCCTAGTCCACTATATTTATTTTAGTTTCAATTTTAGGCAACCAAAAACAAACTACATACAAATTAATAAAATAAAATCTTCCCATGACTATACAAATTAATCCATGATATTAGCAAAATAGGGACTAGATATTTGTCCAAGCCTCAAATTTGGTCCCCCTAAACTCTAATTCATTTAAATAAATGAAATTAGATTTTATTTTGTAGAACCGAGCATCCATCGAGGGACAATACATTTCTCTGGTACCCCGAGATTCCTATACATAGGCTTGAAAAACAATTCACCAAGTCCAATCATAAATCAAAGAAATTCTAAGATACCAAATAACAAGAAAAAGAAATTAAGGGAGAAATGCAGGAAAAACTCTAGGGACCAGAAAGAGAAACATTATTCGAATGAATTTTATCTTTTAATAGCTGGAGGACAAAAGCTACCTCTTTTTCTTTTTTTCTTTTTATCACTACACATAAGGCATGAGTTTTTTTTTTAAATTTGGTCCCTAAAGTTTTCCATGGTTTATTTTTTGTCACTTAGACTTGAAACTTTTCTGTTTTAAATCTAAAATTTCATTTTGTTCATATTTCAATCTCTAACTTTAATGGAGGAGAGAGAGAGAACTGTTGAAAAATGATAGAGGAGAGACAAAGTTGTCGATTGGCTGGATTTTAGGAGCATAATGGTCAATTTTAGTGTCAATATGTTTCTTTTGACGAGATAAGTGCCATGTAGATGTTTTTGAGTTTCCATATCGCCTAAAAAAGTATATTAATAAGGCTGGGAAGTTATTATTTTTTCAATTTGATTTTGTGTTTTGGGATCAATTTAAAGGTTTTTTGAGTTGATAAATAGGTTTTTTGAGGTAGTTATGATGTTTAATAGTTTTTTTTTTTTAATGTGGAAACAAGTTTAAAAATGGTTTTTTATGGTGAAAAAACCCCACCCTAATTTTTTAATCACCTTTCTTATGGTCAAAATCTGGGCAAGCGTGCGAAATTGTTTTTCAATAATTGCAAATGACATATTATCTTACCTTTTTTTTGTTGCTTTTAATGAATAAGAAGATGGCATGTTATACGCCAATTCTAATAAAATAAAAAGAAAAAAACTTGAAGAATGGGTTTGGCTTGGCCTTGTAGGCCAATGCACCTTCCTTCATTTTTAACTAGCATATGCATTGGTCCATCTAGGCCTAGAATCCTTACTTTTTTTTTTATCCTTTGTCTTTACCCCTTTAATTTTAGTTATAATAAATTAAATATTTATTTTGGATTTTATTTTATCAAATACCATTTAATTTTTACTTTTTTTTTATAAGATTGTGACATTCTTTTTAACATTAACCAATGCTCTTTTTATACAGCCTTTCATAAGGCGTTTTTTTCTTAAGTTTTTTTCGGTGACTTTCTTGTGTATGTATATTTTTGTTATTGTATGATTAAATAAATAACAGATTTTAAAAAATATATTATTAAACCTAATTGAGTCCATGACCTAGGTCATGGACTTGACACGTTAATTCAGATTAGCTTGGATTGATTCAAAACCTAGCCCTCTCAATATATTCAAAAACAGGTTGAAACAATGCCATCTTGAATATTTTTTAAAAACAATTTGGGTTTTGATTGGGGCGATCGAGTAGCAACATTAAATCAACTATCACCTAATTTAATTTAAACTTTGTGCTAGAAAAGGTCCAGTTTTGTGGTCTCCAAGTTGATTATCCAAGCCTAGCTAGTTTTGGGGACACAACCAAAACGTTCTACACAACAACGTGCATGCGATGTATTGTTCTAATATTTTTTGATGCATTAATGTCAACATCATTAGAATGTTTTTTTTTTTTGTAATTAAAGCTTGCTTTATGATTATGATGAGATGTTTCCTAAAAAATATATTCTAGATAAAGAAAATACCAAGAAAAAAAGGTGTACGTTGAAATTTAAATTATTACTCTTCTTGTAAAAAAAGAAAAAAGATTTAGCAAACATATAATTAAATAAAAAGACTTAAGGAGACTCTTCACAGAACGAGGTTAGAAATCATAATCAGCATCCATTTCTCATCTTCCCAACTGGTTTTTAGTTTGCATTGATCATTTGTTTAAAAATTTATTAGAACATGTAATTCTAGATTTATTTTATTAAATAAACGCATTAAATTTTCAATTCACAATAACAGATCTTGTTTGTGCTAGAAAACATGTCAACAATGCATTATAAATTCTTTTATTGCGTTAAATAAAGATTTTATCTAATGCAAAACATGAATCAACTAGCTAGTTATATCTAAGTCGTCTTCTTCTTCTTGGATTTATAATTTATTTAATTGAGGTTATTAGTTTACAGAGGTTATACAGTAAACAATACAGTGAGGCGGCTATAAATCGAAACAGTATATGAACAACACGAGATGGCATACCGGCGCGCTACCGCGAGCTTATAAAACAAATGTACTAGATAGTGTTATAATTGTGAACCAGTGCTAGATAAGTAATAGAAACTAAATGATGATTGAACCAATATTTCACGATGGAAAAAAAAGTTGTGTTGGTGATAAAAAACTTAATGACTGAATAAAATGATTTGTAGCAATCCACAATGTTTTGTGAGGAAATATACATTGCTTTCGCCATATGAGCTTTTCTGTTAATAAAAAGCAAAAAAAATTATAAAACTAAATTATCTACTAACTTAATATTAAAAATAAATCGACAAAGATAATTTTGGAATGAAAAAAACCCATGAGAAAAAACGTTGTAGCAATTGACAATGTTTTGTGAGGAAATCTACAGTGCTTTTCCCAATAAAATCGACAAAGATAATTTTAGAAAAAATTATAAAAAAACCATTTAGAGAAATACTGTAGCAATCCACAATGTTTTGTGAGGAAAACAACAACGCTTTCCCATATGATTTAGTTTTATTGTAATTATAATTCTTAATCAACTTAATATTAAAAAAAAATTGACAAAGATAATTTTGGAAAAAATCATAAAAAGAATCATGTGGAAAAATACTGTAGCAATTCACAGTGTTTTAAAGAAAAAAAATTACAAAGATAAATTCTTAATCAGCTCAATATTAAAAACAATAAAATCGACAGAGACAATTTCATAAAAAAAATATAACAAAAAAAAATACAAAACAAATAGGAAAAAAAACCATGTTGGAAACACTATAGCAATTCACTTTGTTTTGTGATGAAAGCTACAGTGCTTCCCCACATGATTTAGCCTTATTTGTAATGACTTATAATTGTAATTCTTAACCAGCTCAGTATTAAAAAAATAAAATTAACAAAGAAAATTTTGAAAAAATCATAAGAAAAAAAAACCATGTGGAGAGATACTATAGCAATCTACAGTGCTTTCCCCACATGATTAAACTTTATTACATAGTTAAATTCTAACCAGCTCAATATTAGAAAAATAAAATTGACGAAGATAATTTTAAAAAAAGATATTACAAAAAAAAAACACCAAAAAAACTGGAAAAGAATTATGTGAGAAAAAACTGTATCAATCCATAGTATTTTGTGAGGAAAGTTACAGTGTTTTTCCCACATGATTTAGCATTACTTGTATTTACTTGTAATTGTAATTCTTAACCAGCTTAATATTTCAAAAATAAAATTGATAAAGAAAATTTTAGAAAAAAACATAAAAAACATAAACAAAACCTTGTGGAAAAAAACATTGTAGCAATCCACAGTAATTTACGAGGAAAGCTATAGTGCTTTCCTCACATATTGTAACTCTAATTCTTAACCAGCTCAATATTAAAAAATAAAATCAAAAAAGATAATTTTGGATAAAATAAAAAAAATAATAAAAAAATAATGTGGAGAAACACTATAGCAATCAACAATGTTTTCAAGAAAAAAATTACAAAACTAAATTTTCGATCAACTCAATATTAAAAAAATAAAATCGACAAATATAATTTTGAAAAATAAAAAAATAAAATAGAAAAATCATATGGGAAAACACTGTAGCAATCCACCGTATTTTAAAGGGAAAAAATTACAAAGCGAAATTTTTAATCAGCTCAATATTAAAAAAATTAAAATTGACAAAGATAATTTTTTTAAAAAAGAAAAAAAGAAAAAAGAGGAAGGTACTGTAGGGAGAAAAAAAAAGTAACACACTGTGAGTGAAAAAAAGAGTAATACACCATGGATTACTATTGTAATACGTAATGCAATGGGTGTGGGTGTATAGTGATTTCCCCATACCTTTTAGCTTTATGTATAATATAATAATTATTTCTTTGAACTTTCTCTGTCTCTAGAGAGGTTGAATTTTAAGGATGAGGGCTTGTAATCCGTCAAGCTTTGTAAATGTTAATCAATATTTCAATCATTGTAGGCCACAGTAATTTCTTAAACTATTAATAAAAATGTGTTTGAGATCTTAAACTATTAATAAAAATGTGTTTGAGAGTGTGGTTGCGGTTGTTTTTTAAATTGTTTTTCACTCAGAAATATATTAAAATAATATTTTTTTTATTTTTTTAAAATTTTTTTTGACATCAGCGTATCAAAATAATTTAAAAATACTAAAAAAAAATATTAATTTGAAGTAAAGAAAAAACAAATAAAAAATAATTTTGTTTTAAAATACAAAAATATCTAAATGTGTAGGGAGAGTAACTACATGACCAACTAACCTAATTATGATTGTATTTTATATAAATAATAGTCAAAATATGAATTATGTATTTCTGACATATAATAAATAAATAAATAAATAAATAATTTCCATAAGAAAAGGTGACTTCCTCGTTCCATAAATAAGATTATCTACCGCTCCCAGGAAAGATAAAGATTCCTTGTCCAGTTTTCTTTAATTTGCTAAAAACATGGAGATATGGCTCCTCGTTCTCATCTCTCTCTCACTCTGTGCCTTCCTTAAAGCCCTCTTTAACCATGTCTTTCTTTCCCAAACTCACAACCTCCCTCCAGCCCCCTTCACCTTCCCTGTTATTGGCAACATTTTATGGATCCGTAAATCCACCTTCGAGCTGGAGCGTACCATCCGCTCCCTCAACCAAAAGCTAGGCCCGATGGTCACCCTCCACATGGGCTCTCGCCCCGCCATCTTTATAGCTGATCGCTCCCTTGCTTACATTGCTTTGATCCAGAAAGGGGCAGTTTTTGCTAACCGCCCACCTGCTCCTGCTACAAGCAGAGTGCTTGGCAGCAATCAGCATAACATCAGCTCTTCATTCTACGGTCCTACTTGGCGCCTCCTCCGTCGAACCCTCACATCAGAAATCCTCCATCCTTCGCGGGTTAAGAGGTTTGGTCATGCTCGTAAATGGGTGTTGAATATCTTGATGAACCAATTTAAGTTGTTGTCCAAATCTGGGGACCCTGTTTGTGTAGTTGATCATTTACAGTATGCTATGTTTTGTCTGTTAGTGTTCATGTGTTTTGGTGACAAATTAGAGGTGAAACAGATTCAAGAGATCGAACAAGTTCAGCGTCGCATGGTGGTGAAACTAAGTAGATTCAATATACTTAATTTCTGGCCAAGTTTGAGCAAGATAGTGCTTCGTAAGCAATGGGCAGAGTTCTTGCAGCTTCGTAAGGACCAAGAAGATGTAATCCTTCCATTGATAAGAGCAAGAAAGAAGTTGAAGGAACAGAGGTTGAGAAAATTAAATATGGAGGAGAATAAGGATGATTATGTCTTGTCTTATGTTGATACGCTGCTGGATCTGCAACTTCCTGATGAGAAACGAAAGCTTAATGACCTCGAAATTGTTAGTTTATGCAACGAGTTCCTTAATGGCGGCACGGATACTACCACAACAGCCTTGCAGTGGATCTTGGCAAATCTGGTTAAGCATCCACAGATTCAGGAGAAGCTGCTCCTGGAAATCAAAGAGGTTGTTGGAGAAGGAGAGGAAGTGGTTAAAGAAGACGATTTACAAAAGATGCCTTATCTAAAAGCAATAATTTTAGAAGGGTTAAGGAGGCACCCGCCTGCACGTATGGTGTTGCCACATGCTGTGACTGAAGATACGGTGCTGGGTGGATTCTTGGTTCCTAAAAATGGGACTGTAAATTTCATGGTAGCTGATATAGGTTGGGATTCGAAGGCGTGGGAGGATCCCATGGCATTCAAGCCTGAAAGGTTTCTGAATAGTGAAAGGGAAGCATTTGATATAACAGGAAGTAGAGAGATTAAGATGATGCCTTTTGGAGCTGGAAGGAGAATTTGCCCTGGTTATGGTTTAGCAATGCTTCATTTGGAATATTTTGTGGCTAATTTGGTCTTGAATTTTGAGTGGAAGGCTGTGGATGGAGATGATATTGATTTGTCTGAGAAGCAAGAACTTACCATTGTAATGAAGAATCCACTGCGCGCCCACCTATCTCGCAGAGTTGCAAGTTGAAGAGCAGAAGTTAGGGTGTGTGGCTATCTTTGTGTATTGTCACTATATGTGGCTTGTTTTGACAAGGCGGCTGTATTACTTGCGAAATAAGAATAAAAAAAGTTGAAATTTATGTTGTTTCAGAATGTTTTTGTATTAACATGTTAATAGTTGTTGTAATGTTTGAAGTATAATGTTTGTAATTTTTATTTTTATTTATAAAACATATCAATTTAACTGATGAGGTAAACTAAACGAATACATTATTATTTTTATTTTACGGGCATAATGATTTTAAATATTACAAAAATGAGACAAAATCCTTTGTGATAATACAAGGAAAGGTGTGGAGGGAGTGTTTAATGACAATGAATTGGATTAGGATGGCACGTAGTATTTCTTAGTGTTCTTTCATGCAGTTCACTCCATATTAGTTTGGAATGAAGGGTTTGTTTACACAGATCATTCTTATATAATGTGGAATTCAGATGGGATCAAGTGTTAGACTTTATATATTTAAAAATATTTTTAAAACAATTTATATTTAAATCTGATACAAAAAAAAAACACTCACAATTTAGTTGTTGTTCACTACATGATCATTGAATTTAAATGGTGTCATGCCCCTTAGTCAAAGGATTTGTGATTATCAAATCAATACTAATGTGCTCAATGATCACTTTCCTTTCCTTAATACGTTCTCTTATGGCTAAATACTTATATCAATATGCATACTTTGACTACCACTTTTGTTGTTCTTAGCCATAAAAACAACAACTAAATTGTCGTAATATACTCTTAATGGCTTAGAAATAGAATCCATGATTCTAAACCCATATATGAAACTCTTTAACCATACATATCATATGTAGTAGCCTTAAAACAAGAAACAAACTCAGCTTTTATAATGAAAGTAGTAGTAAAATTCTGCTTAACACTTCTTCAAGATATAACTCTACTAACCATTATAAAAATATATTCTGATGTTGATTTGCATGAATCAACATAGCCAATAAAGTCTAAATCGGAGTAGTTAGTTGCTTCTAGATTATGTGTTCATCTAAACATAAGCATGTAGTTTTTAGCTCCTTGAAGATACCTCATTACCTTGTTTACAACTCTCTAATAGTCTATACCTGGATTACTCTGATATCATCCAAACATTCCCTTAACAAAAGCAATGTCAGGCTATGTATAGACTTGAGCATACATTAGGCTTCCTACAACAGAAGCATATGAAATGCTCTATATTTGTTCCCTTTTAAGATAATTTTTGGGCATTGGTTTAAATTGAACCTATCACCCTTCACAATGGGAGGTACACTTGGTGAATAATCATTCATCCGAAACTTCTCTAAAAATTTATTGATATAAGTTTCTTGAGACATACCTAAAACACCTTTAAATTTGTTTCTATAGATCTTAATGCCAATGATATATATAAAATGCCTCACTCATATCTTTTATGTTAAAATTTTTAGAGAGAAATTGTCTCACCTCATGTGACAAATTATTTTCATTGGTTTCAAGTAAAATATCATCCAAGTATAAAACAAGAAAAAAATCTTACTCCTAGTGACTTTCTGGTATATACATTGATCCCTGATGTTTTCTACAAATCTAATGAAGAATTACATCATGAAATTTGAAGTACCATTATTGGAACACTTGTTTTAAACCGTATATGGATTTCTTGAGCTTGCAGACTAAATGCTCACTATCACTAGAGGAGAATTCTTCAGGTTGTTTCATGTAAACCTTCTCCTCTAGATGTCCATTGAGAAATGTAGTTTTCACATCCATTTGTTGCATTTCAAGTCAAAATATGCTACAAATACCAAAATAATATACATAGAATCTTTCTTAGATATAAGGAAGAAAATCTTTGTGTAATCAATTCTTTCCTTTTAAATGAGTCCCTTAGCAACGATTTTGCTTTATATCTTTCAATGTTCCCCAATAAGTCTATCTTTATCTTAAAGACCTATTTACACCCATGGCTTTTACATTATTAGGCAACTGAACAAGATCCTAGATTCTGTTACTTTTCATATAATTCATCTTTTCCTTTATGGAATTGTACTAAAATTCAATTTTTTACAATTTATGACTCGTGAAAATGATTCAGGATCATTTTCGGCTCCAATATTATAGTCAGATTCTTGTAGATACATAACATAATCATTAGGAATTGTGGAGCTTTTCATTCTAGTAGAACTTCTTAATGTTAAACCATCATCTTCTTGAGAAGTACTTGGTTTAGCTAGTTGTTAAAAAATTCTTAGTAATGCTTGAACTATTTGATTTACTAAAATGTTGTCAATAACTTTTGGAACTTTAATGATTGATGTTCAACACTAGTTTGTACTTTAGGGATGGTATGAACAATAACCAATCTATCATTTGATGTGGAAGGTGATGATTCTAAATGATCATTCTTAGAAACTATGTTTCTATTTTGATCGCTCCCACTAATCAAGTCATTTTCAAGAAACTTTGCATTTATTGATTCCATAATTCTAGTGTTGTGAGATGGACAATAAAATCTATACCTTTTAGATCTTTCAACATATCTAATGAAATACTCATTAATGGTCGTTGGCTCTAGTTTTCTTCTTGTAGATTATAAATTTTTACTTCAGACGGGCATCCCTAAATACATACATGTTGCAAAATTGGTTTCAAACATTTTAATAACTCAAATGACATTTTTGGACCAGACTTGGTTGGAGCTCGATTTAATATATACACTGCCATTTTTAGTGCTTTAATCGACAAGGATTTAAATGGATTATAGTTGCTATGCATACTTTGTACCATGTCCACTAATGTTCAGTTTCTTTTTTCTACTACACCATTCTAGTATAGTGAACCAGACATGATGTATTGGGCAACTATCCAATTCTTTTGAAGAAACTTTATGAACAAACCATGTGCTTGTCAATCCTCTTTGTATTTGCCTTAATATTCTTCATCTTTATTTGATCTCACAATCTTAATTTGTTTCCCACATTGTTTCTCTACTTCAGCCTTAAAAATCTTAAAAGCATATAATACTTCATTCTTGTTATGAAAGAGATAAAGCATTTTTAATCATGTGAGTCCATGTTTAAACTACATATATCAGTATGAATGATTTCTAATATGTCTAAACTTCTATTCGCACCTTTCTTTGACTTGTTGGTTTGCTTTCTCTTAATATAATCCATACAAGTTTCTAGCATATTTTGAAAGCTTTCAAGCAATCAATGAAATTCTTAGAATAAAAAGAAATAATTAAAATTAAAATATGAAAGGGATAGAAGTGATACAAAAGAGAGCTAACAAATGATCATGTAAAAATTCAAATGATCAAGTCCAAAAAAGAAAACAAAAGGAAGAAAAAAGATGGAAAACTCTCCCAAAGCATCCATCACAACAGTGCAAAACCGAAAAATTCAATGTCAATAACAAAGCACGAGAGAACTTGAAGAATTAAAGTTGTAATAAGATCAATCACTAAAAAGTCAAGATCAAGGCGCCAAGTCTAAAAGATCTCTTCAGATGAATAGGTGATCCTTTAAAAACCTTTTGATCTTTATAAATCTCATTCTTTCATAAACTTGAAACTTCGCTTATATTATGTGATTTTTAAAATACATTTCTCATATAATAATAATAATAATAATAATAATAATAATAATAATAATAATAATTTGACTTACGTTGTTAAGTTTTAGCCTCTAAAAAAGAAGAAAAATGTTTTCCAAACCAAATCACGTCTTTTTTTTATGCCATATATCATTATTTATGACATTAAATTATGTTATTAGACAAATAAATGGATAAGCTTAACATAACTTGAAGGAAGATGATCTTATTTTGAAAGCCAAAAAGCTACTTTTAGAATTCAACCTTTCCTTTCTGAAATAAACTCCTATTAGGGAAAAAAAAATCATTTTACCCCTACATAACCAAATTTTGAGATAACCATTTTTTCTTACAATCCGAATTAGTATATACCTCTTTAATTGTCAGCAAAATACCTATAAAATTGCATTTTATCATTGAATGACGAGTTTTAGGGTCTCAACCAAAAAAAATTGATCTTCATAAAAATACTATCAAATTTACTTCTCAATGATTTCATTTCAACAATTAAACTTGAATGAATATAATCATCAAAATTTATAGTTTGATACCAAAACAAAAAAAAAAGATGATTTTCAAACAAAAAAAAATTAATGAATGAATTTGTAAAGTTCTTAGCAAAAATGATATTGATGCATGTGCATCTCATGATTGGTTACAAGAAAGAAGAGTAGTCAGATCAGTTTGAGGGTGATTATATGAGAATCATGATAGCGAATAGGAAGATAAAGACGATTAGATTAGCTAGTAATATTTCAATTTAAAAAACTTTGAATTATTTTAATGCATGTGAGCCTCTTAGAGGATGAACAATTAGATTAGTTTTGGTAGTTTATGATGGTGACAAATCAAAGTTTTTCATAATAGTAAACTGGGGGAAGCAAATGTCATTCTCCAAGCGATAGTTAATGGTGTCAAGTTTTCATATGAGCATATAGGGAGCAAAGTCATAAACTACAGGCAAGTTATGATTTCTTAAGAAATCTTATATGAGGTTAAAATGATAAGAAAAAATGCAACAAGATCCCAAGTTGAGAGGCAAAATCGACGTTCTCCAAATAGTATTAGAGGGTGCAAAGTCTCTCACAACAACAAGTGGGAAGAATCATAGACTAGAGGTAAAGTATCATTCTTCAAGCAATATAAAAAATAAGTAAATAATTTATTTCAGTGAACACGAGCAGAATAATGAGCAAAACTCGATATGATCTTTGAGATGCCACCGTGGATGGTTGTTTTTGGCCACTAGAGAAGGCCATAAACGTCCTTTGAATACGACATTCCTTCTCTACATGTTGGCATGTGCAATCCACAAGCTCGCCTAGTTGGCCTACATGTCCATCTTAGTCTACTATATTTGTTTTAGTTTCAATTTTAGACAACCAAAACAAGCTACATAGTCAAATCCTAAATAAAGTCAATGTGAATGGATAAAATTAAAAAGAGAAAAGTTGAGTGAATGAAAAACAAAAAGAAATCTCTCATGACTATACAAATTAGTCCATGATATTAACATAAAAGGGACTACATATTTGTCTAAGCCTCAAATTTGGTCCCCTAAGCTCTAATTATTTAAATCAATGAAATTAAATTTTATTTTGTTGAACCTAGCATCAATCGAGCGACGAAACATTTCTCTAATACCTCGATATCCCTATAAATAGGCTTGAAAAACAAATCACCAAGTCCAATCACAAATCAAAGAAATGCTAAGGGACCAAATAAGAAGAAAAATAAATTAAGGGATAAATGCATAAAAAAAACTCTAGGGATCAGAAAGAGAAACACTATTCGAATGAATTTTATCATTTAATAAAATTGAGACTTAAGAACTTAATTTTGAAGCTGGAGGAAAAAATCTTCCTCTTTTTCTTTTCTTTTTTTTATAACTATATATGAGGCATGAGTTTATTTAAATTTTAGTCCCTAAAGTTTTCAATTATTTATTTTTTGTTATTTAGGTTTGAAGCTTTTATGTTTTAATCCAAAATTTTATTTTGTTCATATTTCAATTTCTAAGTTTAAGGGAGAAGAGAGAGAGAATTGTTGAAAATGATGGAGGAGAGAAAAAGTAGTCAATTAGGTGGATTTTAGGAACAAAAATGCCAAATTTAGTGTCAATATGTTTCTTTTGACAAGATAAGTGCCATGTAGATGTTTTTGAGTTTTCGTATCGCCTAAAAAAGTATATTATGTCTGGGAAGTTATTTTTTTTTAGTTTGATTTTGTGTTCTGGGATTGATTTAAAGGTTTTTTGAGTTGATAAATAGGTTTTTTGAGGTAGTTATTGTGTTTAATAGTTTTTTTTAATGTGGAAACAAGTTTAAAAATGGTTTTTTATAGTGAAAAAACCCCACCCTAATTTTTTGGTCACCTTTCTTATGGTCAAAATCTGGGCAAGCGTGCAAAATTGTTTTTCAATAATTGCAAATGATATATCATCATGCTTTTTTTTTGTTGCTTTTAATAAATAAGAAGATGACATGTCATACGTCAACTCTAATAAAATGAAAAGAAAAAAAACTTGAAGCATGGGTTGGCCTGGCTTTGTAGGCCAATACTCCTTCCTTCATTTTTAACTAGCATGTGCATTGGTCTATATAGACCCTGAATCCTTACCCTTTTTTTCCTCCTTTGTCTTCACCCTTTTAATTTTAGTTATAATACATTAAAATAAATAAATTAAATATTTATTTTGAATATTATTTTATCAAATACCATTCAATTTTTACTTTTTTTTTTAAATAAGATTGTAGCATTCTTTTTAACATTAACCAACGTTTTTTTTATACAGCCTTTTATAATGCGTTTTTTTCCTAAGTTTTATTCTGTGACTTTCTTGTGCATGTATATTTTTATTATTGTATGATTAAATAAATAACAGATTTGAAAAAAAAATTATTAAACCTAATCGAGTCCATGACTTATGTCATGGACATGACACGTTAATCCGAACTAGCTTGGATTGATTCAAAACCTAACCCTCTCAATATATTCAAAAACAGGCTGAAACAATCTCATTTTGAATTGTTTTTATAAATAAATTGAGTTTTGATCGGGTCATGTTCAGGTCAATGGAGTAGCAACATTAAATCAACTATCACCTAATTTAATTTAAAATTTGTGCTAGAAAAGGTCCAGTTTTGTGGTCTCCAAGTTGATTATCCAAGCCTAGCAAGTTTTGGTGACACAACCAAAAAGTTCTACACAGCAACGTGCATGCGATGTATTGTTCTAATATTTTTTATGCATTAATGTCAACATCATTAGAATGTTTTTTTTTTTGTAATTAAAACTTGATTTTATGATTATGATGAGATGTTTTCTAAATAAATATATTTTAGATAAAGAAAATACCAAGAAAAAAAGGTGTACGTTGATGAGAGAGAAAGAGAGAGGGATTTTAACTAGAAAGCTACTCTTCTTATCATTATTTCATATCGTTTATTTTTAATTTTTTGTTCTGATTGCTTTTGATTTTTACTAAATTGAGAACACATGATAAAAAATTTATATTTCTTCATATAAAAAAAAAGAAGGAAAGAAGGAATTATACTAACAATCATTTTGTTTAAAGAAATTTAAATTATTACTCTTCTTGTTAAAAAAAATTGTTAGCAATCATATAATTAAATAAAAAGATTTGAGGATACCTTCACAAAACGAGGTTAGAAATCATAATTAACATCCATCACTCATCTTCCCAATTGGTTTTTAGTTGGCATTGATAATTTATTTAAAAACTTATTAATACATATAATTTTAGATTTATTTTATTAAGTGAACGCATTAAATTTTCAATTCATAATAACCTATCTTATTTGTGCTATAAAATATATTAACGATGCATTATATATTCTTTTATTGTGTTAAATAAATATTTTATCTAATTTAAAACGTGAATCAACTAGCTAGTTATATCTAAGTCGACGTCTTCTTCTTCTTGGATTTATAATTTCTTCTTGGATTTATAATTTCTTTAATTGAGGTTATTAGTTTACAGAAGTTACACAGTAAACATAAAGTGAGGCGGATACAAATCGAAACAGGATATAAACAACATTATTTCTTTGAACTTTCTCTGTCTGTAGAGAGTTTGAATTTTATATAAATAATAGTCAAAATATGAATATGTATTTCTGACATATAAAAAATAATTAATTAATTAATTTCCATAAGAAAAGGTGACTTCCTCGTTCAATAAATAGGATTATCTACCGCTCCCAAGAAAGATAAAGATTCCTTGTCCAGTTTTCTTTAATTTGCTAAAAACATGGAGATATGGCTCCTCGTTCTCATCTCTCTCTCACTCTGTGCCTTCCTTAAAGCCCTCTTTAACCATGTTTTTCTTTCCCAAACTCACAACCTCCCTCCAGCCCCCTTCACCTTCCCTGTTATTGGCAACATCTTATGGATCCGTAAATCCACCTCCGAGCTGGAGCGTGCCATCCGCTCCCTCAACCAAAAGCTAGGCCCGATGGTCACCCTCCACATGGGCTCTCGCCCCGCCATCTTTATAGCTGATCGCTCCCTTGCTTACATTGCTTTGATCCAGAAAGGGGCAGTTTTTGCTAACCGCCCACCTGCTCCTGCTACAAGCAGAGTGCTTGGCAGCAATCAGCATAACATCAACTCTTCATTCTACGGTCCTACTTGGCGCCTCCTCCGTCGAAACCTGACATCAGAAATCCTCCATCCTTCGCGGGTTAAGACGTTTGGTCATGCTCGTAAATGGGTGTTGAATATCTTGATGAACCAATTTAAGTTGTTGTCCAAGTCTGGGGACCCTGTTCGTGTAGTTGATCATTTTCAGTATGCTATGTTTTGTCTGTTAGTGTTCATGTGTTTCGGTGACAAATTAGAGGAGAAACAGATTCAAGAGGTCGAACAAGTTCAGCGTCGCATGGTGGTAAATATAAGTAGATTCAATATACTTAATTTCTGGCCAAGTTTGAGCAAGATAGTGCTTCGTAAACGATGGGCAGAGTTCTTGCAGCTTCACAAGGACCGAGAAGATGTAATCCTTTCATTGATAAGAGAAAGAAAGAAGTTGAAGGAACAGAGGTTGAGAAAATTAAATATGGAGGAGAATAAGGATGAGTATGTCTTGTCTTATGTTGATACGCTGCTGGATCTGCAACTTCCTGATGAGAATCGAAAGCTGAATGACCTCGAAATTGTTAGTTTATGCAACGAGTTCCTTAATGGCGGCACGGATACTACCACAACAGCCTTGCAGTGGATCATGGCAAATCTGGTTAAGCATCCACAAATTCAGGAGAAGCTGCTCCTGGAAATCAAAGAGGTTGTTGGAGAAGGAGAGGAAGTGGTTAAAGAAGACGATTTACAAAAGATGCCTTATCTAAAAGCAATAATTTTAGAAGGGTTAAGGAGGCACCCGCCTGCACGTATGGTGTTGCCACATGCTGTGACTGAAGATACGGTGCTGGGTGGATTCTTGGTTCCTAAAAATGGGACTGTAAACTTCTTGGTTGCTGATATAGGTTGGGATTCGAAGGCGTGGGAGGATCCCATGGCATTCAAGCCTGAAAGGTTTCTGAATAGTGAAAGGGAAGCATTTGATATAACAGGAAGTAGAGAGATTAAGATGATGCCTTTTGGAGCTGGAAGGAGAATTTGCCCTGGTTATGGTTTAGCAATGCTTCATTTGGAATATTTTGTGGCTAATTTGATCTTGAATTTTGAGTGGAAGGCTGTGGATGGAGATGATATTGATTTGTCTGAGAAGCAAGAACTTACCATTGTAATGAAGAATCCACTGCGCGCCCACTTATCTCGCAGAGTTGCAAGTTGAAGAGCAGAAGTTAGGGTGTGTGGCTATCTATATGTATACAGTAACATCTTTGTGTATCGTCACTAGCTACATGTGGCTTGTTTTGACAAGGCGGCTGTATTACTTACGAAATAATAATAAAACAAAAAGTTGAATATATGTTGTTTCAGAATGTTTTTGATATTAACATGTTAATAGTTGTTGTAATGTTTGAAGTATAATGTTTGTAGTTTTTATTTTTATTTATTATTTATAAAACATATCAATTTAACTGATGAGATAAATCAAACGAGTATATTATTATTTTTATTTTACGGGCATAATGATTTTAAATACATGGAATGAATATTAACATGTGGTGACCTTACTTAACCAATAAACCCTATATTTATTCTTGGTCCTATATATATGATTTTTCTCAAATAAAATAATATGTACATAATTATGAGAAAACATCACAATAAGTAGATTTTTTTTTTTAAAATAATATAGTTTGTATAACTAAAATTATATAATGGAACCAAATTTTATTTTCACTAAATGATCACTGAATTTAAATAATGGCATGCTTTTAGTCAAAGGATTTGCGATCATCAATTCAATACTAATATGCTCAATGACCACTTTCTTTTCCTTAACATGTTCTCTTATAGCTAAATACTTGATGTCGATATATAAACAACAGCTAGAAATAAAATCCATGATTCTAAACCCAAATATGAAATTTCTCTAAAACTTTATTGATATAGGTTTCTTAAGATATACTTAAAACACCTTTAAATTTGTCTCTATAGATCTTAATGCCAATGACATAAAATGTTTCACCTATATCCTTCATGTCAAAATTTTTAGAGAGAAATTGTCTCATCTCATTTGACAAATTCTTATCATTAGTCTCAAGCAGAATATCATCCAAGTATAAAACAAGGAAAAAAAAAATCTTACTCCTAGTGACTTCTGGTATATAAATTGATTCATGATGCTTTTTAAAAATCCAAATGAAGAATTACATCATGGAATTTAAAGTACCATTGTCGGGACACTTGTTTTAAACCGTATATGGATTTCTTAAGTTTTGAGACCAATGCACACCATTACTAGAAGAGAATCCTTCAGGTTGTTTCATGTAAACCTTCTCCTCTAGATGTCCACTAAGAAATTCAGTTCTTACATCCATTTGTTGCATTTTCAAGTCAAAATATATTATAGATGTCAAAATAATATGCATAGAATCTTTCTTAGATACAAGGAAGAAAATCTCGGTGTAATCAATTCCTTCCTTTTAAGTGAGTCCCTTAGCAACAAATCTTGCCTTATATCTTTCAATGCTCCCCAATGAGTCTATCTTTATCTTATAGACCCATTTACACCCAACGACTTTTGCATTATTAGGCAACTCAACAAGATCCTAGACTCCGTTACTTTTCATAGAATTCATCTCTTCCTTCATGGAATTGTACTAGAATTCTGTTTTCTTGCAACTTATGGCCTGTAAAAATGATTCAGGATCATTTTTTACTCCAATGTTATAGTCAGATTCTTGTAGATACATAACATAATCATTAGAAATTGTTGAGCTTTCGTTCTAGTAGAACTTCTCAATGTTAAACCCTCATCTTCTTGAGAAGTATTTGGTTCAACTAGTTGTTCAAAAATTCTTAGTAATGATTGAACTACTTGATCTACTAGAATGTTGTCAACAACTTGTGGAAATTTAATGATTGATGTTCAACATCAGTTTGTACTTCAGGGATGTTATGGATAATAACCAATATATCATTTGATATAAAAGGTTATGATTCTGAATGATTATTCTCAGAAACTATGTTCCTATTTTGATCGCTCCCACTTATTGATTCCATAATTTTAGTGTTGTGAGATGGACAATAAAATCTATACTCTAATTTTCTTCTTGTGGATTATAAATTCTTACTTCAGACGAGCATTCCCAAACGTACACATGGTGCAAAATCGGTTTCAAACATTTTAATAACTCAAATGACATTTTTGGACCAGACTTGGTTGGAGCTCGATTTAATATATACACTGCTATTTTTAGTGCTTTAATCGACAAGGATTTAAATGGATTGTAGTTGCTATGTATACTTCGTACCATGTCCAATAATATTCAGTTTCTTTTTTCTGCTACACCATTCTAGTATAGTGAACCAGACATGATGTATTGGGCAACTATCTCATTCTCTTGATGAAACTTTATAAACAAACCATGTGCTTGTCCATCCTCTATGTATTTGCCATAATATTCTCCATCTCTATTTGATCTCATAATCTTAATTTGTTTCCCATATTATTTGAAAACATATTATTTCTCTACTTTAGCCTTAAAAATCTTAAAAGCATTTAATACTTCATTCTTGTTTATGAAAGAGATAAAGCATTTCTGACCATATGAGTCTATGTTTGGACTACATATATCAGTATGAATGATTTTTAATATGTTTAAACTTCTATTAAAACCTTTCTTTGACTTGTTGGTTTGTTTTCCTTTAATGTAATCCACACAAGTTTCAAAGTCAGTAAAATCAAGAGTACTAAGTATCTCATCATTTACTAATCTCTTACTTCTCTTCACAAAGATATGTTTTGATCTGCGGTGCTATAATATATAAGAATCCTAGTTAATAACACATCTAGTAATGCTAGTGTGGACATGCATTGAACTATAAGTTATATTGTTTTGAAAATTAATGCAATAAAGACTATAAGATAAAATACCATTTCCAACATAATCAGATTTATAAAACAAATTGAAAGTTATGAAAATTTAATGGAATATCCAAAAGGTATAAGTCTTGAAACTGAAACTAGGTTTCTAGAAAATTTTGGAACATAAAAGTCCTTTCCAACTCTAAAACCAAACCATTACTTAGAGTTAAATAACATGTTTCTATAGCCTTCACATGTGAATACATCTTGTTTTCTGAATATATGTTTTGCTCACTTCCCACTTATTTTCTTAGGATTCACATACCCTACAAGGTATTTAAAATATGAATTGTAGAACCAAAATCAATCCATTATATGTTATAGTTAACATCAACCATATTAGATTCATAAAAAACAAATGAGATTGAAATATCTTTCTTTTCAAGCCATTTATGAGATTTAGCATATTTTTTCTTCATATATCCTTTCTTTTATAAAATAAACATATGGATTCCTTCTTAATGTCAACTTGGGAAGGCATTTTACCTTTTCCCTTCTTGTTGGTTTGAGTTTAGTCCTTCCCTCGTGTAGCTAGCATTGAATTTTCTCCTAATTCCATTACCAACCTCCCTTCCTCTTGAATACACATGGTCATGAGTTTATTAATTGATAATTAATCTTAATGTATGTTGTATGAGATTTTAAAGGGTCTGTATTGTTGTGGAATAGTATTCAGGATGCAATGCACAATGAAGGATTCTGACATCTCAACCTCAAGATTCTTCAATTGAGCCACGATGTCCTTTATCTGCATGATGTGCTTGTGCACACCTCTCACACTAGTGAGCCTTATGGATGAGAACTTCACGATTATGGTGTTTGCTAATGCCTTATATAGAGTGATGAATTAATCGTCGATTCCTTTTAGCAAATCGCGGACTTTCTCATTTTGATCAACCGAACCACATATACCAGCATATATTTTAGTTTTTATGAACATCATATTGATGTAATTAGTTTACTCTCATCGTTCATAAAGTGTAATATCCTTTGAAGTGTTGATATTAGTAACTGCAAGTTGTTCGTCTTTTCTAATTGCATAATCTTCATCCATCCATCTTAAATGAAAGAGAATTCTTTCCTTCCATAATTTATAGTTATCGCTTTTTAGATCAGGAATATCACAACAAAAATCAGAGAAATTAGTAGGTTGTATAACTGTAAAAATAAGTTTAAAGTACATGCTTATGTCAAAATTGAGGAATAAATAAAATTTCATGTTTTACCAATGTAATTCATGCTAAAATTGAATCCAATGACATAAAAATTGTTTGTGGGCTGAATTTGTAATTCAAACATATTCAAACATATCATATTATAGAATTATCAAACTATATACTTAATTTATAATTTTGTTGGTATATATTATTAGAATAATTTAATATTCTATCCTAAACCTTACAATAAAACTATCAAATTACTTAATTAATTTATAATTCTTGTGGGTATATTATAAAAATAGTTTGATATTTTATTCTAATATATTATATAAATATAATAAAAAATTCTTCTGGGATAATATTTATTATATTTTGTATAATTAATTACAACATCTATAATTCTTTATGTGATCCTAACATTACATAATATATAATTTTATTTAATTAAAGATGTTGTGGCTAGTTCCTAATTGTTCAAAATTATATAGATCACATAAGGCATAATTTATATAACATAAAATAGCATGCTATTTTTTTGTCATAATTCATAAAACAAACACCAAATAAAACAAAAATCAAAGTGACAACCCGCAAATTAAAATTACATAGCTTGAAGGAAAATAAAATAGATAGCCCAAATATTGAATGATTAGAAATTGGTTTTTTTAATAATTTATAATCATACGAAGCATCAAAACAACTCATAAAATAAAAACCCCAAAATATTTATTTTTGGCACAAATAATTTTCAATTTATTTCTACACTACTAGGCATATTGATGGAAATTATTTCCTTTACTATTAGGCATCATATTAATGACGATTATTGAAACTCATTCCACCTTAAACTAAACTTTCAAGCCAAAATAAAGTCAAGTTAATCTATTCCTACGCTACAAGGCATATTGATGGCAATTATTGAAAATTCATTCAACCTTAAACTAAACTAAGCCATAAATAAAGTCAAGTTAATCGTTAATTCAATTTAAAAACCAAGGTTCTTCCTAAAAGTTTTTAAGGTACATAAAACATGGCGAAATCAAGAAATCAATTGACCACTAACTAACTCTATTTCAAATATAATTAAACCGATTAATTAATTTCTTTGAGCACAACAATTCCTATACAAATATATCAACACAAATATCAAGATAGATGTATTATAATTGTAGCTTTGATATCAACCGTTAGACTTGACAGATTAAAATATGTTTTTCAAACAATTTACATTTAGATTTGAAACGGATAAATAAATAAATCAAATTATACCTCCTGCCATTTATGAAAAACACTTATAAATTTTTTGTTTTTCTAAGATTTTGGTATTTCCAAACTCTGACACACTTAAATTTTATGGTATATTTTTAGAGGCAAAAGACTATACTTCAGTGTATAAGTTTAGAGATCAAAAACCTGTATTTATATAACAAGAGTTTTATTAAACTCTTATTAATATAACTGATGTTATTAATTTAGAAAATATTAATAAGAGAGTTGATTTATTGGACCAAATATTAAAATTCTTGAAAAAAGTGAATCCTAAGGAAAAACACACAACTTTAAGATCAAGAAGTCGAGTAATAGTATGAAAAAGAAGCCTACAACCAGATGGGAAAAACCAGCACCAGGTTTCGTCAAATAGAATATTGAAGGTTCATCGATCTCTAGGGAAACTAGGGAGAGCAGGTGTCCTCAGCTTCTTGGAAGGGAGGATTGTGTGCAACTTCACATGCCCAAGCACTGGAGTCATGGAATCAAATGAAGCAGAGGTGAAAGCTTTTTGAATCAATTATGTCGCTAAATCTTGGAGAATAGATGCGTATTTTGTAGCTTTGGTACTATTGGTAGCCCACCAGCTGCCAGTGTTTTTATTCTCCTTTGTTGACTTCTCGGCCTTTCATTACAAATAAACAACCAGACAACAAAATCTTTCTCCAGAGACAAAATCCTAGTATGGGAATCTCAATCTAGATCTGTAATGGCTGCCGTTAGGGTTTCGTTTTCTTTCTTTAACACGGTAGTAAATCATCGAATATAAAATAGACTACAGAAGCAATCAAAATGGAACAGATAAGCATTTTCGACGACATGCAAGTTCATATTTTCTTGTGGTTTTGGGGACTTTAATTAAAGGGCCACTCTAACAAGGCAATCGGTCTATTCATATTCTCTTATACTTCTAGTTAATTAATCGAGTTTCTAGAATTGTATGTATTTTTCAAACTAAATTGTTGAAATCTGGATCACACAATTTCTCATGTGTGGTCCAGATTTAAATCTCATTAATTTAACAATATAATATATCTTTGTTTAATTTACCTTATTTACAGTGATGGATGCAGAGATTTTTCTCAGCGTCGCTATAATTTGTAACCATCACTGATTAATATATATATTATATATAAAGCTAAAACGTGGGGGAATTCACTGTTTATCCACATATTGCATTGTGTATTATAATAGTAATATACAGTACATTATTTTTTTTGTCATTTTTTCATTTTTTTTACTTTTTTTTCACTTTTCCTTTTTTTTTTCACTTTTTTTTAATTTTTTTTTAAATTTGTTTTTGTTTATTTTTTTTAATATTGATGTAATTGAAAATTAAGTTTTGTAATTTATTTCTTTTTATTTTGTCTTTTTACAGGGTTAAAATAGTTTATCTATTTGCTAGGGTAACCCGAGTTGTTCCGACTTATAAATTTGGTGGGATTTGTTTTTTTAATTGAACTTGACTTTGTTATCGTTTATTCTATATATTTAAAAACAATAGTTTCAAAAAAAAAACTATTATATATAAAGTTAAAACCTGTGGGGAAAGTACTGTAGCTTTTTTTATATGTTATTGTGGATTGCTACAGTGTTTTTTTCTTTTTTCATTTTTTTCCTTAAAATTATATTTATCAATTTTACTTTTTTAATATTGAGCTAATTAAAAATTTAGCTTTCTAATTTTTCCATTTAAAATATTATATATTGCTACGGTGTTTTCCCACAATGTTTTTCTATTTTATTATACATAAAGCTAAAACATGTGGAGAAAGTACTGTAATTTTCCTCACATGTTACTGTGGATTGCTACAGTACTTTCTTTTTTGTTTTTGGTTTTTCCTATAGTACTTTGCCCTCTTTTCTTTTTTTTCTTTTTTTTTTGTTTTTTCCCCAAAATTATCTTTGTCAATTTTACTATTTTAATATTGAGCTAGTTAAAAATTTAGCTTTGTAATTTTTTCCTTTAAAATATTATGGATTGTTACGGTGTTTTCCTACATGGTTTTTCTATTTTATTTTTTTATTTTTTAAAATTATATTTGTCGATTTTATTTTTTTAATATTGAGCTGATTGAGAATTTAGTTTTGTAATTTTTTTCTTTAAAACATTGTTGATTGCTATAGTGTTTCTCTATATGGTTTTTTTTTGTTTGGTTTTCAAAATTATCTTTGTCGATTTTATTTTTTAATATTGAGATAGTTAAGAATTACAGTTACAATATGTGGGGAAAGCACTGTAGCTTTCATCGCAAATTACTGTGGATTGCTACAGTGTTTTTTCCCACATGGTTTTTTTTTTGTTTTTTATGTTTTTTTCCTCAAATTTTATTTTTTAAATATTGAGCTGGTTAAAAATTACAATTACAAGTAAATATAAGTAAGGCTAAATCATGTTGGGAAAACGCTATAACTTTCCTCACAAAACACTATGGATTGCTAAAGTTTTCCCTCACATGGTTTTTTTCCAGTTTCTTTTGTGTTTTTTTTTTGTAATATTTTTTTTTACAAAATTATCTTTGTCGATTTTATTTTTTTAATATTGAACTGGTTAAAATTTAACTTTGTAATAAAGTTTAATCATGTGGGGAAAGCACTGTAGCTTTACTCACAAAATACTGTGGATTGCTATAGTGTCTCTCCACATGGTTTTTTTCCTTATGATTTTTTTTTTAAAATTAACTTTGTCATTTTTTTTTAATATTAAGCTGGTTGAGAATTAGAATTACTAGTAATTACAAATAAGGCTAAATCATGTGGGGAAGCACTGTAGCTTTCATTACAAAACATCGTGAATTGCTACAGTGTTTCCAACATGGTTTTTTTTCCCTGTTTTTTTTTTATATTTTTTTTTCTAAAATTGTCTCTGTTGATTTTATTTTTTAATATTGAGCTGATTGAGAATTAAACTTTGTAATGTTTTTCTTTAAAACACTGTGAATTGTTGCAGTATTTTCCCACATGATTTTTTTGATGATTTTTTCCAAAATTATCTTTATCGATTTTATTTTTTTGAATATTGAGTTGGTTAAGAATAATAATTATAATAAAGTTAAATCATATGGGAAAAGCGTTGTAGTTTTCCTCATAAAACACCGTAGATTGCTACAGTATTTCTCTAAATGGTTTTTTTATGATTTTTTTTAAATTGTCTTTGTCGATTTTATTAGGGAAAACACTGTAGTTTTCCTCACAAAACATTATCAATTGCTACAACGTTTTTTCTCATGGGTTTTTTTTCTTCCAAAATTATCTTTGTCGATTTGTTTTTAATATTATGTTGGTAGAGAATTTAGTTTGTAATTTTTTTGCTTTTTATTAACAGAAAAGCTAAATCATGTGGGGAAAGTGCTGTATCTTTTCTCATAAAATACTGTGGATTGCTACAAATCATTTTGTTCAGTCTCTAAGTTTTTTTTTATCATTAACACAACTTTTTTTTCCGTCATAAAATATTGGTTCTGTCATACATTTAACTTCTATTACTTATCTAGCGCTGATCCATAATTATAACACTATCAAATACATTTGTTTTATAAGCCCGCGACAGCTATGAATCGCGAACGGGACTAGTCTCACCATTTAAAAGGGTGTGAAGATACCCGGGTAAGGAAAAAAAAACAATTTGAAAAATCAAGAATACGAGATTGACACTAATTAAATATTTAAAAACGACAATGACACATCTCTTTTTGGAGAAAATCAAAGCATTTGCGTAGAAATTTTATCATCTAGAAGAAATAATTTTCATTGAGAAGCCGTCACGATTGATCATAATTCATAAAAAGATGGGTGGACTTGGAGGACTGAAGTTCATAATTCATAAAAAGATGGTTTGAACGGAGAGAGCCGAAAAGGGCCAAAGAAAAATTTATAACAAGACAAGATTATGAGGTGGAGTGGAACGCTCCACTCCCCGATAGTCTTACCCATTATAAATATTTTATTCACTATTTACTATCTTTTTCTTCTTTCTTCTTCTTCTTTTCAAAAGTTTGTATTTAATAAAATAAATTAAAATATATATGACTGATAAATTGAAAAGAATTGTTAAAATTAATTAGATATTAAAACAAAAAGTTGATTTCCCTAGCAAAAATAAAAGATAAACGTGCATGTAAATATTTTATATAAATTATTTCTTTATTTTATACATTTTTATTTATTTTATTTTAGATATTAATTCTGGTTGCTAACAACAAACAATGTTTATTTTTTATAAATACATTATATAAATATAAGATATTGTTTTAAATACAAATCACAACAATCATCTTTTTGAAGTATTATAAAATTAAAAAAACAATTAAAAGATTGATTATTATTTCAAAAAACTAAACCAAACAATTTAAAAAATAAAAAAGAGTGTATCAATTAAAAATTGAATAAATAAAAATAATGAAAAATTAAAAACTTTTTGATGAAATATTTTTTAAAAGAGTGGACGACACGGGCGTCATTCGCTCTATTTGTTTTTTTAACGGATAACACATAATCTATTATGGTAGAAGACTTGTTGACCACCAATCATCTTCAACAACTAAAATATTAGGTTTAGGTTACGGATTTTAAAAACCTATTTTTTAACTTGTTATATTGTGGCCATTCGAGCACTTTCTCTCTCTTTTCTCATATTCAGGGACTGAAATGTGTAAAAAACTAAAGTTGGGGATTGAAGTGTAATATTCTAAAATATATAGGGACCAAACAATGCATAACCTCAAAACCAAAGGACTAGAATTAAGTTTTCCATGCCTTTTCAACATTGGGGTCTATGTTTTTATTTATTTTGGTCTTTATTCTATGAATTTCTTTCTTAACTATAACCTAAGATTCTATTTTGAAAATTTGATATTTAATTTAACACTAAAATATTCCTTAACATTTTGCATATGTGAAGCATGCAAAGAGAAAACAACTTTTGACTCATAAAACCATGCTTATATAACTTGAAAAATAAGATTGCTAAGAAATAAAATTGGATGACCAAAATAAGAAAAAAATTGAATTATTCATATAAACTGTGCAGTTTACAGTACACTTGAGTCTGGATGTATAGTGAATGACTGATACATATATATATATGATTCTATCTTTTTGGTACCTTACTTTTAGTCTTTAATGCATGTTTTGTGTCTTACAATAACTTACTTAACTTGTTTTGTACTTAATAGTTCTATAGAGACACAAGTGTAAAATGGGGAGCTCAATAAAACATATTTAGCATAATTACAAGGAAATGACTAAAAATAGCACATTAAGACATGTCATTGAAGCTAAGAAATGCAAATCCTAATTACATTAGAAATCCAACTTGAACAAGGAATCATAGCGGGATTAGGATTGGTCAAAGCATAAATAAAATGTATGCAGGTGCATAGAAGCTCAGGTGAAGATGTGGTAGAACCTACTAGACTTGACCTTCATGTACTCTTTGGACCATATATATAACTATAAATAGAGTCTTTCTACAATTCTAGTGGAGATGAAAACTATACATCTCAAGCTTTGCATCCATATATGTGAGGTTTAGTAACTCATCCAGATGAGATAATGATATTTTTGAAGTCATGCTTGAAATCTACCAACAAACTAGCATAAGTTCAACCCATCTTTCTATATTGGAATGGTGATATGGAAACTCATTAATGACATGAAAGGAATATCACATGACTAAGAAGACTCTAATAGAAGGTCAAGGTCAATGAACAAGTCATTAACTTATATTAGTATAAGAAGAACTTAAAAGTAATATGATTAGAAATTAGTTATTAATCGGGAAAACTTCTCCACCTCCTGATTCCCCATAACCGACCCTACCTTAAAAAAAAAAGTGATCATGTTCAAAATATAGTAAAAGAGAGGGAGGGATTTTGTTATTATAATTTTTTTTTTTTAACTTTTCATGTTTTTTATTTTTCAAAGTTACAACACTCATGAATTTTTTTTAGTTTTAAATTTTAAGAGGTTAATAATCTTGGATATTAAATTATCATGAGGATTTTCATCTAAAATGATTTCAAATTTGATTGTGCTACATGAATATCTTATGTTTTTCTATGATTAAACTTGATGATTGATGACTGAAATTCTATATGACACACATCATATATTTTTTGGTTTTAAATCTATTGCTTGTTGATTACTTTATGTTATATGCATGACTAATTAACTTATATAGCAGGAGTATATAATTTTCGATCTTGTGTTTGATTGTTTGTTACATGAAAAATATAAGTCTTGATTAAATTAATCTCTCATGCGTGTTTAATTATCATAAATCAATTTGACCTATCATAATCTTAACGACATCAAATCATTAAGTCTTTTGTACTCAATAAAGGTTATGATGTGATTAGAGTTAATTGATACACGAATGCTAGGTTAACTAAAAAGCAACAATAGGTTGAAAAACATTTTTTCATGGTTAATTTATTCATGATCACAAATCATATTAGAAAACATGTCTAAATTCAATGATTGATGTTTAATTATCATTGAAGAATACTTTCTTACAAATGAAGTCAAAAACCTTTCTCTTTATGTTTTACATTATGATGATTTTGCTTCTTCTTTTTCAGAATTGATTGTTTTTTTAGCTTTCTACGTTATTTTTAGTTAGTTTAATTTGTGAACGAAACCCCACTTTTAATTATTTATTGTTTAAATTGAATATTAGTTAATTCAAAAGGACTAGTATATTTAGTAGTTTTGTTATACATTCGACCTTGATGTGTGCTTGGATTTAAATTTGTATATTTACTCAATTTGCTTGAACTTAAATTTATATAACTTGTTTTGATTAAGTAAATAAGTTCTAACATTTGTATCTTTATGGGACAATATCTTTACTTTCTATACTCCGAATAATTAATTTTAAGGGTAAATATTTGCACAACTTTTACAATCATTAGTTTTTTAACACCGTTGTCGAGGATACTAATTCTTATGTACTTAAATCAAACTTGTGTTTTTGCTTAGTTTAGCTTACTAGAGTAGGCTGTATATCCAATTTGAATTCTAAAGAAGAAATACAACCTAGCGAGGAAGAGTTAAAAAAAAATCTACAAAACAAGAGCAAAGGCGCTAAATCGATCTCCATAATAATTGTTTGATTAATAAGATGATAAAATAAGAGTTGTGAGGGACAAAATTAAACAAAAAAAAAAGTGATAAGGCATAAATTTATTGAAAAGGAAAGGATGGGGATGAATTGGGAAAAGGCTAAACAAAAAGGGGTCAATGGGAAAAATTTAAAAGATTGGACTATATAAATACTTATTTTTTTTTTCTCTTGGCAAACGGCTAGAAGCCATAAGAGAGGGGAAGAATTTGTGTGCATTTTCACTTGTTTTTTTTGCTAAGTGCATAAAAAAAGGATAAGTGTAAATAGATTGATTAAAACTAGTTAAACAATTGAGGGAGGTGAATTGGTGTTTGGAAGTTGTTTTGAAGAAAGAGATTCAAAGCTAAGGTTAAAGGAAAAAGAGAGGAGAAGAGAATTTGAATATCTTGCATCCATCCTTTGAATTCTTATCCAAGTAAGTTAAAACATATATTCAAAGTGATTAATTATTATAATTGTATGTTTTGATGAAGAAATTAAATTGCCATGATTATGTAAAATTAGGGATTTAGGGTATTAATCTTTGAAATGATGCAAATTATGATTTAACTATATTAGAAAGTATGAATTATGATTGGGTAAGTGTTTAATTGAAGAATAGAAGAAACAAAACCTCCTCCCCTTAAACTATTGGTTTCGACCAAGAGAAAAAATTGGGGAATTGGAGAATTTGATGAAATTGTTTGGACATTATGGGAAATCATAAGTTATAGATATTAATAGAAAGAATGAATAACAATTTTGCAAAAAAATTCTCACCCTTTTTCTTTATAGAGGTTTCGGCCATGGTACATTTTTTTTTATATAGAAAACCAAGTTAAGAGCCTTTCCTTTTTATTTAAAGGAATTGATAAAAGATAGGTTATATTATCTGCCCTCTAGATCCATCACCTCATGGGAAGAAATGAAAATATTTTTCCTTGAAAAGTACTTCCTTGTGTCTAGGTTTGGAAGTATAAGAAAAAAAAATTATGGGATAGGCAAATGAATAAGGAATCTTTACATGAATATTATGAGAGGTTTAAGAAATTATGTGCTAGTTGCCCTTAACATCAATTTTTTGAGCAACTTCTCATTTAATAATTCTATGAGAGACTTAATCTTCAAGATATGAGCAAGAAAAATACAGCTAATAAAGGAGCTTTAATTTATAAAACACCTGAGATCTCTAAACAATTAATCTCCAATATGACTGCTAACACTCAATAATTTAGCATAGGGATAAACGCACCTATTAAACATATTAATGAGGTAAATTCTTCTAATTTTGAGCAAATACTAGATACTCTAACCTCTTTGGTGAGTTGTTTAGTGATAGGTAACTCACAATAGGTTAAGACTTATAAAATTTATATGATGCAAGGGCATGCTACTAACACTTGCCCACCTCTTCAAGATGACTATACAAATCAAGTTAATATTATGGGAATGATCTCATATCCATAACACAAGTATGATCCCTATTTTAATACTTACAATCCTGGATATAAGGATCATCCTAAGTTGAGATATGAGGATCAAAGAGGTGATTTTGCATCACAAACCAAGGTGTTAACCAAGGACATACCCAATATCAACTTAGACCACCACCACCACCTCAAATGAATAAATCTAATAGTGGTGTGCCAATAGAGGATGTGATGAAATCACCTGCTTTTGATACCTTGTCAATGCAACAAAACAAGATGCAATTTTTGCAGAAAAAACAAGGTCAAATATATAAAAAAAAACCTTAGGGAAATACATAGGACAACTTGCTAGTATTGTTGGTAAATTGGAATTATAAGGTTCTAAAAAGTTATATTCACAAGTTATGTCTAGTAAAGAGAATGCATTTCTATCACATTATAGAGTGGAAAGTCATTGAGAATACCTAAAAAGTACATTGATGACTTGAATGATGAAATAAAAGCTAAGGTAGAGGTTGTTCAGAAGAAAAGCACCATAGTTATGTGTGACAATAGCTCCACTATTAAACTATCAAAGAACCCTGTCATGCATGGGAGAAGCAAGCATATTGATGTCCGTTTCCATTTCTTGAAAGAACTTGCTAACGATGGAATTATTGAACTGTTGCATTGTGGATCAGAAGAACAAACTGCAAATGTAATGACAAAACCATTGAAGTTGGAATCTTTCCAAAGGTTCAGGAGTCAGATGGGAATGTGTAGAGCTACTAAGCTAAACTAACTATGTATCACAGTTAGTTTAGGGGAAGGATTGACAGGTGGAATGCAAGTAAAGTGCATAATTGTAGGAGATCAATAATCGTTCCTTAACTGTTTCTGTTAGGAAACCGTTTCTGTTAGCAACTGTAATAATGCTAGTAGAGTGCATAATTGTAGGAGGTTTTCTCATTCTCATACCTCCTTCATTATCCTCATTTTATCTATTATCAGTGCATACATCTCCCTCATTATCCTCACTGTCTCTCTGTTCAGCGCATGCATTTCCCTCATTATCCTCTCTACAGTTATTGTCATTGACACCATCTACTCCTTCTCTATCGCTATCTTCCTATTCTAAATCCACTAACATCTGCTTTTCAAAACTCTCATCCCAATCTCATTGTTTCTCCTCTTCAAATATCACATCTCTACTTACTACTACTCTTTTTGTAATCGGGTTGAATAGCCTATAGCCCTTGGATTCCTCACTAACACCTAGAAATATACACTTAACACATCTATTGTCAAGTTTAGTTCTTTGTACCTCTGGCACATGAACATGTGCTATGCACCCGAAGACACGAAAATGATCAACATAAGGCTTAATTCCATTCCACGCCTCTGCTGGTGTGATATTTTTGACCATCAAGGTTGGGCATCTATTTAGCACATAGTTGCTCCAGTTCACTGCCTCTGCCCAAAGTGTTCTTGGAACTTTCTTCTCATATAGCATTGCACGAACCATGTTCATTACTGTTCTATTCTTTCGTTCAGCTACACCGTTTTGTTGAGGGGTGTAAGCAGTCGTCAGTTGTCGTTTAATGCCATTTTGCTCACAGAATTTGTTGAATTCAAGTGAGGTGAATTCGCCTCCTCTATCTGTTCGGAGACACTTGATAGGTAGACCTGTCTCATTCTCCACCATCTTCTTGAAATGACTTAGTGCTTCTGATTTTCCAAGTAGGAAATATATTCATGACTTTCTACTGTAGTCATCTATAAAACACAGTGTGTATTTTTTGTTGCCACAGGACATGGGGGTAATTGATCCGCAGATGTCTACATGAATGAGACCCAAAACTTGACTTGCTCTCCAAGAACTCTTCTTTGGTATAGCATCACGGTGATGCTTCCCCATGATGTAGTCTGTGCACAATTCATCTAAGACAGTAAATGTGGGAAGACCACGTACCATTTTCTTGCTCTGCATGGTCCTTAAGCCTTTATAGCTTAGATGTCCATATCTGTGATGCCAAAGTTGTGATAGATTCTGCTGTTTTTGTGAGCTTGTGTGAAAGCACTCATCGTGTTGTTGCTAGGATGTCTCTTGTGATTGAGTTAACAGAATGAACATTCTGTTGGCACTCATATTTGTCTTAATGATCAAGCCTTTTTGAGGGTGGTAGATCCTGCATACCCCTCCCTGCATTAGAATTGCCAAACCCTTCTCTTGAAACTGCCCTACGCTCAAGAGATTATTCTTGAGTTCTGGGACATGGTATACTTCAGTCACAGTAAGAATGATTTCATTCAAATACAGCTTCACACTTTCTTTGCCCATCACATTCATTCTGGTGTTGTTTCCTAACCTTACCAGTTGCCGAAAACTATCATCAAGCCAACTGAACATGGTTCTATCTCCACACATGTGGTTTGAGCATCCTGAATCAATGAACCATGCATCTCTTCCTTTAGCTTTGTTTTCTTCTACATAGGACATTAGCAACATCTCCTCTTCCTCGTCAATATCCTTGACATAGTTAGCTTCTTTGTTCCAAGAAGGGCATTCATACTGGAAATGACCCAGTCTATGACACCGATAGCATTCAACTGTAGCTTTGTTGAAGCTGTTGCTACCACTGCCCCTTCCTCTTCCTCTACCCTTATAAGCAGTTCTACCTCGTCCTCTGCCTTTCCCTTCTTCCAAAGAAACCTTTAAAACTTGTTCTTCACCATGATTTTTCCGAAACTTCTGCTCATGCACAATTAATGAGCTTTGAAGTTCATCCACATAAAGATTGTCAATGTCTTTTGACTCCTCTATGCAGCAGACAATGTAGTTAAATTTTTCTGTGAGGGTGCGAAGAATTTTCTTTATAATCTTCACATCCTCCATCTTTTCTCCATAGACTCTCATCTTGTTAGCCACTGTCATGACTCTAGAAAAGTATTATGTCACTCCTTCATTGAATTTCATATCCAAGGTTTCAAATTCTCGTCGTAGTCCTTGAAGATGAGACTTCTTGACTCTTGTATTTCCTTCAAATCTTTTCTTCATGGCATCCCAAATATCTTTGACAGTATCCTTCTTTAGAATCGTGTCAAGAACTGTACGATCTAAGGCTTGGAAGAGATAATTATTCACTTTGAGATCCTTCAGTCTCAACTCATCCGTCTTCTTCTTTTGTGCATCTGTTTGCACAAATCCACTTGCTGGCTCATCATAGCCAATCTCCACCAGTCCCCAGAATTCTTTTGAACGCAGGAAATTTTCCATAAGCATGCTCCAATGATCATAATGACCATCAAATTGAGGAATGGAAGGTTGCACAAAATTTCCTTCGCTAGACATCTCTCTTGCACTCTGTGTTTAGGATGGTTCAAAGCTGCGGCTCTGATACCAATTGTTGAGAATCCTTTGATCACTAACAAATCAAGACTCTGTAACTCTATATATTTGCTGCTGCATTTTATTGAATGAACTTGGCTATATATATATATATATATATATAAAATAATAATAATAATAATAATAATAATAATACCACGTGCATGTTCTATTAGCATTACAATTGCTAACAGAAACGGTTTCCTAACAGAAACAGTTAAGGAACGATTATTGATCTCCTACAATTATGCACTCTACTTGCATTCCACCTGTCAGAGGTATCCTAACTTGTGGCTAAACCTTCTAAAACTTCTATGAACATAGACCAAATGCTTGAGATATTGGCAGGTAAATCTCACTATTACTTTCTTGATATATATATATATATATATATATATATATATATATATATATATATATATATATATATATATATATAATAGTTATATTTAGATTGTTATTGCTCCCAAAGATCAAGAAAATATTACTTTTACTTGCCTCTTTGATATTTTTGTATATAGGAGAATGCCTTTTGGTCTATTTCAATAGAATCTCTTGCTGCATGATTAGGAAAGTTTGGATGACTACCATCCCCTTGGTCAAGACCTTTTAACCCTTGGCAAACCTGCCGAGGAATGGACTGTGAATTCGCCAAAAGATTTGTTCCATGAGAAGGTTCCATAGGATGGTACTGAAATTTACGTAATCCAGATCGCTTTCGACCCTCAGGACTGGATGACTTTTGTTTTCCTCTGGGCAAAGAACAAGAATCGTTTGCACCCAACCATGCATTTTCCCTCGTGCTAAAAGTGGAAGCATAGTGGGATATACTGGGGAAGAAGCTATCAGTTGTGTTATCTTTTGTATTTCAGTGTTGCGCTTCCTGAGTTTTAACTGCCCTGTTGGCCAAATTACTATTTCCCGATGACTCAGAACTTTGATCATTCTTAACCATATGAGGTTGGCACTTTCCTACTTCCTCAGTTCCTTTTTGGTTCGCCGGAAAACCAGCATATTTCCAGATAGGAATTGTTGTTCTTTTCTTCTTTTGGAAACATGAAAGGATCCTTGTGTATATATTAAGGTGAGGTGTGGCTTTAAAAGTCACACGCGGCCCTTTCTTCTCTTTACTAATAGTGCAGCATCACCAAGCAGTCCTTCGTCCAGTAAACGACCCTACTAGCAGCTCCCCATATTTCCCTCGCGTTGCCTTCACAATTTCTCGTTCAACTCATGCGTATCTTTTCTCTCTTCTTTTTTCTCAAATAAGGACTGCAGTCAGTCTTTGCCTGAGCTCTTCCTAAGCTTATTGAACATTGTTTTAGAACTATGGTTATTCTTATATATTTTACAGTACAATAGCTCTGTTATTGCATATGGAAAATATCAAATCTTTACTGCTTCTATTGGCCGCTTCTGGTGTTGGTAGTATAGATGCTAACATAATCTCACCTTTTTGTATAAACTTGGCCTCGTTTCGCTGCTCAGCCCGTCTGCTGGCTTGATCTCCTTGTCTGACTCAAGAATGGATAATACAGCCAGATTGTTCAAAAAAAAAATAGCAGCTTCAATTGGGGTATTAAATATTCCCTTGGTTCCTAAAGTGGGTGCGCACATTAATAAGCAGCCTTAATCTTGTATTTTTTTTTTCTGTTTTTAATAAACTTTTTTTGGAAGTTGCTTATAAGTTTACCATCTTGACTTGAGGTTCCACAAGCAACTTTAGTGATTCAAATTTTTCAAGCATAACAGTGGTTGCTTTTGCGGGACTTGGTGCGTAAACCATTTATCAATAGTTATGGCTTTTGATGAACTGTTACTTAATGCTTATGGTGCTTGATAAGCTGTTTCTCAATTGTTATGGAGCTTGAAGAGTCATTTATCATCAGTTGTGGAGATTGAAAAACTGTTACTTAATGGTTACTATTTTTTATGAACTATCGGGTTCAGTGATTTACAACTACCTTTCAAATGCTAGAGCACCACTCTTCTTTATGCTCTTAATCAAGGTATGTTCTCAATTTTTTTTAAAGACTTGTAAATATTATTGGAATTGTAATCTTGTTCTCTATCTCTTCTTTCAAATATACACTTAACATGCACCTTTTTATTTTTTCAAATGGTCTTCTTTTTCTTCTAAAATGTTCTTAGGTATTGAAGTATCGTCGTATGAGTCTTCATGTACACGTGGTCTATTCGTTAAGCACTAGTCTTTCAAAGGATCAAGCATTTGACTTCGTGATCATTGGAGACTTCTTATGAATTTTACAACTTCAATCATCTTTTCCACATTCGACATCTTTTCTGGTTGATTTGCCACAACTAGATTACCGCAAGCGTGTTGGCAATGCTACTTGTAAGGATTATTTCTCATTCTCTAATGCATCTGGGTACACTCTCAAGTATATGGAATGGATAAAAGATATTTTTAAACACTATGAACCGACACTCAAAAAGATTACACACACACACACACACACACACTCTAGGTCCTATTTTTGCTTCTTTTTTTTCATATGACTGACATCTGAATGTTATCTGCTCTTTTTTACAACCATTGGAATCTTTCCACTTACACGCTTTCTATTCTGAGTGGTGAGGAGTTTGTTTCTCTATGGGAATTGAAAGCATCTAGTGGTCTTTCTATTTCTAGCACCTTTATGATGAGGTCATCTCTTTTGCTAAAAACTTTAATAAAGCTAATAAAAAATGAGGCTATTTTCTTCTAAAAAGCTGCAAGTATCTATTTATTGTCTTTCATGAGGAATGTAAGTCTGTTAATAGTTATCATGTAATGAATTTTTATGATTAGGTGGATTTCTGTGTTTCATGATGACCTATGATATAACACGAATTAGAATGATAAGTTTAATAATTCGAATAAGATTACTTATCCATTTGGCTCAATTGCAAATTCTCGCATTCATTCTATAAAATCTTTGTATCCTCTTAAAGAGCTTAACATCTCCTCTAATATCCAAGATAAAGTTTATTTGGTGACTTTTTTTTCATGTTGTCTATGCATATTTGTATTCCCTAACAAATATGCTAGTTTTGTTCATCCTAGTACTTTTTAAGTAGCATCCATGATGGAAGCTAGAAGAAAATTCTCTTACAATATCAGTTCTAGCAAGTATTTACAAGGGTCTAAGAGAGATCCAATTTATATTAGATGAGGTTACGTGAGACATCTTTTTTCCTATTATTTTCTCAGCAATTGGCTTATAGAAACATTTTGTGCCCATCGGATAGCTACTAGCCATATCAAGTAAGTTAGGATGGCCAAATATGCTGACAAGAAGTTAGCAAACCATTTTAATGAATCCCAGGTCAGTACTCTTTTTTAGGATTCTTAAAAAATTATACATGTTGTATTATTTCCTATAATTGGGGTTACTATTTTGCATGATGATGGCAACCAATTGGTCATCAGGAGTGAATACTTTATGTGTATTCAATCTGGCTATTTGACTCTTCACTATGATGATACTTTTACTACTAAGTCATATTATCCTAATAAGTTCAATAGATAATTTAGATTTTTTTCCAACATGTTCCTTATGATTTCATAAGGAGAACTTAGATTCTAACTTTGAAAGATGTGTATCAACTTTGACATAACTTTACCAAACTCTACACTTATTCTCAATGCAAGCTTCCCTTGCCCCCAAGTGTTGGGCTTCATTTTGGTGACTAAACGCTACATGGACTGGTGGCTTTAAAATGATCTAAAGTTTGTCTTTAAATGATGAAAATCATTCTTAAAATTCCTATAAATGTTACTTCAATACTAAGGAAGGGAAAAGAAAAGGATGTGTCTATCTTAACAAAGAAGAAAATGATTTCTTCTACCCATATAAGAAACAAACAAGTAGTTGGTGTTAATTTGGACAAATATGCCCCTAATAAAGAAGACAACACTTATGATTTCTAGTATGAAAATAATGTGTTTCAAAAGATTCACTCAAGAAAAAATCCACTACTACTACCTTAGAGGCGAAGGAAGGGAGTGCACAATCCTTTTCTTAACAATTGGTAAAAGAAAACTTGCCTTTTCTACACTTTTTCATCAAAAAAATTTTAAAAGATGCTTATAATGATATATATTTGGAAGAGGAAAAAGACAATGTTAAAGTAATTTTTAATGTTGTAGATAGTGAACATGAAGATAATGATCATCACTAGAAACGTTTAGAATATACCAACTACCAAGAAGGTGTTCAATTTTTACATACCTAGCTTTTTTACGGTGTCCCTAGTACATCAATAATGCCAAATAATATTGATAAATTGGTTATACACTTTTTTTCTTCTTCAATTATATTACATATCATATGTTAACCCTTTTTTTCTTTTATTGTTCTTTGTTTCAATTTGGTTAACAAGACATTGGGAATGAATTTGACATGTATCTTAGGCTAAATATGAGTGTTATTTATGTTGTTACCCCTAACCTCTTTAATCTTTTAACTAATGGGATTGAAAATTCTCATCCTTTTATCAAGTTTGCCATTAAAGCAGTCTAATCATCGATCTATGACACCACCTTTAACAATTCTCAATATTATAAGCATTATCTTGTATACTTCTTTAACTACTATCGCCTTTGAGCCTTCAAGAGTAACCTAGGTATTGTACTGATGATATAGTTGGTGATATAAAATCTAACTTTGTTATTAAGTGTTGGGAGAGTATCAAATTTAAGATCATCTATACACTAATCTATTACATTCTTGACTTAGCTAATAAAAATGAGAAGATCTTCCACTCTATCAAAGATATAAGTGTTGATTTCTTCTCTATCAGAATAATGGTGATTGAGGTCATTGAAGATGTTAAAAGACTTAACCATTTAAAGTCATTATTATCTCCTATAATGACATTAGAGAAGCGAGCCTCGAAAAATAAAAAGCTTAAAGGACCGTACAAAAGCTCTAAAGCTTTTGAAGAGGATGCCTCTAGATATTTTTACGCTACCTATGTTAAGATAACAAAAATAGAGGAATAACTCAAGGAATTGCAGCGTAAAAAGACCGAGTCAAAGTCATCCTTCAAGGCTTGTGAGCAAAAAAACTTTCTAAAAGAAAAGTTGTAACCTTTGGTATTCGAGCAGAGATCAACATAATATCTACTTTCCATGTGATAAGTGAAGCTTACATAACCATTTTTCAATAATTAAGAGGACTTGGAGACCAAACAAAATAAGTTAAAGGACATGACTGGAAACCATAGTATTCCTACAATTTCTCATATCTTGGATCTATTTTCTTTTTCTTTTCTATTGTTTCTTTTCCTTTGGAATATGTTTTTTTGTTAAAGTAACACTAGCTTATGAATTTATTTTTAGAATACTTATAGTAGAACTCTCCTTTATCAATAAAGTTTATCTTTTTCTCTTGCTTGTATCTTGTTACTTATGCTTTTATGTTATGATGATGTTGTCAGGTTACTTACTCTCTTTTTTCACCATGCAAACAATCATATGGGTCAAAATAGTTTTAAGGGATGATGTGACTGTATTTGGAATAATTTATAAGCTGCTTACGTATCTTTGTGGATAAAGGATCAAATCATAACATAGTTTTTTCTTATGCTTTTTTAAGCGTGTATGATTGTATTAGAAACAAGTTTCAATCTACCTATGTAACTTTACGAATAGAGGATCAAGTTATAACTTAGTTCGTGTGGACAAGAAGCTACGTCAACTCTCAAACATAGTATGTTTTTAATAACTTGCTATTGAAAGGCCCAATCCTCAATTTGTTCTCATTGATGATCTCGTAAATTCTATTGGTGTAGACTTCTTAAATCATATAAGGTTCATCTCATTTAGAGAGGAACTTGTTGCCCATGCATTTTGACATAATTATTGGGCATTGATTTGTTAAGACAAGATCTTCTACTTGGAATGCGTGTGGTCATACTTTATTATTGAAAGTTCTACAAAGTCAAGCTTAATAGCACTTTAAGTGTTATTGTGCCTTAATACGCTTTTCTTCTAAGGCTTCAAGTTATTCAAGATATGGACGAATAATTTCATCATTTAAGAGTCCTTATTGTATTGTGTTCCTTAAATATGGAATTTAATGTTATAGTGAAAGAACGACTTTAACACTGTATACCAAGAAATATGGAGTAACTTGATTTGATGTTTAGAAAGGAGTACGATAAGCTCATACTCCTTCTCCAATTCTTTAATGTCAATCTTTTTTTGAGCAATTCACCACTTCCTTGAGAATATTACATAAGATCATGTTAAACACTTATTCCAAACCATTAGCCAGAGAGTATTGTATATAGAAGAGTTATGTTGTTTGAAATCGAATTGGACATATGACTTGTTCATGAAAGTATTATAGAACTTATTTTTATTGTCAGTTATGATATAATGTGGTACCCTATAACAGTAGAAGATGCTTGTCAAGATGAAGTTCATAATTATCTCTTTCTTGACCTTTTTTAATGTTGCAGCTTCAGCCCACTTTGAGAAGTAATTGGTCGTAACCTATATGTAAAGATTCCCCCTAACCTTTTTTGGTCACCTTACCACATCAAGTCCCCAAACATTAAAAGACCAAGAAGTAACTGTCTGATGTAAAGGCTCATGTGATGAGTTGATCAAATTGACATGAAATTGAAAGTTTGATATTTTCTAACATAGTCCATAAATATTTTCACCATTATAGGTTAGTAGTATCCCATTCTTTTTATTCAAAAATGAAGTTTAGGACTCGATTGACGTGCTTCATAGATCCCCGAGTGTTTCTCTTAGAGCTTTTATAGTTTTTTCTTATCCAAGACAACACAAAAAGACTATATTAAAAGAGCATTAATAAAGAGTGTCTTAAAAGTATATAAAATGAAAATCTCTTCACCACACCTCTATTTAGTGGCATGGGTCTTTAAGTTGTAACACCCTCGTCAACTAGAAGATGTTAAAAGATGAAATTTTACAATAAATTTACATATTTTCATAAAAAAAAAAAATGAACTTTTATTATGGCTATTTTTTACATTTACTTGTACACATAGTCATGCTCCTTTATTTATTAATAATTTTATTGAAATTTTGAAAGAGTTTCCTCTATATATAAACGTGTTAAGTTATCGACTACTCCTTCCATATTACAAGTCATTATCACAAACATGGTCCAATTGTCCTATACCTTATTTCACATCATTTCAACCAATAATTGACCTTACATATTCTTTCAACCCTTATTATATCGTACATGTAGTCATTACTTATACACGTAGTCATGCTTCTTTATTTATTAATAATTTTATTGAAATTTTGACAGAGTTTTCTCTATATATAAACGTGGTAAGTTATCGACTACTCCTTCCATATTACAAGTCATTATCACAAACATGGTCCAATTGTCCTAGACCTTATTTCACATCATTTCAACCAATAATTGACCTCACCTATTCTTTCAACCCTCATTATATCGTACATGTAGTCATTACTTATACACGTAGTCATGCTCCTTTATTTATTAATAATTTTATTGAAATTTTGGCAGAGTTTTCTTTATATATAAACGTGCTAAGTTATCGACTACTCCTTCCATATTACAAGTCATTATCACAAACATGGTCCAATTGTCTTAGACCTTATTTCACATCATTTCAACCAATAATTGACCCCACCTATTCTTTCAACCCTCATTATATCGTACACCATTCAGTAATTACATCATGTTCATCCCATATAAATTTAATTATAAATAAAACCTAAAAGAGTAATAAATCCAATCTCATACACTTATATTTTGAATTATATAAAAAAAAGCTCAGTCTAACCATATGTTTTAAACTTTTCTTCTATGAATGTATATATTGTGTTTACCTTACTCATTCTCTAATTAATCCATTTGCTACTTATGCATACTTTTTATTTTTATTTGAGTTTAAATTAGTGTCCAACATAAAACGTGATTATATTATTGATGCATGCCATGAAAAAATTATGTAAGGATGTACACCAACTTGCATAATTATATTATATATATGGTTTTCATGCACAATTCTAAACATAGATAGAAAATGTCATTGAAGAAGGAGAGAGTGTAAGTGAGAGCTTTTATTTAGGTCTACAAAATTATTTAATGAACAATAAAAGTTCTGAATCTAAAGTCCAACTACAACTGAACTATTAGGTCAGCCGATACGAGAAGGTCCTCCAACAAAAATTTATTAAGCATAAGTTCGTATTACAATATAATTTGTCCGAACACCTATCTTTTTTATCCAACCTTATAGAAAATTTCATGAACATGGTCATAAATTTCACACTAATAACACATCTAGATATTCGTACTCAATATAAGTAAGATCTTACTCTTAATTTCAAGTCAATTAGTGTACTTTGATTTATATAGTTATCAAATATTTCGTAATGACTTATTATTGACCTTTGATTTATTGAAAACAACTTAATTTACCATAATTCTCAAAATAGCTTTGGGCAATAACATAACATTAGCCTTCAAATTTGTAAAAACAACAAAAACACATTTAGTCTTCGAGTAATTTCACAGACTCCATAATTTGGCTTTTGTCTCAACAAAAGCAACCCGATCACATTGATTTCCGTACAACTTTGAAAAATAATTTCAACATTGTCTTTCGCATTTGCGAAGAAAATCCAATCACATTGATTTCCAAACAATTTCGAAAATAATCAAAACATTGATTTTACCTTAGCCAAAGCAACCAAATCACATTGGTTTTCGAACAACTTTGAAAACAATCATAACATTGGCTTTCACCTTGGCAAAAGTAACCTAATCACATTGGTTTCCGAACAACTTCAAAAACAATCACAACATTGGCTTTTGCCTTAGCGAAAGCAATCCAATCACATTATTATTTAACGTAACTATTTACAATTCATTTGGATTCAGTTCATACATAGCATTTATAGTTACAACCAAAAACTTAATTGATATCACAAAATTATAGGTAAGACTTTACTTACCTGCTCCTCCACTCGCGTAAGCTCTACCGACAGAAGATCTCGTCCTTGGTGTCCCCCCTGAACCATACAAATACTTTCCGTTAGTACATTATTTACAATCCACATACTCATTCTTTGTACAAGAAATGCTTCTTTTAATTTCATACTTAGACTCACTATGTTTAAATCGAAAAACTTGTGCACACATGTAATTAAATAAATCAATATTATTTGTTTCAATAAATAAAAAAACAAAGTCATTAATGATAACTAAAGACAAAACTAGAAAAATCAAGAGATAAAGCATATTAACTTTAAAAAAATAATCCTATAAAAACCCAACCAAACTAGACTAATCCACTAAACCCACAGTCTAAGTGATATGACCAGTATAAACGAATACAAAGGAAATTGAAGAAAATTACGAAGCCCATTATTAAAAAATTCCAACCTTCAAGGATGGAACTGGAAAAAAAAATCTCAATCAATCTAATATTAAATGATGAAATTGAAAAACAAAAATATCAAATTTAAAAATTTGTAAAAACAAAGAGCGACAAATAAAAAGAACTGACATAACCCAAGTCATTTTCAAAATCAATGAAAAATTTTATAGAATGCAAATAAATAAAAATAACGAAACTCAATCTCCAATTGAATAGATGTTAAAGTCTGAAAGGGAAAAAAACATGAGCTTAAAAAATCAAGAAAAACAATCCAAGCGAACCTTTTAAACCTGGATCAATTTCTAAAACTCACAACTCGTGAAATCCTAAAACATCATCTCCTCACAAAAGGAACACAGAGACAATTCAAATGCCACTATGAAAAGCGACGTTTGGCCACCGGATGACCTCATACACGATGCCCGAAAGCACAATGACCATTCATGCGCTAACAAGTGTAGTGCACACATTATCAGCTTTTTTTAATAATATTTATATTTATAAAATCACAAAACAGCCCTTATATCAATATGATAATTACCAAGAAAGCAAAAATAAAAAAGACAATAATTCCCTTGTATGTAAGTTAAAGAAAATTCTCTTTTTAAGGGCATTTATGTCATTCTATCGTGCTTATAAAAATAAAAAGAGAAATGCCCTTGGACATTACTTGATTCCAAGGGTAATGAAGTCATTTTACTGTGCATCAGAATAGTAAAAAGACTGATCTTTCCCCATCAAGTAATGATCAATGGACCCCCATGAAAAAATCATATTACCCTCAATAACTAGTTATTTAATTTGTTTTGAGAAGGGAAAAAATGTAATTTTATGGTTGATGTGCGTGTTGTTTTCCTGCCTTTTATATTTTCTTATAATTATAACACGTAGACTTTATGGTATTATTAATATCTTAGGAAAAATAGAAGGGACGTCTTTTTTCTAAGGGTTATTTTCATCTATTTCCTAAAAAGAAGAAAAGAAATGTGTGTTGTTATAAAAAATTACAACGGCATCATTAGAGTTTTTTTTCCCACATTAGCACAGTGAGCAAATTTATTTGTCAAACTAGCACAGTTGGGAAAATAATTTCCACTCTAGAATAGAAACAGTAGTCACGCATGTAGTACATGTGCGACCTATAGGTGGTGCATGTACTACATGTACAACCTAATAAAATTCATAAAATTTTATTATTTCATTCATTACTCAAATAAGTTTCCTATGCAAAAGTCAACATACATTTTTATGAAGATACAATGGCATGAAAAAAAAACAAAAATGATCTAATGGCTAGAAAAAAAAAAAATGACATGGAAAAAAAAGAGAGGAGAGAGAAGAAAAAAATAAAGGAGGCATTGGAGACACACTAGAGCTTCAATGATAAAACTCTTAGTACCATCAAAATGATATCAACGAGACAAATTCATATACCGTGAAAAAGCAACTTCGAAACCGGTGATGAGATGTCAACAAGTGAGCATGTCGTTGTTTTTAGACTGTAGCATGACTCACCATTAGCTTCTTAATTGGCTTTCCATAGTGTCTATAGATTCATCTCATCAATATCTTTCTGGTGGTATTGAGAGTTTCATCATCGGAGCTCTGGTGTATCTCTGACGCCTCATTCTTTCTTTCTTTTCTCTCTCCTCTCTTGTTTTTTTTTCCCATGTCATCTTTTTTTTTCCTAACCATTAGATCATTTTTGTTTTTTTTTTTTTTGTTTTCATGCCATTGGATCTCCATTAAAATATATGTTGACTTTTGCATGGGTTAATTATTTGGAAAAGAAATATAAGAATGAGAATTTGTTAGTTGCGCATGTGCTACATGTGCAACTATGAACTATGAATTTTAATAGGTTGCACATGTAGTGAATGAGCAATGTATAGGTCACGCATTTACTACATGCACTACCAGTTGTTGTGCATGTGCTACATGCACCACTTATAGGTCATACATGTAATAAATGCACAACCATTATTTTATGTGCTAAGAATTATTTTTCTAACCATGCTAGTTTGGAAAATAAGTTTGTTTACTGTGTTAATGTGGGAAAATACTCAGCATCTTTAGTACTCTTTCTATATACTCAGTAAACTGAGGAATAAGAAAAAAAGAATTTGAAAATTTCCATTAATATTTTTCATTTAGACATTTTCTAAAAACAAATAATAATAGGTTCATCTCTCTTTTGGATATAAAGCAAACTTATTAAATAGATGAAATATAATCATCATGTTCTTCTCTCTATTTTTTTTAAGCCAACACATCATTCATCTTTATTTATTTATTTATTTATTTATTTTTAAAGTGAATAGACAATTCCTCACCAAAACTTAATTATAAAATATAAAATGAAAGAATAATCAAATAAAAAAAATTGAAGGGTCATGTGCATATAAGCTAGAAGTTTAGGCCCACGCTTCTAGCCAACATTTAAATCATATACCCATGCAAGGGGCTCTATTTTTTCTTAAATTGTTTATTGATTTATTTTTAAACATCACGAAACTTAGCCGACAATGCACCATCCGTTTACAACCTTTCCGATCATTGAAGGTGGCTCCATGATAAAAAAATCTGAGTCCAAGTTTATAGACCCTAGAAAGCTAGATTTCAACCATATGTTCACAAAAAAAAAAAAAAAAAAAAAAAAAAAAAAAAAAAAAAACCTCGCTTCTAAGAATAGAACACATTCTAATTGGTCTAAGAACTCAAAATCAAATAATTTAGAAGTTTAGGCCCACGCTTCTAGCCAACATTTAAATCATATACCCACGCAAGGGGCTCTATTTTTTCTTAAATTGTTTATTGATTTATTTTTAAACATCACGAAACTTAGCCAACAATACGCCATCCGTTTACAACCTTTCAGATCATTGAAGGTGGCTCCATGATAAAAAAATCTGAGTCCAAGTTTATAGACCCTAGAAAGCTAGATTTCAACCATATGTTCACAAAAAAAAACCTCGCTTCTAAGAATAGAACACATTCTAATTGGTCTAAGAACTCAAAATCAAATAATTTTTTTTTCAAACTCTTAACTATTTTTTTGGTATCATTGAAGATGAAGACGGTCTCTATTGAGTTCCTCTCTTAAAAATGAATCTATAGAAACTAAAGTCAAAGTTATTGATGGTCAAAGTTCAGTCACTCGAGAGCTTTCTCTCTTCTAAAATTTTTTGTGGACTCACTCTCCTCTCTCAAGATACATAGATAAAAAAATGTAAAAAAACAAATAAAGTTTGGTGCCAAACTGAAAAAACAAAAGACATAGTGCATGGGCTTTCAAGTCCAAGCACACCTGAGTTTTCATGTGAGCTAGGTCATTCTTCCTATTCATGCATGTTTAGCCCTTTAATTTTTTTTTTATCTCATTATTTTTCTCTTTTCACATGTTATAATTAGATTTTTCTTAAATAATATTTAAATAATTATCCAATTATGCTATTATTTATAAATAATACTAGTAGTGTCTTTTATGATAATAATAACAATTGTTTTTCAAATGATTATATATGATACTTGTATGCATAATTTTTTAAAATGTAGATAATATTTTTGGAAAAATGTAAAACAAAAGAAACGCATTTACAAGGGAAATAGGTTTCATCAAAGTGATATTTTTTATTCATTTAAAATTGTTTAAAAACAATTTTGATATTAATTTAATGTTTCTTTAGTATTGAATTTGAATGCGTTTAGTTTCTATCCACTAAACAACATAGTTAAAGAAATATGTATTTTTTTATTAAAAAATACATTAAATTATTAATAAGAGAATTTATACTAACAATTATATTTTTTTTATACAGAATTTAAATTATTAATTTTATTACTAAAATCCATCTAAACTTCCATGTTATTAAATACTAAAAAATTAACCATTTAGGTGGTGGCCAAGTGGTAAGAACTTGGGATCAAGAGGTTTGCTTCTTCTGTGGTCTCAGGTTCGAGCCCTGTGGTTGCTCATATGATGGCCACTGGAGGCTTACATGATCGTTAACTTCAGGGCCCGTGGGATTAGTCGAGGTGCGCGCAAGCTGGCCCGGACACCCACGTTAAATTAAAAAAATACTAAAAAATTAAAGAACACCCAACATCACATCATAAAATATCCTTATTTATATCTATTTTTTAGCTTTTTATTTTTATATTTAGTTAATATTAACCATTTTTTATAATTTATTGGTTTATATAATCTTTATTTGATTTTATTTTATTAAACAAATGATTCAACTTTTCAAATTCAATTAAAAGCTTTCATGATGCTAGAGAATTAGTTAAAAAATTAACATATGATTTGAAAAAAAAACTTGAGATGACCGCTTTTTCTTTAAAGTATTAAATAAGATTTTATTTGTTTCTTCTTCTTTTTTTTTTTTTTTTTGCTAAAAACGAAATGCATTTAATTACTGAGACATTATTATCGACAGATCATCCCACAGCCAAAAAGCTGAATAAAATGCAGGTCAAGTCCTGTCATCTATCATTAACATTATACTACAACCATTTACCATTTAGGTGGTGTTTAGTAATAAAAATTTGTCACTAAAAAATTTATTTTTTCTGTGTTTTTATATTCAAGTTTTATAATTATTTATATGATAATTACTAAAAATTTATATAATTATTAATTTTAAAATTTATTAATTTACGTAAACTGCTATGAACATCCACATTAAATTAAAAAAATAACATTATACTACTCAACTTCAGTTTTGCCAGCCTCACAAAAGCATGGAGATCTGGTTCCTCATCCTCGTCTCTCTGTCCCTGTCTGCATTCCTTATAGCCTTCTTCAACCTCTTCTTCCCTTGCAAAACTCACAAACTCCCTCCAGGCCCCCTAGCCTTTCCAATTATCGGCAACATCTTATGGCTCTCCAAATCCTTCGCCGACCTCGAGCCCACCCTTCGTTCCCTCACCCAAAAGCTCGGCCCGATGGTCACCCTCCATATCTTCTCGCGCCCGGCTATCTTTATTTCCGATCGCTCCCTAGCTTACCAAGCCTTGATCCTGAACGGTTCTGTTTTTGGTAACCGCCCATCTGCTCTTGCTACTAGCAGAGTGCTTAATAGCAATCAGCAGACTATCAGCTCTTCATTTTACGGTCCGACTTGGCGCCTCCTCCGTCGAAACCTCACATCAGAAATCCTCCATTCTTCGCGGGTTAAAACATTTGGTCATGCGCGTAAATGGGTGCTGCAAATCTTGAAGAATCAATTTGACTTGTTGTCCAGGTCTGGAGATCCTGTTCGTGTTGTGGATCATGTTCAGTTTGCCATGTTTTGTCTATTAGTACTCATGTGTTTCGGTGACAAGTTAGAGGAGAAACAGGTTAAGGAGATCGAACGAGTCGAGCGTCGCATGATTGAGAATATGCGTAGATTCAATATACTTAATTTCTGGCCAAGTTTGAGCAAGATATATAGTGCTTCGTAAGCAATGGGCAGAGTTCTTGCAGCTTCGCAAGGACCAAGAAGATGTAATCATTCCATTGATAAGAGCAAGAAAGAAGTTGAAGGAAGAGAAGTTGGGAAAATCAAATGTGGAGGGGAAGAAGGATGAGTATGTCGTGTCTTATGTTGATACGCTGCTGGATCTGCAACTTCCTGGTGAGAAAAGAAAGCTTAATGAGATCGAAATGGTTACTTTATGCATCGAGTTCCTTGCAGCAGGTGTAGATACTACAACCACAGCCTTGCAGTGGATCATGGCAAATTTGGTCAAGTATCCACAGATTCAGGAGAAGCTATTTTCGGAAATGAAAGAGGTCGTTGGATAAGGAGAGGGAGAGGTGAAGGAAGATGATCTGCAAAAGATGCCGTATTTAAAAGCAATAATTCTGGAAGGTCTACGGAGACACCCACCTGGGCATTTTGTGCTGCCACATGCTGTGACTGAAGATACGGTGTTGGGTGGGTATCTGATTCCTAAAAACGGGACAGTAAATTTCATGGTGGCTGATATGGGGTGGGATCCAAAGGTGTGGGAGGATCCCATGGCTTTCAAGCCTGAAAGGTTTCTAAATGGTGAAGGGGAAGCATTTGATATAACAGGAAGCAGGGAGATCAAGATGATGCCTTTCGGAGTTTGAAGGAGAATTTGCCCTGGATATGGCTTAGCCATGCTTCATTTGGAGTATTTTGTGGCTAATTTAGTCTGGAATTTTGAGTGGAAGGCTGTGGATGGAGATGTTATTGATTTGTCTGAGAAGCAACAGCTTGCTGTGACCATGAAGAATCCATTGCACGCCCACATATCTCGCAGGTCGAGAAGCAAGGTGTAGGGTGTGTGGTGTCTTTTAATTTTATTTTCTTTTTTATGATTTTAGTTAATAAATAATATTGGAATGGGTTGACTTTCTTGTGGAGAAAGGCTGTCATGTTTGTTTACGCGGTAGGTTTAGCTTTTAAAGTAAACTGTGTAAATAATATATTTGATAATATTAAAACTCAATTTATTGTTTATGTAGGACTCAAACATTTTATGTTGAAACTGCTACTTCTTCTCCTGCCGTGTCTATGCCAGATAAATTAATTTACCTGGTCATTCTTCACTTCTTGAAAAGAACATTACGGAGTGAATTTCACTTGGTATTTGTCGTGTGAACAGTGTCTCTACCGCGTTAAAAAATTCATTTTTTTAAATTGTATTTTACTCGAAAAACTAGTGTTTAATATTATTCAATAACACTACATAAACTAGAAGGACATCGCATGATGATGTAGCATTTGCAAAATTTGATCGCAATTCCAATTTTGTTTTTGATTTTATTTTACCTGATTTTGTTACACGCTCAAAAAACCATGAAAACTATAATCCTTATCGGATGAATTTCATACGTGATGAAATTGTAGATAAGTTAATGGAATAATAAAAAATATTTGATATAAAGTAGTATTTATTTAATGATGTAATAGTGGTAGTTAAATCTATAATATTTAAATTAAAAACCATCAATATTAATACATATCATTTTTAGTTATTTTATAACCTCAATTTAAAAAGCATGTTTAACCAAACACATTAAACTATTTTTTATTCAACCTCAATTTCAACCACAGTTTTAACCAAACATACCTCAGTCAAAAGTACTTTTTATAAAACAATTTTTTTCAAACCACAACCACAAAAGTTACCACAATACCAAACACACAAGTAACTATTTAAGGAAGGTTTTTTCTTAATTTTTTATATTAAATTGTAGAGTTAGCTTCTAAGTAAGATTTATCAAATTAATGATGCATTTTTAAGATCAATTAGGAAAAAAAGAAAAAAAAGATTTTAATCTTATCTTCATGATCAAAGCCAAAAATGGAAGTAGATGTTTTTTAATCAAGCAAAATCGGAAGAGAATATATATTTTTTGATGAGCTTTACATATTATTAACGACTTATAGTGTGTTTGAGAATGTTGTGTAAATCGTGTTTTTAAAAAATTTGATTTTTTTTGTTTAAAATGAAATTTTTTTTATGTTTTCAAATTGTTTTGATGTGCTGATGTCAAAATTAATTTTTTAAAAATAAAAAAACTTTATTTTGATGCATTTCTAAACGAAAAACACTTTAAACCGTCACCGCTACCACAATCTCAAACAGGCCCTTAGAGGTGTTAAAGCATCAATTAAATTAGGCTAAAAGCATCAACACTACCGTAAATAGTAACGAAACCATAAACCTCTTTTAGTTTAATTTCTTGTGAAACTTCATCACACCAAGTAAGCAAATCTTTTTTTTTTGTAATTCATTTATATTTTAGGTTAATTTATTAAAAAATTATGGTATTTGTAGTTTACTTGTATATTTAAGTATTTTATAGCTTTCTCCAAGAAAATTTTGTTGTATTAATGCATGATTTGTATGTTAGGGTTTGTTTGGGATTTGAGAATATTGATTTTATTTGTCATTTGATGAAATTGAGTTTGATTTTGTAACTTAATGTTTTATAATTGAAGAAATGATGAGTTATTTAATGAGTACCAATTATATTTTCTCAATTTTTTCTCAGATTGGAAATGTGAGAAAATTTGGGGAAATTGATTTTTTATGGAATTGATAATAATTAAAATATATTAATATAGGTTGAATAAGTTTGAATTGAATAAATGATGGATAATTAATTAATTGGGTACCGATTATTATTTTTTTTAATTTTATTGTTTAGTTCACATTTTAAGACAAAATTAAATTTGTGTGCAAATGATAATTAATTGTTGGATTGTGAATTTAATTTTAATAAAAAAAATTTAATTTTGAATGGATAGTTGCATTATAAATAAATGTTGTCATCAATATTCTATATAGGTTTCATACGTAATTAATTATCATTATTGGATGTACCGAGATTCTTCCAATGGGTTGTATAAGTAAGATTATCTTAAAGGGGTTAAGAGTTTTATGAATTTTATACTTTCTAATCTAAAGAATATTAGTGAAGGTGAAATTAGATGTCTATATGTGAAGTGTAAGAAGAAAAAGTTTCATCATAAAGATATTATATCTACTTAAGAAAGGGTTTGTCAAAAAAATATTTATATTGGGTTGCACATAGAGACCCATATGTTCCTTACAAAACCATGTTAGAAAGGATGGTTTGTCAAGAAATATTTATATTGGGTTGCACATAGAAACATACACGAGCTTGTGGATGATAATAATAATAATAATAATCCTTATAGGAGTATGATGATGGATGCAATGTGAATGAATCAAAATTATTTAGGTGAAGGTTCATATAACATCCCTTTAGATGAAAAATCAAATGCAGATGCAGCTAGGTTTTTTTTAACTTTTGAAAGATTCTGATGAACCATTATGGGAAGGGTGTACAACTCACAATAAATTATCAGTCATTGCACAACTATTTACCATCAAGTCAGATTATGGGTTGCATGAAGCCGATTATGATAAGATCCTCGAATGGGTGAAAATCATGTTACCTGAAGGGAATAGGCTGAAAGATAACTTCGATACTGTAAAATCCATAATGAAACCTCTTGACCAAGGATATTAAAAAATTGGTGTGTCTAAACTTGTGCATGTATGAAAATATAAATTTTATTGAGTACAAAACCTGTCAGCATGCTCGATATAAATCTAATTGTGGTAGAGCATGGACACTTATCGCATACAAAAAATTGAGATACTTCCTAATGACTTATATGTTGGAAAGGTTATTTATGTCTTCAAAGACTGCTGAGCATATGACATGGCATCATTCATATGACGAGGTGGATATAGTCATTATGCATCCTTTCAATGGTTAAGCTTGAAAATAGTTTAATAGAGTGCATCTATAATTTTCAATGAAACCATAAAATGTACATCTTGTCTTATGTACAAATGGATTTAATCCATTTGGATCCTTTCCTGCACTCTATTCTTGTTGGCTGGTCATATTAACAATTCAGAACTTACCCCCAGGAATATGTATGAAGCTAGAATTTATATTCTTATCTATGGTCATACCTGATCCTTACAATCCAGGTACGAATATAGATATTTTTGTTAAATCGTTGATTGATGAGTTAAATCAGTTATGGTTAGTCGAGGCTTTGTTATATAATGTCTTAAGAAAATAAAGTTTTCAAATGAAGACGGCTTTGATGTGAACTACAAATGATTTTTCTCTGTATAGGATGATTTTAAGTTGAGTATATATGGAAAATTATCTTTTCCATATTTTATAGATAATAATAAGGCATTTACCTTAATTAATAGTGGTAAAGCTTCTTCTTTTTTTATTGCTACTAGAGGTTCTTACCAAGTCATGTCGATTCAGAAACAACATAAAGGACTTCTTGAAATGTTAAAATGAAAATAATGTTACACCTTTAATACTATTAGTTGAAGAAGCATACGATAAAATCTTATAATATAAGGGCATTATATTTGGTTTTCATTCTGGTAAACAAAAGTTTATTAGTTTTGGTATGACTCACAACATAAGAAACTATTGATGGAATTTTTTTCATCAACATTTTCATTGCTTTTTTTTTAATTTTCTGGTAGTGTATTTTTAAAAAATAGTAGTTAAAAAAGGAGGAATTATATTAGAAATTATATTCTTATGGGATTTAAATTAGTGCCCTTCTTGCAAAAACATATATCTTTTGACATATAATTAGGTTAAAGAATTTGGCAAGCTCCTTACGACACAAGATAAAATATCTTAATTTATATTTATCTTTTAACTTCCAAACTTCGTCTTTAATTAACATTAGCAACTCTTTTTTACATGTATTGACGTTTATAATTCTCAATAAAATTTATTAAGTGCAAACATCAACGTTTTAGTTCACCATTGAAATTTTTCTTGATACACTAAACTGCATTAACAACACCTGTATATTTTTTTACATTGCAAAAAAAATACTTTTGATATGACCCGTGACAAAGCGTAGTTCTATTGACTAGTATAAAATAAAAGAGCAATGTATTTCACTATTTCTTTTATTGTTTCTCAACACTCATTTGCAATATGGATTATTACAGTAAAGTTGAGTCTAACCCCTTATTTTTTGATCCTTGAACAAATATCCACTTCGATCACAAATATTTTTTTTTAATTTCATCCTCCCACACTATTTTCACTTAATTTTAATAGTTTGCATGCTATGTTGTCAAAAAATATCCTAACATTGAGTTCATGCTTGATTTTGCAAAATAAAATTTAATTTTATCAACTAAAAAAATTAAAATAACATGGACCAAATCTAACACGGAAACAAAACACGCAACTCTGTTTTCTTTTTCAATGTCTAAAGAGCATAAAACTACGATTTGGTCCTAAAGTTTTTTACTTTTTCATTATTTATCCCTATTTTTAGAGTTTTATGTTTTAATCTTAAATTCCATTTGTTTTACATTTTATTCTTTAGAATTTGAGAGGACAGAGAGTAGCCTAAAAAAAAAGTTGTTAGTCACATTTCGACTATTAAAAAAACTGATATTGGTGTTAGTGGGTTCATCTTGGAGATAGGAGTTCAATGAAGGTGATGTTTTTCTTTAAACATGTTGTAAACAGTAGATCAGGACCCGTTAAGTTTTTTTATTTGGTTGGATTTTGGATTTTAGATTTTAGAGTGATTATATGCTTTTTTAGAGTTTAAAATAAGTTTATTGAGATTTTTTTATGATATTTCAAGATATTTTTGAGTAAAACAAGTTGAAAATTATGTATTTTGAATCCTGAATATTAGACCCTAACTTTTCAACTATCAAACATGATTAGATAGTGACTCATGATAAGAGTTTGGGACTAAGGGGTTTGCTCCCCCTGTGGTCTCAGGTTCGAGCCCTGTGGTTGCTAATATTATAGTCATTGGAGGCTTACATGATCGTTAATTTTAAGGCTCGTGAAATAAGTCGAGGTGCATGCAAGCTGACCCGAACACCCACGTTAATAATAAAAAAAATAAGATTAGATAGTCATTTACCTTTACCTGACACACATTGTCAGCTATTTTTAAAAAAAATATTTGGTGGAAAAATCGTCCATTAAAAAAAAAAAATAAGGCATGTGGGCTTGCTTTCTAGGCCAATAGGTAGGTGTCTGACTTGTTTTTCTAGGGTTGACTAGAAGGTGAAGCCTAGAAACGCTTGTTTTTTTTAGATATTTCTTTATTAAAAAAAGATAAAAATATCTTTAAACTAAATTATTAAAATAATATTTAAATGATTATGCCATTATTTTTAAAAAGATTAAGATTTTTGTGATGATGTTATCATTACTTATAAATAATTATGTATTTTTCTAATATGTATAATTTTCTTATTGATATTTGATGAGAATTAAATATTTATTTTTATATTTTATATAATTTTCTTAATTTTATTGTTCTTAAATATCTTTTATGTGAATGTTGATTCAAAATTTTATAATTTTATAATTAAGACTTGGTTTCACAATCATAATACATTTCTTACTTTAAAAAATAATATTTCTCACAAAAAAATGTTTTTTTTTAAATAAAAAAGAAATACATCAATAAAAAAATAGATTTTTTTATTAAATGTATTTTTTTTTTCTTTTAGGTCAGACACGTTGCCTTTGGTGATCTCTCTCTTTAAAAGCACTCTTTTCTCTCTTCCTCCCGACAGAACCAGTAAAATATATTCGAAATTTGAAATTTGAAATTTGAAATTTTGAGAGAGATGGCAACAGCATCAAGCAACATGAAGGGTTTCTACAGGCAAAAGAAGAACAAGAATAGTGGTATCACAAAACCAACATCGTCCAAGAAATCATCCCTTCATCACATTGCCTCTCTTGGCTCCGATATTACACAACCAACTGCCCAGGTTTCCCATGGCTCTCCTGATCATAAAGGTTTTTGTTTCATATGTACTCTCTCAAAAAAAAAATTATTTTGTTGTTACATTTAACTTGTTACTTCTTGTTTGATTATTGATGTATTTTTTTTCAATAATAAAGATGGTGGATTTTTTTTTATTCCAAGAAGATAATTTTCCTTGTTTTTAATCACATTTTTTCATATTTATTTTTACTCAAATTGAAAATTCGTATCTGGGTTTCTTCTTCATTGTGATATATTCTTTGTAAAATATCGATCTACATGTAGCTTATTGTGTTTTGTTGATTTTTTTTTTTTTGTGTTTAATAGATTATTATGACGAACATGAGGGACTGTTGAGACAATTTGACATGAACATGGCATATGGGCCGTGTCTTGGGATGTCTCGGCTTGCACGTTGGGAGCGTGCTCAACGTTTAGGTCTAAACCCACCGAATGAATTTGAGGGACTGTTGAAGGCTGAAATGGTTCAATCAGAATGCTGGTGGGATGGTCGCGTTTAGAAGTTCTAGTATTATGCTTTGGTGTAACAATGGAAGCTAATGTATGACTGCAAGTTGTGCTTTTAATTTGTAGTGTTCTGTTCAGCCTCTGGCTGTGTTAGTGTGAACTAGTGAATTTGCTGATCTTAATCAAATGCTTTTCTTGACGTAAATGTTGTGTGTTGTAAACATTTGACCAGTGGCCCTTTGTGTGGATTACGAGATTATGTGCTGTTCCAACTAGGGCTTGTTTGCATCTATGATGTTGAGCAACATGGAGAGTTTTTTAATCATGAATGTGTCTCATTATTCTGTTTTAGCATGTCGTAGAGAGCCTTGTGATCAGAATTTAACAAAAAAGTAGATATCGTTCTATATTTTTTGTTTAAATTTTGAATATCATGATTGAATGCTGGAATTTCTACATAAATGAGCATGGTTATCAGCAGATGATGGAAGAGACCTTAAGAACTTGTCAGCACGTTCCTGACTTGTTGGAACAGTACAGGTACGATTTAATGATCAATTTTTCCTTTCGATTGTTCAATGAATTGTCTGCAAGCAATATTCATGAGATATTTCAGCTGTTTGACTGCTCTGGCTATTGGTTCCCATCGTGTGGCAAATATAAAAAATCCATGGGCACAAGGAGAAGATTTTCTTGCGGGGCTAGGGCAGGATATTCAAAGTTATTCGCTCCCTATTCCAGTCTTTTCCCTTTTTTGAGAATGTATTCGATATGTTAATACCACCAAACGAAGCAACAAGCAATAGGCTTGCAACACAAGGAAACATCATTCGCGCAGGAAAGGAATCTTTTCTTCTGGTATTATAATCTTACTCGAGATTTGACAACTTATGAAGGCTCATCAATCTGCTCCAGGCATCCCCCATTTCGAACAATCTCCAGTTCTACAAGTGATCAAAATGCCTTCCATTTTGTCCTTATTTTGGTTGTTTGGTCATTGAAGAAAACACTGCCAATCTACCAGACATTTGAATGCTCCCACTTCACCTCCCTCTCTATCAGAAGAGAAAGAAGTCCTTTTGTAAACCAAAGATTGGCTCCGTTAGAAATCTAAGAGGAGAAGAAAGACCAGTATTACACCATTTGATGTGGGATTTCTGCTTTAGTACGTATGAAAAGAGATCCAACAACACGATGTCGCAATATATAGCATTCAAGATATCACAAAGAAATTCATGTAAGGCTGCAACTACCACTAAGCATACATTTTTCTGGAGAATAAACACCTAGTATACTTGTAATTAGACATAGCGGGAAATGTGGTATAAAAGAATATGCCGTAGAAAATCACCGCAACTATAATCCTACTCCTTTTTCGTGCTGGTTTTTGCCTGCTTATCGTCAGGAATGCATGATGACCAATAAATTGGCAAGAGTGTGCAGACTGCCTGTATTAGAAGGGCCTGAGGAAATCCTGAAAAATCACTGCCAGTAACTCCAACAAATGACGAAAGTGCAACTCCAAGGTATCCACTCACTATGAATGAAAGGGCATTAGCAGAAGCCACAAGAGCCATCAGGGATCCTTCACATCCTGAAGGGCAGAGCTGTGCTATTAAAATATTGAATGGCAGAATCTTAAAGAAGAATAGAACCTCCAAAAGGCCTGAGAAGACTATAACATACAACGAATCTGGCACGCCCATATTCCGATAAACTCCCTTAACAAATAGCAGATCAGAAAGCATGAATACTGCCATCACTCCCTGAATGGCTGCAATTAACTTCTTTGATGGGACTGACTTTAAATAGCAATTGTAGATGATGCTCCATAGAAGCATTGCTGCCTGGCCAAAAACCTTAGAGATCCCCAACACAGATGAATTGATGTTCAGATACTGTGTTTGGTAAAAGAACATGGTTCCTGTTAGTGCTGGGATTATGGCATTAGATGCTGCCAACCATGCTATTGAGTAAGCAATCTCAGGTTTCTGTAATGCAACTGAAAGCTCTGAAAGCTGTTTTCTAATTCCAACCCCGGATGAACTTTTGGGGAGGTTAAGTGAGCTTTCATGGACAGTGATTGTAACAAACAATTGCAGAGCAACAGTAAGGCTGAAAATGAGGAACATGGCTTGGGCACCGTATCTGTTAATGGCAATGCCACCAAGCAGGTTTCCAAGGACACCACCGGCAGAGGAAGCAATCCACACAAATGATTGCAGCTCACCTGAGGAAGATGACTGAGAAGTTTTAGGAGACATGGTGAGCTGCTTTCCTATCCCAGCAACAATGGCATCATTTGCAACCTCAGCTATTGAAGCACCAAGATTGCTAAGGAGGAGACATAGACTCAAGGTGAAGATTGAGATGCCTGATGGAGAGAGGATTGCTATAGCTAGCCATGAAACTGCTTGCAAGAAAGCTGCAATAACAGATGAGAAAACATGTTATGAAGCGATTTTGAGTTATATCATGAAAGAGATATAACAGAACCATGCATATTTGTGTAGAATCATATCCATCAGTTCTCCATGGTACCAAACTTTTTCCTTGCAGGCAAATTAGTAAAAGATTTTTAAGTTGCAATTCATTACTTCTCTATTTCATAGCTATCTTCATCAAATGACATATAAGTTGTTCCATGAGCAAAAGTATAAGGATAAAATTATCGTGAAGGCGGCAGCTGGGGTGATTCAAATAGATAAACATGCGAAGCAGGAATATTACAAGTTAATACAATTTGAAGAAGCGATGAGATAATTCCCCTGAAAGTCGAAAACAGATTCAAGCAGTTTTATCCTAAATCACCTGTTAGATAGTATTTAGAACTTAAATAATACCAAAAAAAAGGTTGTTTCTTGAAACTTAAGATGCATCTGTGCTCTGCCTGTCAGCCTTTACTGACAAGAAAAGTAGTTTGATATGGGATCCAACCATCATTTCTCAACATGCAAGCCCTCTTTATCAAGGAATATAGAACTTATCCAATGAGTGAAAGGCATAGGTTAAAATCATCATGAGAGTAGTTTAGCTAATGCAATGAAAACATCTTGAAGCTGTTAACTATTGAAATCCTCCTCCCTCCCCACCACCGCCACTAAAATGGAAGGAAACAGAACAAAGCATGCTAACTATCGAAACACACAGCCTCAGAAAGAAGCCTCTTCGCTATAACCAGATCGACATTGCAGACTCTTGGAAGCAATGTTCCTATAGAGATATGACTCTAAGAAGAGAGAGAGAGAGGCTTCAGAGAACAGCAAGACTCGTGCAGACCATTCAAGCCTGAGTCTCTGATTTTGGTTGCCCATTTAAAAATTAACTACCCACACGCAAACAGTATCTCAAATAAATTGCAAGGACTGAGGAAGCTCTCCAAATAAAAAACATCACCTGGTTCAATTTTCAAACAGGTATATGGTGGCCAGCACATGTTTCAAAAAAATACTAGAAACTTGTCCCTTGAGAATGGCACAAACAAAATTATGTAACTCAAACTAACCACACACTCCGAACTAAACCTTGGAAACATCCTTAATTCTTTTTATACTATAAATAAAAAAGAAGTAAATTTGCTAACTGAATTCTAAGAGAACAACAACCAGTGGAACTCCTTGTACAAATACAAAAGCACACTCATAAAACAAACAACATTCCATATAAACCCTACATTGAACGTCCAAAAACTTATATTTCCATAACATAACAACAACAATAATAATAATAAACCCTTTATCAAAATACTCAAACTTTAACATATCTTAATCAGATCAAGAAGAAGCTAAATAAATAAAAAATGACACCCCTGCTGCCTTTACTTTGATCCCAGGTAAGGTCTGGAACCAAATAAAATAAAACCAAACAAGTGAAACACAATTCAATCAAACACATCAATGAACAGCAAGAGAAAGAAGAGTAAGAGAAAGAAAAAAGAAAAGAAAAGCTTGAGTGCTTTTTTGTGATTAATTCACTTACCACCGATGGCAATATAAGGAATGCGGTGCTGGCCAAAAATGTAAACAGCATCGGAAACGACACCATAGAGAGGCTTGCCAACCATGGGAAGATTAGCAGAGTTCTGAAGGAGCTGAAGAGTAGAAGGGTCCACATTAAGCCCATCTTTCACGAAAAAGTTTATAGCCATCCATGGTAAACACCTGAACCCTTGTACCCAGAATCCCAAAACCAGTATTCTCCTCATCAAGCTCGAGTCCTTACCACCATCTGGTAAAGGAGAAGGAGAAGATACCATTTTTTTTTCTTTTTGGGAATTTTAAGTTAAAAAAAGCTGTCGGTTTTGGAGGTTTTTCCCTTCTTTTATTTCCTTACAGATTTTGGGGGCTGTCTATGAATTTATTATGCACACGAAGAGGTTTTTGGGAATGGACACGTGTGAGGTGTCGGTCTCTTTTTAATTGTTTTTTTATTGTCTTAATAATATAATTAAGAACAGAAGTCGAATATATCTACATGCTTTCTAAAATATAAATTATGTAAAGGAAATAAGAGTAAGAGAATTAAAATTTCTTGTCGGCAAATATTAAGTATATTAAGAGTGTGTTCGATAGTAAGGTAGAAGTTGTTTTTTAAAATGTTATTTATTTGGAAATATATTAAAATAATATTTTTAATGTTTTAAAAATTATTTTTGATATTAGTGCATCAAAATAATTTGAAAACACCAAAAAAATATTAATTTAAAATAAAAAAAACAACAAAATTTAATTTTTTTCAAAAATATTTTTGAAATACTAAAGTAAACGGGGCTTTGAATTAACTAACCACTAATTATATCTGTTATAAAAAAAAATTAAAAAAAATTAAATTAAATTTTCTCATAATAATTTTTTCCATTGCGGTTACAGAAAAGAAGTGAAGTTAATTAGTTAATAGATTATGTGTTTTACTAGTATGTTTTAAATTATAATTTTTCAATTTCCATCTTTTTCCTCCTATTTAAGAGGAAATATCTTACTATTTAAAAGGACACTTGATATTCAACTTCCTTCCATTTCACTTCACTTTCCTTCTTTTCTCTTTTCCATAATTTAAGAACACTACAAACAAGAAAAAGAAATCAACAGAACTAGTAATGTCAAAGGAAGATGATAATTACCAAATAATATCGCAAATAAGATAATTGCAGTCATAGTTTTGAAACCCGGCCTGCCCCAGCCAGGCGGGTCGATCCGGGACTCGGCCAACCCGGGTCTGGAACCAGGCCGGGTTGAAGAAAAAGCAGGGGAAGGAAAAACTCGGTGTGACCCAGCGACCCAGTCAAAAACCCGGTTGCAACCCGTTAACTTTTTTTTTAACTAAAACGATGTCGTTTTTATTTTGTTAAAAACATTGGCCCGAGCCACCCGGTGAACCGGTCAAAACCCTGAACCCTGGCCTTGAACTGGGTCTAAAAACTAGGATTGCGGTGCATGCAAATCAAAACATATATCTCTTATTTTTTTAAGTTTAACTATATAACATGTTGACCCGATATCTTTAATATACTTGTTATGCATGAAAAAAGTATATGATAGCATATGATTTAAAAAATAATAGTAAGTATTTCGAGTAAGAGAATACTATAAAAAAAATACTCTCTTCATAAATACTCAAATATTTCTGTTTATGTAAAATAAAAAGTTAGAGAAATCCAAACAAGAATGCCACGTCAAAGAAAAGGAAGGAATTTAGTAATAATATAATTCTTGAATATATAACCCATAGAGCTTGGATAAACAAGTAGATAATCTGCATTAAATATTGGATAAACAATTAATATCATTGAAACCTTGGTTCTGCAAGTAAATGAATAAACTTAATTTCCCTGAAAAATAAATTGTTGAGCCCTTTGATATCAGAACTGTCTAGAAATAAATAAATTGAATTTAAATAGAAAAGTTAATTGATAACACCTATATATCCTCCGTGATTTATTTATTTATTTCTAAATAAATAAATCATGAAGAATATCCTCTGTTAATTGATAACATCGATATATCATAATTTATCGATATATCATAATTTATTATTATTATATTAACATAAATGTCCGGATCAATTTGTATATATTTCGATTAATCTCACGGATCCTGAAGTTAACGACCATGTAAATCTCCAGTGGTCTTGAGGTTTATGAGACTCGAACTGGTGACCTCTAGAGAGCAAACTTAGAGCCTGACCAGTTGAGCTACACCCCTCAGGGTTTTTTTTTTTATTATTTATTTTTATTAACAGGAGTATCCGGGTCAGTTTGCGCGCATCTCTACTAATCTCACAGACCCTAAAGTTAACGATCATGTAAGTCTCTAGTAGTCCTAAGGTTTATGGAACTCAAACTTGTGATCTTTAGAGAACAAATCTAGAACCTGGCCAATTAAATTATACCTCTTAAAATTATATCGAAAGGATATTAACAGTAGTAGAATATCCTGCACATGGGCACATGAGGGCAGACCTAAGTCTGGAACATTCCAGCACTTTATTTTTATTATAAAAGGGAGGACTATTGAATATTCGTGTAATTACGTTGCAAACTTTATAATTTCTTCTCTTTCTTTTCTTTTCACAAGACAACAGTTAGCACATACAGCAAGGGAAGGATATTCCGTCACAAAATTTATAATTTCTCTCTTGGAAGACAAGTTAGGGATATTAAAGACAGTGACAGCAGCGGTAATTTTTTAAAATATTTTTTTATTTTAAAATATATTCAAATAATATTTTTTTTATTTTTTAAAATATCATCACATCAAAATAATTTAAAAATAAAAAAAATAAATTAAAAATTAAAAATTAAAATTTTATAAAACTTTGATTTTACCGCTTCCGCTACCGCTGCCCCGTATAAACAATAGGCTTAAACTTAAGATAGTTATTTAATACTTCGAAGTGATGTGGGATAAGTAAGCAGCCACTCACTTGGAATTAGGGTTAGAATAAATAAAATAAAAAAAATTACTGAAATAACTAGCAATTAACTTTAAACCTTACAGTTTTTTTTTTTTAAAAAAAAAATCACTCTCTATCTCAAAGGCAGTGTCCAATTTGACTTTGTACACATCCTCTAGCAAATAAATAATATCTTGATATAATATAATTAATTTTATTTTCCACAAAGTATCAAAATAAAAATCTAGAGGTAATTATTGCCATTCCTATTCTAATCATTAAATTTTGAAATCACATTAAGAGTGTATTTGTTTAGAAATGTGGTTCCGGTTGTTTTTAAAATATTTTTTACTCGAAAATGCATCAAAATAATATATTTTTTATTTTTTTAAAATTATTTTTGACATCAGCACATTAAAACAATCTGAAAACACCAAAACAATATTATTTTGAAGCAAAGAAAACAATAAAATAAAAATTAATTTTTTTCAAAAATACTTTTAGAATACCGTAATTCTTAACACCAACACGAGATAAAAATTTATGTGGATATTATATACTTATAAAAGAGTATTATTTAATTAATAGTTGAAAAATACATATGCGCGTGTCATTCTAAAATAATAATATATTTATTTTGAATGATTTATAAGGAAGTTATATAACAAACGGCAAGAGCTTTTGTCATTCGAAAAGCGTCGGTTAGAGTCAAAGGGTGGAGGCGGAAGGGCAGGTCGCTAGGATTTTCGATGGACGGAAAAGGAACAGTCGTGACGGCGTTGGTTAGGGAGAGCAAGTGGTAGAAAGCTGTGGTCTTTGATTTGGGGAAGGAGCTGTTTGTTTTACTATTGACGGTGGACGACATCAAAATTATCCGATATTTGTCGTGCGTTAGATATTTTATTTCTCAACAAAAACACTTTCTATACAAGTTTTTTTTAACATATTTTTATAGTTAAAAATTTTTTAAAGGAAAACTAAAAAGTTTTTGTATACATATAATTAAATAAACTGAAAATTAATTGTGTTAATAAATAAATAAAAAATTTATAAATAATAACTAAAAATAAAACTAATAAAAATTAAGAGACAGATATAGATCATGATATTTAATTTTATAAGATGAGATATTTACCCGGTTATGTTTGTTAAATTTATTTATTAAAATAATTTTTTATTCAATCAAACTATAATAGAAATAAATATACATATTAATTTTATTGAATAAAATAAAAGCGAAAACAAATATCATGCAAGGCTGCAAATAAAAAAAATATTATTTGAAAATAAATTTTTTTATTTTTTAAAATAAAGTTCTTGCATACAAAAAGATAAAAAAATAATAAATTAGAATAACTTTTTAAAAATTAAATATATACACCAACATAAAAAAAATTAAATAAAAAAAAATCACTAGAAATAGTAATTGAAACATAAATTTTAAATTATTTAAAAATATATATATAAAAAAAATTAGTGAAACGGGTTCTTCGTACCAGAGGAAGGATTCTTCATTCATCTTTACCCAGAGTTTTAACAAATTTTTAATTTATTTTTTAATTGCATTGCATGACCTGCTATAAGTGCTAGCTCACACCAGCCACGTGGCATTAAAGCAACACTTAAAACCACTTTATTATATATTTTGTTTTATAAAGACAACATGGGACAAATGCCGATATTTTTATTGATTCCATTTTCGACAAAAAAAAGAAAAGAAAAGAAAATCTGAAAAATAAATGAAAAAAACAAATTTCATATATAAGGAAATAACCTTTTTTTTTATTTACACTAGAAACAAAATTTCACTTTATTTTAAAAGGTCAAGAAATTAAATAATTTTTTTGGTGAAATTTTTATTTATTTATGCAAGTTATTTTTTTTTATCTTATAAAGTAAAAGAACAAATAAAAAATTAATCAAATTCCTTTATTTTTTTAAAAACTTATTTTCGCTATTAGCAACTAGTTAAGCTAATATTGTAGTGATCATGTAGATCTTATAAATAAAAGATGGTCTAATAATTAAAATGATAAAACAATGAATTCATTGATGAAACACATTTGATGACTTCAAGACGTTTTTTTTTTCTTTTTTAGAGATATGATTTTTCATTTTAATTTTGATTTTTTCATGTTGGGGTTTTTGCAATTCATAAATAAAATGTTATTTCCAACAAAACATTTTCCTTTAGCTTTAAAAAAAAAATTAAAAATCAGATAGCAAGAACTAGAATTTTAGAAATAAAGATACGAATTAGCCAACATAAATAAATAAAAATTAACAAAAGAATTCAATCAATTTTTCACGTAAAAAAATAATAATATTCACCGCTAAATAAAAGATGGCTAGTCGCGTATATAAGAAATTAAATAATTTCTAAATATTTTTTTATTCTTTTTCCAAAATTTTTACGTTGAAAAGAATGAAACTTGACTCATCTTCTTCCTTTGATACAGGACACGTCTCCCTCCTTACCCTTCAAAGTCAAAATTAACCGAATTTGTTTAAAAATGGATTGAGGGAATGAGGTTGTGAAGTTACCACTCACACCAGACCACATGCACTTAATTGATTATAAATATCAAATGGATTTCTAGTTTCATTAACCGGAACCCAGGTAAACACGGAGCCCAAATGCAGGCAAAGCCATGTGAAAAATATTTGCCGGCCAACCGGCATTGGGAAAAGGCAGTGAGGCCACAAATGGCGCCCCTTTCCTTGATTAAACACAAGTAATTCGAAAGAAGCAAAGCATGTTTCTGTCAAATTATCCACCATCAGAAGATGCAAAATTTGAGACAGTGAAGGCAGTGGCCAATACATCTATCTATCTATCTATCTACCATCAATCAAAAAACAAATAAAAAAAAAGAACTCAAGTTTCTTCATCTAATGTAACTGTTTTTTCTTTTATTGCAAGATCAATGAGAATCTTACACTATGCAGCTATCATAGCAAATGTTTCTCAACAACAGTCCGGCCAAACTTCTCTTGGACATCCTTTGGAGTTTCAATCTGGAAATAGCAAAGATAAAACAGTGATCACAAACCCTGAGAGAGAGAGAGAGAGAGAGAGAGAGAGAGAGAGAGAGAGATGTCCATCATCTAGGCAGACTGGATTACTTACAGCATTCAGAGCTTTAAAGAGAGCCCTGACAGTGTTATAAGGATTCCTAGAACCAATGACCTGCAAAAGAGTCCGAGCTTTCAATTAAAACTCCAGAGTATAGGAGGTGTGCTAGTGACTCGGATTTGGCTTATAAGATCTTTACCTTGGATTTAACATTTTTGAAACCAGCTAAATTCAAAATGGCCTTGACAGTTTTTCCTGCTTTCATGCCTGTTCTAGTTGGGGCAGGCCACAGATACAGCTAAGGGGCACGGACAAACAGAGATAAAAACTAGTAAAAAAGAGGAAAAGGGATAAACTTGAGAGAGAGAGAGAGTCGGAAAATGAGAGATGGGGAAAAGAAAAAACCTTGGTTTTCTTGTATTGTGTTTGTACTGCATTTGCAATTGTATGCTCCTCGTGGCGCTCTATGTAGTGGAGATTCTGGAAGCATTTCTCACGTGCCTGTTTGTTCAATCAAATTAGTTCACTATTCAAAATATCTCAGACACATTAAGGCAATTGAAAACTCAGGCTATTACAACTAAACAGAAAGCAAAAATAAAATAAGATAGGAGCCTCTGAACACTCCCAATTTCGCAAAATAGGTCAATTTCTAAAATGTGGTGCAACCTCTTTCCACAGACATTCCTTTAATGATTACAGCCTTTTCAAGAGGGTAAGAGGGGCAACAAAATGAAATAGAATCAGAACTGCATGCATTCCTTAGCTGCCCTGGCTTTACTGGTAGAATCAGGGGGGCCAGGTTACAAGAAGCCATTGAAGAAGGTTAGGCTACAAGAGACGAATGAGTTCAATACAACATAATCTTGATGATATGATACTAGATGAATGAAATAATGAAGCATATTAGTCTGTCATGGGAAAGGAGAACAAATTACTTCACCATTAAAAAGCAACATTATTCAAGGCCAAAAGCATCAAATTTATCACCAAGCACTGACAATTACAAAGTGCTGTGGAACTTGGAAAACTTGATTGCCATTTACTGGTAGAGGCGTACTCCCTTGGAGAACTTATCCAAATTTTTATTACTCTCTTTATCCAATAAACAAAAAAACACGAGTTCCAAAACAGACAAATTAACAAGAAGTTTTGAAGAAATAGGAGGGCAGATCAAAGTAACACTCCTGCCGGAATGACAATGACTCACAAATGAAACCAAGAACATCGATATCAAGATAGAATAGGTAAATCTCATGACAATCCTGAAATGCTAGAATATAGATACTGTGGGCAGAGAGACATGTACTAGTCTAACTAAAACACATTTTGGCATGCACAAGCATGCGCGCAGAATTTTCTGTTTGATTGCTCACAAAATATAATCTGCAACACTAATCCCCAACAATGAACAGCAAGCATCTTTAATCCATCATCAATTGAGAAGGCACTGTTGCAACAAAAGGACTAAAAATGTATGCTACAGACCCTTTTTTATGTTTCTCATACAATTATATTCTTCTATGCCAATGTAAGTGGGGAGAGCAAGAAAGCCTAGGAATAGCCAAGAGGCATCATATACTACATATGAAGGAGTATCCAAGCTCAGAAGTATCTCAAAACATCCACACATTACACACCTTCGTGGACAACAAGCATTCTATGTTTGTGTCATAATGATGCAGAAGATCGCAATCATAGCAACATGTACAGGATTTAGATCAAAATCTGATTTATGCTAGGCCCAAAGAATGGCAAAGAAAGAAAAAGAAAGCCTGCAGACTAGCAATAATGTGTGCGCCATGTAAAAAAATAAGCAATAAAAATCACTATAATAAAATAATAGCATTTTAAATAAAATAACAACACTATGAATTACCTTCTGGATAGCAACATGGACTCTTGGGCCTTTAGCTTTAGCAAAACCAATAACACCGTGATAGTTACCACAAGCTAACATGGCAGTGTACTTGACCACTCGCCCTCCCTGGGTCAAAAAAATAAATAAATTCAGTAACAATTCTACATAGACTGCTCATAAATCAAAGGCCTCAACTGGTAAGGCAGTAATACCTTGGTAACTTTACAAGTTCGATTCACATTTATCACTCTGTCATCAAAACCCTGTCAATATTCAATAACATTTCGGATCATATATGGAGCATAAAACTTACCAACAATACCAAATAAATACAGAAAAATGAAAATATAAAGAATTAGTGTTGCGAAGCATGACTAATATGATGCCAAAAGTGGTGAAGCAACAATCGAAAGAAATCTTATTGTAGATAAATCAGCCTAGATACTTAAGGACGAAGGCAACCACCATACACGATGCACATAAATATGAACTTAAAATTGTAAGGGTAACAACTTCATGCAAAAACTTAGATACACAATCCGCATTCACAACCAAAGATCTTAAAGGTTGAAATTGACGGAACTGACATAGCTCAAGAAGCTATAAAATAGGTACCTAGAAATAGAAAGCAAGTACTTACTTTCCGGTACATCGGTCTTCTTTTCTTTTCTGTCAAAGAATTTCTCTGCTCCGCGAGATTCCTTATCTCCTCCTCAAGAACCTTCCCCTTCTTTCCAAAAGTATAATCCAACTCCGCTAACTTCTCTTCTAGTTTCTTGTCAATCTCATTCAGCTTCTCTAGCAGTATATCATCCCTCTCCTTCATGTCATCAAACTCATCTTCCTCGTCCTCATCATCCTCATCCTCCTTGCCCCCATCATCCTCATCCTCCTTGCCCTCAACATCCACACCTGGTGTTTTTTTCTTTTGCTTCTCAGATTCAGCATCTTCTAAGGCATGGCCACCTGGTCCCACTCCTGCACGTTGAAAAAATCCATAATTGGCAGGATTATTGGGATCATAAGCTTCCTTCCACTCCACCAATCTCATTGCCTTGTTTAATTTGTGTTGAAGGATAAATTTATCCTTTCCTTCTGCTACCTTCAAAAGATTAATCAAATCCCCAATCACTCTATACTCAGGACGAAGCCGAAAATGTTTTTGCTCAAAATTGTCAATTTTCTTCATCGATTTGAATGCATCATCAAGTGTCTCTGTCAATAAAAAAAAATACTTAAAATCATCACAACCCATTACATATCCACAATAACATTACTTAAATAACAAACCGAATATCAAGAGCAACAATTTTATTCATACCAGCCTCAGCGAAGTTCTTGACTAACTCTTCGTGTTTGTCAAACTTCTTTAAAAAAAGTTCATCTCTTTTCTTAGCAGCATCAGTAGAAAACCAGCTATCATCGTCACTATCCGAATCAGCAGCTTCATTATCATAAACTTCCGGCTTCCCTGCATCCTTTTGAATCCTTTTCTCTAATTTTTCTATCAATGGACCCACACCCAAGTAATCTTCTTCATCTTCTGCATCAATGTCTTTAGTATCGAGACCATTTCGCCTTCTTGCCTCTCTTTCCTTCTGTTTCTCGCGCTCTAGCTCATTCAGAAGTTCCCGGGCTACACTGGAGGAGGCACCAGAGAAAGTTGAGAAATGGGTTTTGGAGAAACGGGAGAGTGAGAGTGTTTGGGTGCTGGGAAAGTGGGGGAAAGTCGAGATTTTCCGGGAAAGTTGGGGCATTGGAGGTTTTCTAGGTTTTTTCAGGGATTGATAGAGGAGTAAGCGAGACCATGATTTAGGGTTCATTTGTTCCTTTCTGACCTTTTCCGTTCAGGTGTTCGTTATGGAATCATTTGAGACTTGAGAGCAAGAAGAGAGTGTGAGAAAAACCTGTCTGCTAGGGTTCTACAACCTTTTCTTTCTCTAAGCCCTAACAGGCCCAATAGGGCCCAAAGCTGGCTTTCGATTACAGTGTCAAGCCTTCGAAGGTATCCGGAAATGGAAAGCATTTCTTCCTCACTGTACTCTTCAAATTGTTTAAATCGAATCCCTCTACTGTGTTTTGGTTTGATTGAGTCCCTTTATGGATAATCAATAAAAATAAAGAATAAATAATTGGAATGTATCCAATTTTAATAATAATAATAATAATAAAATTCATTAAATAATGATTCCAAGCTAAAACGTTTTATTAAAAAAATTATTATAGCTCAATTAGTTAGTTAATAGATCTAGGTGATGTTAGAATTCTTCTTTAAGAAAAATTTAACAAACTTGAAAATTCAAGTTGAAGTTGATAATAATAAAAAAACTTTGGAATAAAAAAATTGATTCACAAAAAACTAATTAAAAAAAATAAAAGAGAATTTTTAGGTAGATTCAAGGTGACTCAGGTCTCTAATAACTTAATAGAAAGTTTGAATAATTTCTACTTAGCTAATGCTAAAATAAAATATAAATTCAAGCTTAAATTTGAAAGATATTAATTTGATAATTTTGAATTTAAATAAGACTAAATTTTGTTGGTATGTTTACAATTCCACTCCTGTTAAATAAAACCTTGCCCTCAAGGTTAGTATTATGATAGGTTCCTTTTAGCTATCTTACTTCAATTTTCATTTATCAAAGAATTGTGGAAAGTTAGATATACTCTGCCATAGCTAGAAACTCTAAATGGTAAGCCACCTTTTCTATATTTGGTTGTATTTGAATAACTTGTGGTATTTGTAAGCAAACTTTTGATTTTCTTCTAGTGCATGCTTATTTGATAATATGATCAAAGTTAAGGTACCTAATCTCCTTCTTTTAATTCAAGTTCCTTTCTTATATGGTCTACATGTGTGTTCTATCTCTTCGATGCTTTATATAAGTTTGATTTGATATTTTGTAATAGAGTTACTCGATCTTTTAAGTGCTTCTTTTCAACTTAAAAAAAAACCTTCTTTAGATTAATAAGTGCTTCCATAAGATCATCATAGGTGGATGCCTCAAATTTGATATGTAGGGGATCCTCCCCCTTAAACCTAGAAAAATCTAACTTTATTGACCTTAATTGAATCGAGTTATCCCTAGATAGTTCGATTTTAAGTCGATGATATCCATTGAACCTTTAAACTTAGAAAAATCTAACTTCATTAGTTTTTCATATCTAAGAACATAATTATAAAATCAAAACACCATTTCAAGTAATCTAACTTATAAAACTCAAAATTCAATATTCTACACATTACTAACTAAGCTTCAATTTATGCTAAAATAAAAAACCAATCATGATGAAAGTGATTCTTACCTTCCAAACACAAGATATCAAAGAGATATTACAAAGAAAATCAAACTTTCTTCACCTTCTATTCTTTCTGCCTTTAACTTTTGAAATTCTCACTTTAAAGTTCAAAAACTCAATAAAAGCCTTTAGATTTCTAGTTTAGATCATCTAAACCTCTTTTGGTCTTTTAATTTAGCTTAAATTCATGTTTTTCTCTCATAATTTGATGAAAAAGTGAAAAAAAAACCCTAACCCTTCTTCCTTGTTGAATCGCGAGCCATGGCTTAAGATATAGCCATTTATATAGTCACAATTTAAGTTATTTACTACAATGCTTTTATGTTTACCTCATGTGTTTTATTTTTAATTTAACCAAATACTTTATCTTAGTCCACTTTTAAAATACTGCACTTAAATTTATTTAATAAAAATTTCTTTCCAATTATTTATTTTTCTTCCATTTTAAATTCTAAATTTACTCATTCCATCATTGGGTTTAATTTCCAATGTTTTTTTAAAACCATAAAATTTTAAAACATGGGTTTACATTTGAAGTCTATAAGGCCTTTCATATTTAATAACGTTCAAATTTAATTTTCTAATAAGTATAGTAATAACAACAATAACACAACTCTCACTATCAATAATCATGCTATATATCTTATTATTTATGTGACATCTAGTGTGGAATATGTTCTTCATTTGTTGTTTTACGTTATCCTTTTGAATATGAACATTAAATGTTCTTCTAATCATCAAAATCTTTCCATCAGTTGGATACTCAACATCATTACAGTCCTCAAATGGTGTCATCTCATTCTCTTTGGATTTGTCTATTTCAGATTTCATATCTTCATGCTTCCTTATAACCATAATTATTTTGTTTGGACATTGTGAATCTACATGTCCACTCCACAAACATCTGAAACCCTTAATATCATGATTATGATTAGATGAGATCTTAGCTTTACCTTTTATTTTAGTGGTCGAATCTTTTCTCCTAGCCTTAGATGATTTGGCTTTATTGCCTATAATATTTGGCTTTGATGTGGCAATCTTCTCTCACCTATAATTCGATCTCCAAGCTGAAATGCAACCTGAACTACCTCATTGATATGTACTTCCTTTTCTCTTGAACTACCTCTGTATTTGATAGCCATATAAATCTTGTCTTGAAGCTCAATATAGTGCTGCAACTCAACTACATTAGCTATATCTCTATTCAATCCATTCAAAACCTTGCCATTGTAGTTTTTCTATCCTCCACAACATTAACTCTAATCATGAAAATTTTTATTTCCTTGTGATAATCCTCCACACTTATAGAACCATGAAACAAATTTGCAATCTTTGATATAATTCTTTATAATAATGACCAAGAACAAACTTCTTTCTCATAAGTGCTTTTATCCCATTCCAAGTCTTTTTGGGTCTCTCTCTATTTCTCCTCCTTCATAAGACAAGTTGATCCTATCAAATAACAGCATAGTTAGTAAACATAATAACAATAAGTTTTACTCTTTTTACCTCAAAGTAATAGTGATAACAAAAAATCAACACCACTTTCTTTTTCCACTCCAAATAAGCTTTCAGATTGTTTTTGCCTTGAAAAGCCATAATCTTCATCTTAATACTGCCCAAATCTCTATCCAAACCATCCCAAAATCCATCCTTTCTATCTTCTCTCTTGTGGCTGAATTACTCAAGTGACTGTACTATTAGTTTAATATGTCATGTAGTCAATCATTTGGTTATACATGTCATTATATTAATGTAAATACATATTTATTATTAATAAATGCTTAATTTATCTTTAATATTTATATAATATTAGATTAATGAATTTAGAGTAAAGTTAAAGTTCATAGGACAAAAATACGTTGTAAATGAAATTATAAAGTTGTTATAATTATGAGATTTCTATTGCATCAAAGCATTGTTCCTAAAATGTTCCTGGTCGTACTCTCTTAAATATTGGGCATTCATTAGAGTCGTAGAAACTAAAACATATTATATTATTTCTTTTATGAAAGGAAGTAATTGTTCTCATAAGGGATACCTAGAACTAATATGTAGGTGCTTGTCATAAGACATGTATACTGAACTGACCGTATGAGAATTCAATATGGAGATATCATATATGTCTATGAAAAAGCTTACGTAATGATTGTGTAAGTGATCCTTAAACTTAATATCATTAAATTATCTTGTATACATAATGTTATGTTTTGATCCTGTTACATGTTATTTTAATTGAGGTAACGAAAAAGCAGACATTGGGTATAATATAAACTATATAAAAGTACTTAAATGATCAAGAAAGAATTCATCACCCTATGTGAATTAAGAAAAATATATCATCTGTTCTTAAATAGTATTGACTGAGAAATCATTGGCCAATATGGAATGAGATTTGAAAAGAGTTTCAAATCTTATTCAAACGATCAATAACTATTATATATAGAACAAACATTATTTAACATGGTAGACATACTACATGCTTTAATGTTAAATAAGAACATTGTTGATAAAAAGATATTAATTACAATAAGAAATCGGTCACTGAAAGATTAAGTAATATTTGGGGGATCATGACATGTTGTTAGACGATATACCTGATTTTCAAATACAAATTAATCAAATGTTGAATTGATAAGAAATTAAATTGTTTAATTTATTTAATTTCATTTAATTATAATTATAATTTATATTTTGGTTAACATATTAGAAACCTAATAGGTCACACATATTAAGAACCATTAGTCAGAAATTAAATTTGGATGATTTGATTAAGTATGACTTAATTAAAATATATTTTAGAAATTAAGGACTATAATATAATTAACAGAGGGACTTGATTAAAACATCTTCAAATATAATTTATATTTCTAGACCTAGAAAAAAAATTAAGTAAAGACTTGATTGAGTTAATTTCTAAAATTGTTCTGAATTAATATATGGATATTATTCAGGGGCAAACTAATATTTTATCAATTTATAAGGTTTTTTAGATTTTCCTATAAATAGTAAGATGTGCATGTTATTTTTTAAGAGTTGTTAGTTAGATAGAAAAATTATGCAAACACAAAATTAGAGCTAGCACTCTAGGTATAACAATCCTTCTCTTCTAAATAGGGATTTAAAAGATTTCTCATTGGTGGTTCGTGTGAATTACTGTTGAAGGCCGAATAATTTGACTGCTTGTGGTTTGCAACAACCTAACCTTTAAAATAATAATTCAAAGCTGAAAAAGATCAGATCTTCAGATAATAAATCTCTAAACAATTCTAGATCTATCTAACGGGATCCTAGGGACTCCCAAATAATTTTGTTTTATTATATCCGCTACATATATGACATTCAGAAACCTAACATGCACATCCTTAAGCTTTTGGTTTCTATGTGATCGAAACCTAACACAATGGTTATCATGAAAATCCTTGGCCTCCTCATCTATATTTATTACTATAGATTCTTTTGAGGGTGAATTAGCTCATCTCACAAACCTTTTTCCCTTCCAAACCTCAATGGTATGACCCATCTAAAAAACTAGCCATTTTGGTTCTTAAACCAATCATCCCACTCATTAGTTCGATAAACCTTGTGTTCATCAACTCTAATTATTATTGCATGACCGAATAACTTCATTCAAGATTATTCTTGTTTTTTGGTGGTGATGATCTACTCTTAATTGATATCGTCAAAAGCTGAAAATTAAGTTACTAGCAACACACACACACACACTCTTAATTGATATCGTGTTTGACATAAAGTTTTAGCTTTTCACTTTAATATGCTCTCCTTCGCCTTTTACTACTCAATTCTTAAGATTTCAGTTCTTTAAAGAACTAGCTCATAACAAATCGAATATTAATATCTTAATGATACAATTAAATAATGTAAAGACTCAAGAATTAATAAAGATTAAAAACTATCAATATAAAACTATAAATATAAAAACACGAGTATCAATACGAATTCAAGTGAAATATGAACAATACAAAGAAAAAAAAACACTACAAAAATTAAGAAACTGATGGAATAAGATTTAAATGACTCAAAATAACAAAAGCACTTACACACACACAATATATATTTGGGATATTTTATGTTTAATTAGATGGGTTTCTTGAAAATTACAACAACAATAACAAAAAACATGTAGTTATTGCATCAATATTATTTTTTTGTGTAAGCCACCATATATATATATATATATATATATATATATATATATATATATATATATATATATTTATAAGACTTTATATATTTATAATATATATATATATATATTATTTTTTTATATATATATATATATATGGTGGCTTACACAAAAAAAAAAATAATGATGCAATAACTATATGTTTTTTGTTATTGTTGTTGTAATTTTCAAGAAACCCATCTAATTAAACATAAAATATCCCAAATCAAGATTTAACTCTAAGAAACCCCAAGAATCAAGATTTGAGGCATACCCTAAAAATCTCTTTTTTGCGATTTTTTTTGTTTTTTTATAAGACTTTATTTAACCAAGATTACAAATAATTTCTATTTTTAAAAAAAAAAACTAGATGCCACAACGAATTTTTAGAGAAGATAACTAATTTGACAAAAATGGAGTATATGAAAAACTCAAAGATAAAAGGTATATAACCTGATTTAGAGCCTTGTTTTGATACCAAGTGATGAGAATCCCGTGGATATAAAGATCCAAAAACTCACAATCAAATCAACTCTTCCAAAAAAAGGTAAGATCAAGTTTGTAATTGAGCTTGACACAACAATAATTTATACCTAGATACCAATACTATAAGTAACGGAACCCTCACCTAAAACCTATAAAGAGACGTGAACGAGAAGTATAAAAAATATTATAAAGCTTGATTAATTATTTGATAAGTCAGAGTAGTTAAATGAAGAATTGAAAAGTATGAGCAAAACCTCACACAATAATAATTGTTGAAATCAAAGTCTTTCCTTAAAAAAAAAAAACCTAAATACAAGCTAAATGATTCTATTTATAATATGCAAAAATATCCTAAATAATGCTAGAAAAATAATAAAAGAGTTCTAAATAAAATAGAAAAAGAATCATAAATCAACAACAAAAACTAATACAATTATCATACAGTAGCTTAGCAATCTTATTATAAGGCCTTACTGATATTTGATTGCAATGAAATTTTAAAATAATATAGAAAAGACCTTTAAGAACTTGTGGTAAAATTTTAGCCTAATACAATGGTCAAATAAAAAATTATGTGTGTTAGAGTAAAATTATACATTAGAAAAAATAAGCCTTTGAACTGCTGAAGTTAATTAACTCATGAAGTAGATATATCGGACCCTTCTTGTGCATGAATTAATTTGACTAATGTCTTATATTCACTTGTTGATGTATCTTCCATGAAACCCACCTAGGCCCAAATATTCTGAATAAACACATTTAATACATCTTTGAGCTTCGTTGCTTTTTATCCTGTAATTAACCTAATTGAAAATTGTAATTGATCTTTCGGTACAGTCTTGATTGTATCACCTTTGTTTTACTTCACACACACACACACACACACACATGTATGCTAGAATTCTATTATATTATTAGTATGCATGTTACATCTTTGATTTGATATCAATTGCAAGTTTGAATATATGCTTGGTATGTATGCTAGAATTTTATTATTATATTTGTGTTAAAAGCATGTTTGCCATGAGTTTTTAATTAACTTGCTTATAGATTTAAAATTTTATAAAATTTAGAATATCTTCTATGTTTTAAATGCTTTTGCTATGATAAACTAAACATCCTTATACAAGTATAATTATTTTTGGAAAACAATTTCATGCATTGTAATTATCTCTCAGGCTAACTATCATTTTAATGTATAACTTCTCTTTTTTTTCAACTATCACCAGCAAGTTCACAGAGAAGTTTCATATTGCATTGTAGTTACCACTTGTGCACTAGTAATAGATCTAACAGTGAGAACATGCAATTAGATAGAAGGTGGTTTGTTAAGAAATAAGAACTCTGTTGTTTAATTTAGTTTCTATAAGATTCTAAAATTAGAATGTCGTAGTGTATCAGAGATATGATATTTGAATGCCATATTTTTATTTATTTATTTCTTTTGTGATCTCTTTATTTTCAGGTCGATGCCCCTTTTTTAGACATTTTATGAGAATGTTTACCTTCTAACTACAAGGATTCATATGGTAAATAGAAACTCATTAATTTTAACTCTAAAGAATTCATAGAAAGACCTAGAAAAATTACTAGATGCCCTTTCTTATTAGATATAAAAGTTTAGCCTATATCTATAGATTAAGGGATGCAAATGAAGAAAATGCAATTGATTACACTCTAAATTCTAACCAAAATAAATGTAAATATATGACAAAACATGATAAGTTATTGATTCCACATTCTCCTTGTTGTAGTGCTGTTTGGTCGTGTCAGTTTATGCAAGATATGAGAATTGTCTTGTTTAATTGCTACAAGTACTTTCTCTTTGAACTAAACAGTTGAGAAAAACCTCTGATTTTATTAGACACATAGTTTTTCAACTAGGTTGTTGCCTTTGTACCTGCAAGATTATAACAAAATTTACCCTTTAATAGCTCGAGTCAAATGGTTTTGATTGAGGTTTATAAAGATAATTCATTAAAAGAACCTCACTACACTTCTTAAAACTTCTAAATTGACTACATTACAAATATATAAATAACAACTCCACCTCTTATGTTTTCTTTTATTCAACTATTTATTTGCTATGTTGATATCTCCTATGGACTCTCACAATTATATAATTTTGTTCAGAATAAGCAACTTAAAAGAAAAGTTGTTATACTCTTCATTACATTTTAGTTCTTATTTTCTAAAATTTATTTACAATCAAGTCACACATGATTAACCATCTCATCTTAATTTTTGACTAATAATTTTTATACATGTAATCCATTAGATTCTCTAACAGATATAAATCATAAACCTAAATAAAATAAGATTAAATAAATTAAACAAATTAATTTATTATCAACTCAACAATTAATTGATTTATATTTGAAGATCGAGTACAATGTCTAACTACCTGTCATTATCTCTAAATATTAAGAAAGTCATAAGTAATTTGACTTAACCTTTGAGTGACTAATTTCTCAATGTAATGATTATCCTTTCATCATGAATGTCTCGATTTAGATATTATAACATGAAGTATGTTTGCTTTGTTAAATCATGTTAGTTTTCAACATTATAGTCAATGATTCCTTGAATAAAATTTTAAAATTCTTTTCAAAACTTATTCCACCTTGAGAACATATGAAACATTTTCTCTAATTCACCTAGGGTGATAAATCATCTCTTAATTACTTAAATATCTTCATATAATTTATGATATACTCAATATCTACCCATTTGTTACTCTTGATTAGGACAACATGTGGTCATAATCAAAGCATAACATTCTCTATATAAGATAACTTAGTAATATCATGTGAGTTTTTCTATAGATATAGGTGATCTTTCTATATGAAATTCTCTTGCGGGTCAGTTTAGTGCACATATCATTTGACAAATACTTACATATTAGTTTCAAATATCCTTCATACTTTAGTTTATGAAAGCAACTGTTTTTTTTTATATATATAAAAGAAGAAACATAATATGTATCAGTCTCAATAACTCTAATTAATATACAATCTTAATTAAACATTAGTTAGGAACATTTAAGAACAATACTTTAATACAATAAGAATATTATAATTGTAACTTTATAATTTCCTTTACAAAGTTTTTTTATCATATGAACTTTAACTTTACTCTAAATTATTAATTAAATATTAAATTCATTAGTCCAATATAAATAAATATTAAAAAAATTATTAATAATAAATATTTTTTACATAAATAAAATCAATCAATGCTATATCACATATTTACTAGTACTATTAGGCTCCTCCCTTGGATAATTTCTCTGACGTAGAGGAGGAAGCACTTCAACTGATGCCCTTTATGGACTCTACTTTCGGTATCTTAAATCTCCTGGAACTACTGTCTATTTCCTAGTTCCTCGAAGTAACATCATCAATTCGGTTTCAAGCCCATCACCCGCAGCTATATTTGCCAAAATCTGTAACCAATGTCTCCCTTCAGAAGCCATTGGTCATGCTCAGTGAACTTGGCAAACAATTCTTCAGTTTATGACTACTGATCACCACGCATTCAATTGCTAATTCTATTTGCTGCTTTTGATGTTAGCTCTGTTATTATCAGCAGCTTGTATTCGGGTAGCAGGCCGTCACTCTTGCTCTAACCTGGGATTTGAAGAAACAATAACATTACAAATACATGTAGGAGCTTTGATAGAACACTCCACCAATAATCTGAAATTAATTGTACATTTTATTTAACTTGCAAGAATTATTTGCTCCTCTCAGGTAACTTCAATGCGCTTTGGTATTGGTCAACCAATAATCTTGTATTATTACAATATCAATTACAACATACTCATCCTAATTTTTATCTCAAAGTGCAAACGAATGTGATTCCCATACAGCATCCTCTCCAGTTCAAATTTCCATAGCCAGACTAGTAGCAAACGTAAACCAAGGGCTGGAGTAGTAATCTTAACTGAGCACTGGCATCTCAACAGTGATCGGTGAAGATGAGTTTTCATAAAACTTAAAACAGTCAAGATGCTAGATCAGGTTGCTTCATCTTATTTAAGCGCCATTGCAGCATGCCTTAGGAATTCAAGAGCCAAAAATCAACTCTTTCAAAGACCTAAGAGGTGAGCTGTATCCATAAACTACAGTGTCTCTCCATAGAGCCATACCTGTAATGAAGGGAAACTTCTATGTTCAGCGCTATCACAAGCTCCGCATAAGTGTAGAATATTGCTTACTTGCCCCCTATTTTCCGGGCATGTGGGGTCGGGGCAAGGGCAGAGGCAGAGCAGGGAGTTATCTATGCTAAATTCCAAACATAAGCTACACAAGGATAGAGGGGCTACCTATCCATGAAACCAAACCAGCTGTTGCTGCCAAAAGAAATTTCCCACTAACGCTGTTGAAACTGCATCATAATTGAAGTTCTTCAGTTGCCAAGTCTGAAAAAAGAAAAATAGCTAGCAATTGCAGATGAAGATTCACTAACAGAAGATAACTTACTAGTACATGCATAAAATATTCCCATAACCATAGAAAAGGGAAGCCCATGTAGAACCAGTGAACCTGCAAAAGGTGAACATGCATCTGTCAGATACGGAAATTAATCTGAAGATGGATAATCTAATGCACTGAAATATCAAAGACATATCAAGAAGATTTTTTATTATCATCCTAACTCATGGTTAAGAAGTGTTTAATTTGATTAGTACCCCCCTAGAGTGTATAGATTAAGATTTATAAATCAGAAGTGTCATTATTAACCTGGCAACAAAGCAGCCGCCTCACTATTCTCACTATGAAAAAAGAATAACTTTACCTACAAAAGCCATTTCTCTCATTTTCTTCCGCAACCCCACCCGTCTTTTCAGGTTTTTAATAAAAACTTTTGTGTTGATGTCATTTTAGTATTCCTTGGTGATGAATTACTGTTAGCAGCTGTCAGTTATGAAGCATTGTGGTGATACGCAACTCATGAGTAAAGTTCTTGTCAAATAAAATACAATGTTGAGACATGTCTAAACATTGTAGCAGACTGGTCGGAGTCCCTTTTCCTGATTCCTTCTGTAGTCAAGAAAAGCAAGCATATTGAGAATTCTCAAGAGTTGAGAGTATTAAAAATGAAGTAAATCAACGATACTTATTCTAGAAATAAGGTGTTAGAATGTGAGATGATCACAGTGACAAACTGCGATTGCATATAACTATGAAATTTTAGAAAGCTTAGCATAAACATGGGTATATCTTATCTGTAGAAAATTGAGAGGGATAGAGAATGAAGGAGTAAAAAGCAGTACCACATTAAGTCACGAGTAAAAAGGGCACGTGGGATCATAAGTCCATTTCCAATCATAGCAAGCAGCATTGAGAAAGCCGATAAGCCTTTAATATTATCAGGATTCAGGAAATTTGTCCACTGAATAAGAAGCATGAGTCTTGGTCAGGGATGCAAAGATGAAATGCCTGAGTCGATAAGCCACATTCTCAGAGAAAGACCACATATATTACCATTTGTGACACTGGCATCCACATGAAGAGAAGTGTTGCTGTCCATCCAGATGTTGCTCCAACAAATTTTACACCTTCTTTAGAGAGTTTTCCTGTTCGTGCCTGCAAAACTTAGCAGGTAAGTCTAAAGGGGTGCTGAATCAAAAGGAAGATTTCCTGTGAAAAACAAAGAAAGGGGAAGGAAATTGCAAAATTATAAATCTAAACACAAGTTTCAAACAGATTTGCTAGGCATCATGAGCGATTACTTCAGTATCATTTCATTGTCATTACTCATTAAAAGCCCAAAATCTTAAAAACCATTATAGACATGTAGGATGCAGGTACCCAATCAGTGCACATATTTGCTATCAGCTATAAAATTTGTGCTCAATCGGTCCTCTTTACGAGTGTTTACAGCGTCTCCCGTCATTTGATCTTAAGTTAGTAAACTTAGAAGCAAAGTCCATTCAAACAGAATTAAATCATCCACTTCTACATGCTTTCTCTTTGCTAATCTTTAACAGTCAAACATGACATGTGATTACATCAATATGACCAAAGGCGGAATAAAACCTGAAAAGCTTACCATGACAACAGCTGCGACTGCTGTGACAAAAGATATTACCCCTGGCAAAATGGAGTTTGGTATATATGGGACAAATGTAGACCACATAACCTGCACTCAAATTTACAAAACCATTAAGAGAATATTCCATGAATACTTAGAGTGTATCAATGTTTTTAATCCCACAACAGCCAAGATGAACACATAAAGATGAGAAAAAGCATAGGTGCATAGGTATTTAGAGTTGTGTAAAAGTGAGACAGAAAATGGGGTACCTGAGGGAGGACCGACAATCCACAAACAGTGATAAAATCTTCCCAAAAGCGCCAGATTCCAGCACTGAGCATTCCAAAGTAATTCAAGAAATTTAATAGCAAGCCAGTTGCTACAACAACTGAAGTGACCATATAGTAAGGCAGAGGCATGGCCTCTGCCATTGCAAGCTGGGCAATTACAACGTAAATCGAAATCACTCCCAGTGTCTGCACCACAATAACCTCGGTTTCCCTCTTTTTCGCAAAGTAGGAAAGCAATGAAAGGTTTCCAAGCAACCCAGTTAACATCCCCTGCATTATGCAAACTCAGAGTTCCACGTTTCAATACAGCTAATAAAACAGTCGTCTCAAAATGCCCATTTCAGGTCATGGGATAGCAATCATCCCATTTGATCATAAAAGGGAAAAAGATAAAACAAAAGGTGGGAAATTATGGGTATCACTCAATTAATCAGGCATATGAAGAAGCTATGAGTGAGTAAAATAAATAGAAGAAAAGGAAGGGGGAAAGGGAGAAAATTACCAGCCATGGTACAGCCAAAAGGGCAGTTTTATTTCCAGACATAAGATTTTTTGCATTGAGAATGATTTGAGGCATTTGGAGTAACAAAAAAGGGACATTTGCTCCTCCAGAGAATTTGGCTGTCCAAGAGTCCCATTCTTCAATTTCCTTACTTCTATTATTCTTTACCTTCACTGCTGAACCCTTTTCAAAACACAAACAACAAAATCCTTAATCCAACACAAAGTCGTCACCATCAACACAAATCAGAAGGTTTTAGAGTGAGCAGTAAATTACCTGGTCAAGAGGGTGAGGGACGTCAGAGTCAAGAGCAGGAACTGGAATGAGTCGGCGATGAAGTGAAGTCAGAGAGAGTGAGTGAAGATGGAGGAAGGGCTTGTATGGAAGTGATTGAGAGTGGTGAGGAGGAGGGCAATTTGAGTGTAATGAGAAAGAGTGGCAGTGAGACGGTGCTGCTAGTAGTGACTTGTTAGCAGCAGCTGCTGCTAGTATCAGAGAATTTGCCATTTTCGTTTTTGAGGGGAGAATCAGAGATTGAGAGAGGGAAAATCTTGTATATACTAAAAAAGACAAGGAAAAGGAAAAAATCAAGGTGGAGACTTGAGATTGGGCGGTGAGTGTTTAAGAACCTCCAGGTGACATGTGGCTCCTTCCTTACGGTGGGAAATACTTTTTATATAATGAAATACTTTTTTTCTTTCTTTTCTTTATTTGTAAATAAGAGAGTAATGCTTGACATTAAAATCCTGCTTGGTACTGTGTCTCAAAGGGAGATGGGGTAAAATTTGAGATATTTTTATATTTAAAATTATCTTTATATTTTATAAGATTATTTTAATATATTAATATAAAAAATAATTTTTTAAAAGTTACTGCAAATAGGGTGTCGGCCTATTCATATAATTGGTGTTCTAGAGAAATAGCACAGAGTGCTACATGAAATTAATATTAAAATAATATTTTTTATTTTTAAAAAATTATTTTTAATATGGTATATTAAAATAAATTTAAAAAAAATATTTTAATTTTTTTAGAACTATTTTTAAAATAAAGAGCAAAATATTCTTTCACCCTCTTCTGTAAACAAATGAAAAGGAAAAGGAGACCAGCAGCGGTGGATCGGATCTTGTCTTTCTGAGCTAGAACTGGTACTGGGAAGGAGGATTCTTGGTAGTTACTCCTCGTTGAGTTGACTGGGACTCCATTGATGGATCTCAATGAAGAAATGATGGGTTTTTTTATGGGATCTCCGGCCATGCATGGGTGCTGCTGCTGCTTTCAGCCACAGCTCACATGTGCATTGAATTTTTGACCTTCCTTTTCTTCTTCTTAAACCCATAAAAAATTAATTAATTTCATTAATATTTGTTTAATACAAAGATTAAGCACCAGTTGACACGCAACATCTTGAACGAAGCACTCCGAATGAGGGTGGAAAAGGAATTAAAATCAAATAAAATTAAAGGAAGTCTATTTAAACACAATGCGCTCAAAATAGGAAATGGAAATGGAAATGGGGGGACGAAGAACTGTTTCTTTTCTTCATTTGTTGCAACTTGTGTCGCGTGATTTAAATTGACCTTTATGAGCTGTCAAAGTTGGCTGGAATAAAAAGAAAATTGATGGAAAACAGACCTGACGAGTGGGCTGCACTTGCGCAACAACCACCTAGCTTTCGAAGCTTTGTTGCCCGCACCACCAGGTCGGGGAGGCAAATGAGTGTGTTCGTGGTGGAGGTCACCTCCATAATGGAGCTGAGAGATAAAATGTCTAGAATGAGGCTACTTCTACTGGACAAATCGAATTGCTATGTTTTTTTCCTTTCTCTTTCGGGTTTTTGCTCTCTATATTTTAATTTTTATATGTCAATCGATTCCTATTTATATTATTTAAGATCCCCTGTAAAATATGAAAAATTAAACTGAAAAATAATATTAAACAAGCAGACTAACCTTAACTTGTTGAAGCAATGTAAGTCAAGAACTTCAACATGAGACTTGAGTTTCTTTTCGATAGTAGTGGTTGATTTAGATTTTGTTTTTAGATAATACCTTCTAGGGTTGAGAGGGAAATAAATTTTGCATATTTTGAAAGCCCAATCTTTTTTTTCAATGTCATTTGCACCTTTTAAGACTTTCAATTTTATAAGTATCAATAACTAGATACTAACTTACTTGAATTGTTTAAGTGACAAAAAATTCCTCCAATGCTATTTATGAGTTTGTCATTTGTTCACTAATTAAGTATGGTCTATTCATCATATTATCTTGGCCATATTGACTCCTTTTTGACATTGCCCTCCAAGTGTAGTACGAGAGTATCTTCTCATTACTGTTTATTTTTCAACATCACTATAAAGAAGTTGCCGCCTCTACTACTTTCAACTTCTGATGGAGTTCTTCAAATCATCATCTAGCTATAGTTGTTGCCATAAGTTTCTTTAAACTAAAATATCCCCAACTAATCTTGTTGTATTTATCCTTCCAGTAACCATCATAAGGCATGCATACTTGCATCATCATCACTATTTTTTCCAAGAATTTTACAAATTCAATCAATGAGAATTTTATTGTAAAACATTTTTCATGAAATCATCTTTCTTTGTTTGTTTTCGAGACCAAACTGCAAATTCTAATGATTGTGCTCATATAAATCTAAATTTTGAAATGAAATCATTGGGATACAAATTTAAAAGTATTTTTAACAAATAGACATTTAGGTTTCTTTGGTAAAAAAACCCAAAACATGTCATTCAAAGGCTAAGATGCAACTTTGGATATTTTTTGTTGGAATAAGAGAAAATAGGTTTATGGAGAAAAGGTTATCCCTAAATTTCTGACTATTTTTTTAGAAATGGCATGAATGGATTTTTCAATAAATATGAAGCTATGTTGTAAGGAAACAAATTGGTTTTCAAAGGAGAGTTTTGACTTTTTTTAAAAAGGAAAGCATCTTGCTTTTTGTTGTGTTGATTTTGTCCATTTATTAGTGAAAACTCATGAATCAATGTCATAAAGGATGATATGCAGCCCATAAATAAGTCATGATTTTTGCTTGACAATCATTTTCTTCTCTCTTTAGAGGCTAACACTTATCAACGTAAACAAACTATTTTTTTATTATTATTAAAAAGAGCTTTTAAAAACATGTAATGTGGGCTAGAAAACCTGATTATGAAAAAAATGAGATATATATAAGGCTCGAATGGTGTTTAAGGGTGTTAAAACATATAATCACTTTCTTTATGGAGATCTTCTAAGCTTGCTGCCTTGATTTTGACATTAATTGATCTCATCTTAATCTCAATTCTCGAAGCTCTATCTCATTCTTTTTTTGTTGACATTTTTCTTCAGTTTTAGACTTTGCACCATAATTAGGGACAATTTTTTTTTTTATCAAAAACTTGGAGCACTTTATTTCACATGAAAACCCCCACTTAAGTAAAGCTTGTTTAGATGTTTTTTGCAAACATGAGAATAAATATGGAGCATAGGATTAATATGAAAAATAAACATATCGAATTTGACTGTGTAACTTTAGCTAAGATATTAGGTATATCTAATGAAGGACCTATAGTATTTGAAGTCAAAGTTATACCAACAATTAATGGTTTTATGTATGATGAGGATGTGATCATACATATTGGTAAGCATGACTTTGCACCGGGTGTAAAGGGTAAAAGTCAGGACTTAATGCTTCAACCTAGAGTGTTGCATAGAAGCATTACACACAATATTCTGTCCAAAAAGGGGCATTATAATGAAGTTAGATTCACAAACATGTGCTAGATAGATTGCATGATACGAGATCATCCTATAAACCTACCATATATTATGATGAGGAACATGATAATGGCTCATGACTAGAAACATAAGTCTTTTCCCTGTGGTTAGTGTCTAACTTCCATCTTTAACCATTTTGAGATATTGTTGATGGGTATGGAAAAGATACCATATTCTAAAAACATGGAGATAGACAATAGATCTGTTACTAAGATGGGATATGTTCTAAATAAAAATGGTTTTTGGATATCTAAGACCAAATGGGAAAACAAATAGTGGTGATGAAATTAAAGCTATGTTTAAATCATCATCGCTTGCTTCATCGTCTGAAGCAGCTTCTTAAAGCTCTTGGCAATCAAGGATGGAAGATCGATTACAATGTATTAAGACGAATGGAAGTCATTTTCAAGACACACAAGACCATATAGTCAGCGATTTGCAAGATATTAAGAGCATGATGACCAATTTACTCTTTCGATATCCAGCATCCCAGATGATTGTACCAAAAGCATTTGTATTTTGTTTTACGCTTTTTATGTTTTTATGCTTTTATTCCTTTATGGTTGTAATGAATATTATATTTTCTTTTAGAGATCGTGTCATGGATGTTTTGTTCCTTTTATGATTTTCATTATTGATTATTTTCTCTTATTATTAACGACCAGGTATTTTTTTTTATTGATGCCAAAAGGGGAGGAAATAGATATGAAAATAAAGTTTGATGAATTTCATTGCAAAAAAGAGAAATATGTTTCAATAATAGATCCATACATTTAGGAGAAGAAATCTATTATGATGCATATATGATACAATCTTTTGACATTTACTTAGATAATGCAAAATTGATTAATGTTTCCTATATATTGCATTGCAAAAGATAGAGGGAGACACTGTTTCATATCTAAGTTATCAATTTATTATCATCATAAAAAAAGGGGGATTGTTGACCTTTAAGTCACATATTTATGTTTTTTATATATTTTGATGATAACAATAAAATGAAAAATAAAAATAAAAATACATGCGATTGAGAATAAGTCTTAAACATGTCTATATGAAGATCACATTAACAAACATAAAGGATTTCATAAAGAAATCAATGAAGATGTCTAAGATACATAGCAAGTGAAGACTTAGACTTAAGTGTTCTTTTTAGTGTTTATCACAACATGTTTAACCTAAAACCAACAACCACCATCAATTAATCCCTTAGCAGCGACAACTCATCGCTTCCTTTTCACAAGTAATATGTTGACCTTACAGCCACCCTTCTTACGACCAAGTTTAGTTCCAACAAACCCATGATTGCTCAATCCTTACCATGCCATCTTTTCTAGCTTTGATTGTTGGGAACAATAACACCACCATAATATCCATTAACCAATAATAGAGAGGATGAAACTAAGAGAAACAAATTTAGGGAGAAGAGGAGATAAAAAAAAAAACTAATTGTGCTTGTGTGATTTTGTTTTCTTTTGTAACTAGTCGTGGCACTTATTGCCGACTTAGAGAGAAAAAAAGAGGAGACGACGATTCGAATCCACTAGGTGACCTCCCATGAATGGCAACTCGTGATTTCACGTGCCAATGTGGCAGTGACTCATTGAAACCATGTGCCATAATTGTTCTGCTATTGTTCTTGAAGCTTCAGTGCACAACGACATCTCCTCTGACCATTCCAACCTTTTTTTAGAAAGGGTTCTTCAAATTTTGGATGATTTTGTGTTTTTTATGATTGTTATGGAATTGTGATAATTGTACATATATGATTGCAGGTTGTGTGAGTTATTTAGTAAAGGAGATGAGTGTGTGTGTGTGTGTGAGAGAGAGAGAGAGAGATGCATGATTTTAATTTTTAGCATGTGTTGAAATAAATAACATAAATAAACAAACAAAAAATATATCATAACTTTTCTCTCTCAAAAACTTGCATCAATGCCAACCATAAAAAAGGAAAAGAAGAAGCATAAAAATTTATCTTTTGCATAATTTAATTTTTGTTAAATATTATGTTTAGCATAAAAAAATCATTTTATGTGTTTTAACATCATAAAAATATTTGTGTTTTTAGCATTTGTATAAAAAAATCTTTATTTTTATTTGCATGTTTTTGGACACGATAACAAGTTTATCAAACCTATTAAAAACTTAGTCCTAATAAAATAGCCCATTGGACTTACATAAAAAAACAAAAAAAAATGTATATACCATGATTTTGTTAATTATGAATTTTTGTGTTGTGACATCATTTATTTTTATTGTCTATAAAAAAAAATATACTTTTTTTTGTCATTATATGCAAATATATATTTTTTTTGTTTATAAATATTTTTTTATTTTTTTTCACTGTGAGTCGGGCTGGGTCGACATGATCTTGCACAGGCTTAAATTTCATGAACGTTCTGAAAGACAAAGTGGGTTCAGAACCCAATTCTCATTTAAATTGTGAACAAGCTCTTAATAAATAGCACATGAATAAATTTAGGAAAACACAAGGAATGGTAACTCTTTGTCCGAAAGGATGTGTTAAGGGTAGTGTCTTTATTTTCTTAAGTATAACTAATTCAGTGCCTAAATCTCTAGAATCAATGTCAATTTTGGAATTCTTATTTCCCTCAAATTTCTAGGTGGTGACTTTAAATCTCTCATTTTCCCTATATTTTTCAAATTACAAACCATTCTTTAATTGTCACGATATCAACTGAGATACAACAAAGGCTTTGCAGGATAGGCTATTAAAGGGAACTGTGGTTGTTGGATGGTATAATAATATTGTAATTACCATATTCTCCATCACTTTGTTTCTTTCTGAAACCACATTTTTTTTTTATGATTACGAGTATAATGTGATATTAAAAAGAAATGTTTATTGATTTTTTGATAATTGGACTCATGTTTTCAAACAACAAAAACATTAAAAAGGAAATTCTATCAGGGGGGCTTAGGAGCAGTAAAACCATAAAACCATGCTAACCAATTTATATTGTACTCAATACTAGCAGTTTTGGGAATATAATATCTATGTTGTTCCAATCTTATCTTATGACCAAAGAGACATTTAGATTATTGGTTTTATAATTCATTCTAACCTTTGCTTCTGGAAATTGCTTCTATATTTTGCATGGATCCCTCGTTAGTTCTATTTTATCCTTAAATCATTGAGGTTGCTAGTATTTGAGTTTTTTGCAGTCATGAATGAATCAACATAACATTCATTTTCTTGATTGCTTCCATGTAGATTATGGTCGTGGGTGATGGGTTTAATTGAAACCAATTTTCAGCAGCATCTCAGTATTGGTAAACAATCAAAGTTTTTCTTTAAAATGTGACTTATGGAATGGATGGCCAAATTTGCATCGCCTCTACACTGCTGTATCATGGTGATAACTCATAAGCTGTGTTTTATCCTTTTCTTTTAAGTTTAGATAAATACTAGATTATTTTCTCGCGCTACATGACAAGTTAAATTAATTTTTTTTAAATGTAAAAAAAAATGTTCAATCATTGCTAATTCTAATAGATACAAAAATAAATATGTAAAGATTGACCTGATCGACTTGGTAAGTCCAAAGGCTACTTGGACAACTAGAAAAAGCATAGTTTGACACAATAAAATTTCAAGACAACATGTTTTTTTAGAAAAAATATTGAGACGACAATATACTAGATCGATCCGGCTCAACCTAGGTTAACATACCAAATTCATGACTCGAATAATGAGATCGTGATAACCTAAAAAAAGTAAATGAAAAAATATTATGAAGCTCAATTCTCAATCAACCCAATATTTAAGGATAAAATTAAAAATAAATCAATTAAAAGAAAGGACAAAAAAATAAAAGGAGTCAATTTAGGTTAACTTGACAAACCTAAGTCACCAAGATAATCTCATAGAAAGCAAATCAAAATAAATTATGAAACTCAATTCCTAATCAATCCAATGTTGAATGATGAAATTAAGAAAAATAATCAATTAAAAAGAAAAACAAAAAAATAATCCAAGTCAACTTGGGTAACCCATTAAACCCCTAACCCGGGTTATAAGACTAGAATAACTTTATAGAAAGCATATTGAAACAAATTATGAAGTCTAATTTCTAACCAACCCAACGCTAAAAGATAAAATTAAAAAAATCAATTAAAAAAAGAACAAAAAAACTTGAGTCAACCGAGTTAACCCACAAAACATGTGACCCGGATCATGAGACTAAAATAACCCCATATAAAGCAAATCAAAATAAATTATGAAGCTCAATCACCATCAAATTCAATGTTAAAGGATGAAATTAAAAAAAAAATAAAAAATAAAAAAAATAAAAAAAGGTATTGTTCCAACGAACAATACCTTATGATGCGGGGAATTGACATATAAAGAAAAATCAAGTCAACCGTGGTTAACCACCAAACTCGTGACTCGAGTTATGAGACAGAGATAATTTCATAGAAAACATACCGAAATAAATTATGAAACTTATTCCCAATGAACCCAATGATGAAATGGTGACAATTGAAAAAGAATCAGTTAAAAAAATGATACAAAACATGAGTCAACCGAGTTAACTTTCAAAACTCGTGATCCAAATCATGAGACTTGGATAACTCCATAGAAAGCAAATCAAAATAAATTATGAAGCTCAATTCTCAATAAATTCAATGTTAAAGAATGAAATTAAAAAAAAACAAAAAAAAACATTTTACTTGGAATAATACTTTGTGAAGAGAAGAAAAATGAGTTCCTCTCCTCTTCTATTTGTTAATATGCTCAAGTTAGATGTGATTTGTTGATTGAGTCATATTTTTTGTCCAGAGAAACAACACTAGTTTTGAGCATAATCACAAATGAACCCTAAAACAACTTCACTCTTATTCTTATTTAGGTACAAAACCAAATCGGTGGCCAGCACTAAACTGTAGGTCCGATTATATTTTTTCTAACATTAAAAAAGGATGCCTAAACGATGATATCATTTTTGAAGTTGAAGAAAAATTTAGGACCTGAGTTAATTTAATAATATGATTATAAAAAAAGAAAACGATAAAAAAATGACAATGACTAATAAAAAAAATAAATATTTGCTAGTATTACGAAAATATACCCTCTAAATATTTGTAAAAGGTCTCAACAATCTTATTTGATAATAAAGAAAAAATTGAATGAGAACGAGATAACCTTGTAAAGAAAAAAATGAAAAGAATTCAAAGCTTAATTACCAACAAATCAAACGCTGAAGGATGAACTGAAGAAAAAATCAATTTTAAAAAAGAACTAAAAAACCTGACTTAAGTCAGCATCCCAAATTCACAACTCATAGAAAGAAAAATAAAAAGAAATCACGAAGCTTAAAGCCTAATAACCTAATACTGAAGGATAAGATTAAAAATAAACACTTTTTTAAAAAATAATCTAAAAAAAAACTAAAGTCAAGTTGAGCTAATCTTTGAAACTAGTTACCTGATTCGTGAGACCTAGATTACCCCATAAAAGGCAAACACAAAAAAATTATGAAGCAAAATTCTCAATCATCTAAAATTAAAAAAACAAAATAAATAACAATCAAAAGAACAAGAACCAAGATTGATACAAATACAAACTGACATGATACATTTAATTTTTGGAAGAGTAGATGCAAAACCCAAGGTGAAGAGAGAGAAAAGAGGAGGAAGAAGAAAAAAATTCCACCATAGCTCAACCATTATGTTACTATATACATGTGTTTGACCACTAGGAAAAGGACATCGAGATGCTCTTAACACCTCACACACTACTCAAAGAGTGCATACGTCTTCCACTTTCTGGTCATGCAATATTTTTGGTTTTTAAATAATATTTTATATTAATTAAAATATCAAATTGCCCCAGTCCACTTCATTATAACTAAAAAACCAGGATAAAAATACAAAAAATCCTTTGGATGCCAATTCAAAAAATCTTACTTTTAAGGGTAATTTAGTCATTTTACTATGCATTAAAAAGTAAAAATTCATAAAAGCCCCTAGTTGCTTTTTAAATAAATTTTGCTTTTAAGGATAATTTAATCATTTAACTCGACTTTTAAAAATGCGAAAAACCAAGCTATTCCCGATCAATATGACAATGATTAATGGACCTTAAAGAAAAAAATTGTATTATTTCCAATAACTAGTTTAATGATTTTGTTTTAGAAGAACAAACATATCAATATAATATTTCAATGCATAATGTTTTGTGTTTGCCTCCACAATGAAACATTGAACTTGTTTAGATTTTTGTTAATAGTTGCAAATATATTATTAATATTATTTCAAATCTTTTTTAAGTCTCATGTTGAGTTTTTTTTTTTCCTTTGAAGTTAAGAGTACTCATGAACAATTTATACATTAATTAATTTAAAATAATTTTTTTTGAACAATTTTAAAACACATCCTTTGTCTCAATTTGATACATTAAAAGAAAATTTAATGAGTTTTTTTTCATGATTTATCTCAAATCTAAACAAAAAAAAAATCACCCATGAATACTGTTAATATGACAAAACTTTCCATATTAATACAAACTAGATTTGTGTGCTTGTTGTAAGTTAAATTTGTTTTATCAATTAAAAAAATCAGAGCATTGTTGGCTATATGTGTTGCCTAAAAGGTGTGACGGTAATTTATTTACCGGCGCGTGCGTTACAAGTTTTAATTCTTTAATTTCATGGATAACAAATTCTTTTTACTGTGATATATAAAATAAAAAAACTATTCTATACCTATATAATTTAAAAATAATAATTGAATCATGATAAAAAAAAACCATCTTGGTATCTAATTCAAAGTTTTCGTAGTTGAAAGGCAATTTCATAATTACATCATTCCAATGAATATTAGCTAGGAGAATTTTTTTTTTAATGTTAATTTTTAATTTACCATATTAAAATGGACTTAAGCCTGCGCCTCTAACTCCTAGGTCCATTATAATCCCGGGCTCAACAAAGCCCTTAAAAGTCCATGTTCTGAACCTCTTCCTGATTTCTATCGTAGACCATCATCATCATAAACATTAAAAAAAATTCCGAGTTCCTATAAGATTTTGTAGTACAGTATCGGTCGTTAGGGTTTGCTGTTTTCTATTGCTACGATTTCCAGTATAAGGTAAGCTTATTGTTATCTCTATAGCATTAGCAAATTTGATTTGGAGCAAAACCCTAGAGATTATTTCATCGGTAAGCAATTCTTCATTCCTCATTCGAATTTTAATCTCTGATAGATTTGGTTTCACAGAGTCATAAAATCAAAGATGGATGATTACCAGGAGGAAATGGAAAGATTTGGGATGGAGAATGACTTCGAAGACGGCCGATATATAAATGGAGAGTTCTACTTTAAAAAACAGAAAGAAAAACGAAAGCAATCCAAAGATGATGTTCTTTATGGTATCTTTGCGGATTATGACTCCGATGATGATTACGTTTCCTCTTCGCGAAAGAGGAGAAAAGACTCCCGAAAAGCTGATCTCACTAAGCCTGTCAATTTTGTCTCCACAGGTAATGTAGAGATAGATGTCTTACTGATAATTTAATGACTTGTAATGCTTGTTGGTGAAAATTATGTGCTTATGAAAGTTGTTTGTTTGTTTGCAGGTACTGTTATGCCTAACCAAGAAATTGATAAGAATTTGAGAGACAAGAACAGTGATGTTATGTTTGCTGCTGCTGATGACAACAGACCTGGAATAGGGTCTGGTTTTAATACTGGGTTAGGGTTTAATTCAGGGCTTGGTGATTTTAATGGGGTTAAAAAGAGTGAGGATTTTGAGGATGATGGTCGTGACGAGGCTGAAGATAACTTTTTGCCAACAGAGTTTGGGAGAAGGATAAAGGAGGGGGCAGAAAGGAGAGAGCAGGAGAGAATGGAGAAGAAAGCAAAAGGAGTGGGGAAAAACAAGGAAGTGAAAGATGGGGATGTTGGGGTGTTTGAGAAGCATACAGTAAAAGGAATTGGGATGAAGTTGTTAGAGAAAATGGGTTATAAGGGAGGTGGATTGGGGAAGAACCAGCAAGGAATTGTAGCCCCAATTGAAGCAAAGATGAGGCCAAAAAATATGGGAATGGGGTTCAATGATTTTAAAGAAACATCAGCTAAGTTGCCTCAATTTGAGGAGAAGGAAGCTGTGAGCCAAAGCCAGGGTCAGATGGTGGGGAGAATGAAGGAGAAGCTATGGTTGAAGGGTAAGAAGAAGCAGAAGCAGGAGAAGTATATAACAGCAGATGAATTGTTGGCAAAGAAGGAAGAACAAGGTTTTGAGGTTTTTCAGAAGGTGATTGACATGCGAGGGCCGCAGGTGAGGGTGCTGACAAATCTGGAGAATCTTAATGCAGAAGAGAAGGCGAAGGAGAATGATGTTGCGATGCCAGAGCTTCAGCATAATGTGAGGTTGATCGTGGATTTGGCAGAGCTTGATATACAGAAGATTGACAGAGATCTGAGGAATGAAAGGGAGACTGCTATGAGCTTGCAGCAGGAGAAGGAGAAGTTGGAAACAGAGGCAGCACGCCAGAAGAAGCAATTGGATAATGTGGAGGAGATCATGGGTGTGCTGAGCCATATTGAGGAACAGAAGTCTTCAGGAACTTTGACCTTGGATTCACTAGCAAAGTATTTCACAGACATAAAGCGGAAATTTGCAGAAGATTATAAGCTTTGCAACTTGTCTTGCGTTGCTTGTTCATATGCTTTACCTTTGTTTATCAGAGTATTTCAGGGCTGGGATCCTCTTAGAAATCCATTGCATGGATTGGAAGTAGTAGAATTATGGAAGAATGTGCTGCAAGGTGAGGAAAGTAGTGATATATGGGATGAAGTTGCACCTTATGCACAGTTAGTAACAGAAGTAGTTTTGCCTGCTGTAAGAATATCTGGGATTAATACTTGGGAGCCTAGGGACCCTGAACCCATGCTTAGATTTTTGGAGTCTTGGGAGAATTTGTTGCCTGCAGCAGTTGTTCAGAGCATCTTGGATAATATAGTTATGCCAAAATTATCTAGTGCTGTGGACTCATGGGACCCACGTCGGGAAACCGTTCCCATTCATGTTTGGGTACATCCATGGCTGCTGCAGTTGGGATTGAAATTGGAGGGCTTGTACCAGATGATACGAATGAAGTTAAGTATGGTTCTTGATGCGTGGCACCCTAGTGACGCATCTGCTTACACCATCTTATCACCTTGGAAAACTGTGTTTGATGCAGCCAGTTGGGAAAATCTTATGCGCAGATTTATAGTTCCCAAGTTGCAGGTTGCATTGCAGGAGTTCCAAATAAACCCAGCTAATCAGAAGCTTGATCAGTTCTATTGGGTTATGTCATGGGCTTCAGCTATTCCAATTCATCTCATGGTTGACTTGATGGAGAGGTTTTTCTTTTCGAAATGGCTGCAGGTTTTGTATCACTGGCTCTGTTCAAATCCTAACTTACAAGAGGTTCATAAATGGTACATTGGTTGGAAGGGACTTCTTCCACAAGAGCTTCAGGCACATGAAAATATTCGTTATCAGTTTACTCTTGGACTCAACATGATTGATCGGGCTATTGAAGGTATGGAAGTGGTCCAGCCTGGTCTGAGGGAGAACCTCAGTTATATTAGGGCACAGGAGCAGAGGCAGTTTGAGGCCCAGCAAAGAGCTGCAATGCATTCTCAATATCAAACTGCTGCTGGCATGGGTAGCACAACGCAAATGGGTGGTTTTGGTGGCGGTGCAGTTGAGATGACTTTGAAAGAAGTTGTTGAGGCCCATGCACAACATCACAGCTTGCTCTTTAAGCCAAAACCTGGCAGGATGCATGATGGTCACCAGATATATGGGTATGGTAACATGAGCATATATGTGGATCCAATACATGAAAGGTTATATGTCCAGAAGGAGGAAGATTGGTTACTGACAAACCTTGATAATTTGCTTGAGATGCATAATAATTCTCTTAAAAAGAGACGGTGAGTAGTAGAGCCTCGAAGATGTGTTAGGATGTGGGGGTTAACGCCGGACTGGGTAGCCATTCCTTCAGTTCATAGGTTGTATGTTTTATGCATAAAAGGCATTGAAGAGGTTAGCTATTTCTTATTCTTTGAGCTTGTCGGTGACTGAGATGGCTTTGTTGTAAGAAATTATATCATTTTTTCCTGACATTATTGTGATGCAATACTGCTTAACTTATTTTAACTGTTGCATTTTCATGTTAGCTGGTCTTGTAAATATTTAGCCATGATACTCTTAATGATAATAGGTCTTTTCTATTCACTTAGCTTGCAGCGGATGTTCTTTGTTTCTTTGCTTTTTAAGCCCCTCTTACCTTTTTCCCATGGATTTCTTTGTCATTCCTTTATCTCTGTTTTTTTTTTTCTTTTTCTTTGTTGTTTTGGGGGTTGGCATTTTTTGTTTTTATCTATAATCCTGAATTTATGCAAATTTGGGTTAATAGATGTATAGATGGAAGATATTGTTCTTGTATAGTAACTTTTTTGACTCATTTGTGAGTTTGAAGTGTGTTGTGGTTTGAACAAATATTTTGAAGCGTAGAGCTTGAGAAAATTGTTTAGAGAGGAAATTCTGCTGTTTGAGCTGTCATGTTTTCCTAAACCGGAAAGGAGGACCATTTAGTAGCAGTTGGAATATTTAACAGTCTAGGTCTCATGTTAACATACTTGGTAATGCGAGCTTTTCCAGAATCTTTTTTCTGCTCTATTTTTACTGTCTTGCTTATGTTTTTGTACTTGTGTTTTTATAAACTAGATAGAATAGAATGCAGAATTCTCATTTGAATATAAAAGAAGATATTTCACTGGTGCCTGAATTGGGATTCAGCTCTACCATGAAACATGGATGAAGTGTATATGAAAGCTTCATCTGAGGGGCTACTGTTGTGTCACTGGAATAAAGGAGAGGGAATAAGGAGCATCCATCGCTCTGGTCTCTATAAGGTACACTGTTCTTGTCTCGGTGCATGAGCCTTGGACAGTTTTAAGGGAGATGATATGGACTTAGTAACTTCCAATGATGTCATAAAACATGCCGATATATTATCTGGTTTCGTCGTCGTCTCTCCTCTCTGATTATACTTTCTCCCTCGAGGTTATAACTGCTTTTCATTATTTACTTCGATTATTGGTTATTTGTTGTGGACTTGGTGTGCAACTTGAGATATGTTTAAATTTGACAGATGAATGTTTTAGAATGCATGTAGTTCGACTCTCTAGAGGTTTTGATGAGGAATGGGCAGTTGAAGAGACGATGCAGGAATTTGATGACAGGGTTTCTAATGCAGTATGTGTAGAAGTGGAAGGAGCGAATGGGTTTTGAAGCTCCAAAAGATTCACGAATATATTTCTTCTTCCTATTGGGATCCTTAGTGGAACAAAGATTTATTCGTGAAGCTCCACGAGGGAAATTCCAAGTTTAAATCACTTGAATCATCCATGTTCGGTTTTTGTATTCCTATGCTGGTTCTCCTGGCCTCTCTCTAATTTGGTTTCAGATTCTTTTTTCGTACATATACTTGCGCAGGTGCCGGTTTCAGATTGACTTTACTGAGCTCATATCAGACTTCTGGGTATATTAGTGACCAATTGATCGAACACCTTTTTTTGTAATCATGGCTCTAAGATCGAGAATTTCCCGCGGGGGGGGGTTGCGGCTGGCGGCGGCGGGTGTTAACAAGCCAATGCAAATCCAAAATAAAGTGCTACACCTTACTCTATAAAAATACACGGGAAGCCCCCCCCTTTTTTTTTTCTAAAACATTTTGGTATACCAGTTCGCTTGCGTTCTGTAGAACATTAGAAGCCAACTCTCTTGAGCTGCTTTTTTAGATCACTTGTTTATAGGTTTGTCATTTCAATTTCTAGCGTTACACTTGGCAAATAATATAGATCCAGTTATAATCTTAGAAGCTTTGAGCTGATTCTGTAACTTAAAAAAGAGTTCGTGTTCTTCCTCTTCTGGTGTAAAAAATAAAATAAAATAAAAATAGAGCTCAATCTCCCTCTTTATATGGCTAAATTGTCCCACGAGATTCCAAAAGAAAAGAGAATAGTCTGCCTTCTTTCTTATTAATTTAGATTTTCCACCTTTTGTTTTTATATAATTTTCTTTTCTAATTCAAGCAGTTACGTCGACCAATTAGAAATAAGGGTATATTGAAATTTCATAATTTCTTATTTACCGAAATGGAGTAGTTTTCATTTCATTTCCCAAAACAGAAACTTGTGCCATATAAGCGCTGAAAATGACATGTAGATTAAAACTCAGAAAGATTAATTAGGATTTTGATTAATATGGATTTTTCATGACAGAAAATAAAGCTTTTAGTTGTTTGGTGCATCTTCAGTATACACAGGAGAAGGGTGCTAGTTGTTAATGTTGTCTCATTTTATAGTGATGATGTCCAAAATATCAATGCAATTTAGGAGCTTAAGTGTTGTTTTTTAGAGAGAAAAAATACAATGATATTTTAAAGAGAAAAAACTCTAAAAATATATATGCTAAAAAATATTGAGAATAAAGAGATTGTCCACTTTGCGTCTAAAGGGTTCACGAGGTATTTATAGCCCATGAGTCTTATTTTTTTATGAAAAGGAGGGGTTGAGGTGTTATTTTGCTCTAATAGTATTTAACAAGGGATAAACATCTCTTACACATCATTAATGAGAGATAAATATCTCTTACACATCATTATTACTAATGAAAATATGGTAGGTCTTTAAAAGATTTTTATACACTTAGAGGTGTTGAAAGATGAACATTTTTTACCTCAATATTTTATGTTAATGATGATAAGAATAAACAAATGAAGTTTTATAGCCCAATAAGAGGCATAAAAAGATTATCAGCTCTATATCTATTTGGGCTTTAGCATGTTGCTGAGTTTAGACGTATTGGGTTTAACAGCACGCCAAACTCACATATACTTGGAGTCAATGCGTAGCCAAGCCCAGGTATGTTAGGTTATCACCCTGCCTTTCCCCCTTTCAATCATGGGCTTATTGAGCAAACAAATCATGTATAAAATACGTTGATCCATTAGTAGTCTACAAGTTTTTATGTATTAAATATACAAAGATCTGAAAGGTTTGATTTTAGTGAGAGGTTTTTTTTACTTGAGAGTTGTTTGTCTTACCAATAAGAGACTTTTTACATTCTCATGAGATTTGTTTGCCTCACACAAAACTGTTAGGATTCTTCGTGGCTAGGTTGCTTGTCCTTATTGAAAGAGATGGCTAGGTAGCCTATTTTGTAACATCCCCAACATTTAGGTACAAATTCTTTTATAATAAATCCACAAACAATGTAATTTTTCTTCATTGCTTAAAAAAACATTTAACTACTTTATTTGGAAACTCAATTGGTCGACCGGATATACCAGGACCTTACTCTTAAGTTTTGATCAGTATCTATCTTGGGTATTACGCCAAATTAACAATATTTTTATCAAAATTTTGGCAGAGTTTCCTTTGTATTTTAGGCATTTCAAGTGTCAACATCAATCAAACAAAATAAAATAAAAAAAGAAACTTGATAACCGCATGTTCATGCGAAACCCATCAATCTATTCCTATTCCTGATCCAATCATCCTGGATCTCTGTATAATTAATCCACAATACCACTAAAAACTATTAATCTTCACTTTATCAATAATATTACTAAACCATCGTGATGATTATAATAAAATTTACATTAACAATATACAAGTTAAATTAGTTGTATTATTTCTACACAAAATGCAATGTCATGCATAACATACATTTACAACTTTAGTTTTACAAGTTTCGGGTAATTAGTTACATAATAAAGTAAAATATCTATAATTACAACCCTAAAAGTTAGATTATACATCATGCCAGTCCATATTTCCTAGATCTAAATCAAGGTAGCAACTATTAGCTATTCTTAACGAGCATGTGAATTACTTGTAACAAATAAATGTCATTATTTAAGTCTCAAGTTAAAGTTTATCAGAACATTAAGGAATTTCATCTATACAATATTTTAAACCATTCTTATGATCATTTTAAACTTCTTGTCGCACCCTCGCGAGCGGAGCGCGGCGTCACGACGATCCTCGATTGATTTCGCGGTCTTTTTGGTTTTGTTGAATAATGGAGTCGCCACCTAGTATTATGGTCACTAGGAAACCTACCTGGTCTTTCAGAGATTCTAAGGCAAGGGACTGGTTGCGTAAAGGGAAGGTATTAGCACCCCTAATACGCCCTACCTAAGGTAAGCTGCTTGGTGTTTGGTTTGCCTTATAATAGCTATGGTGTTGGTGCTTTCTAATCTCGTCAGTTTTTCTAAGTTTGATTCAAACTAAATTTATTAAGGTAGAAATCCAAGGAGATTCCATGTGCTTTAAAAGCTCATCTTTCCCATTAGTATTTCAAGAGTTTACGACTCGTAAATCGCAAGTAGGGAGGATGAAGATTTAGAAATCTAAGGAAATTCAGAGCGCTTTAAAAACCTCCTTTTGCCTTAGTATTTCATACTTTCACGGCTCGTAAACCGTGGAGTCAAAAGTTGAAATGTCCTCAATTATAATTGAGGCTTCTTTCAAGGATGTGTGATGACTTATTATTCCTAGAAAATTATTTTGGATATTTACCACTTAGGGTTTCTTTATCCAAATATTAACAGTGAATAATAATAAATTATTCCCTAATAATATTTTGGATATTCGTCCTTTAAGGATTTCTTTATCCAAACATTAGCGGTGAATAATAGATAAATTCCCCCCAAAATAAGATTTTTATATCTTTTGAAATATTGGCCAACACCCTTTGGAGTTTTACAAACATGTTGTAAAATCCTAAAAATGCAAGAAAATAATTTTTGTGTTTAAAAAATCCATGCTGAAAACAACATTTTCAAAACTTCAAATATTTGTTTTTGTTTTTTTAAGAGGAAATTCAAAAAGATGTTAGGGTATTGGTCGTATGCAACACACAAAAACATTTTTTTTATATTTTTCTTTATCAAAAACACAAACATTACATTTAATCACAATTAAAGTCATATTAGTCAAATTCTTAAGGCTTTAATAAATCAGCTATTAAATCCCAGAATATATGTAGAAACGTGTTCTTACATTTTCACGAGAAATACAACATGATTTTATTTGTCCTTCAGATACTTGACTATATACCAATTAAAACATTAAATTCATTTTTTTCTTTTTGATTTTATAATTCAATAACATATTTAAAACACACACATCCCTCACTTTTTACCATGTTTACTCACACCCATAATTACATGTTTACAAAATATATGAACTCAAAATAAACCAAACAAAACACTAAACAATTTAATTATTTACAAATAAACCCAAAACAGTCCTGGAATTGCAAGGAAGGCATTCTGGAGTTGCAGGAACAGGGCAGCGCGTCTTCTCCACGCGCGGCCGCCACAAGAAATAACAGGGGACGGGGGATCTGGCTTGGCTTCCTCCCTTCTTCTCTTTCTCGCCGGCGGTGACCTGCAAAACAAAAGGAACGCAGCAAGCACACATGTTCTCGGTCTTCTTTCCTTTTAGATTTGTTTCACTACAGATCGTTTTTTTGTTTCACCTTCTTCTCCTCTGCTTCAGATGGCTGGCGACAAAGAGGAGGGAAGGACGAGAGAGGGGCAAGCAGATCAGGGAGTGACTGCCCTCAGAAACCCGCTGGAACGGATAGATTCCGACCCCTCTTTCTTCTTTGGTCGGCGATGAAGCAAGCCGAGGTCTGCAGTTGAGAGGGAAATGGGGACCCCTCTACCCGTTTGCTTTCAGCCTTGACGAGCTGGCCCAAGATAGGGACTGAAGAGGAGCGGCTGAGGGTCTTGGCCGAGAGAGGGAGATTCTAATGAGGTCAAGACACGGGGCTGTGAGTGGGAAACGTGGGAAGGAGAAGGATGAGCCGGCTGTCTGTGGGGAGGGATCTGACGATGGAGATAAGAGAGTGAAGGGGTTCTGTTCTGTCAAGAGAAGGGGGGGAAGCGGCGGCTTCTCTTTGGTTTTGGCTGGATGCTCTAAGGCGGCTAAAGGGGGGGGGTGGCTCTGATTTTAGAGATTGAGAGGCAGACAACGGGGAGAGACTGCTGAGAGAGGGAAGATGACAGGAAAATAGGGTAGCCGACTGTGGTTGAAGAGAGTGAGGGGGAATATCTTGGCTGATAGAGGAGAAGATCGGGAAAAGATTGGAAAAAAAAAAACTAGGGGGACTTGAGCGGCTGGTCTTTGGGGAGAGTCGGCGGAGAAGGGAGAAATAGCTTTAGGTTTAGGTCTTTTTTTTGTTACCCTAATTTTCTCTTAACAAAAATTGCTCTCCTTTTCAATTTTTCTCCCCCACTGTATATATGGCTGGATGTTCACTTATATAGAAAATCTCTACACGTGATATTTAAGGAAATATTGCAATAATTATTGCAGAGATTGTCTTCTATAACCAGCACCAACAAATCATATATATATGGTATCTTATATTGCAGTGATTATTTTCCATAACCAGCACGAATCAAATCATATATATATATATATATATATTATTTTATATTGCAGTAATTATATATGATTCAATAATTATCTCCTTGACATATTGCTTCCTTGATATTAGCCATGATGCTCTATGTTATCGCCACATGTAAACCCTTATTTTTTATTTCTATTTCTATTTTTTTATTTTTTATTTTTGAAAAATTATTAAAACATGGGTCAAAAATTGGGTAGCAACAGATGCCCCCTCTTTACAATGCTTACGAAGCAAAACGCCTCAATGTTTTGCATAGTAAGCTTGTAAAGAAAAAGAACAAAAAAAAGGTCTTTCTTGCTTGCTAAGTGATCCACTCATCCAAGGACTTCAATTTTTAAAACAAAATGGTGTCGTTATCATGGGTGACCTGCTTTTTTTTTTTTTTTTAAAAAAAATTGGTTTATTTTTACGGGCGACCTGCCCACACACACTCAAACATGGTCTATTTTCAGGGGCGACCTACCCATATACTCACGCTGGTCTTTTTTCACGGACGACCTGCCCTTTTGAGTGGGTTAACCTAAGATCCCATCTGGCGATCTCCTTTAACCCGAAGCAAAGTCGGTGTGTAACTCGTTCAACCTAAAATCCCATCTGGCGGTTCCCTTTAACCAAAGCTAAACTCTGTGTGTGGTTGGGTTAACCTGAGATCCCATCTGGCAATCTCCTTTAACTAAAACCAATACAAAAATGTATGTGTGGTCTTATTATGACGGGTGACCTACCCCAAAATGAAAGATGGTCTCATTATGACGGGTGACCTACCCAATTGCAAGATGGTCTCATTCTGACGGGTGACCTACCCAAGTGGAGAGAAGGGAAGAGTGGTCTCATTCTTATGGGTGACCTACCCAGGGGAAGAATGACCTCATTATAATGGGTGACCTACCCAAGTAAAAAAAAAAAAGGTGGAGAATGGTCTCATTCTAATGGGTGACCTACCCAAATGCAAGATGGTCTCATTATGATGAGTGACCTACCCAAGTGGAGAGAAGGGAAGAGTAGTCTCATTCTTATGGGTGACCTACCCAGGGGAAGAATGGCCTCATTATAATGGGTGACCTACCCAAGTAAAAGAAAGATGGAGAATGGTCTCATTCTAATGGGTGACCTACCCAAGTGGAAAGGGGAGAAGAGTGGTCTCATTCTTATGGGTGACCTACCCAGGGGGAAGAGTGGCCTCATTATAATGGGTGACCTACCCAGGTAAAAAAAGATGGAGAATGGTCTCATTCTAATGGGTGACCTACCCAGAAAAAATGGTCTCATTGTGATGGGTGACCTACCCAAGTGGAAAAGGGAAAGAGTGGTCTCATTCTTATGGGTGACCTACCCAGGGGGAAGAATGGCCTCATTATAATGGGTGACCTACCCAGGTAAAAAAAAAAAAAAAAAAAAAATGGAGAATGGTCTCATTCTAATGGGTGACCTACCCAGAAAAAATGATGGTCTCATTGTGATGGGTGACCTACCCAGGTGGAAAAGGGGAAGAGTGGTCTCATTCTTATGGGTGACCTACCCAGGGGGATGAATGGCCTCATTATAATGGGTGACCTACCCAGGTAAAAAAAATGGAGAATGGTCTCATTCTAATGGGTGACCTACCCAGAAAAAATAATGGTCTCATTATGATGGGTGACCTACCCGTTTTGAATTTCAAAAGAAATTATCTTACCTCGAGGAATGAAGCAGTGCTGGTTCACAATTCATATTCTTTTCCGTAGTTTCGTTGACTTGAGATTCCGTATCTCAGCGAGTCCCAAAACTTGGAACTATTTGGCTTTCGTCACACCTTTCCTGACAGGTTAGTGTTATGATAATATAGCATGCATGTTTTTGTTTACCTATTTTTGGAAACCTAGGTCCCCCTTTTCGTTGTAGCCTTCTTCGAGCTCCTGTTTCCATTTGTTTGCCCGACCTATCCTCTTGAGCTGGAATATGCTCCATGCGCTATATGTCCTATCCTTTTTATGCTTGGTGAAGAGATCTCTAGTTTCTTATGGGGCCCTTTCTTGCTCCATTGAATAGTCTTTTATTATACTTTTGCAGATGTTTTAATCGTCTTTTTCCATTTTTTAAGAAATTATTTTCAGAGGAAAACTCCAAGGATCTGGTTTTATTCATGAAAACTGAAACTTTTAATGCAATCATCATATTTTGTTTTAAGCAACTCTCATAAAAGGTGTTTCAACAATTCTATAATGATACCTCTTTGGGCTTTGGTTCACTAATAGACCCCTATGTGCACTTTTTGCCCCCTAGTGTGGTGTACAAAACCTATCAAGTTTAAATTTGGTTTGGGATCCCTCCAATTTTGAGAATGGATGGAGTCATCTTATTAGTCATGTGTAAAAACAGTTTTTTTAGTAAAAGATTTTGAATGCTATGAGATCATGCGCTTTATGAAGAAAAGGTTTTTTACAGAGAGAATTCATGGCCGAACTTTATTTTATGGATCCGAAAGCATAGTATTTCTTTATAGAGTCAGCATTCACAGGTCTAACTAGATCTTCTCAATCCATTCTAGATAACAATAAATCTCCTCCCGATAACGCTTTCTTTACCATGTAAAGGCCCATATTGTTTTGCGTCCATTTACTCTGATCTTCTCCTGGTAAAGGCTATATTTTCTTCAGTACAAAATCTCCTTCATGGAATCCTCGAGGTGGGACCTTCTTATCATATGATTTGGTTATCCGTGATGATGATAGATTGCAGCTATCCTCTTTTTACTGATCAGATTCAACTATTCATATCTAACGTTTACCCATCCCACCTCTTCTAAACTCAAATTCTACCAATACTCTTAATGAGGGGGTTTCCACTTCTAAAGGCATCACCGCCTCCATTCCATATACCAAAGTGTACGGTGTGGCTCCTGTTGAAGTTTGGATTGCGGTGCGGTACGCATGAAGGGCAAATGGCAACATCTCATGCCAATCCTTGTAGGTGACTACCATATTCGAAATAATCTTCTTTGACATTTTCCTTAGAAGCTTCTACCGAACCATTCATCTTTGGCCTATAAAGCGAGGAATTGGAATGCTTGACTTTCCATTTAGCACAGAGTTCTATTATCATCTTGCTATTGAAGTTCTGGGCATTATTAGTTATCATATTTTCTAGTGGACCATATCGACAGATCAAATCTCTTTCCAAAATTTTTTTACCACCTTTTGCCTCCACGACATCCAAATCTCAACAATGTTTCGTCAGATGATTTCTTATACAAAGTTTCCCCATCAAGATAGAAATCCATCACCAACCTCCTCAAAGTCTTCTTATTGATTTTGGATGCCCCCATGGGATATTTCTGGTTTTGGATGAAATTCTTGATATCATAGTACCAAGGGTTTCCATCTATTTCTCTTTCAACTGAGCAACAATGAGCTGGGTTATTTCTGGTATCAATGTGTACCGGCCGCACCTTGTGCCCAAAGTCTATTCTAGTCATAGAAGTTAGCGTGACCAAAGCATCAGCAAAATGGTTTCCTTCCCTTCCTAGATGGGTGAACTTTATTTCCTCAAATTCTCTAGCCAATTTAGACAGGTATTATTGGTAAGGTCTCAACTTCTCGTCCTTGGTTTGCCATTTTCCTTTCACTTGGCAAATAACCAAAATCGAGTCTCCATACATATCTATCTTTCTGATATTCAGCTCCAATGCTACCTCTAAAACGAGAATGCAAGCTTCATATTCCTATGTTGTTATTGCACCCAAACTGCGACTTAACTAAAATCGGATATTGTTTCTTATTAGGAGAGATTAGCACTGCCCCCACTCTGTTACCACAACACCATCAAAGTACATAATCCACCGATGTAATTTCCCTTCCTTGACTAAAAGCACATCTTCATCAGAAAAATGAAATTTTAACGGCTCATAATCTTCCACAGCATGGTCAGCTAGGTGATCGGCAATGACTTTCATGGCTTTTCTTGTCATATATACTATGTCGTACTTAGCTAGTAGAACTTGCCATTTTGCAATTCAGCTTGATAGATAGGGGTGGAGTAGGTACTGCTTGATTTTCGCGAAAGCTTCTTCACACTCTTATTCCAAATTCCGAGATTCTTCTTCCTTAACAATTAAAGATGAGGTCATAAGTCGTGGTTAATTGAGATATAAACGGAGCAATGTAATTCAACCTTCCCAAGAACCTCCTTACATCCTTCTCAGTCTTGGGAGTTGGCATAGATTAAATAGTCTTTACTTAACCAGGGTCCACTTCTATCCCTTTTTCACTCATCATAAATCCCAACAACTTCCTAGATTTCACCCCGAATGAACACCTTGCATGGTTAAGCCTCAACTTGTACTTCCTTAGTCTTTCAAATAATTCCTTCAATATTTGGACATGATTCTCTCTCTCTCTAGATTTAGCAAACATGTTATCCACGTATACTTTAATCTCTTTTTGCATCATGTCGTGAAATAGAGCCATCATGGCCCTTTGGTAGGTGGCCCCGACATTCTTTAACCTAAATGACATGACCTTGTAGCAAAAGGTTCCCCATAGTGTTACAAAGGTTTCTTCTCCTTATCCTCTTGCGCCATTTTATCTTATTGTAGCCCGAAAACCGGTCCATAAAGGAATATATGGGGTTACGAGTTGCATTGTCAACCAGCATATCTAGGAGTGATAGAGGAAAATTGTCTTTAGGGTTAGTCCGGTTTAAGTCCCTAAAGTCCACACAAACTCTAATTTTAACTTCCTCTTCGGGTACTATCATTATGTTGGACACACATTGCGGATACTTGACTATTTCTAGAAAGTCAGCATTCCACTGCTTTTCAATTTATGTCTTTACCTTGATCAAGACATTCAGATTGGTCCTTCTCAACCTTTGCTTAACCGATTTGCATCCTTCTACTAGTGGTACCTTATACAAACCAAGCATATCCTTGTAGGACCAGGAAAAAAAATCTACATAATCTTGGAGTAGTGCAGTCAACTCTTTTTTTTTAGGGGTGATCAAAGTCTATATCTTCAACTCTCTCTTGATTTCTTCATCGCCTACATCTATGGTTTCAAGCTCCTCTCTAGCGGGTTTTCAAGCTTGTTCGTGTTATTAATTTTTGTGAATCCCCTAATGTTATTTTCCAACATTCTTCCTCTTTTACAACTAATATGTATTCTTTAAAGTCCGGCCATTCATTCTAAGTGTAAAGTGCAGGTGTAGTTATGGAAGATTCGCTTTGAAAAAGGAAAGTGATGTGTAAAAACACCAAGATGAACTTTTGAAAATGCATGATCTTATTAAAGGGAAAAGTTTGGCTAAAAAAACAAGGATAAAATCCCATTGACATTTGAAACCTCGGTTTAAAAAGTTGAAAAAGGCAAACAACACAATATCATGATCACACAAGCATTGTTGATTAAATTTTGAACACCAATGGAGCTTCTTGGGTCTCCCAATTCTGGAACATCTCTCTCTTGGCTAGCTTTTGAATGAAGGTCTTGAGATTCAAGATGCTTTGAGCTTAGGCTTGTTTGGATGCAAAAAGATATTATGGAGCATACATCCTAAGGATAGGTTCTAGTTTCTTTATGTGAGACATAGGGTTGGTTTACTACTTGGTTCTAAAGAGGGTCTCTTGCTGTCCTAGTGATCACCCTCGTAAAGGCAATATGGGGGTTCAGTAGATAGTGGGATGGTACATGTACCAATCACTATCAGTCTAAACACTCAGCAAAGAGTTGGGGTTTACACAAACTTAAACCTTGACTCAAGTCATAAGGCAAGCTGCTAGTCCCCCACTTAACTTAAAATTTAATGTGTGTGCTCTCCAAAAAGAAAATAATAATAAAGTGATGAATGACTACATCATGTATAACAGAATGTAAAGATGCATGCTAAAGCTTTTAAACAAATTATCATTCATAGTAAAAAACAACGACACATAGCATAATAAAAAAAACAATTACCAAGCTTAGTCCAACGGTCCCCAGTGGAGTCGCCATCCTGTCGCACCCTCGCGAGCGGAGCGCGGCGTCACGACGATCCTCGATTGATTTCGCGGTCTTTTTGGTTTTGTTGAATAATGGAGTCGCCACCTAGTATTATGGTCACTAGGAAACCTAACTGGTCTTTCAGAGATTCTAAGGCAAGGGACTGGTTGCGTAAAGGGAAGGTATTAGCACCCCTAATACGCCCTACCTAAGGTAAGCTGCTTGGTGTTTGGTTTGCCTTATAATAGCTATGGTGTTGGTGCTTTCTAATCTCGTCAGTTTTTCTAAGTTTGATTCAAACTAAATTTATTAAGGTAGAAATCCAAGGAGATTCCATGTGCTTTAAAAGCTCATCTTTTCCCTTAGTATTTCAAGAGTTTATGACTCGTAAATCGCAAGTAGGGAGGATGAAGATTTAGAAATCTAAGGAAATTCAGAGCGCTTTAAAAACCTCTTTTTGCCTTAGTATTTCATACTTTCACGGCTCGTAAACCGTGGAGTCAAAAGTTGAAATGTCCTCAATTATAATTGAGGCTTCTTTCAAGGATGTGTGATGACTTATTATTCCTAGAAAATTATTTTGGATATTTACCACTTAGGGTTTCTTTATCCAAATATTAACAGTGAATAATAATAAATTATTCCCAATAATATTTTGGATATTCGTCCTTTAAGGATTTCTTTATCCAAACATTAGCGGTGAATAATAGATAAATTCCCCTCAAAATAAGATTTTTATATTTTTTGAAATATTGGCCAACACCCTTTGGAGTTTTACAAACATGTTGTAAAATCCAAAAATGCAAGAAAATAATTTTTGTGTTTAAAAAATCCATGCGAAAACAACATTTTCAAAACTTCAAATATTTGTTTTTGTTTTTTTAAGAGGAAATTCAAAAAGATGTTAGGGTATTGGTCGTATGCAACACACAAAAACATTTTTTTTATATTTTTCTTTATCAAAAACACAAACATTACATTTAATCACAATTAAAGTCATATTAGTCAAATTCTTAAGGCTTTAATAAATCAGCTATTAAATCCCAGAATATATGTAGAAACGTGTTCTTACATTTTCATGAGAAATACAACATGATTTTATTTGTCCTTCAGATACTTGACTATATACCAATTAAAACATTAAATTCATTTTTTTCTTTTTGATTTTATAATTCAATAACATATTTAAAACACACACATCCCTCACTTTTTACCATGTTTACTCACACCCATAATTACATGTTTACAAAATATATGAACTCAAAATAAACCAAACAAAACACTAAACAATTTAATTATTTACAAATAAACCCAAAACAGTCCTGGAATTGCAAGGAAGGCATTCTGGAGTTGCAGGAACAGGGCAGCGCGTCTTCTCCACGCGCGGCCGCCACAAGAAATAACAGGGGACGGGGGATCTGGCTTGGCTTCCTCCCTTCTTCTCTTTCTCGCCGGCGGTGACCTGCAAAACAAAAGGAACGCAGCAAGCACACATGTTCTCGGTCTTCTTTCCTTTTAGATTTGTTTCACTACAGATCGTTTTTTTGTTTCACCTTCTTCTCCTCTGCTTCAGATGGCTGGTGACAAAGAGGAGGGAAGGACGAGAGAGGGGCAAGCAGATCAGGGAGTGACTGCCCTCAGAAACCCGCTGGAACGGATAGATTCCGACCCCTCTTTCTTCTTTGGTCGGCGATGAAGCAAGCCGAGGTCTGCAGTTGAGAGGGAAATGGGGACCCCTCTACCCGTTTTCTTTCAGCCTTGACGAGCTGGCCCAAGATAGGGACTGAAGAGGAGCGGCTGAGGGTCTTGGCCGAGAGAGGGAGATTCTAATGAGGTCAAGACACGGGGCTGTGAGTGGGAAACGTGGGAAGGAGAAGGATGAGCCGACTGTCTGTGGGGAGGGATCTGGCGATGGAGATAAGAGAGTGAAGGGGTTCTGTTCTGTCAAGAGAAGGGGGGGAAGCGGCGGCTTCTCTTTGGTTTTGGCTGGATGCTCTAAGGCGGCTAAAGGGGGGGTGGCTCTGATTTTAGAGATTGAGAGGCAGACAGCGGGGAGAGACTGCCGAGAGAGGGAAGATGACAGGAAAATAGGGTAGCCGGCTGTGGTTGAAGAGAGTGAGGGGGAATATCTTGGCTGAGAGAGGAGAAGATCGGGAAAAGATTGGAAAAAAAAAAAACTAGGGGGACTTGAGCGGCTGGTCTTTGGGGAGAGTCGGCGGAGAAGGGAGAAATAGCTTTAGGTTTAGGTCTTTTTTTTGTTACCCTAATTTTCTCTTAACAAAAATTGCTCTCCTTTTCAATTTTTCTCCCCCACTGTATATATGGCTGGATGTTCACTTATATAGAAAATCTCTACACGTGATATTTAAGGAAATATTGCAATAATTATTGCAGAGATTGTCTTCTATAACCAGCACCAACAAATCATATATATATGGTATCTTATATTGCAGTGATTATTTTCCATAACCAGCACGAATCAAATCATATATATATATATATATATATATATATATATATATATATATATTATTTTATATTGCAGTAATTATATATGATTCAATAATTATCTCCTTGACATATTGCTTCCTTGATATTAGCCATGATGCTCTATGTTATCGCCACATGTAAACCCTTATTTTTTATTTCTATTTCTATTTTTTTATTTTTTATTTTTGAAAAATTATTAAAACATAGGTCAAAAATTGGGTAGCAACACTTCTCATTACATTTACTCATTCATTCCCCAAACAATCTCATAAGGTTCATTACAAAATTAATAATCTAGGTATCCCCGTATGAAAACCAACAATCCAGTATTCTTTCATGACCATCAATTACTCCAATAACCCATACTGGTTACTAATTAATCCGATATTACCATTCGGAAGCCAATAATCCGGTATTTCTTAATGAATATCAATCAATTCAGTCAACCTATTTTGGTTGCCAATCAATCCGGCGTTCCCATTCGGAAGCCAATAATTTAGTATTCTTTAACGAATACCGATCAATCTGGTTAACCCATCTTGGTTATCAGTCAATCTGGCATTTCCATTTAGAAACCAATAATTCGGTATTCCTTAATGAATACCAATCAATTCAGTTAACCCATCTTGGTTGCAAATCAATACGACATTCCCATTCAAAAGCCAATAATCTGGTATTCCTTAACAAATACCAATCAATCCGATCAACCCATCTTGGTTGCAAATCAATTCAGCGTTCTCATTCGAAAGCCAATAATTTAGTATTTCTTAACAAATACCAATCAATCCGGTCAATCCATTTTGGTTGCCAATCAATCCTTACTTCATGTATATATATCTTTCTATGTCTACTAACAATATCACAATCCATTTTTTTTTAGATCAACTAATTTTACACATAAAAGTAGCAAAAAAAATTTAAAGAAGAAATTCTACAAGGTACCGAGTACCTACCTGCAGTTTGACTATGAGCGGCTCCACCAGCGTGTTAAATCACCCCAACGATCTCCCCTGTATTGACATGTTTTTCAATTAATCATTATTTTCACATAAAAACATACTCCTTATTCATTGTAGCATTCATTATAATTATATTCGAGTTTTTCATCCATATTTTTGATCATTAAATACACAAGAAAATCAACTTAATTACAAAAAATTTCACGATTCCTTCCACTCTTACCAACTTTACACAATTCCATGAAATTGCAAAAATTACAATTTCTCTAAAATTTTGCAATTTCATCCTTATAGGCCCAACCATTCAATTACTCAATATTTTATCATTTCATTACTTCAACTCAATCAAAATCAATATTCATAGAATTTATAGCACAATGAATCAATACACACATTTATAGCACAATGAATGGACAATATCATAAATGCATAATTTCCTATTTAATTCTTTATATGGTCAGCCCCTATAGGCTTCTTACCTATCACTTTTCTTCATCATCCTTTTATGATTTCACTCCTATAACAACCTACAAAGGTCCTAGAAGCTCAATTTCAAAGAAATCTTTGTTTCCCCAATTTCATCTCAAGAACCTTAATTCAACTTTTGCTATTTTTTGTTCAAAATCTACTAAATCTTATTCAAATTAATATAGATGGTTTCCAAACATCTAACCTGGTTCCAAATTTTTTTTGAAAGTCGACCCATAAAGAGTTTCCCAAAACCCTCTCTTTTCAGTCCTAAACCTTACTTTCTAGCCCTTTTAAATGAAATAAATGAAGAAGAAATGAAATGGCCCTTTCCTCTCTTGCTGCATATCATTGGGTTATAACAGGGACAATAGCCAAAATGGTCTTACCAATTGTAAATTAGTCTAGCCGTTTTAAAAATGGCTAGACTATATTAGCTAATGAAAAAATATGCATTTTCAGCCATAAATTCTTATTCTTTTATCTTCTTAACTCCTTTTCTTTTTCTTATTTAATTACATTACACCTCAATTTCTATTATATTATTATTTTTTATTTATCCTGGGGTTTACATTTTTCCCTCTCACCAAAATTTCATCCTTGAAATTTAATTCATACATGTATCTAGAAATAACTCTAGATATATTTTCTTTATCTCTGACTTTTGTTCCCACATTATCTCTTTGATTTGAGAACTTTTCCAAAGTATCTTTACCATGAGAATTCTTTTATTTTGGAGTTCCTTCTCACTTTTGTCTAATATCAAAATTAGATGTATTTTTAAAGTCAAGTCCTGCTTTATCTCTAGTGAAACTTGTGGCAACACTCAAGTATGGCCTTCGCCTTTTATCTACATAACTTTTCTTTCTATCCTGAGCTGTTTTCATTCTATCTTTTATAATCTTCATCTTTTCTATGGTAATTTGTACTAATTCTGGGCCAATTAATTTCTTATCACTGACTCCTTCCTAACAAACCGGAGTTCGACACTTTATTCTACACAAGGCTTCATAGGGAGCCATGCCCACGGTAATATGGTAGCTGTTATTATAGGTGAACTCCACTAATGGTAGGTGATCCTCCTAGTTTCCTCTAAACTCCAATACACATGACCTTAACAAATCTTCCAAGGTCTAAATAAATCTTTCTGATTGTTCATCTGTTTGGGAATAAAATGCAGTACTTAGATTCAACTTTGTTCTTAGAGAACGCTAGATACTTGGCCACAATCATGATGTAAACCGAGGGTCTCGATCGGACACTATAGATACTAGAACATTATGTAATCTTACTACTTCATTCATATACATTCTTGCCAGTTTGTCAACTGAATCTGTCATCTTTATAGGAAAGAATAAAACACATTTTGTTAACCGATCTACAATAACCCATATGGCATCATCACCCTTTTTTCTCTAGGTAATCTAGAAAAAATCCATTGTAATATTCTCTCATTTCCACTCAAGTATCAAGAGTGGTTATAGCTGTCCAATAGCCTTTTGATGCTCTATTTTCATTAGTTGACATACCTCACATTTAGCCACATATTCTGCAATTTCTCTTTTTATGTTTCTCCACTAATAAAACTTCTTCAAATAATGATACATCTTAGTACTACCAAGATGCATCGCAAGTTTGGATTCAAGAGCCTCGCTCATCACTTCACCCTTGAGGTTCTTATCATTAAGCAAATACACTCGTCTTCCTATTGCTACCATTCCATCCTCTGCAAATTGAAAAAGGGAACCTCAATCCATTCCTTTTTCTTTTTCACTATCTTTCTCATTTTTACTTCCTTTAATTGAGCTTCTAATACTTTATTTTTTAGTACAGATTGTAATTTAAGTTGAGCTAATAACGACCCTTCAGGTCCTATATCCACCTGGATATCCATCTTCCTTAACTTTACTACTTCTCTTCCATCCTAAGTGTCATAACCTATTTTTGGGTTCTTCCCCCCAAATTTACCTTTTTCCATTTTAAAAAAATAAAAATAAAAGTATAATAACAAGAAGAATGGTAACTTGGTAAAATCAGGTTGATGAGGGTTTCAAATATGCAGAAGAATCAAGTTGGAGTTTTGGATAAAATTGTGAGCCTAATCATATCATATTGTACTCAAGATTGAAGAGACAATGATGATTCAAGGTCAAATTAAATGATTGTTGGATGAATCTGCATAGAAATCAAGTCTAGTGACTTAATTAGATTTTTAATAGGTCAGTTTGATTTAATCATAGGCCAAATTAAAAGATTTAATTAGGTGCAAAGATATAATTATACTTTTAGTGGGTTAAATTAAATTTATTAGGGACTTAATCGATAAAAGCTTAAGTTCAGGAGCCTAATTTGGGCTTAATCAAGAAGATTGAAATTTTAATGGACCAAACTCAATTTTTATAAAGTCTGTTTCATGTTAGCCTATCAAAACACCTCAGAATTGACTCAAATTTCATATTATGGTTATTTGGGGTGGGAATACATCAATTATAAATTCTCAACTCATTCAAGCATTAATTTCTTAGGGTTCGAGATTCGGATCAGAAATGAGTTATGTTTATGTAGGATCGAAGACCCATTACTTATTTTAATGAGAAGTTAAGTGGAGTGACTTTGAACTGTACCACTTATAATAAAGAATGTATGCTTTAGTAAGAACACTTGAGACATGACAACATTACTTGAGGCCAAATGAGTTTGTAATCCATTCAGATCATGAGTATTTGAAACATCAGAAAGGACAAGGTAAGTTGAATAAGAGACATGAAAAATAGGTTAATTTATTGAGACTTTTCCTTATATAATCAAGTATATATATAAAAAAGAACATAGTGGTCGATGCTCTTTCGCGTATGTATGTTCTTATAAACACTATGAGTATTGGATTGCTAGGATTTGAATATGTGAAGGCATTATATGCTAATGATTTTGACTTTTCCAAAATATATAATGCATGTGGACCTTCAACTTTTGGTAAGTTTTATTTGAAGGATGATTATTTGTTCAAAGAGAATCGATTATGTATTCTTACTAGTTCTTTGCATGGATTACTTATTTGTGAAGCACACGAGGATGGTTTAATGGGTCATTTTAGGGTTTCAAAAACTTTAGATGTATTGTATGAATATTTTTATTGGCCAAAGATGAAAAAGGGATGTGCAACAAATCTGTGAACAATGCATTACTTGTAGAAAGATAAAATCTAGAGTACAACTACATGGATTGTATACACCATTGTCTGTACCCACTGAACATTGAGTAGATATCTCTATGGACTTTGTTTTAGGTTTACCTAGGTCAAAGAAAGATAAATACTTTATTTTTATTATGGTTGATAGGTTTTCTAAGAAGGTGCATTTCATTGTATGCTATAAGACTTATGATGCATCTCATATTGCAAACTTGTTCTTTAGAGAGATTGTATGTTTGCATGGCATTCCTAGGAGTATAGTTTCAGATCAAGATGTTAAGTTCCTTAGCTACTTTTAGAAGACTTTGTGAGGAAAGTTGAGAATTAAACTCTTATTTTTGACAACTTGTCATCCTCAAATAGATGAGCAAACTAAGGTAGTTAATAGAACTTTATCCCAACTTTTGCGTGTTGTTATTCAAAAAAATTTAAAAAGTTGGGAAGAATGCTTGCATTTTGTTGAGTTTGCTTATAATAGAACTATACATTTGACCATTGACTTTTCTTCTTTTGAAATTATTTATAGGTTTAATCCATTAACACTTATAGACTTAATTCCTTTACCTTTGAAAGAAATAGTAAGTTCAGATGGTGAAAAGAAGGAAAAGATGATGAGAAGAAGGCAAAGATGGTGAGACAATTCAATGAGGGATTTCGAATGCAAATAGAAAAAAGAAATAGGTTTAACGCTTCTAAAGCAAATAAAGGGCATAAACATATTGTTTTCCAAGCCGTTGATTGAGTTTGGGTACACATGCATAAGGAATGATTTCCTAACCATAGAAAATCAAAGTTACAACCTCGTGGTTATGGTCCATTACAAGTTTTAGAGAGGATCAATGATAATGCCTACAAAGTTAATCTTACAGGTGAGTATGGTGTTACTGCTACCTTTAATGTTGCTGATCTTACTTGTTTGACACATGTTTTAATTTGAGGTTAATTCCTTTTGAGGAGAGAAGGAATGATGTGGATCAGCTTGTGAACACCAAAGACCCATTACATGTTCCAAATTGGCCCATCACAATGTCCAAAACAAAGGCGTTGAAAGAAGCACCAAATTAACCGATTGTGTAAGTTTTAGTCAAGGCTGAACTTGAGGATCCTTTGAAGCATCAAGAGGAGGTCTTAGTACATTTAATTCAAGAGGGGCCCAATCCACCCTTATTTGGGCCATGGAGTTTTGACAATAAGGTTGCCAATTTTGTATTAGTTTTGGCCAGCCTTGTTATGTGATATTTCCATGTGTTCTTTGGAGTCCTAACTAGTATTGGATTTTCCATTATATATGGGAACATTGATTATTTTCTTTAAATATTATGATTTATTATTTTTATTTTATTTTCTTGTTGGGTGAAGAGAAAACATAGCAAGGGAAACAAAGGAATCCAAGCTGACTTAGGAAACACATGGTTGACATAGTCTTCTTGTTGTGCAAGAAGAATAATTCAATAACTTAATTATATTCCCTAATAATAAAAAGATACCAAAAGGTGGCAAAGAGGAACATTAAATGTAGCATTCTTTTCCTCCAGAAAGAAGGATAAATACAAGGCAGAGATCAGAATCTTATTCTAACTTGGAAACTAAAAAGGCGACAACTTCTCCTTTTGGTTCCTAAGATTATTAGGCAGCATTATAAGCTATAAATAAGTTTTATATCAGACCTACAATGTTTTTTTTTCTTTTCTTCTCATGACAGATAAAGACTTAGGACTTATAGGCTTCATTTTTATTTTGTTAGCTATAACCCAAAGCTTGTTTGAGCTTAATTAATACTTTGTTTTCAGCTAGGATCCAAAGCTTGTTTGGATTAGGGTTTGGGCTTACTATTAAAGGTTTTTGATTAGTTTTTGTAAGTGGATCAATTCAACCCATAAGGGTAGATCCATTAGGGTTAATTTTTTAGAACTATTTAAACACATGTAAGCCTAAATTTCAGGAGCCATAGAAGAATAATACTTTTGAAATTTTTAGTTTTAACGTGTGAGAGAGCTTCTTATATTTTTTGGTTTCTGAACGAACTGAATCTGACTTATTAAAGATTAACTGGCTTCATAGTGTCATTCAACTTTATTCCAATAGTATTGGTGCCTTGAAACATGTTTCCATTATGTCACACTCCTATCAGATCTCTTTTGACTTTTCGGGATCAGATCTTAATCTTGATTGTGGGTTGTTTGACCACGTGATCACGAGGTTTGTATCATAAAATGAATTCTAAATTAACACCAATAAAAATTAAAACATACAATCAACAACCATAATTTTCTAAAAATGGCTCTGATAGCACTGCTGGGTTTCTAAATATCATACATACATTGACAATAATAAGATAAAATTATTTGAGACTCTTTAGGATCCTATTAGATAGATTTAGAGTTGTTTGAGGATTTATTACCTGAAGATCTGATCATTTTTTTACTTTTGAATAATTCTATAAAAGCTGGGTTGTCACAAACCACAAATTGTTTAATTTTTTGGCCTCTAACAATAATTTACACGAGCTACCAGTTACAAATCTTTTAAATCCCTATCTAGGAGAGAGAGATAGCTATGCCTAGAGTGCTAGCTTTTTATTTTGTGACTTATATAGTTTTTCTGTCTAACATACAACCAACATAAAAAGAGAGAGGCATAGCTTACTATTTATTGGAAATTTTGAAAACACCTATAATTTGGAAAAATCTCAACTTGCCCCTTGAACAATATCCATATATTAATTTAGAATAATTTTAAAAATTAACTCAATTAAGTCCTTACTTGATTTTTCTAGGTCTAGAAATATAATCCCTATATGAATTATATTCTAGTCCTTAATTTCTAAAATATATTTTAATCAAGTCATACTTAATCAAATCATCCCAGTTTAATTTCTCACTAATGATTCTTAATGTATGTGACATGTTAGGTCTTAATATGTTTAACTTAACCTTTTAGTGATCAGTTTCTCAGTATAATTAATATCCTTTCATCAATAATGTTTCAATTTAACATTAAAGCATGTAATATGTCTGTCATGTTAAATCATATTTGTTCTCTACATAATAGTAATTGATCGTTTGAATAATATTTGAAACTCTTTTCAAATCTCATTTAATCTTGGCTAAGGATTTCTCAGTTAATACTATTTGAGAACAGATGAAACATTTTTCCTAATTTATCTAGGATGATGAATCATCTCTTGATCACTCAAGTACCTTCATATAGTTCATGTTATACCCAATGTCTGCTTCTTTGTTATCTCAATTAAGATAATATGTAATAGGATCAAAGTATAATATTTTTTATATAAGATAATTTAGTGATCTCAAGTATAAAGATTACTTACACAACTATCACGTGAGCCTTTCTATAGATATAAGTGATCTCTCTATATAAAATTCTCATGTGGGTCACTTCATATTAGTTCTAGGTATCGTTTATATCTCAGCTTATGAGAACAATTGTTTCCTTTCATAAAGGAAAGAATATAATATGTACTAATCTTTACAACTCTAATAAATGACCAGAATTTAAGAAAGCATCAACCAAGAACATCTTAGGAACAATGCTTTGATGCAATATGAATCCTATAAATATAACAACTTTATAATTTTCTTTGCAAAATATTTTTATCTCATAAACTTTATCTTTACTCTAGATTCATAAATCAAATATTAGATTCATTAATCTAATATTATATGGATACTAAAGATAAATTAAGCTTTTATTAATAATAAATATTTATTTACATTAATATAATAATACCACGTGTAACTAACGGATTAACTATAAGACATATTAAACTAACAAAAATGATCATCCTAAGTATTTCTTACCAAAAGATTTATGTTTTTTTTTCATCTTATTGAACAAAGAAATAGACCTAAAAGAGTTAGGTTTGATCCTAGAAATAGGGATATTGTTGTCTCTGGTGAAAAGTTTAGATTCCAACTTGAAACTAGAGGAAGTATTAGGGGATAAGGGTCCATCAAACTAAGGGTCTGTTTGAGATTGTGGTAGCGGTGGCGGTTCAAAGTGCTTTTCACTTAGAAATATATCAAAATAAAGTTTTTTTATTTTTTAAAAATTATTTTTGACATCAACACATCAAAACGATCTGAAAACATATATTTTTTTCATTTTAAGAAAAAAAAATCAAAACAAACACTCGTCAAGTCTCAGAACTAAATGAGGGTGGAACCCTAACGTCAACCTATAGTAGGGGGGGAAATAGTTCTTCTTGTTGGAGAAGTTCTTCTTTTGTTATTACTAGGGAACCTTAAAGGAGAGAAAGGTTGTCTCGGGCCTTTAGGATGATACCCCTAACACTTTATGTGCAGAGGACGTGACATTTGTCAGTAGTTAGCAGCTAGGAGAGTTTCTAACTCAAATGTCTTCCCAGGATAAGCGTATCAGCTAACCAACTTTGGGCTCTGCCCAAGGTCAATTTGCAATTACAACCCTTTTTTACATGTATACATTAAGGTATTCCTTTCCTCTCCAAAGATTCATGAGGGAAGTTTCTAGATACTACTAATTGGGTCCAAGCCATCTACACCCTAATGGGTTGATAATTTTATCCGTATTTGATAAGTTTTATAGGCTCGTTAGAATCGAGCATACAGTTAATGTCTTTAGGACCTATTACCATGTATGGAGAATGCTCAAATGAGGAGAAAATATATGCTATATTGGCCTCAATCTCAACTGAGTATGACGTTAATAGAATGGACAGAGGGCATTACCAGGATATGCTACAAAATATGAAGTTTACTTATCCCTTGTTTTCCTTACCAGTCAGGACTGAAGAAGAGATAGAAAGCGACCCCATAACTATAGATGAACTCTTTGTTCTTGAGGATATTGTTCCTGAGGAAATAACGGTGAGAGTCAATACTCCTATAAAAATGAAAGTTGGGGGAAACTGTTCTTTTTTGGCTAGGGGTCAGACAAATCTGACTCTTTCTAAAGTAATTGCGGGTGCTATTGCCCGTTTCAAGAGAAAAGGAGTCTCTATCCCTGTGGAGACTGGTATGTTATCCTCATTTATGGAGGCTATTATGATGAAAATTCCTTTACCCCCCCCCCAATCTCGATTATATAGGTTGCAGATGTTGGGACCTCTACCTAGGGTATTTTCGAGGGAGCTGAATAGAGGTTTGAAGATGCTTTTGCTGCCTTTGCTATTAGTCAAGCTCTATTTACTTTCCTCGCCCTAATTAAGGAGGAGAGGGAGGTTATGGAGGCTGTCATTAGTAAGAAGTCTGGCTTGGGGGAGACTGGACTTGAGGTGGTGAGGTAGTCATAGAAAATTCTCACTATCCCTTTAGATATTTTGATGATGTCTAATGAGAGCTACAACCACTATTTATCTTTGACTGGACAAATGGCTTTCAATATAAGAATTTTTTTTATCTCACTCCTTTATTTTTATGGTTTTTTATTGTTGTTTTTAACAAACTTGTATGACGGATGTCAATTCAAAGAGGCATTGAATATCTGAAAGAAGCTAGATGAGGGATGTCATCGCCAAACACATGACAAACCAGACTGCCTTTTAAAGGCTAAGAGATGAGAAGGTTGTCATGGAGGTAAAATTGGCAGCCTTAAATGCGGCCTTTGGGAAATAGAAAGAAGATATAAAAGGTGTTGTCCTTCAACTTAGCTTTATTGAAAAACAGCTTTCTTTGGCTTACAAGGAAGCAGACACCCTAAAGTAGAGGATGATGGAGTTAAGGGCATCTAAAGATGCTCTGCGGGTTGAGCTCTAAGCTGCTAGAGATGAAGTACAAAGCTCTCATATGAGATTGGAAGCTTAGAGGAACTCTCTCTCATGTGAGATTAAAGGCTTGAAAGAACTCTCCTAAAGAGTTTTAAGAGGTTTTTGGAGGGTCTGCAACTTTATTCGAGATGGTCGGGGACAAAATCTTCCTCACCAAGTTCAACTTGTAATTCTTCAACCAGTCAAGAGGAATGCTGATGGACATCAGTACTACCTTTCATATAGTCCCAGTGCCTAATTTTATTGATGTGTTTCTTGCTAGGGCTGCAATTACCTAACGTAAGGAATACCTTGTTGAAGAGCCAAGCCTATAAATCTAAGCTTCAACCCCCAAACTCCTCTAGCCATGTAAACAACCTTGGTCATATGGGGTTTATTCTTGTAATGTTTCTCATTTTATGAATATTCTTTTATTTCATTTCTATATTAACTTGTATATTTTGTAGTAAAAATCACCTTAAAAGAATCTTTAAAAGTTTGTATAAGTCCAACACTCATACTTGAAAAAATATTTAGGAGGAGATGCTCTAGATATATTATGTTGGTCTAACACCTATACTTGGAAAAAATCTTGAAAGTATTTCTATTCAAGTTTGGGCAATATTTGAACTTTCTAACCTTATTAGGATTTGCCCTTGCCTAGAAATGAAAAGAAATCTAGGTTGCATGTATATCTTTACTTGTTTGAATAAATTTTGAATGGATCATTAAGATGCCCCTAGGATCACATGGTGATTGGTGCTATTGCAATGTAGAGATGAATTCAAATCTTTTAGGGAGTTATGAGGTTGTCATCTTATAGAGATTGCGTCAATCTCATCCTTAAAAAGTGTGAAATCACACTAAGAAGACAATGTCAATCACTTCTAATATAAATTTTACAATCGCACTAGGGTGACAAAGTTGATTCCTTCCAAGGTAAACTGTGCAATCGCACTAGGAAGATTAAATCCATCCTATCCTTGGAAGGTTGTGAGGTTGTGGCCCTTAGATATTATCTAGAGAAAATAGAAATATTGTTATTTTGAACAAGTTGATTCACATATAAGAAACTTACACTTTTAGCCAATAACTATGGTATATTTTTATTTTCCTTTGAGGTATAATCAAATCGATGACTTGGATATCCAATTTATGTTGAGATCCTAGTCCTAATTTTAAGTGAGGAGAAATCGAAGTTTCTCCACTAGGTGTCTTCTAAGTAGACGACTCCTTTTTCATTGGACAGTTGCCAGAGGGACTTCACATGTTTTTTGATTTGTACCACCACTCCATTTGAACTCGTTGAAGGCTTTCAAGCTCTCGAGGTTTCTATAATGTTCATGAAGTCGATAAAAAGTATAGCCCAAATTTGCCTATCTCACCATGTCCTCGAACAAATAAGAGAAATCATTTTGACTTAGAGCAACAAACATGCTGCATAGCCTTATGAATTTCTTACAAAAAGGTGCACATCTAGCATTCACAGTAGATTATGGTTTCCAAACTAATTTGGAACATTCTTAATTAATTATAAAAGTAGTCTTTCTTGTTAAAAGAAACTTTATAGATACCATGAACGAGATCATAAAAATGCGCACCATCCTCCTGGTTAAGTAATGTTATAGCTTTGCAGAGCTTTTATTGGTTGATATACTGGTGCTAAAACACGATACAATTTTAACAGTGAGGTCATTGACAACCATGTTAGAGGCTAGTTCTAGGTTATTTTACTAGCTCGTTGGGCTTGACTATTCATTTGAATGGCTAGCACTACCTTAATGAGAAGTCAAACATGATTGAAGGGTTGATAATGTTCTAATAAAATAGTCATGTCATGATTGTCTATCATTGATAGTGATTAAGAATGTCAAAAACCACCACTAGAAGGACAATTGATGACTCTTTTATCAGGTTTCAATAGACGGTTATATGTTGGATAATCAATTAATCCTTGATTCTAGCAATCTGGTCCATTCTTCTTAGCCAAGATGGCTGGTATCCTATACTTGGTGCCTAATAAGCCAAGATGGTAGGTGATGTTATAACCTAATTTTGGTCCATTTGCTTTTAATTTAATTTTACAGGGATTAAAATTTAAAATTAAAAGATCAGGGATTTATTTCGATGAAAAATGTGATTTGTTAACTTGTGGGAAAATTGGAACTACAATGCATTTTTGTCATTTTCTCTTTATCATCATCAAGATAATGATGGTTATCATTTTTTTCAAATTTGATTCTTAATCAAATTTCAATTTTTTTAAAATGAATTTATTTGAGACTTTGTTTCTCATATGCTATAGAACTTTTATATTATAAATACAAATCCTGATACATAAAAAATAATAATAAGAGGAGACATTACCAGAAAACATAATAGAGCACACGAAACAATATAAAAAACCTAAACCTATTTTTTAGCTAGTGTGCCAGCTCCCCTCCGCAAGCTACAGCCCCCTATCATTGGGAAAGAGCTAAAAAAGACTAGAGCCCATCTTTTTTCTCTCCCAGTCACTGGCCACCAGCAAAGGAAACTAGCACTACTAAAAAAGGGGACTATTAGCATCTGATTTTAGCAACGGATAATTCCGTTGCTAAATTCAGTAACGGATTTGCAACGGATTGTATATTTATTAATTTTTTAATATTAGCAACAGACTTTAGCAACGGAAAATCCGTTGCTAAAAACAACATTAAACTTGCAACGGATTATCCGTTGCTGATTGAAAAAATAAATATTTAAATCTTAATCTAAAACTAAAATTACACAGACCGTTGATGAAGTATTTAGCTATGACAATCTCAACCGTTAATTAGCAATCCTGAACTTACACTCTCTCCCCTTCAGAAACGTAAACAGAGCAAATAAACAAACAACCCAGAAAATGCTAATTAACTTGCAGTGAATCTCTTCATCCCCTTCGTCCCCTGATCATAGCATCCATGACAAGTAGAAAAACAATTAACTTAGCACTCTCTCTTCATCGATCTGATTTTCCTTTGTCCCTAACATTTCTCTTCATCTTCTTCTCATTCGTCTCCAACATCTCTAACAGATTCAATCTTTCTTCGTAAACCATCAGAAACACAAACCCATGGAAACATCCCACTATACCCATCATTATCACCATCGAACATCTTGATTTACCCCCACTCTTTGTATTTGGGTTGGGTTTTGCATTATTTTCTTCAATAATTTAGGTAATTAATTTTAGGAATTAGTTGTTTCTCTGTTGCAATTAAACTTACACTTAAAAGTTTTTACCTAACTTTTCCAATCTCAGGTGTTCTTCTGCCGTGTAGATTGCATCTTGCTCGCCCAGAACTCAAGAACACAGGTAACAAAAAAAATTTTATCGCTAATTTGAATAATGGTTTTAGGCTATTCATTCGATAAAATAAGGGTTTATGAACTGAGAATTGTAGTCAGTGCAAATTTATTTATGAACACAAGTTAATCAATAGGTTTCTTGAATCTTTAACAGACTGAGGAAACTTAAACATTTCAAATATTAATGCAAGTTTAACTAAATTTTTATAATATGAATATTATTTTTATTCCATTTTTTATTAGTGATATAATTATTTTTAATATTAATTTATGTTGGTTTATATATTCTACAACTTTTAAAATATTCATAAATAATTAATTAAACAAATTAAAAGTTATTTTAATAAATAAAAAAAATTAATTTAATAAAATTAATATACTCAGCAACGGAGAACTCAGCAACGGATTCTCCGTTGCTGATTGTGAATAATTCATCAATCAGCAACGGACAATCCGTTGCTGATTCACAAAATTAGCAACGGATTTATCCGTTGCTGATTTGGCAGCAACGGAAAATCCGTTGCTAATATATGCAACGGATTATCCGTTGCTGATTGTAAGCAACGGAATTTCCGTTGCTGCCAAATCAGCAACGGATAAATCCGTTGCTAAAAAATCAGCAACGACAAATCTACATCCGAGATTTGCCGTTGCTGATTTCGTTGCTAAATTATTTTAGCAACGGATTTAAGTATTAATTGCAACGGAGAAGTTAGTTGCTAATTCCTATATTTTTTAGTAGTGTAGTGACCAAGCCTCCCTCAGCCGACTACCAACAACAACAGAGAAGTAGCACTCGAAGACCCAACGGTTCCAATCGCATGTAGCTTCAAAACAGAGAAGAGTTTTCCTCAGAACTCAGCTGCAGCAGTAACCTCTTCTCTTCGGTCCAGCACTAATTAGAGTAACACCAATATCGCAGTGCAGCAATAGTAGTAGCCAGATCCTTCCTCTCAGAGCAGCAATAGTAGTGGCAGCACGGAAGTCGGACACTCTCTTGGCCTCCATTGAAGCAACGTCTGGAAGTTCTTCCTCGAGCGAGCAACCCTGTCTCCACCGTGAATAGCAAGTTGGATTCTCAACCCGTGACCAACAGCTCCATTCCCCTTCCATAACGGCGAGGAGCAACATAAACCAGAAAGGAAAAGGGGAGAGAATATAGAAAAAAAAGGAGATCAGGGAGAAAGGAGAAAAAACAGAAGAACGAAGGAAAGGTTGAGATGTTTGCCCAACCACCGGTCTCCAGCGTCATCCGGTCGTCTCCCTCGACTTTGCTTCCAGCAGCAGCACGCCCAGGTAAGCTTCCTTCCCTGCTTGCTAAAATAATTAACATGTTATTGTTGCATGCATGCGTGCAACAGTGGTTAGCCGGGTCACTGCTTGGGCCAATGACCAGGCTGGGCTGCTGGATCTAGCCTAACCCGCACGGCTAGGCTTGCGGTTAAGCAAGACCCAGCCCCTAAAAAAAAAATAGTTTTTTTTTTTAATTCAAATTTTATGGGTTTATTCATTGACAAGAATACTATACTTTTTTGGGTTACATAATATTTACCAATGTCAGAGTTGGAAATATTTGTAGTCAAATATTCACTGATGCCAGAGTCAGGAATATCCTAGGCAGACCATGAAAAACATAATACTACAAACTCTTAGCAATTTAAGACAAAACTAGCAATGCAGTCTGCATCAGGTAGGACGCTAAAGGGGTGATAATATCTTCATTTTCGCGTAACCAGTCCCGTATCATAGAATCTCTGTTAACCAGTTAGGGTTCCTAGTGACCATAATACTAAGTGGCGACTCCTTAAGCTAGACATTTTCCCCCAAAAAACAAGATGTTAGATATTTGTTCATTTTCAAACAAGAAGCTTTTAATCTATCGCCGTGATATTTGAGTGTAATAAGTGACTTGTGCTTGCAAAAATCTTTTTTGATAGCTTCGAGGACTCTCCAATATTTAAATAAATATCATTTTAGAGAAAAAATACAATAATATTTTAAAAATAGAAACTTTAAAAATATATATGCTAAAAAAATATTACAAATGAAGAGATTATTACCATATAACTGACATTGAACTAGTATAAAATATAGTGTAACAATCTCAGGTGCAACTATATAGCACATATTCATAACAATTAGAAGAGGTAAATCAGTTGCTCATGGAACAATTAGTGTAACTAATATGGGTAGCTTTGGTTGGAGGCAAATTAGTCGTCAAAGATTAGTTTCCCCTAAAAGACTGGGGATTATGGAGCAATCTATAACTGCTTGATTTTAGCTAAACAACCAAGCACATATTTTTTTTTTTTTGAAGGTGGTAATATTTAAAGAAGATATTATTAGTTTTATTTTTCATTTTTGTCTCCATCATATTGATGTCGACATGTGATAGATTAAGCTTCCGATAGAAAGATATGTTTTCAACAGCACTAGTTTCCTGAATATGATTTTGTATGGATGAGTGATCACTACCATCTCCTGTGATCGATGGTGGAAGCTCTATTTATGGTCAAATTAAGCTCTCATGTTAAGCGTTTAATAATAAGAATTGATTGGGAACAACTTCTTGAATATAGGTACCAATATGGCCTTAAGCCAGTTGATACGTCTCAGGTCGGTATCAGTATTAGAAGGTGGAAGCTCATGAGGAACTAGTTTAACATGCGTATTTCCAATTGAGTTAGTTGATCTACTGTAAGGAAGGGTTGTTGATCCCGAATAACCCACCTGAGTATGAGCATCAGAAACCATAAAGTTGTCTTTTTTCCATAGTATTGTTCTTAGTAGCGCGCGTCCCTTCTTTGGTTAGTTGTCTTATAGGGATTCTTACTAGACACTATTTGAGTCCCAATTTATATGTTAGACTCGGTAGCCATCAACGACATTTAATGCATCTAGTACTGTTCAGCGTTGGGAGAGCTGTCGACGCCTGTTTAGTTGGGTTCTAACTAATCTGGTCATTTTTGGACGGTGCTGGGAAAGAAATATGACTAGATAAATGCTTTTCTTCAATTTCATCTGGTCTGGTGTTTGTTTGGTTCCTTTTCTAATGATTGAGTCGTATGTTAAGATGCCACGCTGTTGTGTGGGGATAGGGTTCTCATCTAATCCAATAGAAATGCCTTTGTGAGACACCCATGATGTTCTGCTCTCTTTTATCTTTAGTTATTGTGTCGACTGTTCTTCTTTATGGAATCAACTGAGTTCATGCTTCATTTCTTTGAAAAAAAAGCTTCTGAACAGCCCCTTCTCAGGTTTGGTTTGGATGTGGGTTTTCACTTATCCTGTTAGATTTTCATGTAAACAGGTGCTGGATTTTAAATTCTCTTAAAGCTTTCTTTATGAATTTGAACATATTTCCTTCTGTATTATCTGGATTGCATTTTTTTTTCTTTTGAAAGGACTGTTGAGCTAGCCTTTCGATCATCTACTGTCTAGATTGATTTCTGGTTTCATCCTTTTTCGTTTCCTTTCAAATAGGTGCTTGATTCTATTGTTTGCTTCTGTATTGCAATATGAGTTTAGAATTAAGGGCTTACTGTTTTTTTGTTTTCTCTTCTTTAGTTGAGGTCTATGGTTGTGGGTTCTTACTCCTGCACTTTGCTTGCGCGGGAAAGCCTTCTCAGACTTTGGTTCATGGCAGGTACCATTTGACTCTCTATCTGATTCCAGTGAACTTCATTGCATTGTCCAAATGTTTTTTCTTATCATTTTTGTTGCAGCAATTTACATTTAGTTCTTTTGTTTTTCTGTGGGTTGGTATACGCTTGATTCTGCTTGCCTTTTTTTGTTTGTTATGATATCTGGTTGATGTTTTCAATTCATTGTTGTGTTGTACTGGCCTTTCATGCTTGTTTAGGATATTGAAGTGTCTTGGTCACTCCTCTTTGTTGCTCTTGAATATATGATATATCTTTGCTTCTGCGTATCTGTTTTTGTGTTTTCTCTTCATGTTATGAATCTTTCAGACTCCTTTGGCTCTTTTTAAGGACTTGCAATCTTCATGGACATAAAGGAAAGAAAGAGAAGCTTCTTAATCACATTTTTTATAGTATAGATAGTTTCTTGGAATTGTTTTGTCATTGGTTAGCTTTCTTGCTTTGCTTGCCTCTTGATTTCCTGTTATGTGATTGCTGTGCGGGCAGGTGGTGTCTTTGCTTTTTACGTATGAGTTTCTTTGTGACTCTCTGGTATTTGTCCTTTGTCTCTCTATGTTGCTTCCCTTTTTATTTCTATTTTTCCTCACATGCTTTTCTGCTTATGAGTATTCAAAGGCTTAAACTGGCTCATGTTTTAACATGGTTTGGCCTGAAGGATTCTGTTGAATGTGTTTGCTGTTGTTGCAAACAACCTTTTCCAGGTTTGTCTTTGGTCACCTGTTTTTTTATTGCCATGTTGGTTATTGGTTTTTTTCCTCTGGAAATATAAATTATGTTTGCCTTTTTCTGCTTTTCATCGGTTACTATTGCTCTTTGCCTTTTCTACTCTCCATCAGTTTTCCATTTTAGCTTTGTTGCTTCAATCGCAATTTGTTTAGTGGTTCTCACCTTTATTGGTGTTCACTTGCACTAACTTCTTGGTTTACTTGAATAAATAAATCTTTTCCTCATTGCTTTACTTGCAGAGCTATTTTCCCTGCCTTTTTTACTTACTTTTTACTCTTTGTCCAGATTTTCTTGCAGACTGCTCGCTTTTCAGCGCACCCCCCCCCCCCCCCCCCCCCCCCCCCATTTGTAGCATCAAAGATTCAATTTAAAGGTTCTTTCTTCTTCTTCTTCTTCTTCTTCTTCTTTTTTATATATTTTCGTCTAATGCACCCTGCAGTGTATCTTTATACTTCTGTTTGAAACAGATTGAGAAGTGCAACCTCAAAAAACTTCATCAACTATGTTAATGAGACATGAGCATTAGGGTGCAAGGATTTTAATCATGACATTATAAGCTCATAAGTTATGGTTATGCAGTGATAGCGTTTGCCACCCTGTGATGTGCAGTTTACTTTTGTGTAAACACATGAAAGAAATAGAGCAGCTCTATTTTTTCCTTCAGAACCAGTTTCCTGTGATGGTTATTTATCTAAGCTGGAAGTATGGAAACAAGTAGTGTAATTTCTTGCCTTATGTCTTTTGGTGCCCTTCATTTCATAGCAAGGTGTCGGAGAGAACTGTACATGTGTTATCGAACTCAATTTTTTAGCTTTGTCATATGGGGATTAGATAGATTTGCACTTTTTCTGATATTTTGATTCTTTGCACTCTTGAATCTTTGGCATGCAAGGTTCTTAAGATTGTTTGTTCCAACCTAAGTCAGCCTCATGCCCTGCTCCAACAATTCTGAACTTCTCATTTTCCCATATGTTTAGAAGTATTTGCTTAATGGGGCCAAGTTTTTTGGTTTGGCTGACAAGAAAAATATGTCATTAACTCCCAACCCAGTTTAGAACGACCCAAATTTACGTGGTTTTTTCTATATCAGATTGATAGAGAGGTTGAGCTACTTTTTTCAGGCATTTTTTTTGTCTGAATTATTTAATTTCTTTTTAGCTTGGTATCAATATGTATATATAAATAAAAAGTTAATTTTTGTTTCTCATATCCTTGTGCTCTAAAAGACACAAGAAAAGGAGGCAAGAAACGTTTATCTTCTTAAGATGTCCTTGGCCATGATCTGAAACTCTTTATGCCTACCTCTACCTGCACCATACTGCTCAATGTCAAAGGCTACAACACCTCATGCCTGGATAAATAGAGAGTCTGTCTCTCCTCTCTAAGTAAATTGGTGGGCTTTGCCGCCTCTTGTCTTATCAATGATGTGCAGCATAGTTATCAAACTAAACAGGTTTCCTGGTCAAGAAATTAGATTTAGAATTTCATGAATTAACTCGGAAAAATTAAAAAATATATATTTAAAATTTTAATATTTTATATGAAAAAAATTAAAAAAAAACAATTCATGTAAATATATGTTCTATATGTTGTAAATAATAAAATTTAAAAGAATATTTTAAAAAGTTTTTTATTCCACATTGCAAAGATACAATATTATCTTTTAAGTTAAAGTATTTAAATCGAAATTTTTTTTATTTCATATTGAAAAAATATAACTTTTTTCTTGTGAACATAGAGTATATATATGAAAGGACTTTAAATTCCATATTAAAAGAATAACTTCTTTCTTGTGAACATAGAGTATATATATTAAAGGGTTTCAAGAGCGTGTTTGGCAGTGTGGTTGCGGGTGCTTTTCAAATAGTTTTTCGTGCCGAAATACATGCCAATGATGTTTTTTCATTTTTTAAAAATTATTTTTGACATCAGCACATCAAAACGATCCAAAAAGTACAAACCGCACTCAATTTTAGCAAAAAAAAAAAAATTTCAAAATTTGATGAAACGCAGTTACAAACGCAATGTCAAACGGTGCCCAAATCCCGTATTGAAAAGATATTATGTTATTTTTTTAATTTGAAGTATTTAAACTAAAAAGTTTTTTATCCAACATTAAAAAAACAAAAAACTTAACTGTTTTCTTGTGAACATAGAGTATATATACTAAAGGGTTTTAAATCCCACATTGAAAAAATAAAATATTTTTCTACTACTTATATAGTAAACTTTAAAAAGTTTAATAAACAACTAAAAAAATATAAAAAAAGAAAGGTATTGGAAAAAAACAACATTTGAAAAAAAAACATCGGGTCTCGTCCGGGTTCATCCAGGTCGCTCAGGTCATGGGGCGACCCGCCGGGTTGACCGGGTTTTGCTGAGTTGTTGCACTGGCCGGTCTTTTTTCTTACCCGGACCGGTTCAGCCACCGAGTCGACTTGCCGGGCCGGTCCGAGTTTAATAACAGTGATGTGTAGAGCTCTCTTCTTTCCGTTTTTGTTTTTGTTTTTCTTTTACAATATACAAATTGCTTATTATGAGCTTAGTTTGTTGATAAGCGTAGATTCATAAATCTGTATTAATAAAGATGAAAATCTGAAATACATTGGATCTACGTCGAGATTGTCTCTTAAAGATGAACTATGACCATTAGTCGCCAAAATATAATGAGTTGGCCAAGACCCGAGAATAGATTTCTTGGTGTGATCAATCATCTAAAAACTAAAAGACTGATCTTCGTATTTATTATAAAATTATATTTTATAATATCATCTTTAGCTTACTTTCTTTCTGTGAAATATGCCTTTGAATCATGAAACCGAAGGATTGTTCACACGATATGATATTTAATGGTAATTACTGATATTATTATTTTCCTTATACAATTTACAATGGCTCATGAAGATTACTGTAGTTTTTTTTTTCTTTTTAATGTTAATATCATAATATGCTCATTAGCTTTTAATTTTTATTTTTTTAAATAACAATTTGTTTTTCAATTTCATCATTTAATATTTGATTGGTTAAGAATTAATTTTTATAATTTTTTTCGGTTTACTTTTCATGGGACTATTCTAGTCTCACAACTCTAGTCATAGGTTCATTTGAGTTTATTTCAGTTAGTTTTTTTTTTGTTTTTTTTTATTAACTTTTTTTTTCAATTTCATCATTTTATATTGAGTTGTTTGTTAATTAAACTTCAAGAAAGGGTATGAAAATCACAGCCTTCAAAGACAAGTCTCGTATTTTGCTAATTTTGACATTCGATCATTCTGACTTGAATATCTTAAGTTAGAGAGATCCATTTGATGCAAACTTAATTTTTTTGGATTCCTGACTTAAAGACCTATCAACCTACGAAATATTAGCAGAAAAAAAGCTCATATGAGAGATATGATTTTTCTAAGACAGCCCATAAATTTTGCCAGCAGACAGGTTTTGTGAAGAAACAAATTCAACTTACTTAAATATAGATTGTCTACTTTGAAAATTACTATTTTTATTTTTTAGAAGGATACAAACGGATTAGAGGGATGCATGGATTAGGGTTTTCTATCACATAAAAAGAAAGAGAGAAAAAAAGAAAGAAAGAGAGGAGGCGGCAAAAAAGAAGAAGAAAACTCCATCATTTTCTCCTATACCCAAAATTAATGATATTCTCATATATTCTGTTCATTATTTTTTCGATAAACATGCAAGGTTAAGTTATTTTTCTTGGTTGAAAGGATACAGAAACCTTCAGATTTCAAAAACTATGAGATATATTCTATCTTTTCCTTTTAGTTTATATGATGAATATGAATGTTTTTCTATGCTTATTTTCTATGATTGTTTAGTTTAATTGTTAGAGCAGACTCTAAATTATTATTCTAAATCAATCTACTACTAAGTTTGCTATCAAAACCAGAGTTGTGATATTTAAACTTGTGAAGTGACTAGATTTAATAATTATGACGGATTTATGTTATTAATCTTAGAGAAAATATTCAATTAAATCAAACATAGACTGCAAACAATTATATTGTCTAGATTTACCAACCTATCTAGTTCTTAAGGCTGCCATTAAATTAAATTACCAGTGCGAACACTGTAGTTGTTTAATGGTTAGAGTTCTTACGCTGCAGATCGGTTAACTGACTAATATTAAGAAAATATAGATATTCAGAATATAAATTGACGTATCATTTGAATAATCAGTTTTGATTTCTGTAGGTAGATATTTACTTGAGACCAAGGTTTTTCTCTTAATAAGTTTTGGATTTATTTAATTTAGATTGATTATTTTATTGTGTTTACTTTAGCATAACTTAAATAACCTTAAAACCTCCGACTTTGAATTATTTAATATAAGGATCCGAACTAGATCTTCTTCGTGAAATCGACTCCTTACTTACTCTATATTAATTTATTTATTTAAATTAAAATAATTAATTTATATGACTATGCGATCATGACATCTCAACGTTTATCAACCAGATCTCCATTGACATCCCTGAAGCTTGCAGATGCAGGATTGTTTGATTACAATATTGGGTTCGGAATTTTTCATGTTTGGTACGGATAAGAATAAAAACACGTGGGTCAATTTTTGCAAGTTAGTGATTAGCGATCAGGTGACGTGGGAGATGACTCTAGTGGACTTGCATGCTTTGTTATTTAGCGCACGAGATCTTCATGTTATTCTGTCTTCGCTTTTCTGTTTTCTTTTTATTTATTTAATATAATAGTTATTTCTTTTAATAATTAAGCAGGGTGAGCCTTGCTAGGGTAGGGTGTCTTGGGATTTCTCGAAGAAAAATCAAGATCAAGTTTTTTGCCAGTTCATAACTGCAAGTCTGCAACCATTTCTACATATAAGTTTTTTCAAAAATAACTTGGGAATAATCATGATGTAGAATCACTCTCCTTTGATGAAGTGTTTTTCTTTTTAGTATTCACACATTTTCAATGGAAAAAATGAAGACCACACAAAAAAAGAAATATTAAAAAATTGTTTTATAAAACTTATTCCAAATGAAAATACAGAGGAAAATGCTCTAGAAAACTGTTTCTACCAATATTGATTAAAAAGAAAAAAAAAACACTTCAATTTCAGGCTTGTCTTTCTCATTGGTCTCTTCCCATTCGGTTTGATTCTACTCTCTCCCTATCCCTCTTCTTCTTCTTCTTCCTCTTCTTCTTCTCCTCCCTCACCTTCTTTACCGCTTTTGTTTGATCATTATCCATCCATGGAGCTTGAATCTTCCTGGCTCTTGCACGCTCTTTATGCCTTTTGTTTTATCCTTGTCTTCATCATCATCGTTTCTCCTCGTTTTGCTCTCTTTCTCTACTTGCTGCTACTAAAGCTGTGGTGCAACTGTGAGATATGTGATGCTTATCTAAACTTGAGCTGGGCCAAAAGTTTTGATAATCTTTGTGATTGGTATGCTCATCTCTTGAAACATTCTCCGACAAAAACTATTCCCATACATGTTCTTGGCAACATCATTACAGCCAATCCAGAAAACATTAAGTATATGCTTAAAACGAGATTTGATAATTACCCCAAAGGGAAGCCTTTCTCTTTGATACTGGGCGACTTTTTGGGTCGAGGCATATTCAACGTTGATGGTGACATGTGGAGGTTCCAGAAGAACATGGCAAGTCTAGAGCTCGACAGGCTCTCAATAAGATCAAATGCTTTTGAGATCGTTCGATGTGAGATTGAGAAACGCCTTCTTCCTCTACTAGTCTCCTTCTCGGGCAAAGAAGATGGGATTTTGGACTTGCAAGATGTTTTCCGAAGATTTTCATTCGATAGCATATGCCAATTTTCATTTGGGCTAGACCCCAAGTGCTTGCAGCTGTCTTTACCCATGTCAGAATTCGCTGTTGCTTTTGACCTAGCTTCCAAATTTTCGGCCGAGAGAGCCATGGCTGTGTCTCCCCTTGTGTGGAAGATCAAGCGGAAGTTGAATATCGGTTCTGAGAAGAAAATGAAAGAGGCTATCAAGATCATCGACATTTTAGCACAAGAGGTAATGAGGCAAAAGCGTGTAAAGGGGTTTTCAACTCATAAAGATCTTCTGTCTCGGTTTATGCGTACTGTAGATGATGATACATACTTGAGAGATATTGTCATAAGTTTCCTCTTAGCAGGCCGTGACACTGTTGCTTCAGCTTTAACCAGCTTCTTCTGGTTACTGGCGAAGCACCCAGAGATCGGTTCAGCAATCCAGGTGGAGGCAGATAGAGTTCTAGGTCCGAATCAGGAGCCCAAAAGTTTTGAGGAAATTCAACAGCTTCACTATTTGCAAGCAGCAGTGCACGAGAGTATGAGACTTTACCCTCCTATCCAATTTGATTCAAAGTTTTGTCAGCAAGATGATGTCTTGCCCGATGGGACTTTTGTGAAGAGAGGAACTCGGGTTACATATCATCCCTACGCAATGGGAAGGATGGAAGAGATATGGGGTCCGGATTGCCTAGAATTCAAGCCAGAGAGGTGGTTAAGAGATGGCGTCTTCTTCTCTGAAAACCCTTACAAGTATCCAATATTCCAAGGTGGATTTAGGGTGTGTTTGGGCAAGGACATGGCCTTGATGGAGATCAAGAGTGTCTGCCTCTCACTGCTCCAACGTTTCCACTTCAAATTAGTGTTTCCATGCCACAGTACCCCACGATTCTCTCCCGGCCTCACCTCTACTTTTAGAGATGGGCTCCTGGTTCTGGTACGAGAAAAGGTAACTCAACTCTCCCATCGCAATTATATGGTGCACGTTGATTAGCAACTATCCAAGGACGCTATTCGCCAATGGGGGTGAAGGCGTGTATTTCATGCGGATGTGACGTGGTATAATGGCCTACATGTGCTCGAGCACCATAACCAGAATGACTGGTTACTGTCGGCAGAAATAAGAATTTATCTCGTTCCAATCAATGGTCAAGCTTGTTTTATTTCCACTGAAGATGTGTAAATAATGTAGTGTTGTAAGAAGACGTATACATACATACCTGCAGTAGCTTGATCTGCTTATATTTAGGGCACACAAGAAGCTTAAACCTTCCAATATTAATTACCTGTAAGATTAAGTATGGAAGCATGTAATGTTGATTTCTGGTATCCATTATCACTTGGCTAATTATATTGTATTTCTTAAACTCCTGTGTTAGTGATTCAACGCCTTCGTTTGGGATTAATTCAAGCTAGGGCTCCAGATTCCCCGCCACATAGAGCATGTAAGCAGCTGCTTTTCCCTTTAATATCCTACGTGTAGCGTTCTGTGACCTCTCCTTGTTGGCGTTGGTCTTTATGCGCGCCAAGGCCATCATGTGAGGGGTTGGAGGCTGGTGAAGAGAAGATGGAAAAAATATTTATGATGTTTTGCGTACTTAAACCCTCCTTTAATCACTGTTAATTACTTGGTTTAGTTAACTTTAATTTGTTTGCACGATGGAAACCCTATCGAGTGAGTTTACATCTTGAAGCCATATATAATCATCGAGCAAGGAAGTCTTTTTAATTTTGATCTGGGAATTAATCCACTGCTATATTCTCAATCAAGAGGTTTTTTTTTTTGCGTTCTAAGGATATTTTTTAATAAATTTGAATTTTTTATTAAACTTTTGATATTTTTAAATAATTTTGATATATAAATATTAAAAATAAAAATAATACTTATTATTTCATTTTGTATACAACTTCCAAATTAAGTTAAAAGTACTTCTGGCCCCTCTATTTTTAACTTAAATAATATAATAAAATTGAAAATTTATCTCAGCCAGTTAATTTAATAGTCTTCTTCGTTAAATAAGTCGTTATCATCAACTTTCCTTTTTTATTTTTGTCAATGTCATCACGCACTCTCACCATGCCCCGCCAGTGGTGACAAATTATATATAATTGGCTTTAAAAGGGGCTTTTTGATAAATTTTAAAACATATGGTGTGTTTCTTCAATAATTTTTAAAATCAATTTTAATTTTTTTTTATTCTTATTTGGGTATCCTCACAACTTATTAAAGAGTGAGACTAGTCCTGTTCAGGGTTTGTAGTTGCCTCTCCCAATAAGTACGTTTCATGGGGATCGAATTTGTGTTCTCACCCTTGAAGAGATATAGCAGTACCTTAACCGGTAGACCAACACTTCATTGGTAATTTTAATTACCTTTAACCCTTCAAAATTCTCAATTAAAATTTTCATATATTTTCAAGGCTTTTCATCCATATATATTTCTATCAAAATATAAGAGCTAAATGCATAACTAATAAAGGTATTATTATATATACCATACATTTATTTTATCTTGTGACAATAATTCTCTTAAAGAAATTATGAAGCATTGATCTTGTCATGAAGAACATTTAATTGTGAAGAACATATCGTAGATTGATCAAGTGACTGAGTTAGAAAAGAAGCAACCGAGTTTCAAACAAGTAGAGCTACTTATTTATTATTGTTTTCAAGGATTTTAATATTGTTGTTGATGTTAGTGTTGTTATGTTCATCATTATTATTATTATGAAAATAATATTTTATTAGGATTTTTATTTCTAGGATAGTACTAGCTAGGGTTTCTTGGTATCTACTTAAATTGATTATAAACACCATATATATCGGAATAAAACCTGTTTCTTTTGCTTATTTAAACCCTCTCCCATAACTTTTATTTCAAATTCTTCAACCTTCTCTCTATAGAGATTTACCCTCTTTTATAAGATTTTTTTTATTGCTCGATTTTAGGCTTTAAATATGATTAATATATAATGTTTGATTCACGACGAAGAAGAACTTTAATGTAATGATACCAAAGAAGTATATATAGACACCATATTATTGATCAAAGTGTAATGCCTGCAATCACACTATTTTTAACACCATTATAATATTATTAAAAAATAATATAAATCATGAAAATTTATTTAAAAACTTAATTATTTTGAGATAAAATAATTTTTTAACATGATATTTTAACTTTAATGACTAAATGATCATGAATTGAAATCTCATCATAATTAATAAAAATTAAATATAAAATAATATAAGTTTATACAAGTTTACTTGTAAGAATATATTAAAAAATAATATAAATTATATCTTGTAATCTCAACAGCATCTTAATTGTGGATAATCGATGGCCCATTACCGTGGTTGTGTTTACAATAACTTAGTCCAATTCATCTTGAACTACTCGTTCAGATTCTGCATCAAGAGCACTAGTTGCTTCATTTAGCAGTAATATCTTTGGGCCTTTCCTCGTGCTATCGCTACTCGTTGCTTCAGTCCACCTGACAATTGGATGTCTCGGGATTTATGACTGGATCATTCCCCCGCACTTCCCACAAACAATCACTTCCATAAGCATTTATGAACTAATTAATGTCTTTACAAATGCAACTAAATCAAATATAAGCTTTAGAAATGCTGACAAGAACTTATTATAGTCTGCTGCTAATATTTCTGCCTCCGTAGCATTTCCTTCCTTTCCAGATGAAACAATGTTGGCTTGGATGGTGTCATTAAATAGCAAAGGTTCCTGGCTTCTGGATCTTGATTCCATCTTGTGTTATAACCTGAATTAGAATCATAAAATACTTGTCAAGCATATATAAATAGATCCCTGAAAATCTAGACATCAGGTTTTGTGGGATACTTGAAACTGACATGTTGAAACTCAATTTCTTCTTTAAAATTTTATATTGTTCATCACTAGAGTCTATTTTGTGAGTTTCAGTCCAGAATTGCAAATACAGATCCTTTGCTTTCATGAGATCAGGACCAAGGGAATACTTGTTTGAGACATCCTAAATGATGTCATAGTGAGATCTTAAAATACCTGCGAAACAACAAGGAGGAGATAATTTATAATTCGGAACTTAAGGAATCATTTTACTTCTCGTGTGCTGATCAGTTAGGCGAATGTTTAAACAGAAACTTTAAAAGACTTACAAGGCAGGGAAGAGACTTACGCGAAATACCTCAGAAAAAGCTGTGTCGCCAGAACTGACGACAAGACAGGATCCGGTGTAGAAACCGGTAGCACAGGAAGATAAGTGCAAGAAAAAAGATAGTCGAAATCCCATCCCACTTACCAGCCATTGCCTTTTTTCCTGTCTGCGTGGGGCCTTCACGAGACTAGTGGTAAAGTTCCGTCACTTTCTCTTCTGTACAGAAAGATGCGACTGTTCTAATAAATTTCGTACTGCATCACTGGCTATAAAAATGGCAAGGTTGGAAAACTCCTTGCAAACCCCGAGGCATATGTAAACTGATTAATCCCTTACATGACAGAAGAATGGAAGAAATGTGCATGCTAGGTAACTTTGTTCAACCAGCCATTCCTCGCTTTGATGGTGATCATGATTATTAGAGCATGTCAATGGAGAATTCTTTAAGGTTTAAAAAGCATTGGCAAATCATTTCTTGAACCACAATCAGAATCAATAATAACAGATATGCAAAAAAACAGAGATATAGGGCAACAATTGAAGATTTTTAAGGAAAATAATTATCTTTTCCAATCAATGGAAGGATCAATTTTGGGAAACCTTCAAAGATATTTGGGATTCGATTAAAACAAAAAGTACCAAGTAACAACTAGAGTAATAAGAGGCAACAACTTCAAACACTTTAAATAAAATTTGAATTGCTTAGAATGAATATAAAAGAGTCTATGATATAGATTATTTTTCACGAATAATAGAAATTGTTAACAAAATATGAATCTATTGCGATAATATAGAGAATATCACCATTATTTAGAAAATTCATTGATCATTAGCACTAAAATTCAATTTTATTATGTGATCAATAGAAGAATCTAAAGATATTAATAAACTCTCTATTAATAAATTGCAAATTTCTTTATTAATTAATGAGCAAATATTGAATTAACAAAATAAAAAAAAAACAAATTTTACGAGTTTCATCTCATAATTGTTTTTCTACCTCACAAAAAGAGGTGATCAAGAAAGAGAAAAAGCACAAACAATAGATTTTCACATCATAAAAAAGTTGCTACAAGTGCTTAATGCTTTTAGCAATTGATATCAAAACTTTTCAACAATTGGTAGCGTAACTTACGTAGAGCAAGATGGCAAGGAAAAGAACTCAACAACAACTCATTTTTGAATAAAAATACCACAAAGCAGCAGCACCCACGGCAGCAACGCCATCAACACATGTAGCAGCCTTTTTCTCCCTTAATGAACCTTAGCAAAGGGGTGTCAAAGATATTGATGGGTCAGCGTGGGAGATTTTCAGGGGCGAATTAATGAAGATTGATCAAATCAGGATCACCAAAGTGAAAGGAATGGCAAAAATAGACTCTCATCTACCTAAAAAAATCATAGTTGAAGAAATAAAGCTTAGGGCGATGAGCAAAAAATTAATTGGTGTCTTATTGCTACAGAAAAACTTGTTTAAAGAAGAGTATCTTATTGCTAAACCGAGTGTTTAAAAATATCATTTTAAAAGAGAAATGATTCGATATTAGTTGAAATCTTAATTTAAGTAAGAATCCTTGATAAAAAAAAAAAAAAGGGTTGCGCTTAGAATTCTTGTTTAACTAGTTAATTAGAATTCTTATTAGATTATAATAGTCAGAGTTTGTAATTTTTTTTTTATAAATATAAAGATCATGTATATAGAATTTAAGAATGTTAAATCAATTATCGATAAACATTGACAAGGTTAAATACTTGTGTGTTTAGTTTCTAACATCATAATGAATTCAAACATATATTTTAACCATCGATATAGTGTTAGACATTATAATATCGGTTATTTTTTAAAATATATTTTGCTTGGAAATACATCAAAATAATATTTTTTGATATATTTTTAAAAATTCATTTTTAACATCCACATCAAAACAATCTATAACACAAAAAATAAATTAATTTTTGTAAAAAAATAATCCTTTAAAAAAACACACGATACCACCATTAAAACAACCACGATATAAAACAATAAAGCGCCCCCCCCCCCCCAAGTCTCAATGTCATCCATGAGCACCGCTCCACTAACCCTGGGCCCTCAGACTATAGCAGGTCTGGGACTGCAAGGGCAGTTTTTGAGCTGGGTAGCTTTCCAAGAATGAAGGGATCATAGCTTATACGAGGAATAATCTATACAAAAGTGTAAAATATCAGAAATCGTCGACCACATCCTTTGTCTTCATCCATATTATTCTGGCAATGGCTGGAAAGATGTAACTCAAGCACTCTTCCAGCTGGCTCCATATTGCTGTCTAAATGCTTCTAGCTCCATATCTAGCTTGCTAGGGGACCGCATGATATTTGTTGTTGATTGACATCCAACCTGAAGATTGTTCCTGCTATTAATATTAGTTGATTAAGGGTATGATTAACATAAAATTAATAAGAAGCACAGAGTGGAAATCATATTAAGAGAAGTATTGATTAGTCATAGATAATGTTTGTGAGGAAAGAAATACGCCACTGATGAGGCCTGCAGAATCGGAACTGGGATTATTCAACTAATTTACTTTTAAAGCACGTTTGATTCCCTGCTAGCTGCGGGAAGAAATTACAGTTTTTTTTTTTTAACATTAAAAACTACCAACGTTGATAACATTTTTTTATCCATCAATATATTTTTTTACCGCAACTATATATTATTTATATACAGCGTGTTTTACATCCTTCATTTTAAGACTGCGTTGACTTTTTTTTTAATGAATCTCTTCAGGAGATGTTAATCTTCTCTTAAATAAATACCTGCACAATGTCTCTTATAGACCCCTGGAGGTGTATGGCGGACCCTCCTAAAATCAAGTCGGTACAAGGTATTTTTATGTGGTAAAAAGATATTAATGAGTTTTTATGAAGATAGAGAAGAAGAAGGAGAAGAAAATATAGAAGTTAGAGAAGAAGAAGGATAGTGTTTATGTCTTAGAGTATAAGGTTTCAAACCTTTTTGCTGTATATTTATGCTTCATTTTATATTATCCGGCTTAACCTGTTTCATACGACGCAGAAAGGATAGAGATGTAATCTCGTAATGGTAAAATAATATTATTCTACTGTTTATGTCATCACATTTAATTAATATAAGCATGAATTGTTTGTTCGTATTTAATAGGATGTGATGGATATCATAATTACTAGCTCAGGTTTGAGGTATGGGAGGCTCAGTGTGGAGTTACCTTTTAACTATATACTGAACCTGAGAGGAGTTGGGTTCAACTTGTGATTGCACCCAAGAATGGTTAGGCGCCAATGCACTATGGCCAACACGGGGTTGGGCACAGCTGCGTCCCTGACCCAGCATGGAGTTGGGCTTGGATGCATCCCTGACCCAGCGTGGGGTGGGGCGCGGACGCGTCTCGGCCCAATATGGAGTTGGGTGCGGACGCGTCCAGACCTCACATGAAGTTGGGAGCGGAATCGTCCTACGCCCAACTTGGAGTTGGGCGGTGACGCCTTACAACCCAAATTAGAGCTAGACACGGATGTGCCCCTGCCTAACTTAGAGTTAGGCGAGGGCACGCCATGGCCCAACGTGAAGTTGGACGCCAAGAAAGACACAACCCCATTTTGAGTTGTGACTTTCGTGTTATGACTTTTAAATGAGGAAGTTTTTTTAGAAAACCATGACCCATCAATATGTTTATTTAATAAATTAAATTAAAAATATGTGTTTTATTGATTTTAATCAAACATTGAGTCAAGAATTTGAAATAAAAATGTATATTAAGAATTTTTTTTATCTCAGGTTACAGGGAGCTTTAAATTTTTTTATTTAATTATATAACATTAATTTTTGTTAGAAAATAAATAATTTAAACTCCATTAAAAAAAAATTATAGTATAATTCCACACACACACACACACACATATATATATATATATATAAAACATATTATCATGAGTTTTTAATTTAATAAGAAACAAAAACCATGTGGTTGGTGGGGCACAAACATAAAAAAAAAAAAAAATGACATAGCCTTGTAAATGGGAATCTTCTCTTTCAAATGGTGGTGGTTGAAGCCCCTGAAATGATCAGGAATATTATATTCATTCACCTGAAAGTGACAACCTAATTATCTTTTGTCTGTTGAAGAAATTGATAAACAGAGATAAGCAACGTGCCACTCAGTTTCTTCATTAAAAACAAGTGACAAGTCATATGCAACCTAAAAATTAGAGATTTTTAATTGGGATTTTATAAATTTTGATTTGGTCCCTGTTTTTCCAATTTCAACGCGCACACACCCTCAATTGACTTTGAAACTTCTCAATTGTTGCAATTGCACCTCTAAAAACCTAGATTTAAATCCTTTGAGTTGAGTGTCTTTTGCTCTTTAGTCATTGGTTTTCAGATTATGTAATTTGAATCCAATTAACCATCAAACTTTTAATTTTTTTCAAGTATACCCTTGATTTGATTAATTTCAGTCCTTGAACTCACGCGCCTTATGCACTTTGATCATTGGTTTTGAAATTCTTCAATCTGATTCTTAATAAGCAATTCTTTAAATTTCTTTCAATTGAACTCCTGATTGTATCAATTTTGCTTTTTCAAATTTCAAATGTGTCCCTAATCTGAATTACGCTTCCAAACTTGATTTTTCTTCAATTGAGTCCTTGATTGAATCCGATTAAACTTGTAAAAATTAAATTTGATCCTTCAAAGTTCTAATCTTCTCAATTAAACCAAAACTAGGCTTTTAAACTTAGTTTTCCACCAATTAATTCTTTAATAAAATTAATTTGACCCGTTAAAAGTCTAATTAAGTCTGTGCACTTAATTAATATTTTTAATTTAAACCTTAATTGATTTTCAAACTTAATTGAGTCTTTTAATTAGACCTGTGATTAAATCAAATCAACCTATTAAAATCTAATTATATTCTTAGACTTAAATTAACCTTGAATTTGCATTGTCTTTCACATTTAGATCATTCAATGGTGCAATTAAGTTTCCAATATTATCAATGATTCATTATGTCTCTTCATCTCTCATTTATGCATTTAGATCCCTCTTTAATCTGTTTTTGCCAACCAAGTCGCTTGTCCCCCCATATTTTTTTAATTTTGTTTTTCAAACTCTTTTCTTTTATATTATTTAATTTAATAAAATAATAATAATTTTAGGAAACCCAAAATTACGCTATGACAAATCTCAACAAACAAATTTATAACCTTAAAATATATGAAAAAAATTCGCTTAGAGAAAAAAAAAAAAACAACTCGAAATCACAAATTGCCAAACCTCTTTTCAGCAAGATGAAAACTAAAAGTCATCATCATCAAACTCTTCTAATTGAAAGGAACTTATTAACACTAAAATCTTTGTTTTTTTATCACTAGAATCTTGACAACCAACAACTTTTTTTTTTAAAAACGAGTTTTTCTCTCTTCTCTCAACCCAAAATAAAAAAATAAACAAAATGAACTTTTGAATAAGAAAATGTTGATAATTTGGGAATGATCATGAATTTTCTTTGTGTTTTACATTTTTTTTCCTTTCTTTTTTATTTTTGTATTTCTAATACAATCTTTAACTTTATAGAATGGAATTAGGTCCAAAAATATTTTAATTGAAAATAACTAAAAGTATGATGATAAAAGGGCTAATATATATGATGCTTTATTGTTCATGTAAATAATAAAATACCTTAAAAAAAACCTCAAATTTTTTAGTATTTTTTTTTTAATTTAATTTGATTTAATATCTATACAACCAATAATATTTATACCTTTCTAGGATCACCAATATGTCATTCCAGCATCACCCAACTATGCATGTATTACCGTAGAATGTTATTCAAATAAAATCAAAATAGTTTTTTTATATATTTTTAATTTAGTAATTTATATATATTTATATAATGACTTGGTAATTTTACCTTGAAATATTTAAGTTACAAATTTGCAATTGGACTCTTCCTTTCCATCATCGTTTGGAATAATTTAGAAGCCAATTTAGAACCGTATATTGGGCTTTTTAAAAAATTAATTGGGCCCCAAATTTATATATTCACTCTCAATTAAACTCCAAATCAATTAATTTGATCAATAAAATCATAAAATATTTAAAAAATTCTTAGCCAAGTCTTTTTGTGATGTTCATCAACATTTTTCAAATTAATGTTGTTTTAGTGCATAAATATGCAAATTATACTAGAAATATTAACGCTCATTATTATTATTTTTTTAAATAAACACCACTGTAATGCAAAAAAAAACATGCATTAGACATAAATTATTAAAATAAAATTAATAAGAGGACACAGCTGAGAAATATTGAGATATTTGGGTCTAATTGATAAAATTAAGAAGTTTGGGATGCAATTCAGAATGAGTATATAGATTTAGGACTAAGTTGAGGTTTCCTCTATTATATCTTCTTTGCTTCTGGCTGTCTGTACTTATCTAACCCTAAACGCACAAAATAAAAACTCTCTCAGGCATCAAACATCAAATTAGTTTTAAAAGCCCACTTTAAACCCTAAAATCTAAATTCGCAGGTACATATCTGAGTTTTTGTATGTAGTTATGCTTTGGTAGGGTTTTTGACCTATTTTCTTTCTTTTTGCAGCTAAACCAAGTAAGAAAGAGAGAGAATAAAAAAGCTATGAAGAAGAAAAATCAAACAAGTGGAAGTGGAAGTGGAAGTGGAAGTGGCGACATGGATGACAAGGATCAAGAATGGGACATCAAGAAGATTATGAAAGACATCGAGTTCTTCAGTAATTACATTTTTTTTATTCCTTTCTTTATTCTCACCGTTTTTTAAAACAATTTTGTTCTTCAATGTTTGCTATCTGCTGCATTATAATTATACTTTATGTATCTACGAGAAAGTTGTGTGATGATGGATTGTAGGATGAGTTAGGGGCTATCGAGGAATTGTGGGTTTGAGGTTAGGAATTTCTAGTAGGCAAGGAGATGAGATGAGATTGAAGAGTTTGCTCATGTGGAAGAGTGCAATGATTTGTTTTGAAGTTGCTTTTGGGTGTTTAAACTACTGCCTTGTGATTTTCCACAATGCTATTACAGTGCATCAACTGATTAAACTGGATTTCAAGGTTTCGAGAATATATTTACAATGGCAACCGTTTTTTAGAGAATACAGTGTAAAACTTATGGAAAAAGAGGTTGGAAACGTAGAGTTATATGGTGTCATAGGCTACCCTATTACACCTTTGTAGTAGCATTTGGCAATGTGAGAGTTTTGAGCTTCCTAACATCAAAGCCCACATCTTCTGATCAGAATTTTATTTCCTTTCCCCTCTCGTGGTGGAATCCCGTTCCCTACATGTTTTTTTATTTTAAATGTATAATGTTCTGTATTTTTTTTCCGGCAACATTGGAGTTGTGTGCTGTTTTTGAAGCAGCTAGTTTTAGGCTCCAAGTCTATTTGTTTTTTCTATTGAGACTTTTTTTGCTCTTAATAAAAGCCAAATTGCATGAAGGAGCTAATAAGATGGAGCTCCTTTCTGTTTTGTAGAACCTGGAACAATGTCATTTCATTGGGTTCGGTTGCATAATTTGATGATTGAGATGATTGATCTGTTATTCATGTGTGACGAGAAGCAAAGAGGATGTTTCATGACCTGCTAATTTTTTTAACTTGCTTGTTCTACTGTTCAGACCCAAAGGATGGGCTACAGCTTCCAGTTTTAAACATGCCACAAGGAATACAATATTTTCTTAAACAATGCACTGTATTCTTTTGCCACCATTCGTCATAATTGTATGGGTTCTTCTGTTGGGCATATGAAATGGACTCAGTGCATTGTGAATTTTTTTTTTCTAGTGTTATAGCCAGAGGAAAATTAGGTTGCATCATTTGGTAAAAGTTGCTGAATCTGGCTTTGATTGTGGACATGTTTTTGCTGTTAATTCAAACTTGGAAGCAATAAATATTGATCTGTTTGAGTTTGTTCCATTCATTGGGATGCTGCCTCTATCTTTTTGGTTCTTCATTTGCATCTTATTGTGATTGTTTGAGTTTGTATTCACAACCAAGAAACTTTGTAGTAATTTTGTCACTATAATGTTTTGTCTCCCAGGTGCCTCGCATATGACATGGAAAGAGAGGAAAGAATTAGAAAACCAGAAAGTAGTCTCTCTTGGTGGAAAGGTAAAATCTCTATGAGCACCAATCACGTCGCTTTGTAGTTGATGCAGTAGATAATTTTTATTATGGAGTATGCTTCTTCCATATGGCGCTTGATGAATATAGTCCTGCGCATTGTCCTAAACACAGCCTCCTAAGAAGCAAAGACTACCTTTAAGTGTAGCTCGTGTGCAAATGAAGAAACAAAAGGAAAGAGAACAGAAAATGCTTGAAATGAGGGAACAAGAGGTTGATTCTCCATGACCTTTCTAATTTATGATTGATCTGATTGTAGAAATCTTGTTGCTCTGACTGTAACTATTCTACATTTTAGAATATGGTTCTTGGAAGATTTGGAGGTGGTAGTGGTGCTAGACGAACAGTGGAGAAGCGCAAACTTGAGGACAGGGTGCTGAGGTCAACTGAAGGTCATTTTAAAAATGGCATACTTGATGTGAAGCATTTGTTGAGTCGAACGCCATCTAGAGATGATGGTTCTAGCAGTCATATGGTCAACAAAGGGAAGAAGCACAGTGGCAAAAGGAGAGATGATGGTTCTAGCAGTCATATGGTCACCAAAGGGAAGAAGCACAGTGGCAAAAAGAACAAGGGAAAGAAGAAAGGTGGTGGGAAGAAGCGCCATTGAAAGCGGGCCTAATTTGAGCTATTTCAATAACAGCAGTGATAGAATCTCAGTGTTGCTAATATCATCTTTCAAAACCTGGATCTTGAAGGGTCCTTCCAAGATCCTTGATTCGGTATCGGCACAATGTATGATGCAGAATATGCAGTTTATGTACGAGGGATGGCTGAGCATTTTTTCTTCTATTTTAAAGATGAAAACAAAAATTTCGAGCGGTTGCGTTTTTGTTTTGGTTGTTTATAAATAGCCTTCTCTAATTGCTGGGTTCAATTTCTCGAGGATAGCCTTCTATGTAGCATCTGTTCTTTGGACTCAGACCATCCCTTTTGCATTTCTTCACTCTTGTTAAACACAAGACCGATATTGAAGATCTTGAGACCATGTTTCACTTATATCCATGGGGTATGATTTCTTGCTATTTGTTGATTTTAAATATTTCAGTTCATCATTGTTGCCTTTTGTTTAAATCTAAAATAAACTTACACGTGTCAAATGAATCAAGGAAAAATGACTAAGAGATTTGAAGTAGTCGATAAAGCAACTAGGAGCCATAATCGGTGAAGAACTAACTAGATGTCTCCGAATGCCTCTCCATGGAGAATCTCTCATTAAATTAAAAAATATTACCATAATTACATGTAGAATCACTTTGTATCATAATTACAATCTCTCTAAATAAAATAAATATTAAATGAAAAACAAAGATGATGCACACAATGCTTTCAATTTTTTGGTCTTTAATTTTTTTAATGTTTTGGTCATGAAAATGTTTTTTTTCAATTTTATTCTTTAATATTGTGTTAATTGGTAATTGGGCTTGATGATTTGTTTTGTGTTGTAATTTATCGGGTTATTCTTGTTTCAAATAAATATCTTGACATTAGATTAGTTCTTGATTTTGCAAAAAAAGAACTAGTTTAGTTGTTTGTGAAAATTTAAGAATGAGGGGATCAAAATTGAAAGCAAAGTGGAATGGCAACACTTTATTTTAGGAAAAAAAAATAATTTCTTTTTTGGTCTTTTATTTTTTAATTCGACCATTGATTTTTTTTTTTAATTTCATCTTTTCATATTGCATTTATTGGTAATTTGACTTGATAACTTGTTTCATATTGCTTTCTTTCAGTTTATCATGGTCTCAATAAAATATATTGGCATTGAATTGATTCTCGATTTTACAAAAAAGAATAAAGTTTTCTTGTCTATGATGAATTAAAAATAAAGGGATCGAAAATGAAAGCTTGGTCCAATAACAACCATTTTTTTTTAAAATAAAATAAAAGAGTGGCAATGCCTTTAAGCTTAAGATTTTGGTCAATCTCTATTTCAATCCTTAAAGTTTGCAAATTATATGATTTAGTTCAAAAATTTATTTTATTCACATTTCAATCCCTAACTTTGAGAAAGTAGAGAGAGTCACAATATTACAACAATGGTGAGAGAAAGTTGATTAACAACATGCTTTTTTACGAGGAAACTTGTTGATCTTAATGTCAACAGGTCTCATTTAACGAGAAAAGTTTCATTAAGATCTTTTTAAATCCTTATCTTGCTTGAAAAACATAGATCAATATTGAGAAATAAATTTCATTTCTAATTAGATTTTTTTTTTGGACTATTTTTTGAGTTTTTTTTTTGTTGATAGATTTTTTTTTTGAGGCTTTAAGGATGTTTATTAGTTTTTTTTAGGTGAAAATTGTTTAAAAATAAATTTTAGAGTTAAAAAAAACCCTCTTTGATTTTTTAGTAATCTATGTGACGTTAGGATTCTAATTAGCAGATGATGTGTTGTCTACTTTTTTAAGAAATAATTAAGGAGATGACATGTCGCCTACTCAAATAAAAGAAATAGGCGTGTGGACCTACGCTTAAAGGCTTATACTTCTAGGCTTATTTTTAGTGGGTAGACGTGCTGGGTTTTTCAAGCTTGCATGACTGGTCTTTTATTGTTTTTTTCCTTTCCCAACAATTTAGCTTGAATTATTAAAAATAAAATAATTTAAAATATATTTGGTTTATATTTTTCCAATTATTAGATTAATTAAGAATATATTTAATATATTATTTTATTAAATTTCATTTAATTTTTAATTTGTTGTTAAATAAGATTATAGAAATCTCTTTAGACTATAAATAAGTGTTCTTTTTTACAGCCCATCATAATTAACTTTTTTTTTTAATTTAATTTAATTTGTTTGTTGTTATTTCCTATTTTTTTATCATATAACTAAATAAAGAATAGTTTCAAAAAAAGTAAACTTATTAAAGCTAATATGGTTCATGACTTAGGCCACATGTTTAATAGCTTGACTCAAATTAATCTAATATATTATCGTCTCAATGCTTACAAAAATAGGATGTCATACTGAATTTTATTTTAGTCAAGCCATTTTTTTAATTCACCAAGTCGACTAGGTCATATTAAATCAACCTCCACATGGTTTGATTTGAAACTTGAGCTAAGCAAAGGTTTGGGTCGAGCAATTTTCCTATGACAATGCACAAGCACTGTACTATTCTCTTGCTTTCTAATACACTCACATTAACATTATTAGGTTTTTTCTAAATAAAAACTATAGAATGAATTGCGTCAAAATAGGTATGAATACATGAACTTGTACACCTAAGAGACATCCTAGGAGTTCTGCAACCACAACCACTCCAACAAGGATGTTTAAAACAAGAACGCCTTATACAAGGTGATATTTCTTAGTATATTAAACATAACAAAAAACACAACCTAACTTCGATGTGATAGTCTCTAACATGTTAGCGGCTCCATGAATATAAATAACCATAAGCTTATTGCCTGGCCTATATAATTTATATCCATTTTCATAATTTTTTATTAGGAAATTCTATCTCCCATAAATCATGTTACAGTATAAAAATCTCAATCCCTTTATACAACAACCCTCTATTAGTGATAATAAAATGGAAGAGTAGATAAAATTGAATTATCTTAACGCTTAAGAGAGATATGGATAGAAATGGGATGAACAATAAGATCTTATTACAATCTTCCATATCTTTAATGGGTTGACAAATTGTATGTAATTCCTAGAGAAATAAAAATATAGATTTTAAGCAATTCTTTAAGAAAGACAACCAATCAATAAGAGAACACAACACCAATTTCATTAATTAATATGGCGATGGTGTAGTCAATATTTTCATAAAACCGAGGCTATTTGGTTTATAATTATTCGAATCCACTTTCCACTAGTTTTTAACACTACTACTTTCAAGAACACTTTTACTTCATAAAATTAGAGGCTAAATTATCTTATTTAGTCAAAGTAGTCAAAGACTTAGGAGAGGCTATAAAAACTTTTGCGCTATGGTTTAGGACTTTGAAAGCTAAGTGCAATAGAGCGATAACTGAGTAAGATGGATAAAGTTACTACTCGAGGACATGTAGTGGAACATAAAGAAGAAGTTTGTAAGAAACAAGTATTTAGATATCTATACTCTCATTGATGATGTTACTTGTTTTGAGAAAGTTCTAGCAAAACAAATAGAAAAGAAACCACTAAGTGTGATATACCTTGTTAACTATTTAAACAATACCATGAGTGCACTCATTGATTGATTCAAACTCTAATTTTCAAATAAGAACAAAATGTCTATTTTTATTCTAATTCTAATATTAGCAATGACTTCATAAATAATTATAAATGGACCTAATATGTTTTTTTTAATTCTTCATAAATATTCAATGTGAATAAAGTATCTATTTTTTATATTCTTATTCAATTTTCTCAAGTTAATTATTCCTTTATTTTCCTATACATTCACATAAAATTATAAGGATTGAAACTTATTTTTCAAATCATGATAAGTTCTTATTAGTAAAAAAGAACCATGTTAAAAATAATATATATATATATATATATATATATATATATATATATATATATATATAACAAAATATGTAAACAAGGGAAGTGAGTTTTATCTAAAGAAACTTTTAACAAAAATTCATAAGAAAAAATTATTTCCCCAACACAATTAGGTGTAAAGAAAGAAAAATATGTTCATCCTGTCAAAGATTTGTTGTTCTCTACTTTATTATGAAAATAATTTGGCCCTTATGGTGAACTTGCTATGTGAATTATGCTCATGCACCAAAATTTTATTTTTGAATAAGAAATTAAAATTATATTATTTATCAACTGAAGTAAAAACATCATTAAATAATTTTATTTATAATATATAATTTTATTATCATGACCAACATATATAATTGCCGACAAGGTACAGGTATGACATCTTCAATGAGTTGTTCATGCCACTACAGGGAGGTAGACTACTTCCGAACTCAGTCCTTCGTCTTGCTAAAACAGTTCCATGAAAAAAAGTCTTCTGTTCCTACGAAACTTGTACAGTATACCAAGTGCAAAATTCTCAAGATCTTTCATGGAGAAGAGATTTCAAGGAACGGAGAAAGCCAATAAAAAAAAAATACAAGAAAAGGATTGCTACTTTCTACTAAAGAACGACTGATAAGAAAATGATTTTGATTTGACATACAGAATTTGTTTCTCCTTGTGATGAATACACTTTTTTTTAAAAGAATCTGCTTCGGCTTACAAGCTCTTAGTCAATGTTTCAACTCTACAGAAAGTTCAGGGTTATAGGCATTGGAACATGACCTCCTATACTTCAGATTTATAAAAAAGGAAAAAACAGAAGAGTATGAAATGGAAGATAGAGTTTTCCTTTCTGTATGTATACACACAAAACTTAATGTTTGACTAACATGGCCTCCAGCTTCCCCTTCCTCGCAGCATGTTTTAGTTTCTCAAGTGCAACGAGTCCAACTTGCCTAACTCTTTCTCTGGACAACCCCATGCTGATAATAGCAAAAATCAACAAACTATAAATTTCAAGGCACTCAAATCTAGTCCTCATTTATACAAAGTCAGCAAGCAGAAGCAGTGCAAAAATTTACTCACCGCTTGCTTATGTCCTCCCATGTGAGGCATTCTTTATCTAAACCATGGTAAAGACGTATAATCTCTCTTTCTCGTTCTTGAAGAGCTGAATCGATAAGCTTGTTTACTTCCTCCTGTCAAATACATTACTCAACAAATTAGCCTTTTTTCTCTTACAATCATCTGGAATCCGAATACAGGAGGGTGAGTTTTATATATATATATATATAATATATATAATTGTGCCTCTCAAAAAACTCAACCATCCTTTCGAAACTCTACTTCACAAAATATCTCACTTAGTGTGGTTCATGTTTTTTGAGTTTTTATGGTGTCTACAGCATCACCTCATGGTAAACCTAAGCTGTATAAGTTAATTGCGGGTTTGTTCTTCCATTCAAAAGTTTTTCCTTCTCATTACAAATTCTTGTTTTCTTGTTCTTTTTACCTTGAGTGCCCACTCATCTACTCCATGCCATGGGTTGTTCTCGAGGCGATTATCTGCAATGTACTTTGAAAAAAGAGAGAGAAAATGAGTCAATGATGAAAATAGACACATGAGAAGGATTTGCAGAACGGAGAGTTGAGTTTCACTTACACTATGGTGTGTTTCTCCTGGAAGACCATTCAAAGAGGGGAACGCTTCCCTATCAAGTGAGAAGACCTTACTGATAGCCTGCGTATGATGACATTGTTTGGTAGGCAGAAAGAGAGACTGAAAGGCTATAGAACAAGCAGATTCATAAATTTAGTACCTCAGTAGCATTCCTAACTTTCCTTTGGGACATATTCAAGCTTTCTGCAATTCTCTGAAAATAATAATGAAATAAGAAGATTCGTATGGGAAACAAGAACAAAACAGAATAAACAAAATTAAATATCTCCTCATCAAAGAAAAAGGGATTAAGAACGTTCACAAATGGTCAACTTTTTGGAAATTGAATGATGCACCAGCACTCAATTCTTATACACAGGAAAAATTAAGAAACTAAATTTCTGTGATTTTGATCCTGGTAAAATAATGCACTTACATCAATTGATGGAGTCACTCCTTTCTCTTCTAGTCTAATCTTCGCATTCCGAATTAGGCCTAACCTTTCATGCAAGTGATTAGGCAATCTCAAGGTTCTTGGATTCTCAACTAAAGCTCTTGAGACACCCTGTGTCCAAACAAAGATGTAAAAATGCATTAGTTTTGTAATATCACTGATGACTAGCTGGCATTATTATCGCAGCAAACTCATTTTTCAGGTACGAATTGCTTTGGGATAAAAAAAACAAGGGCCGTGAATGCTAAACTTCATAGGAAGACAAGTTTTCGAATATAGGTTATTAGAATGTAATGATTCAAAAGATTTGTGTGGTTATTATCTATTGTGGGATATACATACAACTGCTGGTGGTAATATCTGATGTTCCAATATATGAAGTTGTCTACAATCTAAAAGGAAAAATCAGCCTTACCTGACGTATCCACCAATAAACATAAGTTGAGATTTTGAACCCTTTGGAAGAATCAAATTTCTCAATACCTCGCAATAGCCCAATTAAACCTGCCTGCATGAGAAATATTACAAACATTACATATAAGAGGTCGGCCACAACTCTATCCAAGCTACTCAGATACATGGATACCGACATTTCATACTTGAAGTGAAGCAAAAGAAAGTAACCTGAACAAGGTCAGCCATTTCAGCACCCATGTTATCATTTTTTTGAGCAATAGACATAACCAGACGAACATTGCTCATGGCCAGCTTCTCTCTTGCCAAGGAGCATTGAATCAATTGTGACTGTAAGTCAGCACGAGAAATCCTCAAGGAATCCGCAAGTTGTTCATCTGAGGGCTCACAACCTAATCTCTCCTTCAGACTGAAATTTCCAGATTCGAATATATTGATCATACAGCAATGGAATGAAACACAAATGAAAGATATGGATCGCATGTTTTATAAATGAGTGTTTAGCACACTAAAGAAAATTAAGTCATGATTTCTCTTCACATAAAATTGTCCCAAGTTTCGAGAACACGGAGCAAGGTGTGAATGATAAGGAAAGAAAAAATCATTGCCATCCATACCGTTGCCCTCAATTATATCTGCCTTTGTCACATTCAAAATCTATTTTACGTCAGAAAAATGCAATAAAGCTGCTTATCATAGAATCAACAAGGTGTGCGAACTGGGCGTTTAGCCCCGATTTCAACCAAAAAAAAAAAAACAAGGTGTGCGAACAAATAACTACACTGAACTACAAAACTTCTCTTATCATTAATATTGTATTCTCACCTGGATTTATGGTCCTCTAAGGAAAGACCAGCTCTAATTATCCTTGACAGACGCACAACTTCTGTATGGGGAAGCACCTCATCACTTACTACACCCTTCACATAACCTTTCAAACGATTCAGCAGTAGATCTGGACTAATATCTGACCTTAGCAGCTTAAAGTCACTACTACGTGACATGAATTTGCTTTGGTTCTGATTTTTTCTCTTGTTATTCAACCTTCGTTGTCGAGCAGACACCCCAGAACAAGTGACAGGTATCTTCTTGTTACTTTTTTTAATTTTTGAGTCACTTGAGTTTATCCTCTCAAAAGAAAGATTCCATTGCTTTTCTAGCATAGACTTCTGCAGCAAAATGAGAGCTTCTACTGAATAGTCGAGAACAGAACTTTCTTCTTCGAAGTCATCTAATGTCTTGAACCATGTGGCCACAGTTGAAGAAGCAGAAGCAGTATCAATAAGTTCTTTAAGGGCTTTATTGGAGTGTGGATTTCGATAGGACGAGGGGAAGCTGGGGCCATATTTTGATGACTTTTTTGCAACAATCACACTCTTTGTTGTTGTAATTTGATAGTGGGCTACTCCATGATCATTGACATTGGAAAGCTTTTCTGTGAGGTCTGAAAAATAAAAGGAGGAACTCAAGAGCCTCTTTCCTGTGGTAAGTCCAATAAATGAAGCTGTGGCCATCATATGGATACTTTCAGGTTTGTACAATAATCATCACAAGCTTTTAGAAAACTGATGAACCAGTCTACCGCTCTTCAAGCCTCCTCTATTCACAAGGCTCCGTGCATGTAGATATTGTTTAGGATAAATCTCCCTAAAGCTCACTTTGATAGCCCTTCTGGAATTAAAATCGAAGGAAATTGGGGGGAAAAAACAAATATTAGGCTCCTCAATAGGTCAAAAAAGAAAAGAAAAAGAGTAACTATATGTTTGGTAGATTGTAAAAAAATGTATGGAGACAATAGCGATCCTCGTCGCATCACATTCCATAACAATCTACCAAATTTTGTGTGAGTTCATTGTATTCAAACTATCCAAAATAAACAACTACATGAGTATCAGGGAATGGGGTCACAGATATGGATATGCAGAGGATTAGTATCCAGAAACAAAGTAAATAGAGTTGAACTAAGAATTTCTAAAAACATCAATCTCCAATCATATAGGAAATGGAAAGAAATATAACAGTGAAGTTTAAAAACAAAGATCCCATCAAATACTAAATACAAAACTAATATGATGCAAATTAAGTATTAAACCATAGTTTAATTTTCTGTACTGCATTAATAACAATTGAGATATATTACCATGCCTGAAACAGGTATGTGTTATAACATCTTGAAATCAAGCTTTAGCCAATAAAGTGAGACTTTGATGTTAAACCATGAATGAGTGGAGGGCAGATACATTAACTCAGTCCCAATACTCCAAGTGTTGAAGTAGAAGCCCATATCGTTTGCAGAGCTAATGATCACAAATGGTGTTTACAGTTGTGGGTTATTCTTCATATTTACTACTATATTTTCAAATTATGAGCTATGCAAGCTCTTCTCTGTCTAAACTGTCCCCCATAAATTGGGTTCCAAGATCCAAACAAAGTGGCCAAAAGAACAAGAATAATTCAGTTTACAGCAGAAGAATAAGGAAACGCAAAAGAAAATTTAGAGAGTTCTGAAAGAAGAGAAATGGTGTATAAGTTGAAGAGCTGCATACCTGGAAAACAACAGTTTGTTAGGAAAACAAGAGAAGCAGAAGGTGATAGGGAAGAGGTGAGGATTCCAAAGTGAGCAAGGGGCAGAGTGGTTGTAAACTGCACCTAGCCTTGTTCCAACCTTATTCGTCTGAACGTATGATTTTTTTTTATTATTATTATTTTCATATTTATCCTGTTTTGATAATCTTACTACTATAATACGATGATTTCAGTAAAGAAAATGGAGGGTTACAGCTTTTATATATATATATAATTAATTAATTAATTTCTTAATGTTTTTATTTAATTTTTTTAATTTTATGCTAATATAAAAAACAAAAATTTAAAAAATATTAATTTAATATATTTTTAAACTAGAAACAACAGCACTATACTATTTCAAAGGTGGTAGAAGATATGGGAAGGTGAGTTGCTATTGGCTATTAGAGATATTGGATCCATGTTTGAGTGGTGTAGAGATTGCCATTTCGCCTCTTTCCTTTTCTTCTCTGTTTTGTTCTTTTCCTAGTTTTTGTTCTTCGTTGTTTGAGAAATGGGAACTGAGCAAGAAATCGATGGGTCTGCGACAAATCCATTTGTCCCCGCTTCCATAAACTATGTGCTTCACACACGCTCTCTCCCTCCTCCTTGCACTTGCAGATATTTTCTAATTTTAATTTCATTATTATTATTATTTTGGGTTTGGGTTTCTAAATCTAAACTAGTCATACTCCACAAACATTATTTAATCTCAGAAGGTTGAAAATTACATAACTTCATGCTCGATACGACTTAGATAGATTGGTTTAAATAAGTTGAATTTATTTTAATCGAAAGATAAATCCTTTCTTCCCTGAGAAGTTGCTTTGAATCGTTTTTTCACAGCGCAGACTCCTCACTTCTTGATTAGCCACCACCATTGGCCCAAGAGGAAGTATGTCCTTATAGCTCCTGCTTCACCTGTTTTCTCCGCGCCAAATTTGCCACTTCACAGCATGAAACTCGTGGGCTTGAAGAGGTTGTTCTCTTCAGGGTTTTGCCAGGCAAGAAGATGAATCCCTAAACATTACATCCAACTAAGGACTCGGCATCTTGTACTTGAAAAGTCCAATTTACACCAGCAATGTAAAAACTCTTCACTGCCAGCGAGCTGGGAATCATAAAATACCTCTATTTACCCCCAACAATCCACCCAATTCATTGTAAAGCTTACAGAAATCTGAGTAAATACGATTCAATTTACACCTGGAAACAGTTGACTCAACCTTGACATGTTGACTCCCAGTTGAATTCTTCCTCTGGCCTTAAGTTTAAACCTCGTTGATAAACTTAACCCTTCACATGCATCAAATGCAATCACGATTGAGATGCATAAAATGAAAACCTGAGAAAGGGGTGTTCGGGGCCACATAATTGTTGGAACCAAGAAACAAAAAGATTGCATGTCAAAAATCTGGGCATGAAAGAAACCACAATGATGAATTATATTTTATGCAAGCATAATGAATGAGCATGTTTCAGATGAGGATTTTCGAAGCAACAGCCCACTAAGTATGTGAACTAATAATGGGGAACAACTTTCTTCCAACACAATAACAAAATCATCACAGTAAGAAATTCAGGTGGCTACGAAACTAGGCAATCCTTTCAAAGTCTTTTCTTCCTCGGGATGGTGGTGGAATGCTATTGAAATTGGCCCTACGCCCTACAAAAGATTTCCAATAGTAGTTAATAAATTTCAATTCATGTGGATCTAACAAACAATTAAGCAAATCAGTCAGAAAGTACCCCATGGCATGCTGTTGTTCAATGAACTACTTCCTGGAGAACGTTGCCCCCCGGAATTGAAGCTGGATGAAGGGGGCTGGACCTTGATATGATTCCATTCACTACCCCGAACAGTGGGCCTTCCATGACTAAACCGCTGAGGGGGTTGCTGTCCTAATCGGCTTGGAGAATTTTGTGAGATATGAGGTGTAAAGTATGAAGGCTTTGACATTGAACGACCATATCCAGCATGAAGATCATGTGCTGAAGGCGGGCTTCCCGCGTCAACATGTGAAAATGCATGAAAAGGCCCATTTCTGACATAATCATAATACAACCACAAAGGAGAGAAGAATAGTAAGAAATATTTAATAGTAAAAACATAACACCCACTGGTCCCTTCTCGACAAATAAGAAGGAAAAAAGAAAAATAAATGGTAGAAAACACGAATTATATATATAATAGAAAACATGAAGCAACAATTTCAGCATTATCTTAATTTACGCTGATCAATTTTCAAACTTTGAAGTTTCATATATACAATCAGTCAATCAACAGTTCTACATTTTCTTCTATGTTGAAATTTCGTTTGCTTGAATAGTGAAAGTTCTTGCTGCCCATTTTGCACAATGTTTGATTTATGTTACTCCACCACTTGGGCAATAGTTAAAAAATAATAGTAATAATCATAACTTGAAAAAATTCAGGCAACCATGTAAATTGAGAGAAACTGTATGCTTTTTACTCAACACAAAGCATACCTTTGGTTTAATGAGCTGGAGCTTGCATTTGAGGCTCGGTTGGATCTTCCAACACCTACCACTGGAACACCAGAACCAAGATGCACGCTATTGCTAAACTCAGTGCTTATGGAACTCACATCAGAACCATCCTCTTGAAGAAGAAGTTCATCACTGGAAAATGAATAACAGATGCCACACTAAGAGATTAAACAAACACATGGTAGAAAATACAAGAGCATACTATTTTAAATTGCCCTTGAAATATTCTTTGGAGATGTGGTGACAGGTGCATTGCCACCTATCGCTCCACCAATTAGTGTTCAGAAAAGAGAAGCAGTCAATGAAAAAGTAAAATAGCCAAAACAACTGTTATCTTATGTTTTTTATGCTTTTTAAATGTGCTTATTATTTCTTCATACAAAAATAGCCTTCTACTTTTCATATGTAAAATTTATTATGATTTTTACTTTTAGCAAAACTCTCGCCCAAAATCTTTTCTTGCCAAAATTATTTAGAAATAGCCACAAAAATGCCAAAAGTACTGTCAAAACAGATTATAAGCAATGTATTTATTGAAACTTTATTAACTGATCATGAACACTAATACCAAAGCCAAACTGCTTTGAGCTTACATCCCATTTAAACCTTGAATTAAGCAAATACATTAGCATGATGAATACAGCTCCAAATTTAGCACTGGCTTACTCCTAAACGAGTTACATTATGAAATGTGATGTGAATAAACCTGCCAATAAAAGATGAAGTCATACACATGACTGAATCCCAACATACAAGCAGACAGGCACCAACAACCTAAAAATGGTTTAACAGGGGCAGTATGCTACATGGGGCTAATAAGAACCCTAAGGGTGAAGTGCTGGTTTTAGTCATCTAAGGTTAACAGCTAAAGAAAAGCCTGAGGTTCCATTTAATGAAAAGATTAGTTTCTAACAGTAATAACGTTAGGAAAAAAAAAAGGAAAACCATGAACTGATTTCATCAAAGGCTAGCAATAGAGCAAATAAACACCTTATGCAGTGTGAATATCTCATAAAAACAACAGGGGGAATCACAGTCACATCTAGCTAAATAACAACTTTTATAACATGTCAATACACACAAGTTAAATTTTTTAACATATTTGATTCAATAAATTCTTCTTTTTTACTGAAAAGAAAAAAATAATCCTAAGCAGTGGATGGACAACTCTCTTTTTTATGCTATGTTCAATAAAACCATCAAAATCTGTTCCTTCCAATGTTATTTTGTTTGCAAGTATATGTGAAGGTAATATGCAAGGTATCAATGTAACTCAAAAGAACATATGATAGAAACTAACAATATAAATAACTCTCATTGTTACCTGTAATTGGGATCCCAGTCCCCTGGATCCGGCAGTGAAAGGCTAGCCTCGGGCTTATCATGAATAGGCCCCGCACTTTGAGGACATTTCATATTAGGAGCAGGCTTAAACGAGCCTGGAATACTCTGAATGGTTGAGGGACCTGCTGCACTTCCACTGCCTCCTTGTTGCTGCATCCAGCTTGACTGCCGATGTGAGGGTGAACTACCAAGTACTGAAGGATTTTCCTCAGATTGGTTAGAGCAAGCACCATCAGTGGATTGTCCTTGCCAATTTGAAGATGTACAATCTTGAGATTGATAACTTCCAGAATGCCCCCAACTTTTTCTTCTATTAAATTGTGTAACTGCAGCCATTTTTCCTAGAGGCGATCCATGACTGCAGCTTCTTGCAGGGGAAGTTGGACCATAATGTCCAGGAGAACCAGCTGAAGCTTGACTGTAGGAGCTTGGTGGAGTAAACTGTGAAGGACTGGTTCCAAGGGGAAGTGGTGCAAAATTTCCTGCTGATGGACTCATACCAAGACCATTTCCATGTGAATATTGAATAAACCTCCATCTTGCATCTGGACTACTTCCAAGCAATGCCAGACCAGCCTGTGGATGCATGTTCATGCCAGATGGAGCAACTGGTGAATAGTATGCAAACATATTACTGCCATCTCCATAGCTTCCATAGCTGCTTCCAAGGCCAATGCCATCATTATAGCTACCATGGCTTCCTACACTACCATAACTAGTACCATGACCATATGGAACCGCCTGGAAATGTGGGCTATTATGCAAGGAAACTCTGGCCCTTCCATGATTCTACATAAGAAAGACGAAGTTATGATTATATATTTTCCCCTTTTCTCTTATTCCCCAATTTTTTCATGCGTTTGCAGTGATGTAAGGCATCTTTCTTATTTTGAAGGTAAGTTGTGGAGGAAAAGTGTTCACTCCTGGCTAGTTAAAAAATAATGGGAAAAAAAAAACACGTGAGCTCACATTAGGAGAGAGACCAGCAGCAAACCAATGCCCTCCACCTGGGTGATGGTCCACCTTGATATTTTGGGAAACAGGCTACAACCATAGAGAGAGATGAGTACACTATCAAAAGAATAATAATCATTAAATACACCTAAACTCCCAGAAAACTATTAGTACAACATATGATGCGAATAATAAAACAAGAAGTCTGACCTTTAGAAGGACAAAATAGGTAAAGGTGATAGAAAAACATGCATAGACAGAATAAAATCAACATTTTTTATGGAACATTAATTCTTCTTCCTTCATATGAGTTAAATAATTTCCTAGCTCATTATGCGAGAAAGATGATTGTGAACAAAAACCAACTACTTAAAATAGAGCAGATAGTTCTCTTGAACTTCATAATTATTTAGAAAACAGAAACATATATGAGCTTATTAGTGAAAGTAAGAATCAAACATATGGGCAGGATGGAGCAAACCAGGCAATACATGGATCAGTAAATTAATTATACGAATTAATCCAGAAGAACAATAAGCTGGTTACTCTTTAAGGAAAATATCACAATCTTCCAGTATGATCCCAGATTAAATCTTAGAAAGTCAATGTAACAGCTCATACACTACTCTACTTACCATACGAGGGGTCTCCAAGGGAGGCTTGTATGGGCATGTGAAAGGTTCCCCAGTTACAAAAGGATGTTTTGAAGCCTGCACATGAATGAATTATGCCTCCATGTATCCACAAATACAAAGTTATAATTAATTATGAAAGAAATTGCTCAAAACTAAGAAAAACTTAAATTACCTGAAAAGGGGACCACCGTTTCGCAGGATCAAACTCAACAAGACCCCTCAAGAAATCAATCAAAGCTAATCGTATTTGACTTTCTGTAATGTGTTTAACAACAGCAATTAGCAGCTTCTAGAAATGATAGCAACATATTCAATAAAATGGTTTCATAAAATCAGATTCTTCGGATATAAGAACTACCTTTCTTCATATCTTCCAGTGGCAAATTCTTTCTGTAAGGATAGTTTGTAACAATTGCCTCAAGGTTCATATGATGGAAATACTCCTTCCCAATAGATGGTTTCTTCCGCTCTCTCTGGAAACAAAACCAAAATCATCACAATGAGGATGAGAATAAAATGCAGCAAACAATAGAAAAGAAAGATATACCCTTGTCTATTGATATTAGCTCTTGAGGAAAGAATAAAAGAAAAAAAAATCACATAGGAAGCTCTAACTTGTTCTTCTATTAATTGACTTTCCACTTCCAAACTACAACACGAACACTTACAGATTCATATTCTTCCACTGTTAATGCTTGGTATGCATTTCTTCCTCCCAAAGAAACTTCGCCACTCTCTAGATTCTGGACACTCCCAATGCACTTGAAGAACTTACTAACATTCTTTGCCTCTTTTAGGACATAATCAGGGGGTTGTCCTCTACAAAATGTCAACAAGAAAATAAGCTATTCTTCAAATAAATAATGAACACAAGTAACACAACAAATCAAAGCATTAAATACCACCCCCTAATAGTTCCAGTGCTCTAACAGGCATAGACAAATCACCCGCAAAATAAGATCATTTCCCAATAGCATTGGTTGCACCCCCACTGCTCATGCGTGCTTTTTAACTTTTATAAATTAGCTTAATATAAGTAATAACTTTGGGGAAAAACAAGTACAATTTACTTATATGTGCATGTATGGTTCTTCAGAATAATTTACCCACACACGGCTGTCTTGACTAAGATGGTGACAAAAATGGACAAGATAGTGATCGCATGGGCCCACTAGTTAACTTGCTTAGGGCTTGCTTAGCATAATTACAGGTATTAAACTCTCATAACAGTCAGTTATATCAAACTGCAAATCATAAATCCAACTTCGATAAATGAATTTAAAGAACTCTCAAAGGAGACACAAAAAGCTTCCTCAAAACACGTTAAAACAATAACAAGTAATAGCAAATCATTCCCTTTTCTTTTGTTTTCTCCTCTTTTTTTTGGAAGGATTCTTAGAAAGCAGATTGAACTACAATATCAAATACTCTCCAGAAAAAAAAAAGGAATGAAAAGTAAACATAGGGAAACAAAAAAGAGAGATAGGATTTATGTCATTCTTCTGACAGGAGAAGTCCATGGTTCAACAGGAGGCAGCTCACATGAGGGCCAGGGTCTTTAAACAGAGCATAGATGTAAAAGTGTTCAAGGTGCCGTGGACCTTCTTATATGCTGAATCATTGAGAAATTCATGAAATTTATATAAGTTTTCCTTTCTATTATCCTAGTTGAAGTACAAGTAGATGCAGATGATATTCAAGCCCCCCTAATTCACTATTATGTTGAATCATTGAAGTTTTCTTTGGGTTATTCTACAGGCTCCATTATATTTTCCCTTTCGTGGTAGTGCATCTGTTCTGCCTTGTACCACTGAAGAGCCAGCTAATTATATTTCAAAAGCAACTGCACAGAGCCTTGAACTTAATTCAATTGATCTTCTCCAACAATTATAATAGTATAGGTCTTTCAGAAACAATAGTCTATTGGGATCGGTCCAGCAAAGCATTTCATATTTCTTCCATTATATAGAGTCATAAGCATTTCAGGTCTGTGTCAACTAGCATCTAAAAGTAAAGCATGTGCAATAAAGAGATTAACGTATAATTAGCAAATATATCTACAAATCAATCGGACTCCCAATTGAGTGAACATTTATGTAAAGTAGCAAATATATCTACAAATCAATCTGACTCCCAATTGAGGGAACATTTATGTAAAGCTAGCTAACATGAATGCTGGCATTCAGCAACAAGTTTGCTTGGAGAAATTATTTAATACGGAACAGGCTCCAAGCAAATGTGAAAGGACTTTCACAACCACAGCAATCAGACATCTTACGATTTCAGTTTAACTAAGAGTTAGATTAATGCTGTTCTACTGTTGACTTATTTCCTAATCCATGCAAGTTCATGAGAAAAGATTACACCAGCTTATGTGACCCTTCATTTTGGTGCATGAAGACCTAATTCTGTCATTTTGCTATGTGCCATTGCTTCACTGTTAACAATCAAAATTCAATAATTTTTTTCATTCTACAGTTCATAACTTGAAATGATTCTAACTCCAGCTTCAGGAGTCTGATTTAAAAATAAAAAATAAATTCAATGAGTATCAATATACTCATTTCAAGCTATCTCTTCCCGTACATACAAATGATAACTATCATGAAACCAAAAGATTGGCACACCCACTGGAAAGGGTGAAACGAGGTGATGATCTGTTACCCCACACATGGTCCCACTGAAAAGAGTCTTGACAAGGAGATCCTTAAGATAGTCCGAAGCCTACCCTTCATTTTTGCATGAAGTGGCTGTTATCAAGAGCCAAACATGCACCCTTCTGGTTGTAAGGTTACCACTGCACCAATCAATGGCCCCTTGCAACACTGAAGAAAAATGAATTTTTCTTTTCATATACAGACAGTTATTTCCACAGTAGATCTATCAATAATCATGTCATTTTTCTTGTTTAATGGTCATTTTGTAATTCAAGAAAACACATACAAAACAGAAAGGACATCAAATTCATATTCTTAGCAACACACTTACGATATTTGCAAATATATTTCACTCCTATACTGCTGATAGAGATGACTTACCCAAGTATTTCAATCATTCTCCTCAAGAGATCAAATTCTGAAGCACCAGGAAAAAGTGGCAATCCTAGAAACAATTCTGCAACTATGCACCCGAAGGACCACATGTCAATAGCCGTAGAATATCTAGAATAGATTAAGGTCCCAGATAACACCCCCATGATTCTAGGATGTGAGCATGAGTGTACACAGATGATATGATATAATATAATAAAAAATTCATGAAGCTATATTTTTACTGAAAGGATACTGACAACCTAGAAGAACTTCAGGAGATCTATAGTAACGGCTCTGCAGAATAAACAGAGATGCCATTACAGGTACTTCACAAGTTGATAGAAATAAAATGAAAAGATGGAGCAGACATAAAGATAACCTGAATGTAGGAGTAAACAGTGCGGTCTTCCATGCATGCTGATCCAAAATCAATTATCTTAATTTCTGCAGGCTTCAAACTGTTTTTTCAAGATAAAAAAATTTCAGTTGAATAGAAATGAAATTTGTAATAGGTTTGAGGCTAAACACATCATGAATAATTAATTACCTTGTGCACAGAAGAATGTTTTCTGGCTTCAGATCACAATGGATTATCCCAGCATCTTTTAACAGAGCCAACCCACGTAAAATCTTTTTAAGAACACATTGAACAAGAAATGAGAACAAATTCAATTCAGATATAATGCAACATGGCAGCAATTTTAAAGTTGCCATACCTGCTTAGAGAATAATTGGACAATGCTCAATGATAACCCCCTAAATTGATTTATCTTGATAAGCTCATACCTGAATAACTTTAAAAGTCAAGTATATGCTGCTAAAAAGAAATTAATAAAAAAAAACAGATAACCAAAGATTCGCAGAAAAGGTAAGTCAGGAAAGCAGCTTTTCCAACAAAATGCAACTGCACACTAAATGTAACTATTCAAATAGCCCTTAACTTACAGATTTGTGTCAAGAAGTTCAAAACAGATGCATAAATGCCGCTGGTATACAAAGTAATCATATATACGAACAATGTGATGCTTATCCTCAGGATCATACTTCTTGTTTAACTGTTATAGGAAAGCATGGAGCAAACATAAAGAGACATCATTACTAATATCACAACAAGTGTGGCACAAAGAGTTGAAGAGCTTTTTAATTACCGTTGTCAAAATAGATACTTCAACCAGAGCTTGCTGATAGTAAGCAGGTTGGTTTTTTATTATCTTCACAGCAACAAAACTGTTGGTTTCTGCGACCCAGCATTTAGCAACCTGCCCAAAAGTCCCATGACCAAGAACATCCTTGACTATGTATCTGCAGATATGATGTGATAAGTGAGTCATTGATCTCATATTTACTACCATGCAATCTAAATTGTGTGCTTCTGTTCTCGTCGCCTACTGAATGGAACTTCTAAAGAAGGAAAGGAAACAAACAGTGAAAGTAAATATAGTATCAATGTTTCAAAGACTGAAGAATATTCATTCATATTGGAGGAAGGAAAACCTAAGAATTTAATGAATGTATTGAATTTAATATTTTCTCTAGATTGTCTTAGAATCTGTTTAGGTTTCTGAACTTCTATCAAACTTCATCTTTCTTTCTTTCGTATATTGAATTTTGCTAACTTCAACTTTTTATTTTGTGGATGACAAAGCATAAGGCTCATAATGATTTAGAAAAGCAAAGTTATAATTGGGAGAAAAAAAACTGTAAATATTGCAGTTCCAATGCACTAGGATATTCTGTTCTCCCAAAACACTCTCTCAATCAGAATAATTTAGTTCAATTGCCGGATTAATTATTATTAGGATTCTCGTTCTTCTAGCTAGTATAAAAGAAAAGGAGGCTTTTTTTCTTTTTCTTTTTTTGAGAATTCAAGAAAAAAAAGAGGTCAGTGATACACGCATGTGCATGAACAAAATCACCTAAAAACTTTGATAAGAAAAACTGAAACATCATGCATCCATAGAGAGAGAGGCTAATACATGAACAAACATTGGACTGCTTGTATCTAGGATTTGCAGAGAATGTTTCATTACAACTACATGGAATTCAGACTAGAATTTGTCTATCATCAAAATCAAAACTCATTAAAAATTGGAATAAGCGCAGCTTATTTTTACAAAGATGTCAAACAGGAATCAAAGATGTAAAGAAAACTAAACATATGGGTCAAGGACTCAAGGTCGTAAGGGACTTTATATGAATTGTTTTTTTACCAATTCACTCAAAATATAATGCATAAACTTTTTTGTTCAAAACCAAGTACAGGAAAAAAAAAAAAAAAGGAGTTCCAGAAAAATAAATGCAGAGGAATCAAAATGACAAACATAAACAAACCTTCTCTGTGTGTCTAAATTTACCAAAGCAAAGTTCACAGTCAGAATAAGATCTGAGTTCACATTATCATGGCCGTCGTTGAGGACTCCAGCTGATGGGCTGGTCAAATATCTTTTTGGATTTAATTCTTCGGAATATTTAAATTGTGGATTGCATATCTGATATGTTTCGACTATGTCTTTGGTTAGCCTTGCAACCAACTGCATCATTAAAAGCTTAAGAGTCAGCGCAAAAGTGTACCTCAAATAATTTTAACTCAACAGTACACTACTCAAACAAAATTTGGTTAATAAAACAATAATAATGTTCACTTAGCCAAGCTAGAAAATAAAATGGCAGTTCAAATGGATTCTTGCAAGAAGATCACTGCACGAAAGATGAGAGATGATACAGCAGTAGTCAATTAACCATTCGCATCTATATGCATCCCTATAGGCAATGTTAACCAAAAATAGAATGTATCCTTAACAAGTTCGCACTGAGACTTCAGATGCTAATATGATGTCTGAATAATGTCAAGACATGTGCTCGCATATATGTTATATGTGATCTTTCCAAGAGTGTGACATTTGGAGGATCTTTCACTGCTGCTTTTGCTTTCTAGGACAATTGTTTAGGAAGCTGGCAAGAAAAAAGCTCCTTGACTTAGCTGGCCGAATGAAAGATCATAGGAATTCCGGATCAATGTTAGATAGACACGATAAAGAAAATTCTCAATGTCTACAACTACCAAAAAAGTTACTAACTTTCTTTGTTTCAAATGCATCGAAATTGTAAGAAAAATGGTCCTCAAATGTCGGATGATGGGGCCAAAATGGATGCTCAAATGTTAGAAAGTAAGAAAAAGCATCCGGCTCGCTATACGACTGGACTCTTAAAACTTTCCAGTTTAATTTGAAATTGTTCCCTTTATTGAGTATCCAAGCTAGGGGAGGGTTACATATTACATGTGTCACACATGTAAAAGATAAACCAGTCCTTAAAAAAATAAATCTTTCTAACCCTCTAAATCCATTTATGTCACTCTTCCCTTTCCTTGCTCTATTGTGCATAGACTTCAACCGATCCAAAAAGAAGGTTCTTACAAAGACATATAGGGAACGATCATGAACTTTGGGTCATGGATTGTGGCAAATACTCTTTCGAAGTAAGCAGTTCAGGGTTTATTTATTTATTTATTTTTGTGAAATCAGCAGTTTAGGGATTAAATCAGGATTTTAAGAAAAGTCCTAGATAAACAGTTGTGACAGTTCATTGTGAAGAAAACAGTATCCGCCATGATAATTGATGTCAGCTCCCCTTAACTCTTGAGACCGAAATCCCTATAATTTTCAGGCTTCTAGGGAAATAACATAGTTAGGGTACTCATACTTAAAAGAGTGTGTTATGAAACAAGACTTTTAATAGGATTTTTTTTAAAAAAAAAAAAACCAGCAGTTTAAGGATTAAATATGAATTTTCACAAATTACTGCTATGTAAATAGTTGAAGTCATTGTGAAGTCAAATAGCGTCAGCAATGATAATTGGTGTTATATATACAAAGGATCACAAGAATGGATAACAATAGAAGCTAGGGATTCACATGCAACCAGTATTTAAAGGTTCATAAGAATTTAGATATAGGTTATGAGTTCTTCTCTTCATGGGTTTTGATGCAGAAAGGACTATATTGTATTTATTTTTTGGAGAACATTTGATTTCAGTTTCTCTTTAACTCCTAAGACCAAAATCTCCAAGGAATAAGTATGGTTTGGACACTCGTACTTAAAAGGAGTGTGTTGTGGGACATAGCTATTGATTGGAGATCTAAAGATTCACAGATTGGATAGGGGGAGGGCTAAAGTTGGGGAAGATGATGAGGCTAATCAGAAACCTATTGAGAAAAATATTGTGTTTACAGCTGAATCTTTTTATGAGGCTCTATTACAAAATAGATGTGAAGTGGAAAAACTCAGTTCCCCAGGACAGAGCTACACAGAAGTGTAATCCTCCTAGAATTCTCCTTTTGCATGGAAGGCAGCTTGGGGTATGATTTTAACTATGGATAAAATCCAAATGAAAGAAGTTTTGGTCAATTAGTGTTTTTTGTTCAAAACAGTTGCTACATCTAATCGATCATTTATTTGCATGGACTAGGAGTTCATGGTGGTTGGCAAACAACGCTGTGGGTTTCTCTTGGTCATGGTCACTCCAGGACAAGAGGGTTTAAAATTTTGGGAGAGGGTTTCACTATTATTTTAGGCTATAAAGCACTAGCAATCTTAAAACTTAAAACTGACCAAGTCACGAAGCATGTAAATCTAAGTGGCTCAACATCAGTAACATAAAAATATCAGCAAACATGAGACATGTGAAATATAGAGCTCCAAGAGTTCCAACATAAGAACTCAAAGGCATGCAACCATTGGCTCCATCTTTGATCATCATGGTCAATCTTCTGCTGTTGTAATAAAAAATAAGGGTGGATCAGAGTCTCCCTGTCCTCACAAGAACTAAGAACTTGATAGGAAACATATCGACATGATCATATGGTTTTACATGGTTAAAGTTAAAAGTGCTGCAAGGGATACTCCAATCTGGTAACAGTAGCAAATTTCGCAATGAAATGCTTTAATGATATGTGTCCTAGCCAAATTCAAAAGAAAGGATTTCTTCCCTCCCCCTCAAAGGCAGGATAAGGATCCTCTAAGCTCTCACATCTGCATTGTAAATATCAATCCCAAGTGTACACTTTCCATTATTAATCCAGAAATGCGTGCAACTCATTAGTTTCGCAGTTTAAAGTCCAGAAAATTGTCTTTATTATAACTCCTCTTTGGGGATTATAACATTGTGTTACTCTTCACAATGGAAAATACTACTGCAGAAACAGAATAATGTTGTAGATATTTCTGGAATGTCATATGACATCACAACCTCAAAAAAGCCTACGCCCTTCCGGCCATAAGCATTCCAAGGAAGATATTCTTGTAGTTATATACAGAGCTTTCTTTCTTGTTCATTTTTTCCATAAATTAGCAAGACAAACATGTGCCTTTTAATTAATAATCTCCTAGAAAACACAGACAGATTCCATGAACAGCTACCATTAGGCCTTCATAAATATTTTACTTTGAAATGCAAAAGCTAAGGCAGTTAGATAATCTCAATGGCATGCATGTAGACTAGTGCACCCAGTTATCACTCAAGCTATACCACTTAATTTTCAAATCCTAAACTTTTTACTTCAACCTTTGTATTAAACCCAAAACGCTCATATTCAGCATGCAAATTAAAGCCCACATAAACCACCAACAAAATCAATCAAATCAACAAAAGTAAAGGAATAAAAACACTTACAGGTCTTCTTACAACAACACGCAAAATTTGCTCCTTGTTGGCAGGTTCACTCTCCTGCCTGTACTGTCCAAATGCCAGCTGCCTCGGCCGCCATGGAATTGATGGCTCATCCAATTCATTTGAACCGACTTCATCCATTGATTCCACAACTGTAACTAAAACCCCCTAACGATCAAACTTGAATACCCAATTTCTTCATCTATATAACAAAACAAAAACAACCCAGAATTTGATAGATGATCAGCAATTAAACCAACCCATTTGAGTCTCTTTAGTTGAGAAATCCAAGAATCCACCAGAAGATTCTAATCCCATTATCTCTCATTCACTCAAAAAGAAAGTCAAGAATCAAAAGATGCCTCTTTACTTGATCCATTGAAGAGATCAAGAATTCACACAAGATTCAATATTTGATTGGAATTCAAGAGATTTTTGCTATTATTGCTATCGATTCTTGACAAATATATAGATGATGAAAACACGCAAAGCTGTGAGGAAAACAAAAGTAAAAAGGAGAAGAAAAACAGGATTAAAGAAAAGGAACCAAAATAAATATGAAGAAGATAAGTTAGTGTATTTTTTTATTATTTAATAATAAAAACAAAAAGGATTAATTGATGAATAGATACAGGATTGAGGGCAGATAGTTTTTGAGAGAGAGAGAGAGGGAGGGAGGGATTCTGCTGTCTGTTTGTTTGTTTTTATGGAGTAATAGATAGAAAGAAGGAAAGGGGAAATAATTTCGTTCGTTGGTGTTTGCGCTCAAAAATGATGACAGAGTTCTTGTTTTTTTTTTCTTTTTTTAAGATTTATGTTTGGTTATGGACTCTAAGAAAGTAAATTATAAATTAGTTCCTCTATTTCTACATAATTTCTCTGGTCTTAAAAATTAATTAATTAGTTTTAAAACTTAATTTAATATTAATATGTTTTCAAGATTGCCTTATTTTCTCATTAATATTTTTATATTATTTAATTTTTCTTTTTATTTTTTTAACAAAAAAATAAAATATGAAATTGATAAAAAGAAATTAATTAATTAATTTTTAAAATTAAAGGGACTATTTAATTTATTTTTTAATCTAGAAGGACTAATTTATAATTTAATTCAAATGTTATACATAAATCTATATGGTGTGAGTTTTTTATTGTAACACTAATAGATTAAAGTAGATTATTACAGTAAAATTATTAATTTGTCTTTTATCAAAAAAATTGGATGGTTTTTGTGTTAGGGGTAATTCAGTTGTTTGTTGAGGGGTGTATCTATTTTTTTTTTCACTTTTTAAACAAAATAAAGTGATTAATTTATCCTAAGGTTAAAAAAAAATTAAGAATTGTTGATAAATGTATCACTCTTTTCAATACTTTTTAAAAAAGATAGCAAGATATTTTTTCCTTTCGAATCAGAAAACAATAATTCATACGTCTAAAGGTATTTTTTTCTTTAAAAGAGGTTTTTTTTTGTTTTTGTTAACTCTAAATTCATGGAGGGTATTTTGATATTTTTTTATTTGATTAAATAATTTTTAAATTAAAAAAACTATTAGCATGTGCTCCCCAAACTCGAGCACGAGCACATGGGAGGCACCCAAGTTTTTTGAACGGAGCATGCAACATCTTCTAGTAGTCAAGCATGCCCTTTTGTTATATAATTAAAAGCGTCACTGCTTCCTCTTTTTCTTTGAACGACACGTTATGGCGGTGAATGGATGATTTGTCACTAGTTGTTTTTTTTTCTTTTTTCTCTTTTCCTAAAAAAGTTCACATTGGCCCTTTTTGTTTTTGATATTTCAATTTCAGTCCTTATTTTTTTTATTTTTTATTTTTGTTCTTAATTCTCTTATAAAAATTTTATTTGTTTTCAATTTTGTTCTTCAATTACAATTTTTCATGTATTATTTTTTTTAATTCGGTTCTTATTCTTTTGATTTCTAATTTTTTTCTTTAGCCTTTTTTATAAGTTTTATTGGTTTTTAATTCCACAATAAAAAATTTATGATGTATTATTTTTTTTCAATTTTATCCTCTTTTTTTTTCTTTTTGTTAAAGTTATTTTTCTTTTTAGTTTAACCCTCCAATCAACATTTTTTTCGTTGCCCTCTAATTTATTTTTTTATTTTGATTTTTACCCTCATTCTTTTAGTTGCAGTTTTTTGTTTTAGACATTTTTCTGCTATTGATTTTTTTTTCGATTTCATCCTTTAGTATTTAATTTATTAGGGATTGGGTTTCACAAGTTTGTTCATTTATGATGTTTCAAGTCTAATAACCCGAGTCATGAATGTCATAACCTAATTTTTTACCCTTTTATTTTAATTATTATTATTATTTACTGGAAAAAAAACTGATGATGAAAAATAAATAAAAACAAATAAATAAAGAATAAATTAAAATTCGGGTTAAGGGCATCATAATTAAAAGTTTTGGGATTTAATTAAACTTTAGATTAGTTTTATTAATCAAATCAAAAGTTTAATTGAAGAATTGACAAGTTTTGAGACTTATTTGGACTTGGATTTAATTTAATTAATGAAATCAGGGACTTAAGTAAAGAAATACCAAAATTTGGGGTTAATTGGGGGCACAATTGCAACAGATTAAAGTTCAAGGACTAACTTGTAAAAGGCGCCGAAATGTAGGGGTCCAATTACATTTTAACTAGTGGCTTAATTACAGAACTTTCAAACCTTCAAAGGCCAAAATGCATATAGCTGTGAATACCAAAACGGCACCGTTTCCGTTACTGTTCATCTTCCTCACCCGACCGAAACGGACGCCCACCGCCGCACAGCCATTACTTCTGCAATTATCACACTTTATGGTTGGAATAAACGACATTGTTTTCTCTGGCTACAAAAGCCAAAGAACGACTGAGCAGAAAAGAGGGGGCGAAAAAAAACTGGGGAGAGAACCTAGATCAAGAAGAGAAGCCAGGGGAACGGGCAAATAGAGGAGGGACTGAGGAAGAAAAACAGAGGAAATTCCAAGAAACAAAGAGGACCTGGGGAGACAGAGGGACTAAAACATACACAGAGAGGAGCGACACAGAGACGAGCATCAGCCCCACCAATCGTCTTCGTCCCTTCATCTCGGAACCGGAGGTGACAGAACGCAAACAAGAGGGTGACCCAAAAAAACAAACCAGAGAAAAACCGGGGAAGACCAAAGAAAGACTGGGAGAGAGCAGACAAAAAAGAAGAAAGAAAACACAGACGCAAGAACAAAGATAATACAGAGAAGACGAGAAAAAAACAGAAGGCCATAGGATAACAAAACACACACAGAACAGGGGACGGGCAGGAAGAAACCAAGCAGAGAAAACCAAAAACAGAGGTGAAGCGAAAGAAAACAAAAGCAGAGGAAGAAAGCAACTAGCCGACCAGTCCTCCATCACGTCTCCGTCTCCCTGCTTCCAGGTGAGTTTCTCCAGCTTTGCAAGATAATTCACCCACACTGTGCACTTACAAATTTAATTACATTGTGTTTGTAGCAAGCGTGCGTGAACAATTCACGCACGCTTGCGGGTAGAAGCCAGCCGGGTCTAGCCCAGCCCCCATGGGCTGAGCTGGACCCAGTCCAAAAATAAAATAAAATAAAAAATAAAAAAATATAATTTAAATTCATTTATTGGTTTATTCAATGACGCTGGAGTCAGAAACACCATAATTCATTTTTGTTTTTGGTTAGGTAATATTTACCAACGCTAGAGTTAGAAGTATCCGTAGTCGAATATTCACTGACGCCAGAGTCAGGAATATTACAAGCAAACTATCATAGCATACAAACTTTTAGCAATTCAAGATAAAACCAGTAATGCAGCCTGACACATGCATGACGTTTAAGGGGTGATAATATCTTTCTTTTTATGTAATTAGTTCCGTACCATAGAATCTATATTGACTAGTTAGGGCTCCTAGTGACCATAATACTAGGTGGCGACTCCTTAAACCAGACTCTTCCCATCAAAGAATAGGATGCTAGAAATCTGTTCTTTCCATATTGCATTTATTTTTAAGGCCGCCGCGATGTCTGAGTGCGACAATTAATTTGAAATGTTAATGTGGGTCAAAATCCTTTTATTGGAGCATTTTCTTTTTCAATTTTATTATTCAATGTTTTGTTTAGAAAAAAAGATTGGCTTTGTGTTTTTTTCAAAAAAAATTTACTGAGTTATCCAGATCTTATGAAATAAAGTGACCTTTGCCTTTTGATAAATGATCCTGACGTTCTTCAATCCAAATGGAATCACCTTGTAGCATAGAGTTTCCTAAAATGTGACAAAGGTAGTTTTTTCTGTCTTCCCCAGCCATTTGAATGAATAAGTGATATTTGTTTGCAACATTATCAATTAAGACATCTATATAAGACAAAGGAAAGTCATCATTTAAACTTGTCTTGTTCAGATCTCTGTAATCCACACATATCTTGATCTTGCCATCTTTCTTGAGAACTACAACTACATTAGCCACCCATTAGGGATAATGGATTACATTCAGAAACCCTACATCCCACTATTTTTGAATTTCAACATTTATTTTGAGTAGTATGTTCCGGTGCATTCGTCTTGTCTTCTATTTGATTGGTTTGCTTCCTTTCATCAAGGAAACTTTGTGTACTCATGCAACAAGGAGATTAGACCATCCTTTTTCTGAGTCAAATAAAAGTATCAATCTTCGAATCTTTCTTATCTTGTTCAATACTTATATTTATTACTTTTAATTCTTTCTTGGTAGGTTTTCAAGTTTTCTCAAATTTTTCAGCTAACTTGATAAACTCTTTTAAGTTCTTTTTTTTTTATTCTTAGTCACCTATTACAATTAAATTATCAAAATTTAGCTATTTATTCTTAGTGTAACGGGTTTATGGATCGGTAGAAGATTCACTTTTAAAATTCCTGGAAGTATAAAGCTCGCTTGCATAAGTGTATATTTGCATGGCAGAACAAAAAAAAATTGTATAATCTCATTAAAATAAAGGCTCATAGCTTATGATATAATGAGTTAGATTGCCAAAAATTCCCTTTTGTTTTTGAAGAGACAGTGACGAGAAAAACAAATTAAAAAAAGGGCTTGATTGCTGTTGGTTGTTAGAACCTGGCTGGGTTTTGGTTAGTGTTAAAGGGCTGACGATGAGAGGCTGCTGTTATGGTTGAAGATGAAGAAATGGAGAATGATAGAGGGTCGAATCCTGGACAACGGTTGATTTTGGTTGAAAAGGTGATTGTGTTGGTTGAGGGAAAGGTTCAGCTACTAGTATTTGTGTTTTTTTAGTGAAAAGGAAATGTGAGAGCTATTGTTGTTTTCGGTGTTTTTGGAGGGTGAGGATAGGTTATTGTTTTTTTGGATCCTGGAGGGTGAAGATAGGTTGAGTTATTTCATGGTGTCTATGATTGTTATGGTTGACAGTGGTTTGAGGGAAGAAGATGGTTCTTGTCTTTTGAATCAAAGGCTGATGATGGTTGAAAACCGGAAAGATTTCTAGTTTTTGGGTTAATGAGAGCCCTGTTCTTGGTGCAGGCTCTGTGTATAGTCAATGAATGTTAGTCCCCCCGCATGGCGATGATGAATTTGTATTTTCACGGAGAGAAAAGGCTGGAATGATGGGATTTGAATGTTGGAAATTTGGGGCTTTTATTGTGATTGAATGAGTTCTGGGGTTTTCTGTATTGAATGAGAGCCCCCCTGTTGATGAATGCCTTGTGTTGGATTTTGAAGAAGAGCTAAGGCTAGGATTGTAAGAATTTGGAAGAAATTCTCTAGTAAAACTTCGGGGATTTGATCCTAAAAAAATGTTTGGGCTTGATTTGCTGAATAATTGACTGTAGACAATCAATCTTGGCTAGAATTTGCTAGTTAATTGATTGGAAATAATCAACTAGGATTTGGACATTTAGAAAAGTTGAATCTTTGAAGTAATTAGGGATTAAATTAAAACCAAATTAATTCAATTGGACTAAAATGATCAAAATTGGACTAAATTGAATTAAATGGATTGAAATGGGCTGGAATACAAATTCGAACAAACATTTCTTATTCTCATTATAGTCCTTGGATTTTGGATTTTCCAATTTCATTCAATTTACCCTAAATTACCTTTTTCTTATTCCCTAATTCAATCAATTTAGACCTTTAAATTTAACAACCAATTACAAATTCATCCTTGGTTTAAAAAATTATGCAATTTTGATCTAACTCCCCATTCTGATTTTCTCTTCAATTAAATACTTAATTGATTTTCTAACTTGGCTATTTATTTCAAAATCAGCATTGAACTTCAAATTTCTTTAGCCAAATTAAATCAACTTAAGCTTTTTTTTATCAATTTCTTCTTCAATTAAGCCCTCAATTATGACCTAAAAATTCTCAAACATCATTTTTGCTTATGGTACTTCGTTATCAGTCCAATTTCAACCCCAACTATATTTTTATATTTTTATTTTGTATTTTTAATGATTTTTCAAGATTTTGTTTATCACATAAAAATTAAATAAAAATGAAAAATAATGAAATGTTTAAAATTAACTAAAAAGATCTATTTTTTTGGATTTTTCTATTTTTTTTCAAAATATACAAAAATAGAGGGTCAAAAATTAGGTTACAATAAAAATAGAGATCCTTTTCTTTTTTATGACACCTTTTTATAAAACATATCAATGCATTCTCCATTCATCTTTCCTAATACAACAATAATTATAGACTAGTTGATATAGGGTAAGCAATCTTCATAATTTTGAAAGTAGGAGATGAGTGTGGATTAGGAACAAAACTTCATGATGTCATTTTGGTATTTCATAAAGACGAAAGTGGTTTAGGGATTTTTATTCTCTCTAAATGAAAACTCCAAGTTTTTCAAAGAAGAATGAAGATGTAGAATTGAATTACAATAAAACAGTTAGTATAAGAATTGAGTTATGCTTGAAAAAACCTAAACATCAAGCCTAAAGGCTAGAGTTTATGTGATTTTTGAAAAATAATATTATGGTTGATGTGTTAGATACATTTTAAACATGGTCAATATTTTTGGGCGAGTAATGTCACTTGCCATATTATTAGTGATCGATTCAATTGATCAATTTCAATATAAATATGACGGGGAAATATTTATGATTTAATAAATGAAAGAATATTGGGGCATTATTTAAAAAAAACATAAGAGATGAGAATAATGTTTGTTCTTGTTTAAATAGGGAAATAAAGGCTAGAGTTTATGTAATTTTTGACAAGTAATAAACTGGTTAATGTGTTAGATATATTTTGAACACGGTCAATATTTTTGGGTGAGTAATGTCACTTGCCATATTATTTGTGATCGATTCAATCGATCAATTTCAATATAAATATAACGAGGAAATATTTATGATTTAATAAATAAAAGAATATTGGGGCATTATTAAAAAAAAAACATAAGTTAACTAGATGTGAATAGTGATTGTTCTTGTTTAAATAGGGAAATAAAGGTTGAAATCAATCATGAATTGTAGAAATCTACTAATCTTAAAGATTCCTAATCGACCCAAGTATCTAGAAAGTAGTTAATGATAAAAGGGTTCAATCCTTTTCAGAGCGGGAGTCCTTGATAGGTTTAACTAATCTAGTGGTTTAGCTTAATTAGGAATTCATGTGATTATGAACATTAAGAAGTTTAGTTCATATTAACATTCAATATACCTCCCTATTTTTATGTTTCCATTATTCATTGAAGCTGTATTGCATTCTGCCTAACCATATAGGAGAATATTAAAAATAATTTCTTTTATATATTAAGATTTACATGGTTGTATTGTAAATGAAATCTTTCTCTCTCAATATCTTAAGGATTAAAATTACATGCTTAGATAAAATTCAAACATTATACTAATATAAACAGGTTCATCTAGCTAATAAAAAAGATAGACAACCATATATATGCAATCTATTTCTTCAATTTATCTTTCTTCCTATTATTGATTTTATTTACAACTTCATTTATTTCTTTTGCTTTTAATTATTGTTCTTCTTCACCTATTCTTTTTCTCACATGATGCTACTTGGTATAAACATATCTTTTTTAAGGTTGATGGCTAGTTACTGTCTTGGTCCTTGTTTTGATTCATAGAAGACAATTAATCCATGTTTTTTTTTTTAACTAACATTCCTAATGGATTTGTCCGAATGTTCCTTAAATATTATGGGAGGAGGTCGGTGGTTTAGCTATACATGCTTAGTCTTTTAGCTATGACTTAAGACTTTCGGCATATAAGTTTTACATGCATTTTTTTCAAGGAAGTTAATGAATAGTATAGGGATGGAAATGATTACCTAAAAACAAAACTAATAACAATATCTATCCATTACCTATTAATAAAAAATTTGGATATCTGCACCTAATTTGTTAGCATTTTATTATGCATTTGAGTATTTATTATCTAAGTACTATTTATTATTAAATATAAAATGAAATGATAATATACATAGGGAGAAATTATATGTGTATGGGTCAGAGGGTTGCATTTGAATTGTTAATATGAGGGAATGTATGTTATTGAATTAAAAAACTATAATTATTTTTCACATATATGTCCATAATACTTATAAACATATTTTAAATCTAGTTTGGATTGAGTTTCAAGTCTGGTTTAATAATATACATATCTTATCCATTATTTATTAGTAAGAATTTTAGATATTTATACCCAACTTAAAAAAATAGTTATAAAAAAAAAAACTATAAGATTTAGTTTGGACGGGTATCCATTAGATTCAGATTAAATTATCATACGTTGGAGATATTTCTCTAATTTTAGTTTCAAACTCTTCGCTAAACTTAAAAGCACTTATGCTTCAAAAGAACCTTGTTTTCCACCAACTAAGATGATTCTCATATGCTAGACTATACTTTTAAATAAAGTTCCTGAAATAGTTTTATTTCACCCTTCAAACTAGGGTTTTAGTCATTTAGTCTAAAAAGTCAAAATTGCAACAACAAAGTTCTAACCGAGGTTTATAAACATATAATCAATTTTTTTTTTGGATAAAAAAGGGACTATGCCTAGATAGTTATGGGCCTAAAAGTATGATTTAGTGACTTTTATCTATGATTTTTAAGGGATTTGTTTTTACTTATTTTTGCTTTCTTTACCAATTTTCTTTTTTATTATTGGTTCATCTTGTTATAACCCTTATAGCCAAGTTCATGATGTTCGATTATAAATTATGAAGGCATCAAACTCTTTGTTGTACAAAAAAATATTGTGCTCAATGCCATACTTAATCCGTCCTCGCAATCAAAATCAAGAACTCATTGTACATACTCATTAATTTGGTCATAACATGTGATAGAATAAATATTGCTTTAAGGATATTTTATTGCATCATAAAAGCTAAATTCAATTACTTCATCTCCTACTTCCATAGACAAAGTATCCTTACCATAATTAATTTTAGTGTTGGCAATTTTCAAGAATAGCCTTCCAAACACAATAGGAGTGTTGGTGTTTGAGGAATCATGTTTCATATTAAGAATATAAAAGTCGCATATAATAACCAAACAATCAATCGTGACTAGAACATCTTTTATCACACCATGTAGATAAACAAAACTATGATTCGCAAGTTGTATTACAGTCCTAGTCTTAATTAAAGCTCAAGACTAAGAGAATTATAAACATGTTTAGGCATAACACTAATGGATGTACCCAAATCACATAAAGCCCTTTTAAAGTTAGCATTACCAATAATACATAGGATGGTATAAAACCAATAGCGATTTATACAAGCTAAATCTTCTAATCGATTATTGGGCCAAAGAAAAAGTTTTAATTTAATTAGTTTATTTTTATCTCTATCAAAATGTTTGCTTTTATCTATAATGTGAGCGTGGTTTTTTTATGTTATTATTATTGATAATTTCTGTATTTATATCATTTTCATTTTTTGAATTGAAAGAAATTAGAATTCTCAATTCTCTACGATGTTTAGAGGATAAAAGATTTTTGGGAAAAAGTAAATCATAATTATTTTTGTCTTTATTTCTAGTTAAACTTTGATTTATTACAATAGATTCGGTAAAATTCTTTTTATCAATATAGTTTTTTTTTCCTGTTTCTTTGATTAATTTATTGTTTTCTCTTATGAACCAATAAAATATTTATGGTTTGATACATAATAAATTTTCCATCATTTTTTACCAACAAACGGGTTGATTCAATAATCAATATTTCCTTTTTCATCAATTCTGTAAGAGTTAAATCTTTCTGAATTATTAGAATATCTAGACTCAGTTCTCCCCTTTGAATAGAGGATATAATAATTTCTTATGGATTTGTCAATCTAAGCAGGAGACAATATATTTTTATATTATTGATTATTTGTTTATTTAAAGAATCATCATCGTTAATTGAAAGCATAAATACCTTTTTAGCAAGAAATCAAGTTCTGCTTCCGTATTACTTTTGTATTGCATTTTCTTTCTACACTCTTTCCTGTCTGATCTTACATAATCTTCTTCAACATCTTTTTCTTGGTTTACTAGAACTGATTCAAGATCTACTTGATCCTTATACTCCTTTTCTTCATGATTTTGATTCTTTAATTGAATGGATTTTGTTTCATTGGATGATATAGATATAAAAGGATCGTTATTTTTCTTTTTGTTCATTTTTTTATTTTCACTAACATTTTTAGTTCCATTAAAATTTTAAAAAAGTAATTTGATTGGTATCACCCATGATTTTATCTTATATGCGTTACAAAGTATCACAAATTTTGAAAGAACCAAAATTCTAAATTTGATGTGGGACGATTTAGTATTTCTTCATTCATTCCCATCCAATCAAAAATGTTTTTTTTTTGTTTGGTTCTGGTATCGATCCAGGGATTCAATAGTCGACTTTCTTTGTAAGACCAAAATAGATAATTCTCCAATCCAAATATTTTCTATGCGAGCTTTTTTTCAGTATCGATAATATCATCTTCTGCTAGATGCTTATTGACAAGGGATACCTCCCGACATATCAAATAATTTTCCTTTTATCTATTTTGTAATTATAAAAAAGCTCTTGCTTATTATTTAATTGGAATAGTAATTCATAAATAGATGAGTCTTTTTTATCTTCATAATTAATGGATTTATATAATAAAATATTATATCTATAGTATTTTTTTAAATTATCTTTTTGGTTCGATAATGAATCTACTTTAAAAGCATTTGTTTTTCATAATGAATTAATTGGTCTTTGTCATACAAATTCCATTTATTTAAATCTTTATTTTCAATCATATGTTGTTGATTCATTCTATTTCGTCATTTTTGCGATATTAAAATAGACCATCTGATGTGAGATAAATTGTATTTATATTGATAATCACTTCTTATCCAGTTTTTCCATTTGTCGCATGTGTGCGGCGTCGCGGTGAAAACATCCACCCTCAAATTCTGTTATCTTCTATCTATCTGGCAAATGTGAGAAGATAAGGAATTCTTTCATTTTATTAGTGGAAAAATGGAATGGGAATCGCCACTTAGTATTTTGGTCACTAGGAACCCTAACTAGTCTCAGAGATCGGGTACGGGGACTGGTTGCGTAAAGGGAAGGTATTAGCACCCCAAATACGCCCTACCTAAGATAAGCTGCATTATTTTATTGTCTGATAAAATCTAAGGTCTTGTCGTGTTTTCTAGTTGTTGGCCCGTCTATGGTTTAAGAAAAGTCCTCCTCGGTAAGAAGATCTTTATCTTATCGGGTAATTCTGACGTCAACAAAAGAATTTAATATCCGGGATACGTCTTACGTATAAGGTCATAACCCCAGATATTAAAGGAAAACAAAATAATTTTTTTGAGAATTTTTGAACTATTGGCCTAGTTCTCGTGACTATAATAAACTGGTTATTAAAGCCAAAATGCATGCTAATACATATTTTTGAAATTTTCTTTGTTGTATGGAAATACAATATGATTTTTTTTTTAATTTTTGAGAGACTTGGCCGTATGTATAAAAACAAAATATTTTTTTATTTTTTTTTGTTTCAACAAAAACCAGGTATTTTAATACCGGATTTGTATCTTTACAGTATAAAAATACAAACCAATATCAATCAAAATGCAGTAAAAAATATATGAGAAAATCACAAATTTTTTGAAATAATTTTTGAAGAAATTTTATTTTATTTTTATTTTTTTTATGAGCTGGGCCCAACCTGGCCCATGTGGCTGGGCTGGACCCAGCAGGCCTAACCGCCCGGCTAGGAAAACAAAAGGCATGCTTACGCATGCATGCTTAAGTAAATGGAAGCAGTTACTGTTCAAGTGAATTATAATTCACTTGAGCAGTGAAAATGCAAAAATGAATTGCATGCACTGAGACGAAGAGAACAAACCTGGTGGCGGAAATGATGTCGAAGACGATGGTAATGGCGTACGCTCACAGTGATGCTGGTGGCGGTGGAGAGGAAGCCGACGATGGCTCACGGTAGTTATGACGGTGGCGGGCAGTGTTTGCTGCAGCTTTTCTTCTTCTTCCCCGTGCAGAGAAACAACCTCTGTTGTTGTTTTTTTTTTCATCTGCTTCTGTTTGGTTCTTCTCCTTTTGGTCTCTGGTGGGGGTGGAGCTGTTGGTGGCTTTCAGACGGTGCGGTGGAGGTTGCTAGCCGGTGGAGTTGCTATGGGGGGCGACAGTGGCTCTTCTCCTCTCTATGCAGAGGCGTGAGCCTCTGTTTTCTTTTTTTCTGTTGATCGATACTCCCTTCTCAGTGGCGGCGTTGTGGCAGCGGTGTAGAGGAAGACCAACGGTGGTTCTCCTTTTTCTTTCCTTCTTCCTCTTTAACTTTCTTTCCCTACGGCTCCTCTCTGTTTTTTTGTGTTTTCCTTTCCCTTCTGCCTCCTGTCTCTATCGTCTCCCCCTCTCTGTTTCTGTTTCCCCCCCTCACTGTCTCGTTCCCTCTTCTGTTTTTCTTTTTTCCATTGTGAAGTGCTCTGCGGCTGTAATGGAGAATGGCAGTGGCTGCTGGACGAAGAAGATGATGAGCTGACGATGGCGTTGGCAGTGCTGGTACGGCTCTCTCCCCTCCTTTATTCTTTCCTCTGTCGTTCCCCTCTGGTTTTCCCTCTCCTTTCCTTTTCTCCCCCCCTCTTTTCCTTTCATCGTCTTTCTCTGGCTTTTATAAGCCAAAGAATGGCCTGCGGTGCAACGTCCAACTTGGTAACGGCATGTAGAGGAATAATAGCCGTGAAACATTCCCCATAACTGAAGCAATCTGCTGTTTTTGTTGCTGAAATGGCTCCATTGATAACGCTCATTCACTGTCGAAACCGTTGCGGATGAAGAAGGTGATCAACAGTTGTCAAGGAAACGATGTCGTTTGCTAATTCAAAATGCATATTTCTGATTTGGTCCTTGGATGTTTTTTGCAATTTTGTAATCAAGCCCCCCAGATAAATTGTAATTGGATCCCTTGAGTTTAGCGCCTTTTCCGGTTTGGTCCTTGGTTTCAGATTGTTTCAATCAAGTCCTTAATTGACCATCAAACTTCAATAAATATGCAATTAAGCCCCTGATTTGACCAAATCAACTCTTCAAAATTATAATTGAACCCCAAAACTTTAATTTCTTCCAATAAAAGCCTAAATTGACTTAAGAAATCAATTTTCTTGCAATCAAACCCTCCATAAATTCAATTAAACCTTGGATAAAATTTAATTGAGTCCATAAACATCTGATTTTGGAATTTTCTTCCTCAAATTGAATTTTCCTTATCAGCAAGGTTCTCACTGTCAAATTTCAGCCTTTTGCATTTTTGAATCTCCTCAACCAATTTTGGCATTTTTTCGGCATTCTAACATCCTTTTCTCGCTCCTGTTATTTTTTGGATTTCTTTTGAATATTTTTTTGATATTTTTTGATATTTTCTCATTTTGTTTTATGGGAACCCAAAAATGGGTAACAACACCATTCATTCATTACAGAATTTCTAAAATTTGTATCTTTTAATTTGAACTGAAATCTTCCTTGGACTCCAAAATAATATTTTATTTCATTCTTAAGAAAAAGAGATGTTCCATGATATTGAAGGAAAAATCTTAACTTATATAGGTTAATAACTTGGACTTTTGATCATTTGTAAAATACATATGCTTGTGACAAGGAGGTTATGTTACAAAAAATCTTCGAGTTCTTATTAAAATTACTATAATTTAATGCCTTTTTTATAATCGAGATAAACTGAATTACTAAACTCATACCATGTTGTATTTGAAATAATAGTAATTAGTAAAACAAAAAGACTTGCACAAATTAGATAAGTAAGACCATTCCCAATAGTCCAAAGATTGAAATCTTTGTAATATTCTGAACCATTCATGAACATTACAACAAATAAAATTAAAATATTTATAGCTCCCACATAAATAAGGAGCTGCGCCGCAACTACAAAATGAGAGTTTGATAAAATATAAAATAAAGATATACAAACAAGAACCAATCCTAATGAAAAGGCAGAAAAAATTGGATTGGTAAGTAATACCACTGCTAGACCTCCTAATATAAGACCTAATCCTAGAAAGACTAAAAGAAAATCATGTATTGGTCCAGGATAAATTCATTGTACGTAAAATAAAAGATAAAAAAATCAAATTCTTTTTTTTTTCATGACTTTATTGACCCGACCAGGAAAAACTTATTTAGAATGGGTTCCTAATTGAATTAAATCCTAAAAGATTTAAATTACTTGTAGTACCGCTATCGGACTAATCTCATTCTTTCTCGAAAAAATAAAAATTGACACTTTAATTTTTATTTCTATTTCGAAATAGAAATAATTATGGATAGAATTATTACTATATTAATAGATTTTCAATCCAAATTAAGCTTGCGCTGCAATTCTTACCAATCAATCAAATCCAATCGCTAGTTGGGATTTGTAGCTTTTGTAGTTATTTGACCAAACAAAATGAAAAAAAAATATATTTCAGACTTTTATATCAAACCTAGATCTTTGTTTAATGATTAAAAATGACTCTTCAATCAATCTTTAATCAACAGGGGGTTTGACTCATTTTGATTAAAGATTGAGGTGAATTCAAAATTGTTTCGAATTGTATTCATTGGTAAACGACCTAAAGCAATTTGGTTATAATTCAATTCGTGACGATTATAGGTAGAAAGTTCATATTCTTCAGTTATTGATAAACAATTAGTTGGACAATACTCAACACAGTTGCCACAAAATATACAGATTCTGAAATCAATACTTGTAATTAAGCAATCGTTTCTTTCGAATATTAGTTTCCAATTCCCAATCAACAACAGGTAAATCTATAGGACATACACGAACACATACTTCACAAGCAATGCATTTATCAAATTCAAAATAGATTTGACTGCGGAAACCCTCCGATGTGATTAATATTTTCATAAGGATATTCAATAGTTACAGGTAAACGATTTACGTGGGATAAGGTAGTCATGAAACTTTGACCAATGTACCTTGTAGCCCGTATGGTTTGTTGACCATAATTCATGAACCCAGTTACCATAGGTAACATATCGTGAATCTCTATGAATAATTTTATATTTGTTTCTTTATCTTGTTTGAGACAAACTATAAATATAGAAAATAATTACTTTATAGTGAAAAGAGTTGGGAAGAGATTGTTAATAATAGATTGCCAAGAGAAATAGGTAAAAGAAATTTCCATCCAAGATTTTATAGTTGGTCCATTCTTAGTCTAGGTAAAGTCCATCTTGTTGTGATAGGAATGAGCAAGAACAAATAGTTTTAACCAATGTAATAAGAATACCCATTGTTGTTCCAAAGACTCTACCTACTTTATTTATTTCAAAATCAAAAAACTCTGGAACGGATATGTACGAAATAGAGATATTCCAACCGCCCAAGTAAAGAACTGCTACAAATAATGAAGAGACTAATAAGTTTAGATAGGAAGCAACATAAAATAAACCAAATTTGATACTCGAATATTCGGTTTGATAACCTGCTACTAATTCTTCTTCTACTTCTGGTAAATCAAAAGGTAATCTCTCACATTCTGCTAGGGAAGAAATGAAAAAAATAATAAATCCTATAGGTTGACGCCACAAATTCCATCCCCCCAAACCATATTTTGATTATGCCTCAATTATATCAACTATACTTGAACTGTTAGATAATCATAGTCGGTGATGACATCACTGTTCCCATCGCTATTACAAAACCATACATGAGATTTTCACCTCATATGGCTCCTCAAAGGCTATAAATAAATCTAAGGTCCAGATCATATTATTTATCTCGATATATTTGTAGGATAAATAGGATCCAAATCTATCGGATGCCCCTCCAATTCCAAAATTTGACCAATGTAATTTTGTCTATTATAATACTAAAATAAAGTACTTCTGAATTGATCTCATTTTTTAAGAATTTCAATTTTTCTTTCTTGAGCAATAACTTAAATCTTTCAATAAAATACTTCTTGTAGAAAAACCAATAAATATTTTAACCTATCATTTTCGATTACGAAAAATAATTAGACAGTCCATTATTTCATGAATTATGACACAAATTCGATTTCTATGAATATCGATATAGGAAAGAAAGAAGAAAAAATGATCTATTTTTTTTTCTTTTTCTATTGTAATTCTATTCTTTTTTTTTTGTTCCTATTCTTCCTTCTGGAAAAAAAAAAGAAGGTAAAAGATTAGTTCGTTCCTAATAGTTATTTGTTTAATTGGTGGATAGAAGCGTACTCTAGATTAGAATCATGGGGAGTACTACCTGATCATTTCTACTAATTTAAAGCCCCAATTAATATTCTTTTATTTTAGATAATTCTATTACTAATATTTTATGTATCTTGGTGTTCCAACCATCCACTCATTTTTATTTTTACTCAACTGCTCCGTAGCATTACAGTAACATATATATGATAGTAAAAACTCACTAAGGTTGAGTCTTTGAGCCCACTTTCAAGCCAGGATGACTAATCAACTAATTTTGGGACAAATGATCTCATCTTCTTATCTTAATTTCTGCTTTATTGTTGTACATAACAAATGAGTCTCGATTTTTTTTACTGCAAATTTAGAAGTTGTTTTCTTTCACTCATATAACTATCTAATTTAGTTCATCAATTCAAATTATAACTAAAAAATAAAGATATATATTCAATTAATTTCACCTTCTTCCTAATAAAGAAAAAGGGAATAGGGAAAAATTTATGTTTCAACGAATCGCACGTAAAGATATGGATAAAATACACAGAGAGTTAATGGTATTTCATAACTAATCGATTGAGCAGCAACTCGTAGACCACCTAAAAAAGAATATTTATTATTTGATCCATATCCTAACATAAGAAGTCCAATGGGAGCAATACTTGAAATGACAATCCATAAAAAGACTCCGATATTGTAACAACCTCAAAACAATTTCAATCAATATATATTTGTTTAACTCTTACATAAAGGGCAAATGGAGCAATTTTTTTTTTTTGTTAAATTCACCAAAATTTCTAACGAAATTTTGGCAGAGTCTCCCCTATACCGGGAGATCCCAAGTTATCGACAATTTATCCTGCACACAATTATAATCACATCCCACCCATAATCACATCCATGATTGGTACATTCAATCATTTTATTCATTCGAGAATATACTTAGGACAAATCTTCATTCTCAATCTCCATCTCATATCACATGCATAAATTATTAATTAAGAGGACCATCCAAGCACTGAAATTTCATATATATAAGCACAACACAATTTAGCGTTCTGAACATAAGCTATTACGCTATAATTTTTCCAAGTATAGATTAATACATTAATATTCCAAAACATAATAATATAGGGAGTATACTATTCTATTCAGGTTACATGTTTGCTGCATAACAAAATTACATGAAAATCTCTAAGTTCCTAACTTATACAAAAGGGATAAGGAACCTAAATTCTACTCCTGACGTGAATGGGAGGGACCTGCAAAACATAAATTTTCCATATAATTAAAAATAACTAAAATACAAACAATTCACGGAAGAAATTTATACAACACATCTACCTACTTAAGTCATATGCAATTTCAATACACCACCACCATCCCTTTTGAGGATTATCCAGTTTATTTCCTTTAACTACTTCTCCCCACATTAGGAAGACTATACCGGCACTAACGACCTCCATTAGTGTCTTTAGTTTTCCATCCTGGGGTCAACTAATCAGATTCATGAAAATGCCGACGCTAACACGACCGTTGGTGTCATTATATATATATATATATATATATATATATATATATATATATATATATATATATATTTTGAACCAAAATAGTTAATCACTGTTCTATGCTACTTTGGGAGGTCCTCGGGTATGCCGATGTCAAGGATTCTTGACATCATTAGCTTTCACCTCGGAAAGCTAATCAAGTCTATAAGTTTTGCCGATATCGACGACACCCGCCAATATCATTAACTATTCTGAATCCGAATAGTTAATCAAGTTTACAAATTTTGCCGATATCGACGTCACCCGCCGATATCATTAACTATTCTGAATCCGAATAGTTAATCAAGTTTACAAATTTTGCCGATATCGACGTCACCCGCCGATATCATTAACTATTCTGAATTCGAATAGTTAATCAAGTTTTTATATTTCTCCTCCCACGTACCGGTAATGCCGATGTTAACCAGCTTGGTTAACATCATTAGCCTCCCATATCAGGGACAGGCTAATCAAATTCGAGAAACAATCATTATTAAAATTCGTTGTTACTGTTCATCTCCTCTAAAAGGACCTATAATTTAAATTTAGTCCTCATTTCTATTTTCCCACCATTTCACCTTTCCTTTTCCCCTTTCTTTTCCTCATCAATATGCACCAAATTTTTATAGTTCAATAGTTAGTTAAAATAATTATTAACAAGAGGAGATATAGGTACCGAGTACCTACCTGCTGTAGACGCTCGACTTGCGTTCCCCTGTTGTTGTTGTACTCCTCCCGCGGTTCCTCCTGAAACCACAAACACCCATCATTATTCCATATTAGTCCACATATCACAACACAACAACAACAATGGGAATAATATTCATTTCTCTTTTACCAATCTTTTCTTTCTCACTTACATTCCTCATTATTATCCTTTCACATTTTCGGCTCATTTGTAGTCCAAGTGGACATCATAAATTCAATTTTGATTACCGTTTATTCTTTTTGAAGATCAAGACACACTTTGTGAAGGGCAAGAAAACAAATTCTACCCTTAATACGGCTAAATTTTGCCGTTTTATCGACTTGGCCGAAACTGCCAACAGGGGTGGCAGCTTGACCTCTCCTCAGATTTTCATTTGTATCCGGAGTTCTAGGACTCCAAATTAGGCGAGGTTAGATTCGTTGGAAAGCTAACACTTCCGGCTACAACTTCTATGAATGGACCCTCCCTAGATTCTATCATCTTCAGGTCCAAATTCTCTCAGGAACCAGGGCAACAAATCTGCCCTGTTTTGTCAATGGAGAAGGTACCTACAATTTTTATTTCCAATCCTTTTTTCCCCATCAATTTCAGCCAATTTCAGCCATGTTTTCACCTTACCTGGAACGTAGGTTCCTCTCCCTTATAAGTTACAATTTGTAACTACACTATAACAACACACCTAATTAATTAACAGGGGAGTCATACGTTCTCCTCTGTTTTTTTTCTTCCCCTCCAGTGGCCGGTCCTTTAAAATCAGTTCCTTCTCTTTTTTTTTTTTATTTATATATATACACACTCAATCACCACATTTCCTTATCATTCACCTCCTGAAACCTGTTTCAATTTTGCAATAAGGAAAACAACGCAACTATCACAATTTCCTTTCTTTCCTAACAATCTCATGGCTGGCCACTATTTCCCCATGGTCTTTGGTTTTTGTTGAAATCTTCTTTGCATAATTCCATCCTTTTTAGGCAACCTATGCTGCTCAACTCATTTAGTTCCAATTAATTCCACATTTCCCCAAATTTTACTCAAAGACCCTAATTTTTCAAACTTCAAATTAATGCACAATTCTTGCATGAATTTAATTTGGCTTTCCCAATTGGTTTAGAACTTCATACCTGGAGGAAATTTAGGTTTGATTTCTGATTTGATTAAAGTTTCCTAACCCCTTTCTTCTCTACAAGCAGCCGGCCTCCCACTCCCTCTTCTCTTAGAAATTCTATCACTTTTTCTTCTTGTAAATCTCCTGCCCCGGTTTGTCTCCCCACGTAGAAAATCTAAGGTTTGTGTAGGTATAGAAATTTAGGTGTTTTCTCTTAAGCTTGGTGAAGGAAAATCTGAAAAATTTCCCTCCCCTTTTCTTTTTGTTACCTCCCCCGGTCATGAATGAGAGAAGGGATGGGTATTTATAGTCCCATCTCTTCTTAATTCATTTTGGTCCCATCTTTCTCCCTTTTTCATATTTTAGCCCCTTCTATTTTATATATATATATAACAACATTTTTTTTTTAATTATTATAAACTCCCCCCCCCCCACTTTTTTTTTTTTTTGCATACTTTATTCTCAGGCTTCACAGATATTTAGATCCGCTAAAACAAAGTGATAGCCAAAAGGAATTACTAAATAGCTTAATAGAGTTGATATGACTACTATGGATGGTCCAATACTGAATAAGCGAGTATCTCCTCTAGATGAAAAAAGATTTTCTTTGAAAAGTAGTTTTGTTCCATCCGGGAGAGCTTGAAGAACTCTAAAAGGACCGGCATATTCAAGTCCAATACATTGTTGTATCCCTACAGAAATTTCTCTCTCTAACCACATAATTACTAATATGCCTATCATGATTCCCAATACAAGAGTTAAAATAGGGACAAGCATCCATATAATTCCATAGACCTCGTTTAAGGATTTCAATTTAGAAAAAGAATTGATAGCTTGTACTGTTGTTGTATCAATTATCATTTCAACGATCAACTTCCCCCATAATAATATCTATGCTACCTAGTATTGTCATAATGTCAGCCAATTTCATTCTTTTAATTAATTGAGGAAGAATTTGTAAATTGAACAAACCCGGCGGGTGAATTTTCCATCTCCAAGGAAAACTACTTTGATCCCCTATTAGAAAAATTCTCAACTCTCCCTTTGGTGCTTTAACGCGAACATAAAGTTCTTCTTTTGGCAATTCAAAGGCGGGAGAAGTTTTTTTTACTAATAAATCGATATTCAAAATTATTCCAATCTCGATTCCTTTCTCTATCAAAACTTCGAGTTTCTAAATTTTCATAAGGCCCCCCTGGAATCCCTTCCAAAGCTTGTTGAATAATTTTTACAGATTCCGTCATTTCACCAATTCGGACTAAATAACGAGCTAACAAATCCCCTTCTTTTTGCCACTGGACTCCCCAATCAAATTCGTCATTAACACTCATAATGATCAACTTTATGAAGATCCCATTGTACTGTAGAAGCTCGTAGCATTGGTCCTTATAAACCCCAATTTATTTCTTCCTCTACACTAAAAATACCTATTCCTTCAACGCGTTCTAAAAAAATAGGATTTCGCGTAATAAGTTTTTGATATTCAGCAACTCCTGTTAAAAAATAATCACAGAAATCCAAACATTTATCTGGCTAACCATGAGGTAGATCAGCTGCTACTCCTCCGATACGAAAATAATTATGCATCATTCTCATACTAGTGGCAGCTTCGAATAAATCATATATTAAATCTCTTTCTCTAAAAATATAGAAGAAAGGGGTATGCCCACCAATATTTGCCTAAAAGGGCCAAGCCATAAGAGATGAGAAGCTATACGACTCAACTCCAACATAATTACTCTGATATAGCTAGCTCTTTTAGGTACTTGAATATTTCCCAACTGTTCCGGTCCATTTATTGTTATCGCTTCTGTAAACATAGTAGCTAAATAATCCCAACGTGTTACATAAGGCAAATATTGTATAATTGTTCGGTTTTCCGTAATTTTTTCCATCCCTCTGGGTAAATAACCTAATAGTGGTTCGCAGTCAATAACATCTTCATCGTCTAGACTAAGGATGAGTCGAAGAACGCCATGCATTGATGGGTGGTGGGGACCCATATTGACTATCATAAAGTCTTTTCTTGTAGCTGGTATATTTATAGGGGGTTCCTCGATTTATTTTTCCATGAATTACTGAAAACAAAAAGAAGTTCATCAAAATTCAAGTTTGAGATCTAATAAATCAAATAATAATAATAAAAAGACTCTTCAAATTAACGAGTTTTTGATTCCCGAATGTTCAACTGGCTAATTAATTCTTTATAACGTACTCCATTTTTCTTTGCCAAATAAGATAGTAGTCGTTGGCGTTTTCCTAGAATTTCCCTAAACCTCTTTGAGATAAATAGTCTTTTCTATGTAATTCCAAATGTGAAGTAAGTCTTCTATCTTATTAGTAAAACTTACTATTTAAAATTCAACTGATCCCTTATTTTCTTTTTTGTCTTTTTGTGAAATAATTGAAATGAATGAACTTTTTACCATAAAATGAAAGCCCCCTCCTCCCGCTTTTTTAAGATAGTTTTATTGATCAGTAATAATAAATAATGGAATATTAAATAAGAATGTCAGTTTGTTTGAATTTGGTATACATAATAATCTTCAATTCATTAGGAATTCCTAATTTTGTCAACATTAATCAATCCAATTTTTTTTTATTCGGCTAGAAATACATAAAGAATGGTATATTTCTTCTCTTACAAAATTAAAAAAAAAATATCTATATCTAAAAATTTAAAACAAAAAATTGGATTGATTCATTTTTAGATCAAATTGATATATGATTGAATTCCATGTATCAGAATGGAATATGGGATGTAAAACAATGTATATGGACCTCTCCTTGTTTTCATATTCTAGATTAGATATGTTATGGGATATATATGACAAATGGACCTTTACTGAATTTTTAATGGTGGACATATATGTATCCTTATCATACTAAACCGACTAGCATTATTGGTATCAAACCAATAGTGATTTATTCAAGCTAAATCTTCTAATCGATAATTGAGCCAAAGAAAAAGTTTTAATTTAATTAATTTATTTTTATCTCTATCAAAACCCACCTAGGTCCTTTTGCTTTAAAGGCAAATTCTTTTGGACAACAACATATACAACTTCACCTATACTTACCATTTCATAGCCTTTTAGCTTGTAAGCTCTTTTGGTAGTACACAACCCCTTCAAGAATTTGACATATGGGAATTTGTTTGATAGCATCAATCAGAGTGTTGAGTTTCACTTTCTTGAAAATCTCTAAAATCTCCTTTTCTTTTGCCTTTTTCTTGGACTTAGAAGATCAATTGACGTGCAGCCTCTAGTGTTTTATCTACCAATGCCCCTCCACTTGCCGCATCAATGATATTGCGGTCAGTAGGCATCAGTCCTTCGTAGAAGTATTGAATGAGTATTTGATGATGAGAATATTGAATGCACAACTGCTCAAATCTTTCCCAATACTCAGAGAGTGTTTTCCCATGAGATTGTCGAATCCCACATATTTCTTTTCTTATATTGGCAACTCGAGAGGTTGGGAAGTACTTCTTCAGGAAAATCTTCATCATGTCATTCCAAGTTCCAATGGAACTTGATCAGGCCTTACCTTTCATTCATATTCAACATGAACCGAGATAGGCTTAGTTGATAAGTTGCAAGTAAAATCAAAATCATGAATAATAAGCAAAGAAGCATTAATCTCAATATATACCCTTGTGAAGTCAAGCCTAGTACACCTCAAAGTCTACTCATCACATGAAAGAGGCCTCTCAACCATAGTTGACACCTTGCTCAAACCCTTTATTGTCCATAAAAGGAATGGTAAGCCATGTAGTCTCACCTATACTGCCAATCTCTTGATTCTGTTCATATCAAATACGAAGTGGGGATTCCATTGTTGTAGCACAATCACCTTCCCTCCAAACATCCATGACCATTTTCAAGAACCGAATAGACATCATCCTTAGTTTTGAAATGAAATATCTTGAAACATTTTGTCGTCATCTTGATATCCTCCAAACCTAAACTCTTCCATACCAGAAAAGCTAAAATTTTCATGGCATGATAAGGCATCCTATAACCAGGGAAAAATCCAACAGTACTTCTCTATCATAGCAAATTGCTCTTATTAACAACAACATCCAAGACATCCATCGTTTTCCCTATTTCATGCCTAGGTAATAGTTCCAAGTACACCTTTGATTGTTATTGGTGACTAGAATCTTTTCAGCCCACATTTGTTTCATTTTCAATTTGATCCCTCAAGTTTCAATTGTTTTAGATCAATACAAGTTTATTTTATTTTTTAAAACCGAGTATTAACTGAGCAACAAAATGTTTTCTCAACACCATATGATTTTCTAATCTAGGTAGTCAAACTAAACCAGCAAGTCTAATCCTAAATAAACCCAAATTTAAAGGAATAAATTGAAAAAAAAAATTAAGGGACCAAAATGAAAAAAAGCCAAAGGATAAAAAATAAAAAAAAAACATTGTGGAACACTATTACAATTCATAATTTTTTTTTCTTGGTGAACACACTCCCTTTTTTTTTTTTTTTAATGGCAACGGATGTGTTTAACTCTAAATCGCACTAAAAATTATGTTTCCTTCACATGATACACACAAAGCATTTGATAATCCACATCGAGCTCAATACCTGCCTTAGCATAGGTGATCTTGCTTTTTCTCCATGGTCTAATCCTTGTTTAATTTGTAGGACACCATTACATATGTGTTCATAGCCAATTAACAAAAACATTTATTGATACAAATACAAAAGCTGGAGTACGGACTTGTTCAGGGAACAATATCTGTTTGTTCCTCTATCCATGTCGATATATATATTTTAAGACATCATATAATTGTAAGTTCAGAGGTTACTATAATTTGTGTAAGAATCAGCAACATAGTTAAGGTTGTGGAACTTGTCTATTATTTGTTGTTTATAAAGCATTTGATTAGAAAGTTCATAAGCAAATTGTATTGACCTTTCAAATGGTGTAATTAATTGTATGGTCCAGGAAATATTATTCTTGTTTGGAAGAATTGCAACATTAATTAATTAGAGGCATCCACAAACTATTTGGATTGTACTATTGTTAATAAATGTTTCTAAATTTGGAAACCATTCTTCTATTTATTATCACTCTATATATCATTTTCCCAGATAGAAACATCATGCGTACGAATAAGCAACATTAACAACTTGAACAACTTCTGCATTATGCTTCCATTGGTACTTGCCAATATTATTGTCCACTTGAAATCATATTGGATTGTAAATTTATAGCAATAAATCAGCAATTCCAATATAGTTTTAATATATATGAATTCAAAGTATATATATAAAAATTAGCATTGCCACTACCATTTGACAGCTTCTTGAACATGCTATCCAGCTCCTTCGCAAATCTTTCCATAGTCGGAGTCGGTGAGCAAAGAGTCCCAAGGATACCATTTTCTCCTTTCTTATTCCTGTATGATATCTGAAAGCTTGCCACATTACCCCTGGCAGGCACACTAGACATTGTGAAGTCCATCTCTGCACCAAGGCCTACCCTTAATAACCATTAGATCAGCCACAGATCGCATGCATGTACACTTCAGTCACACTTCAGATCGAATTCCAATGTAAAGCCTAAATAATTACGAGAAATCTCTCCTGCTGGTGCCATTGCCACTGAGTATGCAGTGCAGTTGCCATGATAACCTCTAGCTAACGGAGGGTTGAATATATTGCGAGCATTGACAATGCATACTGTCCGCATCTCATCATTGGGGTTTGGTTGAAGTGCAATAGTTCGACAACTCCACGAAAATGCTGTCAAGACTTCAAATGTAGAGCAATGGCGAAGGTGGAGCAGAGCAGAGTTACGAATAGCTGATATGTTCGAAGGTCCATAAAAGAATGAACTATGGGCCCTGCTAGTAAATGGAACTCGTGGAGTAAACAGGTTACATGAGGTGGGTTCAGTGCAATCTTTTTAAATTGCAATCACATGCAATCTTTAGTGTTTCATCCACCATTAACTTAGTGCATGTAAATGCTTATATTAAAAAGCAACATTTATATATCAATTAGATAAAATCAAATAAAAATCATTACAATTCATGTTTAAATAAATAAAAAAAAACCTAAAATCGATCTACAATAATAAAATCAACCAATCTTAAAGAATTTTCATCGATTATGAAAGCTAAAAAGTAGTTGGACAGATATCTAGAAGTTATGATCAATCAAATTGCAACATGAGTTTTAATTTATGTGAATGACAAGAAAGTTCAATTCTATTCAGAGTGGTAATTATTGATAGGGTAATATGACTAATTAAGTGGTATAACTTGGTTATAATTTATGTCATTATCAATGAACATGAATTTTAGTTTGTATTAGGATTTAATATTCCTTCTCATATGATATATGTTACATGTTTAAGATTGGAATTAAATGTTTAGATTGAATTTAAATAATATACCAATATAAATAAGGTCATCTAGCCTTGTATGTAATTTCTTTTTTGTGATTTATTCAAAAACATTTTCCCATCATAGCTTTATTTACTTTATTTTACAAGTATTCATTTACTTTTTTATTTTATTTATCCTTTTTCTTTACCTATTTTTGTTCTCATGTGGCGCTACTTGAATAGATATTCCTTTCTTAAAATATGAAATCTTAGAACACGCATATTTCGTTTGATTTTGTGAGTTTGCTACCTATCTCAAAACAGGATTTAGATTCTAATTATTATTTCTCCTTATTATAAAGAAGAAACGATTAATAGGTAACATAATTGATCAAAAGATTAATGATTGATCATCTAATTATTTAATAATCAATCACACAATTATTTATGAGATTAATATATTGGCACACCTGATATGATTAGATTAAGTATTTGTTTCATTAATTAACAATTATGCCATAAGAAAGAATATAGATAAACTTGTCATTATAGCACTCAATGAACAATCAAGAACTTAACAACAATAAAAAACCAAACTCGAGACATAAACTAAAGTGAATTTAAAGATTGATATATTTTTTTTTTACTTTTACTTTTAACTTTAACCACAATTAAGTTTTATATGACAAAACGATAAAATAACACGGAAACTAAAATATAAAGGGATATAACATGATTTTAAAGTCTTGCTCTAATACCAACTGATATGAACCTTGTTGATATAAAGATCCAAAAACCTATAGCAAAGTAAGACACTTTCTTATAAAGTTAAGATTAGGTTTGGAATTAAGGTTGACATAATGATAACTTGTGTCGAGGAATCAAGACTGTAAGTAATAAACCCCAACCCAACACCTACAATCAAGATGCGAACGAGAAGTATAAAAGATACCATGAAACATGGTTAACTCTTTGATAATTCAGAGTAGTTTCATGAGGAACCAAGAGTAAAAACAAACTTTCACATATAAGTTTTATTCCTGAATAATCAATCCATCTCTTATTAATTTTCTTAAACCTAAATACAAGTTAAATAAACTTATTTATATTGAGTAAAAAATCCTAAACAATGCTGAAAAATAACAAAAGGGTTCTAAATAAAATAGAAAAAATAATGTTAAATAAACTAGAAACTAATGCAATTCATGTGCAGTAGCTTCTAGATCTTCTCGCAAGGCCTCTCGAATTCTGATTGATCTAAAATTTTAACTCAACATCAAACAAGGCATCCTGAATATTTCAGTATGATTTCTATTTGATCCAACTGTTGGATTAAAACTCATGCTTGTTAAAGTAAACTTGCGTATTAGAAAAAATAAGATTAATCCACGTGTAAGTAAGGAAAACAATGATGAATCTGTAAGTCTTATAAGAAATAAAACCAAAATATCTTGAATTAACTCATTGAATGTCTTTTTAACCTTCTTACCTCTTGAACTTGTATTAGGTCTAATTGGCACATGTAATAAATCCTTTGGTGCAGTATGAATTGCGTTATTTTTTTTGTCTTTAAAAGGATTCAAATTCAAATCATCACCTTACTTCGATGTTGACTCACTTTTAGGGTACATATTAACTTGATTTTGCAATTTTAATCTTCTTTATATATAAAAATTTCAAAATAAACCCAACACTTAACTAAACTATAGAACAAGTCAAAATTCATGACATATGAACTAGGATAAAAAAAAAACCAAACAAACCAAAAAAACATAACTCAAGACACAAACTAAACTAAATTTATATATATATATATTACATTTAACTTTTACCAGAACTAAGTTCTAGATGACCACAACGATGAAATAATGTGAAAACTAAAATATGAAGGGATATAACCTTATTTTAGAGCTTTGCTTCAATACTAGATGTGAACCTCATTGATATAAAGATCTAGAAATCCACAGTCAAGTAAGATAATTCCCAAGAAACCTAAGATTACGTTTAAAATTGAGTTTGCACAACTATAACCTGTACCAGGACACCAAGACCATAAGTAACTAACCCTCACCTAACATTTATGATTGAGACCTGAACAAGAAGTATAAAAGATACCATGAAGCTTAGTTAATTCTTTGATAAGTTAGAGTAGTTCCGTGAGGAATCAAGAGTAAGAGTAATCTCTCACACACAAATTTTATTTCTGAATAATTAATTCATCTCTTATAATTTTTTTAAAACCTAAATACAAGATAAATAACCATATTTGCACTAGTTAAAAGAAATCATAAACAAGACTAGAAAAATAATAAAAATATATAAATAAAATAAGAAAAAGAATCCTAAATCCTAGGAAACTAATGCAATTCCTGCATAGTAACTTATGGATTTGATCACAAGGCCTTTTTTTTTTTTTTTTCTGATTGACCTAAAAGTTTAACTCAAATATAAAACAAGGCCTTTGAAATCTATTGGCAAACTTTCAGTGTGATCCAATGATCAGATAAAAGATTATGATTGTCATAATAAATCTCTATATTAAGAAAAATAAACTTAATCCGTGTGTAAGTAGAAAAATAAGTTGAATCTACAAATCTTGCAAGAAATAAGATTCAAATATCTTGAATTATCCTATTGAATATCTATTTAACCTTTTTAAATCGTAACCTTGTAATAGTCTTAATTGACATATATAATAAATCCGTTGGTATAGATATCTTGTATGATATCATATATGTTTGCTTTATTGTGTCCAACTCTACTAGTAAAATTAATTTCTTCCAACTTTTGTTTTCTTCTAGATGTCAAATCCAAGTATTGCAATTTCCTTTTCATAAGAAAGAAACCATCAATCAAATATCTTGAAAAAATAAAAAAAAAATGTAACGATCCATGCTAGATTTTTTGTAATTTAACTAAAAAGTTCAAAGTGAGTGAGTCAGATAGTAAATCAATTGTAATTGATGTAACTCTTTTTTATTTGTTTAGAAATTGTGATACTTTTTTCACTCATAATATCTCTTTTCATTCTAAATATGTTCTTATAATTTAAAATAAACTAAAATATTATTTTTAAGAATAAAATTATATTTTTCTTATAAAATTATTACGTGCTTTTTTTACAAAGCTTCACGATTTGTATTTATTTTTTCTAAAATTTTAACTTTTAGCTTTTAAAAAGAAAACTATTGTCCACAATGAGGTAGGTGGTCTTTCTCCGCAAGTCAACATTACCCACCTCGGCCATCAGAAGTCCAACTATTGTGTCGTGTGTCAACTTTAAATAGGGTGGCTTCGCTGGCTCTCATATTATTATTATTACTACTATTGTGTTTCATGCGCCTATGTTTTTAATAGGGTCAAAAAAGCATGCCAACCCATAAACGTGTGGTCCTTCAATTTTTTATCTCAGTGTATTTTTGTATAAATAATTTTTTAAAATAAGTTTTTCAAACAATGTTTCACTAATTATCCAATAATTTTTAATGATATTAGTATCTTTTATTGTAATATTAACAATTATTTTCCAAATAGTTATATATCAATCTAATATGTATAATTTAGTCTTATGATAAAAAAAAAATGATGATAATATTTGTACAGTCTTCTCTTGTGTTGGTTAATTGGCTAGTGTGTGTCTATAATATGAATGATTTTCCAATCCTCTTGAATTCTGTAGAGTGGTGAAATCCAATAAAGAACCAGTTCATAAACTAAATAAATAAATAAAGGGCAGAGCAGGTTGCCCGTTTGTTTACTAGAAAATAGTTTTTTTTTAAAAAAGTAAATTCCGGGAAAGTGAATTCTGGAAAAGTGAATTATTTTCTGATGTTTGGTTGTATAATGAAAAATAAGTTGGAAAACACTTTCTAGTGTTCGGTTATGTCATGAAAAATGAGCTGAAAAATAACTTATTAATGTTTTATTATTTTTAAGTTTATTAAAATAATGAGGAACAAATCTTACAAATTAAAAAGTGAATGAGAATGAAATTGAAAAAAAATATAATTTCATAAATTATCTCAAATAAAATAAATAATAATCAAAATAATAGAGATCAAATCTAAAAAATAAAAAAAATTGAAAGATGAAGAAATTAAAATAATAATAATTAACATTTTATAAATTATTTCAAATAAAATAAGTAACAATTAAAAGAATGAGGACTAAATTTAATAGATAAAAAATTCAATTAAAAAATAATAAGGAAAAAGCAAATAGAAATTATAAAAATAAGGACCAAAATTAATATAAAAATTAAATTTTAAAAGATGAAATTAAAAAAAAATTCAAAACAAAATATATATAACAATTAAAAATTTAAAAATCAAATTTAATACAATTAATAAATAATAAAATATTTCTAAATTTTTCTGAAATATAAAAACAGACCTACGGTATAAGTACACTCCTCAGATCTACATTTATGTATAGAATTTTCCAAAGTCATCAACCAAATCTTGTCTTGGCTTGTTCTTGAGTTATTTTTATACTTTCATCGGGAAGTACAAGCGATTAGGACATGGTTCAGAGACAGCGTTGAACATCGGATAACATGTGCATGACTGTTGTTACCAACTCACTGCTACCAATAATTAACGTTTTCAATCAATTAGTCTCATCAAGGAATCTTTTTTGTTATCATCGTCACTGTCGGGGATAAAATTTTGAATAGATTTAACGTATTATTTTTAGTTCCCCAACAATTTTTTCCCACAAGATATTTACTTTTTACTCCAATCTTCAGAGAAAAAAAAAACCATCAGTTATTAGCAGCCTGATCCAAGACTCAAGTTTCGAGTTTTGATCTCGTCATCAGGTTACCGGATTAACTAGATTAATTTTTATTTTAAAAAAAATTTTAAACAACATAATTTTAGTAAAAAAAATCAACGAGTTGCAATCATGGTTTTTTCAGGTCAACCGGGTCATTGGATCGGCCGGGTCACATCGAATCATGATTTTTTTTATTTCTTTATCAATTCAGCTCGATTCCAATCCTAAATCAATTAGATCTTAAATTAACATATTAAACTAGTTAGAGTTTCAAAAATATGCTCGTAAGCTAGCCAAAAAGTTTAGAGAGAAGGAAACCCAGATGAATAGCATAACTCTTTTAATTAATTGGAGATATTTTGAAGAAAGTAAATATAGCTTGGAGAAGACGGTGGTGATAAAGTGAATGTCTACATCAGAAAAGGACTGGCGATAAAATGGTAGAAAGTTAGTTGAGGCATATATGGACCCGAAAATTATAATATATGATCAGTAGAATGGGACCTATCTATTATTAATATTCAAGAAATGAGATGCGTGGAAACTACAAAACGGTCACAACATGATGGTCCAATCCACGTTTCTTGGTGGGATTTTCCATGAACCTCTCATCTCAAGACCATATGCATCATGAGTATTTTATTTTTGTGTTTTAAAATTATTATTCTTGATGGGATTTTGAAATATGAAATTAAAAAAAATTAATATAAAAAATATAAAAAATAAACAAATCTGAGTCAATTTGGGTTAACTCATCAAATTTATGATTTAATCATAAAATCAGGATAACTCTATAAAAAATAAATCAAAATAAATTATAAAACTTAATCTTCAACAAACTCTAGGGTAAAGAATGAGATTAAAAATTAAAAAAAAAGATAAAAACATATAAGTTTTTTTAAAAAAAGTTGTCTTGTTACTAATGTATTTGTTAGTTAAAAAAAAAGAAAATTTAAACTATATAAAACTTGATTTAATATAACCCAGTTGATTTGATAGGTTTAAAAGTAATTTGAATGACTTGTAAAACATAGTTTGATTTAAAAAAATTAAACTGATATCTTTTTTAAGAGTATTGAGGCAAATATATTACATTGATTTAGATCAACTCGGTTTAACCTGTCAAATTCATAATTTGGATCATGAGATTATAATAACCTCTAAAAAAAATCAAAACAAATTATAAAACACAATCCCCAATCAATTTAATGTTAAAGTATGAAATTAAAAAAAAAAAACAAATTGGAGTCAATTAAAGTTAACCCATCAAATTTATAATCTAATCATAAAATCAAAATAATTCTATAAAAAATAAATCAAAATAAATTATAAAACTTAATCTTCAACAACTCTAGGTTAAAGAATAAGATTAAAAATAAAAAAAAAAGGATAAAAACATATCAGTTTTTTTTTAAAAAAAGTTGTCTTGTTGCTAATGTATTTGTTAGTTATAAAAAGAAAATTTAAACTATATAAAACTTGATTTAATATAACCCAGTTGATTTGATAGGTTTAAAAGTAATTTGAATGACTTGTAAAACATAGTTTGATTTAAAAAAATTAAACTGATATCTTTTTTAAGAGTATTGAGGCAAATATATTACATTAATTTAGATCAACTCGGTTTAACCTGTTAAATTCATAATTTGGATCATGAGATTATAATAACCCCTAAAAAAAATCAAAACAAATTATAAAACACAATTCCCAATCAATTTAATGTTAAAGTATGAAATTAAAAAAAAAACAAATTGGAGTCAATTAAAGTTAACCCATCAAATTTATAATCTAATCATAAAATCAAAATAATTCTATAAAAAATAAATCAAAATAAATTATAAAACTTAATCTTCAACAACTCTAGGTTAAAGAATAAGATTAAATTTTTTAAAAAAAAGGATAAAAACATATCAATTTTTTTTTTTAAAAGTTGTCTTGTTGCTAATGTATTTGTTAGTTATAAAAAGAAATTGTAAACTATATAAAACTTGATTTAATATAACCCAGTTGATTTGATAGGTTTAAAAGTAATTTGAATGACTTGTAAAACATAGTTTGATTTAAAAAAATTAAACTGATATCTTTTTTAAGAGTATTGAGGCAAATATATTACATTAATTTAGATCAACTCGGTTTAACCTGTTAAATTCATAATTTGGATCATGAGATTATAATAACCCCTAAAAAAAATCAAAACAAATTATAAAACACAATTCCCAATCAATTTAATGTTAAAGTATGAAATTAAAAAAAAAACAAATTGGAGTCAATTAAAGTTAACCCATCAAATTTATAATCTAATCATAAAATCAAAATAATTCTATAAAAAATAAATCAAAATAAATTATAAAACTTAATCTTCAACAACTCTAGGTTAAAGAATAAGATTAAATTTTTTAAAAAAAAGGATAAAAACATATCAATTTTTTTTTTTAAAAGTTGTCTTGTTGCTAATGTATTTGTTAGTTATAAAAAGAAATTGTAAACTATATAAAACTTGATTTAATATAACCCAGTTGATTTGATAGGTTTAAAAGTAATTTGAATGACTTGTAAAACATAGTTTGATTTAAAAAAATTAAACTGATATCTTTTTTAAGAGTATTGAGGCAAATATATTATATTAATTTAGATCAACTCGGTTTAATCTGTCAAATTCATAATTTGGATCATGAGATTATAATAACCCCTAAAAAAATCAAAACAAATTATAAAACACAATTCCCAATCAATTTAATGTTAAAGTATGAAATTAAAAAAAAAAACAAATTGGAGTCAATTAAAGTTAACCCATCAAATTTATAATCTAATCATAAAATCAAAATAATTCTATAAAAAATAAATCAAAATAAATTATAAAACTTAATCTTCAACAACTCTAGGATAAAGAATAAGATTAAAAATTAAAAAAAAAAGGATAAAAACATATCAGTTTTTTTTTTAAAGTTGTCTTGTTGCTAATGTATTGTTAGTTATAAAAAGAATATTTAAATTATATAAAACTTGATTTAATATAACCCAGTTGATTTGATAGGTTTAAAAGTAATTTGAATGACTTGTAAAACATAGTTTGATTTAAAAAAATTAAACTGATATCTTTTTTAAGAGTATTGAGGCAAATATATTACATTAATTTAGATCAACTTGGTTTAACCTGTCAAATTCATAATTTGGATCATGAGATTAAAATAACCCCTAAAAAAAATCAAAACAAATTATAAAACACAATCCTCAATCAATTTAATGTTAAAGTATGAAATTAAAAAAAAAACAAATTGGAGTCAATTAAAGTTAACCCATCAAATTTATAATCTAATCATAAAATCAAAATAATTCTATAAAAAATAAATCAAAATAAATTATAAAACTTAATCTTCAACAACTCTAGGCTAAAGAATAAGATTAAAAATTTTAATAAACAAAAACAAAAACGAAATACTATTTTAGTAAAAGGAGGTCAGTAGTGATTTTATAAACATATAGCCAAGCCATCAAGTTTTTTGGATAAGACTTCACATGCTGTGGACCTCAATAATTTTTAGATATGGGGTGTGTGCACCAAGATGGAGTTCTTGTCCTTTTTGCGAAAAAAAATGAATTATATCTCAGTGGAAGTAGTCAGTTTCGATGCAAACAATTTATTTTCTTTTCTTTTTTCAAAGTTTTAAAATCTTCTAATTTAATTCTTAAAAAAAATGTATTTTCTATCAAATTTTTCTTTAATTTGTCCTTGGAATTTTTATTACGACACCATGCTAAAAATCTTATTTTCACTCCTATCGAAACATTCTAGAATGCCATAATTTATAAAATTAATAATTTCTAGTTGTTAGAAATTATATATTTCTTAAAATCTAATTCTTTCTTTCTCTCCGACTATTATTTGGTTAGATGTCTTTTTTATTTTTATTTTTTGTTTAAACTTCAATATCTAGAAGTTCACTTAACCCCAATCAATTCGGTCAAATCGGGTCAGCCTATTAAGAAGTAAAGTTCTCTCAGTGATAATGAATTTCATTTACAAAACTCGAACTCAAGACCTAAATTAAATATAATAAATATCAAACTACTTGAACCAATCATCATTCTAAAAAATAAATATATTTTATTAGATGAATTTTTATTTATTTTTCAAACTTAATTAGACTAGTGAGCAAAGAATGTTTTAGTGAGCAGTCAAAATATAAAAAATATTTAAGAAAAATCTAGACTTTATACATGTTTATACACACACACACTAGAACTCATGGAAAAATAAAGTTAATTCAAACATACTTTTAACACAAATATAATAATAGAATTCAAATTTGCAATTGATATCAATTCAAAATTCTTTGAGCCATTAAAATTTTAGGGATGAATACCAAAATTTTCATTAAAATTTTCAAATCAAGGAAATCTTTAATTTTTAGGGATTAATATCTAAACTTTCATTAAGAATAAAGCTTAATGAATTCTATTATTTTTAGAGATTAACATCATATTTCTCGACAATTTTTCAACATCTTTTTTTTTTTAAAGAAAAACTATAAATATCATAAGATACATCATAAAAAAAAAGTTAAGAAATAGATTTAGATAATTAATAACATGTGTATAATAAATTTAAGAAAAAACAGTTAGCAAAGATAATTTTTCATTTGAAAGGTTGCAATAAGGGTGATGTTAATTTTTCTTTAGACATAACTAATTCAATATCTAAATCTTTGAGACTAATTTCAATTTTTGGATTCATAGTTTCCTTTTATTAATTATTAAAGAGTTCTATATTCAAAATGTGACACAATTAACTAACAACTATAATATCAAGGGGAGCGAGATTAATAATCAATAATAGCATTGTAAGCAACCAAATTTAAAAAGTAAATAAAAGTAAAGTAGTGATCTCTCTTTATTTTTGGCATGGAAACTTTAATTTGATTGATGAAGTTTTAGTTTATGTATTATTTTATTTTTATTATTTTATTTTAGCATTTTACACTTTGATCTCAAACTTCATTTATTCATGTTTTTGTATCTAGAAGTTGAGAGAGAGAGAGAGAGAGAGTCATTGTAAAAAATTGAAAAGATAGATAAAAAATTGAGAAGATAGATAGAAAAAAAAAAGAGGCCGTAACTTTGATCAGTGAGGCCACATACGGCTTTACAGGAGATGAGCCACGAGTCGATCCAAGAAGCCAAGCCAACAGTTGAATGACAAATACAGCCAAGAGACACAGTTTGAAAAATCATATCTACTCCTTGACTAAGACTGCTACTACTTAGATCAATAAATCACTAAGAAAATCCATCACTACCGATCGATTAATAAAAGGAAGGTGGTGCCACTTGCATATCTTTTACATTCATTATGAAATAAGCATGGATGCACAGGCTAGAAGCTTACAACAACCATGTATTTGTCCCATATGCTCTCAGTTTTGCGCATGTACACGCTATAAGTTTACAAACACCCAAATATTTGTACCATATGCTTAAGTTTTTCCTATATATAACCTGTTGGATCGCACCATCTTTCACAAAACTCATTCTATACCACATTAATGGCTTCATCACCCGCTTCTCTGGTTTTCAAAGTTCACAGACGTGAGCCCGAGCTGATCAAACCAGCGAAGCCCACCCCACATGAGTTCAAACTGTTATCTGACATTGATGACCAAGAAGGGCTTCGATTCCACATTCCAGTCATACAATTCTATCGCCACAATCCCTCAGTGCAAGGGAAAGACCCCGTCAAGGTCATCAGAGAGGCAATTGCTAAAACGTTGGTGTTTTACTATCCATTTGCCGGTAGGCTGAGGGAAGGGCAAAACCGCAAGCTCATGGTGGAATGCACTGGCGAGGGTATCTTGTTTATAGAGGCTGACGCTGATGTTACACTTGAGCAGTTTGGTGATGCACTTCAACCTCCATTTCCTTGCCTGGAGGAGCTCATCTTTGATGTCCCTGGCTCTAGCGGGGTTCTAAACTGCCCTCTGTTACTTATTCAGGTATGTTTCACTGCACCTGTGCAAGGACAAGTATATTGTTTATATAAATATCCCGCTTCTAACTTTTTTTTTCATTTTGGGATGCTTTCAATATTATTAAAAAATCAAAACTATTTACTTTTAATGTTATATCCTAATTAGTAATTACAAATATTAATTGGCTTGGTTGAATATCAATCTATGACTTATTCACTGATCAAAAAATTTGGTTTGATATTTTTTTAAATCTTTTAAAATAATATTGTTTAATTTTTTTAAAAGATTCATTTTTGAAATGATGTATTTTTTAATTGACGTTGATTGACCATCTAACTTATAACTCATCTATTAATTTTATGTTATGTATTTTTTTTATTTCTTGGAAAAAAATTAAAAAGAGTAAAAAATAGCTGCAAAAAATAATTAATTAGTTTTTAAGACTATAAAAACTATAATATATTTAAAAAAAGTAAAAGAAAAAACTAATTTATAATTTACTCTCACATATATCAACAGTCATTTTGAAAGATAGAAAATTACAGGAGTTTCTTTTTCTTTTTTCTTTTCTTTTCTTTTCCATGAAACTATAAAATATACAATTACAATTTTATACTCATGTGATGTCAAATCAGTATATGATTATTTTTATAGTTTTAAAATTCAACCCGGCATAGCGGGTCAATCTAAGACCTGGCTGATTCTGGATCGGAACCGGACCGAGTTTATGAAAAATAAAGGAAGCTAAAAACCCGGCTGACCGGGCAGGTTGACTTGTTAACATGGTTGACCCGACAAGAAACGATCAAAAACCTGGTTGTAATCCGATGACTATTTATTTTTTTAAACCAAAAGAACATGGTTTTGATTTATAAAATAAAATTAGGGTTGACTCGTATGATCCGGTTAAAACCTATGACCCGACCCAAAGCTCGGGTCATCCACCGGGCTGGGTTTAAAAAGAATGGTTATTCTATTAAAAGAAGAAGAAGAACAAGAGTTTAACTTTTTATCTAGTTTTTACCCCGGAAGTTTCTCTTTTAGAAATCCATGGGAATCCATATATTTTCTCTAGCAGGATAAGAAAACCAGTTAACAGAGGAGGAAGAAAAAATCACACCATATATGTTACATGAGGTTCAAAATTACTCTTTAGTATACACTTTCAGGGAATTAAGGAATACTTTAAATCAGAGGTGTTGACACAGGCATAGCACAATTCATGGTGTCTGATATACTACGCAAAATGGCAGGTGACACGCCTCAAGTGTGGTGGTTTTATCTTTGGCCTTCGCCTCAATCATACCATGAGTGATGCCTCCGGCATAGTCCAATTCATGGCAGCGGTTGGTGAGATGGCACGCGGAGCCACTACCCCCTCCGTCCCAGCTGTGTGGGAAAGGCATGTTCTGAATGCAAGAAACCCACCACGGGTTACATGCATACACCGTGAGTACGAGGAGGTAGCTGACACCAACGGTACAATTATTCCACTTGATGATATGGCTCATCGTTCCTTTTTCTTTGGCCCTTCAGAGATATCTGCTCTTCGAAAATTGATCCCGCCTCACCTTAGCCGTTGTTCCACTTTCGAAATATTAACAGCATGTCTTTGGAAATGTCGTACCATTGCCCTCCAACCAGATCCTACTGAAGAGATGCGCATAATATGCATTGTCAATGCTCGTGAGAAATTTAACCCTCCATTACCAACTGGATACTACGGTAATGGCTTTGCTTTTCCGGTAGCAGTGGCAACTGCCGGGGAACTCTCGGAGAAGCCATTTGGATATGCCTTGGAATTGGTAAGAAAGGCCAAGGCTGACGTGACTGAGGAATATATGCGATCGGTAGCATCTTTGATGGTAACTAAGGGGAGGCCTCATTTTACAGTGGTAAGGGCATACCTTGTATCGGACTTAAGAAGTGCAGGATTCGAAGTGGTAGATTTCGGTTGGGGTAATGCTATATACGGCGGGGCTGCCAAAGGTGGAGTTGGGGCAATCCCTGGAGTTGCAAGCTTTTTAATTCCATTTAAAAACAAGAAAGGAGAAAATGGGATTGTGGTGCCGTTTTGCTTGCCAGCTCCTGCCATGGAAAGATTTGTCGAGGAGCTTGACGGTATGTTGAAGGGCCAGCTACAAAGTGGGCAAACTCATTCCAAATTTATCGCGTCTTCCTTATAAGTTTAATTGTTTACTTCTTTTTTTCTCCCATAAGCTAAATGGTTCCTCTGTGATATAATGTAAGCGAGGTTAAAAGTGTGCGTGTGAAAGTGATGAGGAGTGCTGCTAAAAAGAAAAAAAGATAGCGACGATCGATGAGAGAATGAATAATATATATATACACCCATCATTTATGTATGTTTGTTTGAAATTTTCTACAAAAGTTTACTGAAATATTCACTTTTCTTGTCAATTTAGCTCTGTGTTCTGATGATAAATCATTTGTTGCAATTATAATCAGGTAAAAGTATACTGCGTACGTACATACACATGTAAACGCGAGGTTGCAAAACGATTATTTCTGGTTGCATATATACAAGTGATGTTCAAAATCATCTACATAACTGATCATAGTCATTTGATGTAACAAGATTTTATTATTATATCTTATTTTTAAAAATAATGCGGGATCAAAGTAATTGCGTAGACCCAGAGCCCCTGATATCTGCAGGCGATCTGGACTGGCGCGCACCAACCTAGTCGCACCCAAAAAACAGGCGTGCTAGGTCTGACGCTCTGTCAAGCTCATTTCCCAATAGGTCTAGCATGACATCAGGTATAGATGTACTGGGCAGGTGCGCTGCTATGCCCAGAAAGTTTCTAGGGTTTTTAGTGAGCAGAAGAGGATAAAGTCTTTTGGTGTTCATGCATTACATAAAAAGTCATACTTGGATCTAGCACAAATGGATAGAAAACCTACATATCAGTTTGACAGTGCCTTTGAGAAATAAAGTTGTACAGCTTAGTGCCTGGCTGCCAGGTTGAAAAGCTAAGATAAACGAATCATCTATATACCACAATAATAGGCTATCAGTGTTTTTTTTATCCGCCTGGTACTGGGGGAATCTTTGCTGAACTCCATTAAAATTGACGAGGAATCATAAATGACATTGTAAACTTTATAGCTAGATGGCATTGTGTGGAATGTCAAGGCAAATAACTACCTCAACTTCATAGACGAGGAAATTCTTTCAGAAGGAACAAGTGACACCAAGGCTCTTCATATCTCTTTAAAATGTAAGGATTTCATCATGGCATGTGTCCTCATAGCCAATGGCTCCTCCTTAAACATCATACCTAAATCAACTCTAATGAAATTGATAGTTGACATCTCTTATATGAACCCAAACAACATGATAATGAAAACTTTCGATGGCACAGGAGGAATTTATCGGTGAGATTGAATTACCAATTGAAACAGGGATATGTGTGTTCAATACAACTTTTCAAGTAATGGGAATATCTTTAGCCTATAGCATCCTAGTGGGGAGGCTCAAGATCCATTCCCTTATAGCAATACCTTTAACATTATATCAAAAGCTCAAATTCATCGTGGATGAAAATCTAGTAGTCATCGAGAGAATGGATGATATGATTACCAAGTCCCAAGAAGAGAAAAATAAGCTTCTTAAAAGTTTAAGAAAATTTCAACTCAAGTTAAACCCGGTAAAATACACCTTTAGAGTGACATCCAATAAGCCTTTGGAATTAACAGTGAGAAAAGAGGGAATTAAAGTATATCTAAATAAATTAAAGGCAATTTTAGAAATACCACATTCACGAACCCAAACGGAGGTGAGGAGTTTTCTAGAAAGGTTGAATTTTATAGACAGTTTCATTTGTAGACTCACGCCTGCATGTGAGCCAATATTCAAACTTTTACAGAAGAATTAGACTGAGAAGTGGAATGAAGATTTCCAATAATCTTTTGAGAAGATCAACTATTATCTCTAAAATCCACCAGTCTTGATGTTTTTTTGGTTGTTGAGAGATCACTAATCTTTTATCTTATGGTATTGGAGATGTCAATGAGGATCATGCCGGGGAAACAAGGTGAATTTGATAGGAAAGAGTGGGTTGTATACCTACCTCATCAAAAGAATTAAATATTCAACCCTAGAGAGAACTTGTTATGCTTTAACGTGGATTTCTCGTCGGTTAAGGGAATACATGTTGTGCTCCACAACTTGTCTTATATCTAAAGTGGACCTCATAAAGTATATATTCAAAAAGCCTTAATTTATGAGAGGATTGCTAAATGGAAAATGTTTCTAATTGAACATGACATCATCTACTTGTCTTGAAAATCAATCAAAGGTAGCACAATCATAAACTACCTCTTGAATCGAGCAATCCCAAACTATGAGCCTGTAAAATTTGATTTTCTTGGTGAAGACATAATATTTATTGAAAAAGATAGGGGAAAAGACTCAACAAAAAAGAAAAAAGAAAATGGGTTATGTTTTTTTATGGGGCCTCAAAAGCTCTTGAGTATGGTATTGGAGTTGTATTGATATCACTAACAGGTAAACACTTCCGATTACTATGAAGTCATATAATATGAAGCTTGTTGATTGGGATGCGAGAGGCCATCAAATTAAAAGTAAGGCATTTAGAGGTATATGGAGATTAAGCGTTGGTAAAAGGAGAATATTTGGCTCCATATTTAAAGCTTATATATCCCATACCAATAATACATAACGTGATTGATAAAAAAAATAAATTAAGATTGTTGATTTCAGCCACTTGCCTCAAGGTGAGAACCATATGATGAATGCATTAGCGATAATTGTAGTAATGTTTAAAATTGATGAAGGAATGGAGATCCAACCATTTAAAATAGAAATATAAGACACTCTAGCCCGTTGTCTGAGCATAAAAAAGGAATCTAATGGAAAACCATGGTTTATATATATATCTTGGAGTATATAAAAAATCAAGAATATTATGAAAAGGCAACTAAGAATGACAAGAAGACCATTAAATGTTTGTCCATGAACTTCTTTTTAAATGGAGAGGTTCTTTATAAAAGAGGATAATATATGGTTTAAGAGGTTTGTAAGATTGATGGGAACCATGGATATGATTGAAGAGGTTTGTAAGATTGATATAAACTCCCAATAAAGCTAAATTCATGTTTATAATTGAATTTGACACGATAATAACTTATACTAAAGTACCATTATAACTAACCCCCACTTAATGCTTATAATTGAGATCGTTTTAATGCTTATAATTGAGATGCAAACGAGGAGTATATAAGATTTTATTAAGCTTGGTTAATTCTTTGATAAGTCAGAATAAAAAAGCAAGAGTAAAAGTAAGGTTTTAAAATAAGAGTAGTTCCCCCAAATTTCCTAACAATAGTCAGACAATCTTTATTTCTCTAATTTAATCCTTAACCATATAATATACATCACAATTAACACAAATTAATACTTTATGACAATTCATTTAAACCCTAAAATCTTTAATTTATGAATTTTCAATCTCCTAAATAATAGCAAGAAAAAAGAGTGGGTTTAGTAGAAAATGAATACTTTACCAATGCTAATTAGCCCAATTTGATAGGCCTTTTGTCAAAATTTCAAGAATTTTTCTCATTTTCTTCTAATTTCAAGCTCTCTCTCTACACCCAAACTCCCCATATCTCTATCTCTCTAAGTTTTTCTCTACTTTGATTTTGTTTTCTTTAATATAATCCTTATCTCCCCATATCTCCCCGTATCTTTACCTAAATCCTTATCCAATGCCATATAATTTGAGAGGAAAGGAGAAAATGAAGAAAAATAAAGAGGAGTCCAATCGACTATTATGTTTAAAAGGGGAGGAAAATTTCTTTTATTTACAGCAATGTCAATCATTAATTGTCTCATATATTATTTATGTCAAATCTTTGACCATCTATACTTTTCGCATACCGATTTAATTTTTTTTTTGTTTTTTCCAAGTTTTATGTTAACATACTAGGAATTTTCACTCATATTTATAAAAATTTTCCTTTTAATTTAGTATTTCTCGATTGGGAATTATGCTACTTAACACATGGTTTACATGTTTTCTCTTTTTTGTTTTTTCAGGAATATCATCTACTTAGAGATGAATCAAATTAAGATTCCCATATAAAATCTATATGAAAAAAAAAAAAACAAAACACATGAAGTGAAAATCATGGATTTCAAATTATAGCAAGAAAAAAAAAAATGCAAATTTGGCTTGTTGATTTATCCAAAAATATATGGAGGAATTACATTGAGCCAACATCAAACTCTAGAAATAGGAGTATTGTTGGTTTAGTGTTAGAACTAATATGTGTTACTTACAACATGAAAAACATATGGAAATCTACAAGAAGGAAAAAAAAAAAGACTTTTTAAAATATACTCAAGACAAAAAACCTAAACAAAGATTTTTAAGTCAAAATCCAAATTCGACACAAAATAAAAGGCAATTCAAATATGTAACATGCATAAATTAGAACATATGAATGCAAGTAGAGTATGCTTAATTTTGATAAATAAAGGGAAGAAGAATAAGCTGAATTGTAGATAAATAAAAATGAAAAGAATATATTGAATCATGATAAATACAAATGTTCTTAAAGATGACTATATATATTGATAATCAAAACAAGGAAAACAAGTAAAATTCAGAACAGAGTCTGGACATGACAATAAGAATTTTTTTAAGAAAAAAACAAGGCATTGAAAAAAAGATAACAAAAAGGAAAAAACTAGAAATTAAAATTTTCTATTTTGAATCCAAAGCCAGTCAATTTTCCAATAAAATAAAATAAAATAAATTATCCAATAAAAAAATAAGGATTAGCTTTGAAAACTGAAGTGAAAAGTAAAAGTGTAACTTCATGATAAAATAAAAATCAATTACATTTGATTGCTAACTTGGAAAAATACATACCTGCTATAGCTTTCAGGAGGTAGTGTGTGGGACACAGCTGATGGTATTAGGCCTCCACTAGCTGGACCAAAAGCAAGAAAGTCTCTTATTCTCTTTTCCAACCATCGTGCAAGTCATTGTCAGCTATAAGTGGATATTAGAGAAAAAGACATTTTTTTTTTTGCCTTTCTCCTTGGTATTGAGTGTTTTTTTTTCCCTTGCTTGTCATTGCCTTTTATTGGTGCTAATTTCCTTGCCAGAATCTAGTGAAGGAAAGAACTTCATTGCTGTTGATGGCAGAGAACGTCGTCGTCGTTGTTGGTTGCTCCTTTTTTTCTTGGATGGTTGGAGCTCTAATTATGGTAGAGAGAGTTAGATCAACAATTATGGATACTGTGGCTACATTTGTATGATGTACGAGTTTATGGTCAAGTAAATAAGGCTTGATTTATAGTGGTGAGGTGTGCTTTTTCTTTATGGTATGAGTGTTTGTATTCAATGTTGTCAAAATCACGAGTTGACTCATAAAATCGTACGATTTTACGAGTCAACTCATATATAACGTGCAAAATCGGGTTAAAAACTCGAAAACAGTTAAACTCGGTCAACTCGGTAAAAACGGACCGAGTTAACGAGTTTGATAAAGAGAAAAAATTAATTAATTGTCTTTGTCTCCCCTCCCCGTCACACCGACACTCTCCCCTTTCCCCTTTCCCCTTTCTCAAATCTCAAGGGTTCTTCAAGCGTGCCCTACTGCTCTCCTTCAACAACTCACTCAAGGATGGTTTTGATGATTTTTTGGGCGAGGTTAGGGACTCCATCAACACTTTAGTAAATAAGGGAGGAAATATTATGCAAAGCTCACTAGACACAATTACTTCTTCAATAACATTGATTAAGGAAGGTGCTTCAGAAGCAGTAGATGGTCATCCAATATTGAGATCATTTTTTAGAAAAGCGTGGAGTTTTTTAAGAGTTTTAAGATGGGCAGGTCACCTGATATTGAGACCGTTTCTTAGAAAAGCGTGGAGTTTTCTAAGAATTTTAAGATGGACAAGTCACCCAATATTGAGACCATTTTTTTAGAAAAAGCGTGGAGTTTTTCTAAAAAATCTTAAGATGGGCAGGTCACACGATATTGAGACCATTTCTTAGAAAAACATGGAGTTTTCTAAGAATTTTAAGATGGGCAGGTCACTCGATATTGAGACCATTTTTTAGAAAAGCATGGAGTTTTCTAAGAATTTTAAGATTGGCAAGTCACCCAATATTGAGACCATTTTTTTAGAAAAAACATGGAGTTTTTCTAAAAACTCTTAAGATGGGCAGGTCACCCGATATTGAGACCATTGTTTAGGAAAAACACAAAGTTTTTTGCATGATTAGGCAATTTATCTTTACAACACTTACTACGCGAAGCACTTGACAAGTCTTAGCTTCATAAGCATTGTAAAGAGGGGGCATTTGTTGTTACTCATTTTTGGACCCCACGTGCTGAAGATGGTGTGTACCCTTTTTGAACCGAGTGCAGGAGTTTAGCTCATGTTTGCTGTAAGTTTGACAAAAGCAGAGAAGGAAGAAATGTTTGTCGAACCCTGTTTGAGCTGTTTTCTACCCTCTTTATCCTTCCCCTTTGCTGCCAAAATCGTCAGGTTTCTTAGATTAACTAGGAGTCTTCATAATGCTAAACTCGTCACTTCTTTATCTGGTCTTTAAGTTTGGATAAATCCCTCAGAATTTGAACTAAAAAAACTGATTCTGCTACTGTCATAATTTTTTTGTTCCAACTTAGGCTCTGATTCTGACTTGGTTTCGTACGATATCTGACAATCCTAGCTATATTCTGTCACTCATGACATGTTGAAGAATTGACCTACACCTTTAATGGGTCCTAGGGCTCGCTGTTCTTATGGCAGACTCTCAGTTAGATTTGGATGCTCAGCATTGTCAGTTTCCTGAATCAGATCAGGAAACCCTTTTTGACTGCCAGATTCTGTTCTTTAAAATAATTTTTTCTCACTTTGAATCCTTCATCAAATTTGTATTCCTGAATGCGTAGATGGATTTGAGCTTTTGAATCACTTGATTTCGATATCAGAAGCTCAAGATATTCCTGTTTGAATATCTAGTGTGAAAGCAGAGAATCCTGCCAGGAGAAAGGTTCCAGCCCGAGTTTATTTGCAATTTTGTTCTTCAAAAGGATTTTATCTCACTTTGGATCCTCCATGAAAGTTGTAGTCCTGTATGTGTAGATGAATTTGGGCTTTTGAATCGCTTGATTTCGTTATCAGAAGCTCAAGATATTCTCATTTGAATATCTAGCGTGAAAGTAGAGAATCCTGCCGCAAGAAGGATCCTGACCTGAGTTTGCAGGTTTGATTCGAGGGACCCGACTTGATGTTTTAAGGATTTATCAGATTAATTAAAGACAAATTTCAAACTTTGGAAAGTAAATCGGTTTCGTTCGAGGAATAAAAAAACAGGGACTGGATCAGAAAATGTCAATAATGTCTGTTACTTGGCAGCGTAAAACAGCCTCATAGGATTAATTAGCAGGGTACTGTTCATGGTAATTTTGAGCACAAACTATCCTGTCTGATTTCTTTTTTTCTTTTTTTCTCTGCACAACCCTCCCCGTTTGATTTCTTTCCTGCAACTTCCTGCTAGTTGCCATTTTGGAGCTGCAGATCACGTTTGTGAAGTTTTAATTCATAGGAGACAACAACTTTTGACAGCTGCAAAATGCCATGAAGAGAAGAACCTCACCATCATCTAATGGCCGGGATTTTATCCCTAACATAGATGGATGGGATGATGAGTTTATGTTGGAAAGAAATCACTAGAATCAGCACATAGTCAATGAGAATATTGTAGTTTCCTCGTTTGCATTATTTGGCTGCAAATCAGCTGGGATTTGCATCCTAGATTAATGCATTGAATCTTTCCTAAATAGAGATATATTAGGCTATATATAAGCCCCCTCTACTGACCTAGAGGAAAACAAAAGGAAAAGAAATAAAGGGGAGGAGAAAAATAAAGAGAGTAGAGGGAGACTGAGAGAGTTTAAACACAGAGAGGAAAAGAAGAGAGATAGAGGAGAAAAGGAAAAACAGAGAGAACAAGGAGGAGGCCGAGGGTAGGAGAAATAGAGAAACAACGAGAACGAGAAGAGATTATCTTGAGAGTTAAGTCTATCCTACCTTGCCGAACAGGGATTTGCAAAAACTCTAAGAGGTTTTTTGAAAAAGCTCCTAACGGCAAAAAGAGGAAGGCTTTCTTTGGTTATTATAAGTAAAAAGGCAGAAGCTTTTCCATCGGTTTATATTTCATTTTCTGCATTCAAAACGTGCAGGATCCGCAGGTATGAGTCTTGACTTTCTTTTTCTTTAACATATGTAAAGTTGTTTGTTTGGTTTTGTTTCTTTTCAAAATCTGTTTCTGCTTCTGTTTTGGGACGTTCATTTTCCATCTTAGCAATAAAGTTGTATGCTTGCCTACTGTTCCTCCCATGTCTTTGAGATTAGATTATTATTTATGTTACAGCTGCATTTTTTTTTACTCTCTTGTTGTGAGGAACTGTGAACTTTACAGGTCTTCATTATTCCTCCATTTCGTTGTTCGAATGTCTCTCTGCTTTAGATTGTTGCATAGGATGAGTTTGGCTCCTAAATAAAGCTCTGTCCAGAGGGAAAAGAAACAAATGAGAGAAGGTCCTCTTTAGTTTGAGGTGATATTTCGGCTGGTTCTGGAGCCATGTTTTCCTTCCGGTTCTTTTAAAGTGAGATAGCTGGCCATTTGATTTGTTGGTTCTTGTTCTAGTGTCTTTGATATACATGGTATAAAAGCACACTCTTTAAGTTATTTCCTTTTTGTATGAAACAACCATGAAAGTGTTAGAGATTAAAAAAGGGTGCGCGTGAGCAACGGTTTCTGTTATGGGATTGGGTTCAAAACTTTAGCTTTCTTGTGTATGCGAACTTCCTCCTTTCTGTTGAAAGCGATGGGCCAAGCTAGGTTTACGCTCTAAGCTTAAGTTGATGGACTGGATTTTGTTTGACGAGTTAGCTTTGGAGGGCCATTTTTCGGGTTTCTGCCCTTTTTGTTTTATATGAACTGTTTATTTTTTTATTTGAGAATGTTGAAATGCATGTGTATGGTTTGTGTTCTTTAATTGTGATTAGCTGTGATTTTGTGTTTTGATCAAATATGAAAAATGGTTTTTTGTGTGTTGCATATATTCAATACCCTAACATGTTTTGAATATTTTTTTTATATAAAAAAATATTGGAAGTTTCGAAAATGTGTTTTCGCATGGATTTCTTAAACATAACAAAAATTATTTTCTTGCATTTTTGGATTTTACAACATGTTTGTAAAACTCCAAAGGGAATTGACCAATATTCCAAAAAATACAAAAATCTTATTTTGGGGGGAATGAATCTATTATTCACTGTTAATGTTTGGATAAAGAAATCCCAAAGGGATGAATATCCAAAATATTATTGGGAATTACTTGTTATTATTCAATGTTAATATTTGGATAAATAAACCTTAAGTGGTAAATATCCAAAATAATTTTCTAGGAATAATAAGTCATCACACATCCTTGAAAGAAGCCTTGATTATAATTGAGGACATTTTAATTTTTGACTCCACGGTTTACGAGCCGTGAGAGTATGAAACACTAAGGCAAAATTAGGCTTTTAAAGCGCTTTGAATTTTCTTAGATTTCTAAATTTTTGTCCCTCCTCCTTGCGATTTACGAGTCGCAAACTCTTGAAATACTAAGGGAAAAATGAGCTTTTAAAGCACATGGAATCTCCTTGGATTTCTATCTTAATAAATTTAGTTTGAATCAAACACAGATTTCAAGAGATTTGCATTGGTTCTCCTTGGCACTTTGTAGACATATCTAAAGGTATGATCCATATTGGCCAAGTGTTCTTGCTTTTAGACTTTGAACCCAAATCTACTCATCATAGCAAATCTATCTTAGGAAAAAATTAATTAAGAGAACACCAACACCATAGCAATTATAAGGCAAACCAAACATCAAGCAGCTTACCTTAGGTAGGACGTACTGGGGGTGCTAATACCTCCCCTTTACGCAACCAGTCCCTTGCTTTAGAATCTCTGAAAGACCAGTTAGGGTTCCTGGTGACCATAATACTAGGTGGCGACTCCCCTTATTCACAAAAACAAAAAAACTGAAATCAATCAATTCTCTTTATTCGGGAAGGGTCGCCGCAACGCCGCGCTCTGCCGATCTTTAAAACATTAGGGAATTCCCAAAATTAATAAAGTAGCATGAACAAGCTTGGAAACCCGCTAAAGAGGAACTTAAACCATAGATGTGGGTAACGAAGAAATTAAAAGAATCAACTGAAGATAGGGACTATGATTGCTCCGAGATTATGTAGATGTTTTTGCTTGGTCCTATGAGGATATGTCTGGCTTAGATACGGATAACGTAGTACACAGGGTACCACTGGTAGAAGGATGTAAACCGTTAAGCAAAAGTTGAGAAGAATCCATCCGAATGTCTTAATAAAAGTAAAAGCTGAAATTGAAAAGTAGTGGAACGCTGATTTTCTAGAAGTAGTCAAATATTCACATTGGGTGTCCAACATAGTGGTAGTACCCAAAAAGGAAGATAAAATCAGGGTTTGCATGGAATTTAGGGACTTAAATCGGGCTAGCTCTAAAGACAATTTCCCTCTACCACGTGTAGATGTGTTGGTGGACAATGCAGCACGTAGCTCTACATATTCCTTTATGGATGGATTTTTTGGGCTACAATAAGATGAAAATGGTGCAATAGGATAAGGAGAAGACAATATTTGTAACACCATGGGGAACCTTTTGTTACAAGGTCATGCCATTTGGGTGAAGAATGTCGGGGCCACCTACCAAAAGGCCATGTTGACTCTATTTCACGATATGATGCACAAAGAGATTGAAGTATATGTGGATGACATGATTGCTAAAAATCTAGAGAGGGAGAAAATCATGTCCAAATATTGAAGAAATTATTTGAAAGATTAAGGAAGTATAGGTTGAGGCTTAACCATGCAAAGTGTTCATTCCGGGTGAAATCTGGGAAGTTGTTGGGATTTGTGATGAGTGACAAAGGGATAGAAGTTGATCCCGATCAAGTAAATGCTATTCAATCTATGCCACCTCTCAAGACTGAGAGGGATGTGAGAGGTTTCTTGGGAAGGTTAAATTACATTGCTCGGTTTATATTCCAATTAACCACGACTTGTGACCTAATCTTTCGTTTGTTAAGGAAGAAGAATCCGAGAATTTTGAATGAAGAGTGCGAATAGGCTTTTGAGAAAATCAAATAGTACTTGTTGAATCCACCCCTGCTTGTTCCTCCTGTACCAAAAAGGTCGTTGATATTGTACCTAACAGTAACTGAAACAACAATGGGATGTGTGCTTGGACAACACAATGAAACTAGAAGGAAGGAAAAGACCATTTATTACCTAACCAAGAAGTTCACAGAATGCAAGTCTAGGTATACTATGATTGAGAAACTATGTTGCGCACTAGCATGGGCTGCGAAGAGATTGCGTCAATATATGTTGTATCATACTACATGGTTGATTTCAAAATTAGACCCATTAAGGTACATCTGTGGAAAGCCTTATCTGTCAGGGCCACTAGAGGCTTCCATGGTCGTTAACTTCAGAGCCCGTGGGATTAGTCGAGGTGTACGCAAACTGGCTCAGACACCTACATTAATCTAAAAAAGAGAGTTTACAACTTCTAACGAAAGTAAGAGAACTAGAACTTTTTTAAAACCGATATGCATGTAAGTAATGGAAAGTTTGCATCATAAGAACAATAATATTTTGAACAAGGAAGGTTAAGAAAATACCCCTTTTTCTTAAAGTGTGATATTAATTTATTGTCGAAATGGCAACGAAAATAATAGGGAGCTATACAAGGTGTTTATTATAAGAAGATGAATAACATGGAGGGCTCTGTATGGATGATGAAATAACATGCTATTTATAGGGATTAAGTTAAAGGAACAATCATTTCCTTCTTTCTTTCTTTTTTTGCGTAGGTCTTTCTTCTTGTTTTTATTTTCTTTTTCGACTTTGATTTTTTTGCTTGTTCCTTATTCAAAACATGTAAAAAAAATGCAAAAATACATTAAAAAATCATAAAATAGCTAAAATCTAAAAGACTAGAGAAATTATTAAAAATATTGATTTTTTGGATTTTTATAAAATTGGAGAGTCAAAATTGGAATATGATAATTCTAATCATAGTGATGAGTGTTTGGTTTTTCAAAACACAAAAACATAGTGAAAACATCAATTTTTAATTTGTTTTAGTCTTAATGATTTTGTTGGATAATTTAAGGTCATGTTGGGTTTGTATAAATATTACCCAATTAACAAATTTTTTTTAGGTTATATGAACTTTTCAAGGCTGAGTTGTCACAAGTCATAAGCTTCATAATTGTCCGACCTCTAACATAATCCACACAAACCACCGGATTAGAAATGTTTTAAAATCTTTTTAGAAGATAGTGATTGTTATACCTTGAGTACTAGCTCGTGCTTTTCTTTACATTGCTTATTCTTATTGGTGTATCTGATGAGTAGAGTGTGTATATCACTTGGAAAAAAATATAGAACATAACATTCTATTTATAGAGAAAGCTTGATAACCGTATTGATAGAAAAATATCTTTTTGCTCCTTAAAAAACATCATCTATAGTATTTCACCATATTTTTAAATTTTTATGCAATCAAATCACTATTTTATTTTTCTTGGTCTAGAATCGTAATTCCTTGTATAAATTACACTCTAGTTGTTAATTTCTAAAATTAATTTTCAATCAAGTCATAATTGATTAATCATCCTAGTTGAATTTCTTACCAATGATTCTTAATGTTAGTGATACATTAGATTCTTAATATATTAGTCCAAATATAAATCACAATCCTAAATAAAAATACAATTAAATAAATTAAACAATTTAATTTATTATCATTTAATAAATTAATTGATTTATATTTAAAGATTAAGTGCACTGTCTAGTAACATATCATAATCTCCCAAATATTAAAAATTTATATATGATTTGACTTAACCTTTTCGTGACTAGTTTCTTAGTGTAATTACCTTCATTAAGAACGTTTCAGTTTAGACATTTAAGTATATCGTGTTTCTGCTCTATCAAACCATGTTTTTTTTTTCCTGAACATCAATAATTATTAATTCTTTGAATAAGATTTAAAAACTTTTTTCAAATGTGATTGTGCATTGCGTAAGAATTTTATTATCAATACTATTTGAGAACATGTGGAACATTTTCTCTAATTCATCAAGGGTAATGAATCCTTTCTTAATCACTTAAATATCTTCATATGGTTCATGATATACTCAATATCTATCTATTTCTTATTTTTTATTAAGGCAACTTGTAGTCGGGATCAAAACATAACATTATCTATATAAGATAAATTAGTGATCTTAAGTCTAATGATCACTTAAAAAACTATTATGTGAGTCTTTTTACACACACTTGTGATCTCTCTATATGAAACTCTTTTTTTTTTTTGTCAGATTAGTATACATGTTATCCAAAAAGCACTTACATATTAGGTTCGAATATCTCTCATATCTTAGCTTATGAGGATAATTATTTCCTTTAAAATAATAATAATATATATTCATGTCAATAGCTTTAATTAACATTCATCTCAATAAAGCATGGATAAGAAAGATTAAATGCTTTGTTTTTGAAGAAATTATCATAATTATAATCACTTTATAATTTTGTTTCAAAGACTTTATCTTTACTCAAGACTCATTAATTAAATATAAATAAATAATCTAGATAAATAATGTTTTTATTAATAATAAATATTTTTTCATGAATAAAGTCAATGTTATATATAATTAACTGATTGATTGCAAAACATATACACTAACAATGAAGGTCAAGAGGAAGATATTTGAAATAACATATATTAAGTAATTATATTATTATATAAAATGTAATAATTACAATTTGATATAGTATTTCATATAATTGTGTGAAACTAGAAGCAAATCGTGGACCGTATGCTAGTTAAACCATTCCCAAAATACACTAAAAGAGATGGGTTTTTATGTTGCTTTATTGTTCACTGTAATATATATATATATATATATCTGTGTGTGTGTGTGTGTGTGGAATCAATTCCACATGGTTGATGCAATCATTTCTCTTTTTGTTATCCATTCCCTATTCTCTTCCCTTTCCTCCCGTTGACTTAAGTTGATTGTTCGTTTAATTGGTTCACTTTCCGTACATATTTCTTCCATAAGAAAGTCATAAGGATCAACCCCCATTATGTGATTATGAATAATACAACATGCAAGCACAAGATCTACTTGTGTTTCATAAGACCAAAAAGATTTTCTATCAATTGATCTAAAACAACTCTTCAAAATACCAAACCCTCACTAGCGGTTCTCAATGAAGAGTGTCGAAGATTAAATAGCTCCTTTTCATTTTCTGGTGAACGTTCTGTAAACTTATTCAAGTGATATCGAACTCCACGAAAAGGAGAAATGATTCCTTTTCAAATACCGTAACCAACATCACCAAGATAATATTTCCCTACAAATTAAAAAAAAAACCTATCACTATCTTTATCTAATAAGACATTTTATATGTTTATTGCATATAATACATACTTTATTATATACCTTCTGGAATTTTTAGACTACTAGGTCTTGATAATGCATCACCTAAAACCCGTGAATCATGTGCACTTTCTTCCCAGCCAGCTAAAACATACATAAACTTCAAATCAAAAGTTATAGCTGCTAAAACATTTTGTGTTGTTCCTTCTTTTCGACCTCAAAACTTTCCTTGAATCTTAACAGGAACATTTGCATGAACATGGGTACCATCAATTGCTCCCACACAATCCTATATAAACATGAAAAAATAATTTATAAACTTTTCTTCTAGATGTAATTAATTAATGTATAAAAATATTGGTATTGTTCTCATACCTTAAAATAAGGATAGAATCTTCGATTATTCATTATCTCAGCTGGAACTGTATCCTCTGGATCTTTAATAAGGTGTTTGTATAACTTAAAAACTGCTCTTAAAACAATTTTAAAGTAATGATGGATAGTTTCAACAGACCTATAGTATATACCACTAATAAAACGAAATCTTTGGTTTTGGCCAACAATTTATAAGAACACAATTACTTGCTCCCTAATAGACACATTTTGAGTTGATCGTAATAGGTCACGACTTGTGAGAACATCACATAATCTATATAAGACAACAGGTTTCATACGAATTTGTTCAACGCAATGTCTATCACCTCGATTCAAAATGCTGTCAATATAGAATTCTCGTTGAGCAATTGCATTTATACGTGGTTCTCTTGGTATATAAATTCTATTTCTTTCTTGTTCAATAATAGCTACCACTGTAGGTATCACAGTTACAGCTGCTCTCATACATGCTGTATGAATTATCTTACTATCCATAACATGAAAGTGAAGTTTTCTGATAACAAAACCTAAAAATTTGGGGAAATAAATATTAAAAAAAGCATATAAAATACTTCCACAATCAATACAATAAATTATGCTGAAAGAAGCTGACAATGTATAATAGTTATGGCAATGATATCTGATTCCCTAAACAAACAAGGTCTTAAAATATATTATCTAAGACCATAAAGTTCAATTTCTCGATGATAAAACCGTTTTGAAAATTATACAATTCATAAGTTCACAACGATCAATAGATATTGCGCAATGAAATCCATATAATTACCGGTATAGTCCCACAAATTTATCCATATGTAACAAATATAATCTAACACTAATCATAAATTAATCAAAGCAAAATAAAACACAAATTTATGTTTATTAGGTTCTGTTATAATTCCCCTTATTAAACTTCCTCTCGGTTCCCCCTTTCCCATTCCCCTGTTCCCACTCCCCTGTTCCCTCTCCCTCTCGGTTTCTCTCATTCCCCTTCCCCTGTTCCCTCTCCCTCTCGGTTTCTCGGTTTTTCTCTCATGACCCTGTTCCCTGTCGGTTTCCCCCTATTCCCTCTTGGTTTCTCTCGCCATTTGTTCTCTCTCGCCAAGAATTCCTTAACTTCCTCTCTTTGTGCACAAAGAATCCGGACAAAGATCAAAGATTCAAGGGGTAAGAGGGCTATACCTCAAAGACCTGCTCCTCCTTCCCAGTTCTCCTCCCTCTCTCCCCCGGCTACTTGTTCTGATAACGCTGGGACTTGAAAAAAAAAAGAGCAGGGTTGATTTTCCACACATTCACTGATTCCCCCCTTTTTTTACTTTGTCTCTCTCTCTCTTTGTGCTTCCACCCGGGATATGGTGGCTGGATTCGGGGACGGGGTAACAGGGAGGGGCTGTTTTTTGCTGGGGAAGTTTGGGGATTTTGCTTTGATTAATTCACAGTAATCTTGCCCCCCCCCCTTTTTGCCTCTCTCTGTAGACTTGATTTGGTTTGTTTAGTTAGAAATGTGAGCTACCGAATGTGAGTGATGAAGAAGAAAACTGTCATGGAAAAAATGTGTTTTTTGTGGCTTGCTTGATGAATTTGGTTTGTTTTAACTAGCCGAATGTGACGAGGTAAGATGAAGAAGAAAACTGTATTATGGAAATGTTATGGAAAAAATATGACAGGTAGCAGATTTATCAAGAATATCAAAGGATTTATGCCATAATTTTTACAGATCTAAATGAAGAAGATAAAAATATAAAGGAAAAAAGATACCTGAAATCAATTGTTCCAGAGAAATGCTTCAATTGTTTCAGAGAAATGCTTCAATTGTTCCTGCTTCCAATTGTTTTTGAAAAGAGAGAGAGACCGTGATTTGAGAAAATGGGTGTAATGAAAGAAAGGAAAGTGTTTTCCTTTCCTTATCAGAAGGAAAACACTTTCCTTTGATAAAGTTACTTTTTTTTTTATTTTGACCGGAATTAACTTTCCTTTGACTAGTTTTCCATATTGTAACCAAACATGGGAAAATGAGGAAAATAAATTCTAGGAATTTGTTTTCCTGCAAACAAACAAGGCATAAAACTCTTTCAGAAGAGAGAGATCATTGTGTTAGTGAATATACCTTGTAATAATAAAATATATTTATTATTATTAAAGGCTTTCTTCATATTTAATATTCATTTATATTTGATTAATAAATCTAATGTTTGATTAATGAATCTAAAGTAAAGATAAAGTCTATGAAACGAAAATGTTTTGCGTATAAAATTATAAAGTTATTATAATTATGAGATTCTTATTGCATCAAAACATTATTTTTAAATGTTTTTTTGTCAATGTTTTATTAACACTAGATATTAATTAAAGCTGTTGAGATTGATGCATATTATGTTCATTCATTTATGAAAGAAAACAACTACTCTCATAAACTAAGGTATGTTGGATACTTAGAACTAATATGCAGGTGCTTGTTAGATGACATCCATACTGAACTAACCCATAAGAGAATTTCATATAGAACAATCACATATATCTATGGAAAGACTCATATGCCAGTTGTGTAAGTGATCGTTAGACTTGAAATCATTAAGTTATTTATATAGGGAGTGTTATGCTTTGATCTTAAAGACACGTTATGATATTTTTAATATTTGGGGGATCATAACAGGTTGCTAGATATTGTACTTGATCTTCAAATATAAATCACTCAATTGTTGAATAGATAATAAATTAAATTCTTTAATTTTATTTAATTTAGGATTATGATTTATATTTGGACCAACATATTAGAGAACATAATAGGTCACACACATAACAACCACTAGTCAGAACGATTAACCAGGTGTGACTTCATTGTAAATACATTTTAAGAAATCAAAAGTAGAATGTAATTAATAAATGAGATTACAATTCTAGACCTAGAAAAAAGAAAATAAGGACTTGATGGAACAAACTTCTAAAATTATCCTAAAATAATACATTGATATTATTTAAGGGGAAAATTAATATTTTACCATTTGAAAGCTGGAGAGTTGGACAACTTGTGTTTTCTGACAACCTATCCTTGAAGTAATTATTTAAAGCCAAGAAGAACATCTAATCTTCAGGTAATGTTTGTGTAAACCCTAAACAACTATAATTCTGTCTAACAAGATCCTTAAGAATTCTAAAAAAATTTAAAATTATCATTTTTGCTGCGTGTGCGTTTTGGAAAACTCAACACATTGTGCGTTTATGTTCTAGCTCTTTCTTTTTGGCTCCTTTTCTTTTTGTATTTTCAAGTGTTTCTTTATATCATATGTTGTGTAACCTAGCTACATCTCTATATATAAAATATGAGGCATATCATTCTATTTATAGAAAAAATTGATAACCCTATAAATGACAAAATATTAATTTACCCCTAAAAATACAACATATATTATTTATGGACAATATTATAAACTTATTCAATCAAGTTCATACTTGATTTTTTTAGATCTAAAATTATAATCTCTTGTATTAAATACATTTTAGTTCTTAGTTTTTAAAGCTTATTTATAATCAAGACACACTTGATTAATCATCAAAGTTTAATTTCTGACCAACAGTTCTTAATATGTGTGACTCAATAAGTTGCTAATAAGTTAGCCCAAATATAAATCACAATCCTAAATAAAATAGGATTAAATAAATAAAATAATTTAATTTATTATCAATTCAACTAATTAATTGATTTATATTTGAAAATCATATGCAATATTTACTAACATGCCATGATTCCTCAAATATTTGGAAAGTTATACATGATTTGACTTAACCTTTTAATGATTAGTTTCTCAGTGTAATTATTATCTTTTCATCAAGAATATTGTATTTTAAACGTTATAGCATTGAGTGTATTTGCTTTATTAAATCATTTTTATTTTACATCACATATAATCATTAATTATTTAAATAAAATAGAATTTTTTTCAAATCTCATTTCATAATTGTTTTCTGTCAATTTGTAGGTAATTATATATTGATGAAAAAGTAATTCCATCACCAATTTCTTATGGTACTATAGATCAAAATATACTTATTTATTTATTAATTAATTATTTCATCAAGAATTCTCTACCGCACATTAAAACTTGTTGCACGCTTATATTTGTATTGTCACATGCTTCTACCAGGTGAACAATTAAGGATTGAATATATATTTTTTAAAGAATTAGAGTCAGATTCCTGGAAAATTCTCACCAAAAAAATACTTTTTTTTTCTTGTTGAATCAATCATAACCATCACCACCTATATTTCATAAAATTTCAGACCATAAATATGAGTTAATAGATAGAGCAACATATCTATAGAAAAACATCATGATCTGGGAAAAAAATAAAGTACTTTGCTGGCCTGATTGATCCTTTAAGAAAGCTAATAATTTTTTAATTTTGATTTTTATTTTTAACTTTCACTAACGAAAGAATTTCAATTTTTTTTTTAAATTGTGAAAGAAAAATATAAAATTAAGGATGTGTTGGTTTCTGAAATTTAATACACGGATTAAAAATAATAAAATAAAACTATTTAAGATTTTTTAAAATTTTGCTAAATAAATCTAGAATTATTTAGAAATTTATTATTTGAAAATATGATCTTCATTAATTTTGAAATGTTAAGTTGTTGCGAACCACAAACCGTCAAATTATCTAGTCTTTAATGTTAATACACACGAACCATTAGTGAAAAATCATCTAAATTCCTATTTAGGTGAGAGAGATTATTATATCTAAAGTATTAACTTTTTATTTTATGACTTATATAGTTTTTTCGTGTTGCAGAGACCTAACTTATTATTTATAAATTAAATATTAAATTCATTAATTTGAATATTAAAAATAAATTAAGTGTTTATTAATCATAAATATTTATTATATAAATATAATAATAATACATGTAACTAAGCAATCGATTACAGAAAATATTTGTCATTGCTTTTATTTACAACTTTATATTTGCACGCTTATATTTCTATTGTTGCATGCTTGTACTAGTTCAACGATTAAAGATTGAACATCTCTTTTAAAGAATAAGAGTTAGAATACTTTAATATTGTACAGCGCTACATTGAAGGTTGAGTCCAAAAAAAAAAAGTGTAGACAGCAAGGAATTATCTAACATTATTATTAAACCTAACCTAACCTAACCTAACCTAACCTAACAAGTTAATTTAAAATTTTTCCATTCCAACTCCTACCATAATTCAGGTTTAAAATTAATCCATATAAAAGTTATCCCAACGCAACCTAATTAGCTTAACATAGATCCAAAAACAACCTAAATAACAGGTGAAAAACATGGTTTGATTTTAAAAATTTCAAGATAATTTTTTTTAATATGAAAACGGCAAAATATTAGATCGATTATGGTTTTGCAGCATAACCTATCAAACCAATAAATTAGATCATGAACTTTATGGAATTTAACAACTTTTCTTTTTTTTTTTAAAAAAAAAAACTAATTTTTTTATCTAATAATATGATAACAATAGATGCTCGCAAAATTAAGCACCAATCGAAAGCCGATATGTTTGCTTGAGTTTGTGATAACTTCATAGAATAACAACTAAAACAAATAATGAAAACTAATTTAAAATCAATCAAATGTTGAAGGATGAAATAAAAAAAAATTCATCAAAGATTCAATACAAAAAAAATGAAAGATGGAATTAAAAAAAACTACCTGGCATTGTTTTTTTTATTATTATTATTAATATGGCTGTCCGGAACAACTTGCGTGCACCTCGACTAATCCTTCGGGCCTTGAAATTAACGACCATGTAAACCTTCAGCAGTTCTAAAATTTATGGGACTCAAACTAATGACTTTAAAAAAATAAATTCAGAACTTGATTAGTTTTACTGCACTCCTTCGTAGTTATTTCACATTGTTCATGATAGTGATAGTGAAGGAGGTGAAGGAAAATGCTTCTCACCCATTCGATAATCTTATAATAACCGGCCTCACTCAACCTATGATCTAACTTGATGGTGAACACCTGTGCTACGACTGATAATTTATTGTGGTTCGTGCAGCCATCCCATAATAGTTCGTCAGAATCTTTCAACATATCAAAAAACCTTGTTGCATCTGCATTAAGTTCTTCTACGATTGGACATTCCCTGACATTACCTTCACTCCTTCTCATTGCATCCATAACCATATTCCTGTAAAGAATACTGTTCTCATTTCCAACTTCATGCATGTTGCTAGCACTAGAAGTTGACCCAACCACCTGTTCTTCCATGCTCTCATCAGGAACAAATAGTTCTGCGTGTGCATACCAACACAGGTAATCCTCCATGAACCTTTTGGTTAGAAGATGCATCGTTACAACATCTTGATGCAGAAACTTTAAATTTTTACACTTCTTACATGAACACCTAATACCGCCATCAGTAAAATTCATCGGAATAGATGTTGTGAAATTAATAAAACCCTGAACACTGTTACAATAATCCATCCTCCGCAATCCTTTGGGTGAGTCCTGATATATCCATGAACGATCATCCATGACTTCTATTGAACCTCTATAAAACATAACAAAAATATTGGTTTTCCCCAACATTATCGATCCAACAAACTAAAAAAACACTTATGTTAAATATTCATTATCAATTATACGTTTATACATACAAATTTATACATATATAAATTTACGAAAATCACAACTTCACAATAGAATTGATAACAATTAAAACAGACCCGTTAAACAAGCTATTATTTATTTCATCACAACACATTTAATTCGGTCTAATTCAAACAAAATTTCAACAATTTACAAACAAATATAATTTGACAAAATCTAAAACAAACTATAACAACTACAAAATTATACATTCATACTACAAGTTTCTTTGACAAATAACAATCAAACAAGTACATACGTTAACAAAATACATATACTAAAAAAATAATAAAATTCACATTTAAATGTTAAAATTAAAAAGGATAGATTTACTTACAAAAAATGATAAAATCCACAAGAACGGATATTAATTGTGACTACGTACAAAAGTATAAGAAACTTGAGTGCTTGTGTTGAGAAGAGTGGAGAGTTGGAATGGGTGGTTGGCTGCAGTTTGGGAGGGGAGAGGTGAGATGGGAAAGAAGAAGGGGAGGAAGAAGGAGAAACAAAGGAAGAGAGTGTCGGTAGAGTGGGTATATAAAGGCTTTTATCGATGGAATCACCAACGGAACATGTCTGTCGGTGATTCCATCGGTAATTCCGCCGGTGAAAGTGCCACGTCACTGTATGGCTATCTCGGTTTGAATCCCTCGGTCATTTCGTCGGTAAAATCGTCTGAAAAAAATCCACGTCACCACACCGTTGCAACTTTCCAAACAAACTGTATAGGCCCTTTGGTGATATGGTTGGTATATACCAATAGAGTTGGAGACACAATTATTTCCATTGGTAAAAATTACCGATGAAAAAATTTTCTGGTAGTGTAACTATCCAGATATACAACAACTGCATGCAACATCTCATTGCTCCTTTTCCGATCTTCCTACAATGGTTAGGTGTCAAGATGGTTTCAGCTAAAATAGTAGTCACTGGATTGGTTTGTGTATTCTCATACTCTACATAAGCAGCAGCAGCCTCCAAACTCACTACACCCGTTTGGCTTGGGAACAACACAGGGCCAAATATGCCCAAGGCAATCAATCTCTCTTTTTCTGATCCTGACTTCTTTTCCAGTTCAATTTCTAGCATCCTCCATTTCAGACCGATAGCATTCTTTTCCAAAAACTTTTCCAAGTTGGCGATTCTGAGCAGTTTTGACAGTTCGAGGATGATCTTATCAGATCTCAAAGGAAAATAAATCCTATACAGATTGTTTGGAAACTCAGTCAACATCCCATATTCCTCCATAGTGGGACATAGGTCTATACTTCTAAAAGAGAAACAATGGTAGTCTGGATCCCAAAAATGAACTAAGGCTCACACAGTTGGGCTTAAAACTTCTACCCTTGCAATTTCCACCGAACATCCATATTTCTTAGAAAATGCATCTTTATCCACATTCTGAAAGTGAGTCGTTAACTTGTTTACCTCATTCATAATGCAATTCAAGTTCTTGATTGGTGACAGCTTCTTAGCATTGCTTTTAAGGCAGTCTCCTTTAGTCAATTGTGACAATTCATAATTTTTCTTATATTCTATGATGGAAAATTTAGCGATGGTGGTCATTTTGTTCACAAGTCCTGCAATTCGAGATGCCTTGGGGTTAGACTTGTTTTGATGCAAAAGATATTATGGTGCATACACCCTAAGGATAGGTTCTAGTTCCTTTACGTGAGACACGGGATAGGTTTACTACTTGGTCTCTAAAAAGGGTCTCTTGTTGTCCTAGTGATCACCCTCGTAAAGGCAATATGGGGGTTCAGCAGATAGCGAGATGGCACGTGTACCAATCACTATCAATCTAAACACTCAGCAAAGAGTTGGGGTTTTCACAAACTTAAACCTTGACTCAAGTCATAAGGCAAACTGCTAGTTCCCCACTTAACTTAAAATTTAAGGTGTGTACCCTCAAAAAGATGAAGTGATGAATGACTATATCATGCATGACAGAATGTAAAGATGCATGCTAAAGCTTGTAAACAAAGTATCATTCATATAAAAAAAAACAAAAACCAACAACACATAACATAAACAAACAAATTACCAAGCCTAGTCCTAATTCCCCAGTGGAGTCGCCATCCTGTCGTACCCTTGTGGTGGAGCGCGATGTCACGACGACCCTCGATTTATTTCTGGTTTTTTTTATTTATGGATAAAGGAGTCGCAACCTAGTATTTTGGTCACTAGGAACCCTAATTGGTCTTTCATAAATTCTAAGGCAAGGGACTGGTTGCGTAAAGGGAAGGTATTAGCACCCCTAGTAAGCCCTACATAAGGTAAGCTGCTTGGTGTTTGGTTTGCCTTATAATTGATATGGTGTTGGTGTTTTCTAATCCCATCAGTTTTTCTAGGTTTGATTCAAACTAAATTTATTAAGATAGAAATCCAAGGAGATTTCATGTGCTTTAAAAGCTTATTTTTCCCTTAGTATTTCAAGAGCTTGCGACTCGTAAATCGCAAGGAGGAGGGACCAAAATTTAGAAATCTAGAGCGCTTTAAAAGCCTATTTTTGCCTTAGTGTTTTATACTATCACGGCTTGTAAACCATGAAGTAAAAAATTGAAATGTCCTCGATTATAATCAAGGCTTCTTTCAAGGATGTGTGATGACTTATTATTCCTAGAAAATTATTTTGGATATTTACCACTTAGGGTTTCTTTATCCAAATATTAACAGGGAATAATAACAAGTTATTTCCAATAATATTTTAGATATTCATCCCTTTGGGATTTCTTTATCCAAACATTAACGGTGAATAATACATGAATTCCCTCCAAAATAAGATTTTTTTTTATTTTTTTAGAATATTGGTCAATACCCTTTGGAGTTTTACAAGCATCTTGCAATTGTGTCCTTACGAACTCGGGCAAAAATCTTTCTCGCGGCAGGAATCTCTACTTTCACACTAGATATTCAAACGGGAATATCTTGAGCTTTTGATATCGAAATCAAGTGATTTAAAAGCTCAAATTTATCTACATGTCCAGGAATACAACTTTGATGAAGGATTCGAAGTGAGATAAAATCATTTTAGAGAATAGAATCTGGCAGTAATCTGGTTGGTCAAAAAGGATCTCCTGATCTAATTCAGAAACTAACAATGTCGAGCATCCTGATATGACTGAGAGTATAACCTAAGAACAAATCAACAAAATTTGTTATGGAAATAGAGTCTTTAGTGCAAAACTCGGGTCAGGATCCTTCTCGCGGCAGAATTCTCTGCTTTCACATTAGATATTCAAACAGGAATATTATGAGCTTTTGATATCGAAATCAAGCGATTCAAAAGTCCCAAATTCATCTACACTTGTAGAGATACAACTTTCATGAAGGATAAAAATGAGATAAATTCGTTTTGAATAACAGAATTGCAACCCAACTCGGCTGGAAACCTTCTCGCGGCATGATTCTATGTTTTCACGCTAGATTTCAAACAAGAATATCTTGAGCTTCTGATATCGAAATCAAGCAATTCAAAAGCCCAAATTCATCTAAGTGTCCCAGACTATAACTTTTAAGAAGGATTCAAAGTGAGATAAAAAAATTTTAGATAACAGAATCTGGCAGGAATCTAGTTAAATTCGTTTTGAATAACAGAATTGCAACCAAACTCGGCTGGAAACCTTCTCGCGGTAGGATTATATGTTTTCACACTAGATTTCAAACAGGAATATATTGAGCTTCTGATATCGAAATCAAGCAATTCAAAAGCCCAAATTCATCTAAGTGTCCCAGACTACAACTTTTAAGAAGGATTCAAAGTGAGATAAAAAAAATTTAGATAACAGAATCTGGCAGGAATCTAGTTGGTAAAAAAGGTTCTTGATTTGACAATGCCGAGCATCCAAATCTGACTGAGAGTCTGCCCTAAGAACAGTGATCCCTATGACCCAATAAAGGTGTAATTTAATTTTTCAACAAGTCATAAGTGATAGAATATAGCTAGGATGATCAGATATCGTATAAAACCAAGTCAGAATCAGAGCTTAAGTTGGCACAAAAAATTGTGATAGCAACAGAATCATTTTTAAAAAAAATGCAAATTCTGAGGGATTTATAAAAAGACTCCTTATTAGCCTAAAAAAACCTGACGCTTTTGGCAGCAAAGGGGGGGGGATAAAAAGAGTAGAAAACAACTCACACAGGGTTTAAAAAAATATTTCTTTCTCCTCCGTTTTTGTCAATTTTCCATCAAACATGAGCTACACTCTTGCACTTGGTTCAAAAGGGGTACACACCATTTTCAGCACGTGGGGTCCAAAAATAAGTAACAACATTGATGTAAGGATTAAACAAGGATAAAACAATTGTCAACGTTAGAGGATCCACTAATGGTATTTCAAATAAGTATAGTATAAACTCTTTTTATTACTCAACTAGAAACCACACACAAAGAAGGTTCCAATCGGATTATAAATTGTTAACATGATTACATTAGTTATCTTATTCGAATAATGTTAATACTTGTAAATGTTGTCAGATATTCATGATGTTAATTTACGTTAACAACAAATCAAGTTCCTTTCATAATACAGGTGTCAGTTATACCATACAGTTGGTTATGAAAGGATCAAATATTTGTTGTACCATGGGTTATACAACATAAATCTAGATTAACCATTTAACAAGCAAAGTATTAAGAGTGAATAAGATAACAAATACAAAACATGTTCGTATCAAACATTAAAGTCCATGTTGAGTTTACACTATACTTATTATTACACCATTAGTGTAACCTTTTCACCTTGACATAATAAACTTAACTAAACATAATGAAAGAGAGAAACATAAATAAACACGATAAGAACATAAATAAGTTAACTAAGTAAAGGAATTAAAGGAAATGAATTGAAGTAATGGAAAGCTTGCATCATAAGAACAATAATATTTTGAAGTGTGATATTAATTTATTGTCAAAATGGCAACAAAAATAATAGGGAGTTACACAAGGTGTTTATTATAAAAAGATGAATAAGATGGGGGCTTTGTAAATAACATGCTATTTACAGGGATTAATTTAAAGGAACGGTCATTTCCTTCGTTCTTTCTTTTTTATTTTAGTCTTAATGATTTTGTTGAACAATTTAATTTATTATCAATTCAACAAATTAATTGATTTATATTTGAAAATCAAATACAATATTAAAAAGTGTTGTGAAAAAAAAAGATAGGATGTTTGGTTTGTCAAATTTTATACACCGGTTAAAAAGAATAAAATAAAATTATTTAGAAGTTTATAGAATTCTGTAAAATAAATCTAGAATTATTTAGGAATTTATTAATTGAAAATTTAATCTTCATACGTTTTGAATTATTTTTTAAAAGCTAAGTTGTTGTGAACCATAAGTTGTCAAATTGTCTAGTCTTCAATGATAATACACACGAACCACTAGTGAGAAATCATCTAAATTTCTATATAGGCGAGAGAGATTATTATACCTAGAGTACTAACTTTTTATTTTGTGATTTATATAGTTTTTTTATTTAGCAGAGACATAATTTACTATTCAAAAATCAATTAAATTCATTAATTTAATATTATATGAATATTAAAAATAAATTAAGTTTATATTAATTATAAATATTTATTACATAAATATAATAATAATACATGTAACTCATCAATTGAATACAATACATATTAAACTCATATTTGCATAGTTATTTATCTGTTAATTACAAACAACATGGATAATGACTCCCCGACAACGACTAGTTGCATGTTAAAAATACTTTTCATTTAAAACATTTATTATCCTTAAGATAATATTCTTGTGCAAGTCTAACATGATATTATTGAGAATTATGAATAAAAAGTCAACACACAAATGTGAAATTACTTACTTATAGATAAAGATGGTACTTGGATTTTAATATAATTATAGAGTAAGATACAACAAAGAGAACATATCTTATGTTATGTTATGGATATCTAACCAAAATCATCAATAAAAAAATAATAAAAATAAATGGTTTTCCTATAAACTCTCACGCTCATAAAACATATCACTATAATTGTTTTCCATAAAAAAAAAATACATGCTTGTACTAGTTCAACGATTAAAGATTGAACATCTCTTTTAAAGAATTAGAGTTAGAATACTTTAATGTACCGCGCTACATTGAAGGTTGAGTAAAAAAAAAAAACCTAACCTAACCTAACCTAACCTAACCTAACGAGTTAATTTTAAATTTTTCCAGTCCAACTTCTATCATAATTCAGATTTAAAATTAATCTATATAAAAGTTATCCCAACACAACCCAATTAACTTAACATAGATAAAAAAAACAACTTAAATAACAGGTAAAAAATATAGTTTGATTTTAAAAAAAAATCAAGATAATTTTTTATATGAAAACAACAAAATATTAGATCGATTAGGGTTTCGCAGTATAACCTATCAAACCAATAAATTAGATCATGAACTCTATGCAATTTAACAACTTTGCTTTTTTCAACAAAAAAAAAACTATTTTGTATCTAATAATATGATAACAATAGATGCTCGCAAAATTAAGCACCAACCAAAGGCCGATATGTTTGCTTGAGTTTGTTATAACCTCATAGAACAACAACTAAAACAAATAATGAAAACTAATTTAAAATCAATCAATTGTTGAAGGATAAAATAAAAAATTAAAATTCATCAAAGATTCAATAAAAAAAAATGAAAGATTGAATAAAAAAAACAATCTGGCATTGTCTCTTTTTTTATATTAATATGGATATCCGGACCAGCTTGCGTGCACCTCGACTAATCCTACAGGTCCTGAAGTTAACGATTATGTAAGCCTCCAAGGTCCTAAGGTTTGTGGAACTCAAATTGATGATCTTTAAAGAGTAAATTCAGAGCTTGATTAGTTGAACTACACCCACTCAGAGTTATTTAACATTGTTCATAATAATAGTGAAGGAGGTGAGGGAATCCCAATTTATTTAATGTAGCAGTTAATAACAGTGAAGGAGGTAAGGGAAGTAGTTAATTCGTAGAAAATTCTCAACAAAGAATACATTGTATTCTTTCTAGTCTGGTCGAATCCATCATAATCACACTTTAAGAGAAATTGTGCACACAAAAAATAAGCCCACTATATTTCAAAAACTTTTGCATTATAAATGAAAGAAATATTTCGCACCATAAATAAAAACAAATAAATTAATTGATAACCTGATCAATCCTTCAAGAGCTAACTTGACAACAACATATCCTACCAAATAATATATATATATATATATATATATTACACACACATACTTAATACTATATAGCTCCTTATCTTATATAGATTACATTTATATTTTTAATATTATGATTGAATTAAAATATTTTAATCTCTATATACGATAAGGAAGCTATATTCAATCTTAATACTATATAAACAAGCTCTTTGAGATTCCTAACTAAGCTATATTGAATCCTAATACTATATAACTAATCTCTACGGTTTGGTAAAATCAAATTCAATTTTTTAATTTTTTTTATTGAATCCTTTGTGGCTAATTTAATGAGTTATTAGTGAAATTTGTAATGGAAATTTTTTTTGGCAAAACCAATTTTAAATTTTGTTGATTTTGCTTCTAATTTAATCCTTTTATGACAAATTTAATGAGTTATTGGTTAAATTTATAATAGAAAAGTCAAATTCAAAGAAAGAGAAATTTGCATGTATAATTCTTGATTTATTATTTTGAACACATGTATTAACTTTTTAGTTTACAATTAATTTTTTTCTCGATAACCAAAAAGAAAAAAACATTAACAACATTCACAATTTTTTTCTTGCATTGAACAATAAAAATTGCTCCATCTCACAATGTAGCGCAAGTAATTAGACTAACAAACACACACACAAAAGAAATGTAGGGCATGGAAAAAATACTATAGCACTAGACACGAATTATGATTAATTGTACTAGTTAATAGATGATTTTTAGAGTCATGACGGTCACTATGAGTTTGTGATGATGCCATCGGGATTGACAAACACTCCAACATCCTTTCAGAGTCTCATGAATGATATTTTTCGGCCACATTTACGAAGGTTTATTCTATTTTTTTTATATGATATTTTAGTGTATAGCAGGTCTTAGGAGTATCATCTGCTGCACTTAAAACAAGTGCTGGGAATTCTTTCTGACAATCAGTTGTATGTCAAACTCTCAAAGTGTCAATTTGGGGTGCTATCGGTGGGGTATTGGGGCCACCTCATTTCTTCTGAGGGTGTGGCAGTGGACCCAACAAAGATACAATCTGTTCAAAATTGGCCTATGCCAACGTCCCCTAAAGGTGTCCGTGGTTTCCTTGGATTGGTCGGGTATTATCGCAAGTTTGTGAGGGGATTTGGCATAATAGCTGCACCATTAACACAACTTCTCACCAAAGATGGGTTCTGCTGGTCTGAAGATTCTCTGTTGGCTTTAACAAATTGAAGCAAGCTCTTATTTCACCTCATGTATTGCGATTGCCTAATTTTTCACAGCAGTTCGTAGTAGAATGTGATGTTTGTGGAGATGGTTTAGGTGCAATTTTGTCTCAAAACAACCAATCAAAGCTTATTACAGTGAAGCCTTCAAGGGCAAATCTACATTACTGTCCACCTACGACAAGGAGATGTTGGCTGTGGTGAAGGCAGTGCGAAAATGGCGACCCTACCTTTTGGACAGGTCATTTGTGATCAAAACTGACCGTCGAAGTCTTAAGTATTTATCAGAGCAAAGACTCATAACGCCTTCACAAGCTCGATGGCTGCAAAAAATAATATGATTTGATTACACTATCCAGTACCGCAAGGGAAAAGAGAACCAAGGAGCTGATGCTCTCTCTCGTGTAGTAGCGTTCCAATTTCATGCCTTGTCATTGCCAATTGCTGATTGGTGGAAAATTCTACATCAAGAGGTACTCCAACAACCTTATTATAATACTTTGCTTACTAATCAGTCCTTAAACTGTGTTCAACGGGATGGTATATGGATGCAAAGTGGACGGGTCCACTTGAGTCCCACTTCGTCACTGTTGCCTGCTGTCTTGATACAGTGGAAAGGGGCTCTGCCTGAAGATGCTTCAATGGAAAACTTGTGGCGTTTCACCAAAACGTATCCACAATTCAACCTTGTGGACAAGGAATTTATTGGGGGGATGGATTGATAAGAAATCTTTACTACATGGCTTACGTGGGTGACTGGGTACATGGCTGGGTACAAGGCTTATGCGGGTTACTATTGTTTTGTGTTTTGTTGAATTAGTCAATTAATAACTTAATGTGGGAACAGGAGTTGCTGAAAGCATTCTTAGTCTTCAGCTCCACTACTGGAGTCCCTGTTATTTTGGATTATCGTTGTATTGTGGTGGCCTATTTAGGTTCACGTTTTCTGTATTGAAGTATGCAATTAATAACAAATACTCTCCAAAACCTCAGTTCTTCTTCTTTCCTTATCTTCCCTAAATTCTTTCCTTATCAAATGGCTGGGTCACAGGTTCAAATCGGTTTTTTTTTTACTTATTTTCTTTTTCGATCTCATTACTTGATGTTGATTTTGATTTTTTATTAGAATAGGCTTTGTGGTTTTCTTTGTTTTTTTTATAGGGTTATCTCGATCTCGTGACCTAACTCATGAGTTTGACGGGTTAACCTAAATGAGCTTGCACCTTTTTTTTACTTTTAATTATTGTTTTTTCTTTTAGATTAGTTTTTATGATTGATTTTTTTTATCCTTCAATATTTGATCTGTTAGGAATTGGTCTTCGTTGTTTTTCCTTGTTTAGTGTTTTCAGTCATGAGTTTGACGAGTTAACCTAAGACATAGGTATTTTGGGTTAACACGGGTTAACATTGTTTTTTTTTTTTCGCTTATTTTTTTTTGTTTTCATGATTCAGCATTGATTTTTATCATTTGATATTATTTTCTCTTTCTTTAAAACACATTTGTGTTGACTGAACCTTAAATGTTTTCTTAGTTTTTTTATTTGACTTGCAGCAGAGTGTGGGTCTCGTGTAGAGAATGAGACTGGGCTTGAAGAAAAGTACTCAATTCCAAATTTATAATTGCTGGATATTTTTTTTAATTCTACTATAACCAACAACTATGTGATGCTACCTGCCTACCTACCAATTCAAATTAACCAAGCTTCGTATTTATGTTTGAATTGTTAGATTAATTAGCCCGCGATTGACGAGGGATAGGGAAAAAGAAAAATCAAACACAAACTTAGTAGAAAATGAGAAATGAATGAATGACACAATTTCAATTTGTGCGTTAACATCAATATTCACATGTGAATTCGATAATAATATACTTAAATAAGAAAAAAAAAACTAAAATCAATCATGAATAGTATACCAAGAAAATTTGAAGAGTTCTAATCAATCAAGAAAATCCAAAAGAAATTGATCATAAGACCAAGTGTCATGATATACAAAAAAATATGATCGATTGTAAGAATTATAATTCATATGAATGACTAGGAGGTTAAATCCTACTTAGAGCGGGAATCTCTTATAATTTAAATTGACAAAGTTGTTTAGCTTAGTTAGGAATTCACATGATTATCAACAAATAAAAGTTTAGTTTGTATTAAAAATTCAATATATCTATTTATCTTATATATGTTACCTATACAATATTAGAATTATATACTTAGATTAAAATTCTAACACTATATCGATTAAAATAGGGTCATCCAACTACTTTATATATCTCTTTTTTTCTTGCAAATCGTTTTCCTGTTTACCTATTGTTCTTCTCATGTGATGTTGCTTAGGATAGATATGTATTTCTTAAGATTTAAAATCTTGAAATACCCACATTTTATTTAATTTTATGAGACTATTACTTGTCTTTGGTTATGTTCCTAGTTGTAGTTTCTTCTTAGTAGAAAGAAGAAATTGATAATAAGTTACATAATTGATCAGAATATTAATGATTAGTTAGTTAATTATGTTAGTTTAATATGCCATATAGCTAGTTGGTTGGTTACACGTGACATTATTATATTCATGTAAATACATATTTATTATCAATAAAGACTAGTGTATCTTTAATATTTATATAATGTAAGATTAATGAATCTAGAGTAAAGATAAAGTCTATGAGACAAAAATATTCTACAAAGAAAATTATAAAGTTGTTATAATTATAGGATTTCTATTGCATCAAAACATTATTCCTAAAATGTTTCTGGTTGATACTCTCTTAAATATTGGACATTCATTAAAGCTGTAAAGATTGATATATATTATGTTATTTTCTTTATGAAAGGAAGTAGTTGTTCTCATAAGCTGAGGTATAAAGGATACCTAGAACTAATATGTAAGTGCTTATCATAAGACATGTACACTAAACTGACCTGCATGAAAATTCCATATAGAGAGATCGCCTATGTCTTTGGAAAAACTCACGTGACGGTTGTGTAAATGATCTTTATACTTGAGATTACTAAGTAATCTTATATAGAGAATGTTATGCTTTGATCTTATTACATATTATCTTAATTAAGGTAACGAAGGGCAAACATTGCGTATAACATGAACTATATAAAGGTATTTGAGTGATCAAGAGAGGATTCATCACCTTAGGTGAATTATGAAAATGTTTCATCTATTATCAGATATGTATTTTACAATGTTAATATACAACTTGATATTATGCAAAATTATTAGAAAAACATGAGAAAAAATCACAAATATTTTGAAATGACCCTTAATTTTTGTTTTATTATTAAATTTAAATTGGGCTAGACTTGAAATAGGTCCAGCCTGATATAGTTAGGTTGGGCTGATTGCCGGCCAAACAAACTCTTTTTTTTTTGTTGGTGAGTTAGTTAGGTTGGGCTGATTGTCGGCCAAACAAACTTTTTTTTTTAGTTGGTGAGTCAGACCCGACCTAACTACTATTGGAGTTGTCAAGCCTGACCAATATTAATGGCATTTTTTCATTTGCATGCTTAAAGAATTCTGCATGCAAATGACTACGGAGGTTTCGAAGTAGAAAAAAACGAGGCAAACTTTCTTGGTTGGAGGAGAAGAGAGGTTGGTGGCGTTCCTAAACATCCAAGGCAGATAATTTTTTTTTTAGTTTAACGTGGGTGTCCGGGCCAGCTTGCGCGCACCTCGACTAATCCCATGGGCCCTGAAGTTAACGACCATGTAAGCCTCCAGTGGCCATTATATGAGCAACCACAGGGCTCGAACCTGAGACCACAGAGGGAGCAAACCTTTTGGTCCCAAGCTCTTACCACTGGGCCACCACCTAAATGGTTACATCCAAGGTAGATATTTAATAGAGGGCATGGTGGTACTTTAATAATATGAATATATATGTGTGTGTGTGTGTGTGTGTAGAAAATTAATTAATTAATTGATATTTGTTTTTTTTGTAAGTGACTTCATGATGTTTTGGGTTGGTAGGTTGTTTAAGGAAGTTTTTATGGTCTATTTGTAGTTTTTGGTTAAAAAAAAGGGTAAAAAATAGATTTTTAAGCCAATTTTCCTTCAAATTTTGAGGCCATCGGATTTAGACAACAACTAGTAGGCAACAGGGTCTGAATTTTCAATTTGAATCTCGCAAGAGAGCAAGTAATTAAGAAACAAAGAGAGTGAAGATGGCGAGGAAAGTTGCAGTCCTGCCAATTGTGGGGATGGTAATGGCAGAGTGTGCACAAGCTGGGCGTATGATATTAGGCAAAGCAGCCATGTCAAATGGCATGATATTAGGCAAAGTATAGTGTTCTTCTTATATTTTAGATCTTATTATTATCTTATTAAATATTCGAGTTAACTCGGATGTCAGCTAGTTTTTTTTGTCCCAATATACTACAATGACACCATATCTTCTGTTTTTTTTTTTTGGGTGCACCAATATCTACTAGCTAGTTTCACATATTTGCGTCCTTCAATTGATTTTAAATTATAATATCCTTTATTATATAGTTGTATTTTGGTCAAGACAGAAGATTAATATTTAATCTTGTTAAATTAATTACTAACATTAAAAGGAAATTAAAAAGAGTGCCAAACTAACTCCAAGGCACACCAGCACGAGCTTTAGATATAGCATGGATGGACCATTTCACAGGGCATTTAAAACTTCACCACCAAAACTTACCCGTAGCTCATCCATTAAGAATAGAGATTACATTAATGCCCAACTCACCTGGTCGATATTTTTATATCCCACCTTTTGGTTTCTAAAATTTAATTATTATCTATAGGTTAAAGTAAATATATCACCACTCTGTAAACTCTTTACTTTTCTATTTCTTTTTTTTTATTATTCTAATTCTTCTCTTCCAAACTGCAAACAACCACCAAAAAAAAAAATCACCATCTTTTTATAAACTAAGGATTGATTATCTTTTTTTAAAGAATTAGAGTTAGATTCATGGAAAAATCTCAACTATTCCTCTTTTTTTTGTATGAAGAATTTTCACCATAAATAAAAGATAATAAATAGACCAACGAATCTATAGAAAACAATACATAAAAATAGATTAATTGAGGACATTAATCCTTGAAGAGCTAACTTGACAACCAAATAACATATTTATCAATGTAACATGGAAACATGCCGGTAGGCTGAGGGAATCTTAAATTGTGCTTATTAAGCATCACTGCACGATAGGTCAACCTTTTATCTTTATTTGTCCGATGTACTCTTAGCCTTTTCTATATGTAACTTGCTAGTTGGCATCATTTTTCACAAAAATCATTCTATACCACAATGGTTTCATCACCCTCTTCTCTAGTTTTCAAAGTTCACAGACGTGAACCCGAGCTGATCAAACCAGCGAAGCCCACCCCACATGAGTTCAAGCTGTTATCTGACATTGATGACCAAGAAGGGTCGAACTTGTTAGGCTATCCTGGAAGAAGTAAATTAACAATTTACCATCTTTGATAACTTCTGCCATCTTGTTATAGTAGGAACAAAGATGGGTCTTTGGGCATTTCATTCCGGTATACTTAACAAACTCCGGCACTCTGAACTTCTTTGGAATTACGATGTTAGGTACCAAACATACTTCAGTGGCCCTAACTAGGTCAAATAAATCATTTCTTTCAATTACCCTTAGCCTTTCTTTTAGCGCAGTCCACTTATCATACCCTATATGATCAGAGAATCTGACGTCCTATGGATCCTCGTTTGTTAAATCCATTGTAATAGGGATTTGGATGGGCCGAGTGGGATTAGGATGCTGCTTATTTGGTGTATTTTCCCCCGCGTTTATAGGTGCGACAGGGATTTGAGCTGCTGGTGGTGCTTCATCAGGTTGAGTAGACGTCCCCTCTCCATCTCTGGCTCTCAACATTTGCTCGAGCAAACTGGTCAGGTGCGCCACATCATTCCGAACTCCTTCAAGCTCTCTTTGGTACTGAGCTTCTGGTTGTGACCTTTCTACATTTTCCATCTTTTTTCTTTGTCGAGTGTTGTGGATTCTAGAAAGGGGACCTATGTTTCCTAATCTGCAGATGTGTGCATAGATGTATGAGAAAATGCATGATTGTGATAAGAATGCTTTGTATATTAGGTATGGATGCAGCCTTCTTATGAACGAATAATAGCCACCACCTTATAAACATAGGTTCTCTTGTCACATTGCTTTGCTAGGAGTACTGCCTTTCTAGTCGTTTGCTTGAATTATATTCACCAAGAGACAGATTTTGCATAAGAAGATGGGTCAACGCCCTTTCATTAATGCTTGATAGGCTTATTACATATAGAAATAAAAAGGAAATACAACATATTAATCCCTTTCCTCCACGAACTCTCTAGCCAAAGATAAAAAGGCAAAGTCGCGGTTCTCAATCTTCCCTAGAAAGGCATCGGTTTTAGCTAGGCTTCGGCGATAGCGAATGATGTCCCCTCCCACATTTCGTGCATTGATTCTAATAATCCGAGCATGTGCAGCAGCATCGTCCATTTGCTCATCTGTCTTGGTCATCTTTTTTATGAGCAACTTAATGGTTCTGTTCAAAACAGCGTTGTTAGCGTCGATTTGATCCTTGTGTTTTTCCATTGCTGCTAGCTTCTCATCCAAATACTTCATCTTTTCACGTTCCTTGTCAAGCTTTATCCTTATAACTTTTATCTCATTCTTCTTAACGGCTAACTCTACTTCAACAACCTCAAAAACTTTCCTTTTACTTTTTTCTTTTGCAATCTCTATCGAACGGCTTTCCAAATCCATATATTTCTTGTTCAAATCCTCATACTTCCCAATCCTATCCATCAGTTCGAACTGAACTTGTGCAAATTTTTCTTGGTAATATTTTGCGCTTCCTTAGCAATCATTAAAGTCAATCTCCATTGCTTCAAGTTTAGAGCAACTTTGCATCCAGTCCAAACTCATCCCTCCTAGCTCCTTCTCACTTTCTTCCCTAGCAATCTTCTCCTCACCTAGCTTTAAATCAAGCTTCGTTATTCTCGCATCTCTAGATTGTATTTGCTCATCTAGAAATGCTCTCCTTTCATCCCCTTCCAGCATCATTTCTTCCAACATTGCCTTGTCTTTTATGCTTTTGCTCAACTCTATCCGAAGTTTTTCCACTTGTCTTCTCAACTCCTCTTCATTATTGACCATTTTCCTCTTAACAGGCTCTTATATAGCTTGGGGAGATCTGACCCCTACATAAGGCATGGTTGAAGCAACTAAGTCTCTCCATCTTGTATTTCCTTCACTTGCACTTGGATCCTTCAAACCTTTTATCTCAACCAAAACCAGATACTTCCAATCTTATTTGATGATCTCCAAAACTTCTTGTGCAATGGGATCTTTAAACAAAACAAAGAATTGAGCAATTCCCACAGTCCTTGGGATAAACTGCATGCCCCCAAGTTGGCTTACCACAAAGGCAAGAGCATAACTCATATAACCTGTAATCCCCACCAAGGGCACCCAATGTCTTTGCCCACAACTTCATCAGGAGTTTCACTACCGTTACCCATGAGGCTCTCCACTTGAAATCACTATTAGGTAAACCTTCTAATTTGTCAACCCAACCTTGGTTGTCTAGATCTCCCCATTCTTCTTCTTCTACCAACTTCAAGGGTCTTTAGGTGAACCACCAAAAATTATTGAAGACAAGCTTTTTTGTTTCGATATGGCTAACCATCTAGATATACAACAACTGTGTGCAGCATCTCATTGCTCCTTTTCCGGTCTTCCTATAATGGTTAAGTGTCAAGATGGTTTCAGCTAAAATAGCAGCTACTGGATTGATTTGTGTATTCTCATACTCTACATAAGCAGCAGCGGCCTCTAAACTCACTACACCCGTCTGGCTTGGGAACAACACAAGGCCAAATATGCCCAAGGCAATCAATCTCTCTTTTTCTGATCCTGACTTCTTTTCCAGTTCAATTTCTAGCATCCTCCATTTTAGACCGGTAGCATTCTTTTCCAAAAACTTTTCCAAGTTGGCGATTTTGAGCAGTTTTAACAGTTCGGGGATGATCTTGTCAGATCTCAAAGGAAAATAAATCCTATACAGATTGTTTGGAAACTCAGTCAACATCCCATATTCCTCTATAGTGGAACATAAGTCTATGCTTCTAAAAGAAAAACAACGGTAGTCTGGATCCCAAAAATGAACTAAGGTTCACACAACTAGGCTTAAAACTTAAACGTCCGTATTTCCTAAAAAATGCATCCTTATCCACATTCTGAAAGTGAGTCGTTAACTTGTTTACCTCATTCATAATGCAATTCAGGTTCTTGATTGGTAACAGCTTCTTAGCATCACTTTTAAGGCAGTCTCCTTTAGTCAATTGTGACAATTCATAATTTTTCTCATATTCTATGATGGAAAATTTAGCGATGGTGGTCATTTCGTTCACAAGTCCTGCAATTCGAGATGCCTTGGGGTTAGACTTGTTTTGATGCAAAAGATATTACGAAGCATACACCCTAAGGATAGGTTCTAGTTTCTTTACGTGAGACATCGGGTAGGTTTACTACTTGGTCTCTAAAAAGGGTCTCTTGTTGTCCTAGTGATCACCCTCGTAAAGGCAATATGGGGGTTCAGCAGATAGCGAGATGGCACGTGTACCAATCACTATCAGTCTAAACACTCAGCAAAGAGTTGGGGTTTACACAAACTTAAACCTTGACTCAAGTCATACACTACAAGATTTCACAGTTTTACCGACGAAAACATTCCGTCGGTGTGTGATTATAAGTTCGTCGGTAATTTTTTTACCGACGCCATCACCGACGGAATACGTCCGCCGGCTTTACCTTCGTCGGTGATTCCCCATTCCGTCGGTATATCAGTCGGAAAAACAAAAAAACCATTTACCGACGGGTTTACAGACGGAACGTGCGCGCCAAAAAAAAAGATTCCCGCTTGAAATATACCGATGGATTTTAATTCCGTCGGTGACGTTTAAATTACCGACGGAAAATATCCGTCGTTAAAGCAGTCGGTGAATTTATGACATACCGACGGAATATTTCCGTCTATAAATTCGTCGGTACTGGTGGAAGCTACTGTTAAATGGCGACGGATTAAGTCCTTCGGTAATTCTGTTGGTGAAAGTTTAAAATATCGACCGAATTCATCCGTCGGTAAAATCCTTGGTAATAGTTTTTTTCTTAATTTGTTTTTAAAAAATTATTTAGGATATATAATATAAAACTATATAAATTAATTGTTATACAAACCAATTATGCAAATAAATTTTTTATTAAACATAAAAAAAAAACAAAGTTAAATAATATTCATTACAAACTGAATATGTTTCAAGAAAAATAATAAATGAAGTTTTAAAGGTAAATAATGTTGATTACAAATTAATATAAAGATGATGGAGCTTGAGGAGGATGAGGAGATCCTGGCGGAGGCTGGTGGTTATACGGCCAAAAAGGATTAGGCGCACATGTTCCGCTATTTGACAATTTCATAATCATTTCGTAAAGCTGGTCATAAGCCGCTTTTTGCTGTTCCTGAGCCGCTTCATACTCCGCTTTTTGTTGTTCTTGAGACGCTTTGAATTGCTCAGACTCCGCTCTTTGTTCCGCTCTTTGTTGTGCATGAGACGCTTTGAGTTGTGCGTACTCCGCTTGTAGGTTATCGTATTTCTCGGTGAGTTGCTGCAAAGCCACGGACTCCTTAGATTGGGAGCTCGATATTGATTGGGAGCTCCCAACGGTTGAAAAACTACGGGTCGACCGCAAGTTGTCGGCCGTAGTGTTGGAGAGCCCGTAAACCCGATTTTTATCGGGTCCACCTGACGAGCCAACCTCCATCCACAAATCCGGATCGAATTCCGGATGGGTCAAAGTATCGTCCCCGTATCTCTCCCTCAACCGATTATTATAGGTCTCCTGAAAATAAAATAAAAAGTAATCATCATATTCAATACAATAAACATAATAACTTACATAATAACTTACAAAATAAAATGGTTGAACAAACATACCACGAAATACTGAGCACGGTTATCAACGAACTGTTGCGCCCCCTTCTGGCGGTCTTGACTCCGCACGTGCGTCTCCACAAAGAGCTCCATCGGGCTCGGCTCACGTCCAAGAGACGCAGCCTATAATGAAAAAAGATATATTAACAACAACTGAATTTAACGATATATTTCATTTAAATTAATCTTACCATCCGTTTCGCATGTGCAGCAAACGGAACGGAGCCGCCAGTGTGAGTTGTCACCCCGCCATGAATTGGCCGATTCCGGTTGCCAGCACCGGACTGTGAGCGTCGTGTGAACCGCTCAGACGTCACGTGCTCAAGATAGTGCGGCCATATATCTTCCGGGATGTATATCGGTTTGAAATCCCTCCAAACCGCAACATCGTTCCAGCCGTGGAAACCCCTATCCCTCGCGGTTTTTTTTGCCTTTTTCTGTGCTTCATACCAAAAATCACGCAACCTGCTTCACGCAACCAAAAATTACATTTCGAAACATAAATTTTTGTCTAAAAAAAATCTTGTATTGTTTTCGATCTTACCTAGTTGCCGCGTGATTTTCCCACACCCTCCTCACAACAGCGTTATGCTCAATGTCCCAGCAGAATTTGTGCTTTGTATAAATAAACAAGTTAAAATAAAAGTAATAATTTATTTACAATTATATTAATAAGCTGAAAATTATAAATTAATACCAACCTCAAACCTGTTAAACCATGCATTGATTTGAGGCATCCATTCAGGATGCTTGGATATCTGACTCCATTGAAACAATGGAATCTCCATCGACGATTTAAACGCCGATGATATTACTCGGGCGGCTTCAATGTTTGTGAACCTGAAAATAAATGAAATAAATTCAATAGTGATTACTTGATAAATTATGTTGTAATTTTTTTTTAAAAAAACTAAAACCTTAACAAACTTACATTGAAAGGTCGTCCTTCCACTGTGCCTCGTACTTGCGGGTAAATTGATTCCGCAGCGAAGGCACGCCGCCTCTGCGCTGTGAAGTACCACTGGAAGAGGCAGCATCGGTTGACGGCGCAGGTGGTGTAGGTGCCTCTTCTTGAGAGGCACCTAAGGAAATATCATCCTCGCTGCTAGACGAACTAGCTGCGACCGCACCTGAGCGACCAGCTCTGGTTTTCGTTCTACGCATCTACATAATTTGATACAAATAATTATATAATTAAATTCAAATGTAAAAAAAAAATCGACAGCACCTCCCCTATACCGGATACTACCCAAATCCACAAACCTGCACATATATATTAACAATAGCCACAACCAATTTACCCAATCTATACTAATTATTCCAACATATTCAATTACTAATTCTAAGGTAAATTCAACATTAACAATTACAATTCAACAAATTATTTAATATTAATTATGCCAATACAACAATAAAATATATTCAATAAATTCAAAAAAAACTCTAGACTAACAATCAAAATAAATGGAACAAATTATACACAAATCATGCAATAATAAAGTAAAATTAATAATTATTCCAACATATTCAATTACTAATTCTATGCTAAATTCAACATTAACAATAAAAATTCAACAAATTAACTAATAATAATTATGCCAATACAACAATAAAAAATATTCAAAAAATTCAAAAAAAAAAACTATATACTTTAGCAATGAATTATGCAAAAAAAACTATAGACTTTATCTACATTACAAAAAATACACCAAAACAAAAAACAATAACCAAAAAAATAGCAAAAAAAAACTATTAAAGTAAAATGAAATAGAGAAAACACTAACCTTTTAAACTGATGAAGATGATGAAGAAAACTTGCTAGAGATTGGAGGTGAAAGCTTTGAAGAATGGAGAGGAAAAAAATAAAAGCTTAAGGTGAGAAACGAAGGAGAAGAAAAAATGAACTGAAACGGCGGTCACTTGAACTTATATGGCAGTTTTACCGACGGATTCACCGACGGATATAAAATTAATTATTATTTTAATTTAGTCCGTCGGTGATATGTTAAAAATCCGTCGGCAAAGTTTGAATTTCGCACCAAAATTTTCAATGACCCTCCATATTTTTCGTGGTCCGTCGGTAATTCCGTCGGCAATATTACGCGGTCAGAGGCGCATTAAATGCGCAACCCTTTGAAATTCGCGCTGTCCGTCGGTAATGTTGTCGGTAAAATTGAACCGCCGACAACTTACCGACGTATTTAAATTTGTCGGTGTAGCCGTCGGTGATTTGATGGCATTTCAAGTAATTATTTTCGAACTCTCTGTGAAACACCGACGGACTAATTCCGTCGGTGTGGCCGTCTGTAATTGGGTGGCATTTCAAGTAATTATTTTCGAACTCTCTGTGAAATGCCGACGGACTAATTTCGTCGGTGTTGCCGTTTGTAATTGGGTGGCATTTCAAGTAATTATTTTCGAACTCTCTGTAAAATGCCGACGGACTTAAGGCCGTCGGTGTGGCCGTCGGTGATATAGTGGCATTTCAAGTAATTATTTTGCGAACTCTCTGTGAAATGCCGACGGACTAATTCTGTCGGTGTTGCCGTCAGTAAATGGGTGGCATTTCAAGTAATTATTTTCGAACTCTCTGTGAAATGCCGACGGACTTAAGGCCGTCGGTGTGGCCGTCGGTGATATAGTGGCATTTCAAGTAATTATTTTTGAACTCTCTGTGAAATGCCGACGGACTTAAGGCCGTCGGTGTGGCCGTCGGTGATCTGGTGGCATTTCAAGTAATTATTTCATGTCACAAAATATATCATCCATCATAATTGTGGCATTTCAACAAATTATTTCAAGTAATAAATATTTTGTGTTTCAAAATATATATATCATTCATAATCTAAATTACATGTAAAAAAGGGTTTTACATAGGGCTTCATTTTGGTAGTTAGTCAGAATATTCTTCTTCTTCGTCATCAATTGAATTGTCATCACCTTCATCGCAATCTTCAATATGAATATCATCTTCTTCATCGATATTTGGTTGTCCGCTAGAGCTCAAAACAAAATTTAACTCATCTGCGTCAACATCAACAAGACTATCATCGAAAACACGAAAATTTGAATTTTCTTCCAATTCAATCGAAGGAGCAACTCGATATGGTTCAACCACCTCACTAACTTGAAAGACTTTATCTCGCACACTTATGTCTTCGTTCTCATCCTGAACAACCTCGACACGACCCCGGGGTTTCGTTTTTAAAACGGACAACCAATCCACTCTTGATCGATCCTTTCTAAATGAAGGGGTGTATGTGTAATAAACTTGTTGACATTGCTTTGCGAAAGCAAAGACATCGTTTATGTTGCGGAGTCTAGCTTTTGAGTTGATTTCGACCAGACCATAGTGCGGATCAACTCTGATTCCTCTGTCAGTCGTGTCATACCAATAGCATTTGAATAAAAACACTATATTCTGCTCGTTATGATATTGCAGTTCGACGACCTCTTCTAACCTACCATAGTAGTCAACTTCTAACTCACTACTAGTGGATCCCTTAACACAAACACCGGTGTTGTATGTCTTTCTTCCTTGCCCGTATTCTTCAGTATGGAAAACATATCCATTGACAAAATACCCGTTGTAGCACTTACATTTTCTTTCAGGCCCCAGGCTTAGTAAAGACAATGACTTAGGTGCACTCCTTCCCATTTGATAAACCTTGCATGTAATGTACATCAATAAACAGTAAATGAACGGGAATCTCGTAATGACATGCATACGTACAGTAATTTTGCAAGTTAGAATGAGTTTGTGATAGTGCTTACATGTGTTCTGAACCACGTGGCAAACTGCTCATCTTGTAATTGAAAGATCTGGGATTCAGTCAGCTGTGAGTTATTGGAGAGCAAATATTGACGATGTTGCCTGCAAGTGATAATGAGTGTATGATATTACAATATATAATTAACAGTATATTACTAACAAAGTTTAATTAGTATAAACTTACTGAATAAAAGGTCTCAGCTCATCACAGTTAAATAGAACATAGTTGTGTGCTTGTTTGAACTCTATTTCCGTCAAATATCTTCCTCTTACGGCATTTTTAGGTGTGGGTCGTCCAGTATTGGAGAATATTGACAGGTTCCCTCTGGAAGGCACTTCACCGCCATCATCATGCCGTGGAACGCGATTGATTCTCGTTCTCAGATGAGGTTCGAAATAGTACGAGATAAATGTTGAGATCTCCTCAACAATATAGGCCTCACATATCGAAGCCTCAACATGCGCCTTGTTCTTAACCTTTTTCTTGAGATTAAACAAGTACCTGCATTGAAATATTAATCAAGTATTTTCAATTAAGAAAAACATATAAAATACTTTTATATATATATGAATTACATTGCAACTGTAATATCTAACCGTTCGAATGGGTACATCCATCTATATTGGACCGGTCCTCCAGCTTTTGCCTCGAACGGTAGATGTATAGGGAGATGCTCCATTGAGTCAAAAAATGATGGAGGGAATATCATCTCAAGTTTGCATAGTGTCTCGACGATATTCGTTTGAAGCCTCTCAATGTGATCAACATTCAACTTGCTGGAGCATATATCTCTGAAGAAATGACTGATCTCCGTGAGTGCATCCCATATTCCCTTTGGCAACAAATCACGAAAAGCTAATGGGATGAGTGTTTGCATAAACACGTGGCAGTCATGACTCTTCATTCCATACAATCTGCAGTCCTCTATATTAACCAGCCTTGATATGTTCGATGCATGTCCATCCGGAAAACGCAGACTCTTAAGCCATTTATAGACTAGCAGTTGTGCGTTTTTCTCTAACACGAAGCTTGCTCTTGGTTTTGCGACCCGTGACTCATCATAAACCAACTCCATATTTTTACGGTTACAGTATAAAGCTATATCCAATCTAGCCTTGATGTTGTCCTTTGTCTTCCCCTTCACATCCATGACGGTGTTGAAAATGTTCTCAAACATGTTCTTTTCGATGTGCATGACGTCAAGGTTATGGCGGAGCAGATTGGTCTTCCAATAAGGAAGCTCAAAAAAGATACTTCGCTTTACCCAATTATGGGTCAAACCAAAACCAGGAAACTTTTGCTTACCTGATTGAAGGCCAAACACAATGTCACCGTACTCTGAGACAACATCATGCAATTCTTCACCAGAAAAACGCGGGGATGCAACATCTTTTTCAACTCTGCCAACAAAGAAATCTTTTCTGTTCTTTCTGTACCTGTGATGAAGTGGCAAGAAGCGACGGTGACAGTAAAAAAAAGAAGCTTTACCTCTGTTTGCTAGCGTGAATGCCTTGTTGTTTTCCATGCAGTATGGACATGCGAGTTTCCCATGCGTGCTCCAACCAGAAAGCATTCTATAAGCTGGAAAATCATTGATAGTCCACATCAATGCCGCCCTCATAAGGAAATTTTGTTTCCTCGATATATCATAAGTCAGAGCTCCGGAGGACCACAACTGCGCCAACTCATCAATCAACGGTCGAAGACAAACATCTATATTCCGCCCCGGGCTTCTAGGACCGGGTATGACAGTAGATAAAAACATGAACTCCGGCCTCATACACATTCCCGGTGGCAAGTTATAAACTGTGAGTATGACCGGCCAACAAGAATAAGGAGCAGCAAATGACCCAAATGGGTTGAATCCGTCTGTACACAACCCAAGACGCACATTCCTTGATTCAGCTGAAAAGTGAGGATGAACACTGTTAAAGCGTTTCCACGCTTCGCCGTTAGAAAGATGAACCATCACTCCATCAACCGCATGGTGTGCTTGGTGCCATGTCATGTGCTCAGCAGTCCTTGGTGACATGAATAACCTCTGCAGTCTAGGTGTGATCGGGAAGTATCTAAGTTTTTTATATGCCACTAGAGTCTTTCCCCTGCCAGTTCTAGGTTTGTAACGGGAATGCCCGCATGTCATGCACTCGGTCATCTCAGCATTTTCAAGGTAATATAACATGCAGAAGTTAGGGCACATGTCAATTTTCTAGTATCCTAAACCGAGGGGTTTCATCATGGACTTCGCAGCATAGAAGTTCTCTTTCAGCTTGTTCCCTTCAGGTAAAATGCTTCTTGCCCATTCAATAATCTTGTCATACCCGGCCTCACTCAACCCGTGATCTGACTTGATGGTGAACACCTGTGCTACGGCTGATAATTTATTGTGGTTCGTGCAGCCATCCCATAATGGTTCGTCAGAATCTTTCAACAAATCAAAAAACCTAGCTGCATCTACATTAGGTTCTTCTTCTACGATTGGACATTGACTGCCATTACCTTGATTCATTCTCATTGCATCCATAACCATATTTCTGTAAGGATTAGTGTTGTCATTTGCCGTTTCATGCACGTTGCTAGCACTAGAAGTAGACCCAACCACCGTTTCTTCCATTCTCCTCTCACTCTCGCTAACAAATACTTCTCCATGTGCATACCAACACTGGTAATTCTCCATAAACCCTTTGTGTAGAAGATGCATCGTTACAACATCTGGATGCAGATACTTTTTATTTTCACACTTCCTGCATGGACACCTAATACCGCCTCCAGTAAAATTTCTGGGAATAGATGTTACGAAATTAATAAAACCCTGAACCCCATTACAATAATCCATCCTCCGCAATCCTTGGGGTGAATCTCGATACATCCATGAACGATCATCCATGACTTATATCGAACCTCTATAAAATTATGATGACATCATGTATTAATTAACTAAGTTAGGTAAATAAACTTGTACAAATATTACTTTAACTCGAGATTATCCAACAAACCAATCACAACTTCTCATAAATATTAAATATTCATTATCATTTATCAACGACGTTCATACGAATTAAAAAATATAAATTTACAGAAATTACCACTCCGCAATACCATTGATAAAACTTTAAACGGGCCCCTTAAGCAAGCTATTAATTATTTCAAAATAGCACATGTAATTCTGTAATTCCATAAAGAAATAACAATTTACAAACAAATACAATCTTACAAAATCTAAAACAAACCATAACGGGTACAAAATTATACATTCATATACTACAAGTTTGTTTGAGAATTAACAATAAAACATGTACATCTACTAACAAAATACATATACTAAAAAAACAATAAAATTGACATTTAATTAAATGTTAAAATTTAAAAAGATATAATTACTTACAAAAATTGATAATATCCGTTGGTAAATCAGAACACGCGCGGATGCTGTGACCACAAAACTTCAAGAAATATAACTTGTTGTGCTGATATGAGGAAGATTTTTTTTTTGGGGGGGAGGGGGGCTGGTTGTTTGCAGATGGGGAGAGTTGGGATGAGGAAGAAGAAGGAGAAATAGGGGATGAGAGGGTCGGCAGAGCTGTCATATATTAACTTTTTCCGACGGTTTTACCGACGGAATGTCCGTCGGTGATTACGTCGGTGATTCTGACAGAAACAAAGACATGTCACTGTACGGATCTGCCATTTCAAATCCCTCGGTGATTCCGTCGGCAATTTAAACGGCGAACCGGTCGCATCACTGTACGGGCAGTCGTTTTTGAATCCGTCGGAAAAAAACAAAACCGCCAAAACCCCCACGTCAGCGACCCGCCTTTTTTTAAATTCGAAAACTTTTCCGTCCGTAATTCAATCGGTAACTACCGACGGAAAATTACGGACGGAAAGTGGCCGTCGGTAATTTCGACCTCAAAATACCGACAGAAAATATTCCGTCGGTAAATTCGTTGGTATTTAGCGAATTTCTGGTAGTGATAAGGCAAACTGCTAGTTCCCCACTTAACTTAAAATTTAAGGTGTGTACCCTTGAAAAGATAAAGTGATGAATGACTATATCATATATAACAGAATGTAAAGATGCATGCTAAAGCTTGTAAACAAAGTATCATTCATATAAAAAAAAACAAAAACCAACAACACATAACATAAACAAACAAATTACTAAGCCTAGTCCTAATTCCTCAGTGGAGTCGCCATCCTGTCCCACCCTCGCGGCGGAGCGAAGACCCTCGATTTATTTCAGGTTTTTTTTTATTTGTGGATAAAGGAGTCGCCACCTAGTATTTTGGTCACTAGGAACCCTAACTAGTCTTTCAAAAATTCTAAGGCAAGGGACTGGTTGCGTAAAGGGAAGGTATTAGCACCCCTAGTAAGCCCTACCTAAGGTAAGCTGCTTGGTGTTTGGGATGCCTTATAATTGATATGGTGTTGGTATTTTCTAATCCCATCAGTTTTCCTAGGTTTGATTCAAACTAAATTTATTAAGATAGAAATCCAAGGAGATTCCATGTGCTTTAAAAGCTCATTTTTCCCTTAGTATTTCAAGAGTTTGCGACTCGTAAATCGCAAGGAGGAGGGACCAAAATTTAGAAATCTAGGCGCTTTAAAAGCCTATTTTTGTCTTAGTGTTTTATACTCTCACGGCTCGTAAACCGTGGAGTAAAAAATTGAAATGTCCTCGATTATAATCAAGGCTTCTTTCAAGGATGTGTGATGACTTATTATTCCTAGAAAATTATTTTGGATATTTACCACTTAGGGTTTCTTTATCCAAATATTAACAGTGAATAATAAGAAGTTATTCCCAATAATATTTTGGATATCCATCCCTTTGGGATTTCTTTATCCAAACATTAACGGTGAATAATAGATGAATTCCCCCTAAAATAAGATTTTTATTTTATTTTTTTGGAATATTGGTCAATACCCTTTGGAGTTTTACAAGCATCTTGCAATTGTGTCCCTGCAAACTCGAGCAAAAATCCTTCTCGCGGCAGGAATCCCTACTTTCACACTAGATATTCAAACGGGACTATCTTGAGCTTCTGATATCGAAATTAAGCGATTCAAAAGCCCAAATTTATCTACATGTCCAGGACTACAACTTTGATGAAGGATTCGAAGTGAGATAAAATCGTTTTAGAGAACAGAATCTAGGAGTAATCTGGTTGGTCAAAAAGGGTTTCCTGATCTAATTCAGAAACTGACAATGCTGAGCATCCTAATATGACTGAGATTATAACCTAAGAACAAATCAACAAAATTTGTGACGGAAATAGAGTCTTTAGTGCAAAACTCGGGTAAGGATCCTTCTCGCGGCAGAATTCTCTACTTTCACGTTAGATATTCAAACAGTAATATTATGAGCTTTTGATATCGAAATCAAGCGATTCAAAAGTCCCAAATTCATCTACACTTGTAGAGATACAACTTTCATGAAGGATAAAAAATGAAATAAATTCGTTTTGAATAACAGAATTGCAACCAAACTCGGATGGAAACCTTCTCGCGGCAGGATTCTATGTTTTCATGCTAGATTTCAAACAAGAATATCTTGAGCTTCTGATATCGAAATCAAGCAATTCAAAAGACCAAAATCATCTAAGTGTCTCAGACTACAACTTTTATGAAGGATTCAAAGTGAGATAAAATCTTTTTAGATAACAGAATCTGGCAGGAATCTAGTTGGTCAAAAAGGTTCTTGATTTGACAATGCCGAGCATCCAAATCTGACTGAGAGTCTGCCCTAAGAATAGTGATCCCTAGGACCCAATAAAGGTGTAGGTCAATTTTTCAACAAGTCATGAGTGATAGAATATAGCTAGGATGATCAGATATCGTATAAAACCAAGTCAGAATCAGAGCTTAAGTTGGAACAAAAAATTGCGACAGAAGCAGAATGATTTTTAAAAAAAATGCAAATTCTGAGGGATTTATATGAAGACTCCTTATCAGCCTAAAAAAACCTAACGCTTTTGGCAGCAAAGGGGGGGGGATAAAAAGAGTAGAAAACAACTCAAACAGGGTTCGAAAAAATATTTCTTTCTCCTCCGCTTTTGTCAATTTTCCATCAAACATGAGCTACACTCCTGCACTTGGTTCAAAAGGGGTACACACCATCTTCAGCACGTGGGGTCCAAAAATGAGTAACAACATTGATGAAAGGATTAAACAAGGATAAAACAATTGTCAAGGTTAGAGGATCCACTAATGGTATTTCAAATAAGTATAGTATAAACTCTTTTTATTACTCAACTGGAAACCACACATAAAGGAGGTTCCAATCGGATTATAAATTGTTAACATGATTACATTAGTTATCTTATTCGAATAATGCTAATACTTGTAAATGTTGTCAGGTATTCATGATGTTAATTTATGTTAACAACAAATCAAGTTCCTTTCATAATACAGGTGTCGGTTATACCATACAGTTGGTTATGGTTATACCATAAAGGATCAAGTATTTGTTGTACCAAGAGTTATACAACATAAATCTAGATTAACCATTTAATAAGTAAAGTATTAAGAGTGAATAAGATAACAAATACAAAACATGTTAGTATCAAACATTAAAGTCCATGTTGAGTTTACACTATACTTATTCTTACACCATTAGTGTAACATTTTCACATTGACATAATAAACTTAACTAAACATAATGAAAGAGAGAAACATAAATAAACAAGATAAGAACATAAATAAGTTAACTACGTAAAGGAAAGGAAATGAATTGAAGTAATGGAAAGCTTGCATCATAAGAACAATAATATTTTGAAGTGTGATATTAATTTATTGTCAAAATGGCAACGAACATAATAGGGAGTTACACAAGGTGTTTATTATAAGAAGATGAATAAGATGGGGGCTTTGTAAATAACATGCTATTTATAGGGATCAAGTTAAAGGAACGGTCATTTCCTTCTTTCTTTCTTTTTTATTTTAGTCTTAATGATTTTGTTGAACAATTTAATTTATTATCAATTCAACAAATTAATTGATTTATATTTGAAAATCAAATACAATATTAAAAAGTGTTGTGAAAAAAAAGATAGGATGTGTTGGTTACACTGATTAAAAATAATAAAACAAAATTATTTAGAAGTTTATAGAATTCTATAAAATAAATCTAGAATTATTTAGGAATTTATTACTTGAAAATTTAATCTTCATACGTTTTGAATAATTTTTTAAAAGCTAAGTTGTTGTGAACCACAAGTTGTCAAATTGTCTAGTCTTCAATGATAATACACACGAATCACTAATGAGAAATCATCTAAATTTCTATATAGGCGAGAGAAATTATTATACCTAGAGTACTAACTTTTTATTTTGTGATTTATATAGTTTTTTTATTTAGCAGAGACATAATTTACTATTCAAAAATCAAATATTAAATTCATTAATTTAATATTATATGAATATTAAAAATAAATTAAGTTTATATTAATTATTCTTGTGCAAGTCTAACATGATATTATTGAGAATTATGAATAAAAAGTCAACACACAAATTTATATTGTCTGGTGAAATTACTTACTTATAGATAAAGATTGTACTTGGATTTTAATATAATTATAGGTAAGATACAACAAAGAGAACATATCTTATGTTATGGAATACACACATATCTAACCAAAATCATCAATAAAAGAATAATAAAAATAAATGGTTTTCCTATAAACTCTCACGCTCATAAAACATATCGATATAATGGTTTTCCTTAAAAAAAAAAAAATTACAGTGATGAATAACCCTAAGTATTCTCTGTTTGGTCGCCCATTAAAACAATTTGCACGCTTATATTTCTATTGTTGCATGCTTGTACTAGTTCAACGATTAAAGATTGAACATCTCTTTTAAAGAATTAGAGTTAGAATACTTTCATGTTAATTTTAAATTATTTCAATCCAACTCCTACCATAATTCAAGTTTAAAATTAATCCATATAAAAGTTGTCCCAACGCATTCCAATTAGATTAACAGAGATCCAAAAACAATCTAAATAACAGGTGAAAAACATGGTTTGATTTTTAAAAAAAATTTCAAGATAAAATTTTTTAATATGAAAACGGCAAAATATTAGATCGATTAGGGCTTCGCAACATAACCTACCAAACCAACAAATTAGATCATGAACTCTATGGAATTTAACAACTTTGCTTTTAAAAAAAAAACTATTTTTTTATCTGATAATATGATAACAATAGATGCTCACAAAATTGAGCACCAATCGAAGGCCGATATGTTTGCTTGAGTTTGTGATAACCTCATAGAATAACAACTAAAACAAATACTGAAAAATAATTTAAAATCAATCAAATGTTGAAGGATGAAATATAAAAAACAAAATTCATTAAAGATTCAATATAAAAAAAAAATGAAAGATGGAATTAAAACAAACTAGCTGGCATTGTTTTTCTTTTATTAACGTGGCTGTCCAGACCAGCTTGCGTGCATCTCGATTAATCCTCCGAGCTCTAAAGCTAATGACCATGTAAACCTTTAATAGTTTTAAAATTTTTGAAACTCAAACTAACTTTTAAATAATAAATCCAGAACTTAATTAGTTTAACTACATTCCCTCTTGGTTATTTCACATTGTTGTTGATAGTGAAGGAGGTGAGGGAATCCCAATTTATTTAATGTAGCAGTTAATAACAGTGAAGGAGGTACGGGAAGTAGTTAATTCTTAGAAAATTCTCAACAAAGAATACATTGTATTCTTTCTAGTCTGGTCGAATCCATCATAATCACACTTTAAGAGAAATTGTGCACACAAAAAATAAGCAAAATAAATTATAAATGAAAGAAATATTTCGCACCATAAATAAAAACAAATAAATTAATTGATAACCTGATCAATCCTTCAAGAGCTAACTTAATTGACACCAACATATTCTACCAAGTAATATATATATATATATATATATATATATATATTACACACACACACATACTTATCCATGTAACAAGGTCCACACTTGTTCCATGCAGATGGCTAGTCAAAACATGCCACATCATTTCAATTTAAACAACAAGAATTTTTAAATTAACCAACCCAAATTAATGCTTGCATTGATAGATAGATACATACATAAAATTCAAAACCTATAATTAATTAATAAAAAGAAGAAGAAGCCAAACACAAACTTTAGTAGAAAATGAAAAATGAATGAATGATACAATAATGTGTTTATATAAAAAATAAATATTTACATGTCAAAAACATATTTAAATTAAGAAATAAAGGCTAAAATCGTTCATAAATAATGAAATCAACTAGGTTCGAAGAATATTAATCGATCAAGGAACCTGACTGCAAGAGTTTATATTCACATGAATGACTAATAGGTTCAATCCTACTCTAAATGAGAATTCTTTATAGATAAAACTAATCAAGTCATTTAGCTTAGTTAGAAATTCACATGATTATTAGTAAATAAAAAATTTTGTTTGTATTAGAATTCAATATATCTCCTTATCTTATATAGATTACATTTATTTTTTTAATATTATGATTGAATTAAAATATTTTAATCTCTATATACGATAAGGAGCTATATTGAATCTTAATACTATATAAACAAGCTCTTTGAGATTCCTAACTAAGCTATATTGAATCCTAATACTATATAACTAATCTCTATGGTTTGGTAAAATCAAATTCAATTTTTTAATTTTTTTATTGAGTCCTTTGTGGCTAATTTAATGAGTTATTAGTGAAATTTCTAATGGAAAAAAACTTGGCAAAAACAATTTTAAATTTTGTTGATTTTGCTTCTAATTGAATCTTTTTGTGGCAAATTTAATGAGTTATTGGTTAAATTTATAATAGAAAAGTAAAATTCAAAGATAGAGAAATTTGCATGTATAATTCTTGATTTATTATTTTGAACACATGTATTAACTTTTTAGTTTACAATTAATTTTTTTCTCGATAACCAAAAAAAAAAACATTAACAACATCAACAGTATTTTTTCTTGCATTGAACAATAAAAAATTGCTCCATCTCACAACGTAGCGCAAGTAATTAGACTAACACACACACACACACACAAGAAATCTAGGGCATGAAAAAAATATACAACAGCACTAGACATGAATTACTATTAATTGTAATAGTGAATAGATGATTTTTCCCTTCATCAAATTAGCATAGAAAACTAAACTCTGGAGAAAAATGATTTTTTACATGTTATCCATTTGTTATTTTTGTTTTGATTAGGGGTACAATGATATTTTCCTTTTTTTTATCGAATAGTAAAATACTTTCACTACCCTTAAAAGTAAAAATCAGATAATTAGCCTCCATGTTTTTTTTTAAAGATTTTACATTTTCTAGCACAATGAATTTTCTAAGATAACCTTAGTTTTAAAATTTAATTAAGCTTCTTTAGGGGCATTATCATATATATATATATATATATATATATATAGTCTCTCATAATAATTAAAAAATATTATAAAAAAAGTCAGACATGTGAGAGAAGCCACATCGTTTCGGTGGAGTATGAGCAGTCATACGAAGGTTAAAAGTTTGCTTCCGTCATGTCATTCAGTTATTCATCCTCTAATTTGATCATCATTCTCTTTGGTGGTTTCATCTTTTAATTTTTACTTGATGTTGATTTTGATTTTTATTTTAATAGGCTTTATGGTTTTCTTTGTTTTTTTTATAGGGTTATCTCGATCTCATAACCTAACTCATGAGTTTGACGGGTTGACCTAAGTGGGCTCGCACCTTTTTTTTTATACTTTTAACTATTGTTTTTTCTTTTGGATTCTTTTGTATGATTGACTTTTTTTTTATCCTTTAATATTTGATCTGTTAGGAATTGGTCTTCGTTGTTTTTCTATATTTAGTGTTTCCGGTCAAATTGTTTGAGACATAGGTTTTATAGGTTAACACGGGTTAACATTGTTTTTTTTTTTTTGCTTTTTTTTTGTTTTCATGATTCAACATTGATTTTTATCATTTGATATTATTTTTTCTCTTTCTTTAAAACACATTTGTGTTGACTGAACCTTTAATATTTTCTTAGTTTTTTTATTCGAGTTGCAGCAGAGTGTGGGTCGTGTGTAGAGAATGAGATTGTGATTGAAGAAAAGTATTCGATTCCAAATTTATAATTGTTGGATATTTTTTTTAATTCAACCATAACCAACAACTATGTGATGCTACCTGCCTACCTACCAATTCAAATTAACCAAGCTTCATATTTATGTTTGAATTGATAGATTAATTAACCCGTGATTGATGAGGGATAGGGAAAAAGAAAAATCAAACACAAACTTAGTAGAAAATGAGAAATGAATGAATGACACAATTTCAATTTGTGTGTTAACATCAATATTCACATGTGAATTCAATAATAATATACTTAAATAAGAAAAAAAAACTAAAATCAATCATGAATAGTATACCAACAAAATTTGAAGAGTTCTAATCAATCAAGAAAATCCAAAAGAAATTGATCATAAGATCAAGTGTCACGATATACAAAAAAATATGATCGATTGTAAGAATTATAATTCATATGAATGACTAGGAGGTTAAATCCTACTCAGAGCGGGAATCTCTTATAATTTAAATTGACAAAGTTGTTTAGCTTAGTTAGGAATTCACATGATTATCAACAAATAAAAGTTTAGTTTGTATTAAAAATTCAATATACCTATTTATCTTATATATGTTACCTATACAATATTAGAATTATATACTTAGATTAAAATTCTAACACTATATCGATTAAAATAGGGTCATCCAACTACTTTATATATCTCTTTTTTTCTTGCAAATCGTTTTCCTGTTTACCTATTGTTCTTCTCATGTGATGTTGCTTAGGATAGATATGTATTTCTTAAGATTTAAAATCTTGAAATACCCACATTTTATTTAATTTTATAAGACTATTACTTGTCTTTGCTTATGTTCCTAATTGTAGTTTCTTCTTATTAGAAAGAAGAAATTGATAATAAGTTACATAATTGATCAGATTATTAATGATTAGTTAGTTGATTATGTTAGTTTAATATGCCACGTAGACAGTTGGTTGGTTACACGTGACATTATTATATTCATGTAAATACATATTTATTATCAATAAAGACTTCATGTATCTTTAATATTTATATAATATAAAATTAATAAATCTAGAGTAAAGATAAAGTCTATGAGACAAAAATATTCTACAAAGAAAATTATAAAGTTGTTATAATTATGGGATTCCTATTGCATCAAAACATTATTCCTAAAATGTTCCTAGTTAATACTATCTTAAATATTGGACATTCATTAAAGCCGTAAAGATTGATACATATTATGTTATTTTCTTTATTAAAGGAAGTAGTTGTTCTCATAACCTGAGGTATAAAATATGCCTAGAACTAATATGTAGATGCTTATCATAAGACATGTACACTAAACTGGCCTGCATGAAAATTCTATATAGAGAGATCATCTATGTCTTTGGAAAAACTCACGTGACGGTTGTGTGTAAATGATCTTTATACATGAGATTACGAAGTAATCTTATGTAGAGAATTTTATGCTTTGATCTTATTACATATTATCTTAATTAAGGTAACGAAAGGCAAACATTGGGTATAACATGAACTATATAAAGGTATTTGAGTGATCAAGAGAGGATTCATTACCTTAGATGAATTACGAAAAATATTACATCTATTCTCAAATAATAGTGACTGAGAAATCCTTGACCAAGATGGAATGAAATTTAAAAAGAGTTTCAAATCTTATTCAAATGATCAATGACTATTATGTAAAGAATAAACATTATTTAACATGGTAGATATACTCTATACTTTAATGTTAAATTGAAACATTATTGATGAAAGGGTATTAATTACACTGAGAAATCGGTCACTGAAAGGCTAAGTCAAACCACTAATGACTTTTCTAATATTTGGGGGATCATGACATGATCTTCAAATATAAATTAATCAATTATTGAATTCATAATAAATTAAAATTTTTAATTTATTTAATTATAATTATAATTTATATTTATATTTGAGCCAACATATTAGGAACCTAATAGGTCATACACATTAAGAACCATTAGTCAGAAATTAAACTCAAATGATTTAATTAAGTATGACTTGATTAAAATATATTTTAGAAATCAAGGACTAAAATATAATTAATACATAGATTATATTTCTAGACTTAGAAAAATAAAGTAAGGACTTGATTGAGTTAATTTATAAAATTATCCTAAATTAATATATGAAAATTAATCATGGGACAAATTGATATTTTACCAATTTATAGGTTGTTTCAGATTTCCCTATAAATAGTAAGTTATGCCTCTTATTTAGGGTGGTTGTCTGTTAGATAGAAAAACTATGTAAACATAATAATAGAGTTAGCACTCTAAGCATGGTAATCCCTCTCTTCTAAATAAGAATATAGGAGATTTCTCACAGATGGTTTGCGTGGATTACCGTTGAAGGTCGGACAATTAAACGACTTGTGATTTGCGATAACCCAACTTTTAAGGAATTATTCAAAGTCGAAGAAAAGATTTTCAAGTAATAAATCCCTAAGCAATTCCAGATCTATTTAACGGGATCTTTGAGACTCTCGAATAATTTTAAAACTTAACTATTTTAAAACCCAAATTTTACTTTATATTTGAATAAGAGTATATTGTTCTTGTTATATTTTAGATCTTATTATTATCTTATTAAACATTAGAGTTAACTCGAATTATTTAAAACGTGTTGAATGCTTATATTTGTAATTTTGTACTGTTACATTCTTCTACCAGCTCAACTGTTAAGGATTGATTATCTTTTTAAAAGCATTAGAGTTAGATTCATGGAATTTCTCAGCAATAAATACAGTGTGTTCAACCTTTTCTTCTTGAATCAATCATAACCAAGGTTGTCAATTCCGTTCCGTTCCGCCCGGAATGGCCGAAACATTCCATACCAATTCAAAAAACGGAACAAAACGGAACAAATTTCATCTCATTTTAAATCTCGGTCCGTTCTGGATTTTTCGGCTAAATTCCGCCCGAAACGTTCCGGTTCCATTCCACATGTTCCGTTCCGCTCTTGAAAAGCCATTGAATCAAATTGAACCTTATTCAATTTAATTAATTAAACCATCCAATTATAAAAAGCTCTTTTTTATTACTATTTTCTATAACAATGATATTAATAATAACATTGAAAATTATTATTACTATTTTCATTAACAATGATATTAATTTTTTAAAATTAGATTTATCACTAATATATATGGTTTATATTCATGTTGTTTTTTTTCATGTTTATACTTTGTACGAATTTGAGCAAAACAAGGGATGCTTTAGATTCCATTAGCCTTAATAACATTGACCTAACTTTATATTTAAAATATTTGTGTTAAAACATTTTACTTTCATAATATTTTGATATTTTGTTTAAGTTGAATTACTTTAAGTTAAAGATCTATTTAATCTTGACTATTTAGAAATATTTTAAATTTTAAAATTATATTTGTTTGGCATTGTGTTTGTATTGCATAATTTATAATTAATTTATCTTGAATTTGAATTATGTTTGTTGAATATATATATATATATATATATATATATGAACAGTACAACCCCGAAACGGCACGCCGAAACACTCCGAAACTGAAACATTCCGTTCCAATTGAAAAAACGAAACACCTACCGAAACGGAATTGACAACCTTGATCATAACCACCGAAAATGAGGTGATAAAAAGACCACCGAATCTATAGAAAAGACATCACCATCTCTCGTGAAAAAAAAAAATTAAAACATGTTGCATGTTTATATTTGTATTCTTGCATGCTTCTGCCAGGTCAACAATTAAGGATTGATTAATTTTACGTCATAAAGTTAACTAACCACAGAGCTCGAACCTGAAATCACAGAGAGAGCAAACCTCTTAATTCCAAACTCTTACCACAAGTTTTTATCACTAAGCCACCTATTAAAACGTGTTGAATGCTTATATTTGTAATTTTGTACTGTTACATTCTTCTACCAGCTCAACTGTTAAGGATTGATTATCTTTTTAAAAGCATTAGAGTTAGATTCATGGAATTTCTCAGCAATAAATACAGTGTGTTCAACCTTTTCTTCTTGAATCAATCATAACCACCGAAAATGAGGTGATAAAAAGACCACCGAATCTATAGAAAAGACATCACCATCTCTCGTGAAAAAAAAAAAAGATTAAAACATGTTGCATGTTTATATTTGTATTCTTGAATGCTTCTGACAGGTCAACAATTAAGGATGGACTAATTTTACGTCATGAAGTTAACGAATATGTAAGTTTTCAGTGATCATCATATTAGTAACCACAGAACTCGAACCTGAAATTACAGAGAAAGCAAACCTCTTAATTCCAAACTCTTACCACAAGTTTTTTATCACTAAGCCACCTATTAAATGGTTTGTATGAAGAATTTTGTACCATAAATAAAAGATAATAAATAGACCACCGAATCTATAGAAAACATACATCAAAATAGATTAATTGAGGACATTAATCCTTGGAGAGCTAACTTGACAACCAAATAATATATTATCAATGTAACATGGAAACATGCCGGTAGGCTGAGGGAATCTTAAATTGTGCTTATTAAGCATCACTGCACGATAGGTCAACCTTTTATCTTTATTTGTCCGATATACTCTTAGCCTTTTATATATATAACTTGCTAGTTGGCATCATTTTTCACAAAAATCATTCTATACCACAATGGTTTCATCACCCTCTTCTCTAGTTTTCAAAGTTCACAGACGTGAACCCGAGCTGATCAAACCAGCGAAGCCCACCCCCCATGAGTTCAAACTGTTATCTGACATTGATGACCAAGAAGGGCTTCGATTCCACGTTCCAATCATACAATTCTATCGCCACAATCCCTCAATGCACGGGAAAGACCCCGTCAAGGTCATCAGAGAGGCAATTGCTAAAACATTAGTGTTTTACTATCCATTTGCCGGTAGGCTGAGGGAAGGGCATAACCGCAAGCTCATGGTGGAATGCACTGGCGAGGGTATCTTGTTTATAGAGGCTGACGCTGATGTTACACTTGAGCAGTTTGGTGATCCACTTCAACCTCCATTTCCTTGCTTGGAGGAGCTCCTCTTTGATGTTCCTGGCTCTAGCGGGGTGCTAAACTGCCCTCTGTTACTTATTCAGGTAAATTTTCTGTATTTTTGTCCACTACGCTGGTCCAAGACTTTTTCTGTGTCACCTATTAGGCAGCAAAAATTATTAAGGGAGCAAGAAATCCTTCTGCGTATCAAACACTACGAAGTCTATCAAGCCATCATAAGAGTAGACGGATAGCAAAATTATAAGCTATTATATTGGTGAAACCTACCATGATTAATTGTATGTTCCGATATTTTTTTCTCGTAGTTGTTATAGTTACTATAAAATTACTTTCAAAATTTTATTAAAAAAATGATCTCAAAATTTTAATTTCAAATCGTAATCTTTCTTGTTAGTGCAAGTTGAGGAGGAAAAAGTCACATCATATATGTTATATTTATTAGGTTTAATATTATGTTCCTGCTTTGTGTTGATGATCTAAAAATTCCAATCCACTAGTCAAATAGGCATAATTCGCTAATACATCCACTCATCAAGTCATCTAACAATCATCTAGGTATATGCTATCTAATTTATTATGCAAATTGGCAGGTGTCACGGCTCAAGTGTGGTGGTTTTCTCTTTGCCCTCCGCATCAACCATACCATGAGTGATGGCCCAGGATTAGTGCAATTCATGGCAGCGGTGGGTGAGATGGCCCGCGGAGCCAACGCCCCCTCTGTCCCTCCAGTGTGGGAAAGACATGTCCTTAATGCAACTGACCCACCTCGAGTTACATGCAGACACCGAGCGTACGAGGAGGTAGCTGGCTCCAAGAGCTCAATTCTTACACATGATCATCTGGTTCATCGTTCATTTTTCTTTAGCCCTTCAGATATAACTGCTCTTCGAAGATTGGTCCCACCTCACCTCAGCCATTGTTCTACTTTCGAAATATTAACGGCATGTCTTTGGATATGTCGGACCATTGCCCTCCAACCAGATCCTAATGAAGAAATGCGCGTAATTTGCCTCGTCAATGCACGTGAAAAATTTAACCCTCCATTATTACCAAGAGGTTACTATGGTAATGGTTTTTTTCTTCTAGCAGCAGTAGCAACTGCAGGGGAACTTTCGAAAAAGCCAATTGGATATGCTTTGGAGTTGGTAAGGAAGGTTAAGGCGGACATGACTGAGGAACACATGCGATCTACAGCATCTTTGATGGTGAGCAAGGGAAGGCCTCTTTTTACTGTGCCAGGGACCTACATAGTGTCGGACTTGAGACGTGCGGGACTTGAAAAGGCAGATTTCGGATGGGGAAATGCTATATATGGTGGGACTGCAAAAGCCATCCCTGAACTTGCAAGCTTTTATATTCCGTTTACAAATAAGAAAGGAGAAGATGGGATCGTAGTACCATTTTGCTTGCCATCTCCTGCTGTGGAAAGATTTTACAAGGAGCTTGAAGGCATGCTAAAGGGACAGCTAGTTAGTGGTGGAGCAAATTCCAAGTTAATCGTATCTTCTTTATAAGTTAAATTGTTTACTCTTATTTTCTATGTACCACGTATCATTTATGTATGTTTCGTTTGAATTTTATTTTTTAATATTAGTACGACATTTACCTTTTATGTCCATTCAGCATGTGCTATGACTATTAATAATATGAGTGTTTGTTTTTGTAATTGTTTTTATGGTTGTTATTTAAAAATAATAATTTAAATTGTAGTTGGATATAAAATGATTAAAGAGGATATTAATTTTTTTCAACATTGAACATTTAATATATATGTAAGATCAACTACTTATAACATAAAAACTTTTATAATTCTCTCATCAAACTTAAATTTGTTTGACGAGGATGATGGTTGTTCTTAAAATGTTATTTTATGGGTTTTAGTTTTACAATCGTTTGTGGCAAAAAAAAAAAAAAAAAAACATGACATATGTAACAAAGGTTTTAAGAAGGGAAGAGGTCAATGGAAGAAACTGTGAACTATTGATGGAAACAAGATGATGATGAGAAGCATGTCAAGGAGAGGAGGGATATTTTGGTCAAGAGATAATTGAACGGTATTCAATGTTCAATAAGTAGGTATGACATGCTTTTGATCAACCTATATGGTTGGACCACAATTATTATATGGGTCTTACATTCTTCAACCAACATTTTAATGTTTTCCAAACAATCATTAATTGTGGATACACCACACCCACAACCAGAAAATTGACGAAAACCAACAAAAATAATTCCATCTCAAATTTTGTCGGTATATACCGACAGAAAACACCCGTCGGTGATACGGTCAGTATATACCGATGGAGTAAGTCCGTCGGTATATACCGACCGTATCACCGATGTATTATACAGTTTTTTTGGAAAGTTGCAAAGGTGTGATGACGTGGATTTTTTCAGACGATTTTACTGATGGAATGACCAAGGGATTGAAACCGGGATCTCCGTACAGTGACGTGGCACGGTCACCAGTGGACTCACCAACGGAACGTGTCCATCGGTGATTCCATCGGTAACAGTCAATAAATACCCACTCTGCCGACACTCTATTTCTCCTTCTTCTTCCCCATCCCACCTCTCTCCTCCCAAGCTGCACCCAACCACCCATCCTAATTCTCCCCCTCTTCTCAACACAAAAACTCAAGTTTCTTATACTTTTGTACGTGGTGACAACATCCATTCTTGTGGATTTTATCATTTTTTGTAAGTAAATTTATCCTTTTTAGTTTTAACATTTAAATGTGAATTTTATTGTTTTTTTTAGTATATGTTTTTTTGTTAACGTATGTACTTGTTTGATTGTTATTTGTCAAAAACACTTGTAGTATGAATGTATAATTTTGTAGTTGTTATAGTTTGTTTTAGATTTTGTCAAATTATATTTGTTTGTAAATTGTTGAAACTTTGTTTGAATTACACTGAATTAGATGTGCTGTGATGAAATAAATAATAGCTTGTTTAACGGGTTCGTTTTAATTTTTATCAATTCTATTGCGAAGTTGTGATTTCCGTAAATTTATATATGTATAAATTTGTATGGACGTTGATAGTTGATAATTGATAATGAATATTTAACATAAGTGTTTTTTTAGTTTGTTGGATAATGCCGGGGCAAACCAAATTTTTGTTATGTTTATTTATGTAACATAGTTAATTAATACATGTTGTCGTCATAATTTGATAGAGGTTCGATAGAAGTCATGGATGATCATTCATGGATGTATCGGGACTCACCCCAAGGATTGCGGAGGATGGATTATTGTAACGGGGTTCAGGGTTTTAATGATTTCACAACATCTATCCCGAGGAATTTTACTGAGGGCGGTATTAGATGTCCATGCAGGAAGTGTAAAAATAAAAAGTTTTTGCATCAAGATGTTGTAACGATGCATCTTCTAACCAAAGGGTTCATTAAGGATTACCTGTGTTGGTATGCACACGGGGAACTATTTGTTCCTAATGAGAGCATGGTAGAAAGGGTGGTTAGGTCAACTTCTAGTGCTAGCAACATGCATGAAGTTGGAAATGACAACAGTAATCCTTACAAGAATATGGCTATGAATGCAATGAGAATGAGTGAAGGTAATATCAATGAATGTCTAATCATAGAAGAAGAATCTAATGCAGATGCAGCAAGGTTTTTTGATATGTTAAAAGATTCTGACGAACCATGATGAGATGGCTACACGAACCACAATAAATTATCGGTCGTAGCCCAAGTGTTCACCATCAAGTCAGATCACGGGTTGAGTGAGGCTGGTTATGACAAGATTATCTAATGGACGAGAAGCATTTTACCTGAAGGGAACAGGTTGAAAGAGAACTTCTATGCTGCCAAGTCCATGATAAAACCCCTCGGTTTAGGATATCAGAAAATTGACATGTGCCCTAACTTCTACATGTTATACTACCTTGAAAATGCTGAGCTGACCGAGTGCATGACATGTGGGCATTCCCGTTACAAACCCAGAACTGGTAGAGGAAAGACTTGTGGCATATAAAAAACTTAGATACTTCCCAATCACACCTAGACTGCAGAGGTTATTCATGTCACCAAGAACTGCTGAGCACATGACATGGCATCAATCACATCATGCGGTTGATGGAGTGATGATGCATCCTTCTGATGGCGAAGCCTGGAAACACTTTAACAATGTGCATCCTCACTTTTTAGCTGAATCAAGGAACGTGTTTCTTGGGTTGTGTACATACGGATTCAACTCATTCGGGTCATTTGCTACTCCTTATTCTTGTTGGTCGGTTATACTGATGGTTTATAACTTGCCACTAGGGATGTGTATGAAGCCAAAGTTCATATTTTTATCTATGGTTATACCAGGTTCGAGCAGTCTGGGGCGAAATATAGATGTTTGTCTTCGACTGTTGATTGATGAGTTGACGCGGTTGTGGTCCTCTGGAACTTTGACTTATGACATCTCGAGGGAACAAAATTTTGTTATGAGAGCAGCTTTGATATGGACTATCAATGATTTCCCAGCTTATGGAATGGTTTCTGGTTGGAGCACGCATGGAAAACTAGCATGTCCATACTATATGGAGAACAACAATGCATTCACGCTAACAAACGAGGTAAAGCTTCTTTTTTTTGTCACTGTCGTTTCTTGCCACCGAATCACAGGTACAGAAAGAACAGAAAGGATTTCTTTGTTGGCAGAGTTGAAAAGGGTGTTGCACCCCCATGTCTTTCTGGTGAAGAATTGCATAATGTTGTGTCAGAGTACGATGACATTGTGTTTGGTCTCCAATCAGGTAAGCAGAAGTTTCTTGGTTTTGGTTTGACCTATAATTGGGTGAAACGAAGTATCTTTTGGGAGCTTTCTTATTGGAAGAACAATCTTCTTCGCTATAACCTTGACGTCATGCACATTGAAAAGAACATGTTTAAGAATATTTTCAACACTATCATGGATGTGAAGGGGAAGATAAAGGACATCAAGGCTAGATTGGATGTAGCATTGTTCTGTAACCTTAAAAATATAGAGTTGGTATGTGATGGGTCACGGGTCGCAAAACCAAGAGCAAGCTTCGTGTTAGAGAAAAACACACAACTACTAGTGTACAAATGGCTTAAGAGTCTGAGTTTCGCTGATGGACATGCCTCGAACATATCAAGGCTGGTTAATACGAAGGAATACATATTATATGGAATGAAGAGTCATGACTGTCATATGTTTATGCAAACACTCATCCCATTAGCTTTTCGTGATTTGTTGTCAAAAGGGATATGGGATGCACTAACGGAGATCAGTCATTTCTTCAGAGATATATGCTCCAGCAAGTTGAATGTTGATCACATTGAAAGGTTAGCAACAAATATCGTCGAGACAATATGCAAACTTGAGCTGATATTCCCTCCATCATTTTTTGACTCAATGGAGCATCTACCCGTACATTTACCATTTGAGGCAAAAGTTGGAGGACCGGTCCAGTACAGATGGATGTATCCATTCGAGAGGTTAGATATTACTGTTGCTATGTAATTCATAATTAAATGTTTTTTCATTTTTTTAATTGATAATTTTTTATTAATTCTATATATATGCAGGTACTTGTTCAATCTTAAAAAAAAGGTTAAGAACAAGGCACATGTTGAGGCGTCAATATGTGAGGCCTATATTATTGAAAAGATCTCAACATTTATCTCATACTATTTCGAACCTCATTTGAGAACGAGGATCAATCGTGTTCCACGGCATGATGATGGTGGTGAAGTGCCTTCAAGTAGGAACTTGTTAATATTCTTCAATCCTGGACGACCCACACCTAAAAATGTCGTGAGGGGAAGATATTTGTCTGAAATAGAGTTCAGACAAGCACATAATTATGTCTTATTTAACTGTGATGAACTGAGACCTTTTATTAAGTAAGTAGATGATCGACTTGAACTTTGTAAAGAGTGTACTATTTATATATTGTGATACCATAAACTCATATAATTTGGAACAACCTTGCAGGCAACATCTACGATACTTACTGTCTAATAACTCACAGCTGACCGAAACCTAGATCTTTCAATTACAAGATGAACAATTTGCCACGTGGTTTAGAACACATGTAAGTCCTATCACAAACTCATTATCTCTTGCAATATAATTAACTGTAAGTCAATATTACATAATATCCGTTTATTAATTATTATTGTATTTGATATATAAGGTTTATCAAATGGGAGGTAGTGCTGCTATTTCACTGTCTTTACTAAGCCTGGGCCTTGAAAGAAAAGTCAAGTGCTATAACGAGTATTTTGTCAATGGATATGTCTTTCATATTGAAGAATACGGGCATGGAAGAAAGACATACAACAACGGTGTTTGTATTAAGGGATCGACTTCTAGTGAGCTTGAAGTTGACTACTACGGTAGATTAGAAGAGGTCATCGAACTGCAATATCATGGCAAGCAGAATAGAGTGTTTTTATTCAAATGCTATTGGTATGACACAACTAACAGAGGAATCAGAGTAGATCCTCACAATGGTCTCGTTGAAATTTACTCAAAAGCTAGACACCGCAACGTAAATGATATCTTTGTTTTCGCAAAGCAATGCCAACAAGTTTATTACACATACACCCCTTCCTTTAGAAAGGACCGATCAAGAGTTGATTGGTTATCCATTTTAAAAACAAAACCCAAGGGTCGTGTCGAGGTTGTTCATAATGAGAACGAAGATACAAGTGTGATAGATGAAGTCTTTCAAGCTAGTGAGTTGGTTAAACCATATCGAGTTGCTCCTTTAATTGACTTAGAAGAAAATTTGAATTTTCGTGTTTTCGATTATTGTCTTGTTGATGTTGACGTAGAGGAGTTGAATGTTTTTTTGAGCTCTAGTGGACTAGAGAATGTTGATGAAGAAGATGATAACCACATTGAAGAGTCCGATGAAGATGTTGGTGACAATTCAATTGAGGACGAAGATGAAAATTCTGACTAAATATGTTGTAAAGCCTTATTTTTATAATGTAATATTAAGGATGATATTTTGGAACATGAAATATTTATTGTTCTTTAATTGTCAGCTCTTGTTATTGCGTTGTGCGTGCTGTAAGTTTGCAATTCAAGATTTTGTGCAGGAAGATAGACAGAAGCTGCAAAAATATTGATAGTTTTACCGACGACTATACCGACGACATGGAACCCGTCGATATTATACCGAGAGTTGAAAAAAATCACGGCATTTTTCCATAATCACCGACGGACTCACCGACGGATTCCTGAAGGTTGGCGTGCATCCCAAAGCGCACGCCTGTCAGACGGATTGGTCGGTCGGCATAGTTACCGATGGATTTGCCGACAGACTCGGCAAATCCTATGTGCCCGTGCTCTGACACACGCGTTTACCGACGGATCGAAAATCTGGCCGGATTTTTGAATTTTTTTGTGCGAATATCAATTAATTACCGACAGAATTTAATGTCACTGCCCAAAAAAATATTATTCAATGTTCCGTCGAAAACATTATAATATAAAACCCTCCCCCCCTTCTTGGTTCATTTTTTCTCGGCTCTTCATTTCTATTTCTCTTCTCCTCGCCGTTTGTATTAAGTTTTTGCAAGAGGTTTTATTGTTTTGTTGGTAGTTTTCAACATATTAAAAGGTATGTATTCTTTTTTCTTTATCTTTGAATTTTTTTATTTTAATTATGATTATTTTTTGGTATTCTTTGTTTTGTGTATTGTTTGTAGATAAAATTTTAAAATCAACATACTATTAAGGTAAACATTTTTTATTCCTAAATTTATTTTGAATTTATGTAGTGGTCTTTAGTTTTGTGTATTGTTTGTTGTGTGTTTAGGATGTTTTGTGTAGTGTCCTTTAGTTTTTTTCTTTTTATTTATTAATTTTATGATATTATTGTTTGTATTGCCATAATAAAGAATGTTATTGTTGAATTTATGTTTACAATGTTAATTGAAATATAGAATTAAATTTAATTAGTTTATCTTAATTTTAGGATATTATTGTTTGTATTGTCATAATTGTTATTGTTGAATTTATATTTAGAATGTTAATTGATATATAGAATTAAATTTAATTAGTTTATCTTAATTTTAGGATATTATTGTTTGTTATGTTTTTTTATTATTTTGATTAATTTTAATTGTTATTTATGAATTTGTATTGATGTTAGTTGAAAATATATAGATGTTGAATTTCTATATTTGTGTAATTATCAATAGTTGTAGGTATAAAAACTGTGGGTAGTCTCTAATATAGGGGAGGTGCTGTCGAAGTTTTTTAAATGATTGAATTTCTATAGATGTTAGGTTGTATATATGATGTTGCTGGAGTCAATTGGATTGTGGTTATTGTAAAGATTGCTGGTTTAAAAACTATGGGTAGTCTCCAGTATAGAGGAGGTGCTGCCGATTTTTTTTTTAATAATCAAAGTTAATTATGTAATTATTCGTATACATTTGTGTAGATGCGTCGAATGAAATCTACAGCATGTCGTTAGCAGACGGTTGCAGCTAGTTCTTCTAGCAGTGAGGAGGACATCTCCCTAGGTGTTGATCACGACGAGGCATCTGCGCCAACTTGTGATGTTGCATCTTCTAGTGCGGTTTCACAGTGCAAAGGCGGTGTGCCTTCACAGTGGGGTCAATTCACCCACAATTACTAGGCACAATGGAAGGATGACCTCTCAATGTAAGTTTGTTTAGGTTTTAGTTTTTTTATATACTTATAACATAATTTATGGACAACTAATTAATATTTTATTAATTTTATTTAATTTCAGGTTCACAAACATTGAGGCTGTCAGGACAATAACATCGGCGTTTAAATCGTCGATGGAGATTCTATTATTTCAATGGATTCAGGTCCCCAGACATCCTGAGTGGAGATCTAATATCGATGCCTAGTTTCAGCGATTTCAAGTAGGTGTTAACTTTTAATTTCCAGTTTATTTTTAATAAATAATTTTTGTAATTTCATATCTTGTACTATTTTTATTTTAAATGAATTATTTATATACACATAATAAATTTGAGTGAGATAGCGCGGATAACAATGTTGTCAGGAGGGTATGGGAGAATCACGCGAAAACTAGGTAACATCGAAAATAATATTTATTTTTTATTTATAATTTTTATGTTCTAAATTCTAATTAGTTACTATGGAAGTAGGTTGCGTGATTTTTGGTATGACACCAAAAAAAAGCGAAAAGATATGCGAGGGACAACGGTCTTGAAGGATGGAATGAGGTGGCGGTTTGGCGGGAATTCAAACCACCATTCATATCGAGAGATATATGGGTGGCATATATTGAGCATGTGATGTCTGAGCGGTTCTCACGGCGCTCACAGTATGGCGCCGGCAACCGGAACCGACAAATTCATGGTTCGGTGACCACGCACACCAGCGGCTCCGTCCCGTTCAGCGCACATGAAATATATCATTAATTAATTTGTTCATTCAATCATTTTATTTTGTAAGTTATTATTTTCTTGAATTGAATATGATGGTTTTTTTTAAAAAAATTCAGGAGACTTATAATAGCCGGTTGAGAGAGAGATATGGGGACGATCCTTCGATCCATCCGGATTTCGATCCGGATTTATGGATGGAGGTCGGATCGTCTGGTGGACCCGATAATAATTGGGTCTAGGGGCTCTCCAACACTACGGCCGAAAACTTGCGTTCGACCCGTAGTGTCTCAACCGTTGGGAGCTCTCCATCAGTATCGAGCACCCAGTCAGAGGAGTTCATGGCCTTGAAACAACAATATGAACGCCTCTCGACGGATTATTATCAGCTCCGTCAAATGGTCATGGAGATTAGATCAAAGATGGGTGATGATACATGTGCAGCTCCTTTTTCGCTGGACGGTCCCGGGAACAACAAGTCTCCTCCTCCTCCTCCTCCTCCTGCTCCGCCGCTATTTTAGTTTAATTTTAAAAAAAATATTAAATTTGTAATGAATATTTGGATTAATATTATTTAACATTATTTTTACATTTTTAATGTTTAATACAAATTTATTTGGTTATTAAGTTTTTTTACTGTTAATAAATAATTTTTTTAAATATTTTAAATAAATACCGACGGCTTTCTAGACGGAACTAGGTCGTCGGTATTTACCGAGAGTTGCAAAAAAATTACCACCCATGCCACAATCACCGACGGATATATTCCGTCAGTATTTACCACTATTATTACCGACGGATAGATTCTGTCCGTATTTTAAAGAGAGTTTTGAAATATTTCCCGCTCATGCCACAATCACCGACAGATATTCCGTCGGTCATTACCGTTGAAAATACAAACGGAATTATTCCGTCGATAAAATTCTCGCGGGAATTTTTTTTTGGCGCGCTTCGCCGTTTGTAATACCGTTGGTGTTTGGTTTTTTTTAATTACCGACAGAATTGGCGATGGAATGAAAAATTACCGACGATCAGTATTTCGACGGACGTATTCTATCGGTGAGGCTGTCGGTAACATTTTTACCGACGGTTTGCTTGCCTCACACCGACGGAATGAATCCGTCAGTAAAACTGTTTAATGGTGTAGTGACCACACTTTCTACCACAAAAATAAACACCCTCGTAAACACAAGGTTGACAAATCTATGCTTGAAGAAAAGGACTCCATTTCTTATTTATAACTGATGGACTTTTTCCTAATTCTACCATAACTAAAAATGATGAGATACTAACTACCTACCTACTCAAATTAACCAAGCTTCACATTAAGTTTTATCATACTATGATTACAAAAGTGACATTTAACATTGTGGCCCATTTAATGGGTTTGAAGTATTGTTACATATTGGTATTCAACATTTTCCCCTCATAAATACAAAAACAATGCACCTTTAAAAGTTTTGTGTAGACAAATTTCATCGAGTTTCACTTGGGCCAATTCGGTCATGTTATTAATTTACATATTTTTTTCTTATAAAAAAATTAATCTTACAACAACGTTATTAACAATTCGAATTCGTATCCACAATGAAGCGTGAGCAACTATTCTTATGAGATCTAGAAAGACTAGCAAAATAGTTAATGGCATTCTTGCATTTAGAATTCGAAACAGGATAGAAGGACCCCACTGTGCTGTGAGCCAACCCAATTTTTTTCCGACGTTAAAAAAAAAGTCAAGACAATGCAAGAATTCAAAAAACAAAGTAAAAAGAATCTGAGACTTGGGCATTGACTTGATTGAATTTAATAAGCTCAATTAATTTAAATAACATGAATGAAAAAAAAATAATGATAATAAATAAACTAATAAAAAAATTGACAACTTAAAAAAGATAAAAAAAAAAGTGAATCAATCCCACCCGAGTTAGCATGTGAAATCTACGATCTAATCGTGAGACGAGGTAACCCCATCATAACCAAACTAAACATGAAGCTCAATTTAAAACAATTCAATGTTCAAGGATGAAACTAGAAAAATATTAATTAAGAAAAGCAATGAAAAAAAAAAGATTTATATCTACTTGGGTTAACACGCTAACCCCGTGATCATATGCATATTGAAGGATGAAAAAAAAAGGGCATGAAGATCAATTTCCAATAAATAAAATGATGAAGGATGAAATTGAAAAAAAAATCAAATTTAGAAAATGACCTTAAAAAAGACCAAAGTCAACCCGTGTTAACGTTCAAAACTCGTGACCCTGATCATTAGCACGAGACCAACCCCTATAAAGGACAAACCCTAAAAAAAAAAAAATTATAAATCAATAAATTTTAGGGGATGCAATTGGAAAAAAATTAAATAAAAAAATCCTTCAAAACAAAAGAAATGATAATTAAAAGAAATGGGACTAAATTTGACATAGAAATAATTTGAAATCAAATGTAAAGGGGTGAAAAAACAAAATTCAATTAGGAAATGGATTAAAAAAATAAACAACAATTAAAAGAATGAGGACCAAATTTGATATAAAAATCAAATAAAGCCAAATGATAGGAAAAAAAATGAAAAAGAAAAAAATCCATCAAAATAAGATTAAAAACAAAACAAATATAAATGATCAAATTGGATACAAAAAACAAATGAAAGGACACATTTATTCTTTAGCAAAGAGAAAAGTGAGAAAAGAGGGAGAAGAAAAAAAAAATCACTTGAGCTCAACCACATCTTCAACGACCACACACGTTGTATCGTTGGAAAGAACACAACAAGTCATTTCAAACATCACCCTGGAAGGTAGTGTTTGGATAAAGATGATGTTTCATGTGCCAACAATATTTTTAAAATTAATATTTAAATTGATAAAAAAAAAAAAACCAAATCAAATATATATAATAGCCTTAAAATATGCAAATACCGCTAGTTGCAAGGTTTAATCTTTCCGCTTTTAAAGGGTATGAAAGTGTTTACACTGTTTTTCAAAAATGTTAAAAGATAAAATCGATTCTAAGAAACCTAGTAATTACAAAAAAAAAAAAAAAAAAAAAAAAAAAAAACCCTGAAAAAACAGTAATACCCTGGTTGTAAGCTTTAATTCTTTCGCTTTGAAGGGCATAAAAATATTTACACAGTTCCTTGAAGAGCTAACTTGAAATTGCTAAATAATATATTTATCAATGTAACAAGGTTCATACTAACTTCATGCACATGGCAAGTTAAAGCATGCCACATAATTTCAATTTAAACCACAAAATCTAATAATGATAACCTTAATTTTAAATTGTACTGAGCATCACACAATTGGATAATCTTTTGTCTTCTCCATGCTACCTCAAAGCCCAATCTTTATTTGTCTGATATACTCTTCGCTAGCCTTTTCTATATATAACTTGTTAGCTGGCATCATTTTTCACAAAAATCATTCTATACCACATTAATGGCTTCATCACCCTCTTCTCTAGTTTTCAAAGTTCACAGACGTGAACCCGAGCTGATCAAACCAGCGAAGCCCACCCCACATGAGTTCAAGCTGTTATCTGACATTGATGACCAAGAAGGCCTTCGATACCACATTCCATTCATACAATTTTATCGGCACAATCCCTCAGTGCAAGGGAAAGACCCCGTCAAGGTCATCAGAGAGGCAATTGCTAAAACATTAGTGTTTTACTATCCATTTGCCGGCAGGCTGATGGCAGGGCATAACCGCAAGCTCATGGTGGAATGCACTGGCGAGGGTATCTTGTTTATAGAGGCTGACGCTGATGTTACACTTGAGCAGTTTGGTGATCCACTTCAACCTCCATTTCCTTGCTTGGAGGAGCTCCTCTTTGATGTTCCTGGCTCTAGCGGGGTGCTAAACTGCCCTCTGTTACTTATTCAGGTAAATTTTCTGTATTTTTGTCCACTACGCTGGTCCAAGACTTTTTCTTGTGTCACCTATTAGGCAGCAAAAATTATTAAGGGAGCAAGAAATCCTTCTGCGTATCAAACACTGCGAAGTCTATCAAGCCATCATAAGAGTAGACGGATAGCAAAATTATAAGCTATTATATTGGCGAAACCTACCATGATTAATTGTATGTTCCAATTTTTTTTTTTCCTGCTAGTTGTTATATAGTTACTGTAAAATTACTTTCAAAATTTTATTAAAAAAATGATCTCAAAATTTTAATTTCAAATCGTAATCTTTCTAGTTAGTGCAAGTTGAGGAGGGAAATGTCACATCATAATGTTATATATATATATTAATTTTAAAATTATGTTCCTGCTTTGTGTTGATGATCTGAAAAGTCCAATGACCAATCCACTAGTCAAATAGGCATTCATTAATACATCCACTCATCAAATCATCTAGATATATGCTGTCTAATTTATTATGCAAATTGGCAGGTGTCACGGCTCAAGTGTGGTGGTTTTCTCTTTTCCCTCCGCCTCAACCATACCATGAGTGACGGCCCAGGATTAGTGCAATTCATGGCAGCGGTGGGTGAGATGGCACGCGGAGCCAGCGCCCCCTCTGTCCCTCCAGTGTGGGAAAGACATGTCCTTAATGCAACTGACCCACCTCGAGTTTCTTGCAGACACCGAGCGTACGAGGAGGTAGCTGGCTCCAAGAGCTCAATTCTTACACATGATCATCTGGTTCATCGTTCATTTTTCTTTAGCCCTTCAGATATAACTGCTCTTCGAAAATTGGTCCCACCTCACCTCGGCTATTGTTCTAGTTTCGAAATATTAACGGCATGTCTTTGGATATGTCGTGCCATTGCCCTCCAACCAGATCCTAATGAAGAAATGCGCATAATTTGCCTCGTCAATGCTCGTGAAAAACTCAACCCTCCGTTATTACCAAGAGGTTACTATGGTAATGGTTTTGGTCTTCTAGCAGCAGTAGCAACTGCAGGGGAACTTTCGAAAAGGCCAATTGGATATGCTTTGGAGCTGGTAAAGAAGGCTAAGGCGGGCATGACTGAGGAATACATGCGATCTACAGCATCTTTGATGGTGAGCAAGGGAAGGCCTCTTTTTACTGTGCCAGGGACCTACATAGTGTCGGACTTGAGACGTACGGGATTTGAAAAGGTAGATTTCGGATGGGGAAATGCTCTCTATGGCGGGACTGCAAAAGCCATCCCTGAACTTGCAAGCTTTTATATTCCGTTTACAAATAAGAAAGGAGAAGATGGGGTCGTAGTACAATTTTGCTTGCCAGCTCCTGCCATGGAAAGACTTTTCAAGGAGCTTGAAGGCATGCTAAAGGGCTGATAAAAACAAACAAAAAAGCATGAGAGGATGAATAATGTGTACCACGTATCCTTTATCCATGTTTCGTTTGAATTTCATTTTTAATATTAGGACGACATTTACCTTTTATGACTATTAATAAATAATTTGCCGTAATTATGATTAAGTAATTGAGTGTTTGGAAATGTAGTGGTACCTGTGTTTTTTAAAAAAAAATTTAAATTTTTTTTGTTAAAAATTAATTTTTTTTATATGTTTTTGATCGTTTTGATGTGTTGATTTAAAAAATAATTTTTAAAAAATAAAAAAAAAATATTGTTTTAATATATTTTAATATAAAAAATATTTTAAAAAATAATCACAACAAAACTTTTAAACAGAAGTAAACTATGTATGAATCTATGTATGAGTGTGTTGTGCAAACACAAGGCTAATGAATCTGTCCTTGAAGAGAAGGAATCTTGTATATTTGTATCTGTGGATAGTACCATAACCAACATTAACATACCTCCCCAAATTAATGTTTGAATTGATAGATGGATAGGTAATATTAAAAACCTATAATTAATTAACCCTGACAAGGTACATGGAAAAAAACAAGTCAAACACAAATTTAAGTAAAAAATAATGAGAAATAAATGAATGATACAATAATGTGTTTACATCAAAAATATATATTTATATGTAAACCAAGTAAGAACATATTTAAATAAAAAAAAAACATAGGTTGAAATCTATCATAAATAATAAAATCAATTAAATATAAAAAATCTTAATCAATTGAAAAACTAAAAAATAACTGGTCAAATGGTTAGAAGTTATGATAAATCAAAGAAAGTAATTGATTATATAACATTTTAACTTCACATCAATAACTAAGAGATTCAATACTATTTAAAATAGAAATCATTGTTAGATAAAACTGGCCAAGTCATTTCACTTAGTTAGAAATTCACATAATTATTATTGGTAAATTAAAAGTTTAATTTGTGTTAAAATTCAATATAGCTCTTTATTTTATATAGGTTACGTATATGGTATTATAATTACATGTTTAGATAAAAATTCAGACACTATATCGATACAAATAAGGTCATATAACTACTGAGAAAGATGGTTAGCCTTATTTATACAATTTATTTCTTTAATTTCTTCAACTTATATTTTTTCCAATCATTATTTTTATTTATAAATTTATTTACAAATTTATTTATCTTTCTCGCTTATTGTTGCATTGTCGCGATCACATAAATCAATTACTCTAACTTAAATGAATAAGATAGTATAGAGCAAGCAAAAGGTCGATATCACAAGGAAGGTTTAATTTAGATTTTTATGCTAGATGATATGCAAAAAAATTTTGGGAGGGGGCTTTTAGGTTATCTAGATTGTAGTAGAATAAAACAATCAAGCTAAGTTAAATAAATCAAAAAATTATCAAGAGAACAAACCTTGGTTTCTAATAAACATCCACCTACATAAATCAAAACCGATCATTGAAACAATACATCAATTTATATTCTGAATATTTATCTTTTCTTAATGTTAGTGAGTTAACCGATTCGTAGCATAACTAATCCTAACCATCAAACAACCACAGTGTCTGCACTAGTAATTTAATTGAATGACAGCCTTAAGAACTAGATAAGTTGATTAATCTAGACACATAACTGTTTGCACTACATGTTTGATTTGATTGATTGTTTTCTCTAAGATTAATAATATAGATCCGCTACGATTATTAAACTCAGTTGCTTCACAAGTTTATAAACCACAAATTCGGTTTTGATAGCAAACTTAGTAATAAATTATTTACAATAATAACTTAGAGCCTGTTGTAGCAATTAAAATAAACAATCATAGAAAATAAGTATAGAAAAACAAACATATTCATCATATAAATTGAAAAGAAAAAGTAAAATAAATTTCACAATTCTTGAAATCTGAAGGTTTATGTGTCTTTGCAACCAAGAAAAAAAGTTTAGCGTTTCGTGTCTATTGAAAAACTAATCAAAAGGAAAGAAGAATGCATGATTTTAGTTTTTTGAAGGAAATGGTGCGTTTTTCTTCTTTTTCTAGCTGCCCCCTCTTCTTTCTCTCTCTCTCTCTTTTATTTCATAGGAAACCCTAATCCCTCTTTCCTACAAAATAGTCCTTTTCTAAGTAGATAAATTACATTTAAGTAATGTAATAACTATTTTTCTAAAAACAAATAGCCTTGTATAAAATCTTCACGCTTTGAATTTGGATTTAGAGGAGCTAAATTACCGAAATAAAGACTTAGATGTTGGTTTGGAAGCTTTGGGAAGTATTTTGGACTTGTGCAAAACCTATCTATTGACATAATTCATGTGTTATCTTAGAAAAATTATATTTCTCATATGAGCTCCTTTTTTGCTGAAATTTGGTAGGCTAACAAGTCTTCGAGTCAGGAATCCAACAAAATTGAGTTTGCATCTAATGGACTTCTCGAGCTCAAGATATTCAAGTCGTGATGGTCAAAAGTCAACACTAACAAAATGCGAGATTTATCTTTAAAGACTGCAATTTCCATGCTCTTTCTCTTTTTATTTTTCTTGCCATATATGTATAGAAAGTTAAGGATTTTAGCTTTCTAATGTCACTAGAATCACTTCATTTTGACCTCTAGAGCTGAAGTTCTGCACAGAACATCGATTGTCAATTATTTTTAATTTACTTCTTTTTGAATCTTACATCCAAAAGTGCTATCAAAACATAAAACAAAGAATATCAAGAAATTTTATATATAAAACATAAGAAAAATACTAGGTAAATGTGGGTAAAATTATCGAATAATATAGTTACATCACTTACAATTCCTTTTCCTCTTTACATATTTTTCTTCTCACTTTGTGTTATTTAGGATATATTTACCTTTCTTATGTTTTAAAATCTTGAAACACCCATATTTTATTTAATTTTATAATTTTGCTATATGTTTCTACTCATGATTCTTAGTTGTAGTTTCTCCTTATTGCAAAGAAGAAATTGATAATAGGTAGCATAACTGATCAAAAAATTAATGATTGGTTAGTTGATTAGCCAATGATCAATTGCATGCTAGTTTGTCAAATCAAAAGTCTGCAACTATAATTATACCACATTTGTTAAATGCTACCATGTTTGCTTTAAAATTGGAGAATTTTTTGAAACGTTGAGAATGCTCGTGAGATAATTGAAAAATGGTTATAAAATACAGCATTAGAATAATAACAACAAATCCAATTCATTTTCTTCTTTATCCTCAATCTTTGTCATTTTCCTCAATAAATTAACTTTAAAAAACAATATCTTTATCATTTTCTCCAATAAATTAACTTTGAAAATCAATTTGCATAATCAATTAATTCAAATCCTAGAGTTAGCGGGCTTTTCCCTATGATTTTGCTCTTGGAAGTGGTCACTCGCCTGTGGATCATATTTAGAAGTGTGTTTATGATATCAAAAATAAAAAATAAAATAAAAACTCAAGTCCTATAAGAAACAATGTTTACTTAATTTTAAGAAAGAGCTTCGACAAATGTTTACGAGTATAAAATAGGTAGAGTCAAGTCATGGTAAAAGTAAAGTTGAAGAGAAAACAATTGGCATAATTTTACAAGATATAGACTTTTGGTGTTGATGTGAACATATAGTCAAAATTAGGGAGCCTTTGGTTCGAGTTCTTCAGTTAGTAAATAGTGAAGAAAAACTAGCAATATGTTATTTATATGAGCCAATGGATAAAGCAATAAAAGTCATCAAGACAAGGTTGAAAAGTAAAATATCTCAATATGGGCCATATATTCGGGTCATTGATGCTAGATGGGATAAGCAACTTCATAATCCATTACATGTAGCAAGTTGTTTTCTTAATCCAGTAATTTATTTTATGCGTTCTTTTTTTTTCAGGCTTGGCAAAACCCTTGTATAGCTTCTTTGATTTCTCGATAAAAATAAATATGACCAACAGTGGAAAGTTACTCGAGATTTGCTTAGCAGAATTACTAGATTGGTCCCTAATTGTAACACTCAAAATGTAATTAGTGGCTAACTTAAGGAGTATAAGAAAGAAACTGATGATTTTTACATGCCCTTAGCTATTCGTCAAAAAGAAAAGTTAAATCCGAGTGATAACTTTGTATTTTTAAAATATAATATAGTTTTGTATCTATAATATCTAATTTATTGAACTTTTATCTTAACTAGTTGCATGGTATGAGCAATTTGAAAATAATACTTAAGAACTTTAAATGTTTACAATTCGAGTTTTTAGTCAATATTATAGTGCAACTAGGTGTTAAACAAATCAAAATATATTTGAATATATCCATTCTAAAAGGTGAAAAAACCAGAGCACAAGAAACTAAATGACATGATATTTGTGTTTTTTTTTTATAATTTGAGGATTTAAAAAAGATAAAATATTAACATTATCATATTAATAATAATACTAAAAATGATTATTATTATTTTTATTAATAATGATAATATTTACTTAAAATTAAATTTATTACTAATATATATGGTTTATATTCATGTTATTTCATTTCATGTTTATATTTTATTACTTTAATTTTTATTTATTTTATTTAAAATAATTTATGAAATTAGATTTTTTCTAAATTACACCTTTTAATTTTTTTATCTGTAAGATTTGGTCCTCATTCTTTTAATAAACTTGAAAAAAATCAAAACTTTAATAAATTATTTTTCATAACATAATTAAACACTAAAATTTATTTTCTATTACATTACCAAATATAAAAAAAAATTTACTTTTTAATATTCACATTCTAAAAAAACAAATTTCTAGTAGAGCTCAATATTATAATAATAGACAGCTCCCCGTAAGATGGAGCGTCTACGATTTGTGAATGAACGGACCGGGCTTGCAAAGAAAAAGCCCCTTCGCCCCTTTACGGGTGAAAACCCTCCTGTGTGACTGTGTCTACCTCTCTTCAAAATGGGTTAAGTAACTAAATAGATAAACTGCGTAAAATTTCCCCTGAAAATGGCAAAGAGCCACACCATCTTCATGTCGTGGCGCCCCTACTCTCTCCTTCGCCTAGCTCTCCCTTCATCTCTTCTCCACCTCCCAAAACCACACTCGGTCATTTTAAACAAGACTCAACCAAACTTGCTCTTCTCTTGCGCTAACAGAACCAAACTCCACTTTGAAACCCATGGCTTCGTTAAATTAGGGTTTGGTTCTGTCGGTAATCGCAGATTCAGTACTGAAGCTTCCCGTGATGTTAATGATGCTGGCTCCATTGACTCTCCTCTTATGAAGTCCATGGAGAACAAGGTAAATTCATGCATTTTATGGATGAATTATCAAATAGACATTAACAAAAATTATTTGTTTGTGCAACAGATTAAGGAAGAACTAACTGCGGAATCAGTCTCTGTAAAAGATGCTTACGGTGATGGTCGACATGTCTGGTATGCGTTATCTATTTCTCACTGCTTTAAATGAATTCTATGATGTTTTAAATTCTATGGTCGATATGTCATTGTTTGATGAGTCAGTTAATGGAGCTTCTGGCTACTTTCGCTTTGATCTGTTAGAGTAGCATTAGAATGTTGAAGTTGCGTGCATTGCATTTAGAGAATGCCAAGCCTTGTTACAAAAATTATTGTTTATGTATGCTCCCTTTTTATGAAATCATTGGAACGCTACTCAGTTGAGATCAAGATACTGTTATCTATGTGTCTCGCGTTGGATTTTTTTCCCCATGAAAAAAGATTATTGTGAGCAATTAAATGATATTTAGTTTTCTCCCTTGTCAATCCCCTTTGTTACCGTTCAAAGAACATCAGAATTTGCCAAGAGATCTTCAAAATGAAAATAAATAAATAAAAGTTGACTTCATTGAGTTTATGAATATCATCAGTGGTTAGTATAGGAGGGAGTGATGGTTTTGGAATGGCTCTTTGCAACTTGTGTAAGCAGAGATAAGTGAGAAATGGGAAAATGCATATAAAATTATGCGGAGAGAAAACGATATTTGACATGTCCGGCAATTAGGAAATCAGGTTGGAGAGAACAGGAAGAAAGATACCAAGAGATATATCCCAAAAGCCCAAGTTCTGGTAAAAAGATTGATATGCTTACAGGCCTCAAAATCAGAGTGCAGGGGGTGATGATAAGCCTCGATGAATAACTCATTAAAAATGGCAAAATCCATTGTTAAATCTAATTATTGGAACATGTCAAAGTAATGATACAAAGAAGGAATGAAGATTTTTCCTTGGGTTGCAATATGAATGAGTACATTTCCCCTTTTTTTCTTCCATTAGATGTATTTTAGAACATGATTCCTGCAATTGATTGTTTGCAAATTGGATGAATCTTTCAGCTTTTGACTATTACTTTGAGAGTTGGCTAGATGTTTACATGAGTTGTATATGACACCATGGGCTTTTCTCGAGAAATGGCACATTTTGTAAAGGTAGAGGTGAACTTGAGAGTGCAGCTTATGTTCAAGCAGAGAAGACACTGTTGATCCATGACTAAGGAATTCTCCTGGATCTTGTGGAGGGACGAAACAAGAGAGTGTTTAAAGAACAATAATCCTTCCTCTCTCACCTATTTGAAGGTTTCTAGGATGTTTTCCTTATATTATTGGCATACTGAGCAATCTTCTGTCAATTGGAATTTCCGGTTCAGTTGATTATTTAATGTTTAAGCTGTTTGGAGTATGGTGAAACTTTTTTTTTCCTAACAAATTAATGAAACCCCCCTGGCTTCTTTAATCAATATTGATTTTTTTTTATTTTAAATAATATTTTAGAGAAATATTCATCTGACCATTGCCCTTGTTGAAAACCCTTAAAAGGCCTTCTGTTTATACACATGTTATTTAGCTAGTCATTCCTCACGAAAACACATACCAAAATGGAACTGATCTTATGTTGTTAGTAATTTGTGCTATTGTGCTTGATTAGTACTACCATGGGCCCTGATTTCAGGCCATAATAATAGGTGTTTTTACTGTACGTAAATTTTTTGGTATTTTATATTGTTGGTTGTATTTAAATTTTCGGATGAGTAAACAAAAAAGGTTGTTTTCATAGTTTACTTTCATTATGGAGTTTTGATCTCATTATCCTCGGTGGATATAGGCATTATCGCCGAAGATCTACCTGCTCACATATCTGTCTGTGTGTGTCCTTCACAACATGATGTGAAAGCTTTAGAGAATTGTTTGACTAAGAAACTCAACTTGATCATTTATCATGTATTAAGAGATGGCATGTATATCTGATACCAAGAGTTGCATGTCTAATAGATTAGGGTTATAAATCCCTTGCCATTTCATCTAATGAATGAAAGTTGCTGGTCTTGCTTAAAAAATACTACATATTATCTGATAAAGCCTTGCTCTACTAGTCTGCTATTTCAAGCAGTGGGTGGTTGCAGGGCATAAATATATGGAACGAGGTTAATTAGGCTTTATGGATGAGATACGGTTTGATTTTAGTAATGTTTGAAAGGGCCCCATAGCCTTCATTTTTTATTGACTCCCCTGAGCACAGCCCTTTCTAATGAATTGAAACATTGTTTATGACAATAATGAACCTTCTCGGAACAAATCATCTCACTTGGCCATTAAATTAATGTCTTTTTATATGTATCTGACACTCTTCAGATCATTCTGTGTTCAGCCGAATCAGTACACGCTCATAACCAGCCATGATTTTTTCGCTTAGCTATGTTAATTGAATTTGTGTGCCATGTGTTTGCAGCATAGATGTTATCTCTGAAGCCTTCGAGGGACAGTCAGCCGTGAATAGGCAGAGGATGGTATACAAAGCCATCTGGGAGGAGCTTCAGAGCACTGTACACGCAGTTGATCAGATGACTACCCGAACCCCAACTGAAGCAGCTGCCCAGAAGTGATGGAACATTTATGAAAATGACAATAAAAGTCGAAACTTCCTCTGTTCAGTTTTCTTGTTGCCATTCATAAAAGGAATCAGTAAGCTGTGAGCCTACTTTTCTCATTATTAAATTTGCTCTTGCTCCCTCGCTGTTAATCCTTTACCTCAAAAATTGATCCTTGTAGAATTTATAATCTTTAGGGCTTTAAAGAAAGGACTGTACGTTGTGGGTTACAGCCATACCAAATCATTCGTATGGTATTGCTCTTCCACAGCACTTGTTTTGTAGTAATTTGTTTTTCCAATTAATGGCAACCATGGTTTCTGCAAGCCTGACATGTGTGCGTCAGTGCTTAGGACGCGTTTGGGAACGCGTTGAAACCGTGTTTTTTTAAAATTAAAAAGAAATTGCTAAAAATTATATATTTTTAATGTTTTCAATCATTTGATATGCTAATTTTAAAAATGATTTTGAAAAAATAAAAAAATATATTTTAAAATATTTCTATTTACTACTACAATTCTAAATATACTCTTAAACTGCGTGTGATATCTGTGGCATCGCAAGTGATGATGTCTGTGTATCAATGATACGCCTCCATTAATAATCTTACAATTAATCAAGATCCAAATGTTTAATTTAGTCCTAGGGCTTAAGCATGCGTGTTGAAGATTATCAAAGCAAATTGTCAACCGATAAAGGACTTTAGTGGATACTCTAACAGTAGATAAAGATGCAAGAAAAAGATGGATAATTTATTTATTTTTATTTTTTTATTATGTTGGCTGAAGTCTTCGAAAGGGTTTGGTAGGGAGGGGGTTTGAAATTGACTAAATTTAATGCCCTAATAATCTACCAGCTTGAACCAAATTTGCTACTGTGACAAGTTCCTGCTCCTTGATAAACTGAAGGGATAATGCTTAAAGTCAGTAATGAGTGTATGCGGGTGGTGAAATTACTAATCCTTGGAATGGATAGGCTTGAGACCTGTACGGATGCTTCCATCTAACAATCACAGTTTAGAATTTTTTTTGTTTTAAAAATATTTTTTAAAAAAATTAAATTTTTTTTATTTTATTTAAATTAAATTTTTTTTATATTTTTAGATTATTTTGATGTACTGATATTAAAAATAATTTTTTAAAAATTAAAAAAAATATTATTTTAATATATTTTCAAATAAAAAATACTTTAAAAAATAATAATAATTATTCTTTCAAGTAATTATACTCTGCTTAACCATGGCCAAACTGAGGCTGTAGTATTCCATTTCCTTTTTCTTTGAAAACTGCCCCTCTCGAGTTGCCATCACTAAAGAACATCATTCTCAAAGAAATTGAAGTATGTAACAATGCTACCATCCTGAATTTCAGGATATTTGAAAACTCGGTTGAAACGGTGTTTTTTTAATATTTTATTTTTTATTTTAAATTAATTTTTTTATGTTTTTAAATCATTTTAATTTGTTAATTTTAAATATATAAAAAATATTATTTTAATATATTTTTAAATAAAAAATATTTTAAGTCATAACGGAAAAATTCGAGAAAACAAGACGGATAAGATTGTGTAAAGGGAATACTGAAGGCATGCTCTACACGCATACAAACAAACATAAATAGTAAAAAGAGAACACTTAATTATTGAGCCCACCACAGGAAAGTTGAAGTGATGTTTGCCTTGTCCCCCTAAAACTCTCTCCAGGAGGAAGCCTATCTCTTACTTTACACAAGCAGAGAACTATCCCTTTCAGAAAGCGTGCCGCAGATGAAACCCTAATAAAAGTCTGCCTTCCTGCAAACGTAACTCTTTAATGCCCTCCCCCCCCCACTCCCTCGAAGATTTCATTCACAATATTTTGTTTCTTTTTAACTTGTTGCCTTCCACAATTCATCGCTCGTTTACTTCCTGGGCCAGCAAAATACATCCTTACTGCAAATTTCTACGAAGCCACGTTGGAGATGAACCTTCCTTTGACTATTTTGGACTTCGGCTTTATTCAAACATCCTGGTCAACATAGTTTCCGTGCATCGTAGGAAAAGACACCGCCTCAGCTACATCTGTGAGCTAGAATGTTAAAATTCACCAGGATTTGGCAAGCTTCACAAATCAAGAACACATGGCATCAGGGGATTTGCTGTTTATACTGCCTCCATCACTCACAATGACAGAATTATTATGGTTTTTTTGAGACGACATATACCATCTCTAGGAATAAATTTGTGTTTGGCAATGAAGGTGGGCTCATGGCCGTTGAAAAAAAAATGTTTAATATAATATGCAGTTGAAAGTTTATTTGTATTAATATATCTAAAATTAACAAAACACTAAGCTATCAGGTGGTTTTATTGTGCTAAATGTATTGTAGTCACTCTCACATTTCACTATGAATTCACGAAGTGATTTTCTTTTTTCATTTTGGTTATAAAGGCTTAGACGTTTGGCCTTTCAGTTTTTTTTTTATTTTGGTATTTAATGTATTTTTTTCCTTGGACTTGAAAAAAAACTTCCTCTTTTTTTATTTAAAGGTCTCTTTCCCTTATTTAACTTTTTTAAAAATGAATATTTTTGTTATTCATCTTATAAAATTTAAGCATGCTTTTGTTATTTTAGTCCTATGAGCATAACTTGTTTGTTTTTTTTTATTCATTTTAGTCCATTAAACTTTTTTTTTAAAAAAAAAACTCATCATTTGTCATTTAAATGACTCTTTTTTGTTTCATTATAACAAATAACCTATCTAAGATGATATCATTGTAATAAGTGATATATCCAAGATGGTTTTATTGTTATGAGTGATATATCTAAGATGGTGAAAAATACAAATATGGTTGGTTAAAGAGATGACCTACCTCATGATTTAGAAATCACTTACTTGGTAGTAGGATCTGACATGAGATGTCTTAATTGTATGGTTGAGTTAGAAACTTCTTGATGGCAAGGTTAACCTTTTCTTCCTAATCACAAGGTTGAAATTAAGGCTTACTCTTAGTCTTAAAAAGACTGAATCATTATTTCTAGGTATCTATGCTCTTGAAGTTGGATTGTCATTTATCTCAAGGTATCTTTGAGATTTTTGCAAAAATATTCGTGTAGAGATTTGGAGTTAGATAACATACATGTATCCTTACTTGGTTTAAAATATAAGTTCTATTTTTTTTTTTTTGAAATCTTTCTTTTGCTTAATGGCTAAGGTTTACAATTTTTGAGATGATTATTCTTGGTCACTTGACTCTTCAGCCCACTTAAATTTTATACGTGTAATTAATATGTCTAACTGCCACTTTAATCATGTAACTTAGATATTATGCTACATATATTGCCCTCTTATCAAATGGTGCCCCCCAAGTGTGGTATTTGTGCATCATTGTGCACTCATTATTTGCCTTAATAGAGAATTGATGCTCTATATTTTCACTTTCTGAAAGAGTTTATCAAGTCATATACTGCTAAAGACTATTTAAAATACCCCCGGTTGATATGGTTGTATAAACTCCTTCAGCGATGATAGAAAAGGTACTCATGTAGCACTATTTTTTCCAGGTATCATGATCATCATTCGAAAGAGAAAGCTACCTTCCAACCATGAAGATGCCCCCTGGTTGAACCATGTTCCTCAAGTGTGGTGTTTCTCTCAACTACTACGGGAGTTCATCAAACCATCCATTGTCATTGAATGTTTTGAGCCACATCACCGCTAATTGATTTCATTATGCATATTCTTCTCTTAGAATTGCCCACAACTGATTTGGCCATAAAAAACTTTTCCCCTAGCTGAAGTGACTCATATCCATCATCATCGTTCAGATTTTTAGGTAGTCATATTGATGTAATTATTAACCAAAATGCCCTAAAGCTAAATTTAACCACTTGTTTTCCTAGTGGGCCGTATGAGGTTCTCATGCATTAATATCATCTTCGCCAAGAATTTTGCAAATTTAGTCGATGACCATTTTTTATAAATCATTTTTCTTGTCTTGGGCAGAAATCATAAATTTTAAAAATGGTATTCTTTCAAATCTAATTATTGAAAAGAAATCATCAAGATGTAAATTTGAAAGTAATTTTATGAAGATTAAATTTCTTTGGTTGAGAACCAAAAGCATATCTTTCAAAAATAGGATGCACTTTGGTATATGAGCCAAATGTTAATTGGGCTTGAGAAAAAAAATGATTTGGATCAAGTGAGTTTTTTTTAGTGCACGATGAATTTGGAAAGAAATAATTCCAAAGGTTTTTTTTTTTTTTTTTTGCTTTCAACAAGGAAAACATCTTGCTTATATTGCATTAAGCTTGTCTATTTATTAGTAAAGATTGAATGATTCAATAATATGAAAATGACTTGTGGTACATATTCAGGCCACAATCTTTCTTCCATTTATAGTGGCTGACACTTTTCAACGTAATCAAATAATTTTTTATCAAATAGGAATTTTTTAGGCAAGTAATGTAGGTCATGGCTCATAGCTATAAAATAATTGATAATCATAAGGCTCAAATCGTGTTTATGGGTCGTAATATTACTTATTTGCTACATAGATCTTTCAGGCTTATGGCCTGGATTTTAACTGTTTGATGGTTGATGTCATCATGATCTTAATTCTCCAAGTTTTCATGATTTGTTACTCAACATTTATCTTTATTAGGTACATAAATAATTGACAGTCAAAATATATCTTATGAAGAAGTAAAGGGTGGTTATTTTAGAAAACATTTTATGGTGTCTCTGAAGGTGTACTGACCTTGCTAAGAGGGCATTTAAGGTCGGTAACTTGCTTTAGAACATTTTTATATGTGCTAAATTTTTTGAAAAAGGCATTTGAGGGTCTACCACCCATTTTAGCAGCATGATCATAATGAAAATGAATAGAATCTTAAAAAATCACAATCTACTTTCAAAGAATTCTCTACATTGTTTGAGATCATTGTTTATCCTTCATAACAGTCTGTTTTTTTATTATTATTAGAAAGGACTTATAAAGGAATATAACATTGGCTATGGTTCTAGGCTATGAAAAGAAAGGATTTTTAAGCTTGAAAGGTGTTTAGAAGGGTTTAGATGACCCAGGATCACTCCAGGATACTTTTGAACTTGTCAATCTTGCTGCATGAATGTTCTTTTTTGAGAATTTATCTTGATGATGCATTTTGTTTGGCTTTGGCTTTGCCATAACTTTTTATTTTTCAGTACGCCTCCTTACATGGTTTTCTGAACTGCAGCTGCTTTAGAGGTTTTTAAAGATTTATTTATCTCTAGTGACTTGTTTCCCCTCTAACATGGGGTGTGATCCTGGTTGGAGTTTTCAAACTTTTCAAGCTCAAATGAGAACTAGCAAGGGATAATATTTTGTTTATGATTATAAAGGCTAAAAAAGAGCATTTTTTCATTTTAAATGCAGACTATTTGGAATGATAAGCATTGACCTCATCTAATGTGATTTGTTCAGATTTAATAAAGAACTACTTGATATGAATTTATAACTTCAAAGTTTTCTATGCATCATCATTTATAATTCTCGTCATATGTGGAAATGCAAAAGAAATTGTCAGCATGTTTTTGGATCGCAATCTTTCATTTACACATTTTTAGATATTTCTATTTCTTTTAGAGAATTCTAAAAATTACACCCAATATGGAGGTCATCCTAGTTAAAGGTTATCATTCAAGAAAAAAAATCATAGCTCAAACGTCAATAACAATGGGTTATTTTTTGAATTGTGATAAGATTGTCAAAGATAGTCTTTCTTAATCTCAAATCCAAACTTGTCTATGCCTATAAATAATAGCCTCATTTTAGGAAAATCTATTGGTTAGCCTTAGAAAAGATACGGTGGGATTGGTGGGGTCATAATCTAAATGCACACTATTTATCACTATTTATGTCACCGAATCATTGATTTTGTTTTGAACATAACTTTGTTTCAAGCAAGATTTCTCTTTATAGGGTTTATATATAGGTGAAATTGGTTTTTAGGAGCTTGGTCTCTTTATATTCATCAAGGGTGGAAAATGACTCTTTTTTAGTTTCAAAAGAGTGGGATTGTCTCCTAGAATTTGCATGACTAAATTTTAGTAATGTTGTCATTTTATTTATCCGATCATAGATTCAAATAAGATGCCAATATATTTTCAAAAAAAAAAAAACATCTCAAGATTCAATGCAATAATATGACATATGAAAAGATCATTGAAAGTGCAATGAAGTTCCCAAAACATGTGAAAAACAAAGTGCAAAAAATAAGAGTTTCAAAGAACTTATTCATGAAATTCAAATGGCAAAGCAATGTTACAACATCTTCACATCAGGTATCCCAGCTCAAACGCTTTGAGCTTTCAAAGTCGACTCATTTACAACTTATCATTGGTGTTGGAACTAATACAATCCAATAAAGGAGCTTGTATTTTAAGGCATGACAATTTCCAATGTTTTGTGCTTATTCCTTGACAATTAAGGTGGATCAAAATGGAAAACATACATGGAGTAAACCCTTTTCTAATCGTAGCATATCAATACTTTTGGTTTTGAAGTTGAAAAACATCAATTTAGAAAAATACTCTCTCATTATCATAATATCAACATTGAAGAAAACGAAAGGACTTACATTAGGTTCTTTTCTTATTAAAACCTCTATGTTTATGGAATACCTCTTTTTTAATTTTTATATTATAATTCTCCATGATCCATAATTTCATGAAATCATTTTTCGCATCAATACAGGTTACAACAAGTTTTCTTTTGTATTCGACAAGCCTAATGTCTTTTCTATCATTGGACTTCCAGATTGGTGGAGGAAGTGGAAGCAAGTTATAGACTTCCATCTTAACATCAACCACAGACATGTTTCTCTTCTAAGTAAGCAATGAAGTGAACCCATTCATGGATACTTTTGTCATACAACAAAATGACTCTAACGAGTTCTTTGGAACTCTCAAAAAATTTTAAAATTATAATTTTGCTACATTTAGGGAAGCCAAACGTAAATGAAAAAAAATCTCACATCAGATAGAAATGAGAAATTAAAATGCTTATATATAAAGATAAATATATAATATATGTCCGTTATGTATATAAATCTTTTTACAGAGTTTCATGAATGAGTTCAAAGTGACTCTTTAATACATATCTCGTCAACATCAAGTGAAAGGGAAAACACCTATTATTGATCCCTGCAAACTCGGCCCGAAGATTCCTAAGTATTGGCCCAAAGAAGACTCCAACTGGCTGATGCAACACATTACATTTTTGAGCTTGTAGTTGTTGTGATCGTTTTGTTTTGAGTGACAGAGATAGCGAAGCATTATTCATGGGACCTCGTATGCAAAAGTACCAACCAGGTCATTCAGATATGTCTTGAATATAATAATAACACCAACTGCAATAATTCAATTAAAACTAACTAAATTCATATTAAAACCACAAAACCCATCATTATTTTCCTACACAAACCCATGCATTTTCATGCCAAGTGTAAACGCAGATATGTTAATCAACCAGGGCACTGATAAAATTGAAGTAAAGAACTAACAATCTCCACTTGGTGGCCATGTCTGTGTGGTAATTACCACGTTATTTAGTATATCATGGATGAACTTCACGATCACCACCATCTTTGGCTGAACTGACCGGACCTTCACCCTCCCTGTGATCATTGTGTCTCTTTGATGGAGCCGAAGGTGGAACAGGCAAGCCCTTGGGGAGGAATCCAAACGCCACAGGTGAATGGATGTTTACCTTGTGGATCCTCAGGTTATGGACTCTATCTATAGCTCCATCGCTTAAAGGAGAGATGACAAGTAAAAGAAACAAGAGCAGAATACTGTGGTTCCAGGCCATAGATGGTGCAGCTAATAAAAGATGAAATTTTTTGTGTTCTTCTAACACTGCAATGCAGTGGTTATATCTGATGGTATGTTAGAGGAAAACCAAGGCAGTGATGAAGAGATTTGTTCATTTGGGTAGCGAAGCTCATCCAAGGCAAGCTGTGGAAAAAAAATGGAAAGGAGATGGGAAAGTGTCGAGAAAGAGAGTTAGAGTGTAACGTATGCTGAGAAATAAAGAGAGAGTTGAGTTAATGAGGATTTAAGGGGAGCAATAAGAGACAAATTTTGGTATTCTTGAGGCAGAAACAGATTTTGCCACAATGGGCGCAGCATTGCTAGCACTTGTGGAGGAGCAACGCTTTTCAACGCTTACAATGGATCTCATTTGCAAGGTTCTTCACTTTTATTGGACCAAACTCTTTTGTCTCTCTTTTTTCATATATTTTAAACTGGGCGTGCATGTATTGTCAACTCTGAGTTGACTCGAAGAAAAAATGGAGTTGGATTGAGTAAAATTTCTTCAGAATGGGACCTTGACACCTTGTGTTTGTATTAAATCAACAAATTGAACCATTTATAAATAATTTTACAAATTCAATCCTATAAGTATTACATTTTGACAATTCAATCCAAATGACCTTAATTATTAACACAAACCCATTTGATATGTCAAAGCTTGCTGAGGTTAAAAACACTAGCTATATTATAGCACATAATCTTGACTAAGATATTCAGCCCCGATTAAAATTAAAATATTCTAAATAAAATAAAATAAGATAGTTACAAGTTTTTCTCTTCCTCGGGAAATCTGCGATTTAGAGGTTTTTGTGAGAAAATCATTTGACTGTCATGTGACTCTCTAGTGAGTCCATTTCTCTTCATTTTTTTTTATTTTTTTTTAAGATTGTAGATGAGTATCTTAGTCAAAATTATGTGCCACATGCTTTATATTTTCCCATTAAAAAAACTTCAACTTAGCAGATGAATTTATGTTAATAATTAAAGATATATTTAATAGTCTGAATATAACGAATATAGATCAGATTTAGAAAATTATTTACACAGGGTTCAAGTTATGTAAAGTTATGTAATTGATGCATTAAAAGAAAAACCTAAAATTATATGGGAAAAGTATTATACATAAGGAGTGATTTAATGTGAATTAGAACAATAAAATAATATTTTTACTTTCCTGAAGAAAATCCAATGGCCTTGTGCTAGGGGTTTTCCTATACAACACTTATGGTGAAATTTTCTCTAGTTGGCTTTTCTTTTTCTTTTTCTCTCTCTCTCATCCTCGATTTTCACACCTCATCTTTCAAAGTTTCACAATGACCTTTTACTTTTTTATAAAAATATTTGATCCTACTTCTTTCAATTTATATTATTTTTATTTGAATTATTTTAGAGAATTGAGATTTATTTTCAATTTAATCCTTCTTTAATTTTTTTTAATCTGTTATATTTGGTCTCTATATTTTTTTATTATTATTTATTTTATTTGAGATCATTTTTAAAATTGATTTTTTTATGATTTCATCCTCCTTCATTTTCTATTGCTATTTTTTTTGCTTTGAATAAGTTTTTGAATTGATTTTTTTTTTTAATTTCATCATTCAACATTGAATTGAGATTTTTAATTGAGTCTGAATTTAGAATTTAACGGGTTGTGAATTTGAAAGATTAACCATGATTTTAAAGATTCACGTAGGATCATTTTAATTTTTTTTTTAAGCTCATATCTTTTTATTTTCATCATTCAATATTTGATTTAATTAGAGATTGAGCCCCATTAATTTTTTTTATTATCTTTCTTAAGGATTTTTTATTAATTTAAAAATAACTTGGGTTATTTCAGGTCTTTTTATTTGTTGTTCTTTATTAAATTTAACTCTCTTTTTTTTTTAATTTTGTTCCTTGAGTGAATTAAATTAATTTCTTAAATATAAGTATGATATAATCACATCATTATATTTAATAGGTTATGAATTTGAAAGATTAACTCAGGTTTAAAAAACTTGTCTGGGTTTATTTTTTTTTTTTACTTTGTTTAAGCTCATGTTGTTTTAGTCTCATCCTTCAGTATTTTCTATAAGATTTTTCATTAATTTTAAAAATAACTTAGGTTATCTCAGGTCCTTTTATTTGTCTTTTTTGTTGTTGTTAAATTTAGCTTTTTATTTAAAGAAAAATTGTTTATAGTTAAATTAAATTAATTGCTTAAATATAAGACATGCTCACCTCATGATATTTTATTTTATTTGTTTTAGGATTTAAAAGTTTGCTAATTCAGAAATTTAACTCAGGTTTAGAAGACTCGTCTAGGTTCATTTTTTCTTTAAGCTCATGTTTTTTAAGTTTCATCCTTTAGCATTTGATTTAATTCCAAATTGGGCTATGTTGTTTTTTTTTTTTTTTTGCTTTTTGTAGATTTTTTCACTAATTTTAAAAATGACTCAGGTTATCTCGTGTCTTTTTATTTGTTGTTCTTTGTTAAATTTATTTTTTTAAAAAAATTATTTTTAATTAAAGTAAGTTAATTAGTTAAATATAAACATGATATGCTTACTTCATGATATTTTGTTTGGTTTTATTTTGTGGTTGTTGCTTAGATGGCGCATGCAATCTCTTTCGTTGTGGTCAAACAACCTTTTGCAATGGTGTTACAATCATCTCAGTGAACTTTTTCTTGTAATGAGCATATGTCCACAGCGTAGGGCAATGGTGACTCTCCAACAAAATTTTTTTTCCTTTTCCCCTTAAGTATAATATTGGTGACTTAATATTTTAAAAGTTCTTCATCCAATATGCATCAAATTTTTTATTTCCTAGAGTCTTTGCACTTTTTAAAAATGTTAAAAAAAGATCTAACCCCTCTCAAAGCGTAGGTTCAGAATCTAGTGATCTCTAAATAGGGTTTTTTTTTATGAACATATATATATATATATATGTTTATAAATACTATACAAACAAGATAAATATAAATATGCGTGGTGATTTTTTTTTTCTTCCATAGGGTACTCATAATTAATGTATTATCAATGAGATTTACAATGTGCCAGTTATCAATCATGTGTTAATTTTCATAAAAGTTTAGTACAAAAATAAGAGTGAAAATTATTTTTAATTTTATAAAATAAAACGTTCTATCATGTTTTTCAAAGACAATTAGGAAAATCAATTTAATTTCTAAGCTATTTTTCAAGAAAAAAAATCTCATTTGATTATACTTCTCATACCAACTTCGTATATAAAGATTACTAAAAAGCATGTTTTTATTCCTTTTGTCTTTATGGTAGGTGAAGAAAAATAATCTTTATTATAAATAAATTTTCTTGTATCATATATTTATTATAAAATTTGTGTACATTCAAATGAACTAAGAATTAAAATCATGCTTCAGATCATAACGGTTTGATGATCATTATGGCAATGAAGTGCCTTGAATTTTATTTTTCTTTTTCAGAATAATCATATTTAGGATAAATGTTACTACAATCATATATATTAAAAGATTAAAGTGTTTAATCTTGTTAACAAAATTAATATAAACATGAAAGTCCTAGTAATTAAGGATGAAAAATAAAAATTATTGCTTTTCTTTCAATAGCCTCACACCCCACAATACACTTCAAGTTTCCAATTAAAACCACCAACATAATTAAACTACAAAAACATAATATCTAGAAAATAAATATTGCAGTGCAACAAAGAGTGATTGGAGACCTGGATTTGTTTTTTCTTATACAGCATCTCCTTTTCATAGGTTATAGATCATAATTATACTCTTTAAATTAAAGGTTAAAACTTTAGAAATATGATGTAACTTATACTTTCACGATAAATTCTCTCAAAAGAGATTTGAATCACAATTTCTGATAGAGTAAGGAAGCGTTTGGGAACGCAGTTCAACCCGCATTCCTAAAAAATTTGAATTTTTTTTTTACTAAAATTTAATATAATTTGTACGTTTTGGATCGTTTTGATGTGCTAATGTCAAAAAGGATTTTTAAAAAATGAAAAAACATCATTGACATGCATTTTGGCACGAAAAGTTATTTGAAAAGCACCCACAACCACACTGCCAAACGCGCTTAAGTATGCAAGTTGTTTAAGCACGTATTTTTATGATCACTTAATTCAACTTTCATGTAACCCTCATTGAAATTGAATTCAAACTAATTTTCTCGGCCTATAAATTTAACATGTGAGATTTACTCTTGGGCTATGATGCATTTATCATGAGACCCATTTATTTTCTTAATCAAACTTAAATTCTAGGCTAGATAGATAACTCGTGGTGCTAAATTAATTTTTTTATTTTAAATATACAAAAAGAATTTTCAAATGAAATAGTGTTTTTAAAGGAACACAAAAAATTTAGAACTCGGGTCATTTATTCGAATAAATTCAATAATATATCTTGATTAATTTAGTAATATGATTAAACAAAAAGCCAATAATAATAACAATAAAAAAGCAAATCGAGACTAATAAAAAATAATAATCACTTGCCAATATTGTAAAAAAATACCGTCTATAGTACATTAATATCAGTAAATTATGTCTTGATGCATGCAGGCATACCTCTTTCAACTTGTAAATTATGTGTTGAAGGAGGCTTGTCTCTTTCAAGTTTTGTTTTAATAAATAAGCAAGCGCTAGTTGGCTTACTTTCTACACCACAATATCATCTCTTTATCTTTCTACCGCATCTTTTTTTAAAAAATAATATGGCAACAATATGACATGAGAATTTGTGTGATTGGGCAAAATTGGTAGTAACAAGGATGTGTTCATAATGTTAGTAAAGGGTTAACTATATGATTCTGCTCTCTCTTTTTTTTTTTTTATTAATATTATTCTTTTAAGAATTATACAAGTTTATAAATTATAACATTTTACACGCTCATTCTGTCGAATAAAAAATAAGTCAATATAAAATATTATATTATTTATAGGATTGTTAGTATACTTTATTTAATGACTAAAAAGCTCTTGCAATATTAATATTTTAACTTTGTTATCAAACATATAATTAATTACCACTTTATTATCAAACTAATATTATAATTTTGTTGGAATTTAAAAAGAGCTAAAACTTTGATAGCAGAATTCCATATCGAACACTTCATTTGTGATATAAATTAACCTTGTAGTTGGATTTGTTTTTGTATTTCATTGTCTCATTCAATAAAGCTAAACATATTCTCTTGTGAACTCAAAGCCACCGTTAATTTGTCTTGACAATCTTTCTGCATCTTAACCACAGGAATAGTGATAACAATGGAGATAATAGTGGCAATCAAAGTTACAATGGAAGCAATTCCAACATTCTTGTACAAAATTGCAAGAGCAAGAACTATTTGCAGGGGAAGCATCCATATATCATGGAGATGTCAAGTAATGAAGTCTCAAAAAAATCCAAGTAATTTAAGAATAGGATTTTCAGATTGAATAATCAATTAATCAACTAGTCCTAGCAATCTCATCTATTTTTCCTAGCTAAGATGTTATTTAGCATATATTTTGTGTTTGGCAGGCTAAGGCAGCTTGTGACTGGTACTTGCAAAAAGGTTCTTTTTAGTGAAAGTGGGGACTCTCTGATGCTCAAATAAATATCTTTAGATAGAGAAAATATAATAATATTCTAGAGAGAGATGCTCTGAAAATATATATGCAGTAGAGAATGAAGATTGTGAACCTTTGCTCTAAAAATCTCATGATATTTTTATAGCCTATGAGTCTTGTTCTTTTGTGAAGAGAAGGGTCTGAAGTGTAATTTTACCCTGATAACATTTAATGAGTGATAAATATCTCTTACATCAATATTAATGTTTGATGGAAATATGGTGGATCCTTGAAGGACTTTTATACACCTAAAATATATAGGGAGATTAGGGTCCAAAACATCAGATAAAGTTGAGCTCATGGAGGCTGAGCTCTTCTCCTAGGCTATACACAAGGGAGGAGGATCATCCCCTTGGACGTGCCCTGAGTAAGATGGTCATTCTCTTAGACATGTCCAAGGAAGGATGATCATTTCCTTGGGCGTGCCAAACTATTATGTCCAAATGCCTTAAGTCTAGAATATTTGCCGGATTCATGTTACATTGGGCTTGGCTAAATACCAAGTCCAAGTATCTTGGATCTAACATGTTTGTCAAACTCACATTACCTTATTCTCTTATGCGTGCTAAGGGAGGATGATCATTCTCTTGGACGTGCTAAGAAAGGATAGTTGTTACCTTGGACTTGGTGGATGGTCAAGTCCAAGTACCTTGGATCTAACATATTTGCCAACCCATATTATCTTGAACTTGACTGACTGCTTAGTCTAAGTGCAATGGACTTGACTCCCTACCAAGTGCAATGGATTTAGCTCACTACCAAGTCCAAGTGTCTTGGGTATGGCATGTTTGTCAGACCCATGTTTTCTTAGACTTGACTAAAGCTTAAAACTTGAGAATTATGATGTAACTTATACTTTCACGATAAATTCTCTCAAAAGAGATTTGAATCACAATTTCTAACAGAGTGAGTATGCAAGTTGTTTCAGCACGCTTTTATGATCACTTAATTCAACTTTCATACGACCCCGTTGAAATTGAATTCAAACTAATTTGTCAGGCCTATAAATTTAACATGTTAGATTTACTTTTAGGTTATGATCCATTTATCATAAGACTCATTTATTTTTTTAATCCACTTGGTTGTCTTTTCAAAATTTCTAAGCTAAATAAATAACTCGTTCTATACCACATGTTAGATTAAATGTTTATTTTCAAATATACAAAAAGGATTTGCAAATGATATAGTGTTTTTAAAGGACCAAGAAAAATTTAGAACTCGGGTTATTTATTCGATTAGATTCAATAATTTTAATTAATTTAATAATATTAAAAAAATCAACAATAATAACAACAAAAAAGCAAAACAACAATGACTAATGAAATTAATAATCACTTGCTGATATTGTAAAAAAATACTGTCTACAGTACATTAGTATCAGTAATTATGTCTTAATGCAGGCTTATCTCTTTCCAATTATAGTTGTATTTACATTATGCATATATAAAAAAAATCATATGTACTTAGAAACCATAATAAATCTTCAAGATAAATAAAAAATGGATACAATAAATTGGATAACCAAGGTTAAATATTTGCATTTATATTTATCTTCTACTTCTTACTAGAAAAATTAACTTTTCATTGTAGTGTTTAATTATCATTCACAATTTGTTTTTTATTTATCAGTAATATATTTTTTAATTCGTCATATTAAACTCAAATATTATATTTTCATTCATCATTTAATAAATTTTATAATATAAATAATCACATCCATAATATTAATACCTTCTTCTTTTAAATTTAAAATTAACTTTAAATCCTACTCGTAATGTAACGTAAATACATTGACTATTTTTTAAAAAAAAAAACTAAGAGGCATCATTAAAACACCGGGGAAATTCAGTCCTTTTCATAGGATTCTTTTGTCATTCTCATATTGATCATGAACAAATAAGTTTTTCAACATTTTATATGCATAATAAAATGACTTAAATACAATTAAAAGAAAAAAAAATAAAAACTGAGGTCTAGGGGTGTTTTAGAACTACATTGCCTTTAAAAGCAAAAAATCTTAAATTGACATTCAGTGGTTCTTTTGTGTTTTCATTATAGCATTTTGTTTATAATTAATGTGAGTAAGAGGCAATTTAGTTTTTTAAAAAATATAAATATAATTTTTTTAAAAAAAAAAACTAAAAGTAGCTAGCATGTGCAGCGCTTGTGCTAGCATGTGTAACGCTTGTGCTAGCGAGTGGGAAACACTCGCGCTCTTTATGCAACGCATGTGACATCTTCTAGTGGCCAATGTCGTCTTCCACAACGACGTTGAAAACATCACATCATCCTCTACCTAATGGTCAAGCACATGGTTGCGATGGAGTAACGATTGAGCTCTAGTGGATTTGTTTTCCTTTCTTCAATCTTGTCTCTCTCCTCACCTTGGATTTCATACTAGCCCTTTCACAAATTAAATGTCTCTTGTCAGTTTATATTTATATCATTTTTTATCCTTATTTTTTTATTGTTATTTGTTTTGCTTTTAATGCTTTTTAAAGTAGATTTGTTTTTCAATTTCATCCATCGTATTTTATTTCATTTAATTTTAATATCTGATTTGGTCTAATTATGTTGATTGCTATTTTTTACTTTTTATCCTTTTCTTGTTTTTTTTTTAATTTCTTCCCTAAATTTTTTGTTTCATTTAATTGTTATATCAAATTTGATCCTCATTCTTTTATTTGGCTTTTTTAATCTTTTTCTTGATTTATTTTATTTTTTAATTTTGTCCATCAACATTTTGTTTCATTTAATTTTTTTTTATCCAATTCGGCACATTCTTTAGATTGCTCTTTGTTTTATTTTTTAATTTTGGATGATTATGAATTTTTCTTCATGATTTTTTCATGTTTTACTTTTAGGGGGTAATCTCGGTCTCATAACCTGGGTTTCGAAGATTACACTGATTTAACTTTGATCTTTTTTATTTTTTAAAAAAATTATTTTTTTTCAATTTCATCATTTGATATTATGTTATTAAGCCTTGAGCTTTGTGATTTTTTATTTGTTTTTTATGTGGTGTTATCCCGATCTCATATCTTGGGTTGTGGGGTTAGTCGAGTGAACATGACTTGACTTGGTTTTTTTTTTATGTTCTTTTAATTGTTTTTTTTCTAGTTTCTCCTCTCATTATTTAATTTGCTTGAGAGTTAAACTCCATTGTTTTAATTAATTTTTATGAACGGAGTTATCTTGATCTCACAATCAGCTACGGATTTAGCATGCTGACTCGAGTAGGTTGTTGTGTTTTTTTTTAATTGATTTTTTTTTCAGTTCATCTTTCAATATTTGATTTGCTGGTAATTTAGGTTTGATTTTTTTTTCTTTTTTTAAGGTTATCTTATTATCATTTATTTTTCTTTGTTATCAAATAAGATCATTGAAACTTATTAAAAATATTTAGAGAGTATCTTTTTATAATATTTATAAATATTTTTTTTAATTAGTCATTGGTTTTTTTTTAATCATATTATTAAATTAACCAAGATTATAAAAATATTATCATCATCTATGTATTCTTTTTTACATTACGATAAATTTAACCCAACTCTCGCGACAAAGCATGGATCACCTATTTATTTGCATCAAGAACTAAACAAAAAGAAAAGAAGACGAAGGAGAGTTGAAAATGCTTGTACAAAGTTTTTATATAAGAGTAAAATATCAAGAATAACTATAAATAAATATGAAGATATTTTACCGTTCAATTAAACTGGATGTAAATCATAGAAACGAAACTACCCCAATAAGCAGAATTCAGCACCTAAACCCTGAAGATTTGCATATTCAAATGCCAATAAACGTTAAACAAATGAAAGATAATAAAAAATATTACTGAACACAATGAAACACCATTCAAAGCGTCCAATCCCACTTTGCGTGAATTTTGCTTTGATATTTTACGCAGTTCACATTGTATACAAATTATGGACATTTTATATATTGTTAATCTATATACAGATCTAACAAATGTTTGATGATGCAAGTATAATCAATATCTTGTATTGAGAAAATCAAAAGCTTGCTGTACAGTTTCAATGGATGCAAAAGCAGATGCTGGAAAGAAAGCAGGCATCTCCATTATCACTGTCCTCCCATCCCTTTCACCATTTGGGAAAAACGTAGATAAGTTATAGTCAACCTCCTTTCCCAACGTTAGCTAATCGATGGCAACATTGGGTTCATGTCAAATCCAGATCCCCCAAAACTACCAGGCTCGGCATGCTTAACCCTGCCAAAATAGCGGATGTGACGCAATAGCCTGGCTAGGAAGGTGTTATGACATATTGTTGAGCTATCACAGACAACTGCTACGTGTTTGCGCGCCCTTGTAATGGCAACATTCGTTCGCTTGCTATCCCCCAGGAATCCAACAGCTCCTAAGGTGTTTGAGCGGACCTAATAAACAGGGAAAGGTTAAATATAGTTTGCTATTTGAAATATGAGAAAACGATTTGCAACGATGGTATAGAGAGACTATTACTTACTGCCATTGATTATTAGAGGTCAACAGGTGGAAATGATCTATTTTTCTTCTGACAAGTATTTGAATGTGAAATGCAGGGTTATTCAGACCTACTCAGTTCAGAAAAAAATGGCCTACACAGTTGCCAGGCCAGCTTAAAGTAGCTGGGACTTGAAGGGTCATCTCACCCTCCAATGAGTTCCTATTCTACAATGCAATACAATATATCTCATATGATACCATGTCATGATCTGTGCAAGTAGCCATGTAGAGAGGAGAGAACTGAGCAGTAAAAGGCCCCTGGATATATTCAGTTTTGATCGCATGCTCATAGTGACATTCAAGAGAAAATTGCACCACCTTATGTCAACGATAAGATATGGCATCCCTCCATGGAATAATCTAATAAATCATGCTTTTTAACATAGAAAGTCATCCCTACATGCAGGGACAGTTCTGGCTATTGAAGCAAATTGATCAAACATTAATATTATACACATTATTATAGCTGGATCTACTATACAAAAAGTTAGCTAAAGTTATATATATACATAATGAAATAGAATACGAAGCAACAACACAAGATTATAGTTCATGACAAATTTCTTCCCTTTCTCTAAAGCTAATTCTCTCCTTTGTTCTATTATGATATCAGAGCCTACTGCATAACTGCACTTATGGCTACTTCAATTAATCAATCTCCTTTACAAACCTCTTCTACTTCACAACCCCTGACATACTCTACCTTGATGGTGCCACCTCTTGCAACTCCAATATTGTCGGCTCTAGACCAACAACACACAACAGCTGCAACCTCTAACATGTGCACCACTATCTCTCTCTAAAACTTGCAAACAAAAACTATATGTTTTTTGGAAAGCACATGTTTAGCTCTTTTTATAGGTCAGGGCTTATTTTAATTCCTAAAAGGTAGCCAATCCTGTCCTGCTGAAACCATTATCACCGACAACACTTGTACCATGTGGGTGCAACATGACCAACTACTCATTAGCACACTAATTGCCTCCCTATTCGCTGAGTTATTGTCTCTAATCATTGATTATACTATATCCCATGCTATTTGGACAGCTCTAGCATCGACACTAGCCTCTCCCTTCGCAACACGCATTATGTCTATGCACTCAACCCTGATTGAGCTATGTTAGAAACCTGATTAAAGGCATCATTACCTTCTTACAACGTGGAAAGACATAATGATGAACTCATAGATGTTGGTAAACCTTTGACCCATTAGATTTCAATCTTTACTTACTAAAAGGACCTTCTACAAAGTTTAAAGACCTTGTAACAACTCTTATGATTTGGAAAGAATCGTTATCTTTGACTAAACCGCACTCTTAATTTCTAAGTCATGAATTTGTCAGCAAACAACAATTTTTAGAACCTCTCTATTCAACAAGACAGTGATACCAAGACCCTCCAACCATTCACTCACCTTGCTTGCTCCATTGTTCCCCAACCAAGCTATAGTCATTACTCTAGTAATAACTTCTCCAATGACCATGGAGGGTTTGACTATCTTGGACAAGGTCATAGATAGCATGGTTGTGGTCCAACCCATAATTCCTCTCATAATTTTGAATCTTGACAACATCAGAATCAATCTACTTCGCATCACCGTCCATGGTGTCAATTATATGGCAGTTGGGATTGTTTACTTTTTGGACCAACAATAGAGGTAATAATCATTCTCGATAGTCTTGATAGATTTTGGTACTCTTTTTTTTTGTTCTGATTCTCCTCACTAGCACCCGAATACTGGAGCCACTCATCATGTCACTCCAGATATTACTAGTCTCTCACATGTAGAGTCCTATAGTGGTTCGGGTGACGAACTACTGGGTTGGTTTCTATACATTACAAAGTAAAAAATAATACATGACTGTTAAATCCATGTGCATGCCAATCCGACCATCATGATAAGGCCGGTAAAAAACTAAAATCATAAAGAAAGAAAAATCTGTAAAAATATTCTGCAGCGTTCCTAATTTTAATTTTAAGCAGAGGAAGGAATAGAGGTGTATTAGTCGTTAGTATAAAAGGAACTATACCATTGATATAATTACTGCATCAGCCTCTCGGCCTTGAAAGCTATCAATAGTTGCAATCTCTACACCATCCGCCTCTGGAAGTTCATCTAGCCTCTCCCTCAAGAGTTGTACCTGAGCAACATATGGTGATTGCACCGCAATAGCTGTTGGTCTAACACCTGCACAGTTGAATTAATTTAGCTAAGGAATTCATGGTGCCACAAAGGTAGGTTCTGTGAAACTAGGAATGATAGTCTAGAGCCATTCCTTCATTTAGCACATATGAGACTATAAAAACTATTAAACAATACAGATGTTAAAAGAGGGAGGAGCAGTGAATTTACAAATCAAAGTAGTGTTTCTACAACATTACCATGTGATGCAGAAGACTAAACAGTGTTCTAAAATACATTTTGTATAGTACGTGCAATGTTTGGGAAATTACAAAAACGAATTTAAGTTCTATCTGATAACAATGGAAATGCTGAAACACATTAGCAGTTAATTTATATGCACGAGTAATGAGCATTTTACCTGAAAAAATTAAAGAGGACACATGCTGCACAACAATATCTGCTTCGCCTTCATTATAAAATGAGCCTGTTCCAGCTGGGTCTAAATGCTCCTCACAGCCCACTGACAAACTTCCATATGGCATTCTTGTATCAAGCAACAGCAATGGGCATTGTGTGATCCAAGTGGGCTGCAACAACACATACAACAGTCAAGGAAATGCCTCACATCTCTAAAGTACAAATATTGCAAGGACAATTGCAACTTATCAGCTCCAAAAACTTCCAAAAAATCACATTGTGATCACAAAAACATTGATTTTCCATATGGTGATATTCAAGATTAATATGCCTTCAAGAAGTCGATGAACTTGCTATGTTCTCCATATAGCAGACATTTGTTAGTGTAAATGCTTCTAGAAAATAATTCATGTCACACATCATGAAAAAAGTAGTGCTTCTAACAAAGTGGAAAAAAAAAAGGGAATATAGAGAGGGAGAGAATGATAGGTTCCACAAATCTATTCAGCTTGAGGTATTTTTCTTTATTTGCCAGTTTGACTTGTTACTATCTCCTCTACAATTAATCAAGAAAGATGGTGTGGAAACTTAACCATATGCCATGGAGATCTTCATTGTGTAACTAACTACAAAAGCAACGGTAAGTGGGAGGATGGCCTACAACCTTAAAGAACCCAGGGAAAAATAGAGAAGAAAGTGTGGAAGAAGTATAAAAGATTTTTTACCTTAACAAATGGAGTATCTACAAGAAGATGTGAAGCGACAGTGGAAGACGACTTCAGTAATCCACTATACATCTCCTTTGAGGCCCAACTGGCAATTGCATCATTCATACGATATTGTGTTGTTAACTTGGTTGCAAGGACCCCTTCATGCAAAGTGGAAGCTCTTTCCAAGAGAGAGACTCCAAGGCCGCCCTCCAAGGCTTTTCTGGATAGGATCACTGGTGCAAGTTGGCATTGATCCCCAGCAAGAATACAACGTTTGCCCTGCAATATAGGAATCCAGCAAGAAGGTTCAATTGCCTGCCCTGCTTCATCCATAACAACCAGGTCAAAAGCATCCAGCCTTCGAATCAATGGATCCGCTGCTCCAGTGTTAGTGGCAAGCACTACCTGTGCACTCGAGAGCACCTCCCTCACAGTCTCTTTCTCCTTTTTCTTCAGCGTCTTTCCAAGCTGTTTCAAAAGCTGGCGTATACCAGCAGCTAAAGAATCATCCTTTAGACAATGACTCAGGTCTTTTCTTAAATCAGACTTCTTTCTTTCAAACTCTGTTCGGAATGCTGCAAGCTTAGAATTCACTATATCACCCAGAGACTTTGATGCAACTGCTGAAGAAATACGTGCTGGATTACCAACCCGCACAATGTTCAACCCAATATTTGATAGCTTCTCAACCATATTGTCAACAGCTGCATTCGTAGGTGCTGTCACCAGCACCCTTTCACCTTTCCCAACAGCAAGTGCAATAAGTTCCTTAAGCAAGCCTGACTTCCCAGTACCAGGAGGCCCCTGGATTATCAAAAATGGTCGTTTCTTGTTCAACCCCAGGGTAATTGCTCTTCGCTGGGAATCATCAAAAGGTTTCCCCAAATGTTCATCAAAGTCTGCTTCATCCCAACTTGCCAAATCATTCTCCTCCAACCAAGCAACATCTTCCTTATCACCAAATAATGTAGCCACAACAGCAATTGAAGGATTTTTCTTGTGCAGACCCTTCTTCTGAAGCAGCATCAGGGCCTCACAATTGCGCTTCAAAATAAGAACAGTACAATCTATTAAATATAGATGAATGTAAACTGCTGATACAACTGAAAAGAGAATCTGAGAAGCATGGAACAGAGATTTTCCACCATATTTTAACATGCAGTAGAGATGAATCACCCAACTATGTTCAAATGGTAGTCACTAGTCAGCATGCAGAACTAAAACAAAATTTTTGCTGGCAAGTATTAAAGCAGGTGGCAGACTGATGCCTATAACAAATGGCACCAAGAGAAGGCACCTAATCGTAATGACAATCTACACCTCATGTAATGGAGTGCTCATGGTTGTGATATATGATCTCTGCAGGGAACTAAATTGACGAAGAAATTTGTGGTTGAGTTTTTCCCTTGGTAAATTGAAGCCCTGAGGCAACATTTCTATTGCATTGATGCACCATGAAGTCAGTCCCCTATGATTTATGGGACGTTCAACACATTATAAAGTAACTGACTAAATTGAAAACAAAAATAAGATAATGAAAAAAAGAAGCATGAATACATGAATTGTTTGCTGTGCTCCGTTAGCTTTAAAATGTATTTTTAAGCTGAATCTCCCATTAAATTTTACTAACTTCTCACGTTTTGCTTATAACTTCACCCATTTTGCTTATACCAGTAGCAAAACGTGAGAAGTTTTCTCTCTATCATGATATTACTTAAATGGTGTTCAACTCATATTTGGTGTGGTGCTTGCCACAGGTAGAATTAAGTGAAAGGAAAATCATAGTAGTCCTGCTATTGCTATCATTCACAGCACCACAGTTTGAGATGCTAAATGGATATAGTTTTTCAAGTTTTCTATGGAAGAGCTTCTTTAAATTCTTCAATGTTTCAGCAAATATAGCACAATGGTCTTTAAAAGAACAGTACTTTCAGCTGGTAATGGAGTTGGCAATTTGAAGAACAGTCAAAGGTACAAAAGGGATCAGAAACAAACCAAAAGGAATAAAATATCAAAGAAACCAATCCATTTGCTGAACATTGCTAAATGATCCAGCTCTTACAATCCAGAGAGGCTCAGAACCAAAGCTTCAGAACATCTATGAGTTCCCTATGTGAGTGAGACACAAATTACATAGAAAAAGTGACACCAAAAAAGAAGTTTAGCATAACTGGGAGCTTAAGAATCCTAATGGTAAAAAAATGACTTTAGCATTGTGTGTTAAGATTCTCAATGTAGAATTGGATTGGAGTAATTTCCCTTAAAATCTTGATGTTATCAACACTTCCTTAGAAAGTTCTGAACAGCCTAATTTAAAGTTGCGGAGCAAGATAGCTCATAAACAGGAGTAGGCCTATACACTTCAACTTCAGAATGCAACAGATTGTGTTGGTCTATGAGAGTGATGTTTTACCTCTGAAAGCATGCATGCAAAGGATAACTATATATGATGCATGTAACAAATACCTCATATGTGACAGCATCAGCCAATCCATGAATACGATCAATGCGCACACTCTTGCCAGAGAGCTTAGAGAAGGTAGGATCACCATGACGAGATTCTAAAGCCACACTGATGCTGCAGCCATCTTCCCCAAGGTTGTTCACAAATCCCTGTAAACTAGAAGTTGCACCGGCACCCCTGCTATCACATATTCTCACACAAACCATATCTCCTGGCGAAAGGGTTGTAGGAGGCAATCGATGATTTCCTTCAACTCGAAACAGTACCAAGTGCATTCCTCCTAATCCTGTATAAACGGCACAATTCCAATATTATTTAATTGGAATTTATTGTTTTAGTCAGCAAGTATGAGTTGCAGAGATCAAAGCATGGACAATCACTCTTGATAAAGATAATTACCTGTAGATGTGCTGACAGCATACAAGTTGCAGATGGTGTCACAGAGCTCTTGCTGACCCTGGCCATGGCTAACCAAGAATTCAATGGGTTTAGATGAATCAGAACTTTCATCAAGTGTAGGAACGGCATTCAGTTCTTCTTGCGTAAACTCCAATTCAGCATCCCTCTCTATACGAAGCAATTCAGACATTTGATTTGTGAACTCATTAATTCTGCCCTGTATAGCCTTAGCCTTCTCCAAGTTCATCCCTAAAACCCCTTGGAGAGGCTTTGATTGAGTAGCCTTCCTCGCAATTGCTCTATGCTGAGCTGCAAATGCACTATCTCAGTCCAAACTCTTATACATGTTCATTAGAAAACCACAGGTGCAATAAGCAACTATGCACAATTTGAATTGCTTTCAGTTTGTATACAGCATTAAACAACTAGTTATTCTTCTAGTTTACAATTGAAATGGAAAGATCATTGTGGTGCAATAAGCAAGATTTTATCAACCCTGTAACCAATCACTTTACATATGGAATTTCATAGCACAAACAAACCTAAAAAACTCTATGACCCAAATTAACAGTCAATTCCTCCGAGATTCTAAGCTAACAAATAGACAAAGGTAAAGAAAGAAAACCTGAATTGGCAAGCTCCTTGAGCAACTTCCAAGACTCAGTCTTTTGCCAATCTTGAACCAACCCTTTACGCTTCAAGTCTTGAAGAACCTCCCTCAATTCTCTCTGGAAATGATCAAATAGCGTGGGATAATGAGTGCAGGCCTTCAAGCAAATAGCTTCGAGACCGAGAGGCATAGGAACAGCATTAAGGTAAGGCTGTGCTTGTATAACAAATGTCAAGCCAGGCCCCATTCTCTGTCTCAATTCCGTAAACTCCCCTTGCGCCTCGGCTGAAGCAAACTCTCTAGCCATTGCTCTCATTGCCTGAGAAATCCATTTCACGACACTCTTTCCAAGATCTTTACGCCCCAGTGGGTCTCCATTCTCCTTAAGCGTGCACACACTCATTTTCTTTTCTTGCTTTTCCACCACAACTTGCTTAGCAGAAGCAGGCGCAGGAGCATGGATATTACTAGTACTGATACCACAAGAACCTGTTGTATATGGTTTAGTGATATCAATAAATGTGCTATTGCTGCTGCTGCTGCTTTTGCTTCTATTGAGCGATCTTCTCTTTTTTGTTGGGGTTCTGGGCTTCGTAGAACCATTACTGCTGCTGTTCCAAATGGTAAGTGATTGTTGGAATGTTGAAACAGAATGGAAATGGGATTTATGAGTAAGGAATTGTGGAGAAGAAATGGCTACATAACGAGGAAGCCGAGGTAGGCTCAAGCAATTCCCACTTGGAAGCTGCTTCAATAAAAAGCTGCTCGTTTCCATTTCTTTTTCAGTCTGGAAACCAGCCCACCTCCCCCCACTCCCTCTCTTGTTTTTTCCTTCCCTCTCTCTAGTTTCTATAACAACATTGCATGTCTAGCTTTGAACATCACACACAAGACTATGATATTTCTTTCTTAATAATTCTTTGAGGTGTTTTTATTTATTGATATTGGTGATATTTTCTTGAGAGGAAATGTGGATTTTTGTTTCTTTAACAACACAACTGTTTTCAGATCAATTAATTTAAAAATGCACTTCTCACATCTTAAAAAAAAAAAATTTAATAAATATTAGTTTCCAGTTTAAATTTATAAAACTAAAAAATTAAATATTTTTTTTCTTCAAACCAACTTATCGTAAACAAAAATACTTCATTATAAGCTCGTTTAGAACATATTTGAAATCATATTTTTTAAATTTTTAAAAAAATTAAATATTTTTTATTTTTTATTATTTGTGGTTATAAGTTTGTTTGGAATGTGTTTGAAATTGTTTTTTTTTAATTTTAAAAAATATTAAAAAAATTTATTGTTTTGATGTATTTATATTAAAAATATTTTTTAAAATATATTTTAAGAAAGAAAACATTTTAAACAACTTAAAAAAACAATGTTTTTATTTTTTTAAATTATAAAAAAAAAAGATTTTTTTTTTGAACGAGAGAAAAGAGAGGTCGTTATGAGGAAAGAAGTGGGGCAGAGGAGATCTAACAAGTAGTGCTGTGATTGGCTGACCTCTCGATTTCAGTCGTCCGGTAGGCGTGGGTGTGTGGGACTGTGGGGTGGATTTGAGGTTAACGTGTTCTCTTACAGTTCTATCCTTTTCTTTTTCTTTTCCTCCCATTTATTTATTTTGTGGCCATTAGCATTTTTTCGTGGCATTAAAGGAATTTCGAGAATGCCACTTTCCTATTATAGTCCAGACATTGGGAGGAGAGGGCACGAGACAAATGGTCCATCCTCCACCAGGAACATGTGAAGGTGGGGAAGAGCAACGTCAATATTTATTTATTTATTTATTTATTAATTTCCAACTTTCATGTGAAGGAGATCATCTTCGAAAGGAACCAAGCTTTATAAAATTTGTTTCAAGTGTAAGTGTAAGATATCCCAAGGGTTCTCGTAATGAACACGGGTGCTCGCGAGGATGATAATAATTGTAATTTAAAATATTTTTTATTTAAAATATATTAAAATAATATTTTTTTATTTTTTAAATATTATTTTTTATATTAAAATAATCTAAAAATATAAAATAATTAATTTTAAATAAAAATAAAATTTTTAATTTTTAAAATACGCGTTTCAACTGTGTTTTTAAATACTACCAAAAATGAAATTCATCTCGATTAAATTATTTATATTAAAATTAAAAAAAAAAAAAATTTACACCATAGAGAATATATCACTTAATGTTCGAATTAAATCTCTAAAAAAGTGGAGGATACTTCCTAAAAAACAAAGAGGTCATTATACCTATATCAAAGAATTTATTTCGTATCTTTATAAAAAAAATCTTTTTTTTTTGTAAGGGTATCGTTCATTCATTCTGGTTGTGCCCATAAAATTAGAATATTATTTGGATGTTGCTATTCCCTTTTTCTTTTTCAATAGCTATTGTCCCTTCATAATATTATTAAGTGACTAAATTAATTTTATTTTACAGTTTTTTTCTTACAGTTAAATTGCATAACAATTAAAAAAAATCAAGTGTAAGAGTTTAGAGAAACTTTTTTTTTTTTAAGATGAATTTTAAGTGCTAACTTATGCTAATAATATAAATAATATCTTATGCCAATAATAGTATAAATATGGTATTTTTAATATTAAGAAAAAAAAGTAATACTACTAAAATGAAAACAAAAATTAACTTATATTGAGATGTAATATATATATATATATAAATGTGTGTGTGTGTGTGTGTGTGTGTGTGTGAAACTTAAGGAAATGGTCAATGATGACAATTTCATATATAATTTTCAAATATATTATTTTCTTTTAATTTTATTTTATTTTATTTTATACTTTCAATATTTTCTTATAATGATGTTAGACATTTAACATTATTTTGCAAGTGTATATTGATGCTAGCTAAGTTAATAGAGAATTAAAAGTCAGATTTGAAATTAATCGATTAACCATATGTGATGTTTCTTGGTTCTAGAGTAGCAAAAACTCAAAATTAAAGTTAATTTGATAGAATTTCATAAAAAATCTCAAAAGTCTAAAGATTAATTATAAATAAGATATGCAATTGAGTGTTTAAGACTTGGCAACATTGTTAGTTATAAGCAAGATAAGGAATTTTAGTTGGATTTAATCAATGCTAAAAACTGTAAATGTCAAAATAATTGGATTTGATTAGTGAAGAATTATTTGCGTTGATGGAGATGAATTTATTAGATCGTTAGTTTATCCAAATTAGAGAAGTGTTTTTGTGAAACACGTTAGCAGTCTGTTAAGAACATAACAGACTAGGAAGCTTGAAAATAATGTTTATCAAATATTCTTATCCTTATCACAAGGATGTGTACATAAGAAAAGACAATCAGAAGCATTAAAAAAAGCAATACTTGCAATGGAGCAAGAGTGTCCAACCAACTAAGAAGTTATACAGAGTTTTACAGCATATACTCTTGACACGTAAGTGGAGTGTGAAGAAAATTCTCAAGAAAAATTGTTCGCTGAAGAGTTAAAGAGCCTGCAAACTTCTAGGGGGGTTCCTATGTTAACTGTTAGCAACATAATATTTTAGTTAGGATGATAATAGTTTAAAGATTGTCAGGTGTTCTGGCAAACTATTGAGATAGAAGACAAAATTGAGTGTTTGTCTTAACAAGTAAGGTAGTATAGATACAAAAAACTTGTTGTCGAAAATAATCCTCTTGTAATCTTTTAAACTAGTGAAAGTTGTTTACTTGGTTTTGGTTGCCCCGAAGGATTTTTTATCTTTTAAAAAGTTCTTCAAAAGATTTTTCTTTTGTAACCAAATAACTTGTTCATTAAAGTTTTTTGCAGTTATATTTATTTGGTTAGTGATTAGTATTTGAAAAGTATTACCAGATTGCATCTTAACATACAAGGAATAGAAACGGGATTGTTAAGTGGTATTAGAGCAAGTTCACTCATTCTAGAGTGGGATCTATTTTCCATGTTGAACATGTTAACACTGACATCACCATCACAATTCAACAATGAAAAGTATGCCTACTAAAAGGTGAGGATAAAAGATTTCCTCAAATCACTAGACGAGAAAGTTTGGCACTTAGTTGAGCATGGATAAACAAAGCCTAAAAATCTTTTCAACAACTAGATTGATGACGAATCCACTTATTATAATTGGAATAATAAAAGCCTAAATTTTATATTCATGGTAGTGTCTCCTGATAAATTTAAAATAATCTTCAAGTGTGAGATAACTAAGGAAGCTAGGGGTATTCTTGAAGTTACTTACGAGGGAACCAAGAAAATGAAAATTCCAAATACTAACCTCAAGACTTGAAAAGATAAGAATGTTGAAAGATGAATCTTTTTAATGAGTTTTATGCAAAACTTAATAATATTGTAAATTCCAAGTTCAACCTAAGAGAAAAATTAAAGGACATGTGAATTGTAAAGAAGATTCTAAGATCCATACTTGAAAGATTTTGACCAAAGGTAACAACCATAAAAGAAAGCAAGGATTTGTACACTTATATGTTGAATAATTTGTAGGTTCCTTACAAACTTATAAATCTACATTGCCTCATCAAAAGAAAGGTAACTCCATTGCACTTAAATTAAAAAAGAACATGATTATTCTTCTGATAATGATCTTTATAGTGAAGATATTGCTCTTATAGCTAGAAAATTTAGAAAATTCATGTTTAAGAAAAAGAATAATGGTAAAGATAAAAAAAAAAAAAGGAAAAATTTTGCTAAAAAAATAGGTTAGAAAATGGAAGTAGATGTAAAACTGAATCTAAAAAAAGAGTTAAGTGTTTTGAATGCTTAACATATGGTCACTAAAGAAATGAATGTTATAATTTCAAAAGAAATAAAGGAAAATCCCTTAATGTTACATTAAGCAATGAATCTGGTTGTGAAGATTCTAATTCATCATCTAATAATAAATTTATTTTTGTTGTTATTTTTGGTCTTGTTGATGGATGTACTAACATATACCAAATTATCAATACATTAACTGATTTTGATAAATAAACCAAACTATTAGTTATTCTAGTGATTTAGATATTACTTCTGTTATTGTCGATCATGGATTAAACTTATGATGAGTTATGTAAAGAAGTCGTAAAAGTCAAGAAATTTAATAAGAAGTTGTTCAACAAGCTACCAACTGTAGAGAACAAGAAGAACAATCTGGATGAGGCTCTAAAGTTGTCAAAAGTAAAGATATCTAGATTTCTCACCAAGCTTAAAGAACTTAAAAAAAAACTGATATTGTGTAAGAAGATAAAGGAACAGTCACCGACATAAAAACTTGAAGGACTGTTGAAAGATCTCAAGTTCAGCATTAATTGTACAAGTTTAGGATACATGATGCATGCAAATTTGATAAACAATACATTAGTAACCTCCTTTTCCAAAGGAAATACCTTTATAAAAAGTAAACTAGAAAAGATTGTCATGTATAGAGACTAGTCAAACAAATTCCAAATAGGTAAGTTGAAAGGTAAGTTTATTTCTACTTGTAATAATATTGAATTGTAGGATATGCAAAAATGAATCATTTTAATCTAGAAAATAGATTTTGCTAATAAGAGTCAATATCTAGAGTATAAAATTGACTTAATATTAAATCAATTATGTACTAAAGAAAGGAAACTTGGTAAGTTAGTAGGTTTTGAGAAATTTTAAAAGTTTGAAAATTCTAACAAAGTAAAAATGAAAAATCAGTGGGTAGTTAAGAAAAAGGCAATATATCTAATAGCACGTATAATAATGAAAACAATGAATAACAATTTGTGGTACTTAGATAGCAATTGTTCTAGACATATGTTACGAGATAAAAGTTAGTTGAAAAAATTTGAATCTTTGAGTAGAGGATCAATGACCTATGAAGATGGAAGCACAACTACTATAGAAGGTAAATGAAGTATTGATATTCCTTGTTTACTTACTTTTCATAATGTTTTGTTTATAAATGGTCTTAAAGCTAACCTCCTAAGTATAAATCAATTTCATTATGAGAATCATAATGTATTGTTTTCTAAAGATGAATGCAACATCTATAGTTTTGCTGACAAATGGATCATGAAACATATCAGAACCTTAGATAATTGTTAAAGAGTTTCAACCTTGATCACCTTAGGTTGTCATAAGTTAACACTAAATGATACTGATCTTTGGCATCAACGTCTTGATTATATCAACTTTAAAGACTTGTCAAAGATCTTTAAAAGGAAAGCAGTAAGTGGTTTACCAAATCTGCGAACAATCAAGAAAATGACATGTAAAGCATGTCGGGAAAGAAAACAAACTAAAGCTTAACACAAGAAGACTGCTGACATTCAAACCTCAAGATCTCTTGAATTGTTGTATATGGACCTAGTGGGTCCAACTCAATATATACTTAGGCTATTCTGTAACGAGAAAAGTCTGAATCCTTTGATCTTACGAGGAAACTGTTTATAAAAATACAAAAAGAAAAAAATATTTCCATCTCTAGAATTCGCAGTGACCATGACAAAGAATTTGAAAATAACAACTTTTCATCTTTTTTATGATGAACAAAATATATATATCATAAATTATTTGCTCTTATTACTCCTCAATAGAATGGTATAGTTAAGAGAAATAATAGAGTTATACAAGAAAGGTCTTGAACTATGTTGAATAATAAGAAAGTTGCATTATACTTCTAGGGGAAAGTTATCAACACTAATATACACATTTTGAATCATGTTATGTTTAGACCTAGAACAAAACTCACTCCTTATGAATTATGAAATAACAAAAATTCCACAATCAAATATTTTAGAATGTTTGAAAGTTCTTGCTATTTATATCTTAAGATATTGAGAAAACTTATATAAGTTTGATAGCAAAAGTGATAAAGAATTATTTCTTAAATACTCATTTCACGGCAAAGCCTACATAGTCTACAACCTACAAACTCAAACTATCATGAAATCAATCAATGTGGTTATTGATGATAATCTGAAGGAATATGTCAAGAAAAATCTCAATTAAATCATTGAGATAACTGAAGAGACCTCATCAAAACATAATGAAAAAACTAAGAGGAGAGTTTTTCACACGTTTCTAAGCAGTCATGAGAGAAATAACCTTCATCAAGAATAAAGAAACAATTATTCTAAGAATAACATTATTGGAAAATTGGATAAGGGTATGAGGTTAAGAAAAAAAGTTATCAATCAATTCTTGTGTGTGTGTGTGTGTGTGTGTGTGTGTGTGTTATTTTTGATATATTGAGCCTAAGAAGGCTGAAGATTCCCTGTAAGATGAAAGTCAGATCAATATCATGTATGAGTAATTAAATCAGTTCATAAGAAATGATGTATGGGAACTGGTTCCCCATTCTGATAGTCACAATATAATTGGAACCAAATGGATCTTTAAGAACAAATCAGATGAGCATGGAGTAATTATCAGAAACAAAAGCAAGATTGGTGGCTCAAGGATACACTCAAGTTAAATGGATTGATTTTGATGAAACATTTGCATCAATAGCTCATTTGGAATCTATTCTCATACTGCTTGCAATTGCTTGTCACTTGGATTTGAAACTATATCAATGGATGTGAAGAGTGTAGTCCTAAATGAAATTTGATAAAAAAAGATATATGTAGAACAACCCAAAGGTTTCACTAATTATTTGTTTCGTGATCATGTGTACAGGTTAAAGAAAGCTCTCTATGGTCTAAAATAAGCACTGAGCATAGTACAAATGGTTAACAAAATATCTGTTAGATAAAATTTTCAAAAAAGAACATGCTAACATAACTGTTTTCATAAAAAAAAAACTCATAAACATCTCTACTCATTGATGAAGTTTTGTTTGGAGCTACTCGTAATTCACTTTCTCATAAGTTTGCTAAAGAAATGAAATTAAAATTTGAAATGAGTATGATTGGTGAGTTAAACTTCTTCATTGACATACAAATTAGGTAGAGTGAAAATGGAATTTTTATTTCTTAATTCAAGTATGCTGGAGATATGGTTAAGAAGTTTGGCATGAAAGGAAAAGGTCATACTCATACACCTATGAGCACATCTATCAAAATCGACTTAGATTATATAGGTAAGTATGTTGATTCTACATTTTATAGAAGCATGATAAGGAGTCTACTTTACATTTCTACTTGTAGACCTCACATTGCTTTTAGTGTAGGTGTTTGTGCTAGATTTTAGTCTAATTCTAAAGAATCATATCTTACAGCAGTTAAAAGAATATTAAAATACCTTAGTGCTATAGTTGAATATGGAGTATGGTATTTAAAAGATTCAAACTTGAGTCTAGTTGGCTATTCAAATGTTGACTTGACAGATAATATTGATAACAAAAAAAGCACTATTAGAGGTTGTTTTTATGTAAATGGCAATTTGGCATAATAGATGAGTAAAAAACAAAATTATATCTCATTTTTCATTATAAAAGCCGAGTATATTGTTGCAAGCAGTTGTTGCACACAACTTTTTTAGATGAAAAAGATGATAGAAGATTATGGTTTCTCTCAAGATACTATAACTATTTATTATGATAATTCTAGTGCAATTAGTATCTCTAAGAATCTTATGCAACATTCAAGAACCAAGCATACAAATATAAGACATTACTTCATTAAAGATTTAATTGAATTAAATATTATGTTATTAGAACATGTAAACCCCAAACATCAATTGGCTGACTTTTTCACAAAACTTGTAAATGGTCTAAGATTTGATTTTTTTTAGGAAAGCCATTGGTGTATATGACATGCCCTAATTTTTAAAAGATAAAAAATTTGTAAATAAAAAAAATGTGTGTACAAAGTTTTGTTTTTATATGTCTTTCACACAAGTGACAAGTTGTTGACACTAAAACACAAAAGCAAACCTTGTAAGTATACCTAATCTATACCTTTAAATCTCACAACTCTTATTTTTCTGGTATTGAGGAAAATCTTATTGGATATGGTCTTCACTTTTGAAATACTATTCTTTTAGAAGACCAAATAAAGGTATTATTGTAAGCACTGAAAGGAATTCAAGTTGTTTTACTAACTATTAACAAAAGTAAAATTGATTTAAATGCAGGTATGCTAATAGTTAAGAGCATAGTTATCAAACCCGGCCCGGGGGTTGACTCGGCCATGGGGCCGAGTCCTGGGTTTCATGGGTCAACCCGGAAAAATTTTAAAAAATATATTTAAAGTTTTAATATTTCATATGAAAAATTAAGAAAAAAATTCATATTAATATAGGTTATACATGTTGTAAATAATGAAATTTTAAAGAATATTTTAAAAAGTTTTTTATCTCACATTGAAAAGATACTATGTTATGCTTTTAAGTTGAAGTATTTAAACCATAAACGTTTTTTATCCCACATTGAAAAAACATTACTTCTTTCTTGTGAACATAGAGTATATATACTAAAGGGCTTCAAATCCCACATTGAAAAGATATTAGTAAATAATGAAGTTTAAAAGATTATTTTAAAAGGGTTTTTATCCACATTGAAAAGATACTATGTTATCCTTTTAAATTGAAGTATTTAAACCAAAAAGATTTTTTTTATCCCACATTGAAAAAACATAACTTCTTTTCTTGTGAACATAGAGTGTATATACTAAAGGGCTTTAAATCCCACATTGAAAAAATAAAACATTCTTCTAGTATTTATATAATGAACTTTGAAAATGGTTAATAACCAACTAAAAATATATATAAAAGAAAGGGATCTCTTGCTAGGAGAAAAAATATATTTGAAAAAAAAAAGTCTCTACCAGGTTTTGCCAGGTCGCCGAGGTCACAGGTCAACCGAGTTTTACCTGGCTTTTTCTCATGTCGGTTTTTCACTTTACTCGGACCGGTCAAGCCACTGGGTCGACTGGGTCTCAGGTCGACCTGCCAGGCTAGTCCGAGTTTAATAACTATGGGTCAAGGTTCTTTTTGGGCATTTCATATTTTTTGCTACAATATAATTACTTTATTTCGCTTGGATTGAAATTTTCAAAAGCTTGACTTGAGGGGCTAATTTGTAATGTTCAAATGGTTTTTTTTTTGTAATAATATTTGGGTCTTGAGGGTAGAGTAGTATTTCTAAAATGAAACATAAAAAGGTGTTGATACGTGTGTTGCATGCATCAACAGCTCCGTTACTTTTAGGCAACGCATACGACTGACTTCGGTGGTAAAAAATGTTATTCCATAGTGTCATTTGATTCATCTTGGAATCCTCTTCCTCCTTGTGCGCATATAGTTGATGGGCCTCTGATGCATCTAGCCCTCCACCATTTCATATCAGCCATTCAATTTCTTTTTCATTTGATTTTGTCCCTCATTTTTTTTCTATTTGTTTTATTTTAATTTATTTCTCAAATTTTATTTTGTTTTTAATTGCATTATTTTTTAATTTTTTTTATCTATCAGATTTTGTCCTTATTCTTTTGATTTTTTTTTTATTTCAGATAGTTTTTGAATTTGTTTTCTTTTTCAATTTCACCTCATCATTTCTTCTCTTTTCATATTTGATCGTCATTCTATTTTTTTGCTTTATTTTTTTTATTTGGGATATTTTTTTTTCAATTTCATCGTTTAACATTAAATTGGTTAATAATTGAAATTCTTAATTGAACCCGAGTTTTTGTTTCACGATTGCAAATTTGGTATATTAATTTAGGTTTAAAAGATTCGCTCAGATCAATTAGTATGGGTTAATACAGTAAAAAAATATATATAAATATAAGGTTTGTGTAAAATCAAAATTCACAAACATCTTTCCATTAAATTAAAAAAAATCATTGAACCTCCAGGTCTAATTCACTTGGATATCGATGATTTAGAATTTGTGCAAATTAGAGGTGAAAAAAAGTATTATACTTTTTTATAGATTACTGTATAAGGTATTGTTATATCTATTTGCTTAAACGCAAATATGAGGTTTTTTTAATATTTAAACATTATAAGAATAACGTTGAAAATCAATTTGATAAGAAGATAAAGGTAATAAGAAGTGATAAAGGTGAAGAATACGAAGCACAATTTGGTGAATCATGTTTCCAAAATGATATTATTCACCAAACTACTGCTCCTTATTCATCTTCACAAAATGACATTACGGAATATAAAAATTGAACATTAAAAGAAATAATAAATGTCATTTGATATGTTTAAGAGCTCTTCAAACTTGTGGGGGAGACAATCCTAACTGCCAATTATGTACTTGATAAAGTACCCCATAAAAAAATAGAAAAGACACTATATGAATTATAAAAAGGTAGAAAGTCTTCTTACAAATACTTTAAAGTGTTGAGATGTCTTAAAAAAATAGTAGTACTTGATCCTATAAAGGTCAATGACCTAGAAACGTGAATTTTGTATTTATCGGATATGTATATAATAGTAGTGCATATTAGTTTCTTGTACATAAGTCAATTATTATGGATATTCATCTTAATATTATTATGAAATCAATGGATGATATATTATTTGAAGATATTTTTCCATGGAAAGAAGCACAAGAAAATCATTTATTTAAAAGAACAATAACGCTCAAGTAATCATCAACAATCAGAGGATTATGAAGTTGAGCTTAGAATGAATAAAAAGGCATTGGTCATGATTTTCTAACATACATATTAGAAAATGAACCTTGAATCTACTCCAAGACAAATATCCTGTCCGGAAGCTTCCTATTGGAAGTAGGTGGACAATGGTGAAATTGAATCCATTATGAATAATCATATATGGTGTCATGGAGTGCACGACGTCGAATGACGGAGCTGCCTACTGGTAATGAGGATGCTTAAGTTTAATCATAAAGTTAAAATTAGAGGGTTCATGAATCGCTACCTTGTATTATAGTTACTAAAAAACCTATTGGTCTATGAGAGTTCGGGTAAAAAGACTAATTGTGCAAGGGAAAAACACATTACCCCCAGTGCACCCTACCTATAGTAAGCTGCATTGTTGATTGATTATTAATTTAATGCATGTTTCTATTTGTTGATTTCATCTAAAGTTCAGGGTAGATCTCCTTTCGTGAGGTAGTTTATACCTTATCGGGTTAAATCCTAACCTTCTAAAGCCTAATGTTTAGCAATACATATATTTATGTATTTTTAATGTTTAATGCATGGGGTATACTTTACAGTGTAATTTTATACCCTCAAATATTAAAGTCTACAACTAAATCCTAACATTTATTTCTATTAATTCATTTAGAGCCTGCTTGGCAGTGTGGTTGCGGTTGCTTTTCAAATAACTTTTCGTGCCGATATATATGCCAATGATGTATTTTTATTTTTTTAAAATTATTTTTGACATCAGCATATCAAAACGATTCAAAACATATTAAATTTTAGCAAAAAAAAAAAAAATTTAAATTTTTTGGGAACGCGGTTTGCGCTCCCAAACGATGTCTTAATTTAATATTGGAAGTATGTATTACGTTGTAAAATTCATACCCCGAATATTAATTAAATTAATTAATTTTTATGGTATTTTTGAAATTTTGGCCAAATCCTAATGAATAATCATAAACTAGTTATGATACCTATTAAATGATTTTTTATTTTATTTTTCAAAGTATGATAAAAGTACAATTTTATTTATTTATTTTTATATAAAATATGAATGAATTTTTTTTTAGAATTTAGTTATATGCATAAAAACAAAACATATTTTTGTATGTTAAAAATTAAAAAACTTTTTAGAATTTTTGGATTTTTTTTAAATTTAAGAGAAAAATAAAAATATTTAATATTGAATCACTATCTTACATGCACTAGAAGCACATCACATTAAAAAGAGGAAGAAGAAAGAAAAAGGGTTACCTAGACTATTAGAAATTTTTTAGAATTTAGTTGTATGTATAAAAATAAAACATATTTTTGTATTTTTGAAATGAGAAAACTTTTTAGAATTTTTGGAATTTTTTTTAAATTTGAGAGAAAAATAAATTTTTTTAATACTGGGTCTTTAACTTACCTGCACTAGAAACACATCACATTAAAAAGAAGAAGAAGAAAAAAAAGAGTTAACTAGACGACGTTGTGTATTAAAGTTGAAAATAAATAAAAAATATTATTTTAATATATTAAAAAAACTTTAAAAAATAATTACTGTAACAGACATAAACAGTAATTTAATACAATGACAAATCCAGTTTTTTTGGTGAATCATAAATCTAAATATTCAAAAGTCCAAAAGTTGTCGAGAGCAAAGGAAGTAGAGTAAAAGAAATGATGTTTATCATTTCGATTCGGAGGTAGCCAAAGTGTTGGGATGATATTGTATCAAGAGCTCTGTTTAGAGAGGAGATGACAAGTAACATTGATGAGATCTTGTGTAGAACTAAAAACTTGAAGCATAAATTTAATAAAAAAATATAGATAAATAAAGGACTTGAAAGATTAATAAACAATAAAAATAAAAAAAAGTTTAAAGGATGAAGAGATAAAAAATAATGATTTATCTTAGTTCAACCCTTTTCTTATATTCATTCTCCAAGCTCCAGTTGTGATTTCAAATCCCCTATCAATCTTCTCATAGATAGGTGAAGATAGAAGCCATGACCATGAAACTATTTGATGCACACTGTCACCTGCAAGACCCAAGAATCCTTAACAAGACACCTCAACTCATTGCCACTGCCCTTGATACTGGCGTAGTCCGTTTTGCTGTCAATGGGGTTTCTGAGGTATATAATACATATACAATTTGGTATCTAATAATGATTATTTAACTGTTCTTGTCTTAAATTCTTGTGGGTTCTGATTTTCTTTTTAGAAAGACTGGAACTTGGTTAAAGAGATGGGTGAGAGCTATCCGTCTGTGATCCCATGCTTTGGTCTCCACCCCTGGTAAATATAAAGGCCCTCTCTTTCTTTGTTTTTTTTTTAATCAAAATTCATGAGTTTTGTGTTTTTGTTTTCGGGGGTCAGTAATTCATGGATCTGTTTTTCTTTTCTTTCGTTGTTTTTTCCTCAAGAGCAGTGTTTTTGTTTTCTTCTTTGATGCTTGTGTCGATGGTAATGTTTTTTTAATTTTTTTTGGTCTTTAATCTATCTATAGGTTTATTGAGGAGAGGACTCCTAATTGGTTCAACACACTTAAAGAGTTCTTTCAGATCACACCCTCTGCTGCTGTTGGAGAGGTTAAATTCCCATTTCCTTGCTGTTGGTAGAATCTTCTAAAAGCATAATGCTCAAGAGAACCTTTAATTAACACAGCATGCTAATGAACTTTTTCAGATTGGTTTGGACAAGGGTTCACATGGAAAGAAGATTGATTTCAATGATCAGGTTTTTCTCACGGAGGGTTTTTTTTTTCTTTTTATTATTATTACACACTCAAGTAATTTATTCTCTTCTTCACGGGTTAGTGTCATTCAGTGATTCGTATGGCAATTCATTACCTGGCCTCTGCCATTGGACCTGAAAGAAGTTCGTCCTTAATTTTATGCATTGAAAGAGATATGTCGGAGCATGGGCACCTCAGGCCTCATATTAGTTCAATTCCCATTTGGAAATTATGTACCTGGTAACTAGGAGAAACATGTGTGTGTATTGTCTTGAAGGCATTTACACCACTAGCACCTGACTTTTTGGTTTTCATTACAATCTATTATTTTCCTGGTGGCCTTGGATTGAGGCTAGTCTTCCCTCGTTTTTGCTCACTAAATGTGAGATATACTTTGTTCCTTATTACCTAGGGTTTGCGTAGGTTGCAATTTCTTGACTACCTATTGCTTTTGAGAGCTTCTTGAAATTGTATGATAAAAGTATTACTTTTTACTATTTGAATAAATCTATATATACATGTTCAAATATGCTCTGTGTCACTTTACTTTGCTACCCCCATTTTTTTCTTCGACAACTTGTCCCTTGAATAGTTTATGCATCTCGTACCAGTCTAAAAAAATTATAGAGGAAGAACATCTGTCCACATTGCTGGTGTACATGTTCATTTCTGTCTTGCTATATTCATATATGATGTCATTGCTAAATCTGTGCACCAATTAATGTTGTTTCATGTTACATTTTTAATATTCGAAGTTTCTATTCCAGGTTCAAGTATTCCGGAGACAGCTTGAACTCGCAAAAGAGTTGAATAGACCAGTATCTGTCCATTGTGTTCATGCTTTTGGTGATCTTCTTGAGATAATGAAGTACGGTACTATATTTTATTTCTGTTCCACTGAAAGGTATTATCCAGATTATTGATAGTATATGGCTGGAGCTTTCTTTTTGATGTAATCTATGCAGCGTGGAGTGATTATCTCGAATCATAAATAGTATTCAGAATACAAATAGGAACACCTATCTTACGAATGTCAGTTTTAAAAATTGAGGTCTTGATGCCTGTAAGGTGCTATGATTAAATTGTAGGTTGGCATGGACAAGATGGATTGCTTTTTTTCCATGTTTAATCAAAATGAAAAGTTCTTTGATGTCATCACCTTTGCTTCAAGGAGCTGTTATGCATCTCAATTGCCATACTTGTTCGTTGACTTGGATAAAGATTCTCTGAACCTGTCGTACATTGTCTCAACTTTTATTTCTTCTTGCTCATGGCTTATGCCGTGTCTAATTTGTAATGATGTGAAGCCATTAGTATTTGTTTCTTAATGCCATTGTAGTATTGCAATTTTTAATTACATGCTGGATCTTCAGGAGTACAGGACCTTTCCCAGCTGGTGTCATTCTCCATTCTTTCCTGGGTTCTGCTGAGATGGTTCCTGAGTTTGCCAAGCTTGGTGCTTACTTTTCGTTTTCTGGTTTTCTCATGTCCATGAAAAAAGAGAAGGCAACAAAAATGCTGAAAGCGGTTAGTTAATCAATTGCATTTTGTGTTTTACATATTAGAAAAATTCAAAGTCTTAACTCCAACCTTTTGCAGGTATCTTCTGATAGGATTTTGTTGGAAACAGATGCACCTGATGCCCTGCCTAATGGAAAGTTTGGTTCCCTTTTTCTGGTTGATGGAGGTATTTTTCATCCTGAAGGAGAAAATTCTTCTTCAAATGCTGACAGTCTCCATGATGGTGATTCCCATCCTTCAAAAGATGCATCGGCATTGCCAAGAGAAACACCTAATCATCCTGCAAATATACACAATGTATGTCATTTGCTTGTTTCTCCCTTGAACTCGTTATCTGATAATGCATAAAGTAAATAGGGTCCGTCTCTTGCAAGTGCTAATCTCGGAAAGGGCCAGATCACACATAATTCTGAGATTTTGGCTCTCAAAACCACCTGTTCCTGGGCCTTGGTGCATTTCATATCCTTTCAATTTCATTTATTCTCTTTAGACTGGCTCTAAAAACTAAGGAGTTAGAGTAATGGCCTCCTTTAATCAATATATTGGTTTTTTTTTCCCTCTCGTCTCCAACACTTTTAACTTCTCTTATTCAACATAACTTACATTTATGTGCCTGAGACAATGTTAAAAAATGTGTGCTTGGGACCATTATTTGTTAAATGTAAAATGTATTTAGCAAGTTTCCATTACTTGTTCAGGTCTTAAGTTACGTTGCATCCTTGCTGGACATCACCAAACAAGAACTTGCAGAACTGAGCTATGCAAATGCAGTACGGTTGTTCTCTTATGAAGGTTCCAAGTTATTAGAAAAATAGAAAATTTATCGAGAATGTAACGCATTGTACCTGTTTACTTGCAATCTCAGTTCCGGAACAAGCAGGTGTGTCCATAAATGCTGAAAGCCTTCTGCGGTGCACATGAAAATCATGAATGGCAGCATGTGAGGTGGAAAGGAAAAGAGAGCTTTCATTTTCTCTCTTTTTTTCTTCCTTTCTCTTTTCAATATATTAGTGCTAGCCTTCTTATTATTTGCATCTACTAGTCTCGCAGTTGCAGAGTTGTAGCCAACTTCTGATTTTCTCCTTCGGCCTAGATATTTTCTCGGACGATTAATTCCATCGTTTGCAGTTTAACAAATAAAATGGAAGGAACAGTTCCTTCCGATACATCTGAAATAATAGTTCAAGGAATATGGATTTATACTTAAAAACTCCCAGTTCTTGCACATGAGTTCTATGCAATCGGATCGGTGCGTCTATGGAATAAAATGGATTTTTTTTTTAAATAAAAATATACTTGTACATGGTGAAAATAAAATAAACGTTAATGCTAGTAATAATAATAATAAATTGGTTTCATTTTAGATAAGAAAATGAATAGAAAACAAATGGGTGACTACAAAAAAAGAGAAAAAAGAAAATCAGAGCCTGTATTTATGCCATCCTTATTTAAGAAAACAATAAAAAAGAAGTTGGAAAAATAACGGCAAGCTACTTTCTACATGATTTTCTCAACAAATCAAATCGGATAAATTCAAATAACAGAACTGCACTTGTTTAGGGCGAAAATCTTTTTGAGAGCTGAACGTTGAGATTTTTGGTTTGGTTTTTGAAATTTTCTGATGAAACAAGAATACAGCAAAAACCAGTAAAAAAAAAACCCTACAGAAAGGTCTCTAGCTATACTGGTATTTGTAAGATCAGAACTTCCAGCAACAACTACTCCTACCTTTGTCACGCAAAGCAACTCTAATTACGAGTGTCACCAGATGGCCAGTAGAGATGTATCATCTTGGTAATCTTCTCCTTCCTTCGTTGAGTTCTCTCTCTCTTTTGCATTTTCCCCCCTAAATCTTGTGATTATTTTCTAAATTCTGTTTCATTGCCTCTATGCATTTCAGGTTGTCCAAGTCTCCATCCCCATCAGAAGTTCAGCTCCATGTACATGGCATGCCTTTCAGTGTAGACAAAGTAAGCTGATATAACATTAAAAAAAACTGCTTGGTTCTAATGATAAAAATTTCTTCAGCAGAAGTGTAGATTAGATAACCATATAAATCCTTCTTCCATTATCATTTTTTTTTTGGGAACTTTTTTAATATATCTGCGGGTATAATTTACTCTTGTTTAGGATCTTCTGTCAGCAAGATCAGCCAAAATAGCTGCCCTGCTCAAAGAAAACCCCCCAGAAAAGCTGGCTTTTCTTCTCCGAGATATTCCTGCTGATCCAGAAACCTTTGAACTTGTTGCTAGATTCTGCCATGGGTATGAACTGATTTTGTCCACAGAGAATGTAATACCACTCATTTCTCTTGCTTACTACTTGGAGATGACTGAAAGTCACAGCGACAATAATCTGCTGGACAAGACTCTTGCTTTTTTTGAAGATAAAGTCCTTCCTAGCTGGAATGAAACCATCAAGGCTCTTCGGTCCGCGAGCAGTATCATTCAACAAGTACTGCATTCAGGTTTGGTTGATGCATGTTTAGAATCACTCATTTACAAAGCATTGGCCGATCCCCGGCTTCTTGGAGAACCAATCAAGAATTCAACATGCAATGAGGATAGTGAGGATGAGGAGGTCTTTAAACCAAATGCGAGACGAAAACTTTTTTCTCCTGATTGGAAATCAGAGGATTTGACTACACTGTCCCTCCAGTTATATAATCCCCTCATACAAGCAATGAATCAGCATGGAGTCCCACCAGAATATGTGGCAGCATCTCTTTGTCAATATGTAAAGAAGTGGGCCAATTCAGGAGAGAATGAGACAATTTACAAGAGGGGAGTGATTGAAGCAGTGGAAAGGCTTCTGCCTCCTGAAAAAGGAATTCTTCCTTGCACGTTGTTGTTTGAAATGCTCAGGCTTGCGATTTGTCTGGAATGCAGCAATGATTGTAGAAGTGGTTTTGAGATTAGGATCGGGAAGCAATTAGACCAGGCAGAAGTGAAAGACCTCTTAATACCGTCTCAAGGTTATTCCAAGGAAATCCAATATGATATTGAGTGTGTGAGGAGGATTTTGAAACATTTCTATGCCAACTACAGCAGCACTGATGTTTCTGGTATAATCTCGGTGGCAGAACTCATTGAAGAATTTTTGATGGAGGTTGCGAGTGACATAGATTTGAGGATAGACACGTTTGTTTCTTTAGCTGAGATGTCATTGGCAGCATCATTAGGAACACAGAGAAATTCCGATGGAATATACAGGGCCATCAACATTTACCTGGACAAGCATAGATATTTGACAGAGCTGGAAAGAGAGGAGGTATGTAGGGTGTTAGATTGCCAAAAAATGTCACCTGAAGCCTGTGAACATGCAGCGAAGAACGAAAGGTTGCCAGTTAGGTTTGTGGTGCAGGTGTTGTTTGTGGCGCAGTTGCAGTTGCGAGACACAATCACAAAGGAGGTGCAGGTTTTTGATGATAAATTGAGAAGAGAGGTGGTGGAGGATGAGGAGAATGAAGTGAAGATGGGTTTTGACGAGGAAGAGGTGAGGGTTGAAATGGAGAAAATGAGCATCAAAGTGATGGAGCTCGAGAGAGAGTGCTGCATAATGAGGAAAGAAATAGAACATGGTTGCACCCATCAGAAATCAAAAAAGGGCAAAGTTAGCATGTGGAGAGAAATGAAGAGAAAATTGGGGTGTGTGAGTAGCACTCATGATTGTAACTGCCAAGTCAAGAAGAAGAAGAAGAAATACTGAGTTTCAGGCTTGGATTTGAAACTGGTATGGCTTCTCTCAACAGTTTGCTTCTTCTAGGGAACTGTTTATGGCTACTGTGATGCAATATGTGCTGGAAATGGAAAGGCCTATATATCTGTTTGTTTTAATCTGCAGTCTTGTGATTCCTGTAGTTCAGATTGCCTTGATTATTTTTATTTTTGTATGCTGGATTTGTTAAACTCACAACCCTTGCTTTATTTTGCTTATCAAAAAAACAAAAAGTGCAGCCTTTACAATCGATTTGCTTGCTCGCGACTACATGTTCATCCACAAATCAGTAAGAAATTGACATTAAAAGAAAAAAAAAACTTGGTAATGTCTTTGGTCTCAATGTTTTTGCTTTAGGCTTCTAAATACTAGTTTTCATGCGTGATTTTGTTTTTGTTTTTTTTTAGAGTTACAAAGAACCAGACCAGCACTTGCTTTGGTGCATCAAAGTTGAATGAACAATAATTACAAAGTAAACAAGTTCAGAGCATCAAATAGAATCTCATTGAATAAAATCACAGCTTCATACATTGAACGTAAATAAGAAAACTTCAAACAACCTGGGATTATTGAATACATCCATTTGCAAGCCATGCATGTGTATACAAGTTCAATTATTATCACAAACCAAGCAAGAAAATAGCTTTTGAACGAAGGATTTGGATGCTCTGTGTGTTGTTGCTGGCTTTTCTAAGCATATGATCTCAGAGTCATCCACTCCATTTTTCTTTGCCTTGTCACATTCATCACAAAACCTCTTGAATGCTTTCTCAACATACTTTGCGCCATCCGATACATTCAAGCCATCCACAAGTTGCTGAGGATAAATATCCTTCTTAAGATCTCCATTCAATACAGCTGCCATTTCCACCAGTTCTTCTTGGAATTCACTAAGTTTTGCATCTTCTTTTGCAGCACCCTCACGCAATTTCACAGGTTCAACCAACGTAACTGCAAAATGCATATGTAACTTAAGCCTTTAAAGTTTTAATAAAGAAATACATCATGTAAATAATGTTCAATTTACCTGGACAATCCACTCTCGGACTAGTTCTAGTCAAAATGCCCTCAAAAGTGCCTGCCCAAGCATCGCGCTTGGTTAGGAACTCTTTCAGATTAAAGATCTTCTTAACAGTTGCTGCAATGGAGGAATGCTCAAACTCTGATGTAGGATATGGTCCCGAAGGCGCATGTAACACTGCAGTTTCAAGTCACCAATCAACATATACATCAGAACATGTTTAACAGAGAGATAAAGTAATTTACTTGGTAAATAAATTATACGTAGGAGACAAACTTAATCAATTTGAACTTGGAAAAGGCATAAATAGAAAAGAAGTTATGAACATGCCTGTTCCAGGCTCAATCCAGGGAGATATAAGAAATGCAGGAACTCTAACGCCAAGACGATCAAACTTGAAGTTATATGGCGCAGGACCAACAATGTCGTCAGGGCTAGGGACACCAGTTACAGGAGTTGGAACGTGATCATAGAAACCACCATGTTCATCATATATGATTATAAATAAGATTTCATTCCATTGAGGACTAGCTCGTAGTGCCTCGTATACTTTTTTCACGAATTTCTGACCTTCTGAGACATCATGAGATGGGTGATCGTCATTTGCAGGTATCGATAAAAGATCAAAAAATCTCTGTTCGATGACAACATAGTTTGGTAGCTTCCCTTCTTCACAGTGCTTCTTAAAGTGCAGATCAAACTGGTGAAACTTTGTCAGGTATTTCAACTTTCGAAGGTTCCTGTTAACAATGAGATTTTTCACTTGTCAAAAAAAATTTAATTATGGTAGATGCACAAAATCTTAACTAAAAAAAACAACCAGTTAATTACACGCTATTTTAGTATCTGTTTGCTCCAAGGTGGGGTGGGTTTTTTTTTTTAAAAAAAGCTCCATCTTCAAACTTTTTTGATTAAATATCTTGTGTTTCTAATCATCTTTACAACTAAAACAATACTACAAGAGTTGCGGTATAAATTATTTTTAAAGTAGCTTTGGCTAGAAAATAAATCAAAAAAATAATTATTTTATTTTACTTAATTGTTTTTATATATTTTTCAATTATTTTGACGCGTTGATATCAAGTATAATTTTTTAAAATAAAAATAAATTATTTAACACATTAAAAGCTGCTTTAAAAAAATCACTCTTTTTTTTTTTCACATGGTACTGCATAGAATCCTGATTGTTTATCATTTTATATTTAATTATAATCAGGAATTCATACCTAATAATTGGGGGAAATCAATAATGACGATTGAGGCTTAGTGCCTTTAACGGGACAGCTATTCAAGAAATTAAATAATTAGAAATAGCTAAAAGTCCAAGCAAAATAGTTTATTTTTAATTTTTATTTGAAAATTGGGTTTGGTATGCCAACTTCTCAATGTGGCAATATTAAAACGTTGATTCCATTGTGGGTTTGGTTTCCAACTAATTGTTATAGAAAATAACTAATTTAATAAATATAATATCTTAATTCCAACTCAAACGAGAAAAAGAAAAGTGTAATACTAATTAGCCTCCTAGATTTTAAATATTATTAACATTCAGTTCCTAAAGTTTAAAATCCTGTAATGAAGTTTGCTTTAAACCTTGTTAATTTGCTAGAATGTTGGTTTTTTAAGAAGAATGGTTTCTATATAAAATAATTTTTTGAAAAATAAATTATTTTTCGATATTTGATAATGTCATGAAAAATAAATTGAAAAACACATTTTAATGTTTCACCATTTCATAGAAAATAACTTATTAATATTTGTTTTTAAATTTATTAAAAGAATGAGAACAAATCTGATATTTGATATGTAAAATGATGATGAAATTAAAAAATAAATTTAATTTTATAAATTATTTTAAATATAATAAATAACAATCAAAAGAATGTTAACTAGATTTGATAAATAAAAAATTTCAATTAAAAAAGGATAAGAAAAAAAAATAAAAATAAAAAGAATGAGAACCAAAGTTAATATAAAAATCAGATTCTTATTGGATGAAATTGAAATTTTTTTTTATAAAAATCCGAAACAAAATATATAGCAAACAAAAGATTGAGAACCAAGTTTTTCTCGAAACCAAACTAAAATTTTCTTTGACCGAAAATTATTTTTCATTTATCAACTTTTATAGTTTTCAGAAAATTATTTTTCATGAAACAAACCGGCTTTAATTTCATCGATCCATTACATTATTTTTTAGAATCTAAACTGCAATGCATACACTCTATTATTAAGTTTGAACAGTGCAATAAATATCTCATATTAAATTCGACACATTTCTAGTAGATTTGCAACCATATTTTCTTAAATTTTGAATTGTTTTTGCTTAAAATAAATATATTTTTTTATGTTTTTGGATCATTTTGATGTGCTGATATAAAAAATAATTTTTAAAAAATAAAAAAACTTTATTTTGATGCATTTGTAAGCGAAAAACACTTTGAACCGCCACCGCTACTAAAATCTCAAACACACACTAAATTAAAGACGGAGTTGATATCTGATTTCAAGTTGGGAACTAATTTGTTGTTAATGCAAGAATAATATTGAAGATGTTTTTTTAGTCATCAATCAATGTTTGAAGTGATGATCCATCTCAAGATATGTATTTAAAAATACCGTAACAGTTATTTTTAAAGTGTTTCTATTTAAACATAAATTAAAATAATATATATATATATATATATATTTTTTTTTTCACATCACATTAAATCAAAACAATCTAAAAATATAAAAAATATTACTTTAAAAAAATTAAAAAAATAAAAAAATTTTAAAATAAAAAAACAAACAAATTTTTTCATCCAATGGATGTCCTTCTCTTGTTGATCTGATGTGTCACAACAAGCCATCATAGTGTTTGAAGAAATTAACTCGCATATGCCGAAACTACTGCTGCTGTCGGCCGAGTATAATTATTGGCTAACTTTATGAATACAAGACGAGCCAAAACCAGTGAGAAAAGGTTAACATTATGAATGACTGGCGAAACCATTGAAAAAAAAAAACAATCGTGAAATAAACAACAACACTAATAATTAAAATATAGCCACCTACATAATTTTATATATATCTCAAACAAAGAAAAAGAAGAGGAAAGAGATAAATATTAGAGAAAATCTTATCGTATGAAGAAACTTAAATTATATAATTTAGAGGGTTACCTGTAAAAGAGAGTAGCTGGGGGATACTGATAATAAATCCCAAAAGTAAAACCAGACTCATCCAGGGACTCAAATATGGTCTTTTGAGGGTAACCTTCAATCAGCAACTGCCTGTTGTTGCTAGTAGCTCCATGAGACGTCGCAGAATGCACATAAAGCCTGTTGGGTTGTGTTGATGCAGGAACGGAAGCAAACCAACGGTCACAAATAGCAAAATTCTCGGCCAACTCCTTGTAGACTGGAACTGCGTCCGGTTTGAAACCATTCATGACAGTCTGAGCCATGCCCTTCTGCAATCTCTCTGCATTCTGTGCAAAACCATTCATTTTTGGAGGCGGTTTGTTGTCATCAGAGAGTGAGGCTTCGGTCCATGGAACCCCGAAAACTTGTTCGTAAATGTCTTGGATCGAGTGGCCAGGGTCAGGGTCAACGTAGGCAGCTTGGTCACCAAAGAATACGAGAGTTGAGTTTGAGTCGGAGCTGGAGATGGGGTTAGATTCAGAACCCGTGGCTCCATTGATTTCTGGGTTTATAGTCTTTAGCCACCCTAACATGTGGTCAAATGAACGGTTTTCTTGGACCAGAACCACCACCGTTTTGATGGGGGAAGGTGTGGCAGTGCTGCTACTAGAGCTCTGATCAGCTACCATTTTTTCGCTTTTTTGGAAGAGGGATTTGGGTTTGGTAATGGTGTTCTGAGATGGCTATGATTTATGGAAGTCTATTTGAAATTTTTTCAGTATAGTTAGTGCTTTGATCGGAGAAGAAATCACTTGGAAAGCTGGTGATAAGAGATCACTCAAATATTTAAACTTGAAATAATTAATCTTTGTAACAGGGTGGCAATTCGTGCTTTTGTACTATGCACGTTGGACAGGAGTTGTTTTACGCTGTCATCGTTTATTAGCTAACAAAATAAAATATTAAATTTACTCCCAACCAAATATTTAATTCAGATGATTGAAAGGAAAAAGATAAACGTTTTATGATCGATATAGAGCTATAAATTAAATGAGGCAAAATCTCCTCTAATTTGCTCTTGTCATAAATGCAAGCAAGGTTTTATTTTTATTTTTTTTCAAAAAAAACCTCCATCGTGATTATATTCTATAATTGCTTATAATAAAGTGACTAAATATGACGTAAGAATATGTATGTAGAGCTGGTAGTCATGATAGCTTACCGTGATGAGCAACTAGTTGCTCATAAACCTAACCTTATATTTTTGAGATACACAAGTAGATGAAAATGACCTAAAGTGTGAAGTAATGGCCCATCGCTTGGTCCTTGCAAAGAAAAAAATAAAACAGCACGAAGTTGACACGAAAGAGATGAAGAAGCTTTGATCTGATTTTGAACGGAAAATATGCTAACGGATAAAAGCAGATGCTATGCGTGAGAAAGAAGTTTTTGTTTTAATATAAGAAGTGGAAGCTTGTTTCCTGATTATCTTGCATCGTATGCTGAAGTCAACAAAATCTAATCGTGTTGGTCATCATTTAAAGTAAAAGGTTCGCAGATTTAGTGTTTAGTTGATCTTGTTTTCATGTGCCGGTACTCTCCTGAACGTGAACAATAATTTTACATATAATGTTAAACTTTTCTTCCGTATTAATATGTTCATTATTGAAAGCTTTTTTTTTTTTTTAAGTGTAATTATATTAAAGGGAAAAACTGTCATATGGATATGAGAGTAGCTGGAATATGGTATTTTGGTTCTACCTCAACCAACCTAGATCAGATAAGATCAAAGGTTACCTCACTAACAATATGATAAGGATGATAGACCTGGTGAAAAACTTGATTATTCCTTTCATACCAGATAAAATAAACCATGACTGAGAGGACTAATCGAGCAAGTAAATACAAGAACTCTTTTTGCTTATAGTGCATGTATGTTCCACTGAAGTAAAGTTCACCATGTCATAAAAGGCCAATTTATAAGAGTTCGACTCATGGTAGCCCCTCAAACCAAAGTAGAGAAAGAATACTGAAAAAACAGATGGTCATGTAACACCTCACCCCACTAGTAAGATATTGTCCGCTTTGACCCACGAGCCTCATGTCTTTGTTCTTGGTAGCTACGTATAACCCCAAAACACATCTTACTAGTCAAGATGAGCATGCTTATATAAGGCCCTCCTTCAAATCCTCATCCGCTGATGTGAGATATTACAGTTGTGTGTCTCAACATGTGAGCCATAAAGGATACATACTAAGGAGCTGATGATCTAGTAAGCATGGAGTCTGTTGATGGTATGTAGGTGACCCATAGAAGCAAGTCATATGATAAAAGATTGTCTCGGGATATGACCTAGAAATAAGAGGAGGTGATGCATAAAATTTATGGGTCTCATGTCTCTAAGTACCTCCCATAGTGAACCAATAGAAAATCTCCTTAATGGATGACCTTTCCAGATATAGTGATTTGGCAGTGCAATCCTGGGATGGAAATAAACAGAGTCCTAGATAGATTGAAGCTCTTGAATACCCGAGGGAAAGGACCAATTGTCTTCTTTAATGATGTCTAAAACTTTGGCATCCCATAGAAGCTAAATCGAGGATAGTATCCTGAAGAGCAAAAGGTCATAGAATCGTTGACCATCCAACAACCAATAGTCTAACCACAAGGAAGAAGTAGCCCCATCTCCAATGCATGGAAAAAATCTCTCTCTAAACTAATCTCTATTGAGTAGGATCTTCATCTAGGACTAAGAGGAAATTGAAGGAGGCTTGACATGCCAGAAATATCTACCCTAGAATAAGACATTATGAACCCATCTTGACCAAACTGATGATCTCTTTGAAAGTGGTTTTAGACGTGTTTGAGAATAATTGCTTTATTTCAAGTCCCAATCCTCTTTATCCTTAAATCTCACTCCTTAAGAGGATAACAAACTAAAGCTCAGGCTACCTTAGCCCCTAAATAGGAGATAGAACAACATTTCTAGAGAAAGATAACTATAATACTCTCAATCTTCTTGATAACAGAGCAAGGAAGAATAAACATGGAACACCAATATAATTGGATGAAAAAGAGAACGAATTTGATCAATTGAAGGCATCAAACATAAGTAAAAGAAGCTGAAGTCCACAACTTAATCCTCGAGAGATTCCAATCCACCAAAGGCATACAATTACTGTGAGTTAGTCTAGTAGAGATTAACAGCACTCCTAGATACTTGACCAGCAAAGAGACCATCTTGAAACCCCAAAGAGTCTGCAAAGAGGCCTGACACTCATCATCGACTCCTGACAAGAAAATATGGCTTTTATCTAGATTTGTAACAAGTTTATAAACCCATCAAAATCATTTTAAACCTTCATAATAATCATGACATAGTCCATATCTACCTGACAGATAATTATAAGGTCATTTGCAAAACCTAAATGAGTAATGACATTCTAGTGACACCGCTAGTGGTACTGAAACCTCGGGTTCTGTGAAGCCTCTCTAAGTATACCTTCTAAACCTTTCATGGCAACAAAAAGGGGATAAAGGGTCACATTGTTGAAGGCCCCTAAAAGATGGGAAGAAGTCATGACATTCCTCATTCATGGCAACTGAGAAATTAGTTGTAGACATGCATATCTCAATCCATCTAACCAAGATGTTAGACGCTCCAATAGCCATTAGCCCTGTTAGGTTAAACTCCCAAGTAACTATATCGAAAGCTTTCCTAATGACTATTTTTAAAGCACATCTAGGCATAAGAATAACTAAGTGATAATTATACATAAGCTTCTGATTCAACAAGATAACATCTGATATTTGCTTACTCGGAACAAAGGCAATCTGAGCAGGATAAATAACATCTAGAAAACCCCCTTTAATATACTCATAATGACTCTAGATATGCATTTGTAAATCACGTTACAACATAAGATATGTTTAAAGTCATTTATAGTGGTGAAAGTCTTAATCTTAGAAATCAGAGCAATTTAGTAGCATTAACACATCTAAAAAGAGTAGAGGAATCAAGGAAGTACCTCACATGAGTAATGGAGTCCCTACTAATAATGTCCTAACTTCTTTTAAAGAACAAAGAAGTATAACCATCTGGATCAGGAGCCGTATCATTCGGGATAAAGAATAAGGCTTTCTTGATCTCATCATATGTAATGTATAACTCTAAAGTAAGCACAATGTCAGGAGAAATCCTACTAGAGAAGTATTGAGAATTATCCTCTGAAGTAGTGGCCATGTGTGTAGAAAGTAGCCCGCGGATGTAATGGGTTGCCAATTAACCCAGACCTTAATGATTTTGAACCTGAGACCCTATTTCATCAGTCAACCAGTGGATTTTATCCCTGACTTGTTTATGTAGCAGTGATCGGTGAAAGAACTTGGTGTTTTTATCCCCCAAGTTTATCCACCGAATTCAAGATCTCTATTTATAAAAGCTTTATTATCCTTATGCAGCTGTAAGAACTCCCTAACTAGCTCTCTCTCAGCCCTATAATACTCTTTAGAGTGTTAAGAGCCATAAAAAAGTATCTATGTTACAACCCAATTATACTTTACCTCAACCACTTAGCTAAAGATATAGCTAGTATGTTGTGATGCAAATACTTCAGCTTTAGAAACCTAGTCTTTTGGTAAGCATGTACATAGGGTTACCATCCACTAGAATATGCCAAGTGTCTGCAACTATACCCAGAAACCATCTATGTCAACCCATAGATTCAATAACATTAAATAAATATTATATACCATTGGGTCCCAACCAACAAGAATACAACAATTAACTGTATCTGAGATATTAAATAAAAATTGCTATAATGAAGGATTTATAGTTGTTTCCACCCCCCCTCATCCTGTTAGAAGTAATCTTAGTCTCAAGGAGACCCACAATATTAAGTTTATACTCATTAATCCAATCCTTTACTATTTTATGTTTTTACCAGCCATTAAAACCTAAAATATTCTGATAACCTAATATATATTATAAGATGTGGAGAGACAATAAGAAATAAAATCAACGGTTCTTAGAACCTTTCACCTTCTTCTTCTTACCAGTAGTAGAAGGTGGGTTTGACTGTACTAGTTGAAGCTTATCTTTAGCCATCGTATTCATGCCTAAAGTTGTAGCAGTATCTAGTATATCCATAGTCTCACTATTTCTTAGTAAGTTCAGAGTTTTGCTCTCTACACACTTAGCAACTTTAAGAAAACCAAATTGGTTCTTTTCAAGATGAGTTAGTCCCTATCTAAGTCTTGATCTGACCCAACATCATCATCTAAAACATCTTTTCTGGTTGTTTAGGCAGAAGGTTTAACAATATTGAATCGATCAAATGATTTCTATAGAACTTTTATCGGTCAACTAGTTTCCTAGACAGTAGCTCCTGAGGCTTTTGTCTTGTCCAACTGATCGCTTAGTTCCTGAGATGTTTGAATTGGTCGATCAATTTCTAGAAAGCTGACTGTCTAGGGAGCTGGGTTTATTGTAGCAGCTATATTTAAAGGGGATGTAACCTCCTCAATAATAGTAACTTGGGAGCTACATGTATGCAAAGTATCACCTCCATTTTGGATCTTTAATATATCCTTAATGAAAAAGGTTTGGTACCTCAACCGAAGCCTTGTAAGAGTGTTCAAATACTTTGAAAGTGTTACAAGCTTGTGGCTTCCATTCATACTCAACCATAATTATGATGGGATCCGAAGATAACTTGTATTCCAGCTGGAAACTATGAGCTATAGGCAATGAGACATCCAGTTCAATACAAATTTGGGCATAATCAAGCTTGGTGTTGTTATGTATTTGTTCATCACAAGCCAAAAGTCTTCCAACCATGATAGCAGCCATTCTTGGGCTCTTTTCATTCCAAAAAGGAAAAGGTAACCCTTGGAGGCAAACCTATGTAGCCATTTTTGAGATTTTATTCTTGTCGAAAACAAAATGAGGGTGTTATGGTTGAAGGATAATGGTCTTTCCCCAAACATCTACGACTTATTTTCAATAATTAAGTGAGCATCATCCTCCATTTTGAAATGGAAAATCAAGAAACCTTGTTATGCCGTCATGACATTCTCATGGCCATAATTCTTCCATTCCTGAAAGACAATAGAGTTGGTTGTATGGTAAGGCATCCTATAACAAAGGAAGAATCCCACCAAACATTTGTTCCATTTCCAAGATAATATCGATCTCTTGTCTAGAAATGAGGCTATCTTAGCTCGGGTTATTGAGTTTGACATTTTCACTCTATCAGCCTATGAGGTGTTAGGAGTGAAGTTGGTGGTGTTAGTGTTCTTTAGTGTCGTAGGAACAATGTGGGTGGTAGGAGGGTTTGATCTTTTTTTTAGGTGGTTTCGATTTATAGGTCGTTTCGATGTTTTGAGGAGGTTGAGGGATGTTTGAGGTGTTGGTGTTATTTAAGTTGGTAGTGTCAAAGGTTTTTTATGGTAGCTATGGTGGTGTTAGTTGTTTGCGATAGTAACCAGTCAACAAGTTTTTGGGTTTGCTAAACCAATTGATCGATTCTTAGATAAATGGTGGCCATGTCTCAAACTTATAGAAAACAATTTAAAAGGTACTTAAAATTTTAGGATATTTAAATTTGATCTCTACCATTCAGAACAAAAAGGATATTTAGGTGAACCTTTTTTTAAAATTGAAGCAGATCTAACGATGAACGAAAGGGAAACAAACTGGATGTTATAGCTGTTTCGAACTTAGTTTTCTAAAAAAAATGCAATGTGATATCTATCAAACAATAATAGGTCAACAAAATCCAAATGATCAGTTTATGGATCATTACTAAGCACACAACTTACTAAAAAAACAAGTCAAATCTAATAGTGGATGATGGTGTTATAGTTCCAACAACCTATTTCTCTCACTAATCTCTTTCCAAAATCTCTTTTTCTAAAGGTTTTTCCCTGATTCAATTGAGTTCTCTCATTAAATATTGAAATCTATTCAGGTACAATTTTGAAGCAAATGAGTTCATAATAAACTATTTTGTTGGAAATTTTTCCTGTTTGATTTTTGCACTTATATGATGTTTGGTACAAAACATTAATTATTACAGGAGTAATTATAATAAAAGAAATTTTAAAGATGTAAAAATTAATTTTTAAAAATATTGGTGTATTTATAAATCAAAAGGTTAATTATTCATGAAAAGAGGGATAAAATAATTAAATTATTAGTAGTGATAAGGTTGTCAATTTGGTTTTAGTTGACATTCTGTTTTTATTTTATTTTATTGGAATGATAAATTTCTATTGCATAGTATTTCGACATTCCATTAAGGAGTCATGTAATAAAATAATAATAATTCAAAATATTAATTCAACATTCATTAGTCCAATTCAAATCTAAGAATAAATTGTTTTCAAATTATATAATAAACACAATGTCAAGACTTTTAAAAAGATTTTAAAATTATGTAATAGACTATAAAATTACTTATCAAATCTAACATTAATTACCCAGATATATGATTAATAACGAGATAACAATAAAGATTAAACGTGTAAATCTCTTGTATTGTTTTGATTAGATTTTGCCCAATATGATGTAGAAGGAAGATATCAACATGAAAAAGAAAGTTGATATTAGCCTTGCTCCCTCTAACTTGTAATCCTCGTATCATCAACTACTTTTAGTGTCTATCAGAAGATATCATACGATCATAAGCATTCTAATAGTTTTGTGCACTAAAGAATGTATGGTTTTTGCATCTTTTTTTTTATGTGTTCCAAATAAACAACAAGGTCGAACTGGAAAGACCTCTTTCAGGTAGAGATATGGATGTCATTTAAGACAAAAACATAAGAAATCATCCTATTGAATATGTAGAATTTATATGTTTTATAGTGTCAAAGAGAGAACAAAACCATTGACAGTGAAGAAACTACAAGACACTATTATTATACCATAACTTTGCTCTTGCCTCTCTTTTATCATTCAGTCTCTTCACTAACCACCTTCCTCTAAAATCATCAATTCCCTCACCTTTCTTCTCCTCAAGTCTCGTAAATCCATCTAAAGCATGAGCATCACCCTCTATGACATTACCTCATCTATCTATATAATCACTAAAAACCACCACCATTATAGAGCCCACTTTGCAGCTTCAATTAGTCAAAAGTGAACATGCCTAGATTATGTTATGTTTGCTTTTGATTACTTTTGTACTTTTATCTGAAATGGAATTAACAAAGTAAACCCGAAACATCTAGGTTGAAATTTGAGTAAGAAATCCAAAATGACCTAAGATCTTGAGTAAGATGAAATTTGGTATGCCTTTTAAATTGGTACAAGATATACCTGATGTAATGAAATTATATTGACAATTTTGATAGTGATTGATGAGAGAGAAGTAAAAATTAATTATTTTTTTTGTATTTTGAGACAAAAAAAGAAAACAAAGTACATGGAGGATAAAATTCTCCTGCCAAAAATAGCAATTTAGAAGGGTAATCATTTTTTTAATTTACTTAAAAAAAATACCAAATAAGAATAAATATTAGAATAAATTACAATAAATTTCTTGAGATATTATATGAAGATTTAACAAAACATCTCTCCACATATAAGAAAATATTACAAAAACCTATATACCTAAAACTACCTTAGTTACCATTTAAAAAGATACTTTAATTAAGAAATAAAATAAATAACAGAAAGAACATATATATAACATGAGTAAAAAATCAATTATTAGCATCAACAAAAAAAAATCAATGTTTATAACAGGATGAAACAAAGAAAATGAACAGAGAAAATTGTTCATAGCTTTAATCCTCTCACTAATTTGGATTTATTTCTTTTATCTATTGATGAAAGAGTTAGCTTGATGTTAATAAAAAAACATAGGTACTAAAGGCTCTCCATAAGAATGTGTGATGGCAAATACAAAAAAACAATAAGCAATATGTATTCAAAGCCAATAAAGGGAGAAAAAAGGGTTATTTTTGAACTAGGTGATTGGATTTGGGTGTATAGTTTTACTCTAACAATCATAATTTTTTTATCTGACTATTGGATCAGGATAAAATTTTACTTGAAGTTTCTAAATGTCTTGTTCTATATTGAGTTAAAATTTAATGGAAATAGGACATTGAGAAGTCTTTGCAATAAGATCGAGAAGTTACTATGCAAGAATTATATTAGTTTCCTAATTGATTTATGATTCTTTTTTCTATTTTATTTAAAACTCTTTTATTATTTTTTCAGCATTATTTAAAATATTTTTACCTATTATAAATATAGTTATTTAGCTTGTATTTAGGCTTTTTTAGGTATACTTTGATTCCAACAATAATTATTGTGTGTGAGAGGTTTTACTCATACTTTTTAGTTCTTCATTGAACTACTCTGACTTATCGAAGAATTAACTAAGTTTTGTAGTATCTTTTATACTTCTCATTCATGTCTCTTTATAGGTATTGGGTGAGGGTTTGATTACTTATATTTTTGGTCTCTTGGTATAGTTTGTTGTTATGTCAAGCTCCTTTCCAAATTTAATCTTAATTTTCTTAGAAATAGTTGATTTGATTGTGAATTTCTAGATCTTTATATCCACGGGGTTTGCGTTAAGCTGTGTTTTCGACATGTATAAATGAGAATGTAAAAGTGTCATATAAAAAAGAGAAAAGACTCAATCAAACTTAATATGGATTAACCTTTCATGAGGGGTGACAAGAGTTGTTAAATGTCTATAATCCATTTGTAGAGAGAGTTTTATCTGATTTTTCCATGAATGGTGTCTGAAACTAAGATAGGGGATTTAACTATTTCCAATACTTTATGTTTCAATTAATAGGATGTTAATCCATCCATTTGAGATCAAAAGTTGAAGTTCATTCATTCAAAAAAGTGGGAAATACCCCTAACACATTATCCATACATTTTGAGAAGATAGTCTAAGACTTTTCTTCATCCAAAAATATAGAAATGGTTCAATAATTTAACTTATACATTTTGAGAGGAAAATTTTAAATTTTTATTCACTTGAAGATGGGTTAATAAACTAAATGGTACATTGGCAAAGCCATATTCCAAAAACTTTTCCATACCAGGCTATTACCTCAATGATGACATCTTTATTATTTGTGCTTTCCTTTTGTAGGAGTTTATCATCTTTATAGACAATATTAGTCGGCGTTGAAATCATCTATTAAAATTATCCTTATCTATTTTTTAGTCTTAAACTCATGTTGTATCTATTCTTAAATATTTTTTTTTTATTTTGATTGTCTTATCACCCATTTCATGTAATTTCATGCACATCAAGCTTGCCCTATGATAGTATAGGAAGACACTCTCGTGGAAGTTTCTAGCTATTACGTGCAAGGATAATTGGCTAACCTAGTGGTCTAAAAAAAATTCTTCATTGCTCGATTAAGAAGCCTTAATAGGCTAAACCGAGGCTTGCAAGGCTGGAAAGCATTTACCAAGATGAAGCCCTATCGGTTTACCAATCACGACCAAGTAGACTATCCATGAGATCTTGGTGGTTTCACTAGTGTTTCCTTAGTTAATGAAAATCAGGACATAACTAATTCCTCAGTGTAGCCTAAAGCATTGTAAGAAAAATATTGTGTAGTGTGTTCATGTGCATGAGTTTATATCCAATCCAGACATAATAGAAAAAAATAAGTACATAAAAAAATATAAAAAACCAAAAAAAATACACAATGGTCAATTAGACAAAAAAAAAAAAGGGTAAAATCCTTGAAAGCACACATCAAAGCATAAAATACATGTTATCATGAAAATCAGGCAAACAAAGCTTAGCCCTAAAATAATCTCTAATGGAGTCACCATTCTATCGTAGAGAACATTGAGGCAAACTAATGGTAAAAATAAAAAATAAGAGTTGCCACCTAGTTTTATAAAAATTAAAAATCCTAACTCATCTTTTCAAGATTTTTAAGTAAGGGGATGGTTAAGTCAAATGAAAGATGAAAATTATCACCTTCAGACATCCTACTTGAAAGTAAACCGCTTCATATTGTATTTCATGATAAAATGTAACCATGATATTTTTAAATCAAAGGTTTGCTTAAACTGATTCATTATTGGAGGTTATAAACTATCGATTCATTATTAAAGGTTATAAACTATTATAATCTAAGGCATTGATTTGGAATTTAGACCCTACAAAAAAATCGAATCCTCACTTTTAGATATAAGTATTAAACTTGAAAGGATGGTGGATGTTCAGTTGGTCTTTGGTCCATTTTCTTTGGTCAATTTTAAAATTAGCCTGAAAACCCTCACTTGCACTCAATGGAACTTGATGTGGTCATGTTGACCCAACTCGAATTTATTCTCAACAAACAAGGTAATATAACTTTAAGATATTTCTAAGCAAGCATTCACAAACATTTAGAAAGAATAAAAAAACAAATCATATGTACAAACAAAGACCAGGACAATATATATATTGGATAGAGGTTTACTATATATGATGGAGGAGTGAATCGAAGGGTATTGTCAAGATACTTTTTAACTCAGTTTCAGTTTTATACGCAACACCAAATAATTTTTTTTTTCAATTTTTCTTTCTTTCTTGATTTTTTTTTTTATTTTCTCCCTCATTTTGTTCTTTTCATACACCAATTTATAATATTTCTCCTTAAATTTCAAGATCCTAGCATTAAGTTCCTTTATTATTATTATTATTATTATTATTATTATTATTATTATTTTAATCTAATTTTGATAATTTTTTTTGAAATTGAAATCTTAGCTTTTTGATTTTGAAACTCAAATTTTAAATCTTTCTTATTTTGAAACTTAAATTTTAAACTTTAATTTAAAATTCTTTTAATAACTCTATAACCTTCTAAACTTTATTTCAGTCCCTCTTCTTTTTATCCCTCTCATTTCACTCTTAATAAAAAAAATTAAAAAAATTCATCCATTTAAATACAACAAGTAAAAGATTTGAGAATTATAAAATGATTGCATATTTGCTGAATTTCATTGAAAATATATCTTTTAGAAATTTTGTATTTTGTTTTCAAAACATATTGAAAATCAATTAATCACAACGCAAGATCATCAAATCCGAAGAGAATCAATTTATTGAACAATTCATGGAACTTTTGCTTTAAATTATAAGGATGAGCAGAAATTGATTAAGATATGGGCAAGGATAGCAACCACCTCTCGCAGCCGACTAGTCATAGAAATATATATACGAGAGAAATGCAAGTTCTATAACTGAAATAAATAACTTTATTTAATTATGATCTTTCCAAGCAACAACTATGGAATTCTTTCAAAAAATAAATAAATGAAATTCAATGGAATAAATAGGTCGCAAGAAGGAATACAATCATAAACGGATTGTGTTAATTATTTAGCTTAACACAAACTTTTCAAAAGTAACACAAACTTTTCAATTCTATATATATATGGTTTACCTACCCCTTCCACCAAATTCATAAATTCTCATAGTATATATTTGCAATATATATATTAATTCTCATATTATAAAATAAAGATTTAAAATAGTAGGGAAGGAAAAAACACTAACATAATATGATAACCAAGAAAGCAACCGAGAATCTCATCAAGAAAAAAACTTTCTCCATGACTTTCTAACCGGTTTCAACCACAATTTTGAGTAGCTTTTTTTGAAAGTGAAATATTAGATTTATAGTTTCAATGCAATATTTGTGTGTGTGTATTAATGAAATATTAAAAATATAATAAATTCTTGAAGAATTTATAGATTTGAATGCTAGACAACTGGAGATATGATATAAGGAAAAAATAACAAATAGATTTTGTCCAAATAGAATTGGACTCATATTTACCAAGTTGAGCCATATTATTGTTTTTAAACAGTGATATTTGAACAAATATATAAACTTATATAAAAGATTGAAATATAATCGTAAATTAATTATACATGGAAATTATACTTAAATTAATAGCATATAAAATATTTATTTGTTGAAACTCTTCAAATATTTTAAATTTGAAGTTTTGATTTTGTCAATGATAAATCTTTTGTTTTTAAGATTTTATTACTCAGTGCAAAAAAACTGTAGCACCTTGCACAACAATTAGGACTTCCTAAAATAATGACGATGGTGATGAGAATAATTGGAAAAATCAAAACCTCCACCTAGCTAGTAATTAAAGGATATTAGAAATTCTAAAAATTAGCATTTGTTCAAAAGATTCAGATAAGGAGTTAATTATACTTAAAAAAAAAAAAAAATGCATCATTTCACATGAAATGTTATATTTTCTAGGTGTTTTCCTCTTAAATTTTTCTTTTTAATTGCTATTAGATTTCTTAATTAACCTATAATTCATTCATGATGTTTAATTAATTTTTTTTATTTTGGTCCCTAAACATAGAAAACTTATCAATTTAAGATATATATGATTTTATTCCTGGGACTTGATTACTCGAGAAAATACGATTTCCATCCCATAGAATATGAAATTAAATGATGTTCATGCCTTGGACTAGGAGACTCATCGAAAAAGGTTCTTTTAAATTCCAAGCTTTAAAATTAATACCAGCATTTGGTCTTGTTAAAAACTCTATTATTTAAGTTATAATCCTGAAAATACCACTATTTTGTATTGATTAAAAAAAATATCGGTCCCTTAAAAAAATAGAGATTCGTTAATTTAAAGTTTTTAGATTCTAGCTTCAAAAATATTGAATGTCAATTTGCTTGCTTACTGGAGAAAATTTTCAGGAAGACAATCCTAATATTCATTTCTAGAGTTAGATGCTCCATGTAATAACAAGTCTTACATGGGACTCTCAGGTTCTCACAGAAATAAAATTCAAAATACAAAGCACATGCAAATGTTTAACGAACAGAATTGTTTTTGGAATTTTAAGAAAAATATCAAACACTTACAAGTTCTTGTCTCAAGCAAATTAGAGAGATTAAAAATCCACGGAATTTTAAATTCTAAACTCAAATGGGAAAATTCACAGAAGGGATATTTGTTTTAGGTTGATATCCAATTCCAAGAACTTCCATCTACTTGTGGCTTCATGACTGTAGAGAAATTGTAAACCTAAAGTTTCCCTTGCTCCTGTTTCTGAGCAGTTGTTATCACATTCAATTACAAGTCTCATTGGCACGAGAGTCTTTCTTATAATACGTTTAGCAAGAAAAAAATCATTCTTAAATCAATCAAATCAAGGCATTGCATGGATAAAAAATTCCAACACTCAGATAGAAACAATTTTACCTTGAATTGAAGACTGTTGTTGCTCTCAAACACACACTCCAATTGTCAAAACTTTTCCCTACCAAAATCAAAATAGACAAAACCTAATCACCTAATATTTCTTGACTTTGCTCTTCCGTCCCCTCTCTTTGTGTCTCTTCCTCTCTACCTATACCTAATATTTCTTGTACCTTGCAGTATCTTGAAGAAACCTTGTATCATTAATTGCTATCTGGATGGTGACAATTTTTCATGATCCTAACTCAACTTATCGTTATGAGAAACATTATAACCATCATTATTATTTGGAATTGGATAACTTGCCCCAGTCTATGATCTTGACCAGTTTACTATTTTGAAAAACTCAAACACAAACCATAACTTGCCCCAGTCCATAATTTTCCTCTAGGCTTCTTGGTTTCCATTTATCTTTTGTTATGGTTGCCTTCATTATGCTATAACCAAGGTTGTCAATTCCGTTCCGTTTCGTCCGGAATGGCCGAAACATTCCATACCAATTCAAAAAACGGAACAAATTTCATCTCATTTTAAATCTCGGTCCGTTCCGGATTTTTCGGCTAAATTCCGCCCGGAACGTTCCAGTTTCATTCCACATGTTCCGTTCCGCTCTTGAAAAGCCATTGAATCAAATTGAACCTTGTTCAATTTAATTAATTAAATCACCCAATTATAAAAAGCTCTTTTTCATTACTATTTTCAATAACAATGATATTAATAATAATATTGAAAATTATTATTACTATTTTCATTAACAATGATATTAATTTTTTAAAATTAGATTTATCACTAATATATATGGTTTATATTCATGTTGTTTTTTTTCATGTTTATACTTTATAGGAATTTAAGCAAAACAATGGATGATTTAGATTCCATTAGCCTTGATAACATTGACCTAACTTTATATTTAAAATATTCGTGTTAAAACATTTTACTTTCATAATATTTTGATATTTTGTTTAAATTGAATTACTTTAAGTTAAAGATCTATTTAATCTTGACTATTTAGAAATATTTTAAAATTTAAAATTATATTTGTTTGGCATTGTATTTGTATTGCATAATTTATAATTAATTTATCTTGAATTTGAATTATGTTTGTTGAATATATATATATATATATATATATATATATATATATATATATATATATATATGAACAGTACAACTTCGAAACGGCATGCCGGAACACTCCGAAACTGAAACATTCCATTCCAATTGAAAAAACGAAACACCTACCAAAACGGAATTGACAACCTTGCTCAGCCATCCTGGCCCGGTCACTGGCCCAAGCTAGTGACCCGGATGGCTGAGGCACGCATGCGTGAACTATTCACGCATGCTATGCACAGTGGGAAGGTAATTAAAATTACCTTCTCACTGTACTTATGCAACTATAAATGAAAGGGAGCGGGAAGCTTACCTGGGCGCAGGAACGAAGATGATGACGAAGGCGTGGTGGCTGGCTGTTCTCCTCTCTTTTTTATTTTCTGGTTTGTTTCTGTTCGTTCACGCCCTGTATAATCTTTGTCTATTATCTCCTTCCCCTCCTCCTGTTTGTTTGTCTCCTCTCTGCTTCTGGGTTTTTTCTTAGAGATGAAGGAACGAAGATGATGATGATGCCAGTTCTCTCTGGTGGTCTTGATTCTGGATCCTTCTTCTTTTTCTGCTATCTTTTAGTTTTGTTGCTGCCTCCGGTTTTTATTTTCTGGTTCTCGCCCCTCCCCTCTATTTTTTTTTGCTTTTTTCTCCTCTGTCCCCCCCCCACGAGGTTGCCTTTACCCGGGTTTTTATAGGGCTGGGAGATCGATCGGCGCTGTAACAGCCGGCAGTAATGGTGTGGGGCGCTCCATTCAATGGAGAAACGTCCCTGCCTTTAATGGCGGAGCCGTTGCAGAAGAAGAAGACGAGCGAACAGTCACCTGCCTAAAACGACTCCGTTTTCCAATTTCAAAGGCTGCTTTCAATTTGGTCCTTGGAATTCTTGTAATTTTGCAATCAAGCCCCTGGTTAAAATTTAATTGGATCCTTGCATTTCTGCGCCATTTTCAAGCTAGTCCTTGGATTTTTATTTTTGCAATTTGGACCCCAATTAACCCTAAACTTTGATATTTCTTCAATTAAGTCCCTGATTTCATTAATTAAATTAATTACAAGCTCAATTAAGTCTCAAAACTTATCAATTCTCCAATTAAGCTCTTGATTTGATTCATAAAACTGATCCAAAGTTTAATTGAATACCAAAATTTCCAATCATGTTGCCCTCAACCCAAATTTTAATTCCTTCTTCAATTATTTCATCATTTTATTTTTTCCATCATCATTTTTTCTTTTTTGTCATCATTTTTTCAGGAAATAAAATAATAATAATTAAAATAAAAGGATAAAAAATTGGGTTATGACAAGCGAATTGGCAATTTTAATAAGTTGTGATCTCATGTAAAGCATAAAACTTATCTCCAAAAAGAATCATGACTTTTTCAATATTCTATTTATTATTATTCATGGTATTAAAAAAATTGCAAAAATTGAAGCAAACAAAAACCTTTAATGCTCGCTAAAAAACCAATGAATTCAAAACACATCAAGAAATAGCTCAAATTTGTTAAAAAATAAAAGCAATTTCATTAACAAAAAAAAAATCCTTTGTCAAAATGATTACCACCTCTTGTTGTTAAAAGTTCATATAACCACCATTCCGAAAAAGGTATCAAAGGGGTTGCAATGTGTGTTTTGATTTATGATCATACATGACTGTATTTTCAAACAGGTTGTGTTTACAATGCAAGTCGAGATATTGTTTTTGTTCAGAATATGAAACAATTAATGTTATGAACAAAGCCTATAGTTCAGCGTGGTGTTATAGCCAAGGTTGTCAATTCCGTTTTGGTAGGTGTTTCATTTTTTCAATTGGAATGAAATGTTTCAGTTTCGGAGTGTTTCAGCGTGCCGTTTCGGAGTTGTACTGTTCACACACACACACACACACACACACACACACACACACACACACACACACATATATATATATGCAACAAACATAATTCAAATTCAAGATAAATTAATTATAAATTATGCAATACAAATACAATGCAGCTTACCTCAGGTAGGGTGCGTTAGGGGTGCTAATACCTTCTCTAGCCACAACCAGTCCCGTACCATAGAATCTATGTTGAACAGTTAGGGTTTCTAGTGATTATAATACTAGGTGGCGACTCCTGAAACAAGACTTTTTCCCCTAAAAGAACAAGATGTCAGAAATATGTTCTTTCCTTGTAAAAATTTTAAGGCCGCTGCGATATCGGGTGCGACAGAATGACGACTCCACAGGAAACTTTAGGATTAAGCTTTGCCTTTTGTCTTATTATTGTTATTTTGTTTGTTGTGTTTATTTGTTTATTTTTCTTGCATTTATTGCTTTAACATGCATCCTTGTTTATGTTGTCATGCATCACTTTAAGAGCACACATTTTACAATCTAGGATAAGTGGGAAAGTAACAGTACCCCAACGGCTTTATTTGAGATCACAACTTATTAAAATTGCCAACTCGCTTTTAATTATAAAGAGCTTTTTGAGGCATGTAATGTAAATTATGGTTTTGAGCTATAAAAGAAAGATTTGGAGACTCAAAAGGTGTTTGAAAGGGTTCTTTTTAGAAACAATTTTAGGCTTAAAAGGGGACACCAACGGATACACTTTATTATAAATATGAAAGTTGGTGAACACATAAAGCCTTTCCTCATTCAAACATAATTTATTTGAGTTGTTAAGTACTGATCTTATCCGTTGTAATTTGTTCAGACTTAGTAGAGAGTTGCTTATTGCGAATCCATGACTTATGATTTTACTATGCACCATTATTCTTAATGTAAAAATAAAATGTGTGATGCATGATTCAAACAAAGAATTTGTCATTTATTTATTTTGTTTTAGGTTTGCTTGGCTTAGATAAATTAAAATTACCATAGAAAGGAGTTATTGTCATGTTTCTAGTTACAACAATTCACTAAGCATTTTCATAGCTCTTTTACCATCCCTTTTTTAAAATGTTGAACTAGGATGTTAAATTTTGTTTTTAAAAGACATCAAGTTGTTTCCTGAAATCAAAACACAATTAAATTTTCATTAAGGAAACACGACACAAATATTCAACGAGGAGCTTTTCACACAACTAAACCATTTGCCAACGAGATCATGCCATATGTTTTAGTTGAGAGGATTTATTTGTGATTTTTGTGGATATAAACAACAGATAGAAAATAGACAATGACAAAGACAATGCAAAGAGATTTTAGCCTGAATCTCACTAGATTGATCTTGGTGAAAATTATATATTTATACATAATACTTCTTTATGGAATTAGAACATACAGTCCTAGATCAACTCCATCCATTCTTGATAATATAAGTTTTCCTTTTTAAAAAAGCCTTATTTACTACATTCAACCTCATGATTAGGTTCTCACTTGCTCTGATCTTCGCCTAGTATTGGTAAAATCTTTTCCAACACCAAGTCTCCATTTCTGAACTCCCTAGGGTAAACTTTCTTGTCGTAAGCTCTACCATCCTTCTTTTACTGTAGGGTAAACTAATCTTTTTCATGGTTGCTAATCATATTTAATAGTTCATATTGTATATTATCCTATTCTGATTGTTCTAACTCTAACTTTATCAAGACCCTTAAAGAAAAGATTCTCACTTTTAAAGATATTATCATTTTCATCCCATAAACCAGGAAGTATGGTGTGGACCCTGTGGAAGTTTTTACTATAGTTTGATATTTATGAAGAGCATAGGAAAGCATTTCATACCAATCATTATATGTGACAACCATATTTTGTATGATCTTCTTGATATTTTTATTAGCGGTTTACACGACACCATTCATTTTTTGTCTATATGGGGATGAGTTCAGATACTTGGTCTTCTATTTTTTTTTTCATAACTCTGTAACCATCTTTCCATTAAAGTTTTGGGTATTATCTATTATTATTGTCTTGGGTGAGCTGTATCGATAAATTAGATCTCTCTCAATGAACCACTTGACTACTTTTGAGTTACATGCATGTAAAAACATGTTTCCATTCACTTTGTGAAATAATCTATTGCCACCAAAATAAAATAATGTCCATTATTTTCTTTTAGATTTACTGGTCCAATGACATCGACATAGAAAATGGACATAGTGATACCATATTGAAAAGAGGTATAGGAGGTGCATTTATCTTGTCCCCATGTACTTGGGACTTATGAAACTTTCAATCATACTCAATACAATTCCTCTCTATAGGCATCTAAAAATAACTTGATCGTTATATTTGTCTGGCAATCAAACGTCCATTGACATGAGTAACATAAATCCTTTTATGAACTTCTTACAAAGCCTTCTTGGTTTCATTAGCTTCTAGGAATCTTATAAAGGTACCTTAAAATTCTCTTTTGTAAAAAATCTCTTCATCCAAGTAGTAATTCATTACCATTATTTTAAATGTATTTTAATCTACTTTAGATGCCTCTTTTGGATATTCTCATCATTTGATAAATTGCTTAATATCCTATTACCAAGGCTTTCCATCTATCTCTGTATCCACTGAAAAGTAATGAGTTTGGGAACTTTTAACCTTAATACAAATAGGTTGCATTGTAACCCTATAATTAATCATAACCATAGATGCTAGTGTTGCTAAAGCATTATTAAACTTATTTTCTATCTCTACCCAAATGTGTAAATTCAATTTCTTTAAATTCATTTGTGAGTTTGGTCAAATACTCTTGATATGGTCTCAATATTTTATCTTTAGTCTACTATTCTCCTTTCACTTGTTAAATTACCAGCATTGAATCTTCATACACATTTAGTTTTTTAACACGCATTTCCAATGCAACTTCTAGGCCACGAATGCATGCTTCATACTTTGAAACATTATTAGTGTAGTAAAATTATAATTGGATGGAGATAGGGTATTGTCAACCACTTTAAAAAACTATAATTATTTGTATACTATTTTCATAAACATTTACAATACCATAAAAAAAACATGGTCCACCACTCATTTTCATCATCATTTTCCTTTACCTCTATTACCATAACCTCGTCATCCAAGAAATAAAAATTTAGTGGCTTGTAGTTGTCAATTGCATTATCTGCTAGATTATCTATGATTGTGCCTTCACTACCTTCCTCATCATATAAATAATGTTATATTTAGATACTATGACTTGTCATCTTGCTATTCGGCTCGATAGGTAAGGTTTTTCAAAGATCTACTTCTATGGATCCATTTTTAAGATTAACCATGTGGTATAATAAAGCATATATTGTTAGAGTTGTCTAACATTCCATACAAAACTATAACACAACTTCTCTAACAAGTTATAATGAGACTCACAATCAGTAAACTTCTTAGTGAAATAGTATATTGCTTGCTCTTTTATGCATAGATCATCATGTTGATCCAACATGTCTCATAGAAACTTTTATAATTGTTAGGTATAAAATTAAAGGTCTCTCCAATACCGGTGGGACTAACAATGGTGGATTCTATAAATATTGCTTGATCCTATCAAAAGCCTTTTGATAGTCTTCATCCCACTTTTCTAGATTTTTTTCCTTAGTGGACAAAAGATGGGTTTATAAGTGACAGTTAACTAGGAAATGAATCTAGCTATATAATTCAATCTTCCTAAGAAACTTCTAACTTGTTTCTTTTTTTTCGATTTCAACATTTCTTGAATGGTCTTAACCTTTTTCTTACAACAAAACCCAATAGCTTCCCCGACCTAACATCGAAAGTGCATTTTGCCAGGTTCAATTTCAACTAGTACTTATGTAGTCTTTCAAATTGCTTTTTCAAGATTTGGACATAATCCTCTTCTTCCTTTGACATGTCAATCATGTCATCCACATACATCTTAACTTATTTGTGTATTATATCATGAAACAACATGACCATTGTTATTTGATAAGTTTCCCCAGTATTCTTCATACCATAGGTCATGGCCTTATAATAGTATGTTATCCAGGACATAATGAAAATAGTTTCTCCTTATCCTTTTTTGTCATTTTAATTTGATTATATCAAGAAAACCTATCCATAAAATAATAAATGGCATATTTGGCAACATTATCAACCAATATATCAATGTGGGGCAAGGAAAAATCATCTTTGGGGCTTGCCCGATTTAAATCTCTGAAATCTACTAATATTCAAACCTTTATATCCTTCTTTGAAACTACTATAATATTGAAAACCCACTAAAGGTACTTGGTGACTTCTAGGAACCCTTCCTAAAATTGTTTTTAGACTTTCTCTTTGATTTTGATTAAGAGGTCAAGCCTCATCTTTTTTAACTTTTTCTTTACTAAGTCACATCCATTAATTAACGAAAGCTTATGCACTACAATGTTTATATTCAGGCAAGACATATTAATATAAGACCATGTAAATATATCCACATATTCTTTTAATATCTTGATAAGATTATTTTTATATTTTTTCAAAATTAAAGTTTCAATCTTCAACTCTCTTGGATTTTTATCACCTCCTACATTAATTATTTTCATCTTTTCTTGATTTGGTTCAATTATGTGTTTCGAACATTCTTCTAGCCTACTAAATTCATCAACATCACTTTTCTCCCACTCTTCTTCATCCATTGCAATTATATTTTCTCTAAAATTAGGCTAATTAATCTCAATACAATGATTTTAGGCTATTATTGATGTCTCACTTTCAAGATTCTTAAGAATACAATTTGATAGGAATATACATGATCTGATTAACTAAAAAAAATAGATAGATAGGGCTCATTAAAAAAGTGATGTTCCTTTCTAGTATGTTGAGCCATGATTATTGAGAAGGTTAAAGCAAAACAATTACTTTGGGACTACTATTAGGATCTTTTAGGCTTTTCAGTTGTTAAGTTCTTCTTTAACACATTTTCAAATTAGCTTTTTGACTAATAGAGCTTCCTCTAAAGTATTCACAGATAACTAAGGCAATACCATAACCTAAGAGTTATCCTTTTCTATTATAGAGTGATCAGTATAACCCTTGATCTCTTTTAGATGATGAATGAAGAACTATAAGCATATATGTATGTGTATAGGATTAATGCCCCGATACCAAGAAGACAACTTCATGTCTTATTCAACTTCTTCATCTTATCTCCTAGATGTATCACACATGCTAAAGAGGAAAAATCTTATAGATAGGTAGAATAACAATTTATTCCTCGTTTGGGTCTCATCCTTCAATAAGAACCATTCTTTTCTCGTATATTTTCTCTTTAGCTTTTTGGTAGTCTTTTCTCTTTCATTTAAAGCTAAAAAAAAATGATTACCACCTTTCAAGTAATTAACCCACTTTATCATCCCTATACTTAGGTCATATTTCACTAGTAGCCTGCATTTCAACAGATATCGTGTTGTCATTATTGCAGTTTCAGGGATTTTGAGTTTTCTCTTTATTGTGTTTTTTGGCACCAACTTGGTGTTCACAACCTAAAATATATGAAAATATTAATTTTTAATTTTCTCCACTTCAACACACAAGATTTGTATATTCTTAGTAAATGATAATGTTTCCTTGGCCTTCATAATTTTCAATCTTCTATTTACTATATAAACTTTAATATTTAGTGTAATGATAATGCCACAACACCTAAGAATGAATCTAAAGCTATCATACTAACATAATAGAGGATGGGTGGATATCAAGTAATTGCACTGTCACTTAGAAAGGTTATGGTCCAATAACCAACTCCAAATCATTATCACTAATTACCTATTTTGGTGACCCATTATATACCCTAACCGTCATATTATTAGGCCTCATATGTGATGCATCAACTGGTAGGCACTCTAGAATATTCCTTGGTTATACATTTAAGGTTAATCCATTATCTATAAGAACCTTTGCAACAACAAACTCTTTTCATTTCACTATAATATATAATGACTTATTATGACTTGTTCCCTCTAAACCTAGCTCTTTTAAAAAGTACAAATTATTTATTATATGAATCCTTCCTACCAAATACTTTGTTAAGTTCGATGTAATGTTTTGGGGAACATAATCCTTATTCAAGACTTTTTACAATATCTTTTTATGCGACTATAAACTCAAGATAAGCTATAGTAATGAAATCTATGCAAGAGTCTTTTTTAATTGCTCGACTACACTATAATCGCTATGTTACATCAATTTTAAAAATTATATAGCTTCCTCTTTACTCATAGGTTCATTGATTTCATTTTTTTTAACCAACTCTTTTATATCCTTCCCTATCATCGTTCTCTATTTTTCCAGTTCTTCTAACATAAAAAAACTTGTCGCTTCTAGTCAAACCCCTTATTTTATTGGTATATTTGGGGAAGCTTTCATATTCTAATGGGTGTACTATAGTTATAAGACAATGCACTATAATCTATATTGCTTGAGTAGATCATCTTTGTCAAAACCATCTTGGGAGAACTATTTATGGTTTACTTCATGTCGGAAGGACCATTCAACTACCTACATATTGTTGTTTACTCTTTTTGAAAAGATACCATCCTTACCATATTTTCCATCCTGACATCTTCAAACTCCAGCATTCCGAGAGTTAACATTGTCTCTACTTTATAATAATTTTCCCTAAAAAAATCAATATCATGTCCAAACTAGAAGTGAAATTTGCAATACTCTTGAGGATATTTCATAGCTTATGCCTTTGAAGGTGGACCAAGATAATTAGCTTATATCAACATATCAAATAACTAACTCATTGTCACTTTCATAGTTACTCTTCTTCTGCTACTTTAGAACCATTTGTTATCATATTCACCCTTTCATTTTATTTAGTATGGCCTAGCAAAGTGTTAGTGTTAACATTAAGGCATCATCGAATGTTATCCATCTAGCTTTGATAAACTAAAAGAGCTTGTCTTTGAAAGCAAAGCAATTACAAAGACTATCTTTTACAACACCAGAATGATACTCATAGGTTTAGTCTAACTTTTATCATTTGGGATAAGGTGGTAGGAATAAAAGCAACTTTTCCCTTGTTATCTAGTTTTTGAACATTTTGCTGATAGGTAAAAGGACTAGTGGTAAAGGCTCTTGGTTTCTTTAATGGTTTATGCATGACTGGTTATTGGTATTGTGATGGTTACTAGATTGTCCAAATAATTATTGGTTCTAATAGATATAACTAGTTGGTTATTGGGGAATTACATAGAAAATTTAAATTAGGAATTGTCAGGTTATACATGGGAGTTGAAAAACTAGTTCCATTGGAACTCTCATGATGGTTTAATATTTTCCTACTACCCCATTGCCTATTACGCTAGGAATAGTTATTCTCCAAGTTATGAAACTCATTATCCTTCTTCTTACCTGAAACATATCAAATAACTTACTTATTGTCACTTTTAGAACTGATCCTTTTCTATTACTTTAGAGCCATTGATGATCATATTCATCCCCCTCTATATGCTTTAGTATTGTCTGGTAGAGGATTAATGTTGAGAGTATGGGCGTCATCAAATGTTATCCACCTAGCTTTGATAAGTTGCAAGAGCTTGTCTTTGAAAGCAAAACAATTGTAAAGATTATGTCTTACAACACCAGAATGATACTCACAGGTTTGGTCTGACCTATATCATTTGGGATAAAGTGGTAGAAATGGGAGGAATTTTTCCTATATTAACTAGTCTTTTGAACATTTCGCTCATAGGTAAAGGAAATGGTTATAAGGGCTCTTGGTTTCTTCAATGGTTTTTGTATGATTGGTTATTGGTATTGGGATAGTTACTAGATTGTCCAAAGAATTATTGGTTCTGAAGGATATTGACTACTTGGTTGTTGGGGAATTATGTAGAAAAATCCAAACCAACTATTGGGTTATACATGGGGTTTTAAAAACTACTGCCATCGGAACTCTCTTGATGATTTAATTTTTATATATTAACCTATTACTTCTAAGGTTGGGAATAGTTGTTTTCCAAGTTGTGAACCTCGTTATTCTTTTTTTTACCTACATATCCTCACCTTTTCTATCCTTTTTTGAAGTATCTAAGATCGTTCTTGTATACATCGACTAAAAATAAAATAATAAATAAATGAAACCCAGAAATAAAATGGGTTAAATTAAGATTTAGAAAAATTAAAAAATTATATTTATGAGTGAAAAATAAAGTGGTGAGACACTTGTTATGAGAGGAGAGGATTTATTAGAAACTTTAGGGACAAATTAAGATTTATATAAAGGAGGGGCCAAAGCATAAATAGGAGAAGTTTCACATATAAAAACCATCTTCCTTTCTCCTCCTAAAGGCCGGCTGTGCCGGAAATTACAGAGGGGAGGAAGATTTGAATTTTTTCTTCAAAATTCTTAAAAGGAAACCTAGAGAAATCAAGGTGTTTAGGGGGATTGAGAGAAACACTCATCATCACACCCATAAGCATCTAAACAAAAGAGAAAAGTGAAGGACACCAAGGGAGGAACCAACATTGTTCACGGTAACAAAGGTTTCTAAGGAGAGGTTTTGAAAAACTTTAACTGGTTGGGATTCAAAGACTAGATTAACGTTTTGTAAAAAATTCTAAACCTAATCTTGCAATTTCATACAAAAATAATAACAATTGAGGTAGAAATCATTAAATTAAAGTTCGGGTTCATGATAGAAATTTAGGGGAAATGCAAATTGATGATGAATTGAATCAATTAGGTTATAATAACTTGTAATAGATGTTAAATTAGGAAGAAATAATGATGAAAGCATGGTGTTCCTAAAGGCATTTATAGCCGGCCAAGAGGAAACCAAATAATGTGTAATAGAAATGTGTTTACATAAGTGAATTATGAAGGGGAAATGCAAATTGATGATGAATTGAATCAATTAGGTTATAATAACTTGTAATAGATGTTAAATTAGGAAGAAATAATGATGAAAGCATGTTGTTCCTAAAGGCATTTATAGCCGGCCAAGAGGAAACCAAATAATGTGTAATAGAAATGTGTTTACATAAGTGAATTATGAATTATCAATCCATAATTTTGTGTGGGAGATGATTTTAGATATGTTTAGTTATAATATATAACATGAATTGATTATGTTGTTGTGGATTGGAACTTTGAGGATGATTATTGAATTTAGAGGTGAAAATCATTGTAATATGTTGATTTTCATGAAAGGGAGGAATTAATGGGAAAGAATTTTTGAATAAATCATGGTATGAGGAAGTTATGGTGTTGACCACATTATGCTTGTAAATTTTTTTTTGTCTAATTCAATGAGGTTGTTGATCTTTGAAAAGATTGATGTGTATGAAGGTATAGACGAAGACTTATAATGGAAAAATATACATTTTTTCTCATTTATGCTATTGTTAGTGTGGAGTGTGATAAATGTTTGTAATGAATTAGAAATGTATATGATTATGCTAATGTTGGTGAAATTTAGTATATGTATGAATTCCTACAATGAGCATGTTTTCCTTAAAATAGTTTTGACTATTTTAAAAAAATATGAGTTGGGTTAATTGGTTTTAGAAGGTTATATTTGGTGATGTTATAATGAATATAACATGAAAATGGTTGTTTTGAATGGTTAGAAGTCAAATAAAAATGTTTGATTTCTCGTAAAGCCCTAGATAATAAAATTGGATTGCCTCGTCTCTTAAAGTTCACAAGAGATTAGGGCATGAAAATGATAAAATTTGGGATAGGTTTCTTTATAAAAGTTATAGCCGGAGATGTTAGCTTTCCAACGGGACATACTTTACTTAATTTAGAGTTCTAAATATCCAGATATAGGTTAACATCCGAGGGGAAATCAAGCTGAAAATTACGTGGGACAATTTCAACAAGTCATGATAATGGGTAATTTGGGAGCATTAATGGCAAAGTTGAGCTTCCCTCCCTTCAGTAAAGATGTAGCTTGGAATCTTAGCTTTCATAAGAACAAGCCACGTTCAAAACTAAATTTCATAACTTCAGATATAATTAAAATAAGAAACAGTATTTTTTATGGTTAAGTTACATATTAGCCAAAGTTGGCTAACTTCTACTTTGTTTAAGAGTTTTTTAAATGCAAGAATTAATTTGTGAAGGTTGCAAAAACAAATTTTAATATACATGTGTGAATGAAATTATAAAAAAAATTTCTCTTGATAGATAAACTAAGAAAATGGATGGAAGGAGAAAATGAAATAAAATTCAATGAGCATTGAATTGTAAATGACGGTTAAGTTGAAAGAAATCAACTAAGATTATTGTTATGTGAAATGTGTATGGAAAAAAATATATTGATGTTGTATACCTGTTAAACGATGAAAGGCCTTGGGAGTTGTGCAGCAGCAGGGAGGTACAACAAGAGCTTCAATAACAAATAGGTATTTGACACCTCAATCCTTTTATTTATTAAGTTTTAAAGAGTAAATCAATTGTAAATATAGAAAAGTGTTTTGATTTCATGCAAAAAAAAAAATTAAAGCGAAGGAACTAGCTTCCAGTAATGGGACTAGTGCTCGATAATAGGCAAAGGAACTAGCTTCCCGATAATGGGCAAAGAAACTAGCTTCTTGATAATGGCATTAGTGCCCCGTAATGGGCGAAGGAATTAGCTTCCTGGTAATTAGACTAATGCCGGTAAAGGATAAAGGAACTAGTTATCCAGTAATGGAACTAGTGTCAGGAAAATGGGCGAGGAGACTTAACTACCCGGTGATAGGTCATTTCCAGAAATGGGAAACAAAAGTAAACACCCAGAAAAGGGTGAGAGTATACTTGAAAATGAGTTAGTAGCATTGGGTCGAGAATGGCTAAAATTCATAATCTGTTAGTTAAGATCAATTGATTTGTAAAAGAAATTATGGATAGTGACATGATATAATTGGAATGTAATATTAAAATTATTCATCTTATTTGATTAACCTATTAAGTAACTTTATCTTATTATGTTATATAATGAATTAAATTCTAGGTACCTCGCAACCATGAGCAGATTGGTAAATACTTAGGATCCCTTTTGTCAAATTAAATGAATATGTAAAATGTATCTCTTTTGTAATGGAAATCTGACATGTAATAATGAAAATCCTTATGCTTACTAAACTATTTAAATTAGAATATGTTAAAAAACTTTTATGACATTATAATCCTTTTGTTATGATAGAATTATGAATGTATGTAATTAATCTATGATGCTTTATTATAATGGTGGAAAATTCGGTGGATGAGTATTAGAAGTATTTTCATCCGATGATGTAATAAGTCCAGGATGATTGGACAATGTTTGAGTTATAACTTGATGACTATTAAAGTGAAATATGTTCTAGTCGATAACTTGGAATCTCGTAATATAGGAGAGACTCTGCCAAATTTTAGTAGATTTTCTTTATTGAAAATGTAAATTCTTGAATACAAAAAACAAATTCACCTAATAAATAAAATAGTTACAAGGGAATTATATGGAAATTGCATAAAAATGTTGTGGTTGTTATAGTTGCTTCTTTTATAGCTTATTTTATCCTCTCTACCATTATAACTACATCAGTGAAATGTTAAGTTGAACCAACAACCAGATATTCAAAGTATGGTGTTCTAAATGTATTTGAGAAAAGTGAAATCATTTTATTTCAAATCAATGAGGGGTTAATTTAGGCTATCATATCTTGCCATCTTTAGGTATATTCTCAGAAGGTTTCTTTGGGACCTTTCTTTATATTCTACCAACTTGAATGGTCTGGTGCTACATCCATATTAAATTTGTATTGTCTGATAAAAGCATCCACCAAGTCTCTCCATTTCCTAATCTTGGTGTTGTCAAACGTTATGTACCAATTCAACATAATGCCATTTAAACTCTTATGATAGAAATGAATCAAGAATTTCTCATCATCTACTACTTCAACCATTTTATTGTAATAGACTCGAAGATGAGTCATTGGATATTGTGTACCATTATACTTATTGTACCCAACATCATGGTGACTCGTCCTCTTTCCTAAAAGGGAAAGGTTTTTTTATGTTAAGAAAAGGAAAAAATCTTATGTTAAAAAGAAGTCACCACCTAACATTATGGTTACTAGAAACCCTAACTAGTCTTAAGAGTTCTAATGTAAAGGATTAATTATGTTAAAGAGAAGATATTATCACCCTAAAGGATCCTACCTAAGATAAGCTACATTACTACTTGTTTTCTTTTCTTATTGGTTAGTTGTGACTAATTTACCAATGGTCAATCTACTTGGGTGAGAATAGGTCTACTATAATGAGTTAAACTCTAGGTGGATAAGTGGGTCTAAGCCTATCTATTCTAAAGTCCAGGTCATTGTTATCACTCCCAGTTGCTTGGTGAATTGATGTCTAGAACCATCTATTCTTGATCATAACTTGTGACTATTAATAGTCTATCAAGCCATGTAAATGAATAGTTGAGTGAGCCTTTATTAGGGATTGAACCCAGACCAAGTCATAGAAAGAGTTGTTATTAAACATTTTGTTTATGCAACAGCGACCCATTGATAACGACTTGTTTAGATTCATTTATCCTATAGTACCGAGGTTCACTCATATTTTTTGTTGAGTGAGGTTTTTGTGCCTTAGCCCCAAATATTCAAGAAGTAACCATTATGGGTTAATATATTTAAAGGTAGGATGTAGTGATATGGATGCTTTAAACTTACCAAGGAAAATTAAAACTCTTAATTGACAGTTAGAAGTCATTGATGGATATTAGATTTAAAGACTTGAAATTTTGAAATGGACAAATGTTTTGAAAACAAGAGAGATTAAGGTGTTACTCCTCATTAACATTTAAGTTAATAGCCCTTTATAAGTCTATTTATCCCAAATAGTATGAGTGAATAAAAAACATTTTTTTTTATGTGGTTTTAAAAAAAGGGAAAATTTTTAAAAAGGGTTTTAGAATGTTGGCCTATAAAGGCCTTTTTAATGTAGGACAAACCTTTTGTGGGATTTATAAACAAGTTATAAAATCCAATGCAAATATATGCATGAGTATGAACATTATTCTTTTATATAAAAGGCAACTCATGCATAAATCACATAAATGAATGACAAAGAACATCAAATGTGAGCAAGATGCAAACTTTAAAAGATTTAACCTAGACGTTTAAAAACCAAAAATAATTGAAAACACATTGAATATATTTGGAATACACATTCATCCATAAAACACATGTCAAAAAACATGCAAAAAAATTCAAGTGTTCACGTACAAACGTAATCAATCTTAAAATTTGTTCAAACCCAAAACTTTCATCACAAATACACATCAAAATCAACCAAAAACCTAAATAGTCATTTTTAAAATGTTTAATCTTCAAAATAGACCTTGTAGAGTGGATGAGATAGACTAAAAGAGGCTAAAACAATAGATGAAAGTGGTAAAATAGTTCTGGAACGGGTTATGTTTCATTGTTCTAAATAATATTGAAAAGGGTGAGGAAAGTTGTTATATTTGTAGACTGCACTACTTCATCTTTCTCTTGGTGGTGGAGGTGTCAATCATCACCATTCAAGTGAGGAGATTAGTGGCCAAAACATTTCTACCTTTTTTGTTTCTTATATTGTTTTTTTCTAGACAACCTGGTTTACAACGCATCGTTGAATTCATTAGAGGGGATAAGTGGAGAGTGGTTATATTTTTATGTTGCACCACTTCCTCTTATTCCTCATAGTGGTAGAGGTGTCAATCACCACTAATCAACGAGAAAGATCTAGCACTTGAAAGTTTTGGCTAGCTATTGTTTTTTTCTCTTTGCAACTTCTCTTCTTTCTTTATTTTGGTGTTTTTTGATGAGAGGAGGCTATGGAAGTTCATCACACATCAACAAGAAATGAGAAAGAGGTTATGGTTGTTGTTGTGGTGGCCAGAATAGTAGTGGTTGGCCAGAATAGTAGTGAGGTTGAGATGAAGCTAGGGTTCTTGGTTTTGTTTTGGGTTTTTTAGGAGGGGAAGATGTTAGGGTTTTCTCTCTCAAATTTCAGCTTTTTTCTCTCTTTCTTTTTCTCTTTTTATCTCTTTCTATGGTGGCTAGGGTTTTTCTTTATAGAAGACATGATGTTAGAGTTTTTTATATGGTAGCTCCCCTATTTAACTTCACTATTCACTCTTATTTATAGCCCTCTGCACAACAACATTCTTATTTTTTTTATCCTTTATTCTAAGTTTATCCTAAGAATATTCCTAGCTCCCTTCATTCCTCTTGTTTTTCATTTTAGCCCCTTCTCTATTTTGCTCTCTATTTTGATCATCCAATTTCTTATTTTTTTTTATATTTTGGTTTTAAAAAAAAATCAACGTCAATGTCAATTCGATAAGAATAGTAATTCAGAATTATGAAATAAATGTGTTAATAGCTAAAATACATCAAAAGCATATTTTTGGATTTTTATTTCTTGGAAAGACATTGAAAATTGTGATACTGACACAAATGCGTTGAAAACCTATTTTTAGATTTTTTTTTTATTTTTTTAAGAAGAAAAAATAAGATAAAATAGTTAAAAATCGCAAAATGGGCGAGTGAATGGGTGAAATGCATTGAAAACATTTTTTTTATTTTTTTGGAATATATTTTGAAAAGGGGGTCAAATTTTTATTATTACAGTATTTATTAAATGTTTTGAAAAGAGACTCATTAATTTAATGTTTTTAGATTCCAACTTCGAATTGTAGAGCATGTCAATTAGCTTCCATAGTGGAGAAAAATTTACAGGGAGACAATCCATATATTCATTGAGTTAGATGCTCAACGTGATAACAAGGCTTAAATGGGACTCGGTTTTTCACACAAATAAGATTTAGAATACAATGCACAGAAAAATATTTAACGAACTTAATTGTTTTTGGGACAACAAAAAAGAATGTCAATGCATACTATATAGCACTTATAAGTTCTTGTCTCAAACAACTTAAATAGAATGTCAAGGATATTTTTTTAAAGGTTGATTTCCAATTCTATGAACTTCCATCTACTTCTGGCTTCAAGACTAAAGAGAGATTGACAGAGGTCCTTGACTCGAGTAGTAAACCTAATGTTTCTCTTGCTTCCTATTTCTAAGCAGTTCTTGTCACATTCAATCACATATCTTCTTAACATGATAATCTTTCTTCTAGTATGTTTAGCAAAAACAAATGACTACATGTTCAAAATTGTCCAAATCCCTATTTTTTTTATATAAAATTTAGTACCACATATTCCTAATTTAGAAAAAGCATTTCCAGTTTCCACCAACTCTCATGTTTTTTTTTTCCTTTTGTTTCGCACCCATATTCTTATTTCCATGATATCACGATGAACATTTCACATTGGTCTTTCAATGTATTAAATCAAAACGCCCAACACGAAAAGATTTTGAACAAAGCTTCCAAAACAATGTTAACTTTGATGGTTTCAAGATTTCTAGCTAATCCAAATATTGATACATCCCTAAACAACAATTATTGTCTAAAGAAAATCAGTAGTTGTACAACAATTAGAAAATGAAAATTGGCAAGTAAACCACGAGAGACTTCTGTTGCATCTTACTTGTTGAATAAAGAAACACAAACAACAAGTTTTTTGGGGGAAAAAAAAGAAAAGAAAAGGAAATGGTGAACATTCTGCTTAATCATGAATACTGATTTGGCAACAAAATTCTAAAAACAATAGCTCAAATTCTAAAACTACCTACAAAAGACAAAAACCCATTTGTGTTCTGTAATCAACCCAAATTTCAAGAGTAATGATCCTAGATGCATATTAGATATAGCTATAATGCATTAATTAAGCTGAAATATTCTTTTAAAATCTCAAACACTAAAATCATGACTTTATAAGAGCAAAATTTAATAAGTGATCAACCACAATGTAAAAATCCAATTGGTTTTCATGAATTTATTCTTAATTCGGAACCCTAAGTTTACATCTTGATAACTAAAATATTACAATGCAAAAAAACCGAGTTCAACGATCAAATAGTAGATCAAATTGATAATCATTTCAAACTAAACATTAAAACACAAACTAAAATAAACAAGGAATCAACTAAGTTAAACTAGCATAACAAACTTACAAATAATCAGTGAATTAAATTGCCCTGGATTTAAAAAACAAATTAAACTTGATTTACATATCAAAATTAAACTATAATCATAAACCTAAAATAAACTATGAATCTAATAGCATGGGTTACAAATTAGGCTAGACTAGCATCAAAAACCTAAAAAAAAAAAATACAATCAAGGATAGGATGTTTGGATTTAGAGAGAAGAATTTGATTTGGGAAGAACTAGATTAAGGTCAAGGCTAAAGAAGGGCAAGTCAAAAAGGCTTCATACAACCTAGCGTTAATAGTTAAACATGATTAAGCCCCTGTTTGGTATTGCGATCTAAACAGAGGTTGGGCAAAATTTGACTTTTTTTGTTTAAAATTAATTTTTTAATGTTTTATATCGTTTTGATGTTCTGATATAAAAAATAATTTTTTAAAAATAAAAAATATATATATTATTTTGATGCATTCCCGAGTGAAAAGCACTTTGAAAAGCAACTACTACCACACTCTCAAACACCCCTTTAAAGTGACATCTTTTGATTATGCTTAAATTCAATGATCCCTCAACATCTCCACCTTTTTAGTTTTAATCCATGTTTTTTTGGTAATTTTCTACTTTAGTTCAAAGTAGCTTTAATATTATACTTTTTTCTTTCAATTAAACCCTTAACTAACCTAAATAAAGCTTTTTTTTTATTAGATCCCCAGATTTAGCTACTTGTTACAAATTCATTTTTTTTCTTAAAAGTAAACATATTTTACCAAATTGACTCCAAATTTTGATTTTCTTCTTTAATTAAGTCCTTAATTGATTTGCTATTTTGGATATCTATTTCAAATCCATCCCTAATTCATCGATTTTTCTAATATTTGCAAAATTAAACCAAATTAAGCCTTTTTTTCTTTAATTTTTCTTCAATTGAGTTATGAATTTCTACCACGACCATTCTTGAATTTTTAAAACTTTCCAAACTTAAATCATTTGTTCAATTTTTCCCCTCAGCTATATTTTTTATGTATCTCTTAAAATGTTTTATGTGCTGACTTAATTTGACAAACAAAATTTAATAAAAGTGAAAAAATAATGAAAAGATTAAAATTAACCTAATTTACGAAAAGGCATATTTTTTAAAATTTTTCTATTTTTTAAATATATAAAAATATAGAGCTCAAAAATTAGGTTATGACACCATCTTGTTTAGTTACATTTCTAAACAAGGTTCAATGAACCATAAGAATTGTATTAAATAACCTCTTTATAATGAGTGAACCTAAACTCAAGATTATGAGAAAAATAACAAGAGGAAATAGAGCTTTAAAACCAAAAAAAAAACAAAGCTTGAAAGTAGGTGAAGAAGAGTGTAAAACATTATGCATAATTTGTGTAGAAAAAAACAATCAACCAAAAACACTCTTATTTAACCTTCTTTTAGAAAGAATTTAAGAAACCAAAACTAATGGAATTCCCTCCACTAACAACTTTGATTATCCTCCATAAAAACATAATTAAACATGATAATTGTTTTTAAAGAGCTGAAAAAATTATCTAAAAACTGTAGAGGTTATGAAGACTTAGCTTTGAAAAAAATTGAAGAAGTTGATTAGACTTATTCCATAAGAACTGTAGAGGTCACGAAGAGTTAGTTTTGAAAAAAAAATGAAGTTGATTGGACTTATTCCATAGGCTGAACAAAACAATGAGTTGGAGAAATTAATTATCTATGGACTATACCGAAGCCTAAAAAAATAATTTTTTATAGTCTAAAAAATTATTTTACTGCAAATCCAAATTCAGATCTAGATCCAACCCGAGCACAATTGCTCCACAAACCTATAAGGTTGGAATATTTACATTGAAAAGCACATTAAAACATTATTTTTTGTTACTTTATTTTATCTAATTTATAATATATTTTGAACTTAAAAAAAGTGTTTCAAAATTATCCATATTACATTAATAAGAATATTATGAATTAATTTTTTACTACTAAAAATTTTAAAAAAAAAACAAAAAAAAACTTCTAGCCAGTTTGTAGGAAATAAAAGTTAAGAAAAAAATTATTTTTTGTTGTTTTATTCATTTTTTAATGTTTTATTACTATAAATATTTAGAACTATACATCAAGGTTGTCAAAAATGCTTTTTTGACACGACACGGAACAAACAATATAAACTCGAATCGTAAAATCGTAAAATCACAAGCAAAAAATTTTAACTAAAAGTCATAAAATCACAAGTAAAATATTTTAACTAAATTGTTTTTTCAACATCTTCCACAAAAATCCTAGTCTGTAAGTATATAATTCTCCAGAATTTCCATCAAACACAACATTAATGTTGAATGGCAGATTGTAGGCGATAATCTTTACTTCCAATATCAACTAATAACTTCTCAAGAATCACTCATATCCAAATTAAGAAAATGCAACTTCATGGAACTGCTACCAACAAGCAAACCACTAATGTTGCAGCAAACAAAAGATCCACACATAAAAAACCACTAAAAAAAGTTGAATGGCAGATTGTAGGCGATAATCTTGATGAGGACTTGGAATCAAAACCAGAAATAATCAAGCAGCCGCAATCAACAGTCGTATACCCCAACTTGAGTCAGCCTTTGAAGCCTTCATATTTGAACGAATAAATCACAAACTGATCAATAATTTGATCCAAATTCAAATTAACATGAACCAAATTCAACCATAGCAAAGAAGAAACAGTTTATACAAATATCATCTAAGCTTAAATCATGTTAAAGTAAAAAAAATAAAATTCAAACTGAAATGTATCCAAACTCGGTACTTTTTAGAGTCAATGCATGAGCTTTCTACAAAAACAACCAAATCCCAAATTAAATCAAATCAAGTTACAATCAAAATCAAATAGCAAAACTAGAATTTCCCATCTGTCTTCAAGCTTTAAATTAACAGAAAATAAAACATTTTTACTAAGTCCAAAGTTAGAAAATCAAAGTTCATACAGTAAGAACTAATCATTAAGTCCCTAAGAACTTTAAGAACCAATGACTAATCCAATACAAAAGAAAAGAAAAACCAACCAAGATAGGAATCAAGAAAAGGGAATCTGATAAATGCTCGTGAGCATAAACTTTCAAGTTTTCTAAAGTGATAGGGCGCATAGAGAGAGGAATAGAGACATTAGAGAGAGAGAGAGAGAGAGAGAGTAAGGTACCTGAACAAAGGGACAGAATGAGAGAGAACTTGAGAAAAATCTATGAAGAAGAAGAAGGTACTGAGCTTTTCGAACCATTATTTCTATTTTTGCTTCCACTGCTAACTAGTATGCTTTGAAGAAACCAAAAGGAGAGAGAAGGAAAAGCATTAAGCTTTTTAGCGCTCCATTTTTATGCAGAGAGGGAGTGATATACAGTACAGGTGATGATGGGTTGAAATCGTGAAAACGTTACAGTTCTAATGTTTTTTACGAGTTGACCCATTTTTTAGCGAGTTTGACCGGGTTTGACCCGATTTTACTCGTTTTCGAGTTTTAACCCCGATTTTACACGTTTTATGTGTTTGAACTCGTAAAATCGAACGATTTTACGAGTTAAAACGCATTTTTAACAACCATGCTATACATCTTAGATTGGTAATTATTAATTATGTCATAACCCATGTTTTACCCCATTTCCAATATATTTTAAAAATAATAAAAACTAGAAAAATCAATTATAATAGAAAGGATAAATGAAAAATTAGGGGGGGGAATGAGAGGAAAGAAAGAAAAGGAACTAAGATGATTGGGGACTAAAACCATAATGGAAGTTCATGCAAAAAAGAGAATCAAGAAAAAATAGAAAAGTTATAGGGAAATCCTAATTCAAGAAGTAAACAATATAAAGGTTTAATGTTATTTTTCTGGTTTGGATTTTTTCACTCTTGAGAGGAGCTAGACAATATAAATAATGGAGTACTTTGTACACCAAAAAAAGAAGGGAGAAAGATATAGGCAAGAGAAAAAAAAAAGAAAAAAACTCTCTTCCTTTTGTAAAATTGCCTAGCCGTATAACCACAAAAACAAAAACAACAAGAAGAAATGCTTCATCTATCATGCAAACTCTAAAGAGAATATAACAAAATTGATGGGTTATAAACAAATAAGTGAATTGTAGAAAAATGAGGGGGATACCATATAAAATATACTATTCATCATCTCTTTCATCATGCTCTCTCAAAAACCCTAACCTACAATCCTAAAAACTCTAGCCACCATATAAGAGAGCCACCATAAAGTTTTTGAGAAAATATAAGCTAAAACGGGGAAATTTAAATCTTAGAAAAACATTATTCATCTTCTCCAACCTCTCCCATAAAAAAAACCCTAGCTTTATATTTGTTTTCTCTCTAAACCCAAAATTTAATTCCTCGATTTCTCTCACCTCTAACCTTCATTTCTAACAAGAACACCATCATTCTCTTCAGGCCAAAGCCCTCTAAAAAATCCCTTAATCAATTACATTCAATAACTCATGCATCATCATCAATCCAAGAAATAGAGAAAACAACATTAAAAACTACTCTCTTCGATTTGTCTCTTCTCTGACCTCTAAACCAAACTAGATCACCCTCATTATTCTTCTTTTAAATAGCACTACACATCCATATAAGCTCCATAACCAAATAACCTCAATATGACCATATCTAAAAGTTAGAAAAAAAAATAGTAGAGATAAAAAAATATCATTTGTCGCTTTGCAACAACAGATCTCCCTCATTAGCAGAAGGTGGCCTACACCTCCACCACAGGAAGAAGGATCACAACCTAGCATACCTCATGGGCTCCTCCATTTATTGTCCAGACATTGATGGTGCATGGAACAACACACCAAAACTGATATCTCCCTCCTAACATGTGGCAGCCATGCGCCGACACTATTTTTCTTCTTTTCAACAGCATTTTACCAATGTTCCATCCCTTTTAGTCCTTCTAGACCACCCCTAGAAGGTTCATTTCAAAACTCAAACCTCTCTTGAATAATTATCTTGCTTTATTGTTGATTTTGATCTATTTTGTGATGATATTTTAAGATTATGTAACGTTTATTAGATTGATATTTGTGTTTGAATAATGTTAGCCAAATCCTTTAATCTTGCATCTTGTTGTATTGCTAATTTTGATGTGTTTATGATGAGAATTTAGAAATGATAGATGCTTATTAAATTGACATTTGCGTAATACATTTGGTTGAATACTTTAAATTTTACATATTGTTTCCTTTCATGTTCTTGGTCATTCCATCATTATCTTTAACATTGCAACATGTTTTTTCTTGGTGTATGAACATTGACCTATTCAACAATATCATGGTCTTTTGGTTCAAATTAATAGAAAATCAATGCTCATTCAAACATACATTTACAATGGGTTTGATAACTTGTTTATAAAACTCATTAGGTTCAACCCGTATTAAAAGGCTCATTAGACTGACACTCCAAAATCTTTGAAAACCCATCCTGGGTTTCTAAAAACCCAAGTTAAAAAAAAAAATGTTTTGTTATAACTTTTGGTATTTAAGGTAAATGAACTTGATATGAGTTGTTACTTTGGATATTAAGGGGAGTAGCATATCCATTTGATTTTTCAAACAATAAAATTTTCAGTCTAAAATTCATGAGTGACAAATCAAGATAATTAAATTTCCATTTGATTATTCACTTATAACAAAATCAAGATTATTAAATTTTTAGTCTAAATATTCACCAATCAAAAAAACTAGAAGTATTAAATTTTCAATCTAATATTCATCGATTACATTTGAGTATGAATCGAGAGTATTAAGTCTTCATTTAGCAAATATTATGAGTGAAACTTATACTCCATAGGAAAGGTGAACCTCATTAAAGCACAATTCATTGACCTTTCCTAGGATTTGTGTTAGGTTTCATAAGCCCTACATAGGCCTATGGATTATTCACTTACATGAGTTGATCGATAATTAATCAAAGGTTATGATTAGGAGTGACCAACCTTAGAATTTTCAATTCACAAAGTTATCCAAAGGTAATATCTGGGAGTGACAAAAATAAACCACACTTTATAATGGCTAGGTTTAAATCAACAATCAAGGTTTAACTCATTGTAGTAAATTCATTATCATCCTATAGATAGACCATCGGTAGACTAGGCACAACAAATTGTTAGGAATAAAAGATAAGATAAGCAATGCAGTCTACTTTAGGTAAGATGCCTCAGGGTAATAATATCTTTCATCTAGTATAACTAATCTTTTACCATAGATCTTTGTTGACTGGTTAAGATTTCTTAATGATTATAATAGTTGGCGATGACTCAATTTCACAAAGTTAGGATATTGCCTCGCCTCACATGTAAAAAAACCCTTGCCATGAGGAAATAGGATGGGCCACCACGATGTCGAGTGTGATAGAATGGCGACTCCACTAGGAACTTTTAGACTAAAATTTCCTTTTTATCTTGTTTGTTATGTTTACTTATTTAGCATTTTAGCATGCATCTTTATTCATATCTCTCATGCATAATGTATATTAAATACGAATTTATTCCTTCGCACACGGTGCACTACACTTTTAGAGCACACACCCTAAATTTTAGGTTAAGTAGGGGAGTAGTGGTACCCCAATGGCTTTCAGCCTGGGTAAGACTCTTAAACCACCAATTATTATCTAATTGTCTGTTTTTCAGTGATTAGTATGCACATCTAATGCTAGTTACAACATATGCTTTCACACACCTTGTAGACCTCATGTTGACCTCTTGATGATGATCACTAAGTAGTGAGAGACCTTTATGACCAGGTAATAATGGCTAGAACCTATCTTTAGGGTAGACCTTGTGTAATCTCACTAAGGCAAGCCTAATATGTAAGATCTTGAATTTCAATACTTTTTAGTAACAAATGGCCACCGCACAAGAGATTACCCCCAATAGATTTCAACAAGATTCTAAGTTTTTACAGTTGACTAAAGGGGACTAAATGTTGGTGGGCTACCAAAAATCTCAACTTAAGCAAAGCTTGGCAATGATCCCCTCATCGGAATGATAATGACATTAGGTTCATACTACCCAAATCTATGAGCGGTAGCCATTTATCATCCCATGCTAGGTTAATCCATATCCAATAAACCATTTTTGTGCATACATACTCATATATTTTGTATTCATGTGTTTATAACTATCATATATATCATCTTATGTGAAATAAGATGATATATATAATAGGTCCCTTGTAATCCAATTCCCCTTCAAAATCTACAACACATACTCAGAAAGCATATAAAGCATGAAATGACTAGCCTCATAATGTCATGTGTAATGCTCTTTTTTATTCCAAGATAACTACTTCATCAATAACTTTGGTGTGCTAGTAAAGGGTTTCAAACCTTCAACTCAAACTTATAGGGGTACTTTAGAAGTAATTCCAGGATATGAATAGGAAAGTTTCTCAACTTATAGTCGAGCTGGATCATGAACTCTAATCAGCCCTAATAAGAATTAAAGCATATTGTTTGGTTATGCAAATTATTTAACCTTTAAATAATGTTATAACTAGTACATTACATGGTTAGGCTCAAGTGTTACAACTATCACCAAATGCTAATACAACTGGAGATATTTCGACTTTAAGAATTCCATTTGAATTTCATAACCATCTGATGAGATGTCAATAATGCTATGTGAATCTAGGCATTAGATATTAAGGCATCAAGAGATGGGATTCTTTTGATGTCAATAAAAAGTGGTGATGATCTCAAGATATAACAATAAGCTTACTTGAAAGCACTGATAAAGTTGATGCGTTCCCACCATTCTATCATAGTATGGAAGCTACCTCCAATGGTTTATGTTATACAGCTAATGAACTTTATATTGTATTTTTTAAAGTAAAGTCAACTTCAGGTAATTTTCATAACAATGTTCTTGCAATAATAGGATGTGCATGTGAAACTAGTGTGGCATTATCTACCTTTAGTCGCATCTCACATAGCCATACATGCTTAACTTTAAAATCTGGTATCATTCGTGAGAAGACTTTGGCTATAACTAATGATTTATGTTGTTGCCCAATTTTTGACCCACCTTTTTTATAAAATTTTTGAAAAATCCAAAAACAACGAAAATCCAAAAAATATGTTTTTTAATATATTTGCATTGTTTTTAGCATTTTCAGCATCGTCTCAAAAAAATTTAAATTTTCAAAGATCTTTGGAACGCATTCGACTTTTAACGCGTTATATTTTAACATCACCGATTTTTCTCATTCAAAAATGTTGATAAGAAAAATCCAAAAAAATAAGAAAAATCAAATTTACAAAAAAAAAAAGAAGTTGAGGGATCAAGTTTGGAAACCTAGCAATATTTTTATCTATAAATACTAGTCTCCACAGCACACATAAAAGGGGGCAATTTTGAAAAATCAAAGGGGAGAAACCTAAACCACACAAAAACCCAAAAAAAAAACCCTTAACCATTTTTCTTCTTCTCCAGGGGCCACTGCTTCCTTTCTTGGAAAAGAAAACCCTAAGCAGCCGCCCCCTCGGGGCCATCTCACCGTCTCTCTTCCAGCCGCCCCTGCTCCTTTTTTCGCCAGCCAAAGGCTTTTCTTCCCCTGCCAGCCGAAGGAGCCTCCCTTCTCAGCCAAGACAGCCCCTCACCAGACCTTCCCTCTCCCAGCCTCTCCATCGTTCCTCTCCTCTCTCAGCCGACCCATCAGCCTCCCTCATCCTCTGGTCTTCTCTGCCAAAGCAAACCAGAGCCGCCTCCCCTTTCCTTGGCCAAATCAGTCGCCTTCCCCCTCATTTCCTTTTCCTAGTAGGCCGCAAGACAGCTCCTCACTCTCCATCTCAGTTGTTCCCTTCCATCACCAACCATTCCCCACGACACCAGCACACCACAGAACTGTTTCCCCCGTCTCCATCGACCAGCCTTCCAGAGGCAGCCAGACAATAGTAGCAAGGCCAACCACCGCTGCCACCAACAGGAGTGAAGACCATTCAGCAGCACGCCCACAGAGCCATCAGCGTCGTCCACACCGTCAGCCACAGCAGCTTCGTTTATAACTGGCCACAGATTCATCGTCGCCCTCTGCACACCGCAGATCCGCCCGTCAACAACAACTCAGCAGCGGCCACAGAAGACCGCCACCGCTAGATTTGCCATCGGCAGAAGAAAAACGAACCGGGAGGAAAAGAGAACAAAAGGTTTTGAACAGATCTACCTGTGTTTTTTTCTTCTTTTGCAGGTGACGGTGGGTGTCACCACCGGCAGGGAAGGGAAAGGGAGAAGAAGCTGAGCCAGACCCACCCATTTTCTGGCTTTTCTCGCGGCCGCGCATGAACCCACGCGCCGCCACTGTTCCTGCAGTTCAAGAAGTCTTACTCTATAATTCTTGGATCTTTTAGGGGCTATTTTGTAAATTTTAAATTGTTTAATGTAATTTTTGCTTAGTTTTGAATTTTTATAATTTGCAGTGTAGATGTAAAATAAATCAAGAAAAAAAAAATATATAGTGAAAGTGAATGTGTTGTTTGTATTTTTTTTTATGTATGTTTTATTTTTATGATAAAATTACAAAGAATAAAGAAGAATTTAATATTTTGATTTGCTCACGGTTAAGAATTATGAACTTACACGTAAATCGTATTTCTAATATCCGATGAAAAAACAAAATTTTTAAAACTTTTTTAACATATCAAAGTCATGAAACAGCTTACTTCAGGTAGGGTACGTTAGGGGTGCTAATACCTTTCCTAACCACAACCAGTCCCTTACCCGTGAATTTCTGACAAGACCAGTACACTCGGGTTTCTTAGTAACCCTCAATTAAATACTAGGTGGCAACTCCCAAGAACAAATCAATCAACGATGAAAAATCACCAATCAGACGTCGCTCGGGTGACGTGCGACAATCTATATGGAGTTTATTTGTTGGGAAAGGAGGCAGTTATACTACATTATTTTCTCAATGAAGATCTGTCTAAGGAAAATGCAATTCTTCTCCTACTTGAATCTTTATTATCAAAGGATGTGATTGCTATAACAAATGCTAGGAGAGAAACCAATATGGAAGTATCTCTAATTCAAGGTCAAGCCAATCACTAGTCTATTGTTTGAGAATTAAAAGAGGTTATTTAAACATTCAAACCTTTGGGTAATATCACTTGCATCATCCATGCAAGAACTACATTCAATGTTGACAAAGTTCGTGTAAACTGCTAGTCTCCATGCTGGCAATCTTCATAAAGCTCCTAAAAGGTTTGCAAAAATTCAAGATGTCAAGACATAAATGTTTTGGTTAGGAGAAGCTAATATGAAAATAGAAGAAATGTTACATTGTCCACTCTTTTGTTTTATCGAACTTTGCCATTTTTAACCATGTATTTTTTAAACATGTTATACATGTGTTTTGGGACTGCATTACATCTTTAAATAAAGTATGCATTTTTCTTCTTATTATTATTTTAAAATCAAGAGATATTTTTTTGTAAAAGTTATATTTGGCATTTTATTTTTGTCCATGATTGGATAAGTATAATGACAAATTTACCTAAAAATTTCAACAAACTCCAAAGTGTGTCATGATGCTAAGAGGTAAACCAACCTTTTTTATACTTGAAATATCCCTATTTGGAGCTTTAAAAGTCATTATGTCCTGGTAAACCTCGATCTTACCTTTATTTAGGCCATTAAGACCCTTGTCATTCCAACAAACCTTAAAAAGGAAGATCTTGTTGAAAAGAAAGAAAAACAAATAAGTGAATGATAAAAGATGTTTCCAAACAAAATCAATTGATATGGCTACATGGTAATAGTGTGCACTTGTATTCTTATATATGTTTGACCTTAAAGTTCTTCAAATCGATCAAGCAAGGCTAGCATTTGTATACAAAGGCAAGTTTGGGTTTGAGATTAAAAAATATCATCTTTGATATTTTATTCACAAGTAAAAATAAAGCCCTTGTTTTCTCCTTTGATCTTTGAATATTTCTTGAAATATAACCATGACTAGGATCACCCTTCACATTGAGGGTATGTTTTGAAAGACAATTGATGACATTCTCCGAATTGAAAGAGATAAGAGAAATGTTAAAAGGACAAGAATGTTACACAAGGGAGCCAACAAATAATCAAGTAAAAAATTCAAATGATCAAATGAAAAAAAAATGAAAAATGATGATGAAAAAAAAAAGATAAATAGCTATGTAAAGTGTCCCTCGTAATGATGCAAAGTCCAAACTTGAAGATAAAAGGTAAAGAAAAAGCAGCATATACAATTAGGAGAATTAAGATTGGAATGAGATCAATCATTAAGATGACAAATTCAAGGCGACAAGCCTAAAAATATCTTCATATAGAATCAATGATCTTATGTCTTTGAATCCTTAAACACCATTTAAGCCTTATATATATTTTATTTCATAACCATAAACCATGGCCTATATTATAAGCATTCAAAAGTCATTTCTGATCAAAAGCAACTTGTTTTATGTTAGATGGTGTCGATCTAAAAAAAAAAGAAAAATGAACAACCTATTTATACACCATATTTATAGAACACTGAATCGTGCAACAAACTAAGCTCAACATAGCACGAGGCAAGATGCTCTCCTTTTGAAAGCCAAAAATTTACTTTTAAGAATTCAACTTTTTATTTTTAAAATAATATTTTATTTATCAAAGAAACCACCAAAGATAACTAAAATTTTAGGGTAACCATTCTTTTTCATGATCCCTGTCAATGCTTATCTCATTGTACATCGATAAAAATACTCAAAAATTGCATCTCGATATTAAATATTGTGTTTTGGGTTCTCAACCAAAGAATTTTAATATTCATAAAAGTACTTTCAAATTTACTACTCAAGGATTTCATTTCAACCTTAAGATATACAAAAATATAATCGATAAAATTTATGGATTGGTCATAAAAAATTACGTCGAGAACACAAGTCTAACCTACTAATGTTTATCGATTTATTTACTCTTCAGTTTTGACATGATTCTTAAATACTATTATAAATTTTTATTCGAATCTTAATAATTTTTTTATATCTGATATAAAAGTAATAAACATTAAACAATTATTTTAATATTTTTTTATTATATTAATTACCAAAATAGTGGAATTTTGAAGGTTTCAATCCAAATATTTAATAACTCGTGTATTATATAGTTCAAGGGTTTTTTTTTTCTTAAAGTTTTAGCCCAATACTCAAAACAAAACCCATTAGCTCTCATGTGAACCTCAAACCATTACTTGTAGAAAATGGAGCTTTCTCCTGGTTGTCACGAAAGGATAATTTATCATTTATCATAGATTAGGTTCCCAACAACGTTTCTTTGTCCTATTATTGCAACCTCTAGAATTAGCATATGGAATTGCCAAATTAACTTTTCTTTTACCCTACATGTTTATCTGTTGCAACTTGCCTGTCATCTTGCCGTGTGTTCTTATTTTAAAAAAAAAAATAAAGTGGCAAGGCTGCCTCTCGTCATAGTTTATCTTGGCTTTCCATTTTTGTTTGTTTCCCTTGCAATTAATTATTGGCATTGCTTAAGATCTTCATGCCAACTCCAGATTATGAATGGTTGAAAGTTTAATATTCATTAGAAGAGACAATGAAGGTAATAAAATTCAATATCTTAACAACATAATCTAAAAAGATTTCCAAGAATTTGGAAACCAGATTTGGAGTGATTAGATTAGGTTGTAGCAACATGTACACAAACAGTTGTCCATTTCAAGAACACAAACTCCATTAATTGATCAAAACTAACTAATGGCGGGATCAAACTGCAAATTCATCTCAAGTACTGCCAAATTTTGAATTAACACAAGATCTCTATACTGATGAGTTTTAATTAACTAGTTACAGAGAAGAAATGAAATTGATGGTATGTCGTCTGTACATCAGGAGAAAACTGTATGCTCAAATGGGAATCATAGAACTCCTACCTTTCTCATAGCTTGTGAACGTAAATCTTCCTGTAGAAATGGATCTCTTCATTCCAAATGGACTTCTAACTAAACCCAAGATCCCACCTCCTCCATTCTTCCGGTAATCATCACTACCCTCATCATCATCTTCACTAGTGCGTAATATATCAGCAATAGATGTGTGGTTTTGAGAAAAACTCGATGAAACAGACCTTCTAAGTGGTTGGATCGGATCGCTAATTTGTAATTCCGTACCAGTCTGCGAACTTTCAAGATCTTGATTAACCGGAGTCTTGGGAGTATCATCACCGATAACAAGACTAACGACGCCCTCTTGCCGAAAAGTACTCCCTTCTAAATCTTGAATCATTAAAACAGCATCATTAGTCCCATGCTGGTATTGAAGTGTTGAAACATTAGTTCTTGGCAGATTTTCTTGGACTGGCTCAGGTACAGCTGGTGCTTCACTGGGCAAGATATTAGCGGGAGCAATATTGGCACGGCATAGAGGACAACTTGCATGAGATTTGAGCCATGTATCAATGCAAGGGAGATGAAATGCATGGCTACACTTCGGCAAGAGCCTTAAGCTCTCATTTTCTTGAAACTCACTCAGACAAACTGAGCACTCTGTGCCTTCAACGAAACCATCACCTTTCTTGTACTTGCATACTGTGATAGACTTTACAAGTGCCTCATCTAATCCACCAGCAGGGATACCTTGCCATGCTTCACTAGCCATCTGATCATGGTTTTCATTCAAATCAGTGGCTCCATCGCCCTGGCCCCGCCGCCTACAATACTTGGATATGAGAGTATAGTATGTCACCAAGATGAAAGCACTTGCCAGGATACCGATAACTGCTATAATAAGAGGAGACAAATCAGTATTAGAATCATCATCACCAAGAGTAAAAGGAGGTGGAGGTGGGAAAATGATGTAACACCGTTGTGGACAATAAATGCTACAGATTCCCTGTGAACAATCTCTATAGGTACTATATGGAGCCCAAGGATTTTGGTTGCCAGTAGTAGAACCCATTTTGTTTTCTTGTTTCAATCTTGATACACCTCTAAATTTGCAGCAGTTCCTGCATGATATGCTTTCATCAGAATATTTACAAACAAACCTTGTGACTGAAAAAGAAAAGAGAGGGGAGCTGGAAGGGGAAAAGCAAGTGGGATTAGAAAAAGAAAGTATGAAAACGAGGAGCTTAAGATTGGAAGGTAAGCAAAGGAAGAGGAGAAGGGAAGTTGATGTGTCTCCCCCTTCTTGGTCCTTGTACTTTAAGAGTTTATTCTATTCTCTCTTTACTTTTCTTTTTTTTTCTTTTTTCTTTTGTTTTTTTCCTTTGCTTGATGTGGGTTTGATTGGATGGTTGTATATTGACTTAATTGTTTTTTTTCTTAAATCCAATGATCATTAATTAATTGGTGAAGTACCGTCCAAGCTTCAATGGTTGGTAAAGTGTAGGTGAGTGGCCTCTAACTCGCATCTCCTGTGAAAGCTACCACGCATTCAACCACGACTGTATCGCTAGTATATTCGGAGAGATAATTAGAAAAGTTTAATTTTTATTTATTTAAAATTAATTTTATTTTTATGTTTTTAGATTATTTTGATATGTTGATATTAAAAATGATTTTAAAAAATATATTATTTTAATTTATTTTCAAGCAAAAAGTATTTTAAACCATAACAGTTACCAACTCCCAAACATCCAGTGGCTTTTCACATGAATTTTAAAAATTTTAATCTTTTTTTCAAATTATTTTAATGTATTAATATAAAAAAATTAAAAAATTATTTTAATATATTTTTAATAAAAAATATTTTAAAAAAGTTTCGAAATCTCTTTAATTTCAAGCTTTTCAACCCTCGCACTTTCAGATCGTGGTCATATGTGGTCATTAGCTTCCTATCATGTGCAAACATACAAGTGGATGAAAGGGCTACGTGTGGACCATAAATTGAAAGTGTGTATTGTATAAGGACTAGTATGTCTATAACTACAATAGATGTAATCTTAAAAGGTGTAGCTCAATTGTTCAGATTCTAGGTTTGCTCACTAGAAATCACCAATTTGAGTCTCACAAACCTCAAGACCACTAGAGGTTTACATGGTTGTTAACTTTAGGATTCGTAGGATTAGTCGATGTGCGCGCAAGCAGGCTCAAACACCCACGTTAATCAAAAAAAAATTAGTAGAGAGGGTTATAAGAACCAAATCTAAAATTTGGAGGACTACAAGTAAGTAAATAAAAAGCGATGCAAGGCAATGTAATGTGTGAATTACTGAATATTTTGTGGAAGTATGTCACACACAAGCTTGTGAGTCATAAGGGGTTGGTCATCAAAGTTTTAGCTTTTGTGTAGACTTCTATGCCAATGATTTCTGTGGATTTTATAAAATTTTGGGACAAGAGAAGTAATGGCAAGAAAAGAAACGTATAAATAACCTTTTGTACAAGCACAAAATTAACCGAAAATGGGGAAGGAAGATTTGCGGGGAGAGCAGAATAAAGCATCAAACCACATGTTTTTATGCCATCAAATATAATATAGCCTTGAAATTCCCATTTGAAAGAATTATTGGAAATATGATTTAGTTTCCTGAATTTTAAATTTTTAATTGTTTAAAATTATTTTTTATGTTTTTTTTTATCGTGTCGATATATTAATATCAAAAATATTTTTTCAAAAATAAAAAAATATATTATTTAACATATGAAAAAAAAACCATAAAAAAATATGAAAAATGATTTCAAAGTATGAAAAAAAAAATATTTTAAAAAAACCATACCAATATCTCTGATGCTATGCATAATTTAACATAAATGATGAAATGTGCCATGTGATCATGAGGAGGCAATCAGCAGAGTCACATCCTGGGCTGGTTGTTGACAAGTACTTTTCTTAATCCGCAATCATGTTTGTTTTGAGTATCATTACGTCCTCCGAGGAGATGGTCTGGCGTTAGGTCTGGCGTTAGCTCTGGCGTCAATCACCAGTTTTCACCCTTAATTTATTATTATTATTATTTTCGGTTCCATTGCCCATTTAATTATGTAAAAAGTCTTGAAATCTTAGAGTCCCTTCAAGTAATCATAGAAATTGCCCCTCTCACTCTCGGAATATCATTTCTATTAAATTAAATAATCTTTCTTTCTCTTTTATATGTTTTTATTTTCCATTTTTTTTTATTTTGATTTCTCCAATAATTATTTTTACATTTCTCGTGCAACCTCACAAAGGATTGATGATTATTTTCCATGATTTTGCCTTTTCCTTTGTTTGTTTTTCAAGAATTATTATAAGAAATTAATAACTATTATTTAAAAAATGTTTTCCATACAACCTTGTAAGAAATAAAGATTCATTATCTTTTGAAAATAATAAAAGTTTGATAATTAATAATTATTCATTCTAGGATCCATAGTGTTCAAGAATTTTATAACGATGACACTAAAATAGAGCAACTTGCTCGAAAACCTTGCTAATGTCAATCATTGACTTCTTTTCAATTATTGACTCCTCTGATTGAAATAAACTACAACACATATATATTGAATTAAACAAAAAAAAAGAGATTAGTGTTGATTGATTTTTGAATTCATTTACCTGGGTTATCAAAATTTATTGAAATTGATTCTATAAGATCCATGACAGCACGAGGGCAGCATTCATGCATGCTCTCAACATTGTTCGTATTTACAATGTGTTTGCTAATGGGGCCGGAAATATTTTCAAACACTTTCATCGCTCCTGCTGCCGGCCACCGCCGGCCGCGATTATAATCATCATTCGATCTCATGGGCTCCGAAATGACAACAACATCAATAAGTGAACAGGGCGATCTATATATTGACTGGTGTAACAGTTCAGAAATCGCCATCTCAGCCATTGCTACCACCACCACCCTCATCCTTTCTAGCAAAATGATCCATTCACCACACAGACATCACCTCCAATTGTACTCATGCCCCTCCCCCCATTTTCACGACCTTGAGGACCACGGACATTTCCATGGTCACAATGGCTCCCCTTCTATCTTTTCTAATTTATTTGACAAAGTGCTTTATACCACCTTCAACACACACCCCACCACCAAACATTTTTTGTTTATCCATAAAAGAATTGTTTAATTTATTTCTTAAGATTAGAAGCAAACATTCAACTAACTTCTTTCAGGCCTACTTGCAGGTCTCATGAGCACAGAAATCAACCGAATGATGAGCATTTCTTGCCCGCCCATTACTACCCTAATCTTCGTGTAGAACAGCATTACTCTCTCACACGCACAGAGATTAAAATAATATCCATCCCTTGGAAATAATTTATTGACATCCTAAACCAAGGAAACAATGAACATCCCCATCGTTATGAAGTTACAAACATAATTCAAACCTACCATTGAATTAATAGTTTTAGTTGAAAAAAAGTATAATTCCTTCAAACAAGAGCAGAAAATTATACCAAAAGATAACATTGAACTCTGACATGAAAATTGTGAGAGCAATTTGATCGTAGCAACCTGACAATTTATGCTACATGTGTGTGGCAATCATGAGACAACACTAGACAAAAATACATTTCTTGTTATACATTTGTTATCTATATGCTTCATATACACGTGATTCACTGTCTTAAAATGATTTGAACCGCAATATAAGGCACAAAGAAAATAGAAAGAAGAGTTTTGGTATGGTAAATCTAGCATAAATTAGCAAACCTCCCTGCAGATTTATTCTCCTTGTCTTCTGTGTGAATGAATATTAACTAGGAATATTTTACTGAAATATGAAGGGATCTACGGCTCTAAGCTCTACCTTTTCTCTTGTCATCCAATGCCTGATCCAAAAGGGGCACACCAAGTAAGATGATCAAAACTTAAATCACATCAGAAAAGGCAACAAAGGGAAAATTATTTTATTGTTAGCAAGCAGAAGGGCTCAATGTGTCCACGCATATGTAAATGAAATTGATCAAACATCAGGCATTGCCAAAAGCAGTTGTCTGTTAACTTTTGCACTTGACTGACACGTTGAGCATTAGCCGATGTGAGTTTGAGTTCTTAAATATTTCATCCAAGAAGAGAACTTTAAAGTCATTGCTCTCAGTGGTATTTACAGCCTTACAATAGCTACAACCACATGGAAAATTTGTGTGGATTAACTACCTATCTTTTAGTGAAAATAGGAAACAAAGCTGCTCTCAGATGAGTTTTGTTCATGCCACATGTGTTCTTAATATTGGAACTATAAATGTTAGAAACCAAGGTAGGATAAGTCTTTTATTAAAAAAAACCAAAGATAGGATAACTGACACCAATTTTTCACATGGAAGAATAAGATACCTTGCTCTGAAACATTCTCATTGCCAACACAAGAGTGTCTCGCATTCTGCAGAAGTATATCAATAGCATCAGGTTAAACATCATCATATCCATAAGAAAAGGCAAAATATTTGGTGTGATCTTAACTATTTGTCATGTTCACTAATACTACCATCTGATTTAGAAAAGAGAATCCTAACAAAATTTTATCGGCCAACAAACAAACATTTGGTATAAATTGAACCATGCAAATTTATGCTATGCAATAGAAGCTAGAAGAAATATTCAGGGGGGGGAAAGCAATCAGAGAAGTTTCAATAAAAAACATGTTATATCACATAGTTATTTATGAGAATTACAATATATGGAGGCAGCACAAAGATTAAAGCATAGGGTTATTGTCTGTGCAACATAGGATAAAGAGGAAAATTCAGGAAGAATGTGAGACAAATGAGATTAAAGGAGGAGGAGGAGGAGGAGAGTTGAAGCAAAGAGAAATTAAGAATTGATTAAGTTTTCAATTATCAACCAAAACCTTTAGAATAAAGAATAGGTGCTTGAATATAAGAACCCAAACTCCTAAACTCACACAAATAAAGAAATGAAAGTATGTATAATTGATTTCCACATTCTCTCTAAAATAAAATATGTAAAATCCATTGTGGATCATCCATCATTGCCATTGTCGCCATAAGGTCATCATATTCCTTTTTATCAATATATTGTATAGAGTAATGCAATAAAAACAACTAAATAAATAAATAAACCATACAAACTGATGTGGCTTTCAATTTTTCTTATGCTTGACTAATCATTTAAGAATTCAGAGATCCACAGTTCACTGGTTAGTTGCACATTTGTTCATATGGATATTTAGTGTAACTTTTTTATTTGTTAATCACTTCCCAATGGCATATCTCATTATGTTAGATTATTTATATTGATCATCAAATCAAAAGAAATGGTTTTATTAATAATACTAGCATTTCCAATAGCAAAAATATTAACCAAGTTGTTTTGTTTCACAAACTACTAAAATGTTGACATTCCATCAAGTTGAACAAACATTGAAGGACTGAATACATGTAGCAAGTCATGAAACACTTGGAGAGGCAAGTTTGAAGTCCACAGTGCTAGCTGGGAATTAATGAGGCTTTATCACATCTCTCTACTGCTACTTCCTCTAATTCTACTCTAATGGCAATCTGAACTTAATGAACATGGGAGGAGTAACTGGGGTAAGTAGGAGTTATTGTAAAGGAGGCGGTATTGCCTTCATTCTATATCTCCATAGAGGAAAGTCGGAAACCACTTCCAATAATCTAATAAACCTGCCAGGTCTAAGGGCTTCTTAAGGAATTTACTATCTTTCTGGTCAACATCCCACCTGTCAGCTTTACATTTTCTGATGCTGAGCCAAAATAAAATAGCAATCCATTTGAAACAAGTAGCATGGAAATTACATTCAAATCAACATAAATATAGAAAATCTAACATAAGGTAGTAATTACCGAACATCATATGTACTGAGAGGATGAGAAGATCCATTGGAACATGTTAAAACAAATTGCGTTGAGAGTCCAGCAGGGATTTTTATCTGCAGAGTGAAAAAGATATAAAATAATATACAAAGCCATATGCACAGGAGAATAAACTTTCATTGCACACACACACACACACACACACACACACACACACATATATATTTGCAAAGATTTGTCATCTTCATGGTACTCTTTAAAAAAGAAAATAGTTATATAAATTGGCTCAATGGATAGTTAAGTACATAGAATGAAATTTATGTAGCAAAAGGCCCAAAGTTACTCCAAAAATGTATAAGAGAAATGGTCAAATTACTAAATTAATTGCTACCCTTGGGGAAAAAAAAAGGCAGAAGGGAAAAGTGGTGAAAGAAAAAAACATACAGATAAATCCTTTGAAAATTTCTCCGCAATAACTACATTTCCCCTTCCATCGCTCTTAATTTGGTACCCAGAACGTCGCAAAACTAGAGTTGTTGAATCCCAATTTTCAGAAGAGTCCGTCTACAAAAGGGAGTACAAGAAAACGTTTGTTAGAAGATATTTGATGTCATAGAACTGGATACAACATAATCATTGAAGAGTTGAAAAGGAGGCATCTTACAATCAAGGCAAGTTCAACAAGCATCAACCAAAATTTCACCTAGCATCAACGAAGAAACCCTCACAATGAAACCCAACCCAAATATCCTCCCTCCCCCCAAGCAAAACCCCATTTTGTTCCTTTAAAATCTCTAGACAGCACCCCCAAAGAAAATCTCAGCATCAAATAGCACTATAACATCTTAAACTGCCCAACCAATTGGAAATTGAACATAACAATTTAACATCCATATCCAGGGCACATTGACTGGCTCAAATATTGCTCTAAGAAGAATGAAAATGAGCACAATTTTAAATCAAAAGGAAATCTCTGGAATCTGTTGTTTACAACATACACAGAGAAGCAAAAAGAGGAGAAATCGACCAGCCAAAATAACCCATAGCTAATAAAATCTATAAGCATGGTTTGTGTACATTAAAAGATTTTTTATTTTAGCACATGATCTAACCATGTGTCATTCATAAAGCAAATAGACAGTAATTTGTTGTTTATAAGAAAACCTTGAGGTGCTCTATCAACTGTATAAAGGGTATTGAAAGTTTGGTTTGGATTTCAGGTTCATTATCTTTATAGCTTATGATAGAACAATTCTTGATAATGTTAGCTTTCACAGTTTTACCAAGGGGTTGCCATTACTGGCTTCTCAGCCCTGGAACACAATAAAAGTAAGGAATCATGACCAAAGGCTTTCCACTTGGAACCAAATAAACAACTGTAGCAGATAAGTAAAAGAAGAATTATCACCAGACAAAACTAGCAGCCAAAGGTCAGCACAAGGCATTTAAGTTCTTACTAATTTCCATGTTTTCATTACAAGCAATTAATGGAAATGAAGATCCAAAAGAAAGGATGGTAAGAACGTATTTATATGTACCAACAATCCCTACTCGTACATCCAAAGGAGGATTAAGAGGGAGCACTTCTAATACCTCAAATCATGCTATAATATCTCCTCGTTAAGGTAGATGACAAACACCTCACAAACATTTTCTATTACATTGAAAATAGAAATTATATTGAGCATGCATAAAAATTTAGTTATAGAGCTACCCTTGTGTAAAATTGTTTTTCAGAAGTTTGCACCATTTCCTTTTTCTAATTTAAAACTTTATTTTAGAAAAGAGCTCACGGTGATGGAAAAGAGTCATACTGTTGAAAAAAGGAGTTTCCTTTACACATTTTGGCCAATATGGGCCTCAATAACAAAAATTCAACATGCACCTCAACAGAGAATTAAGATTTAGCAGGTATATGCTATTGTTATTGTGTATATTGCATGTTGGATTGTGCTCTAATCCTGCCCGTACAAGAAATTAAAAAACTGCAAATTATTTTGGATTTCAATTTTTAGTTTGTTGAGACTCTGGATTAATACATAATCAAGAGGATTCAAGTTTTAGCTCCTAAACAAGATTGCTTCATGTGGTTTGCTTCCAAGTGCATGCACCTCCCCCCCCCCCCCCCCCCCCCCTCCAATCTCCAAAAAGTTTTCTTTTTCTTTTTTATTTATTTATTTTGGAGAAGAAAAAAGGGGGAAGAATTTAATATTGTTCTTCAACATATAAGCAGTTCAAAAGAGTAAAAGCGGGACCTCGATTCTATCCAATTTCCAAATGCACCCAAGTCTATTAGCCCAATCAAAAATCAACAAAGAGATGAAAGGTTTAAATATTAGACAAGTTAATTTTTTGTAGTAATAACCAAAATGTTCTAAAATTAGTATCAGAACATTTGTAACTACATTGAAGTTTCCTAAAAAATTACTTCAACACAACATCTTACAACGCGTATGCTTTCATCTACCAGGCATCCCTTTTCCAACAACCAAATCACCATATAGGATAGGAATCTATTTTATTTTAGGGAGAGGGGGAGAACCATAACATATCATTAGAAGAAAAAAATCGTAAAACTAGTCTCGCATACACGTACTTCTGTTAAAACAAAACCATACCTACCAGCAATAGAACACTAAATGTGGCTTCACCCTTAGAAATATAAGTATCAATCTCCCGTTGCATATCTGGGTCTACAAGTAGATCATCATAAAGTTATGAAAGAATATAGCAGACTGGATATAAAAATCAATAAACAATTACCACTTAAGCAAATCTTCAATTCATGCTAGCATGCCAGTTAAGTTTGCGAAAAGGATGAAAAATCATAAGTAATGGTGATTGGCATCATGCAGGGGTCCAAGAAAACATAGCTTCTTAAATCAATTCACGTACATTTTCACCTTTCTCCTTGTTGACCAATACATACATGTGAGAGCAAGCAAGAAGTATATGCTCAGTCAACAAGGACAATGCCTAAATGCCAAATATAAGCAAAAAGGCTTCTAAATGTGCACATGGCAACTTGATTTTCAATCTTCAATGATTGAGTCATTCATTAAAGAAGCTGATTGGAAATCACAAAAATTCATAAGTTTCACAACAGCAGCTTAGATATAACACCGAGTGGAAGAAAAATTATAATCTCAACATAACTATGAGCAGAAATAATAAAAAATGGTCATTAGCTATATAAACTGACACTATCACAATGTATTGAACACAGGAAAGACCATTATGATAAATAAAGAAGAAGATAAAATGGATAATGCTGTACCCAGTTGAAATTCAAACTTTCAACATGTATGGACTTAAATCATATATCTACCATAATTTGAAAAAATGGCTTCATCCTACGAAAAATAGACACATAAAAGTTCTGTTTCATATGATTAAAAAAAGGTCAGTCACTTCATATACTAAGTACTTCAAGATTTTAAGATATTAAAGAGATGAATCCATTTCAGACCCACTTACCACATTTTATTTTGTTCTGATCATTAGCAAAAAGCCTCACCAGTTCCCCCTGACAACATAAGAAAATTGGAATAAATCAGAATATCAAGAGTTACATTTATTTGTAATCTGAAAAATTTTCAGTGCAACAACTCAACTAGATCCGGAAGACAATAAAGCAGATTAAGGAAAAAGATCAAATAAAGCAGCAAACAAAAAAAAAGGCAAGAAAAGGATTTTTTGAGTGATATTTGTATTTTTTGTGAAACTATGTTATTACGCTCAATACATTACACGTGGATTTTCACACCTTAGGAAATGCATGCTAAGTCATAAAATCACCTGGCGGCCTTGGTCATCCATAGGTATGCACTCGACAGCAATCAACTTATCAACATCATCAGCCGTGACAATATATTCTGGATTTGTTGCTCCTGAGTCAAATATTATCATAAATGATATATCAATGAGATAACCTTTAAATAAGAGCACTATCGGAAAGTCAAAAATGCATTTCATATTTTTTTATTACCTTCAATGTACTGCCTAGTGCCATCCTCAAGATGATGAACCCACTATAAGACAAAAGAATAAACCATTGGTGTGTGGATAAAATAACATTTGTTGTATTCGGAATGTCTTAATTGATGGCAATTCTTGTATAGAAAACTTAAGCACATCACCTGAAACATGCAAAGAGAAGTCCCACGGACAGGGAATCCACATCCAAGGAGTTTTTCTCCAGGAGTAGCATCACCGATAATCTGGAAACCCTCAATGCCAGGGAGATCTAAAATGAAACAAGTCCATTAGGTTTCATCAGAAACAAAAAAAGAAAATTCTCCACATAGAAGCATCCTCACCATCTGAAACAGAGGAAGCAATCTCATCATTCATGCTGGAAGGATGGGGCACATCATTGGCCATCTGTCCTGCTCTCGCATTCATATCACTTTTTCCGAATAAACTATTGGAAAGAGGGCCAGCTACCTTCCTGTGACAAAATCATATATAATTAGAAAAGTGGCGCAAGTATCAGATAACAATAAGTCCTATCACTGAAGAGAAAAAGAATACTGCTAGTTCTTGTACAAGAAAAGAGAGAACCAAAGCATTAAACTCTGTAAAGCATCAAATATAAGATGACTATCCTGCAAAGTTCTGGTATAATAAACTTATATGAGACAGCATGACGTGAACAACTTGGGATAGTGTTCTGCAAAATATTTAGATGTGGTAGGTTTGGGGAATTAGATATTTAAGGAAAAAATTAAGATATTATTGTAGGAGTGAAGTTGGAAAGAAATAGAAATAAAGGCAGTGGAAGAAAAGAGTGCTTAGGGAAAAGATAAGACGAAGAACACTCAAGAACACAAATATATGTACAAATCTTCTGCAGATTGTAAGCTGTGAACATTTTGTTATATTTCTGAGTTAATACTCTTTCCTTGTTTAGTTTTCTCTATTAAGTATTGTAATATTTCAGCCCAATTTCAGAGATTTCAGCCTTGATTTGGTTTGCCACCTCTTGTATATATTTTGTCTTCAAGATCAATGTAAACATTTATCAGTTTCCATTAACCTGACACAAACTAAACCAAAATACACATAATTCCATTATTGAAGTCCTTCATGTCAAAGAATCACTCAACAATTAATCTAAGATGTGAAGCCCCAAGAATGATTTTATCTTTATTAATATAAATACAAGAGAAGGGGAGTGGAGTGGTAGGATTCAAAGCTTGGATCACTGGTCCAAAAGCGTGAATGCCATGTTAAAGAACCACTCAACATAAAAGCTTAATCTATTAGTTAAAACCCCAAAAATGGTTTTATATTTTATTTTCTAACATAGAAAATAGAAATAGAAATAGAAATCTAAACTAAATATTATAGGGAAATCATGAATATAGAGAACTCCTAATTTACGTCTTTATCCATTCCAAAACAACCAATAGAGGATAACATAATCTTAAAAATTGCTTTACTCATAATATATCTTCACAAACTAATATTGATTCCTAAGTCATTAAAAATTTTCTTACGTTAATTAATTGATCTACAGACTATGAATAGTTCCTAGAAAATGCTTCCAGTTTAATTTAATAATATCTTTCTAGATATAATATGTACCAATACTTCTTACACATTTATAACCACCTCTGACCTTTCTGCTTCAATAACCATTCTGGTTCTGAAAACTTTGCTGAGGAGAGAACATACTCAGATTTATTCAAAATGACTATTGTAAAAACTTAAGAAAGTTTGTGTTAACCAAACATGACTACTTGAACAATATAGAATGAATCTCCAACAATTTCTAGAGCTTCACAAGTCTTAAACCGAAAAAATAGGTTCTGTGATTTATAGCTAGTTACCTAACAACAATATTATCCGCCATAAGAAAAGGATTGAATGCACTGCATCCAAACTATATAAATTGTACCAACCTGTCTGGATCAAATGAGAACTCTGGGAAATTGTTGTTATTTAATAGCTGGTGCATCCCATTATGAAGTGTTAAATTTGATTTATCAGCAAGATTTGTCTCATGTACAAATTTTGGCATATTGTCATTCAGTTCCAGATGACGTTCAGCTATATCGTGATTAGAAGCAGAAGTCCCATGGTGACCCTGCATTGAAAAAGAGAGCAAAATAATAAGAGAAAAATCATTAATAATTTAATCATAAAGCCAAGCTCGTGTACTGAAAAGGTGACAATAAGGAGACAGAAAACAAGTAGATTACATGCCAGTAATACCGTGGATCGATGAGTTGTTTGACCCGTCAAGATGCCAGAAACAGGATTGTCTATATCATGAGAACTGCTTCCATTTTTAGAACCCAGCACAGATGCTATCTCTCTGATTATATCCTGTGATAAAAGTAAATCACAAGTGTTAACATTATTTTAACTCATTACCAACCGAAAAACAACCAGATCTTGATACAGGAAAAACTTTGATAAAAATGAGCACCCCAAGTCCCAAAATAACATTTTTAGAACAAACCAAAAGAATGTTTTCAAGGAAAAATGCTCAAGTCAAATATTGATGCAGGAGATGTAAAGATGGGTAAAGGAAAAAATGCTTTTGTATATGCATGGTAAGGGAGTGGTTGGATCTGCAAGTCTAAGATGCACATACTTAAATACATGCTTGCATATGGAAATGAAAAAAAAAAAACTAAAGTTAAACCTCGGGGACTCATGAGAACATATAGCTTAAATTAGATAAAATGAAGCATTTGAAATTTAATCAAATACAAGAATGATAATGGCAAGTTCTTAATTTGGCAAAACACAAAAACAAATGCGGCTCTTCTGCAGCATGCCTCATAGCTTACATGTGAAGTTCTAATATTCCACTGCAATTGATCATGCAGGAGCTGCAAAATATATATAAAGAAAAAATAAAGTAAAATTAGTTAAATTTTTATTTGATAGATATTTGAATGTTGTTCTCATGCTTAATAAAAGCCATCCATCTGATGTCAGCTAGATGCAGGCATTTAGAGATCTTTCCCATAAGAGTACATATTTACAGGATACATGGGATCAAATATGATACAGATTCACAGACAAGGATAGAGTGTAACTTGTTCGAGGACCAACACAAAATATAAGGCATTTCTCATGCCTTCCCAAAGAACTTAATAAAAGAAAAAGGTACCTGGGAATGGCCCATCAGAATAAGATAAATCCAGAGCATGCTTTGATTCTAGGGTTTCTTTTTTTCTTGTTTCTTTTTTGGCAACAAGTCAATGGGAGATAAAAACATAAATGAGAGCAGCCTCAAAGTTCATGCATTGTCTTGCAGTACCATGTTCACTTCTTGCAGATATATAATCCATGTAATTAGTTACCTTTACACTGTTAGAAATAGCAGAGGCATTTACAACATGGGGCCGGATTCCATATTCAGCCAATAAGCCAAGCAAGGATGAAACGAAAATATATCTATCATCATCCACAACCTGGAGAACAAGTACACAATTCACGGATGCATTTTACCCAAAACACATTCAGGAATAATTTGATAACAAAAAAAACATAAGGCAAAAAGATTAGGAGCACGGTAAAAAGGTATTAATATTAGTCCATCACAACAATTGATAGTATCACTTTCCTCAAGTTGTTCAACTGAGAGGGCAGAGAAGTCAAGCACATATACGAAACTACAAAATTGTTTTTCCTTTATGTTTTACAGAAAGCAAGGATGGGAAGCGTCTGTTTACACTTCCCAAGCAGAATGTTCTACCCTGATAAATTAGTAGATGTCAAAAAAATTTAAATATTCAGATGTGTATATGTATGTTGATAACATGATATCCAACATTCACTTTGAGCAATTTATATGACAAAGCTAAGCTAGGTACTGTGCATGATATGATCTAGCTCACACTGCATTTGTATATAAACAGAAAAACAATAATGGATTTACTTATAAAGCTACTGATTACTAGCAAGACCATTACAATGGACAAAACTACTTTCCATATGAGAGTCCCAACAACCAATCACTACAGGCTAACCTTTAAACATGGAATTAAGTTTACCATTTATTGTCGGAACTTCACTTAAATTAATTACTTGTTTCCCTGGTTGAAGCAAGTAGCTTAATGTTAAGGCAACTTCAGCTTCCATGCTTTTAAGCATTATCTACGGACCACTTAGGGTCAATGGCGAAGCTCAAGGTTTTTGCCGAAAGAGGCCAAAACACGTACTGTAACATATTTTATAATGGTCGCGTGCGCGCAAACACACGCGCACACACATATAAATGAAAAATTTTATCAATTCAAATTAATTATATAAATCATATAATATAAGATAAAAGAATAAAAATATGTGAAAATGTATTCAAATTATAAAACAAATAAATGTAGAATTGAATTGAAAGTTATACTCTAGAGCATGTGTGGTACATTAAAGAATATGAAATATATCTTGACATTTCTTATATATGTAGCTTGTAAAAATAGAAAATACTAGTAAGTTGACCCACACTCTGCCGTGGGTCAAATCAAATTCTTCTTTAACCTAAAAAAACAATGTGCAGACATTATCAAACGCATTTTCTAACATAAAAAAATAATTGTGAATTGAAAAGTTGATGTGTGCATTTAATAAAACTAATCTAGACTTATATGCACCAACAAATATTAAAAAAAAAATTGTTAACACTAACTAAAAAAATTGAGAGAAATACAAATTAAAAACCTGATCTCATGCCGCAATGAGCTCTTCAAGTTTTTTTTATCTAATTATATGAAAATGAAATTATTCTTGTTGTTTTAAGAAGAGTAGTAATTTAAATTCTACTCAAACAAAATAATTTTTTAGTATAATTCCTTATTTTCATATGAATATATTTTTTTAACAAAAAAGTATAGCATTCCAAGCTATGTTGTTGACTCAATAAAAACCAAAGGTAATTAGAATAAATATCCAAAAAAAAAAAATTGAACGATTTGAAATAAAAATAAAAAAGGTATCTCTTTAATTAAAACCCCTTCATCTTATTAATACGCTCTCTTATTTTACATATTTTTACTAGAATAATTGTTTTTTAATAACAGACTATCAGAACCATAAAAGCAAGTTTTAAAACATATTTTGAACTAAATGTATTAATAAGAAAAGGAATAATATAATGTTTGCACAATGTTACAAGGAACATTTTGGAATCTATTTTTTTATTAATGTAATTTTTCATATTTTTGACAAAAAACATGTTTTTTTTTAAGAAGCATAGTTCAATGAATAAAAAGTAACAGCAATTTGAAAAATATATTGGTGATAACTATAATAACTTAAATTTCATTTTAATTGAATATTCAAATATTAAAAAAAAAAGTTTGAAGAACAAGATCATATATAATAGCTATTGAAATGATTACTAATATTATATAAAAAAAAGCTAGATTCTTATTTGAAAATAAATATTAAATCAAATGATATCTAATGAAATAATATATTAAATATAATTTTATTTATTTCATTATAATTAATTTTGATTAAACTTAAAAAAAAATAATACTCATGAATGGCTGTAAAAAAAAAGTGTTTGCCAATATTATAAAAAAAAATGTTATAATCTTATTCGAAAACAAATTTAAAATTGAATGGCATTTATAATTTTAATTATTTTATTTTAAATAATTTTAATTGAAATTTAAGAAACAAAATAAAAAATGGTCTCATAAAAAGAGCTAGGCTTGGATGGGCCAGCCTCTAGCCCAAAACACTAGCAGGCCCATGTGCGCTTGGCTCTTTTTTAAAAAAAAAATAGATGAATGAGGTCAAATTCTAGCCATTAGAGAAGTTGCTGTAAAGTCAGGGTATGACTTCATGACTCAAAAAACCCATTTTTCAACCCTTCTTTCATCTGAGAATATCTAAGCTAACGTTTGATTAATGTCTTTGAACATGAGAGATGAAGACAGAAGGGACACGTCTCCTTGTGCTTCCTATTTTAAGAAGAGCATGGAAATTCACTCCAAAACCGTACTAGAGATGAATTTATTTTATGTTTGTCTCTGTGTCTTTAACCTAACACGTTTTTGTTCCTACTGTCTCTATTTCTTTTGTCCTAGAACACTAACCAAATATAATCTAAGAAACACCATATAGACCTCACTAAACTCATTTTTAACCTTAAATCACTCATTTCTACTTATTTCAGCAAAATAATGGATCAAAAACACCTAAACAGCACTCCTCTCATTAAATGAAACTCATTGACACCAAGATCGTGTTTTTTTATTGTCGGAAAGTGGCCAATCATCTAAGTTCTCTCTCCTATCTCAAGTGCAGATATTGAAAAAATGAACAAAATAAAGTTTTGGACTGAAACTAAAAATCCAAAAAACAAAGAGACCAAAAATGAAAAAAAAAATTAGGGACTAAAATTTTAAAATGTGCCTCTCATGAACAATGAAAAAAAAGGTTGTTTTTTGTTTCAATGTCAAGTTTGGTCCCTGAAGTTTCAAATGCTTTTATATTCTATTTTATCAAATGGAGCATTAACTTAATGTCAGATATATTTTTTCAAGACAGTGAGAACCCATTAACAATCTAATCGAAACAAATTATCAACCTCAAATCCTAATCAATGCCTTGATGATGATGAAATTGAAAGAAAAAAAATAGTTGGTGACTAAAATAGAAAAGGCTTCAAGGATTAAAAAACAAAGAAAAACATTGTTCCAATCCACAATGTTTTCTCTCTTGTTCTACAGTGAATGTCTGAGCAGTTTTAGTTTTTTTAAATTTTAATGAAAGGTTTAGTTAATAAATACAATAGATGGACGAAAAAGAAGGAATGATAAAAATTAAAATACATTAGTAAAAAGAAATTAAAAACAACGAAAGAAAGAAAAGGAAGATACAAATGTACGTCAAAATGAGGAATGCTTGCCAAGCAGGTGAATGGGCAATACAACACTCTTGAAATTTTAAGTGTCATTTAGGTCGAAAGTACACACACTAGTTTTATCCTAATTAATCAATAAGCTATAAGTTGGGGCCATTTCACTAATTTAGTGATTTAGAGACTTGTTTGCATGTATAATTTATTTTAGTCAATAGACATTCTTACTTTTTGGCAAAGCAAAATAATATATTCAGTTTACATACATGCAAGGGGAGCCTCTTGTTCCAGGAATCATATGTTCCAGCAGTAACAGTGTAATATATCATTGTGGTGGGACCCAACATTGGGTCCAACATTAAGAAGCTGAACTGAAGTTCATAATCTTCTTTAACTATTGTCTATGTTTTTTCTTAATGTTTAGCATCTTTGGAAAGAACAAATTTTATGATGAAAAATATATATTGTTGCTTTTTACGGAAAACCTAAACTACATGATCAAAAAAAAAAAGATAAAAAAGATAAATCTAAACTAATTTATGTAACTCTGTGGTAGATTGGTTAAAAACAGGAAAATAATTTCCTCTTTTAGACTATGTTTACGTATATAGCATATGGAAAAGGAATTGTCAAAAAGCTGGAACCAATAAAAATACTAGTACTCCTTTCATGACAAAAGAAAATTATTAGTTCATTATTATTTAAAAAAAATAGTATTTTCACTTAAAATTTGTTTTTTCAAATTACGCAGAGTATTTGTAATATCATATGTTTAAAATTTAAAGAAAAAAAAAGTGCCTTAGCATCTTGTGTGTCCAAATGTTTGGAGGTAAAGGTGGGTTAAACTAATATTAATGGAATCCAGTGCTCCATGAATTTGTATTGGTTTAGATAAGGCTGAACCCTGTGAATCATTATCACATAAATTTTCATTTGCACTATGTTGTATTCGCTATGAACCCTATGCTCGGTCATGTCACAAAATTAAACAGTAAAAGCAGGTCATATAAGGATTTTATTTAAAATAACTGACCAGAATCACCTGAAAAAAAAAAAGGGATTTCTTCAAAATGACAATGATATCTCTGCTCTTAGCCTCGATATCTTCGTTGTTAATAAATACTTCTTACTTTAGTTTTACTTAATCATGGGTTGATATCAATGTTCATGCAGCACAGAAAAAACTAAAATGTATTCAGAGGAGTAGAAAAGCATAAGCTGGAAATAGAAAATGTACTAGACCTTCAAATCATGGGTCAATTGTAAATTTTCTTCTAGATCACCTTTTCTGCGAGCCAACTCATTTGAAGCAGAAGTAATTGCTTCAGTTTGCTTCTCATCAATAGCCTATCATTCAAAAAGATGTTGCTTCAGCAAATAGATCAGAGATTGAAAAACTGCTCTCACAATCCATCTTGGTACATATAGAAAATTACTGCATCAAAGGAAAGGGTGAGAACTGCTATTTTACAAGATGGACAGACCATTCTTAAGTATGAAAATTTCCTCTCCAAAATATATTTCTCATCAAGCAACTGAAGCTCCTGGCACCATATAAAACAAAGCAATTGCATGTAAGTCAGAAATCTAATAACACATTAGCCATTATGATCATCTAGATGCAGACTAGCAAAGGCCTTCAGATAAATTTACCCTCAAACAGGCAGCAGCAATTTGTCCATGAAGAATCTGGATCTCCTCCTTTTGTGCTCTTAATCGTAAATGAAGCTCCTACTTGCAAATTCATAAAGTGTAAGCAAGCCACATCAAGCTTCACTGTAAGTAAAGAATCAAAATCTCAACATGGAGAACCCTGAAAAGCACCCGTACCATAGCCTCTCTGTCTTCAAAATAATTGAGATTGCCATTGGTTTTCAACTTCCTAGGAGCAAGATGTGCCTCACCATCATGCCTACAGATAAAGAGAATACTTGAAATGAAATAACATGCTGCACAACTCTTGGATTTTAGCCAATCATCCATATTTAGGATACAGGAAGTTAAATTGATTTGGCCCTCATGTAAGCATTTGAATAAAGTAACTCTTCCTGGGGTCATTGGTTTAGGCACTACCTGTTTATTGAATCAGAATTCTGAGGGCAAACACGTTCGTTGTTAAGCTCTTGCATGTGATTTTTACTTGAAGACACACATTGGCTGTTCTAGGTACTCTTCAAGACAACCACTGCTGAATGACTGTTTAATTTCTCCATGATCGCCAACAAAATCATGCATTTTACCTCATTTTATTCCTAGTTCCCCTTCGTCCAAAGGCAATGCAACTTTTAACAAGTCACAACTCCCAAATGCTGTAATAGGCACAACTACCAATTAATATATGTACAAATAGGAGGAGAAAACGGTAGATATTGATTATCGTGTGAGGAAACTGAACCATGGAAAAAGCATTATAAACTAAACTATAATTGTATGAAAGAAAGAGCATGTCGTGGAATAATAAATTGCTAGTGTTACTTCCCCATTAGACAACCTGAACAAGTTCATTAGCCATATATGAATTTCCTCAAGTATCGATCTTGCCACATGAAGCACATGGATTGAAGCATGCTATTGGACTTTTTCAAGACCACAAGAAAATGCATGTTACACTTGGATATTAAAGTCAACAACTTGAAAAGTTCTAATAAACACATATCAATAGATTAGATGACAACAACCTCCCCTGGCTGCACCAAATAGAAAGAAGATCATTACATATATACATACATACTCTCTTCTCACTTAATTAGCCTTTTCCACCTATTAAAAAATAGGCAGTTTGATGAAAACAAAGATGCAGCAGTACTCCTCCTATTTGAAGATGTAACTATATACTACCAGGGGTTGAATCATCATTAGGAAAATTTTCAAGACTGCAAAACCACACAAGATTGACCCAGATGAACAAAAAACAAAAAATAGGATATATTCCTCAAATTGACAAGAGTAACATTTTCTCTGAATTTAATTAGCAAACAGTCGTAGTTGAACCCAAAAAAAAATTCCAAGGTTGACATGAAAACAACCACATGTCCTCTAAAATCAACCGGATCATAAAAGCTACTACACCTGACAGCATAAAATTATACTTGTGTGATCAACTGTAACATACTGATGCCTTCCTTCCACTATTATCACTTACAAATAAATAAGTTCTCTAACGAAACCATAAAATAGTTAGAATTTCTTTACAATTGGTGAGTAGTAATTTAATGAAATTCAGAAGAAGAAAAATTATAATTTTGCGTCCTAAAAATGGAAAAGAATCCATAAAAAAAGTACCTGTTGTGTAGGAGCCGAAAGAGAGATCTGTTTCTGTGTTTTGTGAAGGAACTGAAGGACGAAGAGGAAGATCTTAATCAATGGAAGAGAATGAGAGAGCGAGGAATGCGGAGGATAGGAGTGTTAATTAAAGTCAAGTGTGGGTCGCAACCTATCTTTGTTTTCCTTTCAATCTAATCTTCGTTTCGCACTAGTTTACCAGGGGACTTTTCCATCGTGTAGACCGTTTGGAATTTGGAATTGCGAAACACCACTGCTGTTTCTCGAAATATATTTTATATTAAAATAATATTTTTTTATTTTTAAAAATTTATTTTTAATACTAATATATTAAAACAATTTTAAAATATAAAAAAATAATTTTAAAACAAAACACAAGTCACCCTACGTTTATTAAACAAACTCTTAACTAATTTATAACTTTGTATGCGGCGCTACCCAAACTTTTTTAAACTTACATCAAATTTTTAGATTTCTAAAATATTTTATCATTAAACTTTAAAATAAAGTTATCTTGATTTTTTTATAAAAATAAATTTTCCTATCAATATATTTTTTATTTATCTTAAATAATGTAATATTTTTAATTAAAATCATTATTTCTATTTAAAAAAAATATTTTATAATTATTAAACCAAGTTAAGAAAAAAATATCAAAATAAAATGACATGTTTTTGTGTGATTGAAAACTAAAAAAAAAATTATAAATGTAATAAAAACTAAAATATAGAATGTTCATATTAATAATTTTAAATTCAAATAGAAATTTATAATAATATTTAAGAATTATGTTAAAATTAAAGAATAAGTAATCATGATAATTTTTTTTAAGTTCCCCAAAAAAAAAAAACAAGATAAAAAAAGAAAGAAAAATTCATCAACAAGTTAGGCCCAACATCAACCCACTAGGAAAAAGGTCAAGAGGGCGCGAGCTTAGAGGTCAAGCTCGCTCGCCTAGCTCTGTTATATTTTTTATTAAGGGGAAATGATTATTTAAAAAATATATATATAACAAATAACAGGTCGTTAGTTAAGATTTAGAAAATAGGTGCAAAACTCAGCACTTGAACCCGCAATCTCTGACTTGTCATGTACAACTCAACAATGACACTTAATTGTTATGAAATGATTAAAAAATATATTAAGAAGCTTTATTATTCATATGAATAGTAAAGCACCAAAAAAAAAATTCTAGTTCTTTTAGAGTGTTTAGGTAATTATATGTTTGTTAATGCGTTTCAAATTACTTTTTGCCTAAAAAGAATCAAATTTAGAGACTTAAACGTAAGACAAATGAAATTTAGAGAAAACCTTATCTTGATTTTTAAAGAAATTAGAAAAAACAATTACATGAAATGGATTAATGATATATAGCTATTAACAAAATGGAGAAAACTTCAAATGAATTTGGACCTTTCCATGATTATTTAATGGGTTTGATTTTTTTTAGTTGGGCTTGGGTTGATAACCCATGTTCTCCTACAAAACAAGTCTTTTTATGCAGAATAGAAGACCCTTTGTAAGTCCAATTCAGCAAAGCATACGAGAAATATAATATATAGAAGAAGGAAAATAAAAAGTGTGTTATGGTCTATGTGTATGGATTTGTTGTATTCTTTAGTTGTTTTTCATATCTAGTAGTATTTATATACCTCATATCACTTGTATTTTTATTGTTGGTCATAAGATCATAGACCTACTTATAGAAGTAATCTTGAAGAATGCCTAATTCAGTATGAATAATCACACAATTAGCTAGTTATAACGAATTATTCATGTATGTGTCCATTTTATTAACTTGTAAGACAAGGCTTTTAAGTAGGCGTCATACTGACAACTTGGAGAATTTAGATGGATGATGTATTAATAACTTATAAGATGAAAATTTAAGTAGAAATTATATCGATAACTTTTAAAACAAAGAATTTAGATAGGCAATCATGGCGACATGAGCATGTTTAAATAGTGTTTAGGTTGTCAATACTTTTTTTCTTTGCCTTTTTTTCTCCTTTTTTTTATTCTCTACTTGTTGGGCTCTCATTTTGGCTTAATTAGGCTCTCTTCACGGACTAAATAAGGGATTAATATAGAAATCTAGAGCTAATTAGAAGAAACCAAAAACTATATCTAGCATGTGTTTAGCCCCCACCATCTTTAAGTAGTGTGTGAGCCTTCTCATGTAATCTAATTACTATCTTATTTGGTGTCATCAACTTTATCTCGACGCAAGCAATCTTTTAAACCAGTGCTTATCTAATTACTATCCTATTTCTTGTTTGGTTGGGCTATATGGCCTAATAAACTATCTGATTAGTCCATTTGGCCCAATAAATTATCTGGTTGGCTCTTTTTTTTCTCTTCTCCTTTTTTTTTCTCTGGTTGGGCCAGTGGCCAAATTGTTGGCTAGTGAGGCCTTTCCCTTCATCTTCTCCTTTTTTTCTTTTCTGTTTCTTTTTTTCTTCTTCTTTTTTCATCCTCTTCAATTAGTCTAAGGTTATCTAGTTAGGCTCTCATTCTTTCGTTTTCTTTTTCTTTTTTTTCCCTTTCCTCCTATTCTTATTTATTAGGCTTGGTTGAGCTACTTGATTTTTCTCCTCTTTAATATCCCCTTCTAGTATTTGAAATGATGCATGATAGAATAAGTTTTTTAAGGTGAGAGTTGTCCGAATGAAGTGTGTGTCCAAGATGGAAAGTATAGCTGAAATGGTCGTTCATGCTCAAATGAAAAATCATATGGAGATCATAGAAAAATATGAAGAATTTGTATAAAGACTTTCTAGTTACTCATAAATCATATGAAAATATATATGAAAATTTTATACAGATATCTAGAGGCTTTTTCATAGAGATATAAAGATTTGAAGATCTTATAAAGATATAGAGATAAGTAATCTTTTAAGGTAAAACATAACATAAACTATATGAAGTAAAAGTTCAAAACACATTTTAAGAAATCTAAATGCCAAAAGGAAAAGAAGGATTGACATTTAAATGATCCAATACCACTTTATGGAATGTTTGATGGTTTGAAGATGAAGTCCTTCTAGGCATTAAAATGCTCTATGAGATTTTTCTCTTGCTTGGGTCAAACATAGTCCCGGTGCTCCTAGTGAGGTGTATTTTTTTTTTTATAAAGAGTCATTTAAAACCCTTTACAACTTTTGTTAGCACTAATTAATCAATTCATAATGATTTATGTCCTCTAAGGTAAATGAAGGTGCATTCCCTATACATTATCTGATTCCCTCTCACTATGACAACTCTCTTGTTAGTGGGTAATTTTATGGCTAAGTACTTGGTATTAATCACAACATTTATTTAATGGAGAAAAGGTTTCTCAATGATGGTATTGTAAGTCAATCCCATCTTAATTATCATAAAGGTATATTATAGTATTTGGCATCCAAGATAGTTACCAATAGTTATTAGTATGTCTATAACAATTCCAACTAGCATGTCATTTCATTTTCCTTTTATCACCATTAAAAGAGTTTTTACTAAAATCAGTTTGGAAGGGTGTATGTCTAGTTGTATCATCACTTTTTTGGAGAGGATGTTTACATCACTCCCGTCATTTATGAACTCCTTATGCATCTTACGGTTGGAGACGATAATGGTGACCATTATAATATCCTAATGGGGAAATGTTATCCCCTCTCCGTCTTTAAGGGTAAACATGATGGTGTTAAGTCATGGGTTCGTGAGTTATGAGGAAACCAAAATCTACTTTACATAATTTTTCTTAGATTAAATAGAGTCATCGCTTGTTAAAATTCTACCCAGAATCACGTTAATTTTAGGGGGGGAAATTAAAAGGCATGTTAATCCCTTTTTTTTTTTCTTTCATGTAAACTACTAGAGGTAACATTTGGTAATTAATCTTTTTATCTCCTTTTTAAAGTATAATAGTCCTTGGTATTATGCCTACTATCTTTATAAAAGAGAAAGAATTGGTTAGGGTTGCTTGCAATTGCATTGCTCTTCATTAGAGAAGGATATTGCACAAATTGTCTTCCTATAATGGTGGTGAATATCTAATTTTAGGTGATGTACAAAGGTGTGGTTATAAGCTAATATAACACTAATCTACAATAAATAAACTCCCTTTGGGTTTTTTTTTGGATGCTCTTAGACAACTAGGGATGAGAGATCAATAATATTTAGGAGATTTTTCTTTTTTTTTTTGGAACTGGGGATATCTGTGTTTGGCCACGCTTACTTCTTCCACAAGAGTGTGGTTTTCCATTTTATGTGTAAATTTAAGGAGATTTTGATCTAGGATAACCTATAGTCATTCCTATAAAATATAGTTATAGATCCCATTTACCAAGGCTTTTATGGTGACATTTTCAAGCAAACATCATAACCTAAATATTGTTTTGGTAAACATTTTCAGATACGCTCTAATACTTTTATCTTTTTATTGTGTAATAGCGAAGAGCTTATTTTAGCTTTTTTTAGCTAGTATATTTATGCTAAATCAGGCAATGAGTCTAGTATAGAGATCACTAAAGTTAATGATGGAGTTAGACTTCAAGTTATGGTACTAGCCTAAGCAAACTTAAGGAGCATCGTCGAAAGGATTTTGCACATAACATCACTATTTTATATTACAAGCTCTAGGTTGCTTCATGTATTTTATACGTATTTTATCAAGACTATAAGTTCATCATAGTTATCTCAGTTCATATTTGTAGACTCCAAATCCTTAGAAAGTTGAGTGTCAAACATTCGTTTGTAAAGTGGAAAACCTCTGACTTAGTAAGAGCTATATTCATCATTTTTAAAAGCTCATATCACTTTAGATGTCACCTCATACCAAGATTTTTTTGGTTAAAACTACCTAAATGGGATTGAAAGATAAAGTGATGGAGATGTCTACCTTTGTGGGTATCACTTGCTAGAGGAGAACTAAAAAATAGGAGAGTTAATATGGAATAAGGAGAAAATAATCATATGATGCAAACCCCTTTCCTAGTCAATTAAAATTTTTTTAAAATAATAATAAATAAAAAGAAAAAGAAAATAATAAAGGAGAAATGTGTAGAAATTAGTAGAAAGTGAGAAAAGATAAGGGAAAATATGGAATAAGAGGGAATATTAGGTAGAGTATGAATGACCTAGTTTATGAATTTATAAAAAATACATTTAGGTGTTTGTGGGGGAGTTTCAGCCAAAGGAAGGAAAGAGTGAGGAGAGGTAGAACTACTTTAAATTCTTAGTTATTACTTGTAATTCACATGTGTTGAAGAGTTGGAAGTGATGGATATTGAATAAGATTCACGTGTTTGAGGTTTAAATGAAATAGAGTATATGATGAAATAGATAAGGTAAAAAGAATAGGAGAATTACTTAATTGTCTTACTCTTAGACACGCATATGAAAGATATATGCTAATAATGTATATTTTGAATGAGTTAAAATAAGGTTATGAAAAGAAAGGGATATTGTTTTAAAATTGATAGAACCGACTATAAAAAGAAAGAAATGAAAACTTATGAAATTATATAATTGTTGTCTAATTGTAGATGATTAGTAAGAGTTACATGATGGTGATGATGAAATGATATAATGAAATCATATGTTAATTGTTATAGATTTCTTGATCTGTTGTGATTTTGATATAAATGAGAGGTTTAAGTTAAGTGGAATTTGTGCTTAAAATGTATATAATTGATACATTTTAATATGATTATGTATTTAAAATAAAACTAAATGTTGTGAATAAGTAGGATGAGATGAGTGATGAAAATAACATTATAATTAATATATAGTGTTAGCATGGAAAAGTTGGTTATTGAGTAGTAACACTAATGAGAAGTGGTTATTGATAAATTTTTAAGTGGTTGGTATTAAACTTTTAATGATTGGTTGTTGATTACTATTAGCAAAAAAAATATAAATTATTTTTAAAATCATGTATTAGAGCTAGAGTATTGTAACAATTATGAAAAATCACTTGTTCTTGAAGAGAGGAACTTGATAAATTGGTGGCCATAAGTTTCAGCCAAATAGAGAAGAGATGGAAGAATGGACTTTTATGTTAATATAACTATAAAATACTTGATGTAAATTATTTAGATTGTTTAGGTGAAGAACTTTAAAAGGAAAATCTATAGAATTGGGTATGCTATATTCAGCTAAAGAAAAGAATTTGAGAGAGGGTTCTTCAAGAATAAATATTTTCATGTAAATTGAGGATTGATGTTTCTCAACATGGTTACAATGATTTGAATAAAATAAACAAGTAAAGTTATTTTGAAATTTATTTGATTAAGATATGTTTGAATTCACTTCTATGAATTTATGAGGAACAAAGGGTACAATGGAGTGTTGGTTGAAAACATGTCAAGTTAAGAATGAAACAATTACTTTAAATTGATGTGATATTTATGTTATTTTAGGACATGTTGTTATGTTGCATTAAAAATAACATTAGGATTGTGTTAAAATACATATAAGAAGACTAATTTAAATGATTACATGATGCATGAGAACATCTAGTTGCTTGTCAAATTTATGTTCTCCATGAAGTTATAATTTCAGAAAGATTTATCACCTGACTTTAAACAAAAATCAGAACTTGAAAATGATGCAATCTGGAATAAGTTCTTTATTAAAGTTGTAGATATGAATGTTAGCTTTCAAAAGAAACTATTCTTGCTTAATTCTAGTTTTTAAAACACCAGATATTAACTAGAAACCATAGAAAGGTCTAGACTTAACTAACCATGGGCAGATTTCAGGTGCCATTGTGATGGTTAATTTTGGGGTTGAAAACGATAGGATTGAGTGTTTCTTTCTTCATAAAATTTATATCTTTGTGTCTTCGCTTTCCATCAAGATAAACCATATGAAAAATTGAGTTTTAAAACTCTAGTTATGATTAAAATATTGAACAGTGTTCTAGGTTGGTTAGACTAAACCAACTTGGATTTGTAAAATTCTAATGCTTGCTTGGAATTGTTGTTAATTGAAGGTTTTAACATTTGAAACTATAAGAATGAGTTGTGTGATTTATTATTAGGAAAATATATTGATGAAATTATATATATAGTTGTGTTTGCGTGTGTGTGATGAGAACTTTAAAATAACTAACGCGTGAGATAACCGACAGGAGAATGGATATTGTCGTGGAAAAGGTGCTTGACACATTGATACCTTATTCAACAAATTCATTATACCAAGTAATGACAAATACTTCAAATATTGTATGTGTGGTACTAGTTTTTCGGTAATGGGCTAGTGGCATCAGTTTGTCTAACTACCAAGAATATTGAATCTATCTTATAAAGTAAAGTATACGCATGAATTATACATGGGTTGGAAATTATGATATTATAATTGTTATCAAAATCGATCTAATGAGTTGAACGCTCATGAATAAGTTTTAATTCTCACAGGGTTGTACTATATTCTAATATAGAAAAATGATTTATTTTTCAAATTCCACTCACACTAAAGTCCACGAGCTGATATCTATATTATTTATCTTATGATATAGATATAAAGATAAATATTACAACTTGTTGATGTTAATCTAATTTGTATACCATTCTTGAGTTGTGTTGACATAGAACAAAGTCCAAGATGATTGGATCATGATTGTAGTATTGAAATGAGATATTGATGAAGATGCCGATAACTTGGTATAGTCTAAGTATAAGAAAAACTCTGTTGGAATTTTGATAGAATATATATTAAATTATTTTTAAATGTAATTACGTGAAATTCTATCCAAATGGTTGAGGTTGTCATATAAAGTGATGAATAAGTTATTTGGCTTACCAATTAACAACAATAATAACATGTAATGGAGTAAGGTGTATATGAGTTTGAATGTGTTGACAGATTAATGATTGAGTATTAAATTAACTATACCAACAAAGTTTAAAGGAAAAAAAATGATTTGAGCATGTCTTGCAAGTATAAAAGCAATGGAAGGTTATGCTATAAATTATAAATAATAGAAATAGATATGAAATAAGTGGAATGAATAATGAATTAAGGAAATTTCTTAAAATATCAAGGGTGTTATATGGATTGAAGTAAGATGTATCATAGATGTAATAAATGCTAGGGAAGTAAAAAGTCGTCATGAATTAAATATGTTGTGAATTAAATAACGATGTAAATTAAATATGATTACACAATGAGTTATGATATGTATTAAAGGTGATTGAGAGAGGAAAAGATCATATGATTTATATATGTTGAGGAAATAAATTATGGGGAAAATTCCATGAGTTGTGAAATAATAACATTAATATAAATTGAATATATTCATAAAGTGAAAAAAGTTATGAAACAACATCGATGTGAAAAGAAACAATGTATGAAAGTGTTTGAATAAGACCAATTAATTTTAAAATTGTAAGGAATAAATTGTATAGTGATGAGTTAAATTAGATTATGAATAAAATAGTTATTATAATGAAAGTATGATAATGTGATGAATAAAATAATGGGAAAAACATTTATTGGGGAATAATGAAAAATGAAAAATATTGAAAATTGATATAAGATCAATGTTCTCAAAGAAAAATTTATGAAATTGGTTTTGGTCATATAATTGTTAAACATTAGTAAATAAGATGATGCAAATGTTTAATATGATTTATATTGTAATTTTTTGTATGTCACAGGTAAATCCCTTTGAGCACATCCATTTTTTAGGGTCACTGAGCTACCAAGTATTATATATAAAGAATATTTGTATTTTAAAAAAAAAATATTATAAATAGTTAATATGGATATAGTTTTAACAAGAGTTGTAATAAATTATGTACATTTATAAAATTGTTGAAAGGTTGTTGGGACTTTTTTTATGTATACATATACTAGAATTTTTACATACTAAGTCATTAAAATTAAGTAAAACCACATGAGAATGTGGGGTGTTGTAGAGAGAGACTGTTACCATCTTTTGATTCTCTAGCTCCATCATCTATTTCTAACTCATTAGGGAATGATCACATAGGCAATGACCCCTTTTTGAATGTATACAATGGGGTATCTCTTCCCTTTCTAAACATTCATGAGGGAAATGTTTAGATACTACCAGCTAGGTTCAGACTAGTTGTATCCTAATAAGTGGATCATTTTATTCACTTTTGATAAGTTTTGTGGGCTTGTTGAGATCAAGCCTACAATTAATATTTTTAAAAATTGTTGCCACTAGTTGTTGGCATTGATAGTGACAATGATGTGTGTTGGTTTTTCACATTTACGAACAGACCCATAAGAGCTATAAAGGAAACTCTGTGTTGGAAGCCTGTGAATGTTAAGAAATTGAGGGGGATATAGCTGATAGTAAGGTATATTGGGCCAGTTAATCCTAAAGGTGCAATGCAACAAATTTAGGGTTGTTCCCATTACTATAGGGTTTCTTTCCATGATGTAAACATCAAGCCTTGTCTAAGCTCAGACGAGGAGAAAACGCGTGTTACGCTAGCCTCGACTTCAATTGAGTATAAAGTCAATAAGATAGCCAAAGGATATTATCAAGTCATACTAAAAAGTATGTAGCTTCCTTATACTTTGTTTTCTTCATAGCTAAGTTTATTGCTGATTTTTTTTTATGCATGACTAATTGTTAAAGAAGAAGAAGAAATTTCAACGAGGTCAGTAAAAGAGAGTTCATAAAGGAAGTTTTCATCTTTTATGGTGGGTGGAGGTAAGGTTGAAGAAGTGATGAAGGATTACCCCATCATTTTTTATGAACTTTCTATTCATGAGGGCTCTGATTCTAAGGAAATAATAGTAGGAGTAAAAAAAAAAAGTTAGGGGCAGTCACACTTCTATAACCGGGGGTGAAACAAATTTGACTAATCCTGAAGTGATTGCGAGCATTGCGACCTGCTTCAAGAGGAGAAGGGTCTCCTCCACTGTGGAGTTTGATGTTCTAGTCTTGATCGTGAAGGCTCCCATGATGGCATTTCCTCTACCTCAACTTCCAACTTTGTCGATAGAGGATGCAGTAGTTGGGCCCTTTACTCGGTTGTTCCTAAAACATTTAGTTCAGGGATGCTTTTCCTAACCTCACTCTTGGTCGATCTCCTTATAGTTTCCCTACCCTAACTGAGGAGGATAGACAGCTTATGAAGGCTATTATTGGTGAAAGGTCAAGAAATGAGGAAGCTAGCCTTGAGGTGGTGAAACTATTAAAGAGGACATTCACTATCCCGTCAGACATCACAATGATGTCTGATAAGAGCTATGACCATTATTTGGATTTAAATGGTCAAATGGCTTTTAATGTAAGGAAATTTCTTGTTTCACCTTTTTGTTTGGTTTTATGACTATAATTCCTAACACTTGCTCTTAACAGATTTTCATTATATGGGCCCATTTCAAAAGGCGTTGGATGACCGAGAGAAACCATGTAAGGGAGGCCATTTCCCAGAATAAGGCTTATTAGGCTGTCTTCAAGCCGCTAAAAAAGGACAAGGCTATTGTGGAGGCCAAACTAAGGAGCCTCAAGGTGGCTCATTCATCGCTACAGGAAAAAATACAAGCGATGTTCTTCAGTTGGGCTTCGATGATAAACTACTTCATGTTGCCTATAACCAAATGGCTACCTTAAAATAGGAGATCCTTGAGGCAAAGACCACCTAAGACAGTTTGAGGGCTGAGCTTCTTGCTACCAGGAAAGAAGCTCAAAGTTCTCGGCCTCAGCTAGAGGCTTTGAGGAATTCTTTTGGGGAGTTTTAAAAATTATTTAAGGGGCATGCAGCTTTGACTGAGACAGTTAGGGACAAGATCTTTCATGTCGTATCCAACCTGTATTTCCTCAATCAATCAAGAGGAATATAGGTGGACTTCAGTGCTACCTTTCAACTAGTCTTGATGCTTGATTTTACGGATGCGTTTCCAGTCAGGGTTGTTGCTGTCCAACGTAGGGTATATTTAATTGAGGAGCATGGGCTAGATATTTCAGCTTCTTTTCTCCCTCTCTAGTTATTCAAGTACACAACTGTTGTCCTTTGGGGTTTATCCGTGTAATATATCTTTTATTTTATAAAATTTTAATTCTTTTTGTTTCTTTGTTTTATTCGTGTGTATGAATCTAACGCCCATAGTAAAAATTCCATACGAGACTCAAGACCCTTAGAAAAAGCTTTAAATCTTTATATAGGTCCTATGCCTATACTTGGAAAAACGCCAAGGGAATTCCTGAGATAATCGGTGTAGGTCCACACCCATATTAAGAATTTAATGCAGGGTCCAAAAACCATTAGAAAATTGTTGAGAATTTATATAGCCAGCACCCATACTTAGGAAAATATTTATCAAATCTAAACTTTGAACTTTGTCTACCCTAAACAAGATTTAAAAGGGATTTACCCCCTGCTTGGAAGCGAGAGGAAATCTTAGTTTTAGGTATATTCTTGTTAGTCTAGATGAATCTTCAGTGGATTGTTATGAAACCTCTAGGTAGTAGATGTAGAGTGGTGTTGTTGCTTTGAGGGGTCCAAGTCAAACTCGCTAGAGAGTTTGGGGCTATTGCTCTTAGGCGAAACACCATTGCTGAGGTTATGTCTATGTCATCCCTTAGAGAAATGTGCAATAACATTGGGAAAACTATGTTAATCCCTTTCAAGATAAGTTGTGCAATCACACTGGAGAGACTAAGTTGATCCATTCTTGGGTAAATTGTGCAATTACACTAAGAAAACTGAGTTCATCCCATCCTTAGAAGGTTATAGGGCCATTGCCTTTAAGAGATGTCGTGTCAATCCCATCCTTAGAGAAATATGCAATCGCACTAGGGAGACCATGTTAATCCCTTCCAAGATAAGTTGTGCAATCACATTAAGAAGAATGTGTCCATCCAATCCTTAAAAAAGTATAGGGTTATTGCCCTGGATATCACTTGGAGAAAATAAAACATCGTTATTGTGAATAATCTAGTTCATATATAAGAAACTTATGTTCTTAGTCATTGACCATGGTATATTTTTATTGTCTTTTAAGGTATAATAAACTTGATAACATTTCTGTTAAGATCATGGTCTCAGTTCTAAGGTAGGAGAGAATAGAGTTTCTCTTATGGGTGGTTGGCAAATATGCTTCACATGTTTTCTGGTTTGAACTGATATTCCACATATATTGGTTGAACGTTTTCTAAAATCTCGAGGCTTTTAAACTACATTTGTAAAGTTGGCAAACGCCTAGCCCAAATTTGCTCGTCTCATTAAGCCAATGGGTAAGTAAAATAAATCATACTCTAACTTAGAGCAATCAAATTATTGTATAATCTTTCTTACTCCTTATTGAAGAGTTGTTGAAGTTATGATGGAGTGGATGTGCCAACAACTATAGGAAGGCCCATGACACATTCCATTCTAGGAGTGTTTTGATTATCTGCATTTGATAATGATTAGGGATGTTGATAAACCAGTTCTGAAGAAACAATCGATGGATTTTTTTTTATATCAAATTCCTATAGATGTGTTAATTGATGATATCCCAAAAAATCCAAGTAGTTTGAGAATAAGGCTTATATGCTGGATAATCAGCTAATCTCTTAATTCTTGTAATATGATTCATTCTTCCTAACCAATGTGGCTGGTGCATGATACCTCCAAAGTATTTTTTTTTTTAGAGAAAAAATAAACATGAAAATAATTATAGTTTAGAATAGAGATTGAGAACCTCTCTCTTGAAGGATTTATAAGGAATTATATAGCCCATATGTCTTGCATTATAAAGATGAGGGGCTAGAAAGTCATCTTTTTCATGATGGCATTAAAACATCTCTTATATGTCAAACAGAAAAATATCTATGACTTATCAGAATCTCGTGGTCTAATATGGTGTTTGGTAAGATTGCTAGAGCCATTTGTACTTGGGCTCAGTGCTTGACTGAGCTCAAGGATACTGGGTTCGACAGCTCGCCAGACTCGTATACTTGGGCTCAACGATTGACTAAGCCTGAAGATGTTGGGTCTGGAAGCTCGCCAGACCCCCAAGGATGTTTGGGCTCAACATTGGATGAGCCCAAGGATGTTGGGTTATCACCTTGCCTCTGGTTCCTTTAAATGAGGACCCAGGTAAAAATAAAACATGTTAATCCATTAGGACTAAAGAGTCATTTTCCTTTCATTGATGTAGGGAATAAAGAAAGGTCTTATTAACTTATATACTTTTATTTTAGTGTAGTAGGGGGCACAACCTTTTTTGAAAACAAATATTTTGTTCTTCCTAGTCATAGGCAACTAGCATTCTTTATATGTGGGGTTAACTTGGAGAAGCCTTCTATTCTTGTCCACTACCTGCAATGAGTAGACAGTATTAAAGGTGGGTGTTCTTACATTTACTTGACTAGCTTTGCATCTTAAAAACTACTTATAAAAATAGGGTATACCTTCGTCTAGCATATCAAATAAAGCACTAACAGATTATGATCTTGGAAGAGGGCAGACATCTCATTCGATTGGCTGCGATCCCATTAGGCATGGGATATTCATCAGAGATGAGGGAGATGGTGATTGGGGTGTTGTGAAAAAATCCCACCACATGTTTGATAAAAGTTCAAAGCAAAAAAACTATCCTATAATTATGGCAAATTTGTAATTTGAATATAAAATAATAAAAGGGTAATTCTTAAATGTGTGATAAATTTTGTAATTTAAACATTGCAGTGACTCTCTAGCAATTTAATAGAATATAATGATAATTTTGTACATAAATCAATATTTTTTTATGCGTAAGTGAGAGGATGTAAAGTGTTATGAATACATAAATTTCAGGGTGTAAAGTGTTATTGTTTTTTTTTAAATAAGGGCAAAATAAGAAAATAATTAAACTATAAAATATTCGGTGTAATTAACCTTTAAATATTTTTGAATGCACTAGACCAATATAAATGGTGCCCTATTAATATCATTTGTAGAGAAATACAATTAATTTATTTTTATAATTAATTAATTAATTTACGGATTATACATTTTATTTTGTTGTTGTTTTTTCAAATTAGCTTAGCTAATGAAATAGATGTCTTATCGACCGGTCATGCTCCTTAATTGATTTTCTTTTTTAAAAACAAATGGTCGTCACAACCTAGCTAAAAGACAACATAAAAAATTCTTGTTTTGAAATTTTCAGAAGGAAAGTTTTAAGTTCAAATCCTAAATGTGAGATTTAAATATAATGTAAAGCTACTCTTGTTACATAGATAAGGCTTCATTAGGCTTTAGATGAAGAAATGAAAATAAAATCAATACCCTTTTGAAGATTATAAATTAATAATTTTGTGCTCAACATTCAATTGAGTTTACAAATATGCTATTGATTATTGATTTTGAACCGAGGACTACTACTTTTTTAAATATAAGGTTAAAAAGAAAAGGCATTATTATTATTATTATTATTATTATTATTATTATATACTATATTTTTAAATGTGTGGGAAAAATACTGTGCATTTACTGTGGACATAGACTTATTGCACTGTATACCACACTGTAGACATAAAGTGTTTGCACTGTATACGACACTGTAACGCTATGGGGGTGTTGTCTTTCTATTTTTAGTCAAAAATTGTTGTTGGGTCTGGTTAGGCAGCCGGACCCAATAGCAGCCAGATCCAAGGAGATTGAGTAAATAAAAAATACTTTAAAAGGCATGGGAAAAACACTTTGTATTACTGTGGATATAGACTCATTGCACTGTGGACCACACTGTAGATATAAAGTATTTACACTGTGGATGACATTGTAGCACAATGGGAGGCGTTATCTTTCCTGTTTTAGTAAAAAATTGTTGATAGGTTTGGTTGTACAGCCCGACCCAATGCTACTAAGTTTGGCTAGGCAGTCGAACCCAATAGCATTGGGTCTTGCTTGACCGCCAGACCTAAAAGCATTGGGCAACTAGACCCAAGGAGATTGGGTCAATAAAAAAATTAAAAAATCAATTAATATGTTTTGATGTTTTTATATTATTTTGATGTGATGATATAAAAAATCAATTTTAAAAAATAAAAAAAATATTATCTCAATATATTTTTTAAAAATATTATTTTAAAAAATAATGATTACATAATAATATAATAATAACTAGCATATGGGTCCGCGCTTTGCAAGGAGATTGGGTTAATAACAATTTTTTTTCAAATGTAAAAATGCTTGAATTGGGTTAAAAGCACGAAATGTATTTGCACCATCACCATCATCAAATAAAGTATTTTCTACTGTAGCACCATGAATAGCGCATAGCAAAGCAACATCCAATATACCGACAACAAATTTATTTCCCTTTAATTATTTTTCTTTTTAAGATATTTCTAATTTTATTGTTTTTCCTCTTTAATTTTTTTTCTTTTCTCTTATTGAATTTTTTTTTCATACTATAAAGTGAAAATAAATTGATGTGATTTTTTTTATATTATACAAAAGTTGAGTGATGATAATTTTTTTTATTTCAGGTTGGGTTGAATTTTCTTATTAAAGCAAGTTTGTTTTTACGTTTAAAAAATGACATTAAAAAAATTTGAAATTTTTTATTTTTTTCTTTACATCAAATTAATATATTTTTTAATTTTTTTTGTATTATTTTGATGTGATGATATAAAAAATAAATTTTAAAAAACTATAAAAATATTATCTTAGTATATTTTTTTGACATAGAGTGTTTGCATTGTGAACAGTACTGTAGAGCTATGGGAGGGGTTGTTTTTTCTGTGTTTAGTCAAAAATTATTGTTGAGTCAGGCTGGGCAGCCAGACCAAATACTACTGGTCTGGCTGGACAGCCGAACCCAGAGCATTGGGTCTGGCTTGACCGCCTAACCCAATAGCGCTGGACCTGTTGCCCAGCAGGACCAATAGCATTAGACCCTGCTACCCGGTCGAGTTTAATAACACGATGGACCATTTTATCCATCTAGGCCTACTAGCACGTTGGACCCAGCAGCCACCGGTACCTAATAGCACGCTCGGCTCAACTGCCCACCAAGACCCAATAATGTTAGGCCCTACTGCCCAGCAGAACCCAATTGCGTTGGCCGAGTCTATTTCATTCAAAATTCGAGCTTGCAATTGGCTCGGAGTAAACCGCTCGACCCGCTAGGTCAACTCGGAACTCAGGTGACCAGGCAAAACCCCGTGGAGACCCTTTTTTTTCAAATGTGTTTTTTCTCCTACCTAAAGACCCTTTTTTTCATATTTTTCAATTAGTTACTAACTCATTTCAAAGTTCACTATATAAATACTAGAAGAATGTTTTATTTTTTCAATGTGGGATTTGAAGCCCTTTAGTATATATACTTTATGTCGACAAAAAAAAGTATGTTTTTTCAATATGAGATAATAAACCTTTTTTGTTTAAATACTTCAACTTAGAAGAATAAGATAATATCTTTCCAATGTCAGATAAAAAACCTTTTAAAATAATCTTTTAAACTTAATTATTTACAACATGTATAACCTATATCCATATGGATTGTTTCTTAATTTTTTTCATATAAAATATCAAAACATCAAATATTTTTTTTTAAGTTTTTCAAGTGACCCGGGGCTTTATCTGGGTCTGTTTCATTCAAAATTCGGGTATGCAATTAGCCCGGAGTAAATCGGTCGACCTGGAACTCGAGTGACTTGGCAAAAACCTGGTAAAAACCCTTTTTTTTTCAAATGTGTTTTTTCTCCAACCAAAAGACCCTTTTTTTTCATATTTTTCAATTGGTTACTAACTCATTTCAAAGTTCACTATATCAATACTAGAAGAATGTTTTATTTCTTTAATGTGAGATTTGAATCCCTTTAGTATAATGATTAGTACTTAAAAGTGCATTTTTATCAAGGTTTTATATCATCATATTGCACTTAAAGTATTATTAAATTCCTTAACTTAAGCATGTTTTATAATAACAAGTCTGATAATATAATATATCTTTAATTTACGGTAAATGCTCATTTCAAATGCAAGCATGTTTCATAATTCAAAGGATTGAATGATTTGTTTAACTATTGAAATTGAGAAGACAAAGAGAGGGCTAAGCTTGGAGAAGAGATGCTGGTTCAATTCAAACTGGAACACCATTCAGTTATTGGATCATAACTGGAGTTGTAGAACTTGGATTTAGGTCTGGGTTATATGGATGGAAAGCTAAGACACATGCCTAAAACTTTTATGAAGAGTCCAAGATTCAAAACATCCGTTTTCAAGCACAAATTATAGCAACAAAAGAGATGTCGAAATTTGTCATTTAGCCCAGACACTGTTCAGTGTTCAGACCATATCTCGAGTTCTAGAAGTCCAAATGAGCTCATTCTTATTTTGTCGGAAAGCTGGGACAAATGACCAGAACTTTCATGAAGACTATTTGTTCAAATTCTAACGTTGGCAATGACGTTTTGTTCAGACAAGAAGATAATAATTGTCACCAAGTCAAGAGGTGACCACCCACTTAATAATTAGTCATCAAATCAATAGTTCCGAATTTTAGCCTATAAAAGGAGGCATTTGCCATACATTTAGACATCTTGGTGTTTAGATCAAGATCTTGCTCTTGCTCTTGCTCTCTTTCTTTGTATTTTGTAATGTTCAAGTTTTATTTCATGTTATATTAATCTCTTGTTTATGCTTTTCATTTCCTTTCATTTTCTTAGTTAATGTATATCATTATTATGTTTTTATTTTGTTTATTTATGTTTCTTTTCTTCATTATGTTTAGCTAAGTTTATTTTGTCAAGGTGAAAAGGGCACACTAATGGTGTAAGAATAAGTATAGTATAAACTCAACATGGACTTTAATGTTTGATACTAACATGTTTTGTATTTGTTATCTTACTCTTAATACCTTGCTTGTTAAATGGTTAATCTAGATTTGTGTTGTACAACCCTTGGTACAACAAATACTTGATCCTTTCATAACCAGCTGTATGGTATGACCGACACCTGTGTTATGAAAGGAACTTGATTTGTTGTTAACATAAGTTATCACCATGAATACCTGACCACATTTACAAGTGTTGGCATTACTCAAATAAGATAATTAATATAATCATGTTAATAATTTATAATCTTATTGGAACCTTATTTATGTGTGGTTTCCAGTTAAGTAATAAAAGGAGTTTAGATTATACTTATTTGAAATACCATTAGTGGATACTCTAACATTTACATTTGTTTTATCCTTATTTAATCCTTACATCAATATCACATCTCAAAAGTTTTCGTCAACGCCTTTTCATTTATTATTTGTAATTTTATATAGTTCACCTGTCTATGGTTCGACCCCGGTCTTGCGGGGTTATTTATTACTTCGACACTCCTGCACCTGGGAGAAGACATCAATCTTTTGGTCGTGTCAAGTTTTTGGCGCCGTTGCCGGGGAGGTAAATTCCTGTATAAATTATAATATTTATTTTATTTTTTCTTTTCACTTTTCTTATATCTATCTTTTGTTTCTTTTCTTTTGTTTCCTTTTCTTTTGTTTTCTTCTTCCTTTTATTCTCTTCCTACACGTGCGTGAGAGTTTGGTCACGTACATTAAGTAGTAGACTTTGTAGGGTATCCTCATCTTCTTCAGAAAATATGCCCGAAAAGGATAACCAGTCACTTCATAATGAGAATAATGAGAATAATCATGTTAGAACACTTAGAGACCACATGAATCCAACAAGAACAAGTGCACCATCATGCATAGTTTTTCCTCCTGATGCATCTCACTTTAATTTTAAGCCAGACATTATTCAACTTTTATCTACTTTTCATGGCTTAGATATAGAAAATCCATATTTGCATTTAAAGGAATTTGAAGAGGTCTGTAACACTTATAATAACTTAAATTGTAGCATGAACATCATTAGATTAAAGCTTTTTTATTTTTCATTAAAAGATAAAGCTAAAACATGGCTATAAAATCTGAGGTCAGGATTCATTCGTGCTTGAAATGAAATGCAACAACAATTTTTGAAGATGTTTTTTTTTTCTCATAGAACAAACTCTTTCAAAAGACAAATCACCACTTTCACTCAAAAACCAGGAGAAACATTTTACTAATGTTGTATAGGTATAAAGACTCGCTTAATACATGTTCTCATCATGGTTTTGAAACATGGAGATTGGTTTCACACTTTTATGAAGGGTTAACACCTAAAGATAGGCAAATGGTGAAATTGATGTGCAATGAAACTTTTGAAGATAAATACCATGATGAAGAAATTGAGTACCTAGACTTGTTAGCTGAAAATGCTCAAAATTAGGACATTACAGGTACTTGTAAAGCACCAGGTAAAACTCAACCTCATACATCTAGTGGAGGTATGTACAACCTTAGGGAAGATAATGACCTCCAAGCTAAATTTGCATCTTTAGCTTGAAAAGTCGAGGCACTAGAATTGAAAAGGAGTGGTCAATTGAAATATGTTCAAGAAATTATATGTCAAATCTGTGAAACTAATAAACACTCAACCAATGATTTTCCAACTTTGCCTTCTTTCAAGGAATGTCTCCATGAATAAGAAAATGCTTTAAACAGTTTTCAAAAGCCAAATCAGAATCCATACTCACAAACGTATAACCCTGGTTAGAGAAATCACCCAAATTTTAGTTGGAAGAGTGGTAACAATAATGCACAAACTTCACAGCCACCATTTCAAGCACACCATAATTTTCAAAATTCTCATGGATTTGTACCTCCTTATGCTCCCCCTCCTAGAAGAAATCTTGAGGAAACATTGCATGCATTCATTGAAAAACAAGAGACAATCAACACTCAAAATGCTCAAACTATGACAGATTTGAAAGATACTCTTGCAAAGTTCACATATGCTCTCAGTTTTCAAGAGAAAGGTAAGTTTTTATCTCAACCTCAGCAAAATCCTAAAAGGTAATACAATTCAAGTGCGAGTAGCTCAGAAGCCAACACATGATCAAGTCAAATCAGTCACAACTCTCCGCAGTGGTAAGGTTATTGAAAAACCTATTCTTGAACCTTGTGAGAAAGATGATGAGTTAATCTCTAAGGGTAACCAAAGGGTTGAACCTGAACATTGCAAAGAAAAGACTGATTCCCCATCAGTACTTCCATTTCCTCATGCCATGACCAAACAAAGAAAAGTTAATCATAATTTTGAAATCTTTAAAACTTTCAAGTAGGTAAAGATCAATATACCTTTGTTGGATGTTATTAAACATGTACTTCTTATGCAAAATTTTTGAAAGACTTGTGCACCGTGAAGAGAAAAGTGAATGTGAAAAAGAAAGCCTTTTTAGCCGAACAAGTAAGTGTTATTTTTCAAAACAATAATGCTTTGAAATATAAAGACTCTGGTTGTCTTACAATTTCATGCTTTATTGGAGAACATAAAATTGAAAAAGCTTTACTTGATCTTGGAGCTAGTGTAAACGTACTTCCATATTCGGTTTTTCAAAGTCTCAATCTAGTTAAGTCAAAACCAACTTCTGTAACTCTTTTACTTGCCGATAGATCTGTAAAAGTGTCTAGAGAAATAGTTGAAGATGTGTTAGTACAAGTTACACAATCTGTTGAACCATGTAATTTAATTTCTGTTATTTTAGGACGTCCATTTCTTGCAACTTCTAATGCATTGATTAACTATAGTAATGGAGTGATGAAGTTATATTTTGGAAACATGACATTGAAGATGAATGTTTTTAACATTTGCAAGAAACCTAAAAATGATAATGCTTTACAGGAAGTAGACTTTATTCAAAAATTAGTTTATGATTAATTTGAAACTACTTCCAGTGAAATTGAGTTTAATGAATCTGAAGATTTGCAAATTTTTATTTTCAGGAAGAATCAAAGGCAAATAGTTGGAGACTAAAAATTGAGGAATTGCCACTACGATCAATTGAGTCCATACCTTCAAGTGTTCAACCACCAAAACCTGATTTGAAGCCGTTATCATTCAATCTCAAATACTCATTTTGGGGAGAATATGAAACTTTTTCGGTAATAATCTCTTCCAAACTTAATGCACATCAAGAAAGTAAGTTATTACAAACTCTGAAAATGCACAAAAATGCATTAGGATGGACCATAGCTGACATAAAAGGAATTAGTCCTTTGATTTGCACACACAAGATTTATTTGGAGGAAAATGCTAAACCCTCTAGAGAAATACAACGAAGGCTTAATCCTAAGATGAAAGAAGTAGCGAAGAATGAAGTCACTAAACTTCTAGATAATGGAATCATTTATCCTATTTCTGACAGCAAATGGGTAAGTCCTACCCAAGTTGTACCTAAAAAGTCTGGAGTCACTGTAATAACAAATGAGAAAAATGAGTTAATTTCAACTAGGACTATTACTGGTTGGCGCATGTGCTTTGACTATAGGAAACTTAATTCAATGACTACAAATGATCATTTTCCTTTACCTTTCATGGATCAAATCCTAGAAAGAGTTGCAGGTCATGAATTTTATTGTTTCCTAGATGGCTATTCAGGTTACAACCAAATTGAAATTGCATTGGAAGATCAAGAGAAGACTACCTTCACATGTCCATTTGGTACTTTTGCATATCGAAGGATGCCTTTTGGATTATGTAATGCACCAGTCACGTTTCAAAGATGCATGCTTTGCATATTCAGTGATATGGTTGAACATTTTCTTGAGATTTTTATGGATGATTTTTCTGTTTTTGGTGATTTATTTGATGATTGTTTAACTAATTTGGAAAACGTTTTGAGTAGGTATGAAGAGAAGAATCTTGTGCTGAATTGGGAAAAATGTCATTTTATGGTAACAAACAACATTGTACATGGTCACATTGTTTCATCAACAGGAATTAAGGTTGAAAAATCTAAAATCGAGTTAATTGCCAACTTACCGACACCAAAATCTGTTAAAGATGTTAGATCATTTTTAGGACATGCTGGTTTTTATAAAAGGTTCATCAAAGATTTTAGTGTAATATCTAATCCATTGAGTAACCTTCTAACAAAGGATAATATTTTTGAATGGACTGAGCATTGTGAAGAAGTCTTTGTTAAACTTAAAAACTTGCTTACTTCTGCTTTTGTCATTCAACCTCCTAATTGGTCATTACCTTTTGAAACAATGTGTGACACTAGTGATTATGTCGTGAGTGCTGTCTTGGGACAAAGAAAAGATAAGAAACCTTATCTGATTTACTATGCAAGTAAAACTTTAAATAGTGCTCAAATGAATTACACTACCACTGAAAAAGAATTACTTGTAGTAGTATTTGCATGTGAAAAATCCAGGTCTTATCTTGTTAGCTCACCTGTTGTTGTTTTTAGTGATCATGCATCATTGAAATATCTTCTTTCTAAGAAGGATTCTAAGGCTAGATTGGTGCGGTGGATTTTGTTACTTCAAGAATTTGATATCACAATCAAGGACAAGAAAGGAACCAAAAATGTTGTCGCGGATCATTTGTCAAAATTGACAATAGATTTCACATCTGACATCACACAAATCAATGATTACTTTCCTAATGAATCTTTACTTTATATTTCTACAATGCCTTGGTTTGCTAACATTGTTAATTTTCTTGTAACAAGAGATTTGCCAGCTCATTGGAGTACCCAAGACAAAAGAAAGTTTTTGAACAAAGTGAAGAACTTTTATTGGGATGACCCTTACTTATTCAAATATTATCCTGATCAAATATTTCAAAGATGCATCCCCGACAATGAGGTAAGTAATGTCCTTAACTTTTGTCATTCTGAGGCATGTGGGGGTCATTTCTCATAAAAGAAGACTACTGTAAAAATCTTACAATGTGAATTTTATTGGCCCACCATGTTTAAGGACACTTATGCATTCTGCAAAACTTGTGAAAATTATCAAAAGTTATGATCTATTTCAAAACGTCACATGATGCCTTTAAATCCTATTCTTGTCATTGAAATCTTTGACTCTTGGGGTATAGATTTCATGGGTCTATTTCCTCTATTATTTGGTTTTGTGTACATATTAGTCGTAATGAATTATGTTTCAAAATGGATAGAGGCAATTCCAAGTCGAAACAATGATCAAAAAACTATGATCAAGTTTTTGAAAGAAAATATTTTGAGTCGGTTTGGAATCCCTCGAGCCATGATAAGTGATGGTGGAACACATTTTTGTAACAAGCCATTTGAGTCTTTAATGAAGAAATATGGAATCACACACAAAATTGCCACCCCTTATCACACTCGGACAAGTGGACAAGTAGAACTTGCTAATAGGGAGATCAAACAAATCTTGGAAAAAATAGTGAACCATAATCGAAAGGATTGGTCTTTAAGACTTAATGATGCACTTTTGGCTTATCAAACTTCTTTTAAAATATCATTAGGTATGTCACCTTATAAGCTGGTTTATGGAAAATCTTGTCACTTGCCTGTGGAATTTGAAGCTTATTGGGCTATCAAAGCTTTCAATTCAAACCTTGATGATGTTAGCCAACTGCGTAAGTTACAAATAAATGAGCTTGAGGAAATAAGAAATGATGCATATGAGAATTCAAAAATTCATAAAGCAAGAATCAAAGAGTTTTATGACAAGAGAATCTTGAGAAAAACATTTGATGTTAGTAAAAAAGTTTTACTTTATAATTCTCGACTCCATTTATTTCCTGGAAAGCTAAAATAAAGATGGAGTGGTCCATTTATTGTGAAACATGTGTATCCTTATGCGGCCTTTGATATTGAGAATCCAAAGAATGACAATGTTTTTAAGGTAAATGGACATCGTTTGAAAGCTTACTTTGATAATTTTCCTAGTGAAAATGAATCCATTGGTTTGAATGACCCTGTATATAAATGTTGATTATTTTGTTTTTCTCACATTATTGTTGTGTTCTTTTTGGTGTGACTCTTGTTTTGCTAGTCTTTCTCCAACCCCGGTTAAATGGCGGATAACGGTACTCCGTGACTCTTATGTCGGTTTTTTCAGTTTCCCATGATAACTGATGTCTGTGTATATAATTTTTCAATTCCTTATTCCTTCTCTTTTCTTTACATCTTTTTTTCTCTCATCTAAAAAATGGACACCACTCTTAAAAAATTTAAAAAGTATTTTCCTGTTTTGCCTCCAAATGCGATTGCAAAAATTTACCGTACTAGGTGTGAAAGATTAAGGTTGTTAATGAACCATGGAATTCCTGAAGATAGTCATTGGATGATTGAAGCAAAGGTTCGATTATAAGGTGAGTCTTCCAATTCTTTTATTTCATACATGTCTGGACAAGTAAAAGCACTTTTGCAAAGAAACGTCGTGCAAAACGACTGAAAGTCTGTCACCGATGTGCCAGATGGACTTGTAATGCACAATCTCGTTCTTTAGGAATGATATCTATAAACCGTGAAGATAAAATATAATTCATTAAGGATGGCCTGAGTAAGGAGTCTTTAGACGCATCCTAGTGGAGATGTGCCAGATGGACTTGTAATGCACAATGTCGTTCTATTAACTTTTAAGACGCATCCTAGTGGAGATGTGCATCGTGCAATTCATGATTTATGACCCCATTTTCATAAAGAACATGATCGACTTAGTCTTGGGAATTTGACTAAAAAAGACCCTGTTTGTCAATTTTTAAGAAAACTGGATGGAAAGCTTATCCTCGACCCATAGAGGGCGTTTAAGCCGTTCTTGGATGTAAAACCAAGGGAAGATGTGAGCCATAATCACAACTACATGTACATACACATGTTTTGACCAAAAATAAAAAGAGAGAGTGTGTGGGACTCTAGCTGGCCTACATATAGGTTGTATGATTGCATTTTTAATTTCTCATCTATAAAATCTTCTCTTCCTTCTCTTCATTTCTACTCAACCCATACATTCAACAGATATAGAAGTGTGTAGAAATGACAGGTTCCTCAAGTCATCAAATAAGAAATATTTGTGTTTTTGGTGGATCCAGTCATGGGAAAGAAAAAGAGTTTTTAGAATCAGCAAATCATCTTGGTCAGGTACTAGCTGAGAGAAAGATTCATTTAGTGTATGGGGGAGGCAGCCCTGGGTTAATGGGGTGTGTGTCAATAGCTGCATTTTTAGGAGGCAGTCAAGTTTTGGGGGTCGTCCCCAAAGCTTTAGCAAAAGGGGACATCATTGGAAAAATAATTGGAGAAGAACTACAGGTCTCCACAATGTCTGATCGAATGAATGCAATGTTTGATCATGCTGACGCCTTTATTGCCTTACTAGGTGGTCTGGGCACATTAGAAGAGATATTTCATATTTCCTCTTGGGCCCACTTGAACATTCACCAAAAACCTATAGGTTTGCTTAATGTTAATGGTTTTTATGATAATTTGTTGTCTTTTATTGATCATGTTGTGGAACATAATTTTCTAACATTTTCGGCACTACAAATCATAATCTCTGCTGCTACTGCTGAACAACTGATTGATTAATTGCTTTCATCCCTATAATTGATTCCTCCATGAGTCGAATAGACTGGTCAAAAAAAGAAAGCCGTAAAAAGCTGAGATTGGATTTGAGCCTAAGTTTGTAAAAACTTGTGTCTTTTGGTTTTATTAATAACATAATATTTTTATGTTTTGTTATCTCTTATATTTGTTTAAGTGTGTTTCAGGCTTGTCAGTAGTCGCTGTTTCAGGTGATGTCTTCTATACTCTACCTTTCTACCTTAGAACATTGAGGACAATGTCTCATTTTGGTTGGGGGGAGAGGGTAGTAGTCGTAAGTTAAAAAAAAACTAACTTTTTGTTATTATTAAAACCATTTGACAAAACTGTTATTGTTAGGATGACAGAATAAGGAGGAATTTTATTGACTCTTGAGACGCATCTTAGTAAACATTCTTATCAAGGTCTATCATAACACTTCTTGAAATATTCAGGTTTACAAACTCTCGCATTGTTATCACTTGATTCTGCTCCTATACTTATTTAACAAGTATTTTTAAACATTCATTTTCACACACACACTTTAACATATGATTGTGGGTTGCACATTGGATTGCTACATAAATTATGTTCTTTTGTTAAAGGTAACAACTAAAGGAAATGGATAAGATATAATTCATAAAATAAAACAAATATAATATTGATGATAATAAAAACATAGATAAGTTTGGTTTCGTAGCCTCCCTAACATAAGCAATTAAGCTCGAAGGGGTGTTTTAACACCTAATACCCTGAAGTTATAAAAAGAGTTTATATTATACTTATTTGAAATACCATTAGTGGATCCTCTAACCTTGACATTTATTTTATCCTTGTTTAATCCTTACATCAATATCACATCTCAAAAGTTCTCTTCAACGCCTTTTCATTTATTATTTGTAATTTTATATAGTTGATCGCCTTGTGGTTCGACACCGGTCTTGCTGGGTTATTTATTACTTCTACACTCCTGCACTTGGGATGAGACATCAATCTTTTGGTCGTGTCATATATACACTCTATGTTCACAAGAAAAAAGTTGTGTTTTTTTTTCAATATGGGATAAAAAAACCTTTTGAAACAATCTTTTAAACTTGATTGTTTATAACATGTATAGTTTATATGCATATGGATTGTTTCTTAATTTTTTCATATAAAATAATAAAACATCAAATATTTTTTTTTTCATTTTTTTGGGTAACCTGGAGCCTTGGCCGAGTCTGTTTCATTTAAAATCTGGCCCTGTAATTGGTTCAGAGTAAACCAGTTGACTTGTTGGGTCAACTCAGAACTCGGGTGACTCGACAAAAACCTTGTAGAGACTTTTTTTTTTCCAGATGTGTTTTTTCTCCTACCCAGAGATTTTTTTTTCATATTTTTCAATTGGTTACTAACTCATTTCAAAGTTCACTATATAAATACTAGAAGAATGTTTTATTTTTTCAATGTGGGATTGAAACCCTTTAGTTTATATACTCTATATTCACAAGAAAAAAAATTATATTTTTTCAATGTGGGATAATAAACTTTTTTGGTTTAAATACTTCAACTTAGAAGAATAAAATAATATCTTTCTAATGTGGGATAAAAAACTTTTTGAAATAATCTTTTAAACTTAATTGTTTACAACATGTATAGCTTATATGCACATGAATTGTTTCTTAATTTTTTTCATATAAAATAATAAAACATAAAATATATTTTTTCAATTTTTCCAGGTGATCGGCCTTGGCCGGGTCTATTTTATTCAAAATTCAGCTATGCAATTGGCCTGAAGTAAACTGGTTGACCTGTTGGGTCAACCCGAAACTCGGGTGATCTGACAAAAACCCCGTAGAGATTCTTTTTTTTCATATATATTTTTTCTCCTGCCTAGAGGTATTTTTCATATTTTTCATTTGGTTACTAACTCATTTCAAAGTTCACTATATAAATACTTGAACAATGTTTTATTTTTTCAATGTGAGATTTGAAGCCTTTTAGTAAATATACTCTATATTCATAAGAAAAAAAATTATATTTTTTCAATGTGGGATAAAAAATCCTTTTGGTTTAAATACTTCAACTTAAAAGATTAAGATAGTATTTTTCCAATGTGAAATAAAAAACCTTTTGAAATAATCTTTTAAACTTAATTGTTTACAACATGTATATCCTATATTTACATGGATTATTTTTTAATTTTTTCATATAAAATATTAAAACCTCAAATATTTTTTTCAATTTTTCGGGTTGACTAACCCGAGACCCGGCCCCTTTGCTGGGTCAACCCCTAGGTCGGGTTTGATAACTATGGTTGGCATGAAAATATAACTTTAAAGAATACAATTGAGAAGAAATAAAGTGACATGACCGATTAAAAAACTATATGAAAAAAATAGACAAAATTTCTCTCTTTTATTTTGTTTAGGGGCCTCTTTTATAAGATATTGATTTTTTTGTTATGTGTTTAATTTTCAGATGCTTTTTGTGATTCATCTATGGTTTTGTTTATATCCTTATATGGATAATCTGTGTTTTTGAAAATAAAAAATATTTATTTTAGATAATATTCTTAATATGTGTAGCCTTACATGTTATTTTTTTTTCTTTTATTCAATCAATTTAATATCCTACTTTTCAAGATTCAATATTTTAATCTACATTTGTCTCTCGATTTTTTAAGTTTTGTTTTGAAGTATCATTAATAATTTTTTATTGATTTTTTAATGCACATAATTCTAGTTTATTAATTCAATAGTGTTGAGCCCTGTTGCCGGTAGGACCCAATAAAATTAGGTTGTTGTTAGACTCAAAATAATTAATATATTTTTTATATTAAAAAAAATTATTATTAACCCATTAACAATATCTAAATGGTGTGGGGGAATCACTGTTCCCCCACACACAAAGCACTGTGGATTACAACAGTAATCCACAGTGCATTTTTTTTTTTTTTGCTAACTTTTTTTTTCTTTTTATTTCGTTTTTTTTTTCAAAATTACTTTTTTTTCAACTTTTCTATTTTTTCTATTTTTTTTATTTTTGTTTCCAAATTTATTTTTGTTGATTTTACTTTTTAAATATTGACCTGGTTAAAATTTTCGCTTTGTAATTTTTTTCTTTAAAATACTGTGGATTGCTGCGATGTTTTTCCACATAGTTTTTCTATTTTATTTTTTTATTTTTCAAAATTATATTTGTCGATTTTTTTTTAATATTGAGCTGATTGAAAATTTAGTTTTGTAATATTTTTTCTTTAAAACATTGTTGATTGCTACAGTGTTTCTCCGCATGGTTTTTTTTTAATGATTTTATCCGAAATTATCTTTTTTTATTTTATTTTTTAATATTGAGCTGGTTAAAAATTACAGTTACAATTTGTGAGGAAAGCACTGTAACTTTCCTCAAAAATTACTGTTGATTGCTACAGTGTTTTTTCCCAAATGGTTTTTTTTTTTCTGTTTTTGTTATGTTTTTCCATAAAATTATCTTTGTCAATTTTATTTTTTAAATATTAAGCTGGTTAAGAATTGCAATTACAAGTAAATACAAGTTTTTCTTACAAAACACTATGGATTGATACAGTCTTTCCTCACATGGTTTTTTTCCAGTTTCTTTTGTGTTTTCTTTTTTTGTAATATTTTTTTCTAAAATTATCTTCTTCGATTTTTTTTAATATTGAGTTGGTTAGAATTTAACTTTGTAATAAAGCTTAATTATGTGGGGAAAGCATTGTAGCTTTCCTCATAAAACATTGTGGATTGTTATAATGTCTCTCTGCATGATTTTTTTTTGTTATAATTTTTTTCAAATTATCTTTTTCAATTTTTTTTAATAGAGTTGTTTGTGAATTACAATTACAAGTCATTACAAATAAGGCTAAATCATGTGGGGAAGCACTATAGTTTTCATCACAAAACACTGTGAATTGCTACAGTGTTTCCAACATGATTTTTTTTTCTTTTTTTTGGTGTTTGTTTTGTTTTTTTTTCTAAAATTGTCTCTGTCGATTTTTTTTTAATATTGAGCTGATTAAGAATTTAACTTTGTAATTTTTTTTCTTTAAAACACTGTGAATTGTTGCAGTGTTTTCTCATATGATTGTTTTATAATTTTTTCCAAAATTATCTTTATTGATTTTTTTTTAATATTGAGTTGGTTAAGAATTATAATTACAATAAAGCTAAATCATATGAGGAAAGTGTTGTTGTTTTTCTCACAAAACACTGTGAATTGCTACAATATTTCTCTAAATGGTTTTTTATTTTATTTTATTGGGAAAAGCGCAATAGTTTTCCTCACAAAATATTGTCAATTGCTACAACGTTTTTCCTCATGGGTTTTTTTCATTCCAAAATTATCTTTGTTGGTTCTTTTTTTAATATTAAGTTGGTAGAGAATTTAGCTTTATAATTTTTTTTGCTTTTTATTAACTGAAAAGCTAAATCATGTGGCGAAAGCACTGTATCTTTCCTTACAAAATACTGTAGATTGTTACAAATTATTTTGTTCAGTCTCTAAGTTTTTAATCACCAACACAACTTTTTTTTCTGTTATGAAATGTTTGCTCCATTTTACTTTTAATTTATATTATTTATTTAGCACTGATTTATAATTATAAGACTATTAATTATATTTGTTTTATAAGTTTGCAGCAAGCATGTCATCTCGTTATTATTCTATTTATTGTACAAAACATGTTCTCACTAAAGTTAAACAACACGTAGCTACCATAAGAAATAACCTTTCACGTGCGCCTCTACTCTCCACACGTTGCCAACCTACCACAGGTCCACAACCATCTCTCAGTCTCCGTCTTCCCCTCCTATATGTATATACTATATAATAATTAGAAATCTCACATTTCTAAGCATTTCAAGTTAATACAGGAAACAAGAGATAATCATGTCTCCTCTAATACTTTACTCGGCACTATTGGCCATCTTCGTCTATTGCCTTCTTCAGCTGCGAAGCCTTCGTGACCGTCACGGCAAACCCCTTCCACCAGGCCCAAAACCATGGCCCCTAGTTGGAAACCTACCCCATTTGGGGCCTATGCCTCACCACTCCATGGCAGCCCTGGCAAAGACTTATGGACCTCTCATGCACCTCCGGTTCGGCTTCGTCGACGTGGTGGTGGCGGCATCGGCTTCCGTGGCTGCTCAGTTTTTGAAAGTACATGATTCCAACTTCTCTAGCAGGCCACCAAACTCCGGTGCCAAACATATTGCATATAATTACCAAGACCTTGTGTTTGCACCCTATGGGCCACGGTGGCGCATGCTTCGGAAGATCAGCTCCGTCCATCTCTTCTCGGCTAAGTCCTTGGATGATTTTAGACATATTAGACAGGTTAAGTTCATTTCATTCCATATTTCTTAATTAACGCTTGTGATATATCTTGATCTGTACAGCACTGCGCCTGCGCCTGCGTGACTTATTAATTATTCTGCTTTGGTAAGGGCAGATACTGTAACAAATCGGGACTGACTTCTATAATTGCATTTGCCCCTTGGCAGAGCCTTGGTCCAGTAATAAGCCTGTTTGGTTTCCTAATAAAAAATTAACCAAACAAACCATACACGTATGTATGTATGTAATGTTTTTTTTTTATTTATTTTTTATTTTGTTTAGATTGGTTAATTTGTACACTTGAATGGTTTTTTTGTTTGTTTGAATAATATCACTTGCTAGCGTTTGGCTTTGGACTAATATTCTTTGCTTCTCGCCAATGGAGGTAGGAGGTACTAGCTTCATCAGATTTCTAATAAATTCCTAACCCAACATTGATTAAAGTTATCTCTGTAATCGATTGCAAGTTGTTGGTCATTGACTTGGGTTTTTTATTTGATGTGTTTATTTACCTTGTATATACACACTGCACATGCAGGAAGAAGTGGCAGTGCTTACAGGGGCACTGACAAGATCAGGTCCAACTACACCAGTGAACTTGGGTCAATTGCTCAATGTTTGCACAGCTAACGCTCTTGGGAGGGTGATGCTAGGGAGGCGCGTGTTCGGCGACGGCAGTGGTGATGGTGACCCGAAGGCAGATGAATTCAAGTCAATGGTGGTGGAGGTAATGGTGTTGGCTGGTGTGTTTAACATCGGTGACTTTGTTCCTGCTTTGGAGTGGCTTGACTTGCAGGGTGTAGCAGCTAAAATGAAGAAGCTTCATAAGAGATTTGATGCTTTCTTGACTAACATTGTAGAGGAGCATAAAACCAGCAGCAGCACTGCTTCTGTTAGATCAGAGAAGCACACTGATCTGTTGAGTACGTTGATTGCTCTGAAGGAGCAGCAGGATGTTGATGGTGAGGAAGGGAAGCTGACTGACACTGAAATCAAAGCATTGCTCTTGGTATTTATTTCTGATGCCTTCTTAGTATTAATTTAGTAGAATATGATCTTAAAATCATTAAAACAAAACATTTAATTTCAATCAATGCGTAATTTATTTTGGAAAATATATCTTACTATCGAGTAAAAAAAAACAAGTCTATTGCCTTGTACTGTTAAAATAAAGTAATTAATTGTTGATATCAGCTAAATCGTTAAAAATTAATAATAAAAATAATAAATCAACTATAGAAAAGCACCTTGTCAACCTCCATAACAGAGCTGACTTGCGGTTGCAGAATATGTTCACTGCTGGCACCGACACATCGTCGAGCACAGTGGAATGGGCTATTGCAGAGCTTATACGGCACCCAGACATCCTGGCCCAGGTCAAAAAAGAGCTCGACTCCGTCGTCGGTCGAGACCGTCTGGTAACTGAATTGGACTTGGCGCAACTCACCTACCTCCAAGCCGTGGTCAAGGAAACCTTCCGGCTCCACCCTTCAACACCGTTGTCTCTTCCACGCATTGCCGCGGAAAGCTGCGAGATTGGTGGCTACCACATTCCGAAGGGCTCGACTGTTTTGGTGAATGTATGGGCCATAGCTCGTGACCCCGATGTATGGACTAAGCCGCTTGAGTTTCGTCCCGAAAGGTTTCTTCCCGGTGGGGACAAGGCTGATGTTGACGTTAAGGGAAATGATTTTGAGCTTATACCATTCGGTGCTGGGCGTAGGATTTGTGCAGGGATGAGTCTCGGGCTGCGTATGGTTCAGCTATTGACTGCAACTTTGATCCACGCCTTTGACTGGGATTTGGCCGATGGGTTGGTACCGGAGAAATTGAACATGGACGAGGCCTATGGTCTGACTTTACAACGTGCCGACCCCTTAATGGTGCACCCTAGGCCAAGGTTATCCCCAAAAGTCTACCGGACACCAAATTAAAAAAAAAAGGATAATCATGATGCTAGCGTTTTTTTTTTTTTTTTTTTTGAGAGTGTGAGATAATCTCTCTATTTATATGTGTTTGATATGTAAAACAAAAAAATCAGACTTTGCAATGCCGTGTGAGTTGTCTGAAGATTTTCAATGTTGTATGACTAAATGCAAAATAAATTGCCTTTTTTTTTGTTTTTTATTTTAATTTCATCACTAGATAATTTTTATTAATAGGTAATAGACAATATAATTTATTTCGTTTTAATTTTTTTTTATAATTTGACTTGATTCCAATCACTATCATTAAAATAACTCCACCACAGGAGCTAGTAGGATAGCCAAAACTAAAAAATTATACATTTATCTATTATTTTTAATTTTAATAATTGCAACAAAATAATTATATGAATAGCTAAAATATCTTTTCTTGCTATAAAATGATATTTTTATACTTTTATTTAGAACAACCAAAAAGCAAGATAAAATACGTATGTTTGGTAACCAATGTCTCCTTTTTTTATTTCCCTCTTTAAAATAATAAAATTAGACATGCAAATCTTAAAGTCTTGTGCCTCAACTTAATTACTATACTATAAATTACTCATATTAATTATATAATTAATAACTTCATGATTATATTATATAAAAAATAACTAAATATAATTGAGTTTTTTTAAAATGACTTTTTATCATTGAAATGAATATAAATAAAAAAAATATATTTATATTTTTTAAAAAACTATTTTACCAACTTAGCTTTTTAATATAATATCTCACTTTGAAGATGCTATTGTATCATCGTATGTATATTATAAATTCCTAGCATAACAAAAGTAGGTGGACATCTAGCAACCAGTCAGCAGCTCTCGTGATAATTTTTTATAGTTCATCTAAATCTAAACCAAGTATATATAGTATATACAAAGGAAGCCTGGACCCCACATAGAGCGGGTCTACGCAGTTGGCATTATTTTGTTTTCCTTTTTAAGAGTTGTCCACCCTTTTTTCTGACAAAACAAGAGAGTAGATGTCACATCATCTACGTGCCTAGATTCCCATCATCAATGAAAGTGGGGTTATTTAGACTTAAAAAATTTATTTTTTATTTTTTTATTTAATAACACCCACTAGCATAGTTTTGAAATCCGGTTTGGCCCGGCGGGTCGATCCAGGACTGGAACCGGGCCGGGTTGATGAAAAAATAGAATAAGTCATGACCTGGTGTGACCCAGCCGACCCGACGACCCGGCAAAACCCGGTCAAAAACCCGGTTGCAACCCGTTGACTTTTGTTTTTTTTACTAAAACAACACCGTTTTGAATTTTTTTTAAAATAGAGATTGACCCGGTGACCCGGTCAAAACCCGGAACCCGTGCCTTGGACCGGGCCGGCCACCAGGTCGGGTTTAAAAACTATGCCTGGTAGATATTATTAATGTATGGATCAACTTATTTATCATCTAAAAACACCTCTATATTTATTAAAAATAAAAATTTAAACCGAAAACAAAAAATTATCAATTCTAGTCTACTATTTTTAGCTAGAGAACAAGGTAATAAAATCCATTAATGTAACTCATCTTATCAAATATAATCTATTAATACAAAGAAAAATTTTTCTTTGTTGTTAGAATAAAGTCAGCAAATAACTTTTTTTTTTAAGTGAAAATCAAGAAAAGAAATAAACCTCTTTTATTATGGGGCTATTCGATACGTGATATATGGTGTAAAGTGTTTTTTAATTTAAAAATAAATTAAAATAATATTTTTTATATTTTTATTTTTATATTAGCACATTGAAATACTAAATAAAACATCAATTTAATATTTATTTCATTCTAAACATTTTTAAAATACAAATAAAAAACATAATACCAAACAGTCTTAAAGCATATAAAACTCATTAAAAAATGAGGAGAATTAAGTTAAAGTGTCCTTATTTTTGTTTGAAGGTTAAATTAGAGAACAACATAAAATATAAGGATATACTGGGAGCAATTAGAATTGCAAGGACAGATTGGAGACTAGTCATTCAATATAAGGACAGGTTGAGCTCATTCTCTCAAAATTAGTTTAACATTTAGGGCTAAAACGTAAGAAAACAAAAAACTGAGGGACGTATTGTGTAGTTAAAGTTTGAACAGAGATCCATCTCCACTTTCGAGCTCGCTAATGCTGAAGTGGATGGCCCTCTTAACTCTCCTCCTCCTTTCTCCACCGGAATTTCCCTGTAACAGGTCAATCCTCTCCACCACCACCTTTTTTTATCCGATCAGATCATCTGAAAATCGATTATGATTATGTGAGTCAATTAGAAACCCTAGAAAAAACAAATGACGGAACAACAAATTATGAACAACAATACCAACAGTAATATTCCGGTGAGCGAAGTGTATTGGTCTCTCGTCGATAAAGCCGATAAAAAGTTCTCCAAAATAAGAGACCTGCCTTACTATGAACGCAACAGGTTCTTCCTCGCTTCTTCTTCTTCTTTAACTTTTTTTTTTCTTTTAATTAATTAATTATGGTTTTATTTTGGATGGTGGTGGTGGTGGTGGTGCTGTTAGGTATGATACGTATTTTTACAAGGTATTCAAGGTATACACGCAATTGTGGAAATTTCAACAGGAAAATCGGCAGAAACTGGTAGAAGCGGGGTTAAAACGATGGGAGATAGGGGAGATTGCATCGCGGATTGCTCAGCTTTATTATGGGCAGTATATGAGGACGAGTGATTCCAGCTATCTGTCTGAATCCTATGTTTTTTATGAAGCAATTTTGAGTAGGGAGTATTTCAAAGATGGATTGTTTCAGGATCTTAATCTGGCCAATAAACAACTCAGGTTTTTTGCTCGTTTTCTGATGGTTTCTTTGGTTTGGAACCGCCGCGAAATGGTTCACCAGTTGGTTAATCTACTCAAAATCTTGGTTGATGAATGTAGGAAGGCATTCCAGGTCATTCTTTTTTTCTTGTCTGTTGTCTTGGTTTCAATGAATTATGAATGCTCTTTGCTTCACTTTTTTTTTTTTGTTTCATTGAGTTTATGTACATTTGAGAATTGGAGCTTGATAGGGAGATTTTGTGTGTTTTATAGCTTATGTTGTTTAATTTCTACGTTCTGATTTTGATCAGATGTCTGGATACTTAAGTTTTGAAATATCATGTCTTGATCTTGATGTTTATGAATTTGTCATGGAGATGAAAATCATTAATCAACATGTTTCAAATTAGCTAAGGCTCAATAGTGAAGTGGTGTCAGTGTTGTGCTATCTTAAACAGATGATATGCTTTAAGCGTGTAACTAGCACTGCTTCTCATCTTGTACATTGTCATGAAATAGTTGTGTTTTTTCCTTTCAAGATTAAGATAATGATATAATCTCAGTTGTGTAAATTGTTAACTCATGTGACTTTTAATGCAAATACTCATCCTACATGATGGATGCTTGCCGTAATAGCGTACAAAACATTACCAATTCATGAATGACAACAAAATATCACTATCCTGCTTTTGCCTTTACTTGGATTGAGTGGTGAATGATGACCTTCTTTCGATCTTGTTTCCAGGAAACTGATTTTAAAGAATGGAAGCTGGTGGTTCAGGAAATAAGCAGATTTTTGAAAGCTGACACCGCTTTTATGAATATCAGGCCTTTAAGATACAGTCTTGTACTGGATCTTCATCCAGATTCACTACCACGTGTTGCAACTAGAAGAAGCTTAAAATTACGAGATGCAATATTGAGCAGCTACCATCATAATGAGGTTAGGTATTAAGGTTCTTTCTCCCTTTCTGTCCATATCGACAGAAGGATCTTGTGTGTATGATTTGAACTGAGATGTTTTGTTGACTTGTATTATCCAAATGGTGTTATATGGCATGCATAAACTGTTACTGTTTTGCTTCTTTATCAGGTCAAGTTTTCAGAGCTGACAGTAGACACATTCAGGATGCTTCAGTGCCTGGAGTGGGAACCAAGTGGTTCATTTTATCAGTCCAGCAGCGCTAAAATTGGTCAGAATGGGGGTTCAGGGTCCAGTCGCACTAACCATGCCCAGGATATAGCTGATCCTACGTTGCCACTAAACTCAAGGAAAGCTGTCCTGTATCGACCCTCTGTAACTCATTTTTTAGCAGTGAGTATGGTGTAATATATCAGCTCCTTCCATCATTGCTTGAGCTCCAATAATCTGTCCTTTCTCTGTTGACTTGTGTTGTCATGCAATATCCAAGTCAAGACATGTGTCATTCAAATGAAGATTGTTTCATGTTGTCATCCTAGTCAAATAACTGACTGAAATGTCTGCTTTTGGATGGTCCATTGTTAAATTTATGAGTTCAGGATTAAAGCGATTGGTTGAAATGTAAAAACTGTGATGTGCAACACTAGGGGAATTAAGGGTCTCATGCCTCGAAACTTTCATGAAGCAGATAATTGATGTCATTAATTGCCAAATTGTGGGACTGTTGTGTTGCAAAATTTCATGATGGACTTGTGCTTTCTCTGGGCAGGTTCTGGGCACAATTTGTGAGGAGCTAGCCCCTGATGGAGTTATCTTGATATATTTGTCTGCTTCAGGTTGTGTACTTTTGCTTTATCTCAGACCTTTGCCGTGTACTTTTGCTTTATCTCAGAGCTCAAAGCCCGCCCTTTTCCTCTATTTAAGGAAATGCAAGGTTGGCTTGCCTCTTACATCATTTAAATTGTTTCAGGAAGAGTTGGACACACTATTTCACCTCCCTCAGGTGCTGGAACTTCTATCAACACTACAGAGAACACAGTGAGAAACTTTCAGTCTCATGCCATGTACTTGGATGCAGTCACCATTTCTCCATTTAGCTCATCAAGTAATATTCCAAATCCTTCTTCAAGGCAAAGTAAATCGGACTGCTTGCATTTTGGTACACGTGGGAATGGAGGTACTATTTACAATATCATGAACTTTGCCAGCTTAATGCACCTATTTTGATGCAAAAATAACCAGTTTTCTGTTTTGCTCCCCATGTGATAGCTTGATCAATTATTTGGTGCAAAGTTAAGGAAATAAATTAGTAATTCTACCTGTCCATTGTTTTTCTACCCTGCTATTCCCATTTATATACTGCATTTCCCCCCTCATATTCTTAGAACTTTATTGGTCATTCCTTGCATGTGATATTTTCTCGACAAATATACTTCTTTTACCAAGCTGGATGTTAGCTTAGCATGACGGAGTAAAAAGAACTATCTACAAGCCAAATCTTTATGCATGACTACCCAAATGTGTTTTTTTAATGATTCTTTCTGATTTGCTTAAATTGTTAATGCATTTCTGAAAATTAATTTTATTGAAAAAAGGATTTAACATGATACAAGAGAAATATTCTTTACAAGACAGCACCAGAGGCAAAATACAATAGAAGAAAAAGAAAAAGAAAACTTTCAAGAACTTTAGAAAGGATCACAAGAAATAGCTTCCATTAAAATTGAAAACTAAAGTGAACAAACTCTTCAAAACCTTAGTCTTCACACCTAATCTCCTACAATGATATCACCCCTCACAGCACATCATCAGCTTGAACACTACTCTAGGCATAACTGAATGGAATGAATATTGAAAAAGCATCTCATGTCAGACTGGGAAAAGGAACATAAGATGATTAAAGAGGCTCAACTACTGTGCAAAGTTTTTTTCAAAGGACTTATATTGCAGCTCCTCTCACCATTAAAGGGCACTGCTTGGGACTTAAGAGAAGTTTTCATATTTGTTTGTACAATGAGACCGGTAAATAATGCATAATGGTCACTTATGTTAACAGAAAAAAGTGTATGATCTAAATCTCATCAATCGATGAACTAAACCTGGCCATTACACTACTGGATAATATTTCTGGAGAGCTATTCTGACATTAAACTAATCCTTTTCCAGGATTAAACAGCATTTATCCCACTGACTTAATCCCATTTACGAGAAGGCCACTTTTTATAGTCATTGACAGTGATAGCAGCGAAGCATTCAAGGCAAGTATGTCTTTTCTTAAGTTCTGTAAAACTTGTAGATGTATTTCCTTGACTTTGTTATAAGGCTCATGGTTTTACATGTAAAGGTCTTCACGTGTAATGATAATCTAAAATGGATAATCTAAAATTGATCATTTCAAAAGTCTTATCTATTCATGTCAGTGGATTTGAAAAAGTGACAACTGAATAGTACATTTGTGGTAGACAGTGGAGAAAATTCTTTAATACTTTGAATAACATGGAGAAGCTAACTAGCAAGGTGCCCGAACATTGTTCTGTAAACTTGGCTAAAAGCTTTAATTGCTTTCTTTATTATTGTTATTTTAAAAGGAAAGGGGAGATGCATTTTAATTTATCCTTCAAATTAAGCATAACGAGTTTTGACCCGGATCATCTTCTTTACTTGAGAGGATATAGCCATCAATTTGAGAATGCCAACTACCTTAACTTGGGTCATGTCACGATCTTTACTTTTGTAGGCAATAAGTGGAGCTGAGAAAGGAGAGCCAGCTGCGATCATCCTATCACCAAGCTGTTCAATTCCTCTTACCACAGCTGATTCTTCTCGTCATCACAGTGGTAGTCTGCTCACCATGTTTCTGACAACTCCTCTGCAGGCTTTTTGTCTGTTAATTGGTTTGTCAGGACCTGATGTCGAAATGGTAAGATTTAACCCCATTCTAATTCAATCGCGGTGATTTAATTTCTGTTGTTTACTAATTGATTAAATGGGTTTCAGGATACATATAACAAGGCTGAGAAGCTGCTTTCTTCATCATTGAATGCCTGGGGTTTGACTCTGGCAACATCAGACATGCTCGATCCTGTTTGGGCACAGATTTTAGGCGACCCATTTCTCAGGCGTCTTCTTTTGAGGTACCATTCAATTGTTCCTATGGGTCCTGCTAGGTTAAAACTTTTGGTCCTTGTACAGTTGCATATTTGATAGGCACTGACAAGCTTGTCCAAGCGATGACATCACATGTACTGACAGGAAAAATAAAGGCACTTCAGCTGCTGGTCCCTGTGAGTAGATGGAGGAATATTCTCAAGCTTTCTCAATTATTGAGAAATATTCAGTCCAAGATTTTGAAAAGATATTTTAATAGCACATGCTACCAAACCCTCTCCAAGGTCACCAGTCACCACCATAGCCAGATTCACTGTTATAACTACATCCACAACAAAAATCAATAGCTTGTTGCTTGAGTTATCATATCCAACCTAAAAGTGTTTGACTCTAAATCTAGTATTTCCTTATGACTCGAGTGATTTATAGATTTTGTTTCCCTTCATTATTAACTGGCAACAATGATTTGACAAGTCCATTAGAGAGGGAATCAACTGTATTTCCAGGGGTTTGGAGCTGACAAAATTCATTCCCCTTTGATGGTCCCTCTAGTTTACTGCATGGAAATTGAGCTTGCCCTTCAAAGATTTCCTATTATGGATGTGTCAGATACCAGGAGAAACTCGAATTACCTGACAGTTGATATTATGCGATTAAGTTTCTGTTTCCGTTTGCAGATTCTTATTTTGCCGGGCAGTGTTGACACTATTTGCACCATCCTCTGGGAAGAAGGAATTTCATCCTGAGTGCATGCCATCTCTTCCGACATCTCTCCAGCCTAATGCCTCCGCATGTCAAACCGTGGTTCTGCAGATGGCCAACATTTTTGGCGCAACAAAGAAATTCATTTTCTTAGAAGGCATTGTACTTCCCGCACACAGTGATGTAGAGATGGCATCGTCCTCGTAAAAACATGTTCATGTTTCAGAAATGGGGATTTGACAAATGTAATTCTTATGCATCTTTATCTGTTTGATTGGATACAGGGTTTTGGATTTGTCATTACGAATGCTGCTGCTGTTTTTCATCATGGAGCTTATTCCTAATCCACTAGAACATCTGTAGAAAGTAGCACCGACACTATTCTCGCCTGTCTTCAGCAAATGAATAGATGATGGTATATAGCCAAGGTTCACAATGCCTTTTATAATGCAAGTGGGTCAGTCATTGTCATGAAAGCCATGTCTACTGCTCTACATTTATTCCCCATGCATGAGATTTTTCTATATAGAAAAGCAATTTATAGAAAAGCTAGACAGATACCCAAGAAATGATTGCTGTAATCCACAATTTATGTACATTGTAGCTTTCCGGTGACAGTCATCGCCATGAATAGGTTCTCTTGAAGTAATATAACCTTCATGAACCCCTAGTCTTGAGGCAATCAATGGCCTTCAATGGAGCGTATTTCTGAACCGGTCCGTCATCTCTATTGTAGCATCTTCAAGGGCCTCAGGATCCTCGGTTGCCTATTTAAGGGAGGGAGAAGAGGATCTCAGAAAGTGAAAACAGGGTATAGAAATTTGAAATTTGTTCACGGAGAGAGACTCTCCAACTCTTACAAGGTAGGAAAACCTAATCAAATGCGTTCTAGTTTATCAATGGCACCGAGCAGCAGGAAAAAGAAAAACACAGTAACAGGTAACTGCAAGTCGCATTGCCTCTCGAGTTCCTGCCAATCAAAGCTGAATTTGGGAGATTGGAATGCTGGGGCCACATGGGACAATTGTCATTAAGGGTCACGACTCTGCTCCAGTTGACATTGATGGCCATAAATCTGACGCTGTTAACATTGACAAAGACTTTTCGGGGGTGTTTGGGAGTGTGGTTATGGTTGTTTTTTAAAGTGTTTTTCACTCAGAAAAGTATGTCAATAATATTTTTTTATTTTTTAAAAATTATTTTTTAGATTAACACATCAAAATGATTTGAAAATATCAAAAATATATTACTTCAAAGAAAAAAAAAATTTCAAATTTTGTTGGAAGCGCTTTTAAAAAGCACTCCCAAACAGGCACGAAGTTGGTGATGGAAAAGACATTGAAATAACTGCAAGTGATGGTTTGGTTTCCAGCAGAGAAGATCCCTTAATGGAAAAGCCAACCATGAGAGCATAATTGGAGATACAGAGATAGCAAGAATAGGGTGGGCACCTTCCTTCTCGTTTAAAATCTTGTTTTTTTTAATAAAAAAAACTACAGTTGTAATAAAACAAAAAGATGAATGGAGACGTGCACACCTGGATTTCTAGGTCGAGGCTGCACATTTAATAAAAGAACAGCAGGAAGGGCTGCGTGGTTGGTAACAAGAAAAGGACAATGTAATGCTCTTTTAGAGCCATCTCAGTAATCCTTTTTTTACAAGGATGTGTTTGTTTTCAGAAAATGATTTTTGAAAAATTATTTTTTAAATTTTTTTATATTTGTTTGTTATTAAAAAAATTAATTAATGGAATATACTTTCCGGTCAACGAAAAACATTTTCCAGTCAAATGAAAATTTGGCTTGGTTTTCAGGAAAGTGTTTTCCTTTTATTATGGACGGAAAACACTTTCCGGAAGTTGTGAAAAATTTAGAAATATCATATTATTTGCTGATTATATCAAATTTGGTCCTTAAATTTTTGATTGCTATATATATTTTGTTTTGAATATTTGTTTTTTAATTTCATCCTTTATAATTTAATTTTTATATAACTTTGGTCCTTATTTTTATAATTGTTATTTGCTTTTCCCTTATCATTTTTTAATTGAAATTTTTTATCTATCAAATTTGGTTCTCATTCTTTTGATTGTTAATTATTTTATTTGAAATAATTGTTGAAATGTTAATTATTATTATTTTAATTTCTTCATCTTTTAATTATTTTATTTGAAAAAATTGTTGAAATGTTAATTATTTTTTTTTTAATTTTTTCATCTTTCAATTTTTTTTTTAGATTTGATCTCTATTATTTTAATTATTATTTATTTTATTTGAGATAATTTATTAAATTATATTTTTTTTCAATTTCATTCTCATTCAACTTTTTAATTTATAAGATTTGTTCCTCATTATTTTAATAAACTTGAAAAAAATAAAACATTAATAAGTTATTTTCCAGCTTATTTTCCATGACATAACCAAACACTGGAAAGTGTTTTCCAACTTATTTTCCATTACATTACCAAATATCGGAAAATAATTCACTTTCTCGAAATTCACTTAAAAAAAAAATTATTTTTCAGCAAACAAATGGGGTCTAAAACAAGAAATCTTTCTTATTCTATGGGAGCAAAGTCGGCAAAAAAAAAAAGAAAAAAAGAAAAAGAAGAAAAGAGGCAATTCATTTCCTCATTTGAAACAGGTACACGGATTTGAGTGCATGCATATCAAGAGAAGAAAGATAAAAGGAATTAAAATCTTTTAAAGAATATTTTAGATAGAAATGATACCCAATTATATATTTAATAAAATCATATATTTGTACTTTATGTCTACATTAAGACTCAGCAGAAATACCATTGAATTGAAGCATGATGATGAACCAACAAATTAATAGTAAATACAAATAACAAAAAAATCGCTCGAGTCATGCGTTATGGAAAGTTCAGAAAATGCCTTAGAATGCAACTGTGTAAAGGAGGTTAAGAAGGCTGAGGAGAATGAGACAGAGAGCACACACAATCAATTCCAGAGCTGTGAGGAAGCACTAATAGATAATAGTAATAAAATGCTGCTTATACGGCAACTGGGAAGAAGCAAACAACAACTAAGAATTTAGCAGTTTTAAGAACTTGGACAGTATAACAATTCATTTAGCAAAACAAAAGAAAAATAATTTTAGCTAAACCTTACTACTTTTTGGATAATTAAATAAAACAGCTAGGAAAAAAAAAACCACAATAATCAAACATTCCATTTTCACCCACCCATATTCATGCATGCAAACACAATCATCAATTGTCGAATTATGCAATTTTTGAGAAACTTGGCCATATGGACACAAATAAAAACATATATTTTTTTTGTATTTTCTCAAGATAAGAAATTTTTTATTTTTTTGTATTTTTTTTGAAAAATTAAAGAAAAGCGAGTATTTTTAATATCGCGTCGGTATCTTACAGTATAAGTCTATAACCCAAATACTAAATGTAATGGTTGAAAAACATGAGGGACTCATAAATAATTTTAAAATGGTCCCTGAATTCTTTTCAGAATTTTTTTAAAATTATTTGAGGGTTTGTTTGGCAAAAACACAAAAAAATAAAAAAATAAATATTGTTGAAAAACGGTAGGGTGTGTTTGCAAAACACGCCTTTAACTAAAAATCAGAGGCTTAGAAATGGTTTTAAGGCCGTGTTTGGCAAACATATCTTAAGGACAAAATATTGCATTTTTCTTTTAATGAAAATCAAACATGCCAAACATTTTCTTATTGAAAATGAGGTCACCCAAATGTTTAAGCCTACAAATAAAGTTCGAAAACAAAAAAATAAAGATTTTAAAATCAAATACATTTTTTTGGCTTGAATTTGATGAAGAACAAAATAGATGAACCCAAAAACATAATTCCAAAAGCAAACCATATTGCGTCAAAATAAAGACACAAACATATGTGAAATCAACATTCAAACAAGATTTTGAGGCTCGATCTTCACAATAATCAAATAAAATTCATGATTATTTGATTTTATACAAAAGATAAAAGTGAAAAAAATCAGAAATTATATGCTATGATTTTAGTGTTTTTAGGTCATTAGAATCTTAGATTATTGAAAAAAAAAAGAGATTGTGTGCATATGTAAGAGTCAACAAATGATCAAAACGACACCTAAATCAAAGACCTAAGGCCAAATTTAACGTAAGAACATCAATTAAAAAAATGTTAGCAAACCTAGATACCCAACAACAAAGCTTGAACCTAGAAAAATACAATAAAGCTCAAAAATACAAAACTAAACATCGCAAACAAACTTTAAGCATGCTTGAAAAAACTTGTTTAAATCATTGAAACAACAAGAAACAAAAAAAAAAAAAAATAGTAAGCAAAGTCCATGATGATAGCAAGCAAAAAAAAGGTATTTCTCTATGCATAAACATTGTTCTTTTGATTAAACTTATTGTCTCGAAGGTCAAACAAGATGCTTATAACTTCAACAAATCCAACAAGCTAACCTAAAACACAAGAACTTCAATACTTAGCACATCTTACAATAACTTCAAAAATTGATTAACTAAACATCAAAACATGCAAAACAACATTCTATACTAACATTTGTCATTCCATTAGCATATTTTAACACTTCAAATCAAAGCAATTAAACAATATTTGAGCATATACAAGCTATATTCAAAGCATGCTTAAAGATTTCAAAACAAAAATTACAGCTTTTAAACTACCAAAAGACTTTAAAGGATGTAAAACAAACATTATGAGCAATATTTTAATAGACAAAATAAAAAGGGAAGGGTGTGTGTTCATTGAGCTCCACCCTTTCATTAAAGTTTGAAAGTTTACCTTATAAAGAGAATGTGGTTTTCTCCTCTATATTCTTTGATTCTTTCCAATCTATATTCCACCCTTTTTTTTCTCAACAAATCAATCTTTATAATTTTCCCTTCAATTCTATTCTAGGTATCCTATTAATTTCTATGTATTTCTTTTCTCTTCTCTCTATGATTTTCTCTTAGATTCCTCCCTTTTTCTATGTGATTTATTCTCCTTTTATAACCCTAAAATGACAAGTGGCTGTGAAACCACTTATGGGTTTGAAGGTGATTTTTTCAAAACTAAGTCATTGAGAATTCTTTCCCATTTTTTGCCTATGATATGTTAGAAGACCATTCTTCTCCCTTCTTCTTTAGTTTTCCTTCTTCCTAAATGTCTAATAAAATCTTAAAACTTCTAGAAAGTGCGGGGAACCTCATAACAAAAAACTAGACCGAAAATGGTTGAATGGGGATGCATTTTCCCTGAATTAATTATGGAAAATAGGAGATTATTGAAGCCCAAAAAATCATAGACCTTGTAAAGGGGGTGTTACTCTTCAACTAGGATCAAACCATGCTTGATTTGGTAGCCTGTAGCTTTCCCATCATTGATTCAAAGTTAGGTGCAACATTGCCAAATTTACTAAATCAAAAAAAGCTGTATTGGGACAAGAAGTTGAGGGCTTCCATGTGGCAGGTGGGGGCACAAACATCAATCCTGTTGTTTTAATTTAAGCTCAAACATCCTTAATTTGGATAAAATTGATTAATTTTATGCAATTAGGCCATTTCCAAAAATAAATTGAAACCCCTTAGATCTGACGCCTTTTTCAAGGTATCCCTTGATTTCTAATTAGTTCAATTTACCTCATAATTAAACCTTAAACTTTGATTCTCTTCAATCTGGTCCTTAGAAAAGTTTAGTACAAACCCTAATGTTGTGCGTCTTTTACGAACAGGCCATTGGTTTTAAATTTCTTCATTTTGGCCCTTAATTGACCCTTAAACTTTGATTTTCTTGCAATTTCACCCTTGATGATTTCATCCAATTAAGATTGTAAGAATTAAGTCTAGTCCTCCAAAATTCCATTCTTCTCAATTATATCCAAATTATGCTTCCAAACTTAATTTTTCATCAATTAATTCCTTAATAAAGTTAATTTTGACCAATTAAAAATCTAATTAAGTCCTTGAACTTAATTAATTCTTTTAATTTTGGTCTAAATTAACTTATAAAACTTAATTAAACCTTTAATTAGACCTATGATTAAATAAAATCGGCCTATTAAAAATCAAATTATGTTCTCACACTTAATTTTTATGCAAATTCATCCAATACTCATTTAAGTCAATTTTAAATTTACATCTCCTTTCATATTAGGTCTTTTAAGGGTGCAATTGAGTTTCTAAAAAAAGTCAAAGATCTAGTTTGGTCACTCCATCTTTTATTTACGCATGTAGATCACTATGTTTTATATTTTGTATAAAAGAATAAGATAATTTTGGGGGCAACCAAATTTAGGTTATGACATGAGTATATATAGGCACCTAACAAATGAATAAACACAAAAAGTCCACTATATTCACCTTTATTTTTATGTAATTAGAGCTATCAATCTTCTGTATTTGATTGTTGATTATTGATTTTTCATCACATTCCGCGAGGGAGCTTGATGATACATATTCAATATCATGGGCACTTTCAATGCTTATGTTAGGAGGTTCATTATTCTCTATATAAAGTGATGTGATCCTGACTATGACATCAAAAGATCTATTAAGAGTGTCCATTGGGTATATTCTAAGGTCTAAAATGAAGTGGATCCAAGAGGAGTTTAATGGGTTAAGTCAAGAAGCTTGGGTTAAAAAGGTCTAATTTTCCATTATGGACTTTTGTATACTTTTCAGGTCATATTTAAAGCTACAACTGGATTTTGGATGCGATCCTATTTGGGTTGAAAACTAGACAGGGTACCTTTCCAACATTATATAGTAGGTTTGCTAGTTCATCTGGACAAGAGAAAACAACATGTTTGAAGTTGGGCCTAGAATTTGCCAGCAAAATGCAAAAACATAAAAGACATTAATTGTTTTCTTAAGAATTATGGATTTCATTAACTACAAGGAGTCTTTAATGATATTGGAAACTTATGTGGTAGCCTTTCGATTACTTATTTTACAAGGATTCCATATCAAACAAGAAGAATTAATTGGTCAGAAATTAATTCTTATTTTGCAAGGTATCAAGCTTTTGTTCAGTAAAGATTCTTCAATAATTATTTTTCTTGGGTATTTTTCACTATGATATGTGGCAAATGGTAAAAAATAATCTTAGACTATTATTTTATTTATTTTTACTATTTTAAACCTTATTTTAATTAGCTTGAGCATTATTTAAATTGGGTGCATGTCTGACCCATTAGTTTTAGGGTTTACATATAAATACTTTTATGTGAGAATTTTTGTTTAGTTGATGAATTTTATCTATAAGTTGCTGCATGTTGTGTGTTTATTTCTCTTTATGTGGTTGAGTGATTTCCATACTAAGTTCTTGATTGAACTTGCAAACTCTTCGAAGGATTGATCAACTTTGTTGTAATTTATATTTCTTGTTTGCGTCTTGTTATAGGCATAGGGTGGGGGTGATCAATTACATGTAACTTTGATTCTTTAAGGCAAGATTATTGTTGGGTCAAGTTGCAAACTTTTCTTCAAACCTTAAATTAGCATTCTAAAGGATAATTCCGTATCAATTTAGTATCAGAGCATGACTAATTTCAAGTTATATCTCTTTAATTTTCATTGTTATAAGTAAATTTAAGGTTTGGTTTAGATCTTGCTATATCTAGGGTTTGTTTCTTGCTTTTCTTGGTTTTTTTCTCTCTAGGGTTTTGGCTATTAAAAAAAAAGAAAAAAAATAAGAGAATCGGTTTTTGATAGGAAAAGAAAAGAATAAGTCTTAAAGTTGCCGAAAGAAAAAAAATTGCATACAAACAACAAATTATGTTCATCTTTAATCTCGATTAGAAAAAAAAAGGAAGAATATAATCAATTTTTGATAGTAAGGCTGTGTTTGTTTCTCGGAAACTGGTTTCCAGGAAACCACTTTCTAAACTTTCTTGTGTTTGTTTGCCATTAGAAAAGTTGGTTAAAGAAAAACACTTTCCAGTCAAAGGAAAATTTGGCTTGGTTTCCAGGAAAGTGTTTTCTTTTTATTTTGGGCGGAAAACACTTTCCGGAAGTTGTGAAAAAATTAGATTTGGTCCTCAAACTTTTGATTGCTATATATATATTGAATATTTGCTTTTCTATTTCATCCCTTAGAATTTAATTTTTATATTAATTTTGGTCCTTATTTTTATAATTGTTATTTGCTTTTCCCTTATCATTTTTTAATTAAAATTTTTTATCTATCAAATTTGGTCCTCATTCTTTTGATTGTTACTTTTTTTATTTGAAATAATTTATGAATTGTTAATTATTATTATTTTAATTTCTTCATCTTTCAACTTTTTTATTTTTTATATTTGATCTCTATTATTTTGATTATTATTTATTTTATTTGAGATTATTTATGAAATTATATTTTTTTTCAATTTCATTCTCATTCAACCTTTTAATTTGTAAGATTTGTTCCTCATTATTTTAATAAACTTGAAAAAAATAAAACATTAATGAGTTATTTTCGAGCTTATTTTCCATGACATAGCCAAACACTGGAAAGTGTTTTCCAACTTATTTTTCATTATACTACCAAACATCAGAAAATAATTCACTTTTCTGGAATTCACTTTTCAAAAAAAAACTACTTTCCAGCAAACAAACAGGGCCTAAAAAAAAGAAAAAGTCTTGAAGTTGCCAAAAGAAAAAAAAATTGCATACAAGCAATAAATTGTGTTCATCTTTGGACATGAGAAATTCGGTACCTATTAAAAGTAATAATTAAAATCACAAATCTTGAAAGAATTCTTGGAGAAGCAATTTAAAAATCTTGGATCGTGCATGAACCGGGGTTTAGCCAAAACTTGTCTTGTAAATTCTTGGTGATCTTGATTGATTTCTTGCAAATTTGGGTAGAATAGAAATTATCTTACATCAAGTTCTTTAGTTTCTTGATTTCTTGCATCATTTTCTTTATTTTCTTGAATTTTATAGTTTTTGTTGTTTCATAATAATAATTATTGCCTTTTATTTCGTGTCTTCATTTTCATCATTATATTCACACAAATTTACATTGCTACTCGTAAGTTTGTCTTTAAGTTTCATTTTGAAAGTTTGAATAATTCTTGATTGTTGAGTCTTTAAATATAACATAAATCATTGCATAGTTTGGTTAATTGTTTGAATAGTTGTTAACTTGTTTTTAAGAACTAAAATATGAGAATAGAGTGGTAAAAGGCGTAGCGAGTATATTAGAGTGAAAAATTTCATAAATTATGTGAAACACTAGAGAAATGAATTTTATTGTGAGAGTAAACATGTGAGGTTTATGTGAGGAAAAATATTATTTTTTATTTGCTACTAACCTTTTTTTCGGGTATAAAAAATGTCTTTAAAAAGTGTTGAACAAAAAAATACGAGAACTACGGAGGAAAGACAGGATAAAATGGAAGCTATGATGGAAGAATTAATGAGCAAGTTTGATAAGATGATTAGTAGACATGAAGTTCCTAGTCATAAGGAAAAAAAAGTTGAAATGCCTACCATTAGGGCTATAATGAATGATTAGAGTATGAGCGATAATTCTAAAGATAAATAAAAAAAAGTTTTCAAAGGTTGGTGATCAGAAATTTACTATGAAATTGGCAAATGAGCAACAAAGAGAGAACATTTTTCATATTAGATATCATATTAGTAACAAGATATGTAGTATGATTATTGATAGTGAAAATTGTGCTAATATTTCTAGTATTATACTTGTTAAGAAATTGAATCTAAACACTGTTAAACATGATAGACCTTATAAGTTTCGATGATTGAATGAATGTGTTGAAGTTATGATGACTAAATAGGTTTTGATTTCTTTTTTGATTGGAAAGTATAAGGATGAGGTTTTGTGTGATGTGGTTCCTATGCATGTTAATCATTTATTTTTAGGGAGACCTTGGCAATTTGATAGGAAAGCCAAGTATGATGGATTTAAAAATAGGTATTCTTTTGAGAAGGATGGAAAGACATATATATTTGCATCATTGTCACCTATATAGGTTTATGAAGACCAATTAAAATTAAAAAACAAAAGTGAAGCTGAAATGCTAATACAACAATGTGAGGTCGTGGTTACCATACAAAAATATATATGAAAGTGGTTAGTAAGACTTACTTATCTAAAATTATTATTAGATACTATTTTTATACGGTGTTTTTGGAGGCAAAAGTTGACAAAAAAAAAGCTTTAATGGCTTAAACAAGACCAATTAAAGCTAAAAAAGAAAAGCAAAGCTGAGGAGACAAATAAACCATGAGGTCATGAGTTTAAAGAGTGAAAATGAAGTGAGTTTTTTTTTAAAAAAGAGAAAATAGTCATATTTGGCTAAGGGAGAAAAAATTCGATTGAAGCCGAGAGTGGAGAGAAAAAATAAGGATGAGTAAAGAAGAGAGTGTAGAAAATATAGGTAAACACTTGAGTTTCTATATAGAAGAGAACGAGATCAAGAGTGCTTATTTTTCTGACATGCCTATGATTTTACTTGTATATAAAGAGACATATTTTAACACTAACAATCTTGTTTATTTTATTCCTAGTATTGCTATATCTTTGTTATAAGATTTAAGAATGATATAGAACAATCAAATTCAGATTTGAGCTTAATTTGTCCTACTATGTAGCCTTACACTAACAAGCATAATTTTTTATCTGACCATTAGATAAAGCTAAAATTTTACCAGAAGTTTTTAGAGATCTTTATATATATCTTGAGTTAATATTTTAGGTCGATCAGTGTTTGGTAAGGCTTTATGGTAAAGAGTCAAAGTTGTTGTCCAGATTTTGCTATGTATTTTCTGATGAGATCCATAGTGGTTTGCCATTGATAAAAGGGTGCAATCAATAATAGTATGGTAAAGTATAGACATCTTATCCCTAAAATTGATGATATTCTTAGTGAGTTGTATGGATCTTGTATGTTTAGTAAGATTGATTTGAAAATTGATTATTGTCAAATTAAAATGAAAGAAGAGGATGAAGGAAAAAATAACTTTAAAACTAAATATGGATTGTTTGAATGGTTAGTCATGTTGTTTAGTCTTACTTTTGCACATAGTAATTTAATGAGATTGATAAGTTATATATTATGTGCATTCATAGGTAGCTTTGTTGTTGATTACTTTGATGATATTTATATTACAAATCTAGGTGAGCATATTGAGCATTTATGATTTTTGTTTAATATGTTACAAAAAAATTATTATGTGCTAATCTATTAAATTGAAAACATTATTCACCATTTAAAATAGTTTATGGTTTAACTATACTAGGTTTGATTTTTTTACTTGCTGATGAAAGGGTTAAACATGATGGCAATAGAAAAGCACAGGTGATGAAGGATTGCTTAAGAAGGCACAATAACAAATTGAGAAAAATACTTGGAAGTATCATTCCAAGCAAACAAAAAATGAAAAAGGGTGTCTTTGAACCAAAAGATTGTGTTTGGGTGCATATGCGCAAATAGAGGTTTCCTAGACATAGGAAATCAAAGTTGATGTTTAGAGAAGATGGTTCATTTAAATTCCTTGAAGGAGTCAATGCCTATAAAATGAATCTAGAAGGTGAGTATAATTTTAGTGTTATATTCAAATTTTCTAATCTTTCTTTGTTTGATGCAAGTGATGATTAAAGGTTGAATCAGTGCATATGCGCAAATAGAGGTTTCCTAGACATAGGAAATCAAAGTTGATGTTTAGAGAAAATGGTTCATTTAAATTCCTTGAAGGAGTCAATGCTTATAAAATGAATCTACAAGGTGAGTATAATTTGAGTGTTATATTCAAAGTTTCTAATCTTTCTTTGTTTGATGCAAGTGATGATTAAAGGTTGAATCCTTTTGAGGAGAGATGTGATGATGCGATCCTAGCTAAGACATCAAAGGATCCATTTGGAGTGTCCATTGGGTTTATTTTAAGGCCTAAAATGAAATGGATTCAAGAGGAGTTCAATGAGCTAAGTCAAGAAGTTTGAGTTAAAAAGGTTCAAATTTGTCAATCTAGATCTTTGTCTACCTTTTGAGTGATATCTTAAGATACAGGTGGATTTTGGATGAGATTATGATTGGGTGAGAAACTGGATATTTGTACCTTTCCAAAAATATATGGCAGGTTCACTAATTCATCTAGACAAGAGATAATGATGTCTTTGAAGTTGAGCCTAGAACTTGTCGACAAAGTACCTTTGTCTACCTTTTGAGTCATATCTTAAGACAAAGGTGGATTTTGGACACGATTATGATTAGGTTGGAAAGTACATATCTGTACCTTTCCAACAATATATGACAAATTCACTAATTCATCAAGGCAAAAGAGAACGATGTATTTAAAGTTGGGCTTAGAATCTGTCAGCAAAATGCAAGAACAGAAAAAATATTGTTTCTTTAAGAGTTATGGATTTTATCACTATAAGGAGTCCTTAATGCTATTGGAAACTTATGTCGAATCCTTTGGCTTACTTATCTTATAAGGATTCTATATCAAATAAGAAGAATTAGTTGGTTTGAAATTAATTCTTATTTTACAATGCATCAAATTTGTTCAGTAAGGATTCTTTAACAATTATTTCTCTTAGGTAATTTTTACTATCATATGTGGCAAACGGTGAAAAATAATCTTAGAATATTATTTTATTTTATTTTATTTTTATTATTTTAAACCTTATTTTAATTAGTTTGGGCATTATTTAAATTGGTTGCATGCTTGACCCATTAGTTTTAGGGTTTACATATAAATACTCTTGGCTTTGGAAAAACTTTTTTGAGTTACCCAATACTTATGATGATGAGATCCATGTTAATGCATCTAATAGTTCAATTATCATATTCATTTGTCTTTTCTGAGTTACCCAATAATTATGATGATGAGATCCTATAATAGTATGTTAATGCTACTAATAGTTCAATTATTATATTCGTTTGTCTATAATTCGATTTGAATTTGATGTTATATTGTACAAGTATGCTAGAACGTACATACTTTACATGTTTGACAATATACTTTTCATGGATCTTAGTTGGATGTATGTGCCCTTGTTCTACCTACCACTACTGGAGGATTTCCAGTCCATTCCACTATATAGTTAGGGTTCAGACATCCTTGCATGTTTGTATAAGCATCTATGTCAAGCTACATTGGAGAAATTAAAGCAAGTTGGATGATGTTTATTACTTTTACAGGTAAAATAAATGTAATAAGTTTGTTATTTTTATATTATGTTTTTTTATATTTGAGTTGGTTACTAATTGTTGTATGTTTCTTGTACATAAAGCTATGATCGTGGGGGTATTTACACTTGGGGTGACGTCCATACCTGTTATGTTTATCCAGGTTTTTGAGGTTGATCTACAACTTCCATTAGGATACAGGTAATATGTTATTGAACATATAAATTACGTTGTTTAGATTAAAAATATTTTTCCTGAAAACCTTTTTTAATAAATTTCATTGCTTATTTATTAACAGATAGTGTGGGATATTTTGAACATAATCCAACCTATGTTTTGTCATTTTATTATAGCGAGTTAGATAAACAACAGTTAAATCAGGTATGTTGGTAAATTAAGAGAGTGAAATAATTGTGTGTGTTGATGTTAGTAAATGATGGGAATTAATTACTTGCATTGATGTTTGATTTTTTAGATATTGGTATATCGGTTAAAGTAATTGTGTGTGTTAATGGTGGTAAATGATGAGAATTAATTATTTGCGTTGATGTTTGATTTTTTGAATATTGGTAAATGTTAGGAAATTATTGCATAGGTTGATGTTGAAATTTTTTGATATATATAAATGTTGGGAGATAATTTTTCATGGGTTAATATTGGTAAATAATGATAAAAAAATTGCATAGTTAATGTTTCAATAAGTCGTGTGGAATCCTTATTCAGTAGATGATATGACACATGCTCTTGTTATATGCATATCGGCCATGAATTTATGAACATCAGTTTCCCCCCTCATATTTTTTGTGCTTGTTGAGTTGCATTACCGAACCGTGTGATGCTACAGTTTGGCTTTAAACAACACATCTCGTCTGATATAGATACGAGTGATCAGTTGCATTTCATTAGTTGTTCGGGTATGTATGTTGATTATAATTGGATGATCCACCATCTCTAGCATATATTGATGTGGGATGCACAGAGAAATTTTATTTTTAGAGAGGTGCATCCTGTAATTTCTAAGAAGAAATACATGGGCTGGTACCTAAGTATAACAAGTCAAATCATTAGACCTAACCCAACACAAGTTTCTCCACGCGAGGAGATGGAGTATAAGCCACATGCACGTCAGATTCAAAATATTGTAAGTATTTGTTATTTTTTATAGGATTTGACAAAATCATTGTATTTTATTTATGGATCAATAATTTATATTTGCTTCATATTAGGTTGGACAATTGCTATATGATTGTTGACGTGTTATGGCTGATCTTTGTGATCTCAATGATGATGATGGACTTGCTCGTTATTATGCATCTTCTTGGCTCGAGACATGTCGTACCACACTTGACTTGTTAGAAGAGACATTGAGCCTATATGATGTTGTCTCGAAGGTGGTAGTCATGCTATTGATGAAGCTGTCCATCCACTCGTCATCGCAGAAGACATAGATAGGACTTAAATGTATTATTATGTTGTGTTATTTTTCTAGTTAAGAGTTATTTTTATTATTACTAGTTTTGTAATATTATTTTTGCTAATTGTCATGTTAATTTTAAAATTATCTTACATATTATGCATTTTCATGTTCAATTTATATAAGCATGATTTAATATCGTCAAAAAACAAATAATCATATGAACAAGTTGTTTAAAATTTCAAATCATTTATTAACAACTTAAAAAATATAAAAATAAAAACAATGTTTAAAACACACACATTAATTAAGAATTATAATTAACAAATAAAAATGGAATTAGAATTATGAGTTTGAAATTTAATAATTTATAATCTTATTTAACTTTTGATTTTGATTATGGTTCTATGTTGAAATTTAATATGAGCAATTGCTCAGCGGTTCTAAACAATCATAAATAATAAGAATAGCGGTTCTTTATAACTGTTATTATCTTTAATAGTTATTAATAAAACCATATTTTTTAATAGCATGTTCGTAATTGCGGTTGAATCAAAACTAAACTATGGTATTTCATATACTTAGATAAATGACCCGAAAGAAAGTATTGTAGTTAGTTAGTTCTATCTTCTACTTCTTCCTGTGTTCTCTGTCACAGCGAGTTCAATAATCATTCATTCACTGATAGATTCAGAGTAGAGATAGATATGGCTTATTATTACTTTGATGATAAGTCTCGACTAAATTCCTTTCTTACCTTTTTCTTTCTATTGGTATTACTATTTATCAACCCTTCTTCAGTTCTCTCCAAGTCTCCTCGCCCGATTACTGTAAACCCAATTTTTCTTTCTCTCTCTCTCTCTCTCTTTTCATTGCCTTCTTTGATGTAGTTATTTCTCTATTTATTTCTTATTTTGATCTTCTTCTTCTTGTTTTTATTTTATTTTATTGAGATTACAGGATGTTGAGGTCAGGCAAATTAAGAATGAGTGCTATGCTGATATAGAGAGGTGAATTAAAAAACTATTTATATGCACGTATCTTTTCTTTCTCTTGCTTCCAGTTTGTTTCTTGAGAAAATTTATATGAAACAACATGTTGTGAATCTTTTAGGATATTAGTGATACAAACACATATCTCGGTGTCTTTTCTTTGATGGGTTGTGATTTGTTGATGGAAACAGTGGGCTGTGGGGTCAACAATGCAAAACTTCGATGACAGCAAAGGAGAATTGCGCTTTGAAGTGTCTTTCTCCAATTTGTTATGAGCTTATATATGAGAGTGATCCGGTGAGTTAAGTCTGAATGTGGGATTCTTTAGTTGGGTTTGATTTTTGTTTGATTGGTTTATAAGTTTTTTTTTTATTGCTTTCTGTTTAGCTTGAAGAAGGAGAGAAAGATTTCACAAGAAGTCAAGAGTACAAGTACTGTATGTATAAGTAAGTTTAAAAACTTTTTATGGTTTTAGTTGTGATGCAGCTGGTTTGAGATCTTTGATATTTCTTATCTGAATCATGCTGACATTCTGGGAATTTTACTTCTTGTTATCGTCTAGAGATGTTGAATCTCTATGTTATATGCTATAATGTCATGAACTTCATTGGGGAGATCAAGAGTGGCTGTGGTGAAGCAATTTGTTTTTTTGAATTATATCTTCAATGAAGATTCTTTGGAGTGCGTTGGGTGTTTATGATTAGATTTATGTGTAATATAACAACAAGATTTCTGGTGTGAATAAGTGTCTGGCCTTTAATTGGGTTGATTATATTATCAATATGTAAACATCTGGAGGTATCTGGTTGTTTTTGATGTACTTAGTGGATGTTATTCCCACATTTTTATCTAGTGAATTTTCTAGCCATTCATCTATTTGGGTTTAAATGAAAGTTCCTCTACCTCTGCCCATGTTCTCCCTTTTCCTAAAAAATTAACCAACATCATGAGACATGTTTCTGTTTAAGTTGGTTAGAGTTATGTGTATGCAAGTGTTGCCTTTAACATATGACTTTGTCAATAGTATTGAAAATTGGGCGGGATATGCTTTGTTGTACTATAGTTGAATTTAAAGTTAGCGTGATGACCACTTCCTAAGCAGGATGGAGTGAATTTTGGTGAGAAATGTGTTCTTGGACCTTGGTCTTCTGTTAAGTACTATGATGTATAACACCTTTGTGTAAGTGGTTTTGGGGAACTGAGGAGAAACTTGCTGCTCTGGAGATAAGGCCAGTTGAAGAAGATAATTTAATTTATTTTTTTTTTGAAAAGAAGGTACTGAGTGTAGGTGTTCTTGATGACTTTCCCCATATTGATAGTCATGAAGCCAGTGCTCCTGAGATACTAGGTAGGACAAAAGACAGTTGGTTGTCATGTTTACGAGCTGTATGTGGAATTGAGGCATAGCATGAAAAGCAGATGATCTGCATATTTCATTTTTTGGCTGGAGAGGAATATACAATGGAACTTTAATCTCGTGTTCAATTTCTGATCTGCTTTTTTTTTTTTTTTTGCCATGGTAGTCACTGTGGGGTGATTTTCTTATTTGTTTGTCCTCTTAAGGAATTTTATGCTAGTATTGTGGCAAAATTGGCTAGTTCAAACTTTTATGCTCAAATACTTGTTTAGTTGTTATGAGGTACTTTGTCAAACTAGAGACTGTTGTCCTTGTTTGTAGCTGTTTGAAATGAAATATACAAGTAGGATACTGAAGAAGATCCTTTGACTGCAAGATATTAGGTTATTATTCTCATCTATTTAAAAGTTTTTCTTGGCTCATTGTACAACCTGTCTCGTGACCTTTAATTGTGTTGGCTTTCGGTGCTATGTTTGAGTTACTCTGATCCTAAATTATAAGTACATGCCAAACAAAAACCTATCAAAGTTTTCAACTTGCGTAATCCACAACATTGAAAAACATAGTTTAGCTAATGTATCACAAATTTTGTTAAAAATAATAGATTGACAAAAATGTATTACTTATGATGACACTTCATAAAAAAATGTATCACATGTTTTGTCAAAAATAGTAGATCGACTTTCAGGACGAGGCAGTACGGTGGGGCTTTGTTATTGAATATACTGATTTGGGTTTCGAGACCTGAAATATTTCATATGGTGCTCAAATTTCTTGCTTGTGTTTGGTCAAATTGTATCTCTTTTGTTTTTAGAGTGCTGGTTCACAAAATGAATTTCACGACATCAAATATCATGAACAATGGTGGTGCTTTAATTTCATTCAATTTTGACGGTTTTTTTCTCTGTTCGTGCTTCCTTGATTTGTGTAATCTATCTTTTCCCTCATTTTTGTTTGTCATGGCATCATGTTATTGGCTGGTTCCTTGAGGATTTGCCTTCTCTCAATTCCTGTTAGATAATTTCCTGATTCATGGACCTCCTTCAGATCCATCATTGAGTTTGGAGACACTGCCGTCATACATTTGTTTAGAAAGAGAGGATAGAAACTTGGGAGAGAGTGCCAAGAGTTTACTAGACACTTAATCAGCTGATTCTGTGAAAAAGGGTTTTGCTCATTGTTTCCGGAAATAACAAGAGTGAGTTTAACAATTGAAATGCTTACCTTTAGTGAAAGTGAAACCAAGAGTGTGCTCCCTGATTATAGTGTAGTGGAAACAACCCTAAAATCTCAAATCTAAGCAGAGAAATATAAAAGACAAACACAATCAATCACACAAGAAATTTATGTCGTTCGGTAACTTAGGCCTGCTCCATGAACGAGATGATAAAAGAAATTCACTATAAGAAAGTAGAAGATTACATAATGTCATAAAAAATGCTCCCACCCAAAATCTCAAAGTATCTCAAAACTCACTTTTCTCTCTCTTTTCTCTAGCAACTAAAGTGTACAATGATAAAATCACTCACAAATAAGTCTTACCCTAAAATATGATGAATTTTTTTTTATATGGAGTAAGCACATGGGTATTTCTTTTCTCACTTAAACCCACAATTTAAGACAAACCCAACATATAGAGTGGAGTTAGGCATCTTTGTTTCTCTACCTTACAAACTTGAGGTCACAATCATAGTTGCTCTATTGTTGTTCTTCTCTATTTGAAATATCCTCTCGCTGACTTATCATGTTGTTTGTTTGATAACTTGTGGTGCATTATGTGGATGAGTAACTAAATTTTCACGCAATTGTGATTCTAAGAAACTTCAACAATGAAGTTATGCTACTGAAAGTCTTGAAAGTTCATTTCGATTCTATGATCACATTTTTCAGTAATACGGTGGAGTTGTCACTTCACTTTTGTGATACTAAAATGTCCTGTTTCTTATGACTAGCACGTAATTTGTATGCTTTTCTGAATCTTCTTTCTTCTACTTCTCCTGGGATTCTTTTCTTGACTTTGTTATGAACTAGTTGCTTACTCACGGACTGCAGGTCATATCCTCAAGTTATTGTCTGGTTCTTGATTCGAAATTGTATTTGCTCTCATATTGAACTTGAGACATATTTGTCTGTTACATTTCCTATATTTTAAAAATCCATATTAGCCTCAAAATCAAATTAATGTCCTACTTGTTATTTAGAAGTTCGATTATTTAATTTTCTTCTTCGTTTTTTTATTTTTATTTTCAGGAAATCAATGGGAGAGTCCCTCGAGGGTATTAAGGGAGCCTTTGACATGTAGTTGGGTAACATTTGCTATCATTGCTTCCTCTCCCTAACAAAGAAAAACTTTCAAGAATTGTATTCCATTTACGCATTCAAAAGCACCCAAAGAAAGAACGGAGAAGACTAATCTGCATATTAATTGTTTTCTCAGAGAAAATCCATGTGAAGACCTGTGTTCGTGTGACAAGACACTATCTTCCTCCCCTTCAATCCTTTAATTGGTGTTGCCAAAACATATTCCAGGTTACTTCTGTAATGGATAATCCCACCACAACTCCTGTATAATTCTGCTCTTTTTCTAGTTTTTCATGATGGTTTAATAGTTATGTTTCTTAAAGTGCATTACAGAAATGCTTTCAACTTGAGGCAATTTTGCTATTCTAAAGAAGATTAGCAGCCAACTGTAGATGGGAGGCTAATTTTTGTAATTTATCACTTCCAAGACCGAAAGGAGTAGCAAAATTATGAAAACATTCTACTAAATTCTGACATAAGGTAGCACTTGTAAATTCGTCACTGGTTACATTGCCTGCAGGCAGTAGAGGATTTATCTGCTTGGTTGTGTTTCGTGTTTTGTAGCGCGTCAATATAAATTATTTCTGTAAAATATAAAAAAATTATTAAAAATATAAAAAATATTTTAAACTTTTTGAATTTGATAGTCATAATAGGCCTAATTGAATTGACTCTGTTTCTAGTACACACGTTTTCATGTGTGATGGATCAAACTGTTGGGTTTTGTAGTCATTAATTGTTTTATGAGAATACAGATGGTTTGAAGTTACTTCGGTCTGATTTCTTTAATAATAATAAAAATAATATAGTTTTTAATCCTTTCAAATTAAATTTATGTTTTTTTTAATAATAATAATAATATTAATATTAATATTAATTTTACCTTTCAAATTAAATCTATAGTTGTTTTTCAATAATATTTTTTAAAAAAATTTATTAATAATTATATTAATAAAAAAATATTTATAACACCTGCACGCCTGTCAAATCCAAAAACAAAAACCTCGGGTCTAGCATATATATCAAAACCAGGGTTTGACAACTTTTGTCTGAACAAAACAAATAACAAATAAAAAAATAATTATGTATTTTAATTGTTAAGAGTAAAAAAAAAACACAAACAATCAAAATAATATCTCCCAGTAAGAAAAAATAAAAAATAAAATTGTTATTACAATCTATAGGAAAATACTTCTTAATTTATAATTATTTTCCCCGCATAAATTTGTTTTTTCGTTATAATTTTGTTTTTTAAAACTGTTGGGGGTATTTTGTGGGCCCATGTCAGATTAGCTTTTTATACAAGGCCGTAATTATTTTTTATTCGGATTGCTATCCTTTCTTTCCCTAAAAGCTTTCTACGTGGCCCTTCAATTTCAATTACCTTACTTTAATTTGGATTGTGATCAACTGAAATTAGTACGAACTAGACCTCCGGCCGTGGGGTCGGATAATTTTTTTAGTTAAAAAATATTTAATAATTACTATCGTGTTTTTTAGAAAAGATATTTTAACAATAAATTTAAAATTCATTGTATATTATGATATTTTAAAAAACAATTTGAAATGGTGACACTTGTAATAATAATTTTTTTTAATATTAATATAATAATATATTAAATTGAATTGAATCAACTTAGATTAATTAACAAAACCTGCATGTTGGGTTATGAAACCAGTATAATTCTTCTAAGCTAAATAACAAAAAAAAAGATTTTTTTATATTAAGTTAAACTAAAAAAAATATATCATTGAATAAAAAAAATATATTTTTTATTTCAGAGGCTTAAAATACATTAAATAACATAAAAGAAAAAAAAATAAACAAAGAGGTTAGAGTGTAAGATGTGGGTTAAAAAATAGGAAAACAAAGAAGAAGAAAACAAAGCATGCCCATGAGTTAGGCCTTTTATTTTTTAAAATATAAAAAGGATATAGATGACGCATCGACTGTAGTCTTAGAATTCGATGACTAGACAATCATTGAAGAATTGGGGTAATTTTTTTTTTTTTTTGCCTAAAACGTCGATGTCCAACACATTTTTTTAGAACTTGGTGACACCAAAATCGACTATCTGGCGAGTCTCTCTCCTTTCTCAAATTAGGGTATGAAAAATAAAGAAATTAAAATTTTATACCAAATTATATGTTAGACAACTCAAGGGATCAAAAAGTGATCATTTGGTAAATTGGAGGACTAAATTGGACTTTTCAATAAAATTTTAAAACTACCATCTAATTTTTGCACTTTTTCCATTTTGGTCCTCTTTCTTTCAATTTTTCTCTTGGTTAACAAATGAGAAGCAATTGTTTTGAATTTTACAATAGAAGGGCTTAATCCAAGAAAACAATATTTGAGGGTCAAAATAAAAGAAAATTCATTGCTTGAGTCCAAAATGAATTGTGAAAGAGTAAATAATGCACACATGTACAATGTTTTCACCTCAAGACTTAGTTTTCTTTATTAGTCCATTGGCCCACCCTATATCAAGGCCGTATTATTTTTTTTTAATGCAAGAAAATATCAAGGCATTGATAATGTGTTTTTTAAGAGAAAAAAATTAATTATAAACTTAAAATTTGACGCATATTAGACGACCTTTTTTTTCAATACTAAAAAGGTGACATTTTGGAATTTGATTTTCAAATATTAAGACAGTATATTAGATTGAGTTAAGTCAATTCAGGTTAATTAGCTAAGCTAGCGACCTGAGTTATGCGACCATGGCAACCTTATAAAAAAAAATTAAAACAAATAATGATCTCCAACCACAAAGAAATTCAATATTTAATTAAAAAGATAATTAATTAATTTTTTTTAAAAAGCCTGAGTAAATCAAGGTCAATCTGTTAAACTTGCGATCTACGTCTACAACCCATTGGATTTAATAAATTTTATTTCTTAAATTATTTTTTATTTAAATACACAACAACCAGGCAAGTGAGACTATTTTGGTATCAAATAAACAATTTTTTTAAAAGGAACAAACATGATAGGTGTGTGAGACTGAAAAAACAAAAAAAAATGACTGATTTTTTTAAATTAAATAAAAAAAAGGCATTTAAATAACAAATGATGATTTTTTTAAAAAAAAAAACATGAAAGGAGATGAAATGCATTGACTCATTGAGTAAAGATAACATTAAAAAAAACTAACAATTAGGCAAGATGCATGGACCTACCAACACGCGTGGCTCATAAAAAGAAAAATTAGAAATAAAAACATTCAAGTAAAAAAACACGAGTGAATCCAAGTTAACCTATTAAACTCACGATTCGGGTCATGCATATTTATTTTAATAACTTTTATTTCATAAAGAAAAAATTACCCTAAACATTATATAGTTTACTTTATTTTAAATAAAAATTATAGAAAACATCCTGAGTCAATAAAATTTTAAAATTTAAATGAAAATACAAATTTACCCTCATGTTGCACTATTAATTACTGTATTTTCCAGATGAAATCACCAATGGATTGAAAAGTCGTCAGTTTTATTTGACGGGTTTCTAAAAATTTTCGAGTAAATTGAAAATTTAAATTAAAAATTACAGACGGAATCACCGACGGATTGAAAAGTCGTCGGTGATATTTGACGGTTTCTGAAATTTTTTGATTAAATTGAAAATTTAAATTAAATATTATAGACGAAATGGGTAGAAATATTAATATTTAATTATTCATTGGTAAAATGCCCCAATAAATAGAATCCCTCATTTCACAATAGACAAGCCTGTTCTTCTTCGTCGTTTTCTTCTCCTTTTTCTTTTTCTTCTCTCTTTGTAAAAAACATCAACATCCCTTTCTTTCTTTCTCTTCTCTTCTCTCCTCAACTCTTCCTCTCCTCCATTCTCAGGTATGTCTTTTTTTTTTCTTTTCTCTTCTTAGATTTTTTTAATTAACCTACTTTATGAATTTGTTATTTTTTCTCTTCTCAGCTTCACTCGCAACTACATTAAGGTAAGATTTGTTTTTTTTTTTTGTTTTTTTATTATATTTGTTTTTTATTATATTTTTAAATTTTTCTGTTCTTAATAATTGTATGAATGTTGTTGTAGGATTTTTTTTTCATATGAGATCAATGTTGTTGTTGTTTTATTTTTATTGTGTTATTTATTTGTTGCAAAATTTTTGAGTTGATTTTCTTTTTTTTTCCAAGCAACTCAATTCTGAGTATTATGGAGTGTTGATTTATATTAATTTAATTATTTTCTAGTTTTGTTAAATAGATTTTTTTAAAAAAAAGTTTTAAATAATCACCGACGAAATTGAATATGGTATTTTTTTTGGTTATATGACAATTTTCCGGAGGGAAATACCGATGGAATGAAGTGGGATTTTTTTTGCGTGCATTTTTCGTCTGTAAAACCATATGTTTTTTTTTGTTTTTTTTACTGATAAAAATATCGACAGATGATGAAATTACCGATGAATGTTAGTCTGACGGACGTGTTCCATTGGTGAATTAGTCGGTAAAATTTTCACCAACGAAATGATAATCTCATGCAGACGAAAAAAATCCATCGGTAATACTGTTAAATGTTGTAGTGTCTCTTTCACTGTAGGAGAAGATTAGCCATGTGTCATGTGTGAAGGGAGGTGGAAAAGAGAGACATCATATATAATTAGCAACATCAATGGTGACTAAATATAATGCTGCTGACGGTGCTACCTTTGATGAAAGTTTGAGTAAAAAAAGACTTTGTTTCTGATGGATATTGTGTCAGCTAGTGATGCACCAAGGCTCGACCTGCTTTTTGTTCACAATGAGGCTTCACTGACCTAGCTCTTTGCTTTTTTGGACGCTAAGAGCTACCGGTGATGCTGGTTCAACTGCTAGGTTTGCAAGGAGATCTGAATAAATTGCAATTTCTGCTTAGTTTAGGGTTAACAAAGTTCATTGGCCCGGGATACGTATCTGAAGGCCATGATACAAATGATCTGACAAAATTTAAATTGGTGGCTAGAGTATATCATGCTTGGAAAAGAGATGAAAGAGGTTTTTTAGAGGCAATTTCATTATTTTAAAGCAATAGAGACTTTTTTTAGTTATTAAATTGAATATTATAGCAAATAATTCAACATTTTTTATTATTTTTTTGTGTCATGTAAACCATTATGAATTTATAAAGTTAACTATGTTTTTTGTAATTTTCAAAAATATAAAGGTATAAATACTTTAAATAAAAAACATCTAAAAAAAAGTCCATGAAACTTTTTAAGATGAAGTCATTGATATCAAAATATGTTTTTTTTTTTCTAGCTGAAATGTGACCGACCAAATGTTCTTTTATCTTATTTTTCTAGTGACTGTCTTTCTCATTCTTTAACACAAGAAATCAAAACACAAACAAAATAAGGTTTAGGATCTAAACATAAAATCATAGTTATCAAACCCGGTCCAGGAGTTGACCCGGCCAAGGGCCTTGGTCCTGGGTTTCATGGGTCAACCCGAAAAAATTAAAAAAATATTTAAAATTGTAATATTTCATATGAAAAAATTAAGAAAAAAATCATGTGAATATAGACTATACATGTTGTAAATAATGAAGTTTAAAAGAATATTTTAAAATATTTTTTATTCTATATTGAAAAGATATTATGTTATCCTTTTAAGTTGAAGTATTTAAACCAAAAAGTTTTTTTATCCCACAATGAAAAACACATAACTTTTTTCTTGTGAACATAGAGTATATATATTAAAGAGCTTCAAATCTCATATTGAAAAGATATTATGTTATCCCTTTAAGTATTTAAATCAAAAAGTTTTTTTATCTCACATTGAAAAAACATAACTTTTTTCTTGTGAACATAGAGTACATATATAAAATGGCTTCAAATCCTATATTAAAAAAAAAAAAATTCTTGGAAACATAGAGTATATATACTAAAAGGTTTCAAATTCCACATTGAAAAAACATAATTTTTTTCTTGAGAACATAGAGTATATATATTAAAGGGCTTCAAATCCCACATTGAAAAGATAATATGTTATCCTTTTAAGTTGAAGTATTTAAACCAAAAAGTTTTTTATCCCTCATTGAAAAAACATAACTTTTTTCTTGTGAACATAGAGTACATATACGAAAGGGTTTTAAATCTCACATTGAAAAAAAAAATTTTCTCTTGGGAACATAGAATATATATACTAAAAGGTTTCAAATTCCATATTGAAAAAATAATTTTTTTCTTGGGAAAATAGAGTATACATATTAAAGGGTTTCAAATCCGACATTGAAAAAATAAAATATTTTTCTAATATTTATATAGTGAACTTTAAAAAATGTTAATAACCAACTAAAAAAATATGAAAAAAAAGGGATATAGGAGAAAAACCACATTTGAAAAAAAAAAACACTGGGTCTCGTCTGAGTCATGGGTTGACTGGGTTATGCCGGGTTGTTACACCGGCCGGTCTTTTAACAAATTTGGACCGGTCCAGCCACTGGATCGATCCGCCGGGCCGGTCCGGATTTAATAACTGTGCATAAAACTCTCAAAAAAATAAGTACAAAAAATATAAAAAAAATAATTAACAGTCAAGAGATCAAGCTGAAGTTTGCTACGCCTCTTGAATAGTAAAAATTGAAATGCCTAGTTTTGTTTTCTTAATTTTAGTCCTTGTTTTTTTTTTTTTTTATCTTTTTTCCAAACAACAATTCAAAATCGATGTGTAATTCACCTATAGAACACCTTGAGCATGCACTAAAATGTAAATAAAAGCAAATCCTAATAAATAAATCAATATAAATATAAAATATAAGGGTGAAGTCAAATAAAATAAAACTTGAGGATCGAAAAAAAAGAAGAAATTATTGTAATGAAACACATAGTGTTTTTGTGAGTAAAAATGATTTTTGTTTTAGTGTCTTTTTTAACTAGGAAGAGGCTTAAAAGCCTTCAAATGGCTAGCTAGGCAAATAAAAGTCGTTGATGGCAATAAATCTACATAAATTACAATCATGCCGAGCAGAGCAGAGCAGGGGATCAAAAAATAATAATTATAGTCATTAAAATTACTTGTGTTCTCAGCATGACTGCCCCCATTAAGTGCACTCCAATTCATATTGTGTAATCCGTCACGTGCAGAACTAAAGTAACATGCTTTCTTGTTGCGATATAAAAAATAATATAAATGCAAAGCACGTGACATAAATTGCCATCGAATTACATGATGTTTTGTTGGAAGAAGACTTTTCAGGCTGTTACGCATTCCCATCGAATCAAAAGGATGGCATTTTTACACTCAATTACAACCTCACCGGGGACCAGAAAATGTTTTTTATTTATTTATAATATTTTATGTTTTTATTGCATATTGTTTCATATTTGAGCACGAGAAAGCATGTTGATTTATTTTGTTCATGGTTATTATAGTGTCGGAAATTTTTTATTAACGATGTGTTGGTTCTTGAATTTGCAAGAAAAAATCTAGGTTTTAGGGCTGCAAAAAATAAATAAAAAGGGACCGAATTGGAGAATGAGACAAAGAATGAGGAAAACATTGAATTTTTTTAAAAAATTGCTATGCTTTTTTTGACATTTTTAGCCTTGGTATTTGGTGGATATTGTTTTTGGTCCTTAATTTCCACCTTTTGTTATGGTTTAAAACTTTTTTTTTTTGTCATTCATTGGTCCTTGTGTTTTATGAAGAAAAGTGAAAGTAATAAAAAAATGACAAAGCAAAAAAATGTTATTCATCGATAATATTTTAATTATGAAAATTATTATTTATTTTGCTGGAAAAAATAGATCGAGATTGAGAGAAGATATTTTTTAATTTAATTTTATGTTTTTAGGCAAATTTTATGGGTGTTCTGAGTTAATAAATTAATTTATTAATATTATAAGGATATTTAATAAATGTTTTTAGGTAAAACTAGATTGAAAAACAAATTTTTACTCAAAAAAACATTAACCTAATTTTTCATGCATGTCTTTAATGGTCCCAAACAAGGTAGAGAGACGTGCTAAGGCAGATGAAAAGTTATCCATCCATTTGCCAGGATAAAAGAATAAAAGGCCCGGAGCGTGGTCATGCCTAGACGTTTGCCCATTGTTTTTACTTTTAGCTTTCTTCTCCCCCCTTTGGTTTATGTTTGTATAAATTAAAATAAATTAGTGAAATATGTGTTATGGCATGTCCGACCTAGAGGTTATTAAATTTTAATTGAGGTTAATTAAAATAAATAAATTAAAAATATTATTAAATAGTCCATTGGCTCAAGCTTTGTCGGAATTTTAAAACATGTGATACTTAAATCAATTATTTTGGTGGATAAAATCTTCACCAACAATAATTTTCTCTCTTTAATCCGAAACCCGGCAACATCCTTTCTCTCCTCTACAAAAAAAAAAAAAAACAGAAAAGAATAATGAAGTTTGATACAAAAATATATTTTTAAAAAAATTAGAGGGACTGGTTACCTAATACTTAAAAAAATAGGGAATTAAAATAAAAATTTAAGAATCAAATTGATTTTTTTAAAATTAAGTATTTTAATTCACAGTGATTTATAAATAATAGTTCATCATGCTACGTAATTAAATGAAAAATCAAATTTTCAAAGGAAGTTGCTTTCATAATAAAATTGGTGGACAGCATGCAGATTGCATCATGACGTCGGTAAAAAAATCACCAACGAACTTCTAATCACACACCGACGGAAGTGGTCCGTCGGTAAAACTGTGAAATCTTGTAGTGGACAAAGAATGAGGAAAACATTGAATTTTTTAAAAAAATTTGCAATGTTTTTTTTTTACATTTTTAGCCTTGGTATTTGGTGGATATTGTTTTTGGTCCTCGTAATTTCCACCTTTTGTTATGGTTTAAAACTTTTTTTTTTGTCATTTATTGGTCTTTAACGAAGAAAAGTGAAAGTAATAAGAAAATGACAAAGAAAAAAAGTTATTAATTGATAACATTTTAGTTATGAAAAATATTATTTATCTTGCTGAAAAAATAGATCGAGATTAAGAGAAAATATATTTTTCAATTTAATTTTATGTTTTTAGACAAGTTTTATGGGTATTCTGAGTTAATAAATTAATTTATTAATATTATATTTAATAAATGTATTTAGGTAAAGCTAGATTGAAAAAAACAATTGTACTAAAAAAAACATTAACCTAATTTTTCATGCATGTCTTTAATGGTCCCAAACTAGGTAGAGAGACGTGCTAAGGCAGATGAAAAGTTGTTCATCCATTTGCCAGGATAAAAGAATAAAAGGCCAGGAGCGTGGTCATGCTGGCCCGCACGTGTGGCCTTTTCTTTTACTAGGCCAGGCTCTCTAAGAGCTTGTTTGACAGTGTAGTTGCGGGTGCTTTTTAAATAATTTTTCGTGCTAAAATGCATGCCAATGATGTTTTTTTCATTTTTTAAAAATTATTTTTGACATTAGCACATCAAAACGATTTAAAACGTACGAACCATATTAAATTTTAATAAAAAAAATCAAATTTTTTGGAAACACGGGTTGAACTGCGTTCCCAAACATGCTCTAAGCCACACATGCCTAGACGTTTGACCCATTGTTTTTACTTTTAGCTTTCTTCTTCCCTTGGTTTATGTTTGTATAAATTAAAATAAATTAGTGAAATATGAGTTATGGCAAGTACGACCTAGAGGTTATTAAATTTTAATTGATGTTAATTAAAATAAATAAATTAAAAATATTATTAAATAGTCCATTGGCTCATGTTTTGTCAGAATCTTAAAACATGTGATACTTAAATCAATCATTTTTGTGGATAAAATCTTTACCAACAACAATTTTCTCTCTTTAATCCGATATCCGGCAACATCTTTTCTCTCTACAAAAAAAAAAAAAAAAACAGAAAAGAATAATGAAGTTTGATACTAAAATGTATTTTTTAAAAATAAAAGGATCATTGGTTACTAATATTTAAAAAAATAAGGAATTAAAATAAAAATTTAAGAATCAAATTGATTTTTTTTAAAAATAACTATTTTAATTCACAGTAATTTATAAATAATAGTTCATCATGCTACGTAATTAAATGAAAAATCAAATTTTCAAAGGAAGTTGCTTTCATAATAAAATTGGTGGACAGCATGCAGATTGCATCATGACATTCTCTCTACAAAATATATTTATAGCTAAAAGATAGTGCTTCTAACTTTTCCCTTCTATATATATACATTTGTATATCACAAGAATTGCGCTAGATTATTTCTCTTGCTCCTTAAAAGTTTGCTTTCCGAAAAGTACACAATCACTTCTCTCTGTTGTGAATATAACCAAGCTTTGTCCTCACAAAGATCCTGTCTCATTTCTCTTCTAAATCTTCAAATCTCTGTGTGTGGTTAAGTAGATGGAGCTGGCTATCATGGAGGTTCAAAACCAAGAGTACCCCAACACAGACCAAGTGGTTCTATTCATAGATCAACCAGACTCCAAACTCAAAATGTCGTCGCCACCACCACAGCAAGAACATTCCAAACTCAAACAGTCACCATCACCACAGCAACCAGACATTAAAGACCCTAAATTAACCCAAGCAAGAACAAAAACCCTCCGCCGTCTCAACTTCTCCAAACCCAAATCTCGTTTCACTGAAACTAACTACCCTCCCCATTCCAAAACCTTCCCTGAATCCGAAGAATACCAACCCTTAAACCCTCCAGAAAGCGCTACCTCCACAGATGAAGACGATGACGAAGAATGGTTTGAAAATGAAGAAGAAGAAGTTGATGCTGGAGAGGCCAAAAAACATTCCAAGTATCGAGCGAAAAGGAAAAGAAAGATAAAAAAGAGAGCCGTGATTGAGTTCATATTGTTTCTCATAATCATGACCTGCTTAATTCTCTCTTTAACCGTTGAATCCCTCAGAAACAAGGTCCTTTGGGGTCTAGTTTTATGGAAATGGTGCCTTATGGTCCTGGTTCTCTTCTGTGGCCGCCTTGTGTCGGTTTGGGTTGTAGGTTTTCTTGTTTTTCTCATAGAACGCAATTTCATGCTCAGAGAAAAAGTACTCTACTTTGTTTTTGGTTTGCGCAAGAGTTTTCAACATTGTGCATGGCTAGGATTGGTTCTACTTGCATGGATGAGTATGTTCCATGATGTCCACAAATCCAACAAGGTCTTAAAGAGGGTTTTCCGTGTTCTAATTGCTGTCCTCATTGGAGCTACAATATGGTTACTAAAGATTTTACTTGTCAAGGTTCTTGCTTCATCTTTCCATGTTGCTACTTTCTTTGACCGCATGAAAGAAAGCGTCTTCCACCACTACATTCTCGATACACTCTCTGGTCCACCATTAGATGAGGATGAGAGAGAAACTCCTCGTCGACGGACGCTAAGGCATTCGAAGACATTGCCGGCGAAACTGAGGGAGAGGGCATCAAGATCTAAGAGGTATGAGTCGAGGAGCATCGATATGGAGAGGTTGAGGAAGTTAAGTATGATGAGCAGGGCAACTGCTTGGAATAAAAAGAGGTTGGTGAGTTACATCAAGTCTTCAGGGCTGTCAACGATTTCGAGGACGGTCGATGATTTTGGTAATGCAGAATCGGAGATCAACAGTGAATGGGAGGCTAGAGGCACTGCTCAAAGAATTTTTAGGAATGTTGCCAAATCCGGTGCCAAGTAAGTTTAATTTCTTCTGCTAGCCTTTCTGGTTATATGAACATTTGATATTATACAATCCTTAGAAGAGACCATACTGTAGAGATAGTTAACCGATCTCAATTATGCTAACCTTGCTCGGTTTATTATTAATTTTTTTGTTAAGGGTTAACATATCTGGAATCATATATATCATGATTATTAGAAACTCGACAATGCTTCAATTATTTTGTCCGAAAATGAAATTGGGCCTTGAATAGCCTAATTTTAGTTTATTGTCACTAAATTTCGTACACACATAATTATCTCTTTATTAATCCTTAATTAATAAAATGTGAGCAAGATTTAGTACCAAATTATAAGTCAAAGCAGATTTTAACAAGAGCACCAAGCATCCAAATGTGAGGTAATGTAAATTAAAATATTTAACTTTTAATTTATACTTCTGATTTGTTACACTAAAAAAGTGAAAAAAATAATATTAAAATTAGCTTTTTAAAATACATATCTACCCATATATATTTCTTTTTAATGATATTTGAATAAATAAGATGATGATGATGATGATGATGGAAGTATATGAAATAAACTGAATTAAATTTTATATTTTATAAATATATGAATTCAATTTATTAATTAAATATTATAATTGAATTTTATTATAATAGAGAATTGGTTCTAAATAGCATGTTAAAGATTTAATCTACACTTTTTTTTTTCAAAATAAATTGTTTTTAAACATTTTTTTTTATCTAATGTACCTTATAACTTAAAGTTATTTATCTTATTTTTCTCATAAATTATTCTTTGTTTATTTGTTTTTTTTTTTTTTTAAGATTCTCTACTTTTCTCATAAATTATTTACGTCCTAGTCGATTTCTTGACAGTGGCATTCATCGGTGGTGTTGTGGGGCTAGGCACGTTCATGTTTTTCAAAAATCAAGCCTGGAAAACCTTTAGACTACTTTTGCTTAAAAAATTATTCAAAATGATGTTTCGACTTCATTGCCAAATAAGCCCTAAATACGAACATGCATGGTCATTTGGTGGGGACAACTAGCTGCAGGCTGCAAGAACATGCTCGTATCATGGGACGGGTTACGGACAATGAAATTAAAAACTATTGTCTATTTGTAATCATTTGGTGGGCACAATTCAAGGAACGTTTAGGAACGGTCCAACCCATATTCTTAAAAGTTTTAATTTTTTTTATTTAAAATTAATATTTTATAGTGTTTTTTAATAATTTTAATGCACTAATTTCAAAAATAATTTTTTAAAAATAAAAAAAATATTATTTTGATACATTTCTGAGTGAAAAACATTTTGAAAAGTAACCACAACCACACCCTTAAAATGTTTGGAAACGGGTTTTAATCATGTTTTCTTACAAATTTAAAATATTTTTTACTTAGCCCTATTTGTTTACTGGAAAATGGTTTTCTTGAAAAATATATTCCTGGAAAGTGAATTATTTTCTGATGTTTGGTAGTATTATGAAAAATAAATTGAAAAATATTTTTCAGTGTTTAGTTATGTCATGGAAAATGGATTAGAAAATAAATTGTTAATATGTTTTTTTCAAGTTTATTAAAATAATGAAGAACAATTCTTAAAAATAAAAAAGTTGAATGAGAATAAAATTGAAAAAAAATATAATTTCATAAATTATCTCAAATAAAATAAATAACAATCAAAATAATAGAGATCAAATCTAACAGATAAAAAGGTTGAAAAATGATGAAATTAAAAAAATTATAATTTCATAAATTATTTCAGATAAAATAAATAACAATCAAAAGAATGAAGACAAAATCTGATAGATAAAAAATTTCAATTAAAAAAATGAAAAGAGAAAAACAAATAACAATAATAAAAATAAGGATCAAAGTTGATATAAAAATCAAATCAAATCAAATTCTAAGGGATGAAATTAAAAATATGAGCAAGATTAAGTATCGAATTATATATATCATAAACTGAAATGAATCAAAGTCTATGACTTATGGTAGCTAGCTAATTTTATATTTTGTAAATATATGAATTCAATTTATTAATTAAATATTATAATTGAATTTTATTATAATTGACAATTGGTTCTAAATAGCATGTTAAAGATTTTAATCTATACTTCTTTTTCAAAATAAATTGTTTTTAAACATTTTTATCTAATGTGCCTTATAACTTAAAGTTATTTAACTTATTTTTCTCATAAATTATTCTTTGTTTTTTTTTTAAAGACTTTCTACTTTTCTCATAAATTATTTACGTCCTAGTCGATTTCTTGACAGTGGCATTCAACGGTGGTTTTGTGGGGCTAGGCACGTTCATCACGCCTGGAAAACCCCTTGACTACTTTTGCTTAAAAAATTATTCAAAATGATGGTTCAACTTCATTGCCACATAAGCCCTAAATACGAACATGGTCATTTGGTGGGGACAACTAGCTGGCTGCAAGAACATGCTCATATTTTCTATTTGTAATCATTTCGTGGGCACAATTTATTCCCAACTGGTAATCAAACGAGGTAAGGCTGAGAGATTTAGGGTGTTTGGAAACGTTGTTTTAATCATGGTTTTTTAAAAAATTTAAATTTTTTATTTAATTTTTTTTTATTTTTATGTTTTTAAATTGTTTAATTTAATATATTAATATAAAAAATAATTTGAATTGCAATCACTATTATATTCATAAATACTATTAATTTGGTTCACATAGAGGATAAGTGGAATTCAATAAAAAAGAAAAGGAAATGGACGTAAGACCCATTGCTCATTAAATTTAATACTACATTTGAAGTTAATCTTCCCATTACGCATTGATTAAAAAAAAATGCCTTCATAACGTGTGCCCTTATGGCATATTATATATAAAAAATATTCTTTAAAGTTAATTTTTCTTTTCTTTTTTTAAGCTATTGCATGAAATGCTTTTATTTTTATTTTTAAAATACATTTATTAGATTTTAAACATCAATTAATTTTATTAGTATTTTATATATCTAATTAACCTAATCCACAATTCAACCTAAATCAACATTAGCATTTCAAACACATGATTTTGTTAATTCACAAATTAACAACCTAAAATTACTAATTAAAAACTTAAATTACTTTTAATTAACCTAATTCCTAATTCAAAACCATAACATTCAATAAAATCAAAATAACACTAATTAAACATAAATTAAATCAAATTAATTGAGGGGAAGTGTTCAATATACCTCTAAAAATAAAATATGGGTAGTGATGGTGACCGGTAGTTGCTGTTTTGGCTGGAAAATTTCAGATCAACAGTTGGTAGATAGAAAACGAGAGGCTTCTGCATGTAGAGCAAGAGAGAGATATGGGTGACATAGAGAGAAATGATTGTTTAAGGACTAATGGAGGTGTTTTTGGCGGTGGAGAGAGAGAGAGAGAGGGGGGGGGGGGAAGAAAAGTTTATCTTTATCTCTAATTCAAAATGAGTTGCAAATGCCATCCAAAAAATACAAGTCGCATGTGACATCTGCGACACCACTGAGACCGTTGAAAAAATCTTTATGAGACGGGTTCATTGACACTAAGAAAGGTTACCAATAATGACTTGAGTGGGCCACAAGAAAGGCCTAAAGACAAGTGAGCCTCGATACCTTAGGACAACTCATGTGGCCTACTCCGTTTACCATTTGTGACCTTCTTTAGTGTCGTTGGACTTATCTTGTCGAGATCTTATTTATGGTATCAATGTTATCATCATCGAAGCTTCGATGTACTCCCAAGATCTCTGTTTTTTTACTTTTCTCTCTCTTTTCCGTTTTCTAAATTACAATGAGAGAGGAGAAATAAAAAATAAAAAAATAACCTTGAAGGCACACCGATGCTCCGATGATGGCACCACTAATATTATAAAAATATCTCAACAAGATGAATCTAACGATATCAAAGAATCTCACAAACAATGAACAGAATGGGCCACATAAGTGGTCCAACGGTTCTCACTTTCCTTTAGACTATTTGGGTGACCCACTCTGATCATCGTTGGTAGCCTTTCTTGGTGTCATTGAATTTTTCTCATCACAATCTTTCCAACGGTGTTAGTGGTGTCATCATTGGAGTTTTGTTGTGCCTCTGGGTTTTTTTTTCTTTTTTTCTTTCATTTTTTTTTCTCTCTCTCCTCTATTTTTATTGAAACTTATGTCCAACAACTTTGCAATTTGAGAGAGTCATATATGACCCTTGCGACTCGCAAATTGCATATGTCATATGCAACTTTCTAAATAGTGTTATTTTTCTAAATACCTTTTGCACTAAGTTATTTTATTATTTTCTTTACTATGCTAAAAAAAAAAGTACACTTGTTTCCATTTTGGTTAATTAGATATTTTAGTTGTCATCATCTCAAATTAAATTATTCTCTAACTTTCGAGTTTCACTTAATCAGAAAAGAAAAAATTAAAAATAATAAAAATAACAAGTAAAGAAAAACATGAGCCATGTAAAATTTATGGTTAATTAGAGGATGCTAATCAGGATGCCCACACCACGCTGCTAGCCAGATTAAAAGTCGATTTAATCATAAAAATAAAGAAAATACAAGGATGATGTTAAATTTTGAGTTGACAATAAAAATCTAAAATACGCATTGAAACCTTGATCAATATGTTGAATAAAATTAATAAAAAAATTATTTACGTAAAAAATTGCTAAAAAGAGTTGTTAATGACAATTAAAAACTAAACTGAAACGTCAATCGATGGATGCAAATAAAGAAATATAATTCCATGACATGACATTCTATTCATAATATTTATTTAATTATCTGTCATTTTGTTTTGCGAGCGAAAAATAAACTTTAAACAAGAAACAAAACACCTTGCTAGCATGGTTTCTTTGTTTTTTATTTGTTGAGCATTGCCCCACGTTGTAGGCCATTTGATGGCCTGAGTTCCAAATCAAATCGTGTTAGAGTTGATTTGGCAAGTGTCATTTGATCAAAGGACCCAATCATGACTCGGTTGCCTTATTTAAAATTCAATATAGATCCAAAATAATTTCAAGAAGCTTCCATTTCAAACCTTTGTCTAACTTGATCAAGCACAAGGACGAAACAAAAAAATATCAAAGGAAAAAATCGCAAAAAATAGAAGAGTTTAGGGAGCAAAATGAAAAGACAATGCCATATTAGATCGACCTTTGCCAACACAGTCTAATCGGCTAAATGTGCGGTCATGGTCATGACATGATCATAATGAGCTAACCCTATTTAGCTAGTTGTTTCTTCCACCTCTTTTTCACTTCTTTTCTCCTTGGTTAGGCCTTCATTGGGCTCGTGTGAGATGAAGTTTAGGGGTAAACTATAGAGCCACAAAAGAATCAGGGAGCAAAATAAAAAAAAAAACCCAATAGTTTTTAGAGATCCAAAGACCAAATGAAAAAAAAATCTCTATCATTTCCTTTCCCTTTCTTTCTTCCTAGTTGAGACTTCATTAAGCTTAGGTGCGATGGAGTTTGGGATCAAATTAAAGAGCTATCAAATAATCATGAACCAAATAAAAAAAATATAATAGTTATCAAAGAACTAGGGACTAAATAAAATAAACAATAAGGGACCAAATTAAGAAAAAATGACGGAATCCGTCGTGTTTGGACGATGCACGCATTTTCCTTTGGGACCCGATACGACTCTTTTTTATGTCGTCAGAATTGTCTTTTCATCTCCTCTATCCCACGAAGGTGCATGTCATTGATGAAAAAACGATGAAGCTTTGACATCCTTTTTACTTGTAAAAAATCTTTTGTGGTCGTTCATAGTGATTCGTGAGACAAATAAAGGTTTTATTTTTTAAAAATATTTTTTTCAATAATGCTACTTATTTGATCAATGAGGTTAAATAAAATCTTTAAAATATTTCAAGTTTTAATGTGAATAATTTGCATATAACTGGACTAAAAAGGTGTGATTGGGTGGTATGTGTCATAAATCCAACAATGAGAGAAATATAGCAAACATGTTGGGGTATGTATGCATAACATTGACAACGAGCTCTCTTTAATTTTTGTGACCATGAATTTATGTTGTCGAGCATGAATTCACTAGCTTCAGTTCTTAACAAAACATCTAAAGTGGCTTTGGGATCCTTCTAATACCCCAACATAAGTTCAAATGTAAGTGTTAGGATCCTTCTAATACCCTAACATAAGTTTAAATGTAAGTGATACAAAGAGTATGTTGAAGAAGTTATGTACAATGATCATTTTATAATTACTATATATGCCTATTTGTTTGACATATTTTTCCCATTTTTGAATGTTTCAAGGTATATAGACGAGGAAGATCTATTGAGTTTCTTAAAGACCGTGGAGATTCATACCATATTTCCTCTCTTTGAAGGAGCTGTTGAGACTGGAAAAATCACAAAATCTTCTTTCAGAAATTGGGTGGTAAAAAACCCAAAACCCATTTGCTTTATTTTTTGTTTTAAAGGCTCACCTTACTTTGTTTACATGCAGTAAACAAGGAAAGTTCGCCTAAGTTAAAAGATGATTGCTTTCAAATTAGGATTAATAATTTGTTGTGTAGTTGAAAAGGAGATTTAATGCTTAATTAGTTATCACATCATCACCAACTGATCAAGCCTATATGGTGTGGATTTGATTCCAGGATTCCATACATAGTGCCATTTTCTCTCCTTTAACCCCTCTAATCAAGGACTAAAATGGGATTTACTTTTTCCTGTATTTATTATGGGAAAGAACATCAACAATTTTTTCAAAGACAATTAATTTTCTTCTTTGCTATGTTTATGTTTTCAATTGCTAGGTGCATGCCTATGTTGAGAGAAAAGCATTGGCACATTCCTTGAATGATACCAAGACTGCTGTACAGCAACTTCACAAGTTAGCAAGTGCAATAGTGACTGTAATTATAATTGTGATCTCCCTTTTGGTAACGGGATTGGCGACGACCAAGGTTTTAGTTGTTTTCACATCTCAACTTCTACTCGTGGGGTTCATGTTCCAAAACACTTGCAAAACTATCTTTGAGTCCATCATTTTCGTCTTTGTTATGCATCCTTTTGATGTTGGCGATCGTTGTGTTATTGATGGCGTACAGGTAATTTTTTTTTTATTAAGCCCTAACTAGCTAGCTAGTCACAACATAATTGAACCTAATTGAGTGAATATATATATATATATATATATATATATATATATTGCAGATGATTGTGGAAGAGATGAACATTTTGACAACTGTGTTCTTACGGTATGATGCGGAGAAGATATATTATCCCAATTCTGTTCTTCTTACAAAGCCTATTAGTAATTTTAGAAGAAGTCCAGACATGGGGGATGCTATTGACATCACCATTGATGTCTCCACTTCTGTTGATGACTTCAATGCTCTCAAGAAAGCTATACAACTGTAAGTTATTAATCTCATTTGCATTCAAAATATTTCTAGTGTTAGACAAAATTAATTCTTAAAGTAATTAAGTAGCTTGCCTAAACCACACTTGTTTTGCTAATAAAAATCGATATTTTCTAGATATTAGTTAATTATTACCGATTTTCTCTAAATATCTAACATATTATGTAACACATATATTGGTAATATGCAGATAAAATGCAAAAGCTTTAGAGATTGGTCAATTGATAATTAGCATTTGTATTAGTTTTCAAGAAAATACCATTATGAAATACTGCAGATACATTGAGAGCAAACCAAAGCACTGGAACCCAAAGCACACATTGCTGGTGAAGGAGATAGAAAATGTAAACAAGATGAAGCTAGCTCTATGTGTTCAACACACCATGAACCATCAAAACTACGGGGAAAAGAGCGCTCGAAGATCGGAGCTTGTTTTTGAACTAAAGAAGATTTTTGACAACCTTGGCATTAAGTACCATCTCCTTCCACAACAAGTACATCTTACGCATGTAAACATGACTAGCAATGGGGGAGTGTCAATGTAATCTTGATACAAATGAAATTATTTGGAGTGGAAAAAGAAAATTATCACACATTCAATTTGAAAAACTTAGTAAATTGCCCTTTTTATGCTATGAACATTCATGTTCCTTTATCTATGAAAACATTCATTGTGACCTATAGGGATCTGAACCGGTCCTATTCATTGGAAAGTTAAGATATTATGTCTGTTTTATGGATGATTTTTGTAAATACACTTGGATTATACCTTTGTAAGAAAAATCCGACTTTGTTAACACTTGTTTAGCTTTTGAACAGTATGTCACATAACAATTCAAGAAACACATCAAGGTTTTCCATTTTGACGGTGGAGGACAATTCATAAATTCCAAACTATCCTCTCACTTCATTTCAATTAGTATCCATCATTAGGTATCGTGTCCTTACACTCAAGAACAAACAAGTATAATTGAAAGACATCATCGTTTAATACGTGAACTCGATATGACAAATTTATTCCATAGTGGTACACCTCTCTTTTTATCGGTACAAGATTTTACTACCGCAGTATACCTTATTAACTGATTATCATCGTTTGCTCTTGTATTTGAAACTCCATACTTCAAACTTCATGGTCATCATCCTAATTACTCTGTGTCGCGTGTGTTTGGTTTTAAATACTTCCCTTACACATGGGACACACGACAACACAAATTTGATCCGAAAACTGTTATTTGCATCTTTGCAGGCTATAGTGACACACATAAAGGTTATAAGTGCTTTCATCCCTTTAGTAAAAAAAAAAAAACATTCATATTAAGACATGTGATGTTTGATGAATCATTTTTTTTTCCTATAAAGATACTTTGAACTCAAGCACTTCACCTCCCATCTCTTATATCAACAACATTTTTAGTTCATGGTTATCTCACATTGGCAATACTCTATAAAAATTCAGCCTCCAGTATTGTCCATGTTATGCACAATCCTTCTTCCACCAATGCCACTTTATACTCCAAACTCAAAGTCTATATTTGATGCTCTTCAACACCCAGCAGATGAAAATCCTCATAAATCTGATGGCATCAGTTCTAACTAGGAATCCTGACAGGAACTACCATATATTAAGAATAACTTTAACATACATGAGCCTCTCATATAGTATCCTTCACCTACATATGACAAAAATTTAATTGTCCCACAAGTTCATAGCCCACCACTTACACATCCTCCAACACCCCCTTCCCCCTCAATGTTACTCGCTCCCAAAGAGGCATTGTTAGACCCAATCCTAAATATGCCTTTACTTCCATTGCCTTCTCCTATGATATTCCAAAAACTCCAACCAATATCAGATTTGTATTGACCCATCAAGGATGGAAATTTGCAATGGAAGAAGAGCTTGAGGCGCTCCACAAGAATCAAACCTGAGACCTTCTACCTCACACACTTGATATGCATGTTATTAGCTCTAAATGAGTCTTTAAATCAAAGCTCAAACCTAACGAATCTCTCGATCACCTTAAGGCTCGTGTTGTGGCTAAGGGAAACCATTAAATTCGATTAAGCCTTGAAAAAATTTCAATTGAGTCCTTAAACATCCAAACTTGAATTTTCCTCCTCAAATTAAATTTTCTTTGTCAATAAGGTATTCATTAGTAAAAAATATATTATCAAATCCAATTTTGATCTTCCTCAAACAGTCTTTGGCCATTTCTTAGGTGTTCTGGTATGTTCTTCTCACTGATATATTTTTTTGATTTTCTTCCAACATTTCTTTGAATTTTTTTTTGTATTTTGTATTTTTTTTCTTTTTTCTTTGTTTATGTGGGGCCCAAAAAATAAGTAACAACACATACATCGAATATGGATTAACCTTTTCAAAGGCATAATCTATGACTTCTTTGTTGAATATGAGCAAAAAATTCTTATTATGATTAATCTTAAAAGATCCTTTTCAAGTCTTCATCTCGGTTAAATCTTATACACATTGGAGAATACAAAACAAAAAGGTGGGTTTGAACCTCTTTCATAAAAAAAAGACAAAAATTGTTTTTATGTGCAGTAATTTCCTAGCCTTGGTCCTTGGGGAATTCCCCCCAACAAGTTACATCATCTCAGATTATTTCCTGTATTTAGAAAAATTTATGGTCTTAGCTTAGAAAATTCTATGAATTTTAGGATTATTAATTAGGTATGCCTTGATACAATATTAATTATTAGGGAGTTAAGATCCTAAGGGCATGTTCTAAGCCACTATATGAAGGGTAAGCTTACTATCTAGTCTAAAAATGGTCTATAATCTGCCCAAAGAACACCTTTCATAAAGGCAATGTAGAGTTTTATAAGGAATGATTGAGGCATAGTATGATCATCATTACCAAGTAAATGCTCGGCTCATAGTTGCATATTTCATGAATCTAAACCTCGAATGAAAGTCAAGAGGCAAATCGCTGCTCCCCACTTAACTTAGAATTAAGTTTATTCAAAAATTAAAATGCATGAAGAAATTAATCCATACCCAATGTACTTATGCATGAGTAGTATGTAAAACAAATGCATGAGCAATATGTAAAACTACATTCTAAAATTAAATTTCAAGGACCAACAAAAATAAATAAGCAAACAATCAAACAAACAAAGCTCAGTCCGACCAGACAAGTCTTTAATGGAGTCGTTATCCTGTCGTGACGTGCTGACGTCGAATGGTAGGGCTATCTCCTAGAATTGAAAAGGGTTTTGGGTTTAATCATAAGGTTATGATTTGAGAAAGTCATCATTTAGTATCATTGTCACTAAGAAACCTATGGTCTATGAGAATATGGGTAAAAAGACTAGTTCTGCAAGGAGAAGATACATCACCCCTAATGCGCCTTACCTAAGGTAAGTTGTATTGTTGATTGATTGTTATTGTAACTCGTGTTTCTATATGTTGGTCTCATTTAAGGTTCAAGGTAGATCCCCCTTCGTGAGGAAATTTCTACCTTATCATGTTAAATCCTAATCGTTCTAAGATCTAAATTTTAGCATCGTATTTATTTGCTACTTTGTATCTGTAATACCTGAGGGTAAACTTTACAGGGTAATTTTATACCCTCAAATATTAAAGTCTACATATAAATCCTAGCACCACAAATACTAATTAAACAAATTAATTGTTATGAGAGGTTGACATCCATGGGTAGAGAGGAGGGAACCTGTCACAAGGAAAAAGATCGAAGAGCTTTGTTTATTCTTTGTGTTAGTTTCGATTCACAAATGGGAGATGAAGATGCGTTTGTATATATAGACTGACAAATAGTTGAAGGAAAAAGTTAAAGCTATTGTCGGTGTGCTGATGGGTGGTCTTGACTTTCATGGTGGCTGTTTTTGAAGGGTTGATGTGAGGGTTGTCAATCAGGAAGGGAAAGGCTGATGTGAAAATTATAAGGGATTGATGCTAGTATTGATGGGGAAGGTTTGTGGTTATTGCTAGGTTTGGTCTGGAGAAGGCTATTGAAGCTATGTTTTTTAACCAATGTGAGGGTGGTTTTTGCATAGTAGAGGGGTTACTTAAGGTGGTTGTGAGCCGTGGTGAAGAGGCTGTTACTGGTGGTTGTGTTGTTAAAGATGAAGGGTTGAAAATGATAGCTTTTTTTCTTTGTATGGCTGGCGACTCCTTTTGTCAAGATATGGTTATGGTTTTTTGTGTTTGTATGAGTATGTGAGTTGCAGAGAAAATTATGAAAAATGGTTTTTTGATTTTGTTTTTGTCTCCCCTCCCTTTTTTTAGTGTGAGATAACCACCTATTTACAAACAAAATCATTTGTCTTTTTCCTTCGACCTAAATTTTTTGGTCCCTCATTTTCTTCCTTTTCACATTTGATCCCTTTTCCATTTATTATATATTTTTTATTTCTTATTTGTTTGTATTTTGAATTTTTTTAATAAAGCAGCGTCAACATCAACTCCATGAGAAGAATTAATCAGTGCGTGTTAATAACAGAACACGTTGAAAATAAATTTTTAAATTCTGAATTCTTTTGAAAAGACACTGAAAATGTCACAAATACATCAAGAACATTTTATTTTATTTTTTAGTATTTCAAAAATATTTAAAAAAAAAACAAGGGATGAAAACTAAGTTATGAGAATATTAATGTTGCGATGTCGCAGTCGCACAAATTAATTACCCTAACTTAAAACACACAAGATAGTATAGAGCAAGCAAGGGGTCGATCCCACGAGGAAGGTCTGGTTCAGATTTTTATGCTATACATTATGTAATTGGGGGGAATTTGATTTGCAATGATTTAAACTATGAAAGAAATTAAACTAGCAAACAAAATCAATTGAAACTGAAATATATCAAGAAAACAAACCTTGGTTGCAAACACATATCCACCAACAGAAATCACAACCGATCCTTGAAACGAAACTCCAGTTTATATTCTGAATTTTTATCTTTTCTTAACGTTGGTTAACTAACGGATCCGCCGTATAACTAACCCTAACCAACAAACAATCACAGTGTCCGCACTAATGATTTAATCCAATGGCAACCTTAAGATCTAGATAAATTCATTAATCTTAACAACCAAGTTGTCAGCTTGTGTTGCTTTGATCGAATGTTCTTCCTAAGTTTAATAACGTAGTTCCGCTACAATTATCAAGCTTAGTTTTGCTTCACAAGTTTATATACCACAACTTCGGTTTTGATATCAAACTTAGCAATAGATTGTTCACAGTAATAACTTAGAGTCCGCTCTAGCAATTAAGATAAACAATCATAGGAAATATGCATAGGAAAACAAACATACTCATTCATAATACAAACTGAAAATAAATGGAAGAATAAATCTCACAGTTCTTGAAATCTGAAGGTGTTTGCGTCCTTGCAACCAAGAAAACAAGCTTAGCCTTGCATATCTATTGAACAACTACTCCTAAAGATGAAAGAATACATGATTTCTGGGTTGTAGAGGGGAGAGTTTGTGTTTCTTCTCTTATGGTTGCCACCCTTCTTTCTTTGATTCTACTGCACTCTCTCTCCTTCTCTCTTGGCTCTCTTTCCTTCCCTCTTGGCTCTCTTAATAGCATAAACTTAGCTGCCTATTTATACACAAATTGTAAGTAAGAAAAATCAAAGTTCAAGTGTGAACATCAATAGATGGTGGTAGTGTGAAGGCGGCTGACGGCTGGTGGCTGGTGGCTGGCAGCTGGTTTGTGGTTGGTGATTTGAGGTTGGTGGCTTGAGGTTGGTGGCTGCCTTCCTTGACCTTCTGGATTGATTTACTAGATGAGCTAAATTGCTGAAATTAAAACTTGGATGTCGGTTTTGATGCTTCGAGATGTAATTTGGATTCGTTTCTTCACGAAACTTGTTTGCTGGCAGAATTCAGTTGTCATCTTTGAAAACTCATATCTCCCTCATATGACATCTTTTTTGGCTGAAATGTGGAGCGTTTATAGACCTTTGAGTCAGGAATCCAAAACAATTGAGTTTGCATCAATTGGATATCTACAGCTCCAGATATTGAATTTTGAATGGACAAAGGTCAACACTGGCAGAATGCGAGTTTTGACTTTGAAGGATATGATTTCCATGCTCTTTGTGTTTTTATTTTTCTTGACTTAGATTTCCAGAAAGGTATGGATGTTAGCTTTCTAATTCCACTGGAATCACTTCATTTTGACTTCTAGAACTCACGCTCTGCACAAAACATCGACTGAGGGTCAAATCTACCAATTACCTCCAATTTGCTCCTTTTTGCATCTTTCATCTAAAGGTGCCTTCAAAACATAAAACAAAGAATATCAAGGCATTTTATATATAAAACATAGACAAAACACTAGTTAAATGTGGGTGAAACTATCAAATAATATGGTTACATCAATTAATTCCAAATATTTTCCATACTCAACATATAACTTGTGAGGGAGTGCAAGGAGTTTACTAGACCCTTATCAGCTGGTTCGGTGAAGAGGGTATGTTGATGAGTAACAAAATTTTCAAGTTATTGTGATTCTAAGAAACTTCAACAATGTCTACTGTCACATTTTTCAAGTAATACGGTGTCGTTGTCGCTTTGTATGCTTTTCTGAATCTTCTTTCTTCTACTTCTCCTGGGACTCTTTTCTTGACTTTCTTATGAACTAGTTGCTTACGGGAGAGTCCCAGCTCGAGGGTATTAAGGTTGGGATCTCTTATGTAACTTTTGCTGCCTATCATTTCTTTCTCCCCGTAACAAAGAAAAGCGTTCAAAAATTTACTCCATTTACCCATTCAAAAGCACCCAAAAGAAAGAAAAGTAGATATTAATTGTTTTCTCAGAGAAAATCCATGTGAATACCTGTGTTCGTGTGAGAAGACAATATCTTCCTCCCCTTCAATCCTTTAATTGGTGTTGCCAAAACATATTCCAGGTTACTTCTGTAATGGATAATCCCACCACAATTCCCTTAACATTCAAGTGTTAATATTCTTGGCTTTCTCTGTTATCAATAGCTTGACATTCATGGGGGAAGCATGCATGGTGAGATTTAAGATTAGAGGGTGTTCGAGAGTGTGGTTGCTATTGCTTTTCAAATAACTTTTCGTGCTGAAATGTATTAAAATGATATTTTTTTATTTTTTAAAAATTATTTTTGAGATCAGCACATAAAAACGATCCAAAATATATAAAAAAATTTAAATATTTACAAAATGTTTTTTAAGAATACGATGCAAAACAAACACTAAATTCAGTTTCTTCGATAGCAAAATAGAAAAGGAAGTACCTTGGCACATTAAATCAGTATTAAAGGAGTAACAAAGTTATAAAATCATTAAACTAAATTACGTTCTTTCTAAAAATACAACAAAATTTGACAAAAGGTTACACTTGTAACTTTCCATTGTTTTATGCATTGAACTCTTTTCCGATTTGTTTTCTTTCACTTACCTTATATATTGTAAAATATTAATTTGATATTAAATTAGTGATCAATTTTGTAAGAAAGATTTTTAGCTTATTGTTAAAACAAAATTGAGAGATGAAGGATCAAATTTGACATAAAAAAAACAAAACCCTTCTCTATAAAAGATGTGAAAAATTATAATTTAGTCCTTTAAATTTAAATTTTTTATTATCTAATCCCTATTATTTTAATTTTTTATGTTTTAGTTCTACATTTTATTTTTATCGCGCTTGGCTTTAGAGGTTGAGAATGGAGAGAGAAAGTCATAAAAAAAGGTTAAAAAGAGAAAAATCTCGGATTATGGTAATTATAAATATTTATTATTTTTATTGTGTCAAGTTTTATATTATTTTCTCTAGTTAATTATTTTTTATTTTCTTATACAATCACATTAAAATAATTAAAACGATATGTTTTTACTTTATAATTTCTTTACAAGTCATGATAAGTTTTTTTTTTTAGGATAATGGTGCTCTTGATAAATAAAAACGTTATCTCCAATTTGTTTTTTTAAAAAATGTAATGAATATCAAAAGTGAAGTATTGGTTAAAGAAATGAAGTTTTATCCAAAGAAAAGGTTTGTTTTCCTTACTAAATTGAAATCTTTTGAGTTTTGATAGATATTTGTTTTAACTATTTTTAGTGTTTTTTAAATAATCATGATTTTAAAAAAATCACAATGTTTTTTTAAAATAAAAAAAATCATAAATAATAAAAATACATTTTTGAAAGAAAAATATATTTTTTCTTCAATAAAAAAATAATCAAAAAAACAATATCGGCATGTGCATGTTTTACTATCTATAGAGAAGGTTAGTTTTTTATTTTAGTTTTTAATTAGCTGTAACAATTTTTTTTATATAATTTATTAGTTGATATGGTTCTTAATTCATAAGTACATACATCATCTTTCTATTTTTTAATTAAAAATTTATTATACTAAAAATTTTTTTATATTAAAAATTAATTTGAAATTTTATCTACAATAAAGCGTAGGTCCACTCGCTTGTTTTTTTCTAAAGTTTGTTTTATTCGTAATTTATTTATTTATTGTGTTATCGATGCTTTGAGTTGCATGGTGGACCATGCCTTAACCTTGTGGGGCCATGCCAGATAGCTAATGTCTTGTGCTATTTAAGATAGGGATTTATCGTCTACAGTACACTAATTATTTTTAATGTGGATCGCTATCCTTTCCTTCCCTGAAAGCTTTCTTGCTGGCACCTTCCTGTCCAATTGCCTTGTTTGTTTTTTGTGTGGTCGGCAAGAATCGGAGGAGTAAAGGGACCAAATTGTGCTAAATAGTAAAAACCTAAAAAGCAGAAATATAGTAATCGAAGTTTAAAGTAAATCTAAAAATAGTTAGGAGGTAGATTTGTCGTTAATAATAAAATATGGTCTCTCCATAAATTAAACTTGTAATGAAAAAAACAAGTTTAATTAAATAAATAATAAAGAGAAGCCTGACATGACATGAGCATGACTTTTGCTCATGAAAGCCCTAGGACGTGTGTAATGGAGATCTCGAGGATATATTCAGTGCGGTAATGATTATTTTTTAAAATATTTTTATTTAAAAATATATTAAAATAATTTTATTAATTTTTAAGTTTTTTTATATATATTAAAACTATTTAAAAATATAAAAAACAATAATTTTAAATAAAAAATTAAATTTTATCCCACTTCTACTTATAACATAGTGGCTGAACGATTGCTTTTTAAAATGATTAGATTGTATTTGGGAGTGAGGCTATGGTTAATTTTTAGAGTGTTTTTCACTCGGAAATGCATCAAAATAATATTTTTTTATTTTAAAAAAATTATTTTTGACATCAACACATTAAAATGATCTAAAAACATTAAAAAATATTAATTTATAACAAAAAAAAAATAAAAAAATTTCAACCCTTTTAAAAAAAAACTATTAGAATACAAATACGAATAACCCTACAATTCATTGAAAGCAATACATCTACACAAATTACAATCATGCAGTGCAAGGAACTTAAAATAAAAATAATGTATCTTTTCCGGCATGCTTGCCCCCACTGACTGCACTACACTTCTCTTAGTGGTTAATCGGCCACGTACAGAAGAACTACAGTAACACATATATGCAAAGCACCGAACATAATTCAATGATGATTACTTGGAAGTCAACGCATTCCCATTAATACTATTTTTTAAAGTATACGTGGAAGTAAATTGAATTAACAATAATGATTGTTTTATTTTAAATTTTAAAATTATTTTTTTGTTATAAAAAACATTTTTTGGTTCTAATAATTCATAAAAATATCATAATTATTAATTCTAATAATTTAAAATATATCACCATGCAAAATAAATTTCTGAGAATTGCATAAATAAATTTATGGATAACCCAGTAAGAAAATTTCTTGTTAAAATCAAATAAAAAAAATCTTTAATTATTTTGATAAATGCAGGGAATTTCATCTTTGAAATGAAATGCAAGTGATGATTAGTATTATACAAAAATCTAGTAATTAATTTAATTTGTCAATTACTAGAATTAAAACTTCACAATAAGAACATGAAAAATTGACTAAATTCTTAAAATCCAGAACAAAAGTAAAAGACATGAAAAATAAATCTTACGCCGGTGCATGCTCTCGGGGCGGTTCACACTAAGAGAAGACCAAAAGTTCCAAGCCATTTATCACCGCCTGCCTTCAGATGAAGGCTCGATCATGAATGATCATCTCGTCTAGAAGACCGTCGTTAACCTTTTCATCTCTTTCAAAGAATTAATTAAATGACCATAACAAAAAGGAAAATCTTGTATACAGGGACAAGGAACAAAAATAATCCGTTAAAACAAATGTTTGGTATACTAAAATTGAATAATTTAATAAAACTATGTAAGATTAGAAAATAAACAATGTAAAAATAGAAGTGTCTACGAGTTTGTAAGAGGACATACTAGCTCAAGTAAGTATGTCAAGAACATACTTATCTTGCCTTAGTATAAAACCCATAATAGTGGATTGAATCGAGGGGTGATCATTTTTAGCTCGGTTCGGTTTTTATCTAAAAATAACCAAATCAAATTTTAAAAAAAAAACCCGAAACCGATTCAAATCGACCGGTTTCGGTTTGGTTTGGTTATTTTAGAATAAAAATCAAAACCTAACCGACTGATTTTTGTTCTGTTCAGTTCGGTTTCGGTTCAATTATTTTATATTAAAAACCAAAAATTATATTGTTTTTTTGGGGTTTTTTTTATTTCTAATGGGTTTGGTTTTAGTTTTGCTCGGTTTGGCTCGGTTTTTTTATTAATTTCAGTTTGGTTCGGTTTTTTTGGTTTCAGACTTATGAAACCGAATTGGTTGCTTTTTTAAAATATTATAATCGGTTTAATCGGGTTTTTTTCACGGTTCAGTTTTTTCGGTTATTTTTTTTTTGGTTTTCTCGATTTGATCGGTTTTTCATTTTTTTTACTCATTCTTAATTGAACCTCAATTCCCAAAAATAATGAACAACTCCTAAATCCCGCACCTTTAACTCTGAACTCCACAATTATATCAATTGTTAAAGTAAGACGGAGTTGCTACCTATAAACAGGATATCATCAACATAAACTAGAAGGTAAAAGATATCAGCACCCGTATACAAGATAAATAATGAAGTGTCAACCTTAAAAGTGTGAAAGCTAATAGAGAAAAGATAATCATTCAGGCGAGTCTACCATGCTTGAGGACCTTGTTTTAAACCATATAAAGACTTATGTAATCGACACATATGAGAGGAAAGAGAAGAGTCAACAAAACCTGGAGGTTGTTGTATGTAGACCTCTTCGACAAGTACTCCATTGAGGAAGGCGCTATATATATCGAGTTAATAAATCATCCAACCACGCGAGACCGCAATGGAGAAAACCAACTGAATATCGCTTACTTAATGACATGACTAAATGTCTTAAAATAATCAATACATTTTTGCTGAATAAAGTTTTTAGTAACCAATCGAGCCTTATAATGCTCAAAATTGCCATTCACACATCACATTATCTTGTATATCCAACTGCTATCAACAACATTTATCGAATAATAAAAAGAAATCAAAGACCAAGGATTATTATTAGAGCACAACGTCTGGATTTCATTCTTCATAGCACTATGCTAAGTCTTACACATGTCAGCAGTAGAAAATATAATCAATTCATAAGTAGGAAAAGAGAGTCCTCGAGAGAGAGGATTCATAGACGTAGCAAAAAAAAACCACTTACATTTTTTACATTAAAAATTACTTCAAACTTCATCTACAATAAAGCGTAGGTCCACTTGCTTGTTTTTTTCTAAAGTTTGTTTTATTCGTAATTTATTTATTTATTGTGTTATCGATGCTTTGAGTTGCACGGTGGCTTGTGGGCCATGCCCTAACCTTGTGGGGCTATGACAAATAGCTAATGTCTTGTGCTATTTAAGATAGGGATTTATCGTCTACAGTACACTAATTATTTTTTATTTGGATCGCTATCCTTTCCTTTCCTAGAAGTTTTTTTTTTTTTTGTACAATTACCTTGTTTATGTTTTTGCGTTATCGACATGGATATGGATAGTAATGATTATTTTTTAAAATATTTTTTAATTTAAAATATATTAAAATAATATTTTTTTGATATCAATAAATAAAAATAATTCAAAAAATAAAAAAATTAATTTTAAACAATTTTTATTTTTTCAAATTTCACCCGACTTTCATTAAAAAAGCAATATGAAACGAGTGGTTTTCATATGGCCAGGCAAATAAAAGACGTTGAAAGCAATACATCTACACAAATTACAATCATGCAGTGCAAGGAACTTAAAATAAAAATAATATATCTTTTCCGGCATGATTGCCCCCGTTGACTGCACGACACTTCTGAGTGGTTAATCGGTCACGTACAGCAGCTCTACAGGAACACATATATGCCACCTAACATAATTCAATGATGATTCCTTGGAAGTAGACTTTCAAGAACTCAACGCATTCCCATTAATACTATGTTTTTAAGTATACGTGGAAGTAAATTGAATTAGTAATAATGATTATTTTATTTTTAATTTAAAAATTATAAAAACATTTCTTGGTTCTAATAATTCATAATAATACTACAATTATTAGTTCTAATAATTTAAAATATATCACCATGCAAAGTAAGTTTTCCATCTCTTTCAAGGAATTAAATGACCATAACAAAAAGGAAAATCATTGTATACAGGGACGAAGAACAAAAATAATCCGTTAAAATCAAATCAGAGGCTAGCTACCTTTCAATCTGTGGAAAATAATAATAGGGTTTGTTGTGTTGTTATGGGTATTTTTGAAATATTATTTTTATTGCCAATTTCAAATGGAGTTATTATAGCAATGTAGAGGTTCTCAACTCTGATTTGTTTTTATATTTTTTTTAAATTAGATTTCATTTGAAATTTAAATTCATATTTTAAATATAAAAAATTAATTTAACCCCATGAATTGAATTTAATTCATAAGGTTCCAAATATCATGTAAAATAAAATAAAAAATAAAATATCATGTCTCGAATCATTGTGATTACGGCATTGATTCTTTTTTTTTTCGGTTCTTTAATTAATGTTTTTATGCTCTTATCATCAATTTGTTTTTATTGTTTTAAGTTGTGTTGATTATGGATTAAGCTTGATAATTTATTTTAATTTAGTTTTTATCATATTATCACGCTGTAAAAAAAAATCTCGACATTGGGTTGACATTTGACTTTACAAAAACAATATTTTTTTTTATTTAAAAAAACTTTAAAATAAAGGGAACAAAATTCAAAGTGAGGGGAAAATGGAACCTTGTTTTAACCTAAAACTAATCATTCGGCTTCTTTTCCCAGAAAAGATACTTGAGATTTTTCTTAATTTTCATTATGGACATTTAGTTTAAAATGTATGTGTTTTAGTCTCAAACTTTATTTTATTCATATTTAAGTTTTTAATTTAAAAAAGAAAAGAAAACGTCATCGAAAAATAATATAAGAGAGAGAGAGAGAGAGAGAGAGAGAAAGTCATTGGTTGTCTATATTTTAACAATAAAAAAATTATTTTTTGATGTCAATGAGTTTCATTCAACAATTGAGCTCTATTGAAATTGGTTTATTGGAAATCAAAGAGTGCTTTTTTGGTATTTCAAGTGAAAATAGGTTCAAAAGGATTTTGATGTCCTAAAACTCGGACCCCAATTTTCTAGTGATCTTCGACAGCCAAACAATATTGTAGATAAAGATGTTTATCACAGTTGATGACCTGACATCTAGTGTGTGTGTGTGTAGGCAGATGATGCATCATCTGCTCCAACAAAAAAAAATCAGCTTAGGTGAGTGGGGCTGAGTTTCTAGGTTTAGACACATTTGGCCTTTTGGGTAACTACCATAGGTTTTTGGGTTAATTTAACGAATAATATGTTCATTTTGGAATGATTTTTTTTCATTTTAGTGTTTCAATCTTTTTTTATTATATTCTTTTGGGACCAATTTAATTAGTTAAGCTTTCAATGTGAGAAAGAAAGAGAAATTCACAAAGCAATTATGAAAATGTAAAATAGTGCTTTGGAATTTTTTTCTGAAACTTCAATACACAAAGTAAACAAACCCACCTATTTTTTTGTAATTCATTTATTTTTTAGGTTAATTTATTAAAACAATTTATAATATTTGTAGTTTTCTTATATATTTAAGTGTTTTATAGTTTTTTCCAAGAGAAATTTGTTGTCTTAATATATTATCTGTATGTTAGGGTTTGTTTCAGATTTGGAGGAAATTAAATTTTGTTGTCATTTAATAAAATTGAGTTTGATTTTGTAATTTAGATTTGTTATCATTGAAGAAATGATGATTATTTTAATGGGTACCAATCACATTTTGTCAATTTTATTATTAAGTTGGTAATTTAGGGGAAATTGTTTTGTTTTTTTTAAAGAATTGATCAAATCAATATTATTATATATAGGTTTCATAAGCAATGGATGATCGTTCTTGGATGTATCAAGATTCACCCAAAGGGTTATATAGGAAAAATTATCTTGAAGAGTTTGAGGGTTTTATTATTTTTGTACCTTTTAAATTGAAGAATATTAGTATAGGGAAAATTAGATGTTCATGTGTGAAATGTAAGAATAAAAAGTCTCATCATAAAGATATTGTAATGATACATCTAATTAAAAAGGTTTTGTCAAGAAATGCTTATGTTTATTTGCACATGAAGAACCTTATGCTCCTCACGAAACCATGTTAGAAATGATTGTTAGCTCAACTTCAAGTTCTAGCAATATAAATAGGTTTGTGGGAAATAGTAATTATTATAGGAGTAAGGTGATGAATGTAATGAGAATAATTAATAATTATTCAGGTAAAGGTTTAAGTAATATCCTTTAGATGGAAAATCAAATGTAAATGCATCTACGTTTTTTGAACTTTTAAAAGATTTTGATTAATTATTATGGGATAAGTGCACAACTCATAATTTGGTTTCGTTTGTGATCTTAATATATTTTTTTTGCTTTGGTTTTGTTTTGTTTGGTTAGGTTTGTGATCATGATTTTGTTTGGATTGATTTGTGATTCAAAGAGAGACTTTTGAATATGTGTGTATAAAGAATGTTTTTTTTTTTTTTTTGTGTTTTGTGTGGAGACCATGTTACTTTTGATATTTCTTTATATGGTTATGAGTTTATTACATTTAAATTCACAATTAACTTATATTATATTTTGGGGATGATGAAAAAAAGTTCAAAGAGAGCTACTATTACTACTGGCTCTCTTAAAGAAGGGATTCCACCTTTGCTATCTGTAATGGATGAGCTTCGGTCGGTATCATGTACATATGATGTCTCTTCATGATCGATATCTAAATTAATAGCATGAGCATCAACATCACCAATACTGTTTGTTTTTATGCTCTTATCATCAATTTGTTCTTCGGCATTGATTAAATTAATAGCATGAGCATCAACATCATCAATTATCAAGCTCATCCATTACGGCATTGATTCTCTTTTTTTGTTTTCGGTTCTTTAATGTTTTTATGCTCTTATCATCAATTTGTTTTTATTGTTTTAAGTTGTGTTGATTAGGGATTAAGCTTGATAATTTATTTTAATTTAGTTTTTATCATATTATCACACTGTAAAAAAACATCTCGACATTGGGTTGACATTTGATTTTACAAAAACAATATTCTTTTTTTATTTACAAAAACTTAAGAATAAAGGGAACAAAATTCAAAGTGAGGAGAAAATGGAACCTTGTTTTAACCTAAAACTAATCATTGAGCTTCTTTTTTCAGAAAAGATACTTGAGATTTTTCTCAATTTTCATTATGGATATTTAGTTTAAAATGTATGTGTTTTAGTCTCAAACTTTATTTTATTCACATTTAATTTTTTAATTTAAAAAAGAAAAGAAAACGTCATCGAAAAATAATATAAGAGAAAGAGAGAAAGTCATTGGTTGTCTACATTTTAACAATAAAAAAATTATTTTTTGATGTCAATGAGTTCCATTCAATAATGGAGTTCTATTGAAATTGGTTTATTGGAATTCAAAGAGTGCTTTTCTGGTATTTCAAGTGAAATAGGTTCAAAAGGATTTTGATGTCCTAAAACTCGGACCCCAATTTTCTAGTGATCTTCGATAGCCAAACAATATTATAGATGAAGATGTTCATCACAGTTGATGACCTGACATCTTGTGTGTGTGTGTGTGTGTGTGTGTGTGTGTGTGTGTGTGTGTGTAGGCAGATGATGCATCATCTGCTCCAACAAAAAAAAATTAGCTTAAGCGAGTGTGGCTGAGTTTCTAGCTTTAGACACACTTGGCCTTTTGGGTAACTACCATAGGTTTTTGGGTTAATTTAACGATTAATATGTTCATTTTGGAATGATTTTTTTCATTTTAGTGTTTCAATCTTTTTTTATTATATTCTTTTGGGACCAATTTAATTAGTTAAGCGTTCAACGTGAGATAGAAAGAGAAATTCACAAAGCAATGATGAAAATGTAAAACAGTGCTTTGGAATTTTTTTCTGAAACTTCAATACACAAAGTAAACAAACCCACCCATTTTTTTTGTAATTCATTTATGTTTTAGGTTAATTTATTAAAACAATTTATAATATTTGTAGTTTTCTTGTATATTTAAGTGTTTTATAGTTTTTTCCAAGAGAAATTTGTTGTCTTAATATATTATATGTATGTTAGGGTTTGTTTCAGATTTGGAGGAAATTAAATTTTGTTGTCAGTTAATGAAATTGAGTTTGATTTTGTAATTTAGGTTTGTTATCATTTGAAGAAATGATGATTATTTTAATGGGTACCAATCACATTTTGTCAATTTTATTATTAAGTTGGTAATTTAGGGGAAATTGTTTTTTTTTTTTTTGGAGAATTGATCAAATCAATATTATTATATACATGTTTCATAAGCAATGGATGATCGTTCTTGGATGTATCAAGATTCACCCAAAGGGTTATATAGGAAAAATTATATTTAAGAGGTTGAGGGTTTTATTATTTTTGTACCTTTTAAATCGAAGAATATTAGTATAGGGAAAATTAGATGTTCATGCGTGAAGTGTAAGAATAAAAAGTCTCATTATAAAGATATTGTAATGATGCATCTATTTAAAAAGGTTTTGTCAAGAAATGCTTATGTTTGTTTGCACACGAAGAACCCTATGCTCCTCACGAAACCATGTTAGAAATGATTGTTAGCTCAACTTCAAGTTCTAGCAATATAAATAGGTTTGTGGGAAATAGTAATTATTATAGGAGTAAGGTGATGAATGTAATGAGAATAATTAATAATTATTCAGGTAAAGGTTTAAGTAATATCCTTTAGATGGAAAATCAAATGTAAATGCATCTACGTTTTTTGAACTTTTAAAAGATTTTGATTAATCATTATGGGATAAGTGCACAACTCACAATTTGATTTGGTTTGTGATCTTGATATTTTTTTTTGCTTTGGTTCTGTTTTGTTTGGTTAGGTTTGTGATCATGATTTTGTTTGGATTGATTTGTGATTCAAAGAGAGACTTCTGAATCTGTGTATATAAAGAATGTTTTTTTTTGTGTTTTGTGTTTTGTGTGGAGACCATGTTACTTTTGATATTTCTTTATATGGTTATGAGTTTATTACATTTAAATTAAAAATTAACTTATATTATATTTTGGGGATGATGAAAAAAAGTTCAAAGAGAGCTACTATTACTACTGGTTCAACCATATAATAGTATTAGTGATGTTGATGCTCATGCTATTAATTTAGGTATCGATCATGAAGAGACATCATATGCATATGATACCGACCGAGGCTCATCCATTACAGATAGCAAAGGTGGAATCCCTTCTTCAAGAGAGCCATTTTCCAGTAAATTGTTTATAGAATGAAAGGCTTACCACTTTATGTAAGTTATTTATTATGTTTTGGTTTATTTTAATATTTACATTAAATGAAAATGGTTGATTGTGTGTGAATTTTTTTTTTTAATTTCTATCAATATTTTCTAGATATATACTTTCTATATTATGTAATTTTCTATAATATACTCCCTCAAGTTAAGATTGGAGGATCAACTTTGCCACGACTAAAATTAGGACTGTTGTTATAAGTGGCAGAGGATTGATAATGTTCAATAATAGTATAGGGTTGCAAAGGTGGCATGGGCAGGAGAGGAGTAGTGACAGCCATGGATTGAAGGGAGGTCTTGTGAAGGAATTCATGGGTAATGAGATCGCTATGAAGATCTGCATACGAAAGAGGTTCTACCTTGGTTGCAAGGCTAGTTACCAAGTCTTTAAACTCACCGTGAAGACCATAAAACACATACAAATTGAAATCTTCAAGAGAAACTAGTTAGCCAGCAACGACTAATTCATCAAATAATGATTTGGCCTTTTGCATATATATAATGATTTAAGTATCACCTTAACGAAGATTTTGAAAAGATCCATAAAGTTGTAGAATGCGAGAATTAGACGGGGAACCGAGGTCTTGCTCAAGATTACACCAAACACAATGCGAGATTTGACAATCAACAACAAAATGCAATAAATCCATTGAAATAGAAGAAAATAATGCACTCAGAATAAGTTGATCATGTTGTTTCCAATTAAGAATAGAAGGATTAGTCTATAGAGAAGAATCAGCAGAAGCAACCATATGAGAAGGAGAACACGACAAGGAGCCATCAACAAAGTGGAAAATACCCTAACTAAGAAGATATGACATCATCTGCATTCATCAATAGAGATAATTGATATTTGTAAGCTTCAAAAAAATCACTTGCTTAGTATTAGACAAGGGAACAATTGTTGTAATCGAAGCCTCCATAGGGGTAAGATGCACGACAATAGCAGTGCAGGAAGGTCCATTATTCAGGTCTGTAAGGGAAGAGGTCTACAGTAGTTAAGAAGCACAAACAACATGTGGTCCTTCAGCCTTTGAAGGAGCTACAATACCAGTCAGTTGTGGGAAAAAATCGACAGCCAAGGCAAAGTGAATAGCTGCAACACTAGTCAGGTGTGAGGAAGAGTCGGCAACCAAGGTAGAGTCCATTAGGGAGAGTGAAAGAGATTTTTAATGTGTTAAGGTTCTGATACCAAATTGAAGAGAAATAGAAGGCTTAACCTATTAGTTAGTCATTCTCTCTCTTTCTCTCTCACACACACACATACTATAGTTAATGTAGAGATTACAACACAAAATTAAGTTTATCAATATTTCCTATATATATACATTTTATATTGTGTAATTTCCTATAATAAAGACCAAAAAAAAAATTTGGTTTTTATAATTGTTTAATTTGCTTTCTTTCTCAGTTTGGTTATTTTAGTTTTTTGGTTTAATCAGTTTTTTTGTTTTTTGCTCAGCATATCTTCAGACAATTTTCGCTTAAACCCTAAGTACAATTTTAGATTGCCATCTAGATTCTTGAGGAATCCTAATTTTTTTTTTAAATATCATTTTTGATGGGTTTATGTGTATTGGACATTAATAACTCTTCAATTTAGTCATAAATTCCATCATATCCATGCCTAATAAAGGCCCAATCAGGGAAAGAAGAATGCAAGGGAAAAGAAATAGATAGTTAACCAACTGGATTATCACATTATGATCATATCCATGATCAAAGTCATAAATTTGATAGTTAAGTGGGTTGACCGAGGGTGATCTAATATGTCATCGTCTTAATATTAAAAAAATAAAGTTGTCATCTTGAATTTTTTTTACACTAACCCAATTTTTATCAGTCATCTAGGTGATATTTGCACCCATCAAATTGATTATGTCACATCATGAAAACTTTTATATGATTTAATTTGAAGATCAATGTAAACAAGAAATCAAGTTAGAAGGTTTCAAGGTTGACATGTTGGACCAAATTTAATGATATTGTCAAAGAGTTTCCCATATTTTGCCTATTTTTTTACATTAAAAAAGTCACTATATTTTTTTAAAATTTTGCCCTCTTCATTCAATTTAATCTTTGATTCAATTTAATCTTTGATTCTATAATAACTCTTCTATTGAGTCCCGAATTTCATCCTACTCAAGCTGAAGTCCTTTTTTTTTTTAATTTGCTAATAACTTTTCAATTTAATATTAAATTTCATCTCATCCACACACCTAATAAAGGCCAACTAGAAAAGAAGAAAAAAGAAGAAGAAAGAGACAGTCGACCAATGTGTTTACTTTACTGCATTGTGATCATATCTATGACCTAGATTGTGAATATAAATCGCAGGTGAATTTATGAATATTGTGTCTTCTTGCACTTCGAATCCCTTTGCCTTGTATATCTGTATTTTCTCTTTGCAGCACAGGCAGTGCCATTAGTGAAGACACTTACCTTCAAAATTATGAGCTAACTGATATTTGGAATAGCGCAAAGTGCAAACAGAGACATACTCGGAGAGCTCTACCAACAACCGGTGAAAAGTGTTCTTTCTGTACCGATCAATGTCCCCTTCACATGCTTCAATCATAGCCTCCAATCAAGAGAAAAAATCAGAACGATCATCTTGTATCTTAAACATAAAAAGATGGCTACATTGGAGCATCAAATCACCATTCCTTAGCCAGATCTCATCACCATCTTGCTTGGTTTGCTAAATGAAGACAATTCTGTTGTATATCTGATGATGAAATTGTAGATAATGCTATATATCAATATAATGATAGCAGGACATGACACAACTTCCATCCTCAGTTTCTTGATCAAGCTTTTAGTCAATGATCCGTCTGTTTATGGCAGCATTGTTCAAGGTATGCGACTAAATTGATTCCACAAAGACCGAACAATATTTTCCCAAATTCATGAAAATCTCTAAAATTTGAGACTGCAGAACAAGAGGACATTGCCAAGAGTAAGGTGTCAAAGCACCTATTAGCATGGGATGATCTCGCAAGAATGAAATACACATGAAGATCAGTAGCAATGGATTCTGTAAGGATGACCCTTCCTGTGTTCTGTTCCTTCAGGAAGGTCCTAAAAGATTTTGAATATGAAGGATACCTAATTCCAGAACGATGGCAGGTATGATTCAAGTTTCTGCATGTTCCCTTCTCGTTGTAACTTAATCACGAATACTACAAGATAACGTGTATATAAATACTCCGCTAATTTTCAACCTTTTGACTCGGGTAATCTGGGCAGCCTGCATGACAAACATGGATGAGTGCATCTTCCCAAATCCATCAGAGTATGATCAGAAATACGCTCTGTTTCCGCCAAAGAAAGTTACGCAGATATGCTTTATATGATATCATTCAATTACAGTTAGACTGTTGGCATGAAGTCCTAGCTACTAGTTCTAATAGAATATATGGCCTATGCTATAATACATCTGTTTTTCATGTGCAAGCGCAGGGACGAAGGGGAAATTAGAAAGGAAGATAAAAATAAAATAAATAAAGAAAGAAAGGTTAGGGCTTCATGTACGGTTTTATTATTATTATTATTTTGCATACAATTGACTCTCCCAAATCATAATCACTAAGAACCTAGCTCCAGGTTAAATGGGTTTACCACTCAAAGTCTTGACCAGTTTAACTTGCAATCTCCTTTATACTAAATAATAATAATAATAATAATAATAAAAATCTTGCAACCTCCTAGGTTTTCAGGTTAAAATAGCCAGGTTATACCACTAGGAATAATCATTTACTTAACCAATAATCAAACGGTTAACATTTAAATTTTCAAATTTAAATTTTTTATAAATTATAGTTTTTTCAACTAAAATTTTAAGATATATTTTTTAATAAAATTTATATAAAACTATGATATATATATGTTGATTAATTAAATACTTGTTAATTTTAAATTTGTGGTTGAAATAAAAGTTAAACTGTACATCATTGCATCGCATAAATAAATAATGGAGCCTTGGATGAAAAATCTAAATGAAATTGCTTTCCTACTAAAATTGGTGGACAGCATGAAGATTGCATTGCATCATGGCATTGTCTCTACAAATATATGATAGCAAAGACCAAGTGCTTCCCAACTTTTCATAGTGTTTTCATTATCACAATTATTGCACTCGATAATATCTCTGGCTCCCTACAAGTTTGCTTCCGAATATCACTCTCTCTTGTCTCTTCTTTTGTTACTGTAACCATGCTTTGTCCTTGCACAGATTATCTCTCATTTCTCTTTTAAATCTTCAAATCTCTGTGTGTGGTAATTAGGTGGAGCTGGCTATCATGGAGGTTCAAAACCAAGAGCACCAAAAACCCAACACAGACCAAGTGGTTCTTTCCGTGGATCAACCAGACTCCAAACTCAGACAGTCACCATCACCACAGCAACCAGACTCCAAAGCCCCCCTCTCTAAAACCCTGGCAAGAACAAAAACCCTCCACCGTCTCAACTTCTCCAAACCCAAATCTCGTTTCACTGAAACAAATTACCCTCCCCCTTCCAGGAGCATCCATGAATCCGAAGAATATTACCAACTATTAAACCCCCCCGATAGCGCTTCCTCCACTGATGAAGAAGATGATGAAGAATGGTGTGACTATGAAGAAGGAGGAGGAGAAGAAGTTGATGATGTTGGAGAGACCATTAAACGTTCCAAGTATCGAAGGAGAAGGATAATAAAGATAAAAAAGAGAGCCTTGGTTGAGTTCATATTGTTTCTCATAAGCATGACCTGCTTAATTCTCTCTTTAACCGTTGAATCCCTCAGAAACAAGGTCCTTTGGGGTCTAGTTTTATGGAAATGGTGCCTTATGGTCCTGGTTCTCTTCTGTGGCCGCCTTGTGTCGGTTTGGCTTGTAGGTTTTCTTGGTTTTCTCATAGAACGCAATTTCATGCTCAGAGAAAAGGTACTCTACTTTGTTTTTGGTTTGCGCAAGAGTTTTCAACATTGTGCATGGCTAGGATTGGTTCTACTTGCATGGATGAGTATGTTCCATGATGCCCACAAACGCAACAAGACCTTGAAGAGGACTTTCCGTGTTCTAATTGCTGTCTTTGTTGGAGCTACCATATGGTTACTAAAGATTTTACTTGTCAAGGTTCTTGCTTCATCTTTCCATGTTGCTACTTTCTTTGACCGCATGAAAGAAAGCGTCTTCCACCACTACATTCTCGTTACACTCTCCGGGCCACCATTAGATGAGAATGAGAGGGAAACTCCTCGCCGGCTGACGCCAAGGCATTCGAAGGCATTGCCTGCGAAACAGAGAGAGAGGGCCTCACAAGACATGCCTATATCAAAATCCAAGAGGTACGAGTCGAGGAGAATCGATATGGAGAGGCTGAGGAAGTTAAGTATGATGACTAGGGCAACTGCTTGGAGTGTGAAGAGGTTGGGGAGTTACATTAAGTCATCGGGATTGTCGACGGTTTCGAGGACGGTTGATGATTTTAGTAATGCAGAATCGGAGATCAACAGTGAATGGGAGGCTAGATGCAGTGCTCAAAGGAGTTTCAAGAATGTCGCCAAACCTGGTGCCAAGTAAGTTCAATTTCTTCTGCTAACCTCTCTGGTTAATTATATGAACATCGGATAATATATATTTCCTTTATACAGAAGAGATAATTAACCGATCTCAATTATGCTAACCTTGCTCGGTTATTATTATTATTATTTTTTTTTGTTAAGGGTTAACATATCTCGAATCATATCATACGATGATTATTAGAAACTCGACAATGTTTCAATTATGTTGTCCAAAATTGAAATTGGGTTTCCTTAATTATTTTCGTTTGTTGTCACTAGATTTCGTAACATAAATCCTGACATACCTAATTCTCTATTTATTAATCTTTAATAAAATGTGAGCAAGATGAAAGTTACAGTAACAAAGTCAAGTTTTGGACAATTTTCTATAAACTTAGATTATATTTAGTATGATTTTTGTAAATTAATTTAAATTGTCTTTTAATTTAAATGAAGAACAAGTCACAGATACATTAGGAATAGCTTTTGACTTGGATCAAAAGTTTATTATAAAATTGAGTCAAAATTCTGTTTTTTAATTAAAATTTGAAAATTCTAACTTATATCTTCCTTTAAAAAAATGATTTGAGTTATTTTTATAAATCATGTTTTAAAATGATTATAACTTATTTTTTTCATAAATTATTTATAAAAATAACTTTTAGATTATGATTTAAAGTTAAAAATCATGCCAGACAAATTCTAAATTATTAATTTTTGACGCATTCCTTATAATAAGACAATAATTGTTGGCATTTTCCTAAACTTTTCTAAATTTACTATTTAAAAGTTAACGGATTCCTCTCCCGCCTTTTTAAGATAGTTCTATTAATCAGTAATAATAAATAATAAAATATTAAATAAAAATATCAATTTGTTTAAATTTGGTATACACAATAATCTTCATTTCGTTAGGAATTTTTAATTTTATTAATATTAATCAATTTTTTTTATTCAGCTAGAAATACATAAAAAATGGTATATTTTTCCCCTTAAAAAAAAAAATTAATTTTTAAATATAAAATTTGAATTGATTCAATTCTAGATAAATTGATACATGTGATGTGATTTGCTAGCTTCCATTATTTCTAAACGGTAAGGGAGGCTAGCAACATTTGATGGTTTTTTTTATTAATATTGTTGTCTTTTTGGTAAAAGACTTTCAACTTTTCGAGTCTATCGAGGCACATAAATCCTTGACAATTTCTTGGCAGTGGCACATTTGATGGTGTGGGGTTGACGTTCGTGTTTTTCAAAATCCACACCTGGGAAACCTCTATCCTCCTCTGTTCCTTTCTGATTTTAGCTTTTGAAAGCCAATCATACTATACAAATCAACAAAACAAGGAGTACGATCAGGAAGGGTAGTCAGTCCGAATTATTGATGGATAAATCGGGTAATTAACATATAATATAAAATAAAAAATAATTAATATAGTACGGTCCTTATTATAAATGGAAAAAATAAAAAATAACTAATTAACATGGTAGCAAAAACATGTGGTAAATCATCGGTGGGTGGTGAGGTGCTAAAGTGGGGGTGTTGGTAAAGAGGTATGTTCTTGCATTATTTCTAGTTTAGAGGTTGTTTGGTATTGTGATAACTTTTATAATTGTGGTTTGAAAAAAGTTTTTTTTTTTTATAAAAAGTACTTTTGATTGAGGTTGATTTGATATTTATGTATGTTTGGTTAAAACTGTGGTTGAAATTAAGGTTAAACAAAATGTAGTTTAATGTGTTTGGTTAAGAATGCTTTTGAAATTGAGGTTATAAAATAATTTTAAAAATATATATATTAATATTGATGGTTTTTAATTTAAATATTATAGATTTAACTATTGCTATTACATCATGAAATAAATAATATTTTATATAAAATATTTTTTATTGTTCCATTAAATTATTTATAATTCCATCACGTATGAAATACATTCGACAAGGACTACAGTTTTCTTGGTTTCTTAAGAGCGCAACAACATCAGGTAAAATATAATCAAGAACAAAATTAGGATTGCGATTAAATTCTGTAAATGTTACGTCATCAAGCGATCTCCGTCTAATTTATGTAGTGTCATTAAATAATGTTTAACACTAGTTTTTTTGAATAAAACACAATTAAAAATAAAAAAAATAATTTTTTTATTTTAATGGGTCAGACCCGGTTCAATGTATTTTTAGCTTTGGGTCGAATCCGGTCCGGCCGGAACAGTGGAGAGTGACTCCACTGTTCACGTGAATAATAGAGCCATGTTCCACTGTTCACGTGAACAGTGGAGGCATGCTTCACTGTTCATGTGATTCCTCCGCGCAAGAAGCAGCAAAGAGCTGCTTTCTTGTGCTCTTGGTAAACCTGTAGCACAACCACAATTTATGGTGGGTTCTACTAAAATAAAATTGCATTTTTTGCTTAACCAAACAACAATATCTGTGGTTGCGGGTGAACCTCACCCACAACCACAATACCAAACAGCCACTAACTCTCTCTATTGATTAATATTGATAGTGACGAATTGCAGGGTGTTTAAAAGCTTTGTTTGGGGTAAGGAGACCTCATTTCTTTGTGTGGAAACTAACTCAGAATACCTTTATATATATATATATATAATCTTGGTGAAATAAAATATTTTAAGATGGTATGGTTTTGATCCGAGATATTTGATTAACTGTTATATTTTGAAATCACAAGATTAATTAAATTTAGAACTAATTGGTTAATTATTTCATAAGAAAAATAACAAAACTATCAAAACTCGACAGTCAGAATAGTGATTCCATAACTACTCTAAAAAAAATTACATTTAGAAACTCCTGTAAAAATTCTATCAAACTCTGTCAAAGCTTTTAAATTACTATCTAATTTCAAAAAATCCATTATACAAGTATCTAGCTGCAATAATATTTTAGTATTAGGGTTGAGTAAAACACTGAAAAATTGATTAAACCGAGATAACAAAAAATATATAATCAAAAAAATCAAATTATAAAAAAAAATCAATTAAACTAATTAGAAAATTAAAAAAAATACTCAATTCATTATGATTTAAAGCAATTACATTAGAGGTATATTGTTTTTTTTTTCCCTCAAATAAACATCAGATTTATCATTAAAATTATTTATTAATCTATTTTTGCATTAAGAGAAGAGAATATAGCTGCAGCTCCCGATGTCCGATTTAAAGTAATGGTGATTTTGGCATTTGCTGCTTAAAAGTTCAATGTATATCAGTCTCGAGTTGCATTGTTAGATTTGGAATCTCTCTGGCTGATTGCATTGTTACATTTTTAGCCCCAGTCTAACCTTGCTGAGTTGTCTGACAAAAATTCCAATAATCTGATCTGTTTCCATTTTGGATCATCATTTCAGATTAATTTTTATTCTCCAACTTTTGGGTTTCACCCTGTCGCAAAAGATATAAATAAAATAAAATAAATAAATAAGCACACGAGCCATGTAAAATTTGTGGTAATTAGAGGATATATACCCTGTACTACACTACAAAGCTTTTTTGTTATAAAAATAATGTCTAGGGAGTGAAAATACGTTAAAAGAAAGTCTTATCATTGAGCTGATTTTTTTTTTTTTAGTTTAACGTGGGTGTCCGGATCAGCTTGCGCGCATCTCGACTATAAAAGTAGTTTGCAAAAAAATTAAAAATTAAAGGATCAAAATCTAAATTAAAGTAGAATGACAACCCTTTATTTAAAAAGAGAATTTTTTGGTCCTTCAATTTGTTTTAGGATGACCTTCGAGCTTTTTTTTTCTTTTTAATTTTATTCTTTCAATTGAGTTGATTGGTGATTTGTCTTGATGAATTGTTTTATATTGCTCTCTCTCTCTCGAGTTGTCGGAGTCTTAAAAAAATTCTAAAATTGACTTGATTTTTTATTTTGAAAAACAATTTCAATTTTATTGTTTGTGAAAAATTAAAAATGAGGGAACTAAAATTAAAATTTTGGTAAAATAGAGTTCTTTTTCAAAAAAAATAAAAATGGTGTCAGCACAGCCTTAAGATTTTGTTCAATTTTTATTTAGATCTCTTGAGTTTGAAATTATATGATTTATTGCAAAATTTTATTTTATATACATTTTAATCTATGAGTTTGAAAGAGAGAATAGTTAAAAAATGGTGATGGAGAAAGACAGGTTGATTGTTCCAATTCCATTCAAGGTGTTTCTCATGACAAAAGGAGTATCAATGAGCCGTGTTTTAGCTTCCTTATCGCTTTAAAAGCTTCAAAAGCTATATCAAGGTTGAGAGAGGTTTTTTTTGTTTGATTTTATATTTTTAAAACCAATGTTTGTTTTATGGAATTAGTTTCTTTTCTTGAGGTTATAAAAGCGTGCTTTCAAGTGTTTTTAAGTGAAAATAAGTTGAAAATTAAGTCTTTGAAGTAAAAAATTGCACATCTTGATTTTTAAGCCACCTTTGTTGTTGTTAAATTCTAGGTAGTAGTCAATATGTTGTCTGCTTAGTTTTTGTTTTATATAGAAGGCTTAGGTGCAAAGGCCTGAGCCACCGAGGCCCTCGCCTGCATCTATGTTTTTTTTCTTTTTAAATAATTTTTAAAAAATTAAATAATTTAATATATATATATACACACACTTTCTTTTAAATTTTTTAATTAATTAATAATATTTTTTAGATATTATTTTATTAGTCCCGTTTAATTTTTACTTTGTTCTTGAACAATAGTTCTTTTCTACAAAACATTATAATCATTTTTTTTATTTGGTTACTTTAGTATGGACTCTAATTTTTGTTATTATATAATTAAAAAAAATAGTTTCAAAAAAATGAATTTATTGAACGTAATTGAGTCCATGACCTAAGTTACAGGTTTGCAGGGTTAACCTAGATTAAATCGATATATTGTCACCTCAATATTATTAAAAGCATCGTCTTGAATTTTTTTTTTAAAAGTTAGATCATTTTTTTATCTATTTTTTTGGTTGCCTTTAAACCTGCAAAGTTCACCGAGTCATATTATAACAACCCCCACATGATTTAATTTAAAACCTCGGCTAGGAAAAGATTCAATATTAAGAAGCTTTCAAGGATGACTAAGTAAGTTGGGTTTAATAAAAATTCCAAAGAGTTTTCCGCAACAACACACGAGCGTTATATAATTATTATTATTTTTATACACACGCTTTAAATTAATTAGGATGTTATTTTACTAGAATTGAAACTTGCTTTTGGAATGATGAGAGAATGTTATTTAAGGAACCAGTGTTCTTATAAAAAAAAATTAAAAATAAAAAAGCACATTAATGAGACAAAGGGATTGAGTTTGAGATATATCTTTTTTATCTTTATTTTAAATTGTATTTATTTTTTTGGGTATGTCTTCTTGATGATTTTATTTTTATTAATAAAAGACAGAAAAAGTTGATATATTTCCTTAAATTAAAGATATTAATAAGAAAAAGTAGATTTATACTAGCAAATTATTTTATTTCAATCGAATTTAAATTATTAATCTTCTTGTAAAAAAATATTAGTGTCATATAATTAAGTGAACAAAATTTAAGGCTTTTTGTAGCTTATGATGAGATATCTTTGTCTATATCTATTTCTTAATTTCACAACTTAGTCTTTATTTAGCGTTCAGATTTCTTTTTAATGTTTATTGACGCATATGATTCTCAATCTATTTTGTTAAATGCATGCATCAGATTTTGTGTTAATGATAAAAAAAATTTGGAAAAATTACTCTGATTATCCTGTAATTTAGTTATTTTTTCACTTTTTCTTAATTGTTTCAGAAAATTACAGTTTATATCATGAACTTTATAAATTCATAACATTTTACATCGTGTCTAAAAAAGTCAACAAAAAGAGTCTAATTATTCACAAGATTGTTATTATATTTAAATTAATAACTAAGAAGATATTCTATTGTTAAAATTATAAAATTAAAAAAAAACTTGCCAGAATTTGGCAACTCAATCCCAATAACCCCCTCTCAGAGTAACTTTATCGATAAATCAGACCTTACAGAAACTAAATAAGATAAAATTTTACTTGGTTGAGCAGCACATCAAAGTTTTGTTCTCTGAAACCACAGCCCATTATCGCGGCTTAGATGTCTCTTTTAATTGGTGGTTTAAGCAACGCCAAATATAAAAAATGACTAGTTTCTAAATAAATTTGGTAGCTTGAAATGCAGCATGTGGTTGCATGTGACTTGAAAAATGTTAAAGAGTAATATAAAATTATTCTTAAAACTTCACCTAACAACTTAAACTTTAGGGTTGAAATGGTTTTTTTCCATGGTATTAGAGTCTTGTTGACCAAGTGCTCACGAGTTCAAATCTCATCACCTTTATTATAATTAATAAAAAATAAGCACAAAGTAATTAGGATATGTGCGAATTTCAAATCCAAAAAACTTTTACTTGAAGGAGTGTATTATAAAGTAATATAAAACTATTATTAGGATCTCGCCTCATTACTTAAATTTTTCGGTTGAGATAATTTTTTAATGGAAACATCAATATAGATCATGCAAAGTTTTGTAGTCTTGACTAAACCTCAAAGATGAAAAAAATATATATATATGATGTATATAATCTCAAATCCAGCACTCGGGGAAGGTGAATGTTGATATATAATTAGAAAAAATATACATAATGAGGGTGGATTTTCAATGTTTTCTCCAACAAAAAAAAGTCCCTCTAAGACAAATTTCAATGGCAGTGATATGCATCTATCCCAGTTAATGTTTGGTAAGCCAAGCCGCCATCGAAAGATGGATTGTTGAACTAAGGAAGTAGGGCAGGGAAAGAACAGAGAGGCAACAACACCCACCTAGGCCAGCAGTGACTATTGATTGAAGGCCGCTTTCAGCTAAGTAATCTCAGTAGGCGAGGTCCCCTTGTTGTCTTTCTAGGTCGATTGAATCCTAGTGTTCATCAACAGTAGCTGGGCATAAGTAGTAGGATGGTTGTTAGGCCTTAAGCATCTCTACCCTGGGATGGGTGTAGCCGCGTAGGATTTTACCGAGAAGTCTAAGATTCCTATTATGGTTAGTGAAGGTAGATCATGCAGTAGCCAGGAGAAAATTTGAAAATTTAGTGAGGGTTAAGATTTACAAAGTAGGGATGAGAGTTTGTGAGTGTTTATGTTATATTATATATTAGAGGACATTTGTTTTTTATTTAAATTTAAAATATATATTAACCGGAAATTAAATTGTAATTTCTAAAAGAATAAAGATAAAATACATGTGATTAAAGTAATTTTTATAATCTTTTTATTATATATATATATATATATGTGTGTGTGTGTGTGTGTGTGTGTGTGTGTGTGTGTGAACATTTTTATTTACTTAAAAAAAAATTAGTACAGTCTGTAGTATAACACATACAGTTATTTAGTGATTACTAAATGTGTATTTTTGTTGACATATTTTTCCCATTTTTGAATGTTTTAAGGTATATTGAAGAGGAAGATCTACTAAAGTTTTTAAAGACCGTAGAGGTTCATTCCATATTTCCTCTCTTTGAAGGCGCTGTTGAGACTGGAAAAATCACAAAATCATCTTTCAGAAATTGGGTGGTAAGCAACCCAAAACCAACTTTATTCTTTTTTATTAATTTTTGGTCTTAAAGCCCCCATTTTACTATGTTTACAAGCAATAAAGAAGAAAATCATAAAAATAATTTATTTATTTATTTTTGGTGATTAAAGGATGCTTGCTTTCAAATCAGGATCAATAATTTGTTGTGTAGTTGACATGGAGATTCGATGATTAATTAATTATCACATCATCACCAACACATCAAGCCCATATGGTGTGGATTTGATTCCTGAATTCCATACACAGTACCATTTTCCCTCATTTAACCCCTCTAATCAAGGAGTAAAATGGGATTAACTTTTTCTTGTATTTAAGGGAAAACACATCAACAATTTATTCAAAGACGCATAATTTTCTTCTTTGTTATGTTTATGTTTTCAATTGCTAGGTGCATGCCTATGTTGAGAGGAAAGCATTGGCACATTCCTTGAATGATACCAAGACTGCTATCCAGCAACTTCACAGGTTAGCAAGTGCAATAATGACTCTAATTATAATTGTGATCTCCCTTTTGGTGACGGGATTGGCGACAACCAAGGTTTTATTTGTTTTCACTTCTCAACTGCTACTCGTGGGGTTCATGTTCCAAAACACTTGCAAAAGCATCTTTGAGTCCATCATCTTCGTCTTTGTCATGCATCCTTTTGATGTTGGCGATCGTTGTGTTGTCGATGGCGTCCAGGTAAAAAAAATATTAATTCTTAAAGATGGTTGAGTGAGAAGATTTTATATTTTTTTTTCCTAATATTATTGCAGATGGTTGTGGAAGAGATGAACATTTTGACAACTGTGTTCTTACGGTATGATTCGGAGAAGATATATTATCCCAATTCTGTTCTTCTTACAAAGCCTATCAGTAATTTCAGAAGAAGTCCAGACATGGGGGATGGTATTGACATTACCATTGATGTCTCCACTTCTGTTGATGACTTCAATGCTCTCAAGAAAGCTATACAAATGTAAGTTATTAATCTCATTTGCATTCAAAATTAATATTTCTAGTGTCAGACAAAATTAATTCTTAAAGTAATTAGCTTGCCTAAACCACACTTGTTTTGCTAATAGAAATCGATATTTTCTAGATATTAGTTAATTATTACTAATTTTTCTTTTCTCTATATATCTAGCATATTAATTATGTAACACATATATTAAAAATTTCTTGTTGTGCAATGATGAATTTTTAGCTTGAGAAAACTACAATTATGGAATATTGCAGATACATTGAAAGCAAACCAAAGCATTGGAACCCAAAGCACACATTGATGGTGTGCGAGATAGAGAATGGGAAAGATTTGAAGCTTACTCTATGTGTTCAACACACCATGAACCATCAAAACTACGGGGAAAAGAGCAATCGAAGATCAGATCTTGTTTTTGAACTAAAGAAGATTTTTGACAAGCTTGGCATTAAGTACCATCTCCTTCCACAACAAGTGCATCTTACGCATGTAAATACGATCAGCAATGGGGGAATGTCGAGGCAATCTTGATACAAATGCATTTATTTGGAGTGCAAAAAGAAAATTATCACTATGTATCCTCACACCTGAAGGATCGTTAATTCAATATGGCTATACCGTCTATTCTCTTGCATATGTTTTCTTTTCCTTTTATAACTTCTTTTTAACTTAAATTACAGCCAGAACTAACAATGGATGAACAATAAAATAAAAATTATTGAAGCATTATGATTGACTATAATTTTAAACCCATTTATTTTTGTATTCTCGGTATTTATTTATTATACAAAGTCCATAAAGTTGGTTATCTACGTCCCAATATATATATATACCAAAAAAAAAAAAAGAATAACACATAGTAACTTTCAATGATTCATCAGCCATGACAATCTCTTCTTCTTCTCAAACTTATTTTCTCCATTATTCTATTATAGTGTTAGATCTTATTGCATAACTACATATATGGCTACTTCAAAAAACATATCTCCTTCACATACCTCCTCTACATCGTAACCACAACCCATAATAAACCCTACCTTAGTCTCGTCATTTTCACCCAACCCTCGTGGTGTCGGCTCCACACCACATACTTATAATAGTGTTAACCTTCGTCATGCTCACCTTTATTTCTCTTTAAAACTTACAAATAATAATTATATTTTTTTTAAAAGCACATGTTTAGTCCATTCTAATAGGTTATGGCTTATATATATGATAGTCACTCATATCCTCTCAAAAACTATAATCATTAATAACACTATAGAAGTCAATCTAGTCTATACCATATAAGTGAAATAAGACCAATTATTAATTAGCACTATGATTGCATTCCTTTCAACTAAGGTATTGTCTTTGATTGATGGTTATACTATGTCTTGTACCATTTGGTCCACTTTAGCATCAACAATTATATCTCCCACTGCAAAATGCATTATATCTATGCACTTAACCCTGATTGAACAACGTTAAAAACCTTATGAAGATAACCTACTTACAACGTGGAGAAATTTAAAGTAATGAACTCACAATGATTGTTAAACCCTCTAACCCTATAGAATTTAATATCTATATATTAAAATGACTTTATACATAATTTAAAGATCTTGTAACTACTCTTATGGATGTGATATAATCGGTATCCTTTACTAAATTGTATTTTTACTATTAAGTAATGAGTTTATTAATAATAACATTTTTCATCACCTTTTTATTTGAAAAGATAGTGATATGAAGACCCTCAAACCATTTACTCACCTTGCCCACATCTTTGTACCTTAACAAAATTGAGGTTAATACTCTAGTAATAATTTCTCAAATGATCGTTGGGGTTTAACTTTTATAGGTGAGGCCATTGATAATATGGAGAGGGTTTAACTCGTAATTCCTATTACAATTTTCTCTCTCAACACCATTGGAATTAGTTTAATTTGTATTCTCATTTATGGTGTTAACTATATGGTTATGGGGACCACTTAGCCACCTTTTTCCCTCTCTGGACTCTGGACTAACAATGAAGGAAAAAAATAATTCTCAATCTAGAAGTAGGGAAAACTTATGGTATGTTAAATCAAAGAACTTAATATTCTTGACAAATAATGGTATTATTTTTACTAGCTCTAATTTTCCTGATTAGCATACAAACACTAGAGCCAGTCATCATATCACTTTAGATATTACTGGCCTTTCACATATAGATTCATATAATGGTTCAGATCATCTTAAAGTGAGGGGATGGTAAGTATTAATATATATTATTAGTCATAATGACATTCAAAAACCTATTCATACCTTAAATTTATCTTTTATTTTATATGTTCTTGATATAATCAAATTATTGCTCTCTCCATGTCAATTTGTTATTGATAATAATGTTTTTTTTCTTAATTTCATGGTTTTTATCTCGTCAAGGATTGTACTTCCAAGGCTATCCTTCTTTCTGACACCATTAAGTATGGTCTCTATACATCATTTATGCTCTAGCTTCTTTGTCCAGGCCCCTTACCTTTCCTATTGTTCAGGTATTACCTGAACTTTGACATTGTTGTCTTTGTCATCCTCATTGACATGTTCTACATCATTTAATTTCTAATAAAAATTTTCAATTGCACTACTTGTCGTTTGGCGAATCTATTATATCAACTTTATATCCTTCAAAATAAATATGTAAGCATCGCTCCTCTAAATTTAATATTTAATGATGTTTAGAGCCTTTTTACCATATGCAAGTTAAATTTCAAGTTTATGATATTTTTATTTAGTTCTAATAACTTGTTAGGAATTAATCTCATACTCATATAAACAACATGCAAATTGATTGAGTGGTGAATTTATAAAATTTCACACATATTTTTTTAATTGTGGTATTCCTTATCATGCCACTTACCCTCACACTCATGAGAACATTAACATTGTAGATCATTATCGTTAACATTTTGTTAAAATAGGGATTACACTACTTGATCAAATATCCTTTCCATTTACTTTTAGGTCATATGCTTTTAAAACCAATGTATACCTTATTAATTGCATGCCAACTTTAATTCTATGTTCCAAATATCTATTTTATTTTTTTTTTCAATTTTGTCCTGACAATACTTTAAATTTTTGGTTACTTGTGTTATTTTTATCTCTAACCATACAATCATCATAGAATGGATTTTCACTCCTCATTGTACATCTTTCTAAGTTAACATCTTTCTAAGTTAAAGTTTACTTTATATTGGTTAATAACATATGGACATCCATTCTCACCATATATACATTCTTTGTCATTGTACTTTTCATGATTCATCCTTTATATTGTGGCGTGTATGACGTCGAATAACGGATTTGCCTCCTAGAATTAAAGGAGTTTTGGGTTTAATTATAAAGTAATGATTAAAGGGTTTAGGAGTCGTAACCTAGTATTATGGTTACTTGAAAACCTAATGGTCTACGAGAGTCTGGGTAAGGGACTAGTTGTGCAAGGAAAAAATGCATCACCCCTAATGCGCCTTACGTATGGTAAGCTGCATTGTTGATTAATTGTCAATCTAAGACATGTTTTTATACATTGGTCTCATGAAAGCTTCAAAGTAGATCTCCCTTTGTCAAGAAGACTCTATGCTATCAGGTTAAATCTTAACTGTTCTAAGATCCTAATTTTAGCATTGCATTTATTTTCTATTTTTTATCTTTAATACTTGAGAGTATACTTTACAGTGTAATTGTATACCCTTAAATATTAAAGTTTACAGTTAAGTCCTAATACTCTTAATATTAATAAAATGTTGTGGGATTTTTTGGTATTTTGTTCAAACCCTAATAAATAATCATAAACTGGTTATAATATCCATTTTGTATTTTTAAGATGATAAAAATATGATTTTGTCCTTTTTAGAAAATATACATGAAAAAAACTTTAAGATTTGACCGTATGCACGAAAACAAAACATATTTTTGTATTTTTTGGAATTGCGAAGAAAACAAATCATGTATTTTTATATTAGGTCTGTATTTTACACTTTAATTCTACAGAGTGAAATTAGGAAAAATTGTTGGAAAAACATGCAAGGGACCCATAATTAATTTCAAAATGGTCCCTAATTTTTTTTTAGAATTTTCTGAAATTATCTTGGGTTTGTTTGGAAAAACATAATAATGTGTTTTAAATCAAACAAGTTACTAATTCAAAATAAGCTACTCGTTCACCATTCACCAACTTAATAATCCAACAAATAAACAATCAAATATCAAATCTTGTTAATTTCACAAATTATATTCAAATTGCATATTAATCCAAGCGAATCAATACAAACCCAAACATTATTCATGCATCAACATTTAATGTTCAAATATCGATCACAATCCTAAAAATAAACTCACTATTCGAACTAAAAACACACATCAATCCAAACCAATAATATCCAAGTAATCCAAGAATATAGACAACAATGAGCAATTTATCCCAAAATTCACAATATTTGAGCAATTTATCCTAAAATTCAACATATTTTAGCAATTTATCAAAAACAATAATTTAAGGTTATGAATCAACCTTTCAAGGTGTTTGGCACGTCCAGTAAATACTGGAATTATGTTGAAGGGGCTATTGGATCAACGACGGTATGTGTACCACCAGTACCATCGTTGTTAGTATATGGAATCATGTGTTGTTACAATTGGAGGAGGAGCACTGAGTGAATCTAAAACTCCTTTATCTCCTTTTTGATTCCCTATGAATGGTGCAACAAATAGACACTTGTATAAGGAGTTATGCTCTGTTGAAGTTTCAGTCTTCTTCATGTTTTTTAGTCTAGATCTGTCTCTTCTCCCTACTGCTGCATTTTAATGCTGCTACTGGTGAGAGAAAAGTTTACAAGATCTTAAACTACTACATCCCTTCTCGGATCCCCCATTAGCATAGCTACAAATAGATCTCTGCTTCTGTTTTTTCTTCATAGTTGATTGTTACTGCCACTGCTTGTAAATGTTGTTTTGTGATGATTTGAGGCATGTCTTTGGGTGGCTTGGAAATGAGATTTTCTAGTATGAAAGATGGTTGTTTAGATGATGTTTTAGTGGTTGAGGCTTTGTATAGTTTGAGGTCTATTTTAAGGTGTTTTGGTTGGAGTTTTCATAGTTGAGAGGTCTGTTTATGGCGGTTTTTTATGGTAGTGTTCATCTTTATCGAGGTTGTTTAGGTTAGGGTTTTGTGGGGTTTTTATAGGATAAATGGGGAGGCTTTAGGGCTTATGTATTAATGGGATCTCAAACCTTAATGTTGGAGAATAGATCTCAGTCATCATTGAAGCTAAGGATAAAATCTTGTTATGCTTTGCAACTTACAAAGAGAGGACCAAGACTGTTTTTACAATTAAGACAGTGCTAGGTTTGTTTTTTAGAGAGAATATACAGGTGTTTTTAGTGCCTTTAGAGTTGCAATTTTGTCTTATAATGAAGCAAAAACAAAGGGTATAAGTTGGCATAAGATTTGTGTCGTATGGATAAAAACTTGTATTGCTTTCCAACTGACAAATGAAGGATCAAAACTGTTTTTATAAGCAGAACAATGTTGGGTAGTGTTTTTGGGAGAGAATCTGCAGGTGTTTTTAGTGTCTTTAAAGATGGAATTTTAACATAGAATGAAGTACAAATATTATGGTATAAGTTGATATAAGATTTGTGTGGCATTGTGAAGGGGTGAGGGAGAAATTAGGGTTGAAAGGTGAGTACTTGGTCATCTTTCTATCTTGTTTTAATGAAAAGAAGACAATGAATAATAAAATTATGGAATTTTAAAATTTGATCGCTAAACCTTTGGGACTTTGTAATGAAATCTCCAATCAACCTTAATCTTTTGGATTCCTTACAATTTTACCCTTGATCTTTTTTTATTGGAACTTTAAATTTATGTGATTTTTACAAAGTGTTCATTGATTTTAAAATTGTTCAATTTGACCCTTAATTCAGCTTTAAGCTTCTAATTGCTTGCAATTTTATCTTTGATCCCATTCGATTGAGCTTAAAAAAATTAAATTTGGTCCTTTAATATTCTAATTTTTTTTAATTAAGTCCAAATTAGACCTCTACACTTAATTATTTTCACCAATTAAACTCCTAATAAAATTAATTTGACTCATTAAAAGTATAATTAAATCATTGCACCTAGTTAAATCTTTAAATTTGACTAGAATTAACTCTTAAAATTAATTAAATATTTAATTGGGCCTATGATTAAATAAAATTGGCCTATTAAAAAATCTAATTAAGTCCTCATACTTATTTTTTATGCAAAATCATCCAATAATCATTTAATTTAACCTTGAATTTGTATTATCTTTTTAGTCTTGGGTACAATGGGGTATAATTGGGATTCTAATTTTGTCCTAAACTCCAGTGCATTTAAAACCCTTCTCAGCCTGTTTTTGCAAAATTGCCATTTTTGTTGTTTCTTATTTCATTTTTTGAATTTTTAAAAAAGAAAAAGGAAATTTTGGGGCAAACCTAAAATTGAGTTATGACATTTTACATTTTTCAATACCAAATAATGTTTTCCTTTTTTAATCATCTTTAAAGCCTACCTCTACATCTACAAATTGCATCATTCTACCACTATCCAAATAATTCCATAATCCCCCCCTCATCTCTACCTATTTCACAACAAACACCAACATGTTCGAAGTCATCCCTTCTTCCTCTTGGTCTCCTACATCCCCCTAACATTTCTCTCATTGTGTTGTTTCTTGATCACATATGTCCTCATTGTTATTGTTTATCATTCCTGACCTAAATCTTCTTATTGGTCTAAACCTAATTACTACATCATTTATTTCTTCAATATCTTTTCCAACTATCCAAAAACAATACAATATGGTTTTGGAACTTCATTCAAAAAATTAGAGTTTACTAAGGCAAAATGATATCCTAACTGGCAATCTAATATGACTATAAAAATTTCTACTTTAGCCTTTAATAACACTTTGTCTTTGATGCCATATGATTCGACTATGAATGTGGTATATTATAAATAGGTATATAAGATTAAATACAAGACAAATAGGAACTTTGAGTGTTACAAAGCATAATTAATAGCCAATGGCTATTATTAGTAAGAAAAGGTTAATTTTCAGGAGACATTTTTTCCAATTATGAAGCCTTGTACTATTTGGATAATGCTTAGTATCGGCGTTACTCATGGTTGGTCAATATATCAACTCAATGTGTATAGTGCTTTCCTTAATAAATTTCTTGATACAAATGTGTTTATGACTTAGCCCATTAGCTTTTTTGATCCATAGTTCCCAAATCATGCTTGCAAACTTGGACATTTTTTATGGTTTGAAATAAGCATCTCATACATGGTTTGATCGTCTTCGTCAGTTCTTGATTCTTTTCTATGGATTTAATAGCTTTAAAGTTAATACTTTCCTATTCATTCTCCATTGTTCTAAGGATATGGTATTCCTTTTAGTTTGTGTTGGTGGTATTTTACTACTAGTAATAATCTTGCCTTTCTTTAGCTTCTTATCATACATTTAGATATTGAGTTTACCATTAATGATATTGGCCTACCTTATATATTGATGATATGGTTTGATCGACTCACTTTCACATGACATGATATCTATTTTATGGTTAATAAAGTATGTCAATTCATACATTCTTTCTATTGATGTTCATTGGTTGGTAGCTAACCGTATCATGCGTTTTCTACATTGTAGTTCGTTCCCTGAGTTGCACTGGACATGTTAGAATGATTTCTCACTCAATGGTTTTAATGATTCTATTTGGGTTAGTAGTGTATATGATCGAAAGTCTACTAGTGATTATGTTATTTTTCCTAGTTATAACTTGATTTCTTAGAAATCTAGTAAATAATGTATTATTGCTTGTTTTTTTAAAGAAGCCGAATATAAAGCTATTACTAATACTGTTGCTGAACTACAATGGGTCAAGTATTTACTTTATAAACTTAATATTTCAGGTACATCTCATCTCTTATGGTGTGTGATAACTTAGGAGGTACTTATTTAACTGCAAATCCAGTTTTTCATACTCGCATGAAATTTATGAAAATTTATGCTCATAAGGAACTCCCAAGCTTAATTAATTACTTATACTGAGTAGGTTACTAATATATTCACTAAGCCTCTCTCATCATTGTAGTTTATGTTTCTACAATCCGTGTTAAATTTGATGTCTACTCTTCATGAGTATTGAAGCATTATGATTAACTATAGTTCCAAGCACAATTATCTTTGTATTATCATTATTTATTTATTATATAAGGGTCCATTATACATAACCCACTACAATTAGATGTCCACATCTTTTATATATATATATATATATAACACATGTATATATAGGTATTGATCACCTTATTAGTATTATAGTGCTTGATATATGGCAAAACACCTTAGTGCTCTATGGATATAGATACAATATCTATTTAAATCGAGCAATATAAATAAAATGAAAATCAAAATATTAAAGTTGATATTATTCATAATTAGATATATTACTTGATAAAAAAATATCATGAGTCAATACATAATTCAAAAATTACTAACAAAGTTTACTAGTTTCACTTAGAAATCATTTTATACACACACACCAATTATGCTCAAGCTCTAACCTTTCTATCTAGATTTGGAAATTTCCATGCGCCATTACATGTCTTGCTTCCAACTCAACCTTATGATTTATCCAAAACATGGAAATTTAAGGTCAAAATTGACCAAATTGATAATACATTATCCAATGTGACATGCCGGGAAAAAAAACCGGGTTGGTCCGCCGGGTAGGTAAAAGACCGGGATGAACAAAAATCTGGAAAAACCCAGTTGACCCGTGACCAGGGCAACCTGACAAAACCTAGTTGAGATTTGTTTTTTTTTTTTCAAATGTGTTTTTTCTCCTAGCTAGAGACCCCTTTTATATATATATATATATTAGTTGATTATTAACCTTTTTCAAAGTTCACTATATAAATATTAGAAGAATATTTTATTTTTTCAATGTGAGATTTGAAGCCTTTTAGTATATATACTCTATGTTTACAAGAAAAAAAAATTATGTTTTTTCAATGTGGAATAAAAAACCTTTTGAAATAATCTCTTAAACTTTATTATTTATAACACGTATATCTTATATTCACATGGATTGTTTCTTAATTTTTTCATATAAAATATTAAAATGTCAAAAAAAAATTATTTTTTCAGGTTGATTCAGGTTAATCTAGGTCAATCCGTATAACCCGAGATCCGGCTCCTTGATCGAGTCAATCCCCAGGTCGGTCTACAACTATGCAATAAACCAGTATAAAACACTCAGAAATAAACTCTTCTACTCTCTCCGGGCATCACTCCAAAAAGAGAAAAGAAGCCGGTAGCTCTAAAAACAGTTTGTCTATGCAATGGCATCCTCCTCTTCTGCCACGGGCACAAATCTCGATCTCATGAAAAAGGTACCTCCTTTTGTGTATCTCTCACCTATCTCTTATATAACTAATTTATTTATGCGGGTTTCATTTATCAGGTTAGAAGTCATGAAGTAGCAATAGCAGAGCTCAGTAATCTTTCATCGTCTCGTGTAAGCTTCTTTCAACAGTATCTCCTTTTAGTTTCCAGTTTTGGGTCTTTTTTCTGCTCTTGCCTTGATTATTTGATTACTTGTGCTGTTGTGCATCAAAAGAATCAAAATCAGTATATTATTTGTTTGACTATTATTCGGGTTCTGTTCAAGTAGAAGATGATAATTTCTTGACTATTCGAATATAAAATGACGTATGAGAAGTGGGTTTTAGGTAGGAAGAACCATCTCATTGATAAGAAACATTATGGTTTTATTTTCTTGTTGAAAAGGGTTTTTCTGATACTTTTGCTTTCTGTCAAGGAATGATGTTGTCATGAACATTTAGCCTTGGTTTAATTGAGCATGATGGAATTTGTTTTCCGTTTTTGTTGGATTCATTGATGCTGATCTTCTTTCCATACCTTTTTTTCCCCTGATTTTTATAGCTTCAGTCGAGTGTGTTTATATGATACCGACTATACAGAGAAGAATAGGGTGGCAATTAGCATGATGGAGGGAACACCTAACAACTATTTCAAGTCCTTGGGAAAACTTGTAATCCTTGTCTTTTTGATAGATTAGATGTGAAAATTAGCAGCTTATAGTCTTTGTTTGAAGGCTTCAGTTTTCTCTTTATGTTTTCTTCTTTTCCATTCAATTCTTTTTAGGCATTTTCTTCCCACGTATCTTTTATTAGCTGGAATACTTGCTATTATTCATTTATTTGCCTCAAACCCATGTCTGGGAAGAATTCCTTGCACCACCTTGGTAGAAAATTTTGTGAAATGTACTAAAAGCAATTGCCCTACTTGACTATCCTAATTTACCAATCCCAAATAGCTATTGATTATCTTGTTGCTATATTAGTCCTTTCCTTTAGGCAGGCTATAAACTTTTGATGCCTGAGCTGTCATATATATCATTTATCAATATGGCATGGTGTTGTTACAAGTTATTTCCATTTTAACTGCAGTTGACTATTGCTCTATAATTGGGTTCTGTTTTGTTTGATGTGCAAGAGTGTGGTTCCTTGGAGGTGTAGAGACTAGAGAATTCAAATGTATTCAATTGTGGTTTTAAGTGAATTGATTGGTTTACAAGTTGTTTTATTCCCAATAGTTGAATACAAATATGGTTGAATTGTTCCGCCTATAATTCCCAGCTAAATTTAATATAATAATGGACTGTAGAATGCAGTGCTTGGATATCAAACTCGAGCTGTTGTCTAAACAAACACTTTATCTATCTAGTGCTCAAATCAGTTGCAACCATGGAAACCAAATTCATATTCATGGTTAGATTTAAAATGGTTATGAGCATGGCTTGGATATTATTTACAGTCTTCTTAGTTTTCCAAAATATACAGGCTATACAGCCTTTTCTGCTTAAATGCTGTTAGTCATATGCTGCTAAGGTTTAGCTTTTGCCGAATTAAATTTTATATTTTGGTTTCCCTGTATGGTGGTAATAAGCCTTTTTTACGGAGGACATTACATTGTTTCTCCTTGACTGCAGACTGTCTATCAGAAAAATGGGAACCTTTTTTTCCGTACAACTTCCCAGAAAGCAACAGCTTCTGAACAAAGTAAGAGATCTTTTCACCTCCACTCGAGGTTAATATTTCAATGTTCTCCATGCAACTCTAACAACATTGCATTCGTATATCTAATTTGTGAATATTGTACAGAACAACTTGACTCGGCCAAAGCTAAGCTAGAAGGATGAATTCTACTTGATTTCACCTTTATTGCTTTGAAACTGGTCCTCGACCTTGCTGGTGAAAAAGCATTCTGCAGTGCTGACATTTGTGGTTACAGATTGCTGGCTATTCAAGTTTTAAGTCTTATTCAAGAGGTGCGAAATGTCTTTGAACTCTTGGAATTTGCAGATGGGAAGTGTTACTGGTAGTTGTTAGCTACAATTGTGAAGTAACAGAACGAGACATGACCATGTATTTAGACCTTCATATATGAAACATAAGAGTATTCAATCCTTCCAAGTGTCAGTTTTTCTTCGTATGTTTTATTGGCCTCTCCATTTCTTGAATATGCTTTCTGGTATTAACTAAATGTTTGATTGCGAATATTTGACTGTCATGCCAATCCGCAAAAGTATGTGTATATCAAAGACATCAAACTCCTGATTATGATCCTCACAGACAGTTGCTTTAACGCCTTCAAATTCATTGGGAAACACACTTGTAAATTTTTTTCACCCCTTGTGTGGATACCAGAGTATCATCCTTGAATGATCCATGTTTACCAATCTGAAAATCCCTGGAGAAACATCATGTAATCTGCGACTTTTTTATTTTTATGAAGATTGAAATTCTTAATTTTCTTGTAGAGTTCCTTCAAAAAATTTCCCTTGTTCCCATCATGTAAGGGAAGTTGCACGCAGTAATCTGAGAAAGTCTTGTTGCGTTCTTTGCAATCCTGATTCTTTTTATTACTCAAGGCGAATCCAATACTGGAAGCCAGTGTTAAGCAGGGGGCAAAAGAATCAACCTTGGCAGAGAAGCGAGATGGCTAATATTTAAAACCTCTTGTGCAGTAATAAAGAAAGAAAAAGCTATTAAAATCAGGTTACTGTATAAGCACCCTGAATGACAAACAATATAAACCAACTAAATACAGTTCACCAAGTTGTGGCAAAGTTATCAATCCTGATTATTAAGAAGTAAACTAATTACTAGCAACATATTTCACAAAAAAAGAATACTAACAGCAAAATGTGTACACATTGTACTGTTGTAGGATGGATTATTTTTTACTGAACAAGAATGAAGCCTCTAGTCAACATCCTGACGTCCAGTTTGAAACCACACAATTGCAAGAGTAACGAGGGATGCATAGATTGAGGTGGGTAATTTTCGCACCACCTTTCCAACACCAGGGACACCCTCAGTAGCCTTCTTTGTTGCCATGGCAACTGTTGGGGCCACAACCAAAGTGATAATCAACCCCTGACTAACCACAATGAACGTGTCTGCTGTTAACTGCTGCATAAACTTCACAAATTCTTCATGGTTAAGTTCACCATCAAGGTTCATATCGCATGCCTGCATATAGAATAATCAATGGATTTACCTTCACTTGTAAGACCATAAACATTTGGTACCCAGAAAAGAGAGAGTGAGTCCTAAACTCAAGGCATCGAGGTTTTCCCAGCTTTGTTGAACATATACCTCCCACAATATTGGAAATGGAAATTAGGCTGAAAGGATGCCTTCCTATTCTTTGTGAACAACTAAGAAACAATGGTAACAAGACAAGGTATTTCACAGAAAAGCTCAATTATTTTCATCAGAATTATCATTTTTTTAATACATTTTGATACAAGCATCATATGATATGCTTTCTGAACCATATATATAACTTCTGCAGCACTTGTTTAAACTATTAAAGTATAGGAGGAGATGCCATGATGATGAATACAATGTTCAGATTTTCATATGAACAGTATTGCTACCTGGAGCACATAAGTATTACTGCTAGTAAGACTATTTCTCTGCAAAATTACTTCAAGAAGCCATCAAATCTCACTATAGAAACATAACTCTAGAATGCTTTGAGATTTATGTTTGTATCAAATGAAGTAGAGTACCTGCATCATGGCTCTGACTTGCTCTTTCGAAGGAGGATCAAAATGGGGACCAGGCAAGCGCTTGTTAATATCACTGCATTAAGAAATGAACTTCATCATTAGTAAGACTAGCACCAGATATAATTTTGATCAAAGAATCGATTTCAAAGGCTATAAAAAAAATGTAAAATGAGTAAACAAGATAGTAAAACACAGTTTTATACTTGTACACAAGTAGAACAGCAATATACAGGTCTTCAAAAGTGAGATTAGCACTTCCCGAATGTTTTTTTATGTGATTATACGCCTTGTCTGCAATCAACCTTATTTGTTTTTCCCTCCACTGCTTACCTGCACAAATTGGTAAACCAAACCATATGGCATAACCATATGGCATCGTGATGCTTAGCAAACAACACATGTCCTGCACTTGGCATCACAAAAAAAACAAATGAGCCTGTAACATACTCTCACGGGAAAAAAAAAATCCCAGCAAATCTCGTGACCCAGTAAAGAATATTCATATACTAGATCATCAACAAAGAAAAAAATTATTTTTTTCTAACACAAGAAAAGGTAACCAAAAAACATGAAGAAGAACAGTAAGAAAAATACTATTTCCATGAAGCTTCAGAAGACAGAAAAACTGGAACAAAAACTAGACAAATAAACGATTTGGTTAACGATAAATAATAATAACAACAATAAAATAATGATATGAAGAGGAAGAAGGTACCGTGAAATTTGTCTAGGACCTGTCCCATCGATGATCCTTCAGGCTATAGGAAGAAAAGGGAGTTTCTGTTTTTCTTTTTTCTTTCTGGGTTTAGAGAGATTGAGAGACTTTGTTGATTAGATGAGGTAGAAATGAATGGGTGAATCTTTGAGTTTGGAACAGTCTTTCTGTGTACATAAACTGGTTTTGTTAGCTAAAAACATCTGTGGCTATGAGCGTATGTGTGTGAGAGGGAGGGGTTCTTCTACCCTGCTTTCTATGGAAATCAAATGCAGCAATCTACTTGTCTATGTTGATTTTTTCTTCCATGATTTGGATCCACTTGGTATCTCTTGATTCATTTATCCTTTCTAAATAATATTATATTATATACTATATTTGGTTAGATTCAACTTCGAAAATATCAATTATTTCTTTCTAGAGTTTCGTGTCCCTTCTTTCATTTAATTTTGGGACAGAAATTTTCCACACCTCCGCACATTAAATATAATTTGAGTTTGGAGTCTAACCTGTTTTTTTATAAAAATTAATATTTTTGAATTGTTTTAATATTTTAATATTAAAAATAAATTTTAAAACATAAAAAATATATATTATTTTAATATATTTTTTAGTAAAAAATATTTTAAATATAGCATTAGCATCCATAAAAAATCAAAGTATATATACTTGGAATTTAAATAATAATAAGTATGAGTGAAATTAATATTAAAAAAATAGATATATCACACTTTTAAGTAATTGGTTTGATGATTAAAGAGATTTGCTCACATCTTTATTGATTTGGTTTGATGGTAAAAAGAAATTTGCTCGTTTCCTTGATTCCTTAAGTTCGAATTCAAGGACTTTGAATCTTAAGACTAATATAAGACCTCACTTTCTTAGGATTTTAAATTAATTTTTAACATGAAAAAAAATGTGTTAATATTATTAATATATTTTATTGAATTATATTTTTTTTCAATTTACTTTTATGAATAGTGTGTCAAACTTAATATATAAAGCTAGAAGGGATGTTAATATATGTAATTAACAAAAATATAAAGCTGGAATGGAAGTTAATGTGTATCAAAACACAAAATATTATTCATTATAATAGTTTAATGATTAATTTCTTTACGAATCCTTTCATGGTGATACAATTATCTTTTTCAAGTTATCTAGGGATAGAAAAGATTTTTTATTTTTTTCACAGTAAAATTACTTGGTTGCCCCTGAAATAAAATAAAAACATTTAAAACTTATGTACAAGTGCTTTATTGTCATTTTAATTATATGCCAATGTTATTAATATATTTCCAAACAACCTTTTATATTTGTCTTTATAAATCTCTATTTTCAATATATAGATTGTTTCTCTCATATTCTTCATGGAAAAATCATTGGACAACTAGATCTTTACTAACTAGATTAAAGAAATGTCATTTCTTATAAATAATATATCTTCTATATATAATATTAGAAAAACAACTCTACTGCCACTAATTTTTAAAAAAAAACACAAGACTTATCCATATTTTTTATGAAATCAAATTGTTTGATTATCTCATCAAAATAGATATTTCAACTTCTTGAAGCTTGCTTAAGTTCATAAATTGATTTTTATAGCTCACATACTTTATTGATAAATTCTTTAAATTCAAAACTTTCAAGTTATGTCACATATACATCTTCTTAAATATTCTCATTCAAGAATACAATTTTGTCATCTACTTGTTAAATCTCATAATCATGATATGTAGCTATAACAAGCAAAATCCTTATAGGTTTTAATACAATTACCGGAAATAAGTTTTCGTCAAAGTTAACCTATTTATCTTTGTTTGTAACCTTTGACAACTAGTCTATCTTTGGACATTTGTATTTTATTTTCTATATTAGTTTTTCTCTTAAAGACTCACTTATATCCAATGAGTTTTATCCATTTATGTAGATCAACCAAGGTTTCATGGTCTTAAGTCATTTTTTAGAATCAATATCAGATATTGGTTCCACGTAATTGATAGACTCATCAAGTATGAGCAATTTTTTGTTTTTTAGCTTCCATGAAAAGTCCAAATCTTATTAATGCATGATGTGTCCTACCAAATCTACAGAGTTTTTATATTTCTTGAGCTTCAGGTTGAACATCTGATGTTATAGCCTCATGATTAGGTTTTATTTGGATGTCAGTTGTTAATTCTTGAACTTCTTCAAGTTTATTTTCCTCTCACTACACCTTTCAAGAACAAATTCTTTCTCTAAAAATATAGTATGTTTTGATACAAACATTTTTGCTCCATGGGATGATATAAATAATATCCAATAGTTTCTTTTGGATATCCCACAAACTTATATTTATTTAACTAGCTCCTAGTCTTTCAGATAAAATATGTTTCACATAAGCGTCATGCATCAAATCTTTTAAATATGATAAGATTGGCCTCTTACCATTCCATATCTCATATGAAGTCTTATCAATAGATCTTAATGGAACTCTATTGAAAGGTAAGTAGTAGTTTGTAGGGCATAACCCCAAAAGAAAAGTCGAAGGTTTGTATAGCTCATAATGGACTACACCATATCTAATAGGGTGCAATTTCTTTTTTTTAAGAGATGTTCATTATGAGATAATCTCATTCTATTTTAGATAAAATTTGAAATCTTGGTTGAAGTATTCACTACCTCGATACGATCAAAGTATGTTAATATTATTTCTAGTTTGTTTTTCAACTTTATTTTTGAATTCTTTGAACTTTTCAAATGATTCAAACTTTTATCAAATACACATGATCATATCCAATGTGGTCTTCAATGATGAAACATGTATGACACATAATTGTTATTGGTCCACATACATCTGTATGTATTAGACCTAACAATTCATTAGTTCTTTCACTTTTTCTAGTAAAAGGTGTTTTGCATCTTACCCAATAAACAAGTTTTATAAGTTCCATATGATTTATAATCAAAATGATCAAATATCTTTTTTATATATAATTTAGTGATTCTTGTTTCAGTAATATAACCTAATCTACAATGTCATAAATAATATGAATATTGATTACCATATATATTATTATTGTCATTTATAGTGAACCTGAGCATTTCAGGATTTAGTATATATAACTATTTGGTAAGTACCAAATCCATAATAAACATCATTATTATAAAAGGAAAAACATTTTCCTTTAATAATAAATTTAAATCTATTAAGAAATGGATACGATGTTTCTAGAAGTGCTAGAATAAAATAACAATTATCAAGTTCTAATATTAGCTTACTTCGCAAAGTTAATACAACAATCCTTGCTTCATTGTCATCTTGTAGATCCATTTTACCTTTATTCAATTATAAACACACCTGAAGTAAAAGCTTCAATAAACTTCTTTAGCTTTCACTGTTGCAAGATAATTTAAGCAGTTCCTACTATGGTGGCTTTCCTTATCACAATGATGAAAAGTTTCTTTATCATTCTTGATGGCCCAAGTAGGCTTTTATGTTTAAACTCCAAAACCAAGTCAATGCTTAACTTATGGTCTATAACAAAGCCCAATTAACCTAATTTATTAAAATAGTCAATCATCCTTAACACATGAGTGTTCACCTAGAAACCCTCTATCATGTTATAAAAAAAAAAAAACAATTTCTTAGAGGTCACATACCTCTCAATCCTTCTAGTCATACCAAATGACTATTTGAGATGTTTAATTATTATATCAACATCCATATTTTCATGTTGTGTTTGAAGTTCAAGTGACATGCTGGCTAACATCACACGTGTAGTCTAATCATCATTATCATCAATATGATGTTGATATTCAGTCCTAACTTCATTATCAGTGTCCTTGTTAAGAATAGGAGGAATTAGATTTTCAAGAACTTATAACTTTTTTTCTTGTTTGAGAACAATTCTCATATTTTGGTATCAATCTAAAAAGTTTAGTTCAACCAATTTATTAGCATCAAATATGTTACGTAGGGATATATTTATTTTTACTCATGGTAATCTATCAATAGGTTGATGTAAAGATAACGAGTATTAGTTTCAGGCATAAATATTTATAACCAAATATAGATAAGATCTTTAATCATAATTTGATCTCCCACTATTTTCCTACAAATTAATAGTCTTCACTATTAATTCGAGAAATCTCAATTAGATCTCCTAATAGGCTAGGAACTCGTTTAATTTATATGACCTTAAGTAACTCAACAAAATAAAATAATTAAATTAGATAGATAACATAACTTATTAATTACATCTTTATGTGACTTCTAAATAAGTTAGGTGACAAATCTTTACCTAAACATATCATATATGTTTGTCCTAACTACTACTTATAATCTTATATGATCATAAGTAACTCATTCAAATCAGATAAGTTAGTTAAGTAAGACCTAATTTTATAGCATTAAACATATTTGGTTAATAGTAAACTTGAGTAGCTCAATAAGTTATTCATGAATATAACTCTAGTTTATGCATATAAATTTAGAAGCCAACAAATCATATTATTAACATGTACTTAATATATTAATGAGTGATTTTAATTAGGTTTCATTTCATGGCATAATTGATATATGCATATCAATTATATATTAACATACATCTCTAGTATGTCATTTTAATCCGATGATCATGAATATATCTAAACTAATTCCCTCGAGTCATCGAAAGAAATTAGTTGATAAGAAACTAGGTAGCTATTGCAAATTTTCATAAGTTATTTACTAAAATCATGGTTGTACTTTTTTGTCATTTTTTCTTTGTTTTGGATTGCAAAATAGATTTTCTATTTGAATTCCTACATTTCTAAATTACATAAGATTTATATAATTGTATAAAAAACCTTTAGTTACATTTGAGGGGAATTATATGAGAAAATAATTTTACAACAAAAAAAAGAACACTCATGCCCTATTAAATAATTATTGGCTTTATGTGAAATTTTAAAATAATATCTCTAACACTTAGAAATATAAAATTAAATCTAATTTGATAATTTCCCAAACATAATATATCATATTGAAACTCTTATTAATATCCTGAACTATTTTAAGATCAATTAGATAAATGTTTTTGCTTTAAAAAACTCTCTTTATTTTATAAAAAATATTTTTCAAATGTTATTTAATTAAAAATTTGTATTAAATTTAAATTCTATTAGGATATTACAAAACTCAAAAATTTTGAATTGAGAGTTTTAATTCAATCCTAATCCAATTAGAAAAATTAATTCTACGACAAATTTCATTTAGGTTTCAATTTTAAAATATAAAATCAACATTATTTATATAGGAGTAGAATTGTAATTTTATTTCATATATCATATTATAATATTATAATAAGAAATAAATTGCAGAGGTAAATTTATAAATTAAATCCTAAAAGCCCTATTGTAATAAGTTATAAGGGGTAGGGTTACCTTTAAAAACCTAAAAGTAAAATAATAAAATATACATGGGTAGAATTGTAATTTTGTCAATCATCTTCTTCTCAGTTGTTACAGTCGGTAGTGGGCTCACTGCTGCTAGCAGCATGCCTTGGCGGCGATAACCATGATTATGTTAGTCATCATTGGCGTTGATAGCCATGTTGTCACTGCCAACAGCAGCCATCATTTGCCAAGCATCAACCTCCCACGTCGGCCTCACCAGCAATGTCTAGTGTTGCTGTGGCAAGATAATAATAGCCTATTGCCTCGTTACCAACGACTTGTTGGTTGTGTGCAAAACGTCGTTATAGGCTTTCTAAACCACCAAATGTTACTTGTTTTTTTTCCTTATAAATTTCAGTCAAAATAGCATATTTTGACAAGATTTAAATAATCTGGCTAGATCTAGTTGGAATAATAATCACTTTTTTCTTTGAAAAATTATGAGAGAAAAAAATTAGAAAAATAATTTTGCACACAAATTTAATTTATGATTAATGCCAATAAAAATTATAACACGCAATCAACAACTCTAATTTTCTAACAATGGCTTTACTATAACTCTTAGGTTTTCTAAAATACATACATACAACGAAAATGATAAATTGAAAATTTTTTCGAGAGTCCCAAGGATCTCATTAGATATATCTAGGGTTGTTTAAGGTTTATATGAAAATTACCTGAAAATCAAATGTTCTTTTCAATTTTGAATAATTATTTTAAGGCTGGGTTGTCGCAAACCACAAGTCGTTCAAGTGTCCAGCTTCTAATGGTAATCCGCATAAACCACCAATGAGAAATCTAATAAATCTTTTTTTAGAAGAGAGAGATTGTTATGCCTTTGAGTGATAACTCTTTTCTTTTATGTTTTCATGTGTTCTGTAACTTCTTAGTTTATGTACAATTTACTATACAGAAAATAAAAGGCATAACATTCTATTTATAAGAAAATCTAAAAACCTTATAAATGGTAAAATATCAATTTGCCCCCTGAATAATATCATATATATTATTTCAAGATAATTTTAGAGTTTTATTCATTCAAGTCCCTACTTGTTTTTTTTAGTCTAGAATTATAATTCTCTATATAAATTACATTCTAGTCCTTAATTTCTAAAACTTATTTACAATCAAGTCATACTTGATTAGTCATCTCATTTTAATTTCTGACCACTGGTTTTTATTTGTGTGATCAATTACGTTCCCTAATAAGTTCGCCCAAACATAAATCATAATCCTAAATAAAATATGGTTAAATAAATCTATTTATTATCAAGTCAATAATTGATTGATTTATATTTTAATATCAGATACAATATTTAGCAAATTGTCATGGTCCCCCAACTATTAGAAAAGTCATAAGTGGTATGATTTAACCTCTTAATGACTATGATTTAACCTCTTAATGACTAGTTTCTTACTATAATTATTATTCATTCATCAACAATGTTCCAATTTAGACATAATAGTATGGAGAGTGTCTACTATGTCAAATCTTGTTTATTCTTAACACCATAGTCATTGATTCTTTAAATATGATTTGAAATTTTTTTAAAATCTCATTCTACCTTACACAAGGACTTACAATCAATACTATTTTAGAACAATTAGAACATTTTTCTTAATTCACATAAGGTGATGAATCATCTCTTAATTATTTAAATACCTTCATATAGTACATGTCATTTGGCAAACACCTATATATTAGTTCTAGGTATCTTTCATACCTCAACTTATGAAAACAACTGCTTCATTTCATAAAGAAAAGAATATAATATGTATCAGTCTCAACAGCTCTAATTAATATACAGTCTTAATAAAGTATTGACTATGAATATTTTAGGAACAATGTTTTGATGCAATAGAAATCTCATAATTATAACTTTATAATTTTCTTTACAAAATATTTTTGTCCCAAATATTTTATCTTTACTCTAGATTTATTAATAAAATATTAGATTCATTAATAAAATATTTGATGAATATTAAAGATAAATAAATTTTTATTAATAAATTAAATATATTTACATGAATAAAATCAATATCACATATAATCAACTGATTAACTACATTATATATACACTAATATTTTTTCCTCTAGCAAATTGAGTTTCAATATTTGAGATTAGATCTTGAATCTATTTTCATTATTTTATTTGGTGTGATAGGTTGATATGTCGCAAATCTAGCTTTGACTTTGATATCTTATCATAGCCCATGTCATTATTTTATTAGATTTTTTGTAATTGAGTTTAAACTTTTATTATAATTTTTTTTTATAAGTTGATATGAGTTGAAAGTACAAATTTAATTTAATTATAGACATAGGCTTTTAATTGACAATTGGCTTTTCAGCACTAACCTTTTCCTTTCCTGTTAGGCAGAATGTCCTAATTTCAATTTAGGTGAGATGTTGAACCTCTCTTTCAATCTCCAGATCACCTCTTCTAAGATTAACTAGAAAATCCCAACAATGAACACACAAATTAGGATACTTGCAGACAATTAACAGCAGAAATTATTAGATATGTCAGTTAGTTGTAATTCTCTCTCACATAAACACGAATTTTATCCCCAAAAAAATTACAAATCCTACTTTTATGTGAAAAAAAAATACAATTTCTGATATAGATGTTGAATAATTTCTCGGAACTTGGATGCCCAGTTGTGGTGGGCTTCCTTGTGGGTCATGTTCGAGCATTTCCTCCATCAATGCTGTAAATCCTTCCGTAACTGATGCAATTAAAGAAATGACCAACACAATCCCATGCTCTCCTTTCCTAAAATTGAAAGGCACGTAAGAGCCCCAGGCACCCGGGATATAGTCAAGTTCCCAGGCCTTAGGTGGCCCGTTGTAAAGTAGCTAGCCCCATCCATAGTCCACATGATCAAAACCTATTCTTCTAACGTCTGACACAACTCCAATCCTTTAGGCTGGCGCTTGATCACCATTACATCTGCCAAAGATCTCATGTAATCCTCAGTTACTACAGCCTTGGTATCCCTGATCAACTCTAGGGCATACCCCAATGGGTTTTGACAAAGCTCACCAACAGTTGTTAGAGCTACCGGAAATTGTAAGCAAGCCTTTGCCTTGGGATTTGATCTAGATGCTATAGTATAGCATCTCCACGCGCATGCACTCAATACTTCAAAGGTTGTACAAGGACTTAAATGAGAAGGAATCATTGCGCCAAGGTTGGATAGTTCTTTGGGGCTAATAAAGAAACTGCGATGGGCCATGGCATCGAACTGGCGAATGTTATCTTCGGCATCATCTTCATCATCAACGTCTTCATTGTGTGTGCATGTAACACGGGGTGTAACCCTAGCATTGAGCATATCCCTTTCCCACACAGGAAGAATTGAAGGAACATCAGCTCCCCTTGCCAACTCGCTTAGGGCAGAGAAAAACTGAAGCACACTAGCTAGTATCATCACTGATTGCGTGGTTAGAGCGGGTGGCAAGTATAATAGAGACTATGATTTTTTAAATGATCTCTACAAGTGTGTACCCTTTTATCAGATATATTAAAAGAAATTTAATAAATTCTTCTCTTTTTTTTTTTTATAAGTAGGGTGTCCGGACCAGCTTACACGCACCACGACTAATCCCCGGACCCACTGAACACCCTGCAAGCCCAGCAGGTAGGTAAGACACCGCAGGGGTGACAGGTGCGCACGCTGAGGCTTAAACCCAGGAGGCAGAGGCAGGGAAACCCTGCCAAGACCGCTGGGCCACAAGCCTCGATGCTAAATTTAATAAATTCTTTTTTTTTTTTTAGTTTAACGTGGGTGTCCGGGCCAGCTTGCGCGCACCTCGACTAATCCCACGGGCCATGAAGTTAACGACCATGTAAGCCTCCAGTGGCCATCATATGAGCAATCACAAGGCTTGAACCTGAGACCACAGAGGGAGCAAACCTCTTGGTCCCAAGCTCTTACCACTATGCCACCATCTAGATGGTTAAATTTTTAATTAATTTAATAAATTCTTAATTATATAAGTGTTGGATCTCTAGTATTGTATATATCTAAAAACCTTGAGAGTGAATAAATCTTCTCAACAATTAGGTCAATCTCTTAAGATTATATTGAGGATTCCCTGCTGAGAATAGTAGTTAGGGGGGGTAATTTTCCTTTAGAAGTGCTCCATCATTGGCTTTAAGTTAAGCTTTTTATTTTTAATTTGGAATAAAACCATTGAGTTAATGTGTTAAATCCACATAAAATATTTTTCGATTGAAATCAGAATTTTTGTTTATTGATTTTGACTCAAAATTGCATCGGGATCTTGAGAATACAAAGGAAGAGAGAATTATATCTACCAATTACGGGAAAAAAAAAAAAAAAACCCAACTACCACCCTGAATATGAAACAGTGGGCTGTTAAGGAACCCTTCTTTTCCCGGCACTTTGGAAAGAAGTTCTTCAAAGCATGGAAATGGAGGACGAATTGGATCTCCAAACTGATCTATTGTCATGTATATAATTTTGATCACCTAATATATGTATATGTATATGTATATGTATACAAATTCTTTCATATTGGTGACTTGATTTATTTGTGAAATCAAGTCAAGATGTATGTTTTATAAGAATATGAATTTAGACATGTATTGCAGAACGAGATTTGATACTTTGAAGTGTATATTTGATTTGTCTTTAAAGTACTATTGAAGAACTCTTATAAAATATTTAGAGTTAATCCAATAAAGTTTCGTGTAAATAAAAAAAGCTTGAGAATTTTTGAGATAGTTTCTTTACTTGAAATGTTTGTCTAGAAGAAAATTTTGTATCTTCAATCATTCTTTTTCTTTGTCTAAGGTGAAGCTCTCTATTTATAGAGTTTTCTCAGGTCCTTTTTTCCCATGCCACGTAACATTATTTTATTGATTGATTTTTATTTATGAGATCTTATATTTATAACAATATATTTTAAATATCTCATCTCATGTGTCAACCTTTCATTGGTCAAGAAATATATAAAAACCCATTTATTTTTCATATCATTTATTTTTATTATATTTTATCATTTTATATAAAAATAAAATAAAAATGACACATGATAGAATTTGATTTGTAAAACATTTTTTGTTTCTACATATGATTCTTCGAGACAAGTTCACTTACAATTAAAAATAAGTGGCATGTCTTGAAAATATAGTTGAGAGAGTTTTATACTTTGAATATATATTTTTTTACTAAAATTTCATTTGATTATATTAAATTTTCACAATAAATAAATATATTTTATTGTGAAAATAAGATATAATAGATAAAATATATTCCTAGGGAAATTCAAATCTAATAGGATAAAATATAATTAATATTTATCAAATCAAATGATACAATCAAAGTTTAGTATCCTATTTGAAGCAATCGCAGATTTTAGAGACTAAATAAAATTTATTTCTATGCATAAATAGTAGCAACCAACAACTTTGATAGACCCGTAGATCTTCTTTCTTTTGTTGAAAGTGACTACTATGAGATCTTATTTTGAAGATCTCGTTGTCTTGGCGTAATCTGTTGATGATTTTGACAAATGGTTAATGAGTTATGAATGATAAAAAAAAAAATTCTCACTTTCGCTCCCTTGTCTGCATTAGTGTAAGGGAAAAAAGCAAATAACGTGCAATAAACTGACTTGGCATTCCTTGCATAGATTCAAAACTTTTTTCTGTTTTTGCACAACTTAGAACCTTGCACAAATTAGAATTTTTTTCTCTTTTGGTGATTCAATTTTTCCATAATATTTGGTGATAGTTGTTTCTTCAACAACCTCTGTTTTTCTATGAGACTTGGTGTATGGACCATTTCTCAATAGTTGTGACTTTGAATGAGATGTTCTCAATGGTTGTGGACCTTGAAGAGTTGTTTCTCAATGGTTGTGAACGTAGAAGAGTTGTTTCTCAAATATTACAGAACTCAAATAGCCATTTCTTAATAATTATAAATCTCAAATAGTCATTTCTCAATAGTTATGGATCTTGAAGAGTCGTTTATCAACGGTTGTGGATCTTAAAGAACATTTCTCAATGGTTGTGGATCTTGAAGAATCGTTTCTCAATTATTATGGAACTCAAAGAGTCATTTGTCAACGATGGTTGTAGAACTCAAAGAGCTTTTTCTCAACGATGGTTGTGGATCTCAAAGAGTCATTTATCAATGGTTATGGATCTTGAAGAGCTATTTCTCAATGATTATGGATCTTAAAGGGTTGTTTCTCAATGGTTAATTTTGGTGATTCACAAGCTCCTATCAAACACAAGAGAAGCTTTCTTTTTTTGCACTTTTGATCCAAGTAAGTTCTCAAATCTTTTCTTCTTAGTATTTTTTTTTTTTGTAAACATCATTGTACTTGTAATCTTTTTACCTATACTTTTATGTCATGATTGCATTATCAGGTTACCCTTTTATTTTCATTATGCAAATAATCAAATAGGTAATAGTATCTCTTTAAGAATTTGTCATTGATAAGCCCAATCCTCATCCATTCTCATTGACAATTTTGTAAGCTCTATTGTTGTAGACTTTTTAAACCATATAAGGTTCATTCTATTTGGAGACGAACCTTGTTGCCCATGCTTTTTGACATGATTTTTGAGCATTGTATTGCCAAGACAAGATCTCCTACTTGGATTGAGCACGGTCACACCTTCTTGTTGAAAGCTCTGTAAAGTCAGGCTTAATAACATTCTAATCATTATTATGCTTCAATATGCTTTTTATTTAAAGCTTCAAGTTCTTCAAGGCGTAAACAAACATTGTCTTCATTAGAGAGTCCTTATTGGATTGCAATTCTTAGAGATGGAATTTGACATTCTAGTGGAAGAACAACTTCAACGTCGTATACCAAAAAACATAGAGTAGCTTGAGTTGGCATTCAAAATGTAGTATGATAATCCCATAGTGCTTCTCCAATTATATCATGTCAATCCTTCTTCGAATGATTCACCATCTTCTTATTTAGACATTATAGCATGTAGTATGTCTGTTTTGTAAAATTATTTTAGTTCTCAACACTATAGTAATTGATTCTTTGAATAAAATTTGAAACTTTTTTTCAAATCTTATTACACCTTGACCAATGATATTACAATCAATAATATTTGAGAACATATGAAATATTTTTCCCAATTCACCTATGGTAGTGAATCATCTATTGATTACTTAAATACATTCATATAGTTTATGTTATATCAAATATTTACGTATTTTTTACTCTTAATTAGAACAACGTGTGATCAAGATCAAAGCATAACACTTCATATATAAAATAATTTAGTAATCTCAAGTATAAAGATCACTTACACAACTATCACATGAGTCTTTCCATAGACATAGGTGATCTCTCCATATGAAATTTTCATAATTATAATAGCTTTATAGTTTCTTATATAAAGTATTTTTGTTCCAAGAACTTTATATTTACTAAAGATTCATTAATCACATAGAATTAAATATTAAAGATAAAAAAAGTCTTTATTAATAATAGAAATGTTTTACATGAATACTTATAACCATCTAATTAGCTACAAAGCATATTTATTAACATATTGTTCCAATATTCACATCTAAGTGTTCAAGTTAATTACTTTCATTATAATTATAATCAGGACTTTGATATTCATTTTCAAAATTTTTTTTCTTTTAATTGAATTTTCCTATAGCTTAATTAATTAGATGAAATTAAATTTGAAATTATGATAAATATCCTAAATTAAAATATAGATAGAAGACTAACATGTAAAATACTAGAAAAATACATGGTCATTACAAAATTTACGAGTTTAGTCTTAAAGTGACGTGTTGTAATGATGAAAAATATATGTTTGATTTATTAAGTAATGAATTTGGTTTTTTTTTTTTTTGTAATGATGGGCTTGTTTAGTATTTGGAATTATTTTAGATAATATAAATTGATTTTTTAGTTTTTATTTTCTTTGAGTTTAATTCCAAAAACATGTATAAACACACATATAACTTAATTTGATATATATATATATATATATATATATATCAAAACTAAAAAAATAGAATATTTGGGTCTTTATTTTATTTTTATTTAATCCAGATTTTATTTTAAAAAAATATTAATTTAATTACCAATGGGATTATTAACAAAATTTAAAAATTCCATTACAAAATCGGGAAGGTAATTTTTTCTGACGGATATTTTCCATCAAAAGGTCCATAGGAAAATTAATTTCTGACCGAATTCCTTTGCATTCAGCCGGAAATCATTAATTTTCTATTGTGTTAGTCGCTATTATGAAAAGACTCTTTAGATAGTCCCATTCTTCAAGAAGTGTCCGGCGAGGAGATGGCAAGATTAATAAATATTAACGTTAAATATTTAATGGTGTTTTTAATGAAGCAGGTTCGAGTTTAATAATTTAGTTTATTTGATCTTAGCATGTGTGGATTTGTTTTTTCCTCTTTCTAAGGTTCATCAAAATATAATTACATATCATTAATTATATAAAAATCATATAACTTCACGTAGCACTTTAAATTACAAATTTCTAATAATTTCATAATAGTAAGAGAGAAAAGTGATTTTAATGTTGATGCCTCTTCTCTTGAAATATCAGAAAGGTCAGGAATCGGTGGTGTTTCGAGGGACCATGAGAGTCGTTTTCTTTGTATCTTCTCTTGTCCCACGATCATTAAGGAGTCTAATTAATGAAGTAAGAGCTCTTGCCATCAAGAAAGCTCTGGAGATATACAGGCTTGTTTGAAACCTTGGAGATTGCACAACATTTTCAGTTCTATTAATTAATACTCATGTGATGACACATCGTCAATAATAATGTGTGAGACTTGGATGTGTTCTAGGGTAACCTGAAAAATATAGTTCAACTGGTCAGGTCCTGAATTTACTTTTCAAGGGTTATTAGTTCGAGTTTCACAAATCTCAGGGCCACTGGAAGCTTACATAATCGTTAATTTCAGGACCCGTGAGATTAGTCGAGGCATGCGCAAACTGACCCGGATGTAATCACACCGTACCCAATTCTTCCATTTTCTTTCATATGGTAAATCATCGATCGATTTTGGGTGTCATAGTCTTGATCATTCCTGGTCTTTATCCATGTGAAACAAAAACACAGCTCTCCTAGTATAAGGAAAAACGACATCTCATAATCATAACTTGTCTTGTGTTCCCGGCAAAATACTGAGGTTGGCCGGCATTAGATTCTTTGCACATCATCATCAACGGCCGGAAATACCAAAGAAAAACTCAAAAAATTAATTTTTTTTTTAATTTAAGGATTTCTTTTCCTTACATATTTTATGGGATATCATTATCGTAAATTTATCATATAAATACTGACAGTAGCACTTATGAAAATGAACCAAAAAAAAAAAACTTTCTTGTAGTTTCCAATAATTTGAGATGGTAAATTTTTTATTCTCTACTTGTTCTAGTTGAATATTTTTCGTTCTACACTATAAAACATGGATATGGTAGATGCTTAGCATAAAAGGTGTAGTTTATTGCATTAATATGACTCGGCTTCACACATCATGACAAATTAATATGAAGAACTTCTTTTTTTTATTATTATTATTATCGTGGGTATCCGGGTCGGCTTACATGCAATTCGACTAATTCTATGGATTCAAAAGTTAACGATCATGTAAGTTTTTAATGAATCTGAAATTTATAAGACTTATCTCTAAATATAAAAAACTTTCTTGTACGTAGTTTCCAATAAGCTACCTTGATAATGCACTTCAAGACAAGCAGATCAAATTAAGGCCTAGTTTTTGGACATATACGCAACACATATAGAGGTCTGCATGCATAAATGTTCAGCTATCCAGACGTTTGAATAGCAAGAAACCATGGAAAAGGGAGTGAAACTTTTTAAGACATGGTCAAGTCCATTTGGTATCCGGATTGTTTGGGCATTGAAGGTCAAGGGCGTCCAGTTTGAACAAATAGACGAAGATCTCGTCAACAAGAGCCCTCTACTTCTCCTATACAATCCAGTTCACAAAAAGATTCCAGTCCTAGTACACGACGGAAAACCAGTTGTTGAATCACTTATAATCCTTGAATATATTGAAGGGACATGGAAGCAAAATCCCTTGTTTCCAGAGGATCCACTGGAGAGGGCTGCTGCTCGCTTCTGGGCAAAATTTGGTGATGACAAGGTATGTAAATCACTGTGCGTGGAGGTAAATTAATTTAGAGTGAGCATGCATCGATCTTCCATCTTAACACATATTTATTACTGGAAGCATTTTCTTTGAAATTCAGGTTATGCCATCAATATGGGAAGCATTTATCAAGGGCAGAGAAGAGGAAGAGTGTGCTTTTGCACCAGCTTTTGAGAACCTGAAATTCTTGGAGGAAGAACTCAAGGGAAAACAATTCTTCGGTGGAGAGAGGATCGGAATTGTGGATATTGCATTCGGTTGGCTTGCTAACTTGGTCCCTGTATTCGAAGAGATACATGCAATAAAAATGATAGACGAGGAAAGATTTCCATTGCTGCACGCGTGGATGCAGGAGTTTTCCAAGGCTCCAGTAATTGCAGATTGCTGGCCGCCACATGAAAAACTAGTCAACAAATTCCGTGCCATTCGTGATCAGTCCCTCCTTGCAGCAGCACCTCATGCCTGAACAATCAAGTTGTAGCATGTCAGCAAATCATATTGTCTGAACTAAAGATAATAGGCTAATGTCTCACATTGTTTGAAAGAGTCGGATTTTAATTTATTTATTAAATTTCTTAATTTTAAATATTTTATTTTATATTATGTTATGCTATTTTATTATTTTTATAATATTAAATGTGTAAGTTCGGATTAGTGCAGACAGAATATCTTAAATTGCTATGTTTGTGTTACCGGTTATAGAGTCGTTAGTAGTTTTTCTATACTTACTATTCTATATTTAATGTGGTTGGGCCTTAATATATATAGGTGATATACACCACTGCATGAAATTCAAATCTCAATACCCATGAAGTCTTTGGAATACACTGAGTTATTGTCATGTATTTATATGTTGTTTAATTCTTAATAAACCACCTAACTATGAAGTAGGTGGGATTTTAAAGGTGGGTTTTACTCTAAAGGTTTGTTGATTTTTGCAATTATATTCCCTTGAGTTGATTTGTTGTGGTGTTAGATAAAAGAGTGGGTGGTTCTTGACAAGACAACACTAATAAACTAGAGTCCACATGAGCTCATCTTCCTAGGGAGGGATCTTGAGAAATATAAACTCAAGGAGGTGAAATCTTATAGATCATAGCTTTATATAATGATGAACAATTGTGTAGTGACATGACTGAATAAAGTGCTGATAGGATTCAGAACAATGTTGTGAAGATCTTGCTCCTTTTTTTTTTTGAGATTTTGCTCCATAAATCTCCCCTATACCAACAAAACTTTAAACCATTACCAATATATCTATTTATTATAGGAACCATGACTTGGGTCCTCATTTAACATATAATATCATGGGTTTTAAACAAAACAAATTACATATTTTCAATCATTTATTTATATTTTTCAAAGTTCTCGTAACCAGTCCAAACCCAATTCCACAATTAATATAAGGTACATTATGGAATACATACCACAACACACAATAAAAGCATAGTACACATTAAGTAGCATTTATGTCTCATAGTTCTAAACAATACCATTATTGTAAAAACATCTTTTACACATTAGCAAAATATCTTTTAGCCAAAACATTTTTTAAAATATGTTACATTACTATTTGACTTAGATTATTAGCACAGTTTCACTTAGTACAACGACCCATTTCCTTTCTCTTTTTTTTCCTTAACATGTGTTTCACAGCTATAATAAAAAAAATCATCATTTGCATAATTTTCCTCTTCTAGCCTCTATCTAAACCTATTAAATTTAACATTTCAACCCTAGATTATAACTTTGGACACTTCAATCCTTTATTTCATTCGAAATCTCTTCCAATCTCACCTAGTCCAAAACACAAACTTAAGCTAGATACATGTGTTTTCCAACTCAAGTTTAAAAACAAAAGTCCATTAACTTGCCTAGCCCTTTCTTCCACAAGATTTCAAGTTTCTTAACTTCCTTTTGGAGTTCTTCCTTGACTGAATCTAGTCATGGCTAAACCATGAGTTTCTTTTCAAAAAAAACTTTATAAGTGTTGTTACCCATTTTGGAGCCTTACATAAACAAAACAAAAAACGTAAAAATATTAAAAAGAAAAAATACAAAAAAATTTAAAAAAAAATTGAAAGAAAATAATATGTGTGTGTGTGTGTTCGTGTGAGAGAGAGAGAGAGAAGTATGCTAGAATGCCTAGTAAATTGTCGAAGACTGATTGAGGAAGATTAAATGTACAAGATTGAAAAATTTGATAGTGTATTATTGACTAATGAAGGTTTTATTGGCAAAGAAAATTCAATTTGAGGAGGAAATTTTAAAATTGAATGTTTTAGGACTCAATTGGATTTTTCAAAATTTCATTGAATTTATTAAGGGGTTAATTGCAAGAAAAAAATAATTTTTAAAGTCAATTTAGACTTTAATTGGAAGAAATTAAAGTCTGGGGGTCGAATTGCAATTTTTAGAAGTTAATTTGGTCAAATCAAGGGCTTAATTGCATAAATATTAAAGTTTTATAGGCAATTAAGGAATTGATTGAAAAAATCCAAAACCAAGGACCAAACTAGAAAAGGAGCATGAATATAGGGGCTAAAATTGACTAAAATAAGAGACAAATTGAAGAAATTAGAAGTTTGTTAGTCGATTGAAGGTCAAAATATAAAAATTCAGAACTAAAGACTAAAATGTAAAAGGAGGCCAACTTAGGAGCTAATAATTGAGTTTGTCAAGGTGAATCGCATGAAATTAAAAGTTTGAAGACAATTATGAGTGCAATTAAAAGAAATTGGAAAAATATATAGAAGAATATAGGCTCAATTGAAATTTTTCAATCCCAAATCAAAATCCCTAAATGACGTTTCGTTCAGACTTAAAGAAGAGAAGGTGAGTGGCACGTTATTCGGTCGATTGACCTCTATTTTTGACAGTTTTGACTGATTAGGTTGGCTACTTCAAACGCATGAATGTTGAGCTACAGACTTTCAAATTGAGTAAGGTTGGATTCAAATGAAATATATGCATCCCTTGTATCAACTTCAAGTGGTTTCATGCAACGATGATTTCAGAATTGCTCCGACAAGATCTTAAAAGTGGGCAACTCAATCAGCTCTAATAGTTTTGGTTAATTGAGTTGACAACTTCAAATACATAAATATAGAGCTACATACCTCAAAATTGAGCAAGATTGGATTCAAATAAAAGATGTTTATCCCCTCTACCAACTTCAGATGATCTCATGCAACAATGACATCAGAATTACTCCGATAAAGCCTCGAAAGTAGGCAACCCAGTTAGTCCTGACAATGCAATTATTATCCAAAAACTGACCTATTTTTTGTATGTTCACACACAAAGCCTTTTTAATAAATCCTTATCAAGGGTTTACATCACTTCCCTCAATAACAAGATGTTAGAAATGAATTTAAAACCTCCCAAAACCCTAGAAACAACCTATAAATACCCATAAGCTTGAAGGTAGGGAAGAGGAAAAAAAGAAAAGAAAGGATAACAAAAAAAACAAGAGAAATATCAATAAGAAACACAAGTGTAGAGGTCTAAGAGCCTAAACAAAAGATTTCTTAGCTTTGCAAGTTTATGAGAGGCAAAATTTTTCAAAAAAAAACAAATAGAGAGTGGTTATTTTAGGTATACTTTTCTATCCAAAAGTAGGTTCTTTATGGCCTGCTACTGATTTTTTTTATTTACTTTTGTTTTATATTTATGTTTATAAACATAGAAAAAAGATTTAAATGTTTAACAAGCAATGTTGTATTCACCTCTTTGTTATTGTGTTTTTTATTTAATGATGTTATTTGTGGTACTGTACGTTTTGAGTTGTTAAGTTTAAATTTGATGATGAATTTTATTTAACAGGGGAAGAATTGTAAGACCCAAATTCTTGGACCAAACTCAAGCCCAAGTCAGTCCAAGAACCTAACTTAACCTACATATATAAGAGTATGTGACCAAAGGTTGTTTCTTTTTTCTTTTTTCTTTTTTTTTCTTCTCTTAGTGTGACTTTTTCTCTCAAAACATCAAGGGATTCAACTCTTTTTAAACTTAACCTTTTGAATTTGAAGAAGAGTTGAAAAAACAAGTAAGAATTGTGGCTACCTTTTATGTTGTTTTTTATTGGGGATTTGATAGTTGATGGATTAAGGAAGTGTTTTAGGGTTTTAAGATGTGCATATATGCTAACTAGGAAACAGAATATCGTGTACATGTATGTTAACTGCTCTCCGTTAACATAAAGTAACTAACTACCCTGCATTAGTCTAAAGTTTCTGATAGTGATCCAAATGGGATAACAAGAATCATGAGCTCAAATGATATTTATATGTACCCTAGCTAGCGAGTAGGATGTTAATAATATGATATGTAATTATGACTTGTATATTTTTTTTGTACACCATTTGATATGATACATTTGATGTATATGTTTCGTTCTGTATTTAATTTATGTAATCGTATTCACTTATCTTAAAATGTATATAAGCATGTATTATAGTTATTACCTCCCATTAAGTGTTTGGACTCACCTCTCCATTCAGATTTTTCAAGTCTTTAGTTCAATTTCAATAACAGGATCTTTTGGTTGTATTCTTTCTACTTCTTGACTCGGTATGTCATGTTTGTTCCTTGAAGCTATTAGTTTATTCGGTATTTGTTATTCATGGATTCTTCATGATTTTAATTATATATGAAAGAGTCAGATTTTAATTTATTTATTGAATTCCCTAGTTTTGAATATTTTGTTTTATGTTGTGTTATTTTATAATTTTTATGATATAAAATGCTTTAATAGATTTGAAAGGGGAGATCCTTCGTGATAAAGTAGAGGAGATTAGTTGTTCATAGGCGAACCTGCGTCTGCGCATCTAGGTATGGCCTGTAAAGGGGTATGGAAGAGAAGCTTCTCACAGATGGAAGGAACCATTTTGAGCAGCAAATTCTGAGTGAGTTAAAATTCATGCACAATCGATGCTATGAGTGAAGAAAATGATCCAATGGATGATTGAGTCGTGGGCAAAGGCACCATAAGAGATTGTGCCTAAAAATAGTGATCGTGGATGGAAGGACTCAGAGTGCAGTGAAGCAAGCCACTGCAAATGTTGAAGGACATTGTGGAATTCAAGCAAAGAGGGATTTGCTCTTGCGTGGGTTATAGAACCTTCTATTCTGAAGTCTTTATATCTAAATATTATTTAGGATGTTTATATTTGCCTCTCTTTTTTCCTACTGTTTAATTTTGATGGCATGGATATATCTGAGAAATACTGTATTAATGAGTTCCTTTTTTATATTATTTTTTTCTTATATTTCATCATTGAAATTTTTTATTTAATCTTTCTATAACTTAATTTCATGGGATATTATTTCTTGGTAAAAAAAAAATTACTTTTTAAGATAAGAAATAAAAAAAAAAAAGTTGGGGTTTAAATTTTATACTATCTCTTACTTTATCCTTTTATTTTAGAATTTGTTTAGCATTAATAACTTTTTTCTCAATTTATCAGTTTATAGATTTTAAAAAAAATTATTGTAAACATCATCTTCGCATTTCTTAATTAAAAAAAAATATAATATAATAAAACACACTCATAATATTATCTTATTTTTATATTACGTAACAAATAAACTTCAAATCCGGATGTTGCGTTAACAACTTTTTTATTCATTAATACATATGATTCTCGTTTTATTTTATTATATATAAGCATTGATTTTTCAATACAAAGTTATATTTTGTTCTTCTTGATATCAAAAAAACACATTAATACTTGTACATTCATTTTTTTGCTTTAGAAAAAAAAATTATCCAACTTACTAGTGGAGACACTAAACCCCAACTCTAATCATCATATATAACATACGGAATAGTCTGCCATTCATTTCACATGATACATTCAAGGTTTGAGGAATCAAGAATCAAATCAAAACTAATATACTCCGACATGGTGAACACACTGCACACTCACTAAAATAACAGTGGTATTGTGACATTCAATTCAATCAACCTTTAAACATAATATAAATATTCCACAAAAAATAAGTTCCCAAGAAAGAGTTGTAAGGTCATGTCAGAAGTTTTTAGCTATCTTATGATGCATTCATCATAAACTCGCATTGTTACCTTTCTCACGTGAAATCGAAGCCGAGAGAATGCCAAGATCACGATTTAAGAATGTCAGTGCAGACTCGCACTCTGAAATTATTCTTGTAACAGAAGAGGGCTCGCCAGCTTTTGTTTCAGAAGATCCAACAGCAAGAGCTGCATGCGAGTCTCTAAGATTTCTTAAGTTCCCTAGGAACTGCCACAAAAGCAGAAAAAAGTCAATTCCCATGAAAGCATACATGGCAACTTCTCTTGTTTGCTTGATATAAGTTCAAGCAGAGTTTCACAAATGCTGTGAATGGCTTTGAGCTTAAATGGAACATCTCCATAAATCATTACCACTGATTAGATTATATCATAATAATGCAGAAAGCATTATTTTCAGGCTTCTAAACTTCGCTAGTGGGGTGCTTGATAATTTTCTAGCAGGAAAACACATCCGAAACATTTGAGCACAATATTGAAATACAAAAAGAAAACAAAAGGAGAAAAACTCAAATTGTTCAAAAACATCTAAGCTAACCATATAAATTCAAATGTATAGCAGAAAATGAATAAAATCTTCACATTGAATTTAACTGGAAGAAAAAAAAAAGTAAAAGGGAGCTTCTAGTTCTAGTTTAGGCCTATGGAAAGGGCATGTTAGGTCTCCATGCTTTGGTGTTCAAGAAAAATGCCTTGGTAGGAAAACAATTGCATGATTTCCCCTGGTGTAGGACCACAGTTTCTTTAGCATATGGTGATGGGAAGAATGTAAGTTTCCAATAGAACAGTTGGTATGCCAAGACTGGGTCAGTGTTGCCTATGCAAGCCCTTCGAAGTTCATCTCAAAGGTTTTCTCTTACTTTTCTCCTTTGGTAACATATAATGTTAGTGATAATCGTCATAGTTTTAAAAAGATTTTCAATACAAGAATCAATCCTCTATTAATGCTTCATGTTTCTAATAAAATATGATGCCCCGATGTTAAATTTTTATTAGCATTTCAACTTTTTCAGAAATTTAAAATACCCTCAACTACTTAGTGCTTCCCCCCACCTTTCAGTTTCCTATGAAGGACATGCAGAATGTTTCTGATTATGAAGGGGTCAAAGAAATTTACTTACCGCATCTTACTCAACACATCTTAATTCCTCTCCTACTCCCGATTGTTTCATTTTTTCCACTATTTGGAAGGTCAAGGTGCTGGCTAAAGTTTAAACTTTTGTTTTGTCAGTGGTTCTCAACAAGACAGCATTAATGAGCTAGAGTCCACATGAGCTCATCTCCCTGAGGGAGGGATCTTGAAAAATATAAACTCAAGGAGGTGAAATCTTATAGGTCATAACTTTATATAATGACGAACAATTGTGTAGTGACATGCCTGAATAAAGTGCTGATAGGATTCAGAAGTATTATTAAATCGATACCATGCAACCGTTCGAGAAGATAAACATGAAAAACATGAAATGATGCTGATATACCTTCCAAAGCATCTTGTATGCCTCCAACAACCGGTTGGCAGCTGGTCCAAACCCATGAAGCTGTGGCACTTCCATCATGTGCGTCCAAGGGCGTATTTCCTAAAAAGGTAAAAAAGAACACATTACAGTTATAATGTAGCAAGAGTACACTTTCACTCATTATCATAGACTTCAACACCACGATGCTCAAGCATAAGTTTTCAAGACTAAAGTTTTATGCTGAAAACAGTAAAAATGTACGACAAGTTAAAGATTTGAGAGAGTTTCTACTGAAAATGCCTTAAAGCGTGTCTATGAAGAGTCATAATCAACCAAACAAAGAAACATAACAAATGGGCATACCAACTCACAACACCAGATGCATGAAAGAGATCCAGCATGATGTAGAAAAGTTTTTGTTCAGATATATTCAAAGGGAGTAGAGAAACCTCAGAAATAAATTGAATGATCTTGAAGTAGGGATGGCAATTTAATTCGAACCCAATGGATACCGATCCAACTTTTTAATACAATATGATAAATATATCTTAATATTGACATAGAACACATGTATATGTATAATATTTATTATTTTATCATTTCATATATATATATATTAACTATTGTGTTTTTTATCATTTCATATAATTTAATTAAATAATAAATTAAGACCTAGCAGAGAAAATCCAGACCTTTGTGTATATCACATTGAATGATCTTGCAGTTTCTAGGAAAGATTCCAAATGTGCCCGGAGATGAGATTCCACCTCAGAATACTCCTCATCTGGATTGTATGCATGCTAAACAAAATGTGTTATAGAGTTAAAAACAAGGGAAAATAAGATATAAATGAGATGGAAAAAAATGAGCTGCATTAATACTTCACAGTACAAGAAATTGGGAATGACTCCACATTAGATGAAAATAAGTATTCAGAAAAACAGTTTGTTCAAAGGTGGGAATTTAAGAATTAATTTTGTATTTTCAAGGGGAGAACATGCTAAAATCCGAAGCAGCACGTCTTTTCAACAGTGTAACAATAGAGTGTGTGTGTGTGTGTGTGTGTGTGTGTAAACAGCAGTTCTAGAGAACAGCATATCAAAAGTATCTCCAAGAATGATAACATTATGTCTAGAGCTACGTGAGCAATAAACTCTCTCTCCCTCACTCTCTCTCTCTCTCACACACACACACACAAAGTGTGAATTGAAGACATGGTAACATCAAATTGATTTAATGTGAGAAATACAAAGGACTCTTTTGAACATAAAAGAAAACAATAAATAAACAAAACTGAATTAGATAAGTGGATGAACCTTAGATGCCAAGTCATCAATTTTCTGCTGAAGACTCTGAAGTATTTTTGACTGTTCCGCAAGCTTTGTCTCCAACTCAGATACATCTGGTCTGCAAATGTGCTTAGATAAAAAGGAGGGTAATGTTACTACATCTAGTGACATGGAAAAATAATAATCATCATTTACCAGTATAACTGGAAAGAATAATCTTGTGATATATGTTTGGCATCAGCATTTATAGTTGTGTTCTAAAAGTTGCTTTTATATGTCTTCTTCCGGACTACAATGGAATTCATTCCATATAAAACAAGTTATCATAAACTTGGTTGTCCAGTGAAAAGATTCTAACACTTATCTAGGTAACCTAGATGGGCAAACTTGAAAATCACCAAAGGGGTTTGTGTTTGATACCGGTTAATAGGCATTGTTTAATATACTTCAGAAACAGGAGTGAACAGGCAAAATATGAGTGGAGAATAACATAATCTTACAATGGATAAATGGATTGAATCTGCACATCAGCAGGGAACAGCTTGCACTCCTCTGAGAATATTAGAGCTTGTTTCTCTGCAATAGAATCTATGAGTTGTATGTCTTTTGCCACCTGTTCATCTACACTGAAAAATAATACAAACAAATTTTAGAAGAACAAAGGATGTAAAGAAATGCAAGCAACAAAAAGTAGCAACATTTACAATCATAGAGTTGATGAACAAATGTTGAAACTAATTCAAATAGTGAACTTTAAGCAAACTCAACCTCCATTCAGGATTATCAGCATAGATGCTAGCCTCCACGAGATCTACAATTAGGCGAAGCATTTCAGTTCGGTCTTCATAGCTTCCTCGCCCCTGAAACACAAAGGCATTGACATTGCACTCACTTGATATTGGAACATCCAACAAACTATTCCAAGTTGACTTGCTCATATGCCTTATTAATCTTCACTGTTTATAATTTGGACGTTTCAATTCATTTCAAAAGACACATGATCTTTTACTTAACCAGCCATTAATCTATCAGGCCATCTTAAACTTGTAGATTATACAAACTAGATGTAAGCATATGCATCACTTGTAAAAAAAGAAAGGAAATCAAATTCACAAGTTACCAAGTGTTCCTTATGAAAGAATATGTTGGGATTAAGAAGGATGTTCAACTGTACTTAACCTCGTTGAAGTTAACTAAGAAGTGCAATGTATAAAAACTGTTACTTAGTTAGGCAATCATTGATTAAAAAGTAGCTATTTTATATACAGAATTAAGCAACTTACTTGGATGGCTTCTGTATCTATAATTGAAGTGATGCCCAGAAACTTTGCAATCTCTGCCAGATCTGCAATAAAATGCATAGTTATTTTTTAATTGTAACAACGATAATATAATCACAAATGTTAATGAACCATTTTGAAGTTATTACAAAGATCTTAGAGAAAAGAACGACAAAAACAGAGATGCCACAGAGCCCAGAAGAAAAAACAGTTATAAAATATAAGTTACATAGACAGTGAAGCCTAAAGGTGTATCAAAAAGCCAAAGTCCAAACATTTGCACTTGCAATGACCAATGAGAAAACTACCAAGCTTTTTCCCGGATCCATTTTATGAAAAAGGCAAAACGAAATTTAGCAAAATACTCCTTGTATATTAAATAAAGAGCAATAAACTTTCGCTTTCCAGATAAGCTAGTTAAGACTAAATTGAAATGGGTTTGGATTCTGATTGAGATTATCAAGAAGAAAATGAACTGTACAATATCCATCCCTCTACAACCAGACACAAAAGGTGAAACAAGAAGAGTTGGAAGCAAGGATAGAAGATCTTTAGTTTCCCTATAAATCATATTACTGAAGAATGAAACTTCAAAGAAATACTATTCCCCTAGTTATATACTATAAACAGGCTTGAGATGAAGCCTGGATAACCAATGAAGTTTTTTAAAACCAATAGACAATGGGTGCTCCTCAACACATCCCAGAGGAGAATGAAATAACCAATACCAACTTCATCTTTGATCAAAGGAAAGAAGGGTGGGGGGGTTGGGGGCCGCCTGCTTGATTAACCTAAAAATTCCAACGATTAGATTGAAGCCTAAACTTCTACGGATAACCTTATTGCCAAAGAGAATCAGTTTCTCAAAGAAAGCCAAGATTGTAAATCCAGTCACCCACCAAAGAAATATACAGTTCTTTCCAAGATTCCAAGTCTCGTGGGTTTATGAGATAACATTACTGGTAGTCTATGCGCATATATGAAATCCACACTAACAAACCCTGATTCTCAGTGTAGTGAAAAGAGAATTCTAAACATGATATTCTAACATTTCTAAAAAATTTAAAGTAACTCCATTAAGAACAAAAACCTGATTTTTATCCTAGAACCCTAAATTATGTTCTAGAAAACATAAAGCAATCCATGAACCAATTAACATCAATCCTAAAAAGAACTTGCAGGGCTATAACAGCAGCTGTAACAACCTTTGAATTTTGGTTTCTTCTCCTAAAATGATTCCAGATTTTACTAGAAATGCCAAATCACATGCATATTTCAAGACCATTTACCACACAAAACTCCACCTAAAATAGATTTAAGGCACAGCCATCCACATCTCTAATCAATAATTATTACGCTTGCAAGCAACCCTAATAACTGTCCTACATAAAAAAGACTCGAGTAGAAATAAGAGAAAACACTAAAATCAGCACAAGTCCTTCATAATCTATTCTCAGATTGTTTTCACTCCAACAATAAAAATTGTTAAATGTACAATAGAACACAAAACTTAATTTCCAGAATGATAAAAAAAAATAAAAAAATAAAAAAGCTTACATTGGATACGAGCCGTCTCTTCGTCACGATCCATAGCATCTCCTTGTAGATTTTGCTGCGAGAATGGTGATTTATCACCCAATAACCTGCAATTCAGAGTACAGAAGACATTTAAATGCCCTTCAGACAGCAATTCATTATTTCAATTACAGCCAAATTAACATGTCTAGTACTAAACTAATTCATATGTAACCAAATTTCTGGGTCAAATCGACAGTTTCTCAGCAATCAACTATTACCAAGTAAAGCTGACATGCATCATCAAGAAGTAACAAGGAAAATCTCACAAATTAATTTTCTCCTTGAGCCGCTTTTTCCCAGTAATTAAACAAGCCATTTACTTCAATTTTCCCAAAAAAAAAAGTGACAAAGAACAAGATAATAATAAGGGGAAATGGGGTACTTGAAGAAGAGCCATTCGAGAAGAGCGTAACGTTCCATGCCGGCAAAAAGAAGAGACTGAGCAGGAGCATTGGCTCTTGAATAATTCAGCATCCCTAGTTTTCTCTGTATATCTTCCATTTGCTTCGCTGCCATTGTTTATTTTTCTTTATCCTCTTGCTTTCTTTTTGTTGAAGGGGGAGTTGAGAGAGAGCCAAGGAACAACTGCGGTGGTTACTCTGTTGGTTTGACGTAATTGATTTGTTTTTGTTTTTAAAAAACAATTAAATTTTTTTATTTTTTATTTTAAATTAATATTTTTTTAATATTTTTAAAAATATTATTTCTTCTCACAATCTTATTATTAAATGTTATATGGTATATTAGTGTTTTAGTTTCAAATTATCTTAGGTCCTGTTTGTTTGCTCAAAAGTAATTTTTTTTTGTATAGTGAATTCCGGAAAAGTGAATTATTTTCTGATGTTTGGCAGTGTAATAAAAAATAAGTTGGAAAACACTTTCTAGTGTTTGGTTATGTCATGGAAAATGAGCTGGAAAATAACTTATTAATATTTTATTTTTCTCAAGTTTATTAAAATAATAAGGAATAAATCTTACAAATTAAAAAATTGAATGAGAATGAAATTGAAAAAAAATATAATTTCATAAATTATCTCAAATAAAATAAATAATAATCAAAATAATAGAGATCAAATCTAAAAAAAATGAAAGATGAAGAAATTAAAATAATAATAATTAACATTACATAAATTATTTCAAATAAAATAAGTAACAATAAAAAAATGAAGATCAAATTTGATAGATAAAAAATTTCAATAAAAAAATGATAAGGGAAAAACAAATAACAATTATAAAAATGAGGACCAAAGTTAATATAAAAATTAAATTTTAAAAGATGAAATTGAAAAATAAATATTCAAAACAAAATATATATAGCAATCAAAAGTTTGAGGATCAAATTTGATATAATCAGCAAATAATATGACATTTCTAAATTTTTCACAACTTCCGGAAAGTGTTTTCCGTCGAAATTTTCTAGGAAAACACTTTCCTGGAAACCAAGCCAAATTTTTCTTTGACTGGAAAGTGTTTTTCATTGACCAACTTTTCTAATGACAAACAAATACAGGAAAGTTTGAAAAATGGTTTTCCGGAAACTACTTTCCAGAAAACAAACATAGCCTTAATTAGCTTCTTTTTTTGTTGTTGATAATATGTTAGGGTGTTTTTATAAAAACATTTTTTAATTTTAATATATTTTTAATAATTTTTTATATTAATATATTAAAATTATAAAAAATACATAAATATAATACTTTGACAAAAATATACATTAAAAAACACTTTTTTAAAAATTGAGTTAAATTGCATCATAACAATAGCATAAATGACTTGTCCATCCTCCTCGATGGATGATGCAAGGCCCCCTTTATTTTAATTTTGAAAATCTAGTGCTGATTAATAGATTCAAAATAGATAAATTCGGAATAATAATTAAATTCGATCTTGAATTTAATTTAAATTATATGGATGTGAATAGACTTAAATAAATAATTTTTTTATAAATATTTTACCTAATAGATAATAAATAGAATGCTAATATTATTAAACCTAGCTCAAATTTAATCAAGAATATATATTTATATTATATAAAATATATACTTAGAATATTTAATTTTTGTAAAATCTAATACAATATATACATATACATATTACACACACAATAATATATATACATAGAACATTAAAAAATTTTAAAATCCAATGCAATATATATATATATAATTTTTTTAAATAATAAATAATAATAGAATATAAATATTTAAATATTTTATTTGATGGATAATAGATATAAAAAAACATGAAAAGTAAATACTCACTCTCATCCCTAATCTAAGGGTATTATGTAATGGAATTTTTAGGTTGATGAGGAATTTCTCCAAATCTAATGGAAAAGAATTCTACTCTTTCCCCTATCTCCAACATGATAAGCAAGAACGATTAGGGGTAACGTGCATGACTAATATGTGGAGTGTGTTATTTTTTAATTTAAGGATATATTTTTTTTAATAACCTAGGATTATTGTTAATATTATTAGTTTGTTCTTATTAAAAATCTTCCAAGGGTTTATTTTGGTTTGTCACAGTGACGAGGCTAGCTTTTTTTTTTATATTAACGTGGATGTTCGGGTTAGTTTGCGCATACCTCGACTAATTCCACGGGTCTTAAAATTAATAACCATGTAAACCTCTAGTGGTCCTGAGATTTATGAGACTCAAAATGATGATCTCTGAAGAGCAAATCCAGAACTTGATCAGTTAAACTATACCCCTCAAAATTACAAGGCTAGCTTCTTGTTTTTTATGTATGATCCAATCAATTATTTTGAGTTTTATGTGAATTGTTATTTCTTATACCATATTTACTCATAATTAACATTGATGTTTGGTTTTTTTTTTATTTATTTTTTTCACATCTTTTTTTTTTTTTTTTGATTTACGTGGGGTGTCCGGGCCAGCTTACGCGCACCACGACTATTCCCCACGGCCCACTGGACATCCTGCAAGCCCAGGAGCAGGTAAGGCACCGCGGGGGTGACAGGCGTGCACATAGAGGGTCGAACCCGGGACGGGGGCGGAACAAGTCACACGGTTGACCACAGCAGCTAGACCCTCAAGTGCATTTTTTTCACATCTTAGATAAATGAGTTCTTGATGCGGTTTTTAATTATAATTATTATTATTGTTGTTATAATTATTTTATTTATTTATTTATTATTATTGTATTTAATTATTTTTTTATATTGGTGCCGTCAATATTTTTATGTTGTAGATTTTAAACATAAATATGCTACTGCCCTTTTTTTTTTGGATTTTCTTTATTTAAGATTCTAGACTTATATTTATTTTATTTATGGTATGACTGCACTTAAGATAGGCTTCATGTCCTCAATTTTTTCTTTCATTTTAAGTAAAGCAATTGATTGAACCTTTTTTTTTAAGTCTTTAAATCATCTTATCTAGAATTGATGCCAACTAGATTTAGAAAGTTGGACACGTAACTTGACTTATATAAAAAATTAACTTAGGTAAGAATTAGTGGTAACTTTGTCAAAAAATTATCTCAACTCAATAATTTAAACTGTTAGATAAGGTTTTAAGATATAATTTATATTATTATCTAACACATCATCTCAAGTGAAAGTCCTTTGAACTTGAAACTTGCACAAGCTTACACTACCTTATACTTAATTTTTATTAAATAAATGGGGATTGTGAGATTCGAACTTATGATCGCTTGGTCATTAAGACTGTGATACCATGTCAATAAACCATCTCAACCCAATAGCTTAAGCTGTTGGGTGAGATCCCAATATATAATTTATATTATTCTTTAACAACCTCGTTATTAAAGCATGATAGGATGATGTGTTCTTCTCTAATTTTGTAAGTATTTTTTTTTTAACCACAATTATTTAGACTAGTATTGGGTTTTTATTAAATTTTGATTTTAAAAAGAAATTATTGAAAACTCTTTTATTATCTATCCTTTTTCTTTCAAGATAATCTAAATGTAAAATATGTAAGTTACATAAGTCTTTTTAAGGTATAATATGACATTAAGTTCATGTTATATTTTTAAAGTAAAACACATGGACTTATGAGTTATTTATTTTTACACTTGAAATTGTGTTTCTTAATTTTTGAAATAAAAAAATTACTTGAAATTAATTTATTTTTTGGTTTTTTGGGTTGTTTTGATGTATTAATATCAAAAATAATTTTTAAAAAAATATTATTTTCAAACATATTTTTTTACCCTTCTTGAAAAAAAATAATTGTTTTTAAATAGTTATTGTCATTTTTCTTTTGAATGCATTTGTCCTCTTTAGCATTAGTGTTTACAGTTTAGGACATGTGTTTTCATCTCTTATTGATTAGCAGTCTTGATTGTCCTTCATTTCCTTGATCCCCACTAGGCTTTGTTATTTTCTTTCTTATCATTTCTCATAGATCCTTCTATTTTGTTTCAAATGACACATGAAAATTTTCATGAGTAGTTTTATTATGGTTATATGATTTCTTCCTCTTTTATACATGGCTTAAAGTGAGGAAACGAAAATATTTGAAAAATGTTTCCAAATAAGGATTTTTTTTTTCGATTTAAGCTTCTTGTATAAGAGTATTTTCATCAATTTTGATGAAAATATTTATTAGAAAGATAGAGTGGAGAATGACACAAATATAATGATAAATGAAGAGTAAATAGAAAAGATTAATAACTAAATTCAATATATAATAAGAAGTTAAGCTGATTTCTTGAGAATTATCATAAGAATCATAGTGTTAAATTAGAAAATATTTACATAATTATAATTCAACAATGTTATAGAATAATTAATTATAAGATTGCACATTGAAATACTCTTAGTACAATAGCTAAAAAAATCCAAAATTTAATTTTCAGTCAATGTTAATTGTTTATTTTTTTATTGTTAAATGTTCTTTTACACATAACAAAGGTAAAAGAAATAATTTGTTAACATGAAAGAAGCAATAATTGTTTGAATAAATCAAATAAAAAAATATGATCCCTCTTAAATCTTCTCAAAGCATAAGAAGCTAGATACGCGACTAGGGAGTGTTTGAGAGTGTGGCAACAACTGTTTTTTAAAGTGTTTTTCGCTCAGAAATGTATCAAAATAACATTTTTTTTTATTTTTTAAAAATTATTTTTGACATTAGCATATCAAAACGATCTGGAAATACCAAAAAAAAATAATTTGAAGAAAAGAAAAAATAAAATATTTTCAATTTTTTTCAAAGCGCTTTCGAAATGCACAAACAAACGGGATACTTCTACAAATTTAAGAATTGATATGCTAAAATCATAAATGTGATTATAATTACAAACTTATGATGATAAAGGAATGATTGGTTGATAATTATCCCTAGATCATGCCTAAAATGTTGCTGATCGATTTAGCAAGTTTTTCATCTTAATTGTCTTCTTAAGTATAGCTCAACGAATTTTATATATTAGGATTCTATATATTTTGTGACATTTAGTGAGTATAAGAACAAGATAAAAACATATCTACGGTATTTTATCTTATTCATATTCATTATGGTATCATAGTCTTGTTGTCTCCATAACAATAAATCCTTTAATTTAGAATTCTTATTACGATGTCGACCTCTTATCTCCCTCAACTTGACAATACAACCTCCAATGATAATCTAGTTGTTGTTACTCTAAACACCACTATACTAGGTATTAATCACATCACTTTGAATGCCCCATCTCAAATATCATTCAAACTTTCAAATGGAGGAGGAAACTACTTTTCATAGAAGTCTCAGATACCCAAATTATTATTTAGTTATGATACTCTTGGATTTGTTTATGACTCAATGCCTTGTCCACCAATAATAAATTCAAGTCACTGTTATTGGCTTAGACATGAATTGACTTGTGCATTTAGTAATTTAAATCATCGTCCATAGCATAACTAATTCTAGCATTGTTAGCTACAAAACCTCTATAGAAGCTTGGAAGAACCTTGAGAAAAACTATGCAAATCAATCTAATACTCAAATGATCACCCTCTTGTATATGTTAATAAGGATAACTAAAGGAGGAATGGTAGTGTTTGAATACATGATCAAGATCAAAAGCATCATTGATGACTTGGCATTGATCAATAATCGTTTTAGTGATGAGGAGTTAATAACTCATACATTCAATGGCCTTGAAGATGAATTCAAAAAGCTTACCACAACTATTCGCGTCCATGACTCGACCATCATTTTTTAAGATTTTTACAAAAATTATTTAATAAAAAGATGATTCAGTAACATGGAGATAATAAAAATGTAGAAAATTATATTACTTCTTCCTAATTTTCACATGTAGATAGCAATATTACCTATAAAAATAAAGGAAGTCAACAACATAATAGTGGATTCTAATCAAATAACAAGACGAATCATCATTAATTTTCTTATCAATAAAATTCTTATTCACCTCAAGTCCAATCTCATAATTTTCCCTCTCAAGGTAACAAATATAATAATTCTTGTATGTCTTTTCAATTGTTAAATCATTGGCATCATAGTCATCAATGTGGTCAATCCATAATAGTTTGACAATTATGTGATAAACTCAACCACAGTGCCAAGATCAATTTATCCAAGCCCAAACCAAAATTCCAGCTACCTAAGTTATAAGTTAACTTTATTGCTAATGATTCAAGTTTCTTCATAGTGCTTGACTTTAGAGTAATGCATCACATAACATCAAACTTGTAAAACTTTACAATGCACTCTGACTATGTTAGGAATGAAAATGTGATAGTTGGTAATGGTAATGGTGTCTTTGTTTCTCATATTGGTTCTACTCCACTTAATCCATTCACGACCATATTTACATTGGATAATATACTATGTGCACCCTATATTAAAAAAAAAACTTCATATCAATTTCTCAGTTTTGTAAGCAAAATAATATATCTATTGAATTTTTTCCTTATGGTTTTCTTGTGAAGGATTTGATCAAAAAGGTATTTTTTTACCAAAAGCTGGACTATAAATAACATGTATAGATAGTCATCATCACTCTTCTATTTTGTATTTACCACTGCTACCTCGAACTTATAGCATTAACGACTTTGTCAACCATCTCCTTCTATTCAACAAAATTTTATTTCCAGTCTAAGAATTCATGTATCAAAGGCATCCAATTTTAAGTCTTCTTATGATTCATGTCATTATAATAAAAGTCACAAGTTATCTTTTAATTTTTCATATGTTCAGTGAATAAACCTTTTCAAGTCATTTATTCAAATGTTTGGGAGCATCTCTAATTACATCATTTAAAAACTCTAGATATTATGTGATTTTTGTTGATTATTTTACAAAGTATATGTTGTTATGTCCTTTAAAATTAAAATCAAATGTTCTAATAATTTTTTTTTATCATTTTAAGAATGTCATTGAAAATCTTTTTCAAACCACCATTAATATTGTTTACCGACAAAGATGGAGGATATCAAAGTCTAGCTCATACTCTTACTAAAATTAATATTTAACATCTCATATCACCACCATACACACCTGAACATATAAGGTTTGTTGAAAAAAGCGTCATCATATTATATAATATAGATTTACCCTACTATATCAGGTATTTGTCCCTCTTTATTTCTACTCATATGCATTTCAAACTGCCACTTCTTTAATCAATTATATGCCATCTTCTACACTTAACTTTAAAACTCCATTTCATAGACTTTTTCATTACCATCACAATTACAATTTTATATAGATACTTGGTTGTTTATGTTATTTGTGACTTTATCCTTATAACTCTTATACATTAGAACCTTGATATAGATCATATATGCTCCTTGATTACTTAATAAATCATCATGCATTTCATTTTCTTAACCCTAAATAGTAATAAAGTATTTGTTTCTTGACATGTCATTTTTGTTGAGAACTTTTTTTCTTTTAAATAAAGATCATTTTTAAATAACGAGTAATTACCATTTCTTTTAAAATCTTGCTTCAATCTTTTCAACTCCAAATTTAATAAGGAAAAAATGCTTTTGATGAGTCCATTAGTTTGCTTCTTGGTGTCATTAACGCATTACCTCTTTCCATAATTTCTCTATTTACAAACATGGCATTGTTTTCGTACTTATCAACTTAATGAGGGATAATTCTCTCCCACCAAAATACCTAAAAACAAAACAAGAAAATCCTAATCATATCTCAACCTACCTTATTGGATTCAGGCTAAGCACCACCATTCTAGCCACCACAACACATCCTTAACCCCTTTCTTATCTTTTCTTGCTCTCTGGTTAACTTGCCCAACCTCCTCTTATTAGAAAACAAAAAAAAAATCAAAACTCTGAAAATAAATCATCATGGCAACAATTATCCCTCACCAACTGGCGGTGACCAACATTACCACCAGGATCTGAAAGAGGAAGAAGAGGTAGTTCTTGCAAACTAGGTTATACACCTCATCTTTCCATGGTTTAGTTGAATGATATGTTGCAACCCAAATTTCCTAAAAAAACAGTATCAAGAGAAAAAAAAAAAGATTGAGCTTTGAATGGCTAGATCGTCCTCTACCTTTGGAGGTGATCAACACTCTCATAACTATTAGAAAAAGAAACAAATGTTGCTTCATATGGACTACACCTCTCGCTTATTCTCACTATAGTTCCAGCCTCTTTCGGTCCACCTTATCTACTCTAGAAGGTAGATTTTGAAACCTAAAATTGTTTTAAATAATTATTTCGGTTTATTATTAACTTGGACGTGTGTTGGGATGAGATTTTTAGGTTTGAACGATTGTTGAGATCAATTATGTATATGTGTGGACACTTAAATCTTTTGTGTGTTTAATTTTTTGAAATGATGTATTTTATGGATGAACGTTTATTGCAAATATATTTAATGTGTTTTCAAGTCTTTTGGGCCTTTATGTATTCAGGTTAAATCCTATAAAGTTTGCATTTTGCTCAGATTGATATTCTTTGTCATTCCTTTGTGTTATTTATGTGTAGGTTTGTTTTTTTTTCATAAAAGTATTATGTTCAAACTCATACATATATTTATATTTAGTTTTATAACTTGTTTATAAAATTCACTGAGGGTTCAACCTACATTCCAAAACCCATTTAAAAAACTTATTTTTTAAAACCACATAAAAAATAAATATTTTGTTATTCACTTATAGTGTTCGAGATAAATGAACTCATAACGAGCTGTTATCTTAAATGTTAATGAGGAGTAACACTTTGATCTCTCTTGTTTTTAAAACATATCTTCCTTTTAAATTTCAAGCCTTCAAGTCTAATATTCACCGATGACATTTAAGTGTCAATCAGGGGTATTAATTTTTCTTAGTAAATCAAAAACATCTATGTCACTAGAATCTATATTCAAGTAGATCAACCTATAATAGTTATTGCTTGGATATTTGGGATTAGAGCACAAAAATCTCATTCAGTAAAAATTATAAGTGAATCTCGGTACTAGAATAAATAAACCTAAACAAGTCATTAATAGATAGGCTTGAACAAGTCATTATTCATAGCCCAATATTGTATAAACAAAATATTTAGTGACAAATCCTCCTAGAATTTGGGTTGGTTTAATGAGCCTAATAAAAGTTCACTTAATTATTTATTGACTTGACTTGATAGACTATTAATAGCTATAGGTTATAATTGAGAGTAAATGATTGTAGATATGTTAATTTATCAAGGAATTAGGAGTGATAAAGATGATTTGGACTTTAGAATGGATAGGCTTGAACTCACTTGTCTATACATTGTTTAACTCATTGCAGTATACTCATTCTCTTTATTTAAATAAAGCATCAGTCTTAGGCATAAAAATCATTAGAAATAGAAAACAAATAGCAATGCAATTTACCTTAGGTAGAATGCTTTAGGATGCTAATATTTTTTTTTTAGCATAACAAGTCTTTTAACTTAGAACTCTGAAGACCAATTAGTTTTCTAGTGACCATAATACTAAGTAACGACTCGTATTCATAGCATAAGATTTTTTTTCCTTCTCTACAATAAAAAAATCCTTTCTCCATTTAGGAAAAAGAGCGGGTTATCACAATATCAAATGTGATAGAATGGTGACTCCACTTGGTTTTTTTGTTAGGGTTTTAGGAGAGTGTGAGGAAGAAATATAATGAATACCCCCCCCCCCCATTTTCTCTCTTTGTTTTTTTCCCTATTTTTTAGCACATTTTCTCTCTACCTATTATGGTTAGGGTTTTTGTGGAATATATGATGAATAGTTTTTTTTATATAGTAGTCACTCTTTCTCTACAATTCACCAACTTATTTATAGTTTATAAATTTTGTCATCTTCTTTTTAGTTACTTGGTCTCCAAGTAACTCAATTTTGTTTTGGTCTCTCAATTTTCTTGTTTTGCATTCTATTTTTTTTTATTTTTTGATTTTTTTTGTATTTTAGTGTTTTTGAAAAACAATGCTAATGTTAATTCGATAAGAAACCAAGAATTACAAAATGGACGTGAATGCGCCAAAAACATATTTCTTTGAATTTTATTTTTTCAAAAGATACCAATAAGAGAAAAATAATTGGAAATTACAAAATGAGCATGTGAATGAACAAAATGCATCAAAAATATATTTTGTGAATTTTATTGTTTTGTTTTGGATTTTTGGAACATATTTTTGAATTGAGGGTAAAAAAATTGAGTTATAATAGACATGACAAAAGATTATCTTTGATAATCCTTTAATAGAAAGAATATATATCCTTGTTATCCTTTTTTAAACCTTAAGTATTTCCTGAATGATAACCCAGACTAAGATCACCCCCCACACTTAGAGCATGTTTTAAAATCTATAGATAATCAATGACATTTTCTGAAAAAATTAGAAAAAAACATGAAAGGGATAAAAACATTACAAAAGAGAGCTAACATATGGTGAACTAAAAATTTTCAAATGATCAAGCTCCAAAAAGAGAAACAAAAAATGAAAAAGGATAAAATACTTTTTAAAGCGTCCTTTATGATGATGCAAAGTCCAAACTTGAAGATAAAATGTCAACAACACAGTACAAGATATAACTTGGATAATTGAGATTGAAAAGAGATCAATCAGTAAAATAAAAAAGTCAAGGTAACAAGCCTAAAAATAAGCTCCCCACATAATAAATGATCTTGTGTATTTGAACCTTTAAACACCATTTAAAATTTATGTATCCTTTCTTTCATGGTCATGAATTATAACTTGCATTACATGCCTTTAAATGTCATTTCTTATTAACATGGGTAGATCAATTGTTAATATTTCAGTCTAAAAGACTCTGAATTATAATAATGCTTGTGAGCCTCTAGGAAAATGGATAATTAAATTAACTAGGACAATCCATGATGGTAACAATATGTGTAGTCAGATAGAACTGTTGTTTGGCATTATATTTAAATGAAACGACGCGCTTTTGGTGTTTAGGGTTAATTTAAGTTTAAACTTCCTCTTCTAATCTCAACTAGGGGTGAGCGAAAAACCGAAAAACCGATTAAACCGAGAAAACCGGAAAAAAATAACTGAAAAAACCGAACCGAAAAAAAAAACCAATTAAACCAATTAAATTTTTGAAAAACCCGACTGGTTCGGTTCGGTTTCGGTTTTATAAGCAAAAAACCAAAAAAACCGAACCGAACCAAAACCGACAAAAAACCAGAAAAAAACCGAGCCAAACCGGAAAAACCGAGCCAAACCGAAAAAAACCGAGCCAAAACCGGAAAAAACCGAGCCAAAATCGAGAAAACCGAGCCAAAACCGGAAAAACCGAGCCAAACCTGTTTGAACCGGTTTTTGCCCTAAAAAAACCGAACCGAACCGAACCGAAACCGGTCGGTTTGACCTGGTTTCGGTTCGGTTTTGGTTTTTTTTTCAAAAAAAAATAATTTCAGTTTGGTTACTTTTTTTGATAAAAACCGAACCAAACCAAAAATGATCACCCTAATCTCAACCCTCAATCTTTCAATCTATTCAATAAAGTTCTTAACTGAATTTTGATTTTAAGAATCAATTCAGTTTCACTCATGCAAAGTTTCAAAAATACCCCCTGATTTAAACGTGATTTTCAACTTGGCCTTTGACTTTGGATATTTTCAATGTCATCTTTAATTAAGCCTTGAGCTTAAAATTTATTCAATTTCACTCCTATTTTAGCATAATTAGGTCCCCCCGACTTTGCAAGTCTTTTTCAAAGAGATCAATGCTCTTGAATTTCTTTAATTTGACCCTTAATTGACCTCAAACTTTGATTTTCTTGCAATTTGATCCATGATTTCACTCAATTGAGCTTGGAAAGATTAAATTTGATTCTCTAAAATTTTTATCTTCTCAATTAAGCTCAAATTAAGCTTTTAAACTTAATTTTTCACCAATAAAGTCCCTGATAAAATTAATTGACCCATTAAAAGTCCAATTAAGTCCTTGCACTTAATTAAATATTTTAATTTGAATCAAATTAATTCTTAAACTTAATCAAACCTTTAATTAAGTCTATAATTAAATCAAATTAGCCCATTAAAAGTTTAATTAAGTCTATAGACTTAGTCTAGTAATCATTTAATTTTGTCCATGATTTCACAGAATTTAGATTGGAAACACTAAATTTGATCTTCTAAAATTTCATTCTTCTTAATTAAGCCAGAATTAAGCTTCCAAACTTAATTTTTCACAAATTAAGTCTCTAAAAAAATTAATTTGACCAATTAAAAGTTCAATTAAGTCCTTGAACTTAATTAAATCTTTTAATTTGACCCAAATTAATTCTTAAACTTAATCAAATCTTTAATTAGGCACATGATTAAATCACTTGGCCTATTAAAAGTTTAATTAAGTCTGTAGACTTAATTTCTATGTAAATTCATCCGATAATCATTTAATTTAACCTTAAATCTGTATTGTCTTCAATTTTAGGTTTGTTGGGGTACAATTGGGCTCTTAATTTTGTCTAAAATCTCAATTTGGTTCCTCCATGCATTTAAAACCTTTTTTGGCTTGCTCTTGCCAAGTTGCCAACCTTTTTTTTATTTTTTTGTTTTTTTTCTATTTTTTTATATTTCAAAAGAAAAAAGAATTTTTAGGGAAAACCTAAAATTGGGTTATAACAATAGACATTTGAGTTGTGTACTCTTCTACTTGCTAAACATTAATGAATTCAATGTCTTTTACACTTAGAGTGCTCGGGACATCATTCTCAAGGGCTTGAGGTAACATTCCTTTCCCTTGAGGTTCACTAGCAATGATGAGAGAAAGACTTCTCTTACTAGGAAAGTTACTCTCCCCCCTGCCAGTGGCAGATGATGGGGCTTCATCCCTTCTAATTCTAGGGCCCAATATGATAGACCACTACCCCCTATTGCTTTCTCTACTTCCAGGTTGGAACCTGAACTTCTCATTAGAGGCAATAACATCCCTATTTATAGGGATAAATTTAACTCTTTTCAGGTTCGTTTCTTTATTCAAAGTAAAAAAAAAAACAAGAAGAAGAAGTTTCTAGTGGAAAATACCTAAGGTGGCAATTTTCTTCTCAAATTAGAGCGAGATTGGTTCAAGAATTTTTCATCAAATTATTTTTTAAGAGTTACAAAGAATGAAAGTAAAAGAAAAGTTGGGAGCATACATGGCCAGGGTTATAAAAACGAGCCATATGACCACGAGAATCCTAATAGTTCTATATGGGATAGACAAATCCTATAGAGAAGGTAAAAAGACTATTTACTACTGATATACTTTCAAAATCTTTATGTATTGAATACTCAAAGATTTGAAGGGCTATTGATGGATTAACATGTTTGTTTTTACCTGGATTCTCATTTAAAGAAACTAGAGGAAGAGTGATAACTCAACATCATTAGACTCAATCAAACACTAAGCCCATATATATATATATATTTTGGGCGAGCTGCTAGACTTAGCATTTTTTAGCTCAACCAAGCGTTAAGCCTAAACATATACAAGATTGATGAGCAGCCATACTCAGCATTCTTGGGCTCAACCAAGCATAAGTCCAAACATATATATGGGTCTATTGAGCTATCAAACCCAACAATCTTTGGCTTAGTCAAGTGCTCAACCTAAATGTATATTAGTTGCGCGAGTTGCTAGACCTAATATCCTTAAACTTAGCAAAGCGTTTAGTCCAAATATATTTATGAGTCGGGTGAGCTGTCAGACCCAACATCCTTGGGTTCACCCAAGCACTAAGCCTAAACATATAAGGGTCTGGCGAGTTGCTAGATCTGGCATTTTAGGGCTCAACCAAGCATTGAGCCTAAACATATACAAAGCTAATGAGCTATCAGACCCAGCATTCCCGGGCTCAACCAACTGTCAAGCCTAAGTATATGTGGCTTTGAGAATCTTGTTAGGCTCTATGATTGGACCACGAGATTCTAATGAGTCAGAGATATTTTTTTCTTTGATCAGTGAAAGATATTTTTTCTCTGATGAGTCAAAGATATTTTTCCTCTAATGAGTTAGAGATATTTTCATTCTTTGACACATAATAGATGATTTAATGTTATTAGAAAAAATATGGCTTTTAAGTTTTCATCTCGACCAAAAGGTAAAAATAATAGGTTATAAAGACCCATGAGATCTTTAAAAGAAGAGGGTTCTCAATCTCCATTTTCTATTGCATATTTATTTTCAGAGTCTTTCTCTAAAATATCATTGCCTTTTTTTCTCATAAAAATATTTACTTAAGCATCGTAGAATTTTAAATTCATGAAAGAAGATCTTTTGTAGGTATCATGCATCAACAATCAGCCATCTTGGCTAATGAGAATGAATCAGATTGCCAAAATCAAGAGATTAACTTATTATCTAACATGTCTTATTCTTAAGCTACTTGGATTTTTTGGGACATTATCATTATTTAATAACAATTAAGTCATCTTACACACTCACACATACACAGAGAGAACTTTAAACAAGTTATTAATATCACATAGTATTCTCAAGATTCAGATATTCAATGCTATAATATAAGAAACTAATTTATTCATCAATTGTAAAATTTGATCCGAAATTGACCTAGAAAAAAGCTTAAGTCTTCAAATTATCGAATCAACTTGTGAATTATTATATTAATTCGAGTCAACCATTTTTATTTAAAATAAAGTGTTTTGTTATTATTTTTACTTTCCTTATTGTTGACCTTGCCTATCATAGATTAAGTTTGATGAGATTATTATAAACCTAGTTGGGTTAATTGAATCTTATCAAATCAATGTTTAACTCAATTCAATTAGAAACCCACCTTAAATAATGATCTAATCAACCTCTTGTTTCGGATAAAGGTGGGAAAAAAAACCCGATTAAACCAAAAACAAATAACCAAAAAAACCGAACTATGAAAAAAACTGATTAGAATATTTAAAAAAATATTCGGTTCGGTTTCGGTTTCATAAGCTTAAAACTGAAAAATTAAACAAAAAATACCGAATCAAACCGAAACCAAGCCCATTAGAAAGACTAAAAACAACCCAAAAAAACAATATAGTTTTTGATTTTTAATATAAAATAACCGAACCGAACCAAAACCGAACCGTACCAAAACCAAACCGAACAGAACCAAAATAGGTCGGTTGGGTTTCAGTTTTTAATATAAAATAATCGAACCGAACCGAAACGAAACTGGTCGGTTTGAACCGGTTTCGGTTTTATTTTTTTTTATTTTACAAAATTTCAATTTGGTTGTTTTTATAAATAAAAACTGAACCAAACAAAAAATGATCACCCATAGTTTCGGACCACATTTAACCATTGTAATAAACACAAAAAAAAAAAATTGATGATTATACCAACAACTAAAAAAAAATAAAGAGTCGGTTTCACCGTTCATATGAACAGTAAAACTTGTCAATATATTATTCTAAGCAACTTTGATTAGCAATTTTGTGATAGCTCAAGAGTGCGAGGTGCTTCTATGGTCATGGATTCGTGTTCTAATTATTTTAGATCAAAATTACGTGGCAACTCAAATGTGGGGGTGCTTCTAAACTCACGGGCTTGAATTCCCTACAGCGAGTATTTTACTTAAATGACCTATCGTTTTCTTTTTGGAATGTGCCTTATACAAAAAAAAATAAAAAAAAATAAAAAAATAAAAATAAAAACCTAAGTGTGTGGTCCTCCTTCATGCCCACGCCCCTGGTTTTTCAGGTTCAGTGTTTGACTGGACTTTTTTTTTAGGTATTTTGTTTTTTTAATTTATTATTTAGAATGAATTTTTTATTTAATTTTATTTTTTAGCATTTGAATGAAAATAAATTATTTTTATTATTTTTATCATAAATAGTATTTATAATTTGAGTTGCGAGTTTTACAAATTAATTTAATATTAATTAAAAAATTGAGTTGAGATTTTTTACAACTTTTTATTATATCTTTTATTTTTTTTTCAATTTCATAATTTAGTATAGAATTTTTATTAAATTTTTTAGTTAAATTAATCTTAGTATTTTTTATTATATAATAAAATAAAAAATAATCTATAACCTGGATATTGGAGTTAGTATATTAATTAAATATCAATAAAAAAATTGAAAAGATTTAAATTTAAATAATTATACAAGTTTAAAAATAACATGAATATTTTTTTAACAATTTAAATCTACTTTCTATGTTTAAAACTTTTTATATCTAACTAGTTAACTTTATCGAAACTAATAAATTTTTGTAGAAAGTATTTGGAAATATGGTTAAATTATATTTTTAAAAAAATTTAAATTAATTTTTTTAATGTTTGAGAATTATTTTAATACGAAGATATTAAAAATATTTTTTTAATATATTGTTTAAAAAATAATATCTCTTACACTGTTTGACACGCAATTAGTATATTGAGCAAACCACCTAGTACAGAAACACAAGTGTTTGAATTTGCCACTGCCTCCTGTTTCTCTCTCACAGATCCACTAACTTTTCGCCACGCAAGCAACTGAAAACCACTGCTTAAATCGATCCCTTACCATTCCCTAAAAACCGCGGACTACTCCTTCTCCCAATTCCTTTCACAAAAAAAAAAAAAAAAAAGGAAACCCAATAGCACAAAAAAGAAGGCGTTTTTTTTTTCGAATCTCTCTGCACTGTCTTTCCTTTTAACTTCAAGATCCAATCCTTCTATTTTCTCTCGTACCTTTTCCTCTGTAGAGCTAAAATAACAGCCAAAGATCCGTCCTTTTTCTCTCTAAAAACAAGCAAACAAGACTCTACTTAGTGGTGGTTGCTGGTGGTGGATGGCAAGAGCCAATAAATATGCCTCCGTTAACTTTAACCATGTTTATGACAAAAACATAAGCAATTCATCCTCTTCTAATAACACGAACAACAACCCATCAAAGCACCCATCTTCCACTTCTTTTTACTCGACAATATCATCACCTAATAGCCCGAACAATCTCTACAAAAGCCATCTTCCATCCTCATCACCCCGAACCCATGGGCGGATGCTGGTCCTAACCCGACCCACACCTAAACCGATATCCACTATCCAAACAACACCACTGACTCCCTCTCCGAAAACCCCACCAGGCCATCCAGCTCAAGTTCAAATCCCGGTTCAAACAGGGGCTGAACCGGAACAGGACCGTATTTCTCTACGTCCTCTAGGTCGAACCGGGGTTGGTTCGATTGTTTCTTCTCCGGTTCGTGGACAGGAGAAGCAGAAGGAGGTTGGGGCTAGCCTGGGGTCGCCTAAACCGGATAAGTTTGTGCCACCACATCTCAGACCGGGTTTTGCTGGGAGGGAGGAGAGGCCTGGACCGGAGGTTTTTAGGGGTAAGGAGGTGGGTCAAAGACAGCAGCAACAGTTTTTCGGTTCTCCGGGTCGGTTTGGTGAAGACGGAAGGCCCAAGTCAGGTGGGTATGAGACGATGAGGAGAGGTGATGAATCAAATCTGGGTTTCGTTAGACCCAGATCTAGTGGAAATCGGCCCAGTTCAAGTGGATGGTATGATTCTTCCTAATCTTGATCTTGTTTTTTCCTTGCTTTGCATTTGATTGTTTCTGTTTTCTTGTCATGTTTGCTTATGTTATGTGGTTTCTGATTTATATGTTTAGTGATACATGTGTTTTTGGGTTGTTTTACTCGTGGATAAGTTTAACAAGCGCGATCACATTTTTGTAAGGTAAATTAGGGTTTAGCTGTAAAATAAATAGTATTTAAAGTTTAGCTTGATCACATGTGATGTGCATAGGTTGTATTTGTCGGATAATTCTGGGTTTGAACTATCCGAGATGATGTATTTTCTTGACGTGCAGTTATTGCGTTTGCTTTGTGCATATGGTGATATGCAGATGATGTATTTGTCGGATAAATTCATGTTGAAATTATTTGAGGTTAACATATTTATACCAGCTCTTGCTTCTTCTTTTTTGCACTTACCTGCTGTAACACAAGCAGTAATAATTGCAATGATCTGACATGCTATACGCGGGGGACCAAAACACCTTTGGAACATAATATATGACTAAAACCAGAATTAATGCCACACAATTGAAGGAGATTATAGGCTAGGTTTTAGTGAACAAGTTTTAGCTTCTTTGAAAGCCTGTATTCATGGGAATAGCATGCCATTGCAAACCTTAATCTCAGTTCTGGTCATATATTGAATCGTCTTTTCTAATCTGGAGTTTTGAGCTGAAAGTACAACTCACTTTGACTGATTGTGGTTTTGCAGAGCTCTTACGACATTGAAGTCTTCTACTTGCACAAGAACATAATCCTTGATGCTACACACCAGATACTTCATTGAGCCCCAGTTTCCATCTACTGTTCCCTTAGAACTGTCATTGTCTCTTACCCGAGGATCAGTGGCATTTTAACCCATGCAGCCTGGTGGCACCATTTAGGTTCTGAACTCTGATGACTGAAGAAACCTAGGTACCTAAGGGTTGTAGGATGTGCTTGTGTGATCTTTTCTGTTTATTCAGTTTTACATTTCTGATTGGGAGCATGTTGTCTGTATGCTGCCTCCTCAGTAACTTTTCCTCTTGGATGTACTTCAAAAATCTTTGTTCCATGACTTCTCCTTCCTTGTTTCTCCTTTCTTTTGTGCACTCGCAACAATTATGGTTAACCTTTATCCCAGTAATTTCATCTGTACTCTAGAAAGTAGGAGTTGCTTGGAGGGTTTCTGATGCATGAACTTAAGCCCAGAGTGCAAAGCTCTTGTGCTCTATATATGTTATAGTTGGCTTGTGTTTCAAAAAAAAAATAAAAAAAATATATTAAAAATATAGAGAATGTTTTAAATGTTTTAGATTTGAATAAGAATAAAAATATAGACGAAAATAAATAAATAAATCCCATCTCTGTATACTGAATATTTATTTAGCAAGTAAGAACAAAATTAATCCAGTTTAGAGAACGGGACTTTCACCTTATTAGAGCCAAGACGCTCTGATGCTGAGCAGCTGAGAAATGATTGATACCTGCATCGCGTGGAGACCCAGTAATCTTCATTCTTGTTCTTGACGTTGGACATAAATCCTATTATTTTATACTAAATTATTTCATTATAATATGCTTTTCACTTTAATCCTTGAAGTAGTATATTTGTATGAAACAATCCTTGAATTTCCATGTCGAGGACGGATACTCTACCTCTAATTTGTTTTGTTTTGTTTTTTTTTTTTCTGAGTTTCCTTCTTCTATTCTATTAGTTTTTCAATTGGCTAATGGTTGTGTTTGGTATATTTCCTACAATCCCACAATTTGTTTTTATCATATTTCTTTTAAGTTTGATAATCAATCAATTTGAGATTTATATTTCATGACAATTACACCGAAACAAATTTGATAAAGCACTAACATCTTCCTTAAAAAATTATCATCATTGACCTTTGATGATTAACTTGCAAAAGATGAAGATGTCTGAATAATGAGTTCATGGTTGATAATATATCACGTTTCAATTATTAATAATTTTTTATTGATTTTATCTTGCTTTAGAATCAATCATAATTCTTTATCTTGTATTTAAAAAATTTATTATTCATAATTATGTTGGTGTGAAATAGTAATAAGAAATTCAACTATTAAGTAGAGAATAATGAGGTTATTTAATCAATTGCAGTGGACTCATTTATTAAAATTAAACATATAGGTTGCTTGGGCGTCTCGTTATTAATTATTATTATTATTTTTTAGAAATTTATCAAAATAATATTTTATTATTATTAAAAATTTATTTTTAATACTAATATGTTAAATTGATATAAAAATACAGAAAAATAATTAAAACCAATAAAATAAATCAATTTAAAAAAAAAAAAAAAAAAACAGCAGAGAGACCTCATTGAACAACTCGAAAGCGAGCCACAAAAAAATTCCGCAAACCTCACTTTCTTCCGATCATTTAGTTCTTGGATTATATGTAACTGAAACTTCATCATAGCTGAATTATTAGGCATGCAACCAAGTAGAAAATTATACAGAACTCTTAATGCTTCTACATCTTCCTCATCAACATAAAATAGTTTTTATCAAGCTGAAACCTGGCAAGCGAGCTAGGACTCCCCCTCAGCAACAGTTGAAGTCCACCAAATGAAATGTAGATCTCCCTAAAGCCAAAAAAAGAGATACAAATATCAGTTAAAAGACCAATAGCCATATACCTGGATGAAATAAGCTATCCCATAATCTATTATGAATGAAGATGCATTATGACTTCTAAACAGACTCGACGAAAGCGACTTTTGTGTAATTACAAGTATGGCACATACAACTTGAAATCAGCTCCTGAACCTTCCTTGTCAATTTTGTAAAGTTTCCCGTGTGTCACATACTCAAACTTGTCTTCTTTGGATGGTTGCTTACCCTGTAAGAGGATGGGATACAGCAAGTAGGCAGCATTAATAGAAATGATTTGTAAGATCGCAATATTAAAAGAAACAAATAAACAAACATCACTAACATAATGTAAATTTGTTTCTACTACATTGTTCAAGTATGTTATTGCTGAGATCCTGCCCTAACACATAGCCTCAGATCATTGTATCAGCCCCAATTTGTTTTAGTGACCTAATAGCAATAGAACTTTGATTTTGTCTAGAAAACTAGTAGACAAGTTCACATCATGCAAATCAACTAATAAACTTTCAAGGTCGCTATTCCATCATTACAGGTTGGTTGTAATAACAGCACATGACTTGTACTTTTTGAAAACCAGGTAATTGTCAATGGCTTTGAAAAGAAAGTGAAAAAAAAAAATTATGTTGTTAGCACTAATAATAAACCAAGACAAATACAGTGGAGGAATAAAATGCAAACATGTAGAAGAAACATAAGAATACAGAGTATCTAAGTCATTCCCAGCACCAAACATGTCAGAGTGATAACCAAAAACCAAAACAGAGAGAAGAGGATTACCTGCGCATTACGAGGGTCAACCGGAGTGCCATCAGTGTTCAATGTTTCAGTTAATAGGACTAAATACCTTGATTTTTCTTCAATAGGATAAATCTCCGTGTGTACATCAAGCACCATGTACAAATCCCCCTTCTCACTGCGAGCTACAATGCGAGAAACTACAAAAGCATAGTTTACAAACTATAATTAGTCCAGAAAAAGTACAAACAAACACAAGTTTATCAGTCTTATTAGTTCTATCAATTTTTGCCAAGGAAAGTCAACATATGCCGATTAGAAACTCGAATAAACCAACCAGAATTACAGTAGGAAGGGATTTAGTGCCAATTCAGTTAAATAACATACAATATAAATATCTCACAATAAAAGGTCAAATTTCAACCCCGAAAATCGCCAAATAATACATTCATTCCAAGAAAACTACTTAATATTTGAAAAAACCCCGTTACAGTAGAGATCAAAGCAAACATTAATTCTTAATGGTAAAACTATATTGCAAGATATTGACAAAGAACTAAAATTCAAGTCCTCGTGGAAAAAAAATTAAAGAGAAACAAGACCCTTTTATTCATACCAACTTACTAGCAGTAGAAATCCCAAAACAAAACCAAGAACATAGTAAAAAAACTTCTTCTACTTAATCGAGTTTTTAATTCAACCATAAAGCACCAACCTTTAGCAAAGAAAAAACTACCAAGTACTAACAACCCAGAAAAGAACTGAGAAAAACAAAGTGATCAAACTAAATAATACAGTGAAAGAGCCAATAGAGTTCAAAGGAAAAAAAACACAAACCTTTGTCATATTTCTTGCCATCAGGGTTGAGCTTCTCGATGACAAAGAAGTCAAGCAAATCTTCCATTCACAAAAGATGATACCTTTCAAAGCAAAGAGATAACATATAAGAAACCCAAGAGAGAAACAAAAATGAAAATGTAAACCACAGCGGTTGTCACAAAAATCGCTTGAACCTAAAATCCCTTCCTACTGTAATTCTGGTTGGTTTATTCGAGTTTCTAGAAAAAAAAGGTATTTATATTGATATTTATATTGAAACGAACTGGTTAAACCAGCACTTAAAAAAAGGTATAAAAAGAAAATTTTGTCCAACCCTAAATCAATATTCACTAAGCCAAAACTAGCTCTCTCGTCTATCTTGCATTATGTTTTCTAACAAATGTTAGAATTGCCTCTAAGGACAAATTATATGTGAGATCCATTCCCATTTCAGGTTAAAACCATGTTTAATTTTGTGATTTAACACTACTACTTTAATATGTTATAAAAAACCAAATAAAAATAAATGAGAAATTATTGTAAATGAACATTTGAATTTGAATAGCAAAAGTTTCAAACTATTCCCCAAATAGTTTGTAGATTGGGCTATGAGCTTATAGGCTCATGACTCATGAGTTTGGACTTGGGTTTGGTTAATGAAAAAATATTTTGCAATCATATCCTTGTTTAATCAATAATAGTTTTTGGTTCATATCTAAATATTATACTTTCTTATTTTGTCACGACTGCAGGGATCTACAAATTATGATGCTTTAGTATAAACATGACATAAAATAAAAATAAATGAAGCCCTACACCGCAAGATTGGATACATCTATGTATTGAATCAAGCTTCAACAACAAGAAGTTTTGCACTTTGAAAGAGAAGGAAAATTCAGATATCAATTCTTTTATCCAAATGAACAGGTCTTACAAAAGAGGGTCAATGTTTCATTAGTTATGTTTATAAACATGTCTTAATCTGTCAAGTTTATACGCAAAAAACATGAAGCATGACACTTTGACAAAGTTTTGAGTTAAATGTGTGAAAAAACATGTTGGGACAAGTCCAATAGAGAACAAACAACAACAAAAAATTTAGTAGAGCCTGCTTTTAACATGTACAGGAGACTTTTGAAAAAAGAAAAAGAAAAAATGAGACCATTCTGGTGACCCACTATACCCACTACAATGCAACGATCTTGTCATTGTTGGTTATAAAAGGGAAGAAAAAAAAGTTGTGCCATAATCACAAAAGCAGTAGGCATGTTCAAAAGTGAAAACGATGTTTATGGGACTAATAACAGATTTTCGCTTGGCATTCGTGAAAAGGAGGGAAGACCTTGATCTTAAGGTATTTTATATGCCACAATTAATAATTACATGCATTTTCTATGTTTTCCTTCCTTTTCAAATTAAATAAGCATCTTTATCACGCTTGAAAGTGTATAGCAATCCATTGGAGATGTTACACACATAATTATTCATCTCAGTATATATGTATGGATCCTCCCTGACTGTATTAATCAGTGGAATGGTATAATCATGGACTTTGTGCTTTTAATTCCATCATTCTAGAAAGCCTTTTTTTTTTTAATAATAACTACAATAGGGGATCTGAGTTCAATAAACTAGAAAATGATTTTAAGTTTTGTTGATTCCCATTTGGCATCCAAACTAGAAATGACGAGTTAAGTTTCGATGATTAATCAAATATCAAGCTGATGATCATACTTGTGCAGGTGAGGCAGCTAAGAAGGGAACTAGGAGATGTTCAACAGGAGTATGATCGGCTTATGGTTGAATTAACATCATTAGATACGGTTAAGGAGGAAAAGCATTTAATAAAGCACCAATGGCTTTGAAAGATTCAGATTTCAACTTCATCAATACTTCCTAGTGTAATTAGCTGTTTTCTTGCCATTTACAGAGTCATTTCATCTTTTTCGAACAAATGTAATGGTTATTTCTGATTGGAATGTAGGGAAAAATTATTTATTTTAGCTTCCTTAGTGATTTTCACTCTTTCATGCAATCATTAAATAGTCTTAGGCTTTCTTCTCTTTGACTTTTAATTGCAGTGACGCCTGACTTTTCTGATGCCATACTGGATGAGTTAAGACTTATCTATATGTATATATTTGAGTTTTCAAGTTCACTTGTTCTTTATGTTATTACCCAGGAACACCAGAATTCAGCCACCAGCCTCCAATGAAAAAAAAAAAAAAAAAAAACTAACAGAGAAAGACAGAGAAATCTTACAAGAAAGAAGTGAACTTTGCAGAGGAGATACAAGAGAAGGGTGCTTATATGGACTGCTGCTGAGGCCTAGGGGTGCTGCAAAATGTACCTGTACAACATACAATCAGAAGTTAGGGATGGTGTTGTAACAATGGCAACGAACAGAAATGAAACTATAGAAAAAAAGATTAAAGGAAAACAAGAATTGAAAGAATAGGCCGAATAAAGATCGCAGATTGAAGAATGAAGATTGAAAGGTTGGGTGTGGCGTGTGGGAGCTTGGGAGGGGGCTGATGGTTTGCTGGATGTGGAGAATGGAGATGAAGATTGAAGAATAATTGAACTTTATAAATCTTACATAAAAACATAACAATTTGAAAATCATTCAAATTTGCATCGATCATATAGATTAACAACATAAATAGACAATAGACATTAATATGCTAATTAAAGGGGGTGCATTTCAAATACCAGATAAAAGAAGCAGCAAGTAAACCTTTTAAACAAATAAAAAAGGAACATTTAACAACAAATTCTTTAAACAAAACAGGTTCAATTTCAAGAAAACATTTCCTCATGAACATAAGTGTTCTACAATGGTACTTGTTTTTTCTGCAAAATCTACAACCTGCACAACTTTCCAACAAATAACCTTAAATCTCTAGAGATTGCATTTTCCATTAATATCATGCATTATATCATGTAATAACCTCAATCCAAATCAGCTCAGGTTATAGATTCCCCATTCTTATACCAGTGTCTCTGTCATAAGAAGGTTGTTCATCATTAGCCTTCGAATAGCTAAGTAGCTAACATAGTAAAGCTCAGATACTATGCCTGTCAGGACAACAAATGCAGCTCCAGCTCCAAAACTTCCCTTTCTCACTTTCTGGCAAGAGTGAGGAGGATCTGATAAGTACTTGGTGTGGTAACCATTACGAACAGATTTGGATTGAGGAGGAAGAAGCTATCGAGTAAAGTGATGGAGAAATGAAAAACCCATTAAAGAATCATAAAGGATTCAAGGACCGCAAAAAAAAGAGAGTAAAGAATAAACCAATCAAGTCAGCAACTAACATAATGCATTCTCAAACAAACCCAGTAAAACAGCATGATCAAATGTTATTTAAGCAAAGTTCAGATCTTGATCACAAAATCACAGCTTTTAGCCAAACCCCACAATAGATCCAAGCCAACAGCGGAAACCCAGATGAAAAAAAGAGCAAAAACAATAAATGAAAAACCCATTAAAGAAAATGAGAGATGAGCAGTGGAAGAAAGTACCTAGCTTGAAAGATCAGGAAAGCTGAAAGAAGATTTGAACTTTAGCAACAAAAACACTGTAGACAGAGAGCTCCTTGTAATGAAATACTGGGGAAGCTTGGCAGCCTCAGAATCTGAGCATGGATTTCACAGAACATTAATATAATGCAAATGCAAATTTGCTTCTAATAATTCCCGAGAAAATAACCAGTAGCAGTGGGTGCATATATTCTTACTGTTGGAACTTCTTCAGGCTTCTTATCCAACAAAACAGCACGCCATGAAGTTTTATAAAGTGATGGAGAATTCAATTTTTATCAAGCCGAGAGTGTGAGAGAATGAGATTTGAGAGTTGTGGCTTGTGAGGGCTTTGGGGAGGAGGGGGGGCGGCTGCTGGATGCAGAAGGATGGGGAATGCTAGGGTTTAAAAAAGAGGGCTTTTATAGTATTTTTTTTAAACTAAACCGGTTCGGTTCGGTTCGGTTTTTTCGGTTTCAAGTTTATCAAACCGAAACCGAACCGAACCAGTCGGTTTTTTTTAAATTCTAATCGGTTTAATCGGTTTTTTTTACAGTTCGGTTTTTTCAGTTATTTTTTTTCCTGTTTTCTCAGTTTAATCGGTTTTTCAGTTTTTTTCTCACCTCTAATATCTAATTTGTTATACCAAACAATTGAACATTAAGCTAAAGCTCCAATGCACTCTCATCCGCTTATGATAATTATGTTTGCAAATTCATGAGACATGCACAACATGTGATAAATATTGAATAATTGATGATATTATATATGAGTTAATTTAAATTTTTGGTGTGGCAAATGGAAGGGTTTACGTAAGATTCACATCAATCAATGACCATGCAGAGAAGTAGATATTTACAACAAATAAAACATAGAAACAATCTCTTTAAATTACAATTGTGAATCTTGATTATTTAATTCAACAATATTAAACACGCATGCAAACTGAACTGAACAAAGAACTTTGCTGGTTTTCAAATTGAATTAAGGAAGGAAGAGTCTTTGATATAATCCAAGTAACGAAAAAACAATCAGACAGTTCGAAACCATACTAAAGCAGACAACCTGAGCTGTTCCGTGAAGCAATAATCGAACAAAAAGTTTACTCATTTCACAGTAATTCTTCTCTTTTCACATACTAAAGTTTTGTCTTTGTTTACCTGCAATTCAGATCAAAGAAATCTAAACAAAAAGAGAAATCATTTTGTTTACTCATTTCATTTGTTTTAAAATGCAAGCCTATATAATCATTTCATCTGATGAAGCTCAAACGATTAAACCCTAGTTGTTAAATTAGGAAGCTCAATAATCATCTATGATGTCAAAATGATGAGTTGTGGATCGAATTTTCCATGAGAATAGTATACTATAGCATTAGACTTGTCACGTCCATTAATTAATCTTTGGGTCAAGCTCTGTCCATTCAAAATACATCTCAGCAGCAGAAAGTTCCGAATACTCAATAAACAAAAAGAAAACAATGCAGAATTCAACAGCACAGAATAAACCAACCTTAGGTGCAGATTCGCTGGTGTTGTTGCTGACTTGCTGCCGCCGGCAGATCTGCTGCTACCGGAGATTGGAAAAGACTGAACACTGAAGAGAGCGAGAGGGGTAGAGAAAGAGAAGGGAAGATTGCCTGCAGAGTTAACTGAGAAACCCTATTTTTTGCTCCAAATATATAGGAGGGCACAAATGTAATTGTTTTAGAGGGTGCTTGACAGTGTGGTAATGATTGCTTTTCAAATAACTTTTTGTGCCGAAATGCATGTTAATGATTTTTTTTATTTTTAAAAAATCATTTTTGATATCAGCACATCAAAACGATTCAAAACGTACAAACCATATTAAATTTTAGTAAAAAAAATTTTAATTTTTTGAAAATATGGTTTGCACCGCATTTCCAAACATCTTCTTAATCGAGACTCGGGTTGTGTAGACCAATATTCATACCCTATCCAAACCTAATTTTTTCATTTCAAGTATTACTTAATTTTGAATAGATGAAAAAACTCATATTTATTCAAGTAAATTCAAATTAATATCTATTGAGTTTGGATAAAATTATCATCCTTAGTCGGAATGTTAGGGACGAGAACTACAATTTAAAAAGCAGATTTTTTTAATTTATAATACTTCTATTTTTTTTTCTTTTTATCAGAACTGGTTTGGCTATTTGCGTTTCAGCCTTACAAAACGAAACTAAACTAAATTTTTTTAAGAAATTATTAATTAGTTTTTTTATCACATTTTTTTTTTCATTTAATCATTTTTTTGGTTTTTTGGTATAATTATTTTTCAATTTTTTTTATTTTAATCAGTTTTTTAATATTTTCCTCACCACATGAAAAATACATCTCATGCACTTAGTTTAAAATAAAACGTTTTAGGGATAATAATATTTTTCTTCTAGCGTAATTAGTTTCTTATCATAAAATCTCTGGAGATTCGTTATGATTTATAGTGACTATAATATTTATAATATCAGTTCGGGGTCATGTTTATACTTCCAGACAGGTTTCAGGTCGGGTAGAGCAATATTCATACCCTATCCAAACCTGACTTTTTCATTCAGGTAAATTCGGGTCGATATACATTGAGTTAGGGTGAAATTGCCATCCTAGTTGGAATGTTAGGGACGGTACCAAGGGTTTAGAAAGCAGATTTTTTTCTCCTTCCCATATATGTTCATGCTTTTCATTTGCAGAATCTCTCACTCACTCTCTCTCTCTAATATCACTAAAGCTAGTAGGAGATAAAAAATGCATACTTTGAATCTTACACAATCTTCTCCTGTCACTTTCTCTAAATCCACCAACCATAGATACTCCATTAATGCTTCTTCACTTTTAAATCCAAATCTTATCAGTAGGACTCATAATCAGACTGCCCTATTTAATAAACCCTCTACTCAGATTGGTGCGTTAACCACCAAAGTATCAAACTTTGGCCAAATTCATGGTTACCCATTTGGCCGCTCTTCAAGATCCACTTCACAGATCCATGATTCAGGCTTCAGAAGGGACCATTTTGACAGAATCCATGAAAACCAATCTGGGTTTTGCTCAAAGTCTGGGTCTTTTATCACCAAAGCAGCGGCATCTGAATCTGAATCCAGCCCAGAAGGAGATGCTAGTGCAGTTTCAAAGCCAAAGTCTAAAACTCTCCAACTTGCACTTGTCTTTGGTCTCTGGTACTTCCAAAACGTTGTCTTTAATATTTACAACAAGAAGGCATTGAATGTGTTTCCATTTCCATGGTTTCTTGCTTCTTTCCAGCTTTTTGTTGGGTCCATTTGGATGTTGATTTTATGGTCATTGAAGCTTCAACCATGTCCTAAGATCTCAAAGCCATTCATTATTGCTCTTCTTGGACCTGCGTTGTTTCACACAATAGGCCACATATCAGCCTGTGTTTCATTCTCTAAGGTTGCTGTTTCTTTCACTCATGTTATCAAATCATCGGAGCCTGTTTTCTCTGTTGTTTTTTCTTCATTTCTTGGTGATACTTACCCTTTGAAAGTCTGGCTTTCTATTCTCCCTATTGTCCTTGGTTGTTCCCTTGCTGCTGTCACTGAAGTGTCCTTTAATTTCCAAGGCTTGTGGGGTGCTTTGATTAGTAATGTTGGGTTTGTGTTAAGGAACATTTACTCAAAAAGGAGTTTGCAGAACTTCAAGGAAGTTGATGGACTTAACTTGTATGGTTGGATTAGCATAATCTCATTGTTTTATCTCTTTCCTGTTGCGGTTGTGATTGAAGGGTCTCAATGGATTCAAGGGTATCATAAGGCAATTGAGGCTGTTGGAAAATCATCAACATTTTATATATGGGTGTTGCTGTCTGGTGTTTTTTACCATCTTTATAACCAATCATCCTACCAGGCACTTGACGAGATTAGCCCCTTAACCTTTTCGGTAGGTAACACCATGAAGAGAGTTGTGGTGATTATTTCTACTGTCTTGGTGTTCGGGAATCCAGTTAGGCCTCTGAATGCACTTGGATCAGCCATTGCAATATTTGGGACTTTCTTGTACTCTCAGGTAACTGCCAAGAGAGCCAAGAAACCTGAAGTCGAAAAGCAGAACTAGTTGGATTTAGTAGACTTTGATACTCTTGGATTTAATAAATTTGTTTTGTCTCCTTTTCCACAGTTTAATGATATTTCCTTGCCGTCGTAGTTTCAAGATACCCTTCTGTTCTCTGTTTTCTTTGCCATCTATGGTTTTGTGTGCCATACATGACATTTAAGACTTAAATGGGAGTTTTATCTTTCATTAGTTTAGTTTCTTACTATCTTTAGTTCAGTAAAACATTGTTGGTTAGAGCAAGGCTTTCCCATTCTACCATTATTTGGTGCCAAAGTACTGTAATTTAGCTTCTAATGGCTTCGGTTCTGGTTTAAATAAATGTCCTAAGAGTGAGATCTATCCATTCATGAACTGAAGAACTTTGAACATGCTGACCTTTTCAGTCACACATTGCTTATACTATGTACCTGATTAATTCCTTAAAAATGGCCAAGTCAATTGGTTGATGGCTCTTTATTTTTAGATTTCCTATGACATGCCCATCCAAGGTTAGCCTACTTTACATTACTATAACTTGGCTACATATCAGTAATGCAGTTTGAGTATGAAATATGAATTGTACGCAAGACCTGTTGGGTTGGTTGACTAATGGGTGTTTGGAAATGTGGTGTTTTTTCCTTGAAAATATATTAAAAAATTATTTTTGGACAGAAGACATAATTTCAACGTAAAGATCCTTGTCCTGACCCGTTGAGCTCAATAGAATACGCTGGAGAGTTGAGATCTGTGTCTATACCTGAGAGCATTTGCCAAATAGGTTTTTTTGTTCAAGAATGATATGATTAGGTGATCAATAATTCTCCAGGTCCACTTGTGATTAATTGCCTCACTGATGAAAGCTTTTTACAGTGAAGTCCAACAATAATAGAGTAATTCAGGTGCCTCCCACCCAGTTATTAGAAAGTTTTGGTTGGTGGTTCTGAAACAGAGGAAAAAACTTGGGAAAAACAGAATAATGTTTCAGAATCAATATATCCACCCTAATCCATTCTCTCTCCTTCTATAAGCGTTATATGTTTCATGTAATAGTGTATTAGCTTTATCCACCACAACTTACCCTGCTTGTGCCCCTGTTTGACCTGAAGAGAGAGGCAACACTTTTGAAAATTTGTAACCTACCCCTGCTATGCACAAGTGAACTGAGCTTGACTTTCTGCTGCAAATTTTGTCCCAGTTGTCGTCTTAAAAATTTAATTTCGAAATGTCTGCTCTTTCCCTGATCAATGACAAGCTATGCTACAGGGTGGATTGCAAAACGTGGAACAGAAAATTAATAGAATGTTTGTATCCACTTTTGTGACATGAGAAGTGGGAATGCTGAGAAATTGAAGAAAATCAGCGTTTACACTGGGTTAGAGGATATATGGTAAGCAATACTTTGGAGATGAGTAAGGCTGGGAGTTACCATCTGGCCTAGCACTCTGCGCGCGCCTAGTATAAATTTGTAGCTTGATTCTTGATTTTGTAGTTTTTCTTCAAGTCTTAGGTTGCATTGAAGATTTTCTAGTCATGCTGAATATTGAACCAGTTGAGGCTTAGGTACCAATTGTTTGTGAATTTGAAAGCTATTGGGGTGGAAATGGTATATTAGTTCCTGCTTATTTAAATATTATTTTTGAACTGAGGACATGAACAAAATTCTTGCTTGTAAAATTGTAGAAGATGGAAGATAATAAGGTTCCTCCTGCTAGTCTCATGAGGGCATGTATCATGAATTTGTTAAGGAGATAATTAAGGTAAATATTCTTTATTATTTTCTAATCAATAAAAGAAAGAAATCAAGAAATTAAATAACTAGGTAATCAGAAAATTATTTCAATCATTTAATTAAAGGACATCATCAAGCATTTTTTATATTTTATTTTATTTTATTTTCTTATATGTCTAATTCATGTAAAACATATATCAAATTATCAAATAATAACATCATCTTCTATTCTAAATTTTCTTCTTGGTATCAAGGTAGGTCAGTCATATCCTACTCTAAATATAAACTTCTGTTTTTTCTACTGACGACTTTATGTTGTCCGTTTAAAAACATTTCGTTTTCAATTATTTTCGTTGTTTACCAAATGTTTTATTTACTATCATATTTTAATGATATATCAACTCATGATAAGGAGAAATCTCAAGATCATGTGGATAATCAGATGACATCCTAAAAAAAAAAAACAAAAAGGTGTAAGATGACAAATCCCAATAAGAGAATTGAGTTCTTACATACAAAAGAAAAACAAGAGTGACTCAGTATAAGTTTTTGCACAAGAAATAAAATGGTACAAAAAAAGACGAACACATAATAAAAAAAAAAAAAAAAAAAAAAAAAAAAAACTTCTTCTCAAAGAAGAGGAATGAAAGTAATGATAAAATTAAAAAAAAAAGTTCAAAAGATACAAATCCAAAATGAAAAGAATTTTGGTTTTTTTTATTTATTTTTTTGTTGTACATGTTGGATGGCTACACTGACGAGAGTACACAGCGTGACATTAATAAAACATTGGGGGGGAAGGTTATTCTAAGCTACAAAAAGCAAGTATCACTTATTTTATCAGCAGCCTTTTTCCTATTTTGTTACTTGACAGCAACTCATTAGCACATAAGCTGGACTAGGGGCTGGATTTATATCTGCTGGAAAGCTAACATTATTCATTATTTAACACAACATGTCTTCATAAGAAAAAATAACCTACTAAACTCTGTTCCATCTTTCTTTCAATTTCTGACGAAGACAAGATTCCAATATTACAGAGAGAGAAGTGCTTGAAAACATTGTTTCTACTCGTTTAAATCACTGAAGTAAGAGCTACAACTGTTTGTGATGATTCCATCGGTAAATTTTCTTTTTAAGAGATACATTACGTGATTCATCCACTTTTCCTATGGTGGATCAGATGCAGTGTCAATCTGTAACGGTAAATGAAAACCTTTGATGATGTATATACACTGACTAATCCTAAACCTACATCTAACTCAGCAGGTCACTAGTCATGAATGTTTTCTCTCCCACTTACCTTCCCGTCTTCCATCTCGTTCTCTTCCCTCTCTCCGCTCCATCACCTGCCTGGACTTACTCCCTCTAGATCCATGCCTTTGTGCGGACCCAAATCCAACAGATTGCCCATCAAATGCTGTTATCGAATCTGGATCCCCAACACTGCCAGTGTCGCCAGAGTCCTTGCTTCCTTCAAAATTTTCTTCGTAACTACTGCCACAATCATCTTGACGGTCACGAGATTGAAGAATGGTTGGTGGCTGGCCTGAAAATGGTCGAGAGCCAGACAACACAATAGCTGGCGTAGCCATTGATGAACTAGTGGCAGTATCAGGCTGCAAGCTGCCAGCATTTGTTCTTGCACTCCCTTCATTACTTGATCTTCCATTTTCCCTTTCTCGGTACCTATCCCGAGGCCGACTGCAGACAGAATTTTTTCAAAAAAAAAAGAAAACACAGCAGTCAAAATTATTGGCGCTAAGGTTGCACCACCATATCATCTAGTCCTATAAATCTTCCATTTTCTCATTAAGGAAAAGTTTATCAAAGCAAACATTTTGCAATATATGGTAGATTGAATGATAATGATTTGTTAGAACTATATACAGTTGTTCATTCATAACGCATTTGGAATAACAGAATCACAAAGAGCTCTTCTTGATTGCTACAGGAAAAAAAATTATAATCTAATATCATTGATCTTGAGGGGGGCAGTTCCTTCCGCACTCGTCAATGAAGCCTAAAAAATTGAGATTTGATGAGCAAGTGTTGAAGAAACTTGCCCTCCTACCAAAACCATTTAGTCAATAAAAAAGAACAGCTCTCATTAAACTCGAGGTCAAACGTGCTTGTAAAAGACTTTCTCAACACCCACCCAATGTATTACCTTGTTAGTCAAGGAATAGGCGCTTCTTAGATACAATGGTAATTTTATAATAAAAAGGGATTGGTGTGGGCAAAATACACTTCGGTACTCTGTGGTTTGGCACATGAAATACACAGGATTATGGTTTTACAAATGACACTTTACTAGACATGTTCTACTTCCTTGGAGAACAGCCTTATGCCATTGACTGAAAGTTAACCACATACACCTGATATCACTTTCAGTTTTCTTATAGGAGATTAAATCCTACATTTAATAGAGTGGAGATCCCCGCTTTTCCCGGTTTGGAATTTGTAATATTCAGTCCAGCTAGTCTAGAATAGCTGGAAAAAAGAGAGGAGAAATTAAGAGTGGGGAAGCAAATGCAGAAGTGAAAGTGTGACTAAAGATCCTGGTAGTCCTGATCAGAGCTGACATGTTGACCAATCAGAAAGCTTTCCAAATCGATGGTGACAATGAGCAGTACCAGAAACCAAATGCCTCATCCAAGAAATAGGCCATGGGAGTTTGGCTGAGGGAGGTTGTGATTCCAGCTTCAGATTTGTCAAAGCAACCAAACCCCTTTGGGCACAGACAGATGATAAGCTTCATATTTGTAGATTGCCACATGGTTGCTCTAATGAATATTAAGTAGACTAGGGTTTTAATACAGAAGGAAATTAACAAGCTGGAGTTGTGCATGGAAAAAGCAGGGAAGTTATGGTATGACTTTGCAAGGCACCTAGCTGAAGGAGTTCAGGATAAATTTCATTCACAGAACCTGTCTGTTCAGATTTGCACCAAACCATTGTACATTTTGCCAGTGCAGTTACTCTTAAAGGTACTACCCATTGGTCATCTTGCAAAAAAGGGTTCCGGAAATAATTTACAAGCAAGTACTGAAGACCGATTTCCATCAGTTCTAGTGATGCCTCTTGATTCTTACAGAAACTGTATGGCAATAGAGGACCAGGAAGCTCTACAAGAACTATGATTTTGATCCATGTTCTTTTCTTCCTCAATCTTCCTTTTTCCTCCAATCCATTGCTCCATTAGAATCAAGGACGTGGAAATGTGTGTATTGTTTCCCTTAAATATCACTAAGCTTTAACAAATGGTGTATGAAATATACCTGCCATGGGTGGATGAAGGAAAGTCACGCCTTGATGATCGTAGTCCAGATTCAGCCTGCTCCAGTTCACGCTGAAGTTCTCTCTACATGCAAACATGTACTTAAGTTATTTGCTTGTACTTATGATATGACTAATACATGTCATTCCTAAAGCATTAAAGACATGAAAATCTTAAAAACTGTTGCAAGCAAAGTTGAAACAATGACTCATTAGCATACAATCAATCTTGTAAAGGGCAAATCAAACCATTATAAAAATGGGGCGGATTGGCAAACAATCACACATGCATGGCCAGGGAAGACCTTGGCAAACCATCCCCCTACCCCTCCCCATGCACACACGGACAGGGAAGACATTAAAGATCACAATACTCACCAAACCTTTGAACTATGGCATGACAGAAAACAAGGAAAAAGAAAAAGGAAACAAGACTTCAGAGCAAAAAACATTTTGTCCAAAAGAGTTCACAATATTGGGTCTAACTAATTCTTGACGTGTGTTTAATTAAATCTCCATATAGGGAAAGAATTGGGACTTGGGAAGGGTCTTGCCTGTGTTTGCCTCTCCTTCTCCATGTCAAGATTGTGTCGGAGCTCCCTAGTTTTTGCGCACTCAAGTTCCAGCAACCGCTGTCTCTCAATCTCTTTTTCTGCTTCAGCAGCCTTTTCCCTGAAAACACATTGAGTGCTAGCTGTTAGTGACAATTCTCTCTCAATGTCCTCTCCATTGAATTGATCCAATTTATGAACATATGTAAACCTATCAAGTTCACGCAGAAGTTCCTCTTCTCGTATAGCAGCCTCTTCTAGATATTTCTGACGAGCACGTCTCACAAGAAGCTTCTTTTGCCTGCGGGCTACTATGTCTTCTTGGAGCTTGGACTTTTCTCTGATTAAACAGATGACAACAGATCAGCACATAACATTATGGGAATTTGTCACTTGTTCAGCAACAGGGTCTTGGTGCTTGTCGAGGAAAACAAAAAATGTAAAATCAAGCTACTCTGCATGCTAATATTCGAAAATACACAAGATGTTGCACTTTGTGAACAAAACAATAGAAAGTGGAAACCATTTCAAGACACAAGGATATTTTATATGGTTTAGAAAAGTAGAGCACAAAGTCCCTTTTTGTGGCATTCACCAGACAATGTTCTTGCAGGTTTATAACTAACTCTGGCTGAAACTGAAACACCATAAACAGAAATCATGATGTAAATGACTGTTAACAACATGTTGTCAAAATACTTCTACTTTGTCTTATAAACTTCCTGAATGAACAATGTTAAAAAGGCTATACAGTATTAAACTGAATCCATGTAACCATGAAACATCTAAGCAATAAATAGAATGAGCATCACAAACATGATATGAATTTAATTGTCCAGTCAATGAATGCCAATTATGTAGTTTGCGGGTATTCCACATTACAGTTTTTTTCCTATTTTCAATGAATTTCTTATCCCAAACTATAGCGGAAAATAAAACATAGTACATACAGTGAGCGAATGCGATCCTTGATTTCCTGAAGGCGGTTATCCTCTTTCACAGAAGCTGGACAATTAAAGGTTGGAAGACTATTAAATAACAGCAGTAAGAAAGAAATCATTCCAGAAGTAGATTTTCATTTTCAGCAGCTAATAAGAAACATATGACTATAAGGGATGATAATCATCACCAGTTATCCAAGGAATATCCCTCTCCTCTTTGGAATCTTTTGATGATTCTTGTACTGCATGTTCTTTTTGAAGAATTTCTAATTCTATTTCAGCCTCTTCTAGTTCCTACAAAATATTCAGATTAAATAAGTCCATCTTGTCAGTTGGGATGTAAAAACACAACATACATGCAATGGTTGAACATATTTACCATTGCCTCTTGGTCAATTTTCTTTGAGAACATATCAAAACACGATTGAACTGAAGTTAAGTTGGCAAGGACCTGTATAAATTGACTTATAAAAAATTAGCAAGTAAAAAATAGCAAGGAACAATTAACTCAGGCTATTAGGCAAGCAAAAATATTGAGTGATGATTAACATGGTTATTTATTATAAAAAGTTCTGGATTAATCAAGTAATTGTAATCAAGACAGGGCCTTAAAAGTGCTGCTTCAACCTAATTGAAGATAGAGTTTCAATATCCTTCACCAGTGCAAGGAGCTGAACTAAGCTATCATAATTAACCATTTATCTTACCTGAAGAATTGATTCCCGGGTGCTCCCAAAATCTGGGTCTACTTGTTTTGAGGGATTTCTAGAGAGCACTTCTTTCAGAACCTTGCACAAGAAAAACAGCTCAATAAATTATTAAACTGCTAAAAAACACTAAATGCTAAATTCAACTCTTCAAGAGAGAAGAAAATTTGCAAGACTAGTCAATATGCTAGAACTCTTTAGATATATTCTGCCTTTATCCATAAGAGCTTTCAATATGTTTATAAGAGCAGTCAGGAAATTTGCCAAGGCTTAGCCGAATTCCAGAACACACCTCTTTTGCTTCATCCCCTTCATTTCTCAATCTACACAAGACTTCACAAGCATTTTTCTCCAGACCACCAAGCTTGCCTTCTGCAAAATAAGGGAAACCAGAGAGAAGAAGAAAAGAAGTTACATTAATGAACAGGTATCACATTGGTCACATTTCTATTATACTGCACAAAATAACAAAGGGACATACCACTTCTTGACAATCCTATGGTCTCTATATTCCTCCATATATCTTGAGATATCAAGGAAATGTCTTCAGCAGGAGAGTACAGGCAGGCACCAGCAAAAAGTGCCAATGAAAGCCGTAATAATGGACCTTCACATGTTGGATATGTAACCTTTCCCAGAACATGGAGAACACTATCAGCTGCAGTAAGAAAGGATTGTAACTGCTGCCTGCCTGCATATGGCATATAAGCTACAAGAAGTGCCAAAGCGCGAGTCTTCAAAGGCAATAAAGAATCAGATGATGCCAACAAAACCACCTGATCCCAAGTACTTGACACCACAAGAGACAGAAATGAATCGGGAACTGAAAGAACTAAGTCTGGTGATAGTAACTTATAACTAATGGTATTAGACTGTAAAACTGGTTCTCCATGCATGTCTTGGCCAACCAATCTACCCAAGTGCTGAAGAACAACAAACCGTTGCTCAGGCTCAGGATGACCCAGCAGTGTAACAAACAGATCAGCAAGATGCCCATCACTCTCATGGAGATTATGGAAACCTCTTGCAAACAGCATCGACAACCATTTATCAGATCGCAAGCGCCAAGATATTTTTGGTGCACAGCAAGAAAAACTTTTTATTACCAAACAGATGGTATTGATAACATTATCCAGCGGAAAACAACAAGGTACTCCAAGTAGACAATCAAGCATGAGAGAAGCAACTTCCCAGCAATGGCTTTCCTGGAGCTTCATAATGACTTCAGCAAGTGCCTCTAGACCAGTCCTCCAATGAACTGGAAACCAGTCAACTGGCTTGAACGCACAAGAATTTTCACTGTCATTCTCCTGAGTGTTTTGAACTTGCAGCACAATTGAAGATAAGCATCTTGAGTACATAAAACACTGAGCTGATGTAATAGTCAGCTTCCTTGCCAACCGATGATGTAGATTCCAGCAGAGCTCAATAGTTGGATTAAGCTTGGCAATGAGATTCTCTAAGACATTAGAAAAGTCTTCTATTTCCTCAACAGATAAATTACAATCCTTCTGCTTTGAGGCTATATCATCAAAGATATTACTTTCCAGCTCCTCAGAAATCTTGGGTGGACAAGAGCTATGGAAGACATCACTGAGAAACCACGAACTAAGTTCTGTTCTACTATCACTAAGTGTTCCTGTGCTAGTATCAGAAACATGGGGCATCTGCAATTTGCAAACACCAAAGACTCTTAATGTCTTGACTAACAAAATCTTGCAGCTTTCCAAAACAGTCTGAAATGCACATAGGTAGTCATGGAAAGATGAGGTTGGCTCAAAAGAAGTAAAATCCGCCCACAAAATTAAGGACTGTAATATTTCTCTTCTACGCTGAAAAGACAAATCACCAAAGACAGAAGCCAGAATGAAAATTGTCAATGCTCTGCTGTAGTCCTTTCCTGCAGTCAGATCTTGACTCTCATTTTTCTGTCTAATATCAAGAAAAAGCTCCTCGAAGCACAGTGACTCAAAATTAAGACATGAATCATCAACTAATTTTTTTTCCTCAGCAGATACCTTGCATAATGAATATGAAATGATAGGCTTCAACAGATGCATTATTGAGTCAAGAAATGACACACAGCAATAAGAGGCTCTACAAAGGGATACCAGCACTTGCACCACCCGAGGTATCTCTGGCACCATTGCTTCCATGTGCTCGATTATGATGGCTTCTAAAATGTAAAGTATGATTGTCTTGGCATTCTTTCCAACATAACCTTTCAAATGAACATAACTATTTTGAGAAGTAATTTGGTTCTTTTGAAAAAATGGCCAGGAACACAAATCAGAAAACCAGCACAATATATCAGGCACAACGCTGGATGAAAGAGATCTCAACTGCAATCCAACAGCCTCCAAAATGTTCTCCCCAAAAGATTCAAAATGCTTTCTTAAATTTGGAAAGAATTTACTGAGATCAGGATAGATGACATGAAAAGACTGGTCTCCATGCTGATCAGCAGCTTTAGACCTTTGGTGAATCAGCATATCTTGTTTAATTCCTGATTGTTCAATCTTATCATCTTCGTATTTTTGGTCAATGACATTATCTATTACTGCAAGCTCATCTGCAAATATAGATAGTAAATGTGTAAGTTGTGACAGATCTGAAGCAAGGAAGAGCCGCTCCTCTATATATTGTTTTGCATTTCGAGATATAGCCATCCAACCAAGAAACCTAACAAGAGGAGAAGCACTGCAAGAAAATGTAGATATTCTGTGCATCCAGGCTGATGGCGAAATTAAGTTTCCACACCGAAACCCACTATTGATATTGACCGCAAAATCTGAACCTTCACCGCCACTTGAAGCAATTACCAACCTTTGAAGCAGCATCCACCGCCTTTGTACCCCATGTATCTTTTCTGGATCCAGCCGCAGATTGCCTTCTTTTAACTGATAATAGAGCGAGGTTAGCATCCCATTAAGATGCTCAGCAGATTCTAATATGAAATCAATCACTTCTTCAGGAGCACAGTGGAGCTGTGTGGCTGAGTGCAACAGAAAGACAAGACAGTGCATAAGAATTTCATGCATGGAGTGTTGCTCTTTCTTCAGTCGCTGAATAAGAAAACTACACAGTAAAGCTTGATTTTGTCGAACCAAGGTAATTGCATCTGTAGATTGTACATCAAGGGGAGACAACTTTATGACTTGTTGGACAATTCCTTCAGGGTAGTAATCTGATGTCCTCTGAAACTTCCTGTCTAATTCAGCAGCCTCAAGCAGTAGTTGAAGGACAATCTTGTCCCTTTTTTTCTCGAGAAGAGCTATTGTTTCCAAGTCACAACTATTCTTTTTACAAGCATTCCGCAGCTCTGAGATTTCATAATTTTTTCCTTTTTTATTGTCACCAATGTTAACGGGAATCACCTTTGGACTGGATCTGAAAGACATCATAAAAAAGGGATTGACATAACATTCTGCTGCCAGAAGCAAAGCATCAATAGCAGCATCATGACCTTCAACGGTAATCTCATTCTCTGAGTGTAGGTCCAAAGCCAAACGCTGATATTCAGAGGCCCTAAGCTCACAATCACGGTAGTTTATAAGTTGAAAATAGTCTGCTTGCAAGTTAAAGTATTCTGCAATGAAACCACAATCTAACACTAAGCCATTCTGCAACTGGTCACCAAATTTTTTTTCAATTACATGGTTCAGCTCTGAGTTGGCATCCTTGTGGTTGGAATCCAAGATATGTTTGTTGGGATTGCTTGAAACATTTGTCAGTACTATGGTCTGTAGCTCTTGAGGAGCAAAAAGAAGACTGACATCTTCGAATATATCCATCTTTACACCTGTATCAGAAACATCCACCTCATCTTGGTTATTTGATTTTGAAGAATCTCCCCCTTGGCGAACCAGGGAAGCATGAGAGGAGGCGGTTGATGCTTCATGCTCAAGGCTTTTAGAAACAGAAGACTTGCAAAGATCAATTTCAGGAGGCAATTGCATGTGAGGTTCCAATATTGAGAGAAGTACACTGCAAAAAACAGTGTGAATCCATTATTAATCAAATATAACAGAAGAGCATATCATCTGATGTCTTAATTCACAAGAAGAATATGAAACAAGTGATTCAATATTTTGAATGAAGACTAGTGAAATTTGAACCTGTTGGTAGTTGTTGATTTATTATTTGTCACAAGTTATATAAAATTAAAATATATGCATGAGCTTTCTATCAATTTTCTTTTGATGTTTTTCAAGAAAAACAAGAAAAGTTTGGTTTTACTTAAAAATAAGACTCTATCACCATCACGATGCAGGTATCTGATACCTAGGGGCAACTGATCCACGCCTCCATTCAGATTCCAAAGAAGGAAGAACAGCAGGCTTTTGCACTGCTGTACGGATGACATTCAGGGCAGTTACACAAGTCTGCTCCTGCTTTTCCAGAAAAGTGAAAGAAACGTCTCCAAAAGCTATTGTGCTCTTCAGTGCATAGATGGCAGGATCGAGAAAAGGCTCTAGCATCTCCAAAAGAAAGAGAATTTTGTGCTTCACTTCCTGAAAGTTACATGATAACGATAATAAGAACGCCTATCTTTTCTTTAGGGGTGAGAGTAATTAAGTTAAAATCCCTAGTTTTTCTTTCCCAATTCGAGTTCTCTCCCTTTACTCTATTTGAGAGGGGCAAAAAATACACACCACTATTAATGACAGGAAAAGTAGCAATAATCACTGCCGCGTTAGAATAATTAGGCAAAACGTGGGCAGCATTCAACAGTAAAATCTCCACAGCAATTATGGAGCACTAATCATTCATATTCAAGACAGCATTCAAATTTAACCATTGAGAGAGACTAATGTTCATGAGTTTCTTTGTCAAAATTCTGGGGCACTTAGATCCACAAAACTATATGACATACAAGTAACACAACCACTAAAACATGACTGCGTACCTTATACTTCCCTAGTATATCATCCATGTGCCCAGAAAGGGCCAGCACGATATATTTGAGGGCAGCACGGGCTCGAGCCAAAGAATGACGAGCACCCTGAAAAGCATAATGAAACAAACCTAAAACCTCCAATATACATGTGGAAGAAAAAGTAGTCAGCAGCAAATTATGAAATAAATAGAAGAATAACCATTTAGTGCATTAGCAATTTCCAGTACACATTCTTAAATGTTTATCACAAATTTAGTTCTGCATACATAACACATTGCACAAACATAAGTGGATACCATGAACATCTTAATATATAGTAGAAAATGCAACTATATTATAAAATATGATAAATATATAATGTTATCCAACAACAATCAACTTGATTAGGATGGCAAACCTCCCTAACATTATCTGTTATTCTGGTTAATAAAAAAGTTAAAACAATGCTTGTGACAGCAGATCCAGCAAAGATATCTTGATTTGGAAGAAACTGGTATTAAGTTGTAAGAGTCCATCATATTGATCTCCTGGACTCGGATATTTTACTTCCAAAGTAATAAAGCAGTGAAAGTTCATGCACATAAGTATGTTTTCTCTGCTCAACAAATTGCATAAACACAATAATGCAAAGAGTGATACACACACCTGAATTGTGCCCAGAAGGTCCTCTAGAAGCTCTACAGCTAGGTCAACCTGTATCATTATCAGTTCAAATCAGGATATCATGAACAAGATAAGTATGTGAAATAAGAAATCAAAAACCAAACTGTAGGCAAAAGATGCACCACCAACCTTTGCAATGACCTGAGCCATCCAAGGAGCTAGGACACTTGAACACAGATCAATTAGAATGCATGCAGCCTTAGCCTGCAGAAGAAGTAAACCTTATGGTGGTTGGTTCCTATGCGAGCGCATCGAATTTCAAGGAAAGAAAGGAATAAGTACTTCTTAGAAGCAATTTTGCCAATACAGAGGGACAACTGTATTATAGCACACACCAGTAAATTCTTATAGTCCCATTTAGTGCCTTGAACCATCAACACCAGACAAATTGTGTTTGGGATTGTCAGAGTTGGGAAAAGACAAGTTTGGAGCCAAAACATACACACTCAGTTTTTGACAGTTTCCAAAACCATGATTTTGGAATTTAGAAATTGATCAAAATGTGGTCTTGGAAAATTCACAATTTGGTGCTTTTTGAAAACCAAACTAAGATGCAGCACATTTGTTGCCTAGCATGTTACTAGAGAGGTAAAAAGACATTTCAGATTTGCATCTGAATGGCCAAATTATGTATAGATGTAACCACTTTATATTTCAATTCAGCCACTCAATCACCTGTCCATGTAAGCTTGATGAGAAACCCAAACCAAAAAATGCATCATATTTGTAACCTTACATGTTAATAGAAAGGTAAAAATACCCTTTAAGATTTGCATCTGAATGGCCAAATTATGTACAGGTGTAACCACTTCATAATTCCAATTTCGACATTCAGTCACACCACTGTTTATGTAAGCTTGATGAAACAAAGAACTTATAGGGTAACTTCTCTCTCAGTTAAATGAAAACAAAAGGCTGAGATTATAGAGAAAAGAGAGGTCACATGCTATGAGGATAGGAAAAGCAAATTGAGAATGACAAACATGTGATGGTGAAAATGACGATAAATATCCAGCACAGGCATGAAGAAGTGGGTGGTACAATGTCGAAGACGATGTAGCTACAATCTGCAATCATAACCACAATGGTAAGCACAATACAATCTTGAAATGGCTTTCGAGGAATATCACACAGCACAAAAAAGAATAAAGATTAAAAAGTTAATGATAGCAGCAACTGTAACCTGAGAAAGGGCTTGCTGTACAAAAGACTGTTTCCATGGAGAAAAGTTGTCATCAAAATTATCACCAAGGCTGCTCACAGATGGCCGAAGTGCTAATAAATTACAAAAGAATATGCCAAATTCAGCAAGGCAGTCTCAAGAAAGTTGGGTGAACAATGGTTTTAAATTCTTGAAGATGAAAATGTTGGAATACAACAGAATTGAAAACCAACTACAGCATAGCCAGCAATTAAATGACCTTCTCATGATAATGAGACATAATACATAAAAGATAGGTTTAGATTACACCAGGAGTAACTCATAGGTTAACATCATACCATAACTTTCTGTAAAAATCTAACTGCCCTCAAGCCACCATTAAATTTAATGTTCTGTCGAGCACTTTCGTATCATGGGTGTTGATTTTCAAATATGATGTTTTAAAGTATTCCATTTATCTTATAAAAATTTCATTTCTGAAAACAACAAAAAAATATATTAGAGGAGTTATGCAAGTCAAACTCCAATTGGCATCTAAAGATTTTCGAGATTAAGAATTTGATTTACATTGTTTAAAGATCAAAGATTACAGTTAGATAGACAAAATACTAATTACATAACAAGTTTTACACAGCAGTTTGACTCTTTCTCCAGTAAATAATAATCTTAGGCTATTGCTTGCCACTGGGGTAGAAAACTAATAATTAGAGTTTGACAAGATAATACCAAGGAAAACTCAACACATACAAAAATAAGAAAACATCCAAGCAGAATATTATTATTTTGGAAGTTATACGAGATAATATGGAAACTCGGATGCTAAAACAACAACTGCAAGTTAAGAAATTCCGGTACACATGGTCGTTATGTGATACTTGACCTGGAAGTAATGCCTGTACAAGTGGTAAAGCAGACCAAAATTCAGAAGTGGTCTCTGCCAATTTGCGGCAAAGCAAAGGCTGCAAAATACACAGAAATTGAAAGAAAATTCACTCATAAGAACGTAGCAAAAAGAATGACATCAAATAATGGTTAATTAAGGGTATTGTATCAATAAAATTGAAATCAACCTGTGACGCACAAGCATAGAGAACATGTAAAATCCCTTCTTCCACCGCCCCTATATCAAGGACACTAAGAATGCTAGAGTCCCAATGATCATCAGGTATCTGGAATTCTTCTCCAAACAAGCTTGAGTAATCAAGAAGTGGAACAGGATTAGATAATTCAGATTTTGATGTCTCATCCATGACAGATGTAACATCACTGGCAGTGGTTGATGTTTCTTGCACTGCAACAGGCTCTATAAGCTTATGCAGGATTCTAGACACCTAAAATAAAGGGAATCTATCAGTAAGTTAAAATGTAGTGCCTGTAAGTTGACAATAAAGCACTAACGTGTGAAGAGGCTAAGATAGATCCATTACCATTCTGCAAACAGTGCCCAGATCAGATTCTTTATATGTCTTTCTCAGCAGCACAAAAATCACATCAGGTCGGAATACCATGGAACTAGAAGTGGATGAGACAAATGAAGAAGCGCTCCGTGATCTTCTTGGCTGCAAGTGCAAAAGGTCAGACACACCATCTCCATTCAAAGAAAATTTAAAAGAGAAAAGAAAAAAAGGTCCATTTGAAAAGCAAGGTGCAAGGGAAATGCTTAATACAGGATTAATCAGCAAGATAGTTAGAAAAACAACACTGAACAAAGGTTCATCCAACAACAGTCAACCCTATATATATGAACATGTAGTTTCTCAATCCTTCAGGAAACTTGAAGTTGTCAAACTGCTGACTGACTATGCACATCAAGCCAAAGCAAAACATAACAGATGACAAAGAAACAAGAATATCAGATGCTACCTCAAAGTTAGAAGAAACAGTTAAGGAAGATGATGGTTGATTGCTCTTAAGAACATCAAGATCAGAGATATTGCCTGAACACCTCGCAGTTTCTCTGTAGTATCAACACAATAATAACCATTGAGTTAGATTACTCCCATGATATGTGAGTGTGTCCAAAAGGAAAATACATCTTGAAGATGCTACAAGTGCAAAAGAAACAAAAAAACCATCAGAACCAAACCCAAGGAAAAAAATAAAAGATAATTGTAAGCAAAATCATTATATACAAGAAAATTTGCCAAGAAGCAGATGAATGGTGATAAAAAATAGGAAAATAATTGGCTGTGCCAAACTTGGGACGTCTTAAAATTCACAAGGAAATCAGAATCCTTTTTTTGTGACTTCCAGGAGCATGTACTCGGCAAAAGGCTTCATAGCAAGACAGTACATAGAATCCAGGCATCACTACTTTACAAATCTCCAACCATAATGATCAGCTCAATTGGGGTATAATTCTTTGAGAATGAAGTTCCTAAGTATACAAGAGGTCGAAGAGGATGAGGACACTTCTAGGCTCATCCCCAACAGCACAAGCATCCATTCTTTCCACAATGCCAGGACAAATCCAGAAAAGTCAACATAATTACCCTTTACTCTCATCTGCCAGAAATGAAAATCCACGTACCATAACACAGAAATAAAACAGAGAAGACCAATACCAGCTCAAATGACTATTATTCACTCTAGTCAAGGCAGCAGTAAAGGAAAAAATAATAACAATTACAATAAGTATAATTTATTTTCAAATCCTTAAGTTTTAGTTTGGTGAAATTTAAGTTCATCTGCTTCTAAAACCACACAGGAGTCCCTAACATCTACCTATGCAATGAAATATCACAACCTCCATACTCCACCTTTCCTGCTAAAATACGTGCACTACAAAGAATATTATAATGGTTCTACAAGCACATCATTTAAATTTTTAACTGTGCCAAACTTTAGGAACTTAAAGACAAACTAAGATAAAATTAAATTGATTAATCCCTAAAAGGAAAAGAAGAAAAAAACCTTAAACCAAAGTGATTCTTTACACATTATTGTTCCGCACTTTAATTAGGAGAGTTTCTGTCGAAAGCACTTTAATTGCATGAAAAAGTTTACTGTCAAGTTCCTCATTTGGATTTTTACTTCTATTTCATTTATTTATTTATTTATTTTCATGAAATTCAACATTAAATTTAAGCAAGGCCTTTGGGATTATAAGGGCTAAATCTGCGTTTACAATTTAACTCTCACAGAAAGCTTAGCTATTTAAAGCCATGAAGTGGGACACTCTTAAAGCATGCAACAGTAGTTGGGTAAATCTTTGATCCTATAGAATCACTATCTAGAACTTGAAAAACATTGGATGAAGATCTCTAGTTGACCTTACCCCTGGTTGCCCCCAAAATTTAAACCAGATAGCACATGCATAGCAATAGGTTATATGGATAGCTAAACCCTAATGAAACCTTAAGAAAAAAAACTAGGACAAAAACATTCCACAGTTACCACTAAATATTATATGACTAAAATAGCTAGATTTTTAAGTTGACAAACAAAATATAATATGATATAATTTCTAATTATTGAAAAAACATTTTCTTTGAAATTCTTCCATTCATCCTCCAACAGGCAATGTGTTGAGAAGGTGGAAAAGGATTCAGTGACGAGGCAGAAATCATTGACATCATTTCTACATTTGCAATCACAAATTTCTCTTGAAACAATTAGAAACTTAATTATCCTGTTGTCAACCTCAGTTGTACTATACATCATTGTTTGTAATATAAACACCACCACGATTACAACCCCTATATTTGGATGAGAAAGACAAAATGCCAGAGAAGAATAGACATAAGGTAGAGAAAGTAGGAAACACAAAAGCTTTGGAAGTGACATCTCTTAAAAGGTTGTTGAAAGCTAATGCTTAGAACATGCATGGAAGATATTTAGCAAGTTAACCAACCTTTCATTCACAATGTGAAGTATTGGGTACAATGGACCAGCAAGCATTGCAAGAAAACGCAAGTTTTGCTCAGGAGCATCTAAGAAGCTGGTTAAGTCGGTCTGCAAAGCAAGGAAAACAGTATGCTAATCTATAATAGCAGATAAACAAAATTAGAAGTAACAATAAAAATCAAAATCAAGTTCCTCTGAAAAATAAGCAAATACAATACCTCAAGTTGGGGAAGGAAGACAAGCAACCGGTTTGTTATGTCTTGAAGCAACTACAAACAACAGCAGTCAGAAGGCAAGGAAAAATGATAATCTGATTAAAGAAATACATCTAAATTGGAGATTGTATAAATAACGTGATCCACCTGAAGATGCATATCATGAGCATCTTGCTTGTGTGATATAATGTTTGGCAACAAGTGATTAACAACTGGTAGAAACTCCGGTTCAAGACCAGCCACCGAAACCCCAATCAGCTGCAAGGCAGCAACAGCAATAACAACTTTAGCACGAATAAACAGAGATCAAACAGTAATTGCAGAGCTAGTAATGAACTGCACTCGATAGTTACATTAAGCAATTCAGAAAAGGGTGAGTAATGAAATTAACTGAAAGTGAGTCAAGACCATTAATATCAACCAATACAAAATCTCGAATATCTGAAAATTACAAAAGTTTTAAGGAAAAATACTTAAATCCCTTATTGTTAAGTTTGTTATCAGTAAAACAATATTTATTTCCCATGCCTTATAGAAGAAATCAGTGGCTGGCACGGGACTAGATAGTTCAAAAAGGCACTACTTACTAGATAACAAAAATGAGCTGAATCAAAAGAGAAAATGAAGCTATTATATGATATTATGATACCACGGTGATCCAAAGCAGAAAGGGCAGATTAATCCTCATATACCTGAATGAAAAAAATAGCTATGGGATTTCCCCGTAAGCAAGATATCCGGACATAACGACATGGAGTATAGTTCATGGGGTAAATCATATCACGACGAGGCGCTTCACATCTTGGCCGAACTTTAACAAATGCCTCCGGCTAGTTATACAGGGAAAAAAAAAATCATTACCACGCTCTACAAGACATTCAATACACAAAAAGCACAGCAACAAAAAAAAAGCTACCTAAAAAGCTTCCGGATCGAATTTTAAGAAAGCGAGAAAGAATACTCCTAGCCTCTAGTTTCCAGCAAACATTCTAACAATAAAAAACACAAAAAAAATAGATGAAATGCAAGCAAAACCTAAATGGCTGGCCTACCTTATAACGTAAACCAACTGCAATTTCCCATTCAAGCACCGACTTGTTATATATTCGAATATGCGATAACAAACAAGGTTCCTGAAAATCAAAATCAAGCTAAAAATTGAGTTTATAATTATAGAAGAAGATGATATTGAATTGAAAAATGACGATTGCATACATCAAGTTCGAGAAGGATCCACTCTTTGGTGTTTGTGGCAGTAGACCAGTGAGAGCGAAGGTCAGTGTCGAGGACATGAGAGGCTTTTTGAGAAGGAGATTCTCTTGACATTCCTTTCACTTTGTAGCTCAGTGCTTTCACTCTCGCCTCCATTTCTATCTCCATTTCGATTTTCTTTTCTTCTTGGTTTTAGGGTTCCTAATTTCTTCAATCATTCCATTTTAGGGATGCCAGAGAACGACGACGATGACTCTTCTTTAGATACTTGTACGACGATTTTCTTTACTATCGTCGGTATCAAAATAAATACATATCAGTCCCTAAGGTTTGCATCTTTTGTTATATAGATACCTGAACGTTTAATCTCTCAATTAATCAGTTTATATTAAAAAAAAAAAAAAAAAAAAGTCTCCTTAGAACAGTTATGGACAAAGAAGGAGCATTAAGTCCATTGACGTTCAAATTAAAGGTGAAAATATCTTATTGAAAGACCCGTTTGGAATTTAGATTTAACTTCTTTTTTTTTTTGGTTAAAATTTTGAAAAAAAATTAAATTAAATTTTTAATATTTTTAAATTATTTTAATATATTGATATCAAAAATAAATTTTAAAAAATAAAAAATATTATTTTAATATATTTTTAAGCAAAAAATACTTTGAAAAACAACATTTACCACTCTTTCAAACATCCTCGTACTCATTATTTGGATTTATTAAATGTCATGCTAGAAGTAAATTAAATTGGAGCTAATTTAAAAATATATATTATATTGACATAATATATAAAAAAAATATCTCAATCTCTCCGATAATGATAATGTTTTTCAAAAATAGAAATCATTAATCCCTCTCCTGATCTAATTGTTGTTCACTCTTTTCTCATCTCATCGTCATTTTGTAGTTATTTCTTCACTTAAAACTAGGGATGCTCAAAAAATCCGACTAACCAATTAAATTGAAAAAATCAAGAAACAATTAACTGAAAAAACTGAACCAATAGAAAAAACCGAAAAAACCGATTAAAAAATAAAAAAACCACCCGGTCCGGTTCGGTTTTGGTTTAAAAAAGTTTAAACCAATTGAACCGGACCAAACCGAACCGGTTTAATTAAATCTAAATAACTTAAAAAAAGTATAAAAAAAGCATCCCTAACCCTAAATCATTTTATCAATTTCCCTCTTTCTAGCCGCCCCTTTCCTTTCTTCCTTTTCCAGCCGCCCCACCCCTCCCTCCCTCCCTCTTCTTTGTGCTCTTCTCTCTCATTTTCTCTCGTATGTTAATTTTAAATCTTACTTTTAAGTTTTGAATCTTTGAGACCATATCTTGGTTACCCCACACTTGCAGGACTTTGTGAAGAAAATCAAGGGAGAAGCTTTAGGTTGATGGCTATTCAAGGAAGGAATAATTCTCTTTAACAGTTGAATCTATCTATTGCCCACATATGACTTCATTATTCTTATAATCAAGGAATCTCATTCCAGCACTCACGAAGGCCTCCACAAATCTTTATTGGTTTCCGATTTTTCTGGTTTTTAATGCTAAAAAACCGACCCGAACCGAAAAAAAATCGATTCTTGGTTCGGTCTGGGTTATATTAACAAAAAATACTATTTTCCAGCTTGGTTGAATTTTTGGGTTAAAACCGGACTGTGAACACCCCTACTCAAAACCCTTAAACATAATCCTTTTCTTTTTAAGTGCAAAAACTCAATCAATGTATATAAGATTCAAACATTGAAATATGTCTAGATGCTTTTTATGTTTAGTAGTGATGAAGGATTTTATAATGGTGGTGGATTCATATTTGTAGATGTTGAGAAGATCTTTGATTTTGGATGCTAATAACGTGAGTTTGCTAATTTATGAGATGTGGTTTTATAGGATCAATTTTTATAAAGATTAGTTCTATAATAGTGTTATTTAGTGAATTTAATTAATGGGTTTTTATGGTTCTTGGATGAAATTACTACTTCATATATTTCAAATTTCTAATCTTCTAAAAAAGGAATAATCATTTCAAATGATTGAAGGTTGAAGAATCCATTTTTAATGATAGCTATAGACCATCTTGTTTTTTATTTTATATTTTTTAGTTATGTATTACTTATGTTTTTTTTATACATTATCCAATGATTTTAAAATTATTATCTTTTAAAGGATAGTCATCATTATTTGTTTTTTTTAAAAAAATTCTAATTTAACATGAATCTTTTTTTTTTTTAAATCAACAATGGTCACTAAATTACCAAAACCTTAATAGCTTAAGCTATTTTTAGTGAAGTTTCACAAGTTCATCTTAATTTATGATAGGTATAATAGGTTGGGGTCTAATTTATAGTTATCCCTAATAACTACAAATCAACCCCAACTGATAATATTTTTTATGGAATCTTAGTGCAAATAGCTTTTCCTAATAAATTTATCCTACAAAGCTGATTGCAATTCAATTGCCGAGTAATAAAGCCTTAACAACACGAGACATAATAATTGATAACAACATGGTATGCATCTATTTTTATACATACTAAGTACTTCAATAAGCAAGTGTGCTAAATATTCTATTTAAACTAGGTTTTATTATACATTTTATTTTTGAAATAGATTATATGTAATTCGTTGTATGCTTATTTTATCCTTAGAGATGCAGTGTTTGTTTGATAAGTATAAAAAAAAGTTAAGTTTACAAAATTAACAAAGTAAGAAATTTAGTTTTATGTTCATGCAGATCATATCTTGTAAAACTAAACATTAAAATACATTATTATTTAGCAATCTTAAGGTTTTGCCTCTATTTGTTAATGTTATAATTTAGTTTAAAGCTTTACGTATTTCTATGCTAGAAATTTGATCTAATCTAGTTTGTTAAGTTGTATGCAATTTTAGTTTATTTGCTTTAATTAGAACAAAACTTGGATATGAAAATTGAATTGATAATGAATTGTGATTTTTCCTAACAATTTTAAGTCTAAAACATTTGATTTCTAATTTTTTAATTATTTATTTTAGTTTCGTGGTTAAGTAATTTATATTTTTGTTACTTGTTTTTTTTTTTTTTTTGTATACATTTATCTATTGTTTTAGAATAGTCATTTTGTCTTCAACCTAAGAAATGGTTATGATAACCAATGTTGTTTTGATAAATACTACAACAAGTATTGCTTCGGTAATTAAGATTCCACCATCATCTTCTGTAGTGCATAATGAGAAACCTAAAAAATTCATTGATTTGAACTTTAAGAAGCGGTAATAAAAGATGTTATCATATCTAGCCATCTTGAACTTAACGAAGTTCTTGCTTGAAGATGCGTCAAATTTGTCAGATGATGGATTTAATTCCATTATTATGACAAGTGTGGACACATAGAATGATAGTTATTTCATATATAAAAATTAAATCTTAAATGATTTGGATAATACATTGTATAATATGTTTAGTTTAATCAAGAGTGTAAAGGCATTATGAGAAGCTTTGGATCGAAAGTACAAGGTTGAATACGCTAGCATGAAAAAGCTCATAGTCAATGAATTTCTTGATTTCAAGATAATCGATTCACGGAATATAATTAGCTAGGTTCAAGAGTTGTAACTCATCTTGCATGATATTCATGTTGAAGATGTGGTTATGAGTGAATCTTTTCAAGTGAATGTAGTTATTGAAAAATTATCATCATATTAGAAAGACTTCAATAACTACCTTAAAGATAAGCATAATAACATTGAAGTTGGAAAATTCATTCCAAGATTGAAGATAGAAAAGGATAATAAGTTGTCCCAAAAAAGAGTTAAATTTTCCTTTTTGACTCTAAATGCAAATATTATTGAACAAACAACAAATAACAACAATAAAAATCAAAGAAGAATCTTGTTGTGAAGTGAAATGGAATTGCTAAACAATTCAATGCAAAATGCTTTATCTATGATAAGACTAGACAATAAGCCAATAATTGCATAAATAGGGCTCAACAAGGCAACCTTGAAAGATATCACTTAAACTAATGTCATTAAGGTTAATAACCTCACAAATAAAGTGTTGGAGATGAGCTTGTCGATGGTTGTCTCCACAGTCAACCTAATCAACAATCCTGGGTAGTAGTTGATTAATACCGGTGCTACAAGCCATGTTTATACCAAGAAAAGTGTAAACCCCCAACCTAAAATTTATAAATCAATGTTAAATAATGTAATCCACAATAGAAAAAATAATAAGTTAAGAGAAAATTATTATGATTAGGGGTGAAAGTTCTAAGTAACTTAGCTTAAAAATCTCGAACGAGATAAAGTAATAAATCAGTATGCGAACAACACCGATGAGTAGGTAATTGACTAAAAATAACACATAGGGCAATTAAAAGTGACATTCTTGTAATTAAAATAAAAATTCCCTCTTTTTTTTAGAGAGGTCGACGACCATTGGAGGGGGAAAGAGCTCAGAATTTCCTCTCATTTCTTCATTTTATAAAAGTTTCTTTCAAATTTATAGATTGGAGGAGTGATTTCAAGTGAACCTTATTAAGAAAACAAACCTAATTAGAGAACTTTAGAGAGAAAGAGGTTGGGAGTTTGAGAAATAGAGAGAGAAAGCTTAAAAATTGAAAGAGAATTTTTTGGAGGTTTTTGCAAAAACTCATTAAATTGAGTTAAATTAGTAAATGTGAGGAACTTACCCTCAATTAATTTCATTTCTTTCTTATTTTTAGGTGAGGAGAAGAAAACCCTCATATTTCAAATTTCTAAGGTTTGTGTAAATTGGTATAAAAATGGTAATTGATTAATCTTTTAGTTATTTTGGTGTGGGAAATGTTGTAACAAACGTAATTTGGATGAATTGAAAACAATTTTGGGAATTTAATCCCTATTGTGGCCCGACCATGGGTAAGATTTTAGGAGTTCATGGAAATTATAATGAAATTATATGATATTTGATGTTTTTAATGATGCTAGGAATGTTTGATATTGGTTTTGGATGTTTTAACTCGGTTCGCTAAAAGTGTACTGAAGACGGCTATACATTTGAATGATGAAAAATTGGAAATTTGATTAAACTTATTGTTTTAATATGTTTGGTTGTGTGAAAGTATGGAATGGGAAAAACTATGCCTAAACCAAATTGGTTACATAGGATTGGAAAGTTTAATTATATAAGGTTTGAATAATTAAGTTATTATATGCTTCAATCCTTATTGGCATACCTTTGGAAGAAAAGAAAAATATAGAATTTTGTGTTGGGTGTGAATTGATGACGGGAACCAAAAATGATAAAATAAATGTGTGTGTGTGTGTGTGGCAAAAAATGTTAGCTAACTTGGAGGTAAATGAGACATGGAATTGGGTTAATTTTTTTAGGGGTTTTATGTGAACAAAGAAGCATATACAATAAGCCCAAATGGAGGAAAAATTGGGTTATTACGACAGCTCAAATGGAGAGAAAAATAAGTTGTTATGGTAGCCTAAATAGAAACAAAAACGTGCTATTATGGTAGCCCAAATAAAAGAAGAAAAAAGGTTGTTATGGAAACTTGGATGTGTAAGAGTGTGGCTGCTATAGCAACCATAAACGCATTGTAATTGAGATTATGATGACAATGTTTGTGTGAGTAAATATGGGCTATTATAGTTGAAATAATATGCATATGAGTGGTGGTTGTTAAACCAAATAGTGTGTAAGCATGTAGATGTACAAATGGCCAAATGCAATGATATTGTTGTTAAAGAATGAATTAATTATGTGTATGTTATATAGGCTAAGATGAGCTAAATTGGTTGTTAAATGAACAAATTTATATGTTTGGTCAAACAAGAAATTAATTGTTATTGTTTGAAAATTGTAGAAGAAGCATCCAGTGTAGGACATATTTTCTAAAGAGCATGCATTACAAGAGCTTTAGGCAAAGGTTCACCCCTTATCTTTAAATTTGTTTAAGTCACTCTTATCATGTTAAAATACATGTTGCTTATACATATGTAAATTTTCTTCTACCTTTAAGGTGGAAATATATGAGTATCATGCCTTCAAGACAATATATTATGAGTGTTATGCCTTTAGGCCGAGAGATTTATAGATTTTATGCCTTTTGGGCAAAATCATACGTGAATATGCTTTTAGATGGAAAATGGTGGGATATAATATATGTATTAATGACGAGAATTAATACATACCAATTAACCAATAAAAGTTGCAGGGGTTTAAAAGTAATAACAAGATGTAAAAGACTAAGAAATGATTGAGGTTTTTTTTTCTTCTCATTGTTGATACTGATAAGACCTAGCCAGATAATGTCTGGTGGCTGGTAGTGAGAGGACTCTTAATATCTACATACCTCAAAGAAAAAAGGACGTTGATTAAAAAACAATCGTTTGATTTTGTTTCTTGCTCTCCTTTATAAGCAGGAAATGAGTCTATCTATCTACCTAGCTTTAGCAGATTTCCCCCAACGCAATCCACAAAAATTCCACAAACCCCTTGGTGGATAAGTCTGACGACTCAGCAGCAGTTCAGAATCACGTTTCTTGTCTAGGTGGATTTGATATAAAGTTAGGGGGCAATAATACCAAAATTGTGGATTCTATGTCTTTTAAAGGATAGTATGTAAAATTACCACTAATGATTCATAGTTACGTTCAAGTTAGAAATTTCATATGAATCATGTGTCTTACAGTTCTTCTCATATGCCATTGTCATCTTGACATCAAGCTCTACTTTAATTAGTTTTACCTAGCTATTTTAAAAAAATTTAACTATGATATTGTATGTATGTTTATTGTTTATATTTATTTCAAGTATTTTTATATTGTAAGAGAGATGATATCTCTTAATCTTTTAGGGATGTAATTAGTTATATAGCATTAGCTTAAACTTAAGTATAGTTGTATGACTATGTATATGTATATGTATATTGTGCCAAAATGCTCTTGATGAGATTGATGGATTATGAGCTTGATGCCATATTTATATAAGTATGGGTTGCATTAATTGAATGTGAATGGTTTGTGATTGAATTTGCAAGTAGTTAAATATGGAATAAAATTTTGGATATGGCTTTGTATAGTGAAAATTTCTGCCAAATTTTTTATAAATTAGATACACTCATTATTTGTTAAATGGAATTTCTATTAGCATATTTAAATACATGTTAAGTGTCGTAAATTATGTAAATAAATTTTGTTAAATTGAGATAAAACTTGTTTTGATTAATTATCAAGTTTTCAATAGGAAAACATGCATGTACAATGATACATGAGGATTATAAAGTATAATAGGATAAGCATAAATGTTATTTATCAAAGCAAGTTAAAAACATGCTTATGTCACACACATATTTATATAATTCAACTCTTTTTACATGATTGTAACTATTCAATGTATTAAAAATTAATATAAAAATCAGGGTCGCTACAAAAAAGATATTCTCCACTTACTTAGAGGTAGATGATGAACATATGAAAAATCTATCAACCTCAAAGGTACTAAGCATTGGAAAGGTCATACTGAATATCACTTTTGGAAAGCTTCTCAACCTCAACAATATGTTTCATATTGCTAATGTTAGAAAAATTTAGTATCAGCTTATTATTGAACAAAAATAGTTTCAAAATGATCTTTGAAAGTGATAAATTTATAGTCACTAAACATTTGATATTTATAGGTGATATATATATATATATATATATATATATATATATATATATATATATATATATCTGTGTGTGTGTGTGTTTACATCTTCAAAATGATTGTAATGACATTGTAACCACGGAAAAGATGAATAATAATAATAATAATAATGCATCTTCTTCTTGCTTGTTTGAGGCTTGTGATATATGGCATGTCAGTTTAGGACATGTAAATTATAATTTTATACAATTATTAATTAATTTGGAGTTATTACCAACAATGATTTTTGTTAAAAATTATAAATGTGAAGTTTATGTAGAATTAAAATTTATAAGGACTTGTTTTTAAACAATTAAAACAAGTGGTGAACCTCTAAATTTATTTATTGGTGATTTAAAATTTATGCAAACTAAAGATAAAAAAAATATTATATTATTTTTTATTAATGAATGCACAATTATTGTTATACCAATTTGCTTAGAAGCAAAGATGGAGATTTTGAAATGTTTAAGCATCACAAGAATAAAGTTGAAAATTAACTAAACAAAAAGATAAAGGTAATAATAAGCAATAAAAGTGTTGATTATGAAGCTTATTTTAGTAACTTATATTTCTAAAATGGTATTATCTATTAAATTATCGTTATTTATTCACTAGAGAAAATAACATTTGTTGTAACCTAATTTTGGCCCATTGGTTTTTAATTTAATTTTTACGGGGTTCAAAATGTAAAATTAAAAAAAAAAGTGATTTGTCAACTTGTACGGAAACTAGGGACTACAATGTGCTTTTGTCATTCTATCCTTATCTTCAAGATAATCCTTACCTTCAAGATAATCCTTACCTTTAAGATAATGATAGTTGTCTGCTTTCGAATTCGATTCTAATTCGAACTTCAAAAAAAAGAATGAGTTTGATTGAGACTTTTCTCGCAAGCAATGAGACTCTTGCACTATAAATACAGATCTTGGTGTATGCAAAAAAAGGAGGCCCGAAGAGGGAGAAAAAACCTGGAGAAGGCCATTACCAAAAACCCTATAAAAAAGATAAATAAAAAAAAGACATTTACCAAAAAAAAAGGAGGGGGCGCAACCGAATCCTAGACTAGCCGCCGTCGCCCCCTCCCCTCAGCTTCCTTCCTCCTCTTCTTCCCTAGTCACTAAAAAACAGCTAGAGCAAGCCCTCTATGGCTTTTCTTTTCCTCTCTAGCTTGAGACCAAAACCGCAACCACACCAGCTTTAGCCTCCCCTCTCGTTCGAACAAACATCCATAGCCATCACCATCATCTTCGCCTTCATTTCCCAATAATAGCACAAAGCAACAAAATAGGAAAGAAAGACTGGGAAGACACTAAAAAAAACAGAGGGGAAAGCAACAGCAGTCGGGCAACCCTCCATCACCATCATCATCGTCTTCGCCTTCACTCCGCAGCGGCACTAGCCCCAACAGCTCTTCCACACTGAGAACATCCAGTGATCCTCCATTGAAGCAGCTGCACCGATCTCAGCAACACCGGAAACCGCCATCCTCAACCGTGACAGCCCTTTACCCTGTCGTTTTTGTCCTCACTAGTGCAATGTCTTCAACAGGCCCAACACCGCAAGCTTCCCTCTGGCAGCAGCGACATGCAACTCCAGAATGACCACACCACAGAGAACAACAAGTGAGATTTTCAATCGTGAGCGGTTGCTCGATCGTCGCCAGTGTTTTTGTCCTATATTGTTACAAAAACAGATTCATAAAAATGAGGAAGCACAAGACAAACAGAGAGGAGGGAATATCAGTGGAGAACAAGAAGAAACAAAAGAGGAAGAGAAAGCAGTCGGCCAGTCTTCCTCCACCAACGCCTCCAGCCGCTGCCTTGCCAGTTAAGTCTTTCTTCCCCTGTTTTTCCAAATTAATTACCTTACTACTGTAGCATGCATGCGCGAGTTGTTCAAGCATGCATGCAACAGTGGCCAGCCGGGTCACTGGTTTGGACCAGTGACCCAAACCCTTTTTTTTAGTTTTGAGACCGGGCTACATAAATAAACAAAAAAATGATGAAAAAGAAAAAAATAGTTTATGTTTCTTTTAATACAGAATTTTACGGATTTATTCACTGGCGTCAAAGTCAGGAATACTGCACCTTTTGGGTTGTGCAATATTTATCAACGCCAGAGTTGGAAATACTTGGAGTTGATTATTCACTGACGCTAGAGTCAGGAATATCCTAGGTGGACCATGAAAAGCATAATACAACAAACTCTTAGCAATTTTAAGACAAAACCAGCAATGCAGCTTGCCTCAGGTAGGATGCTTAAGGGGTAATAATATCTTTCCTTTCGCATAATCAGTCTCGTACCGTAGAATATCTGTTGACCAGTTAGGGTTCCTAGTGACCATAATATTAGGTGGCGACTCATTGAATAAGACATTTTCCCCGAAAAGAACAAGATGTCAGATATCTGTTCGTTTTCCAAATCGAGATAGATTGATAAATTTTTTTACGGGTCACCACAATGTCCGGGTGTGACAACATTGATGAACATAAAAACTAAATTTTATAGAAATGATGAATGTCATGTCAATAAGTTCGGGAGCACCTTCAAACTTGTAGGGGAGGAAATTTTGATTACCAACTATATACTTAATAAAGTATCACATAAGAAGTTGGAAAAGATACCATATAAGTTATGAAAAAATAGAAAACTTTTTTTTACAAATGCCTCGAAGTGTAAGGGTGTCTTGTATATATGACAATATATAATCCTAGAAAGATCAAGATAAGACATAAAATTATGGATTGCATGTTTATTGGATACACTTACAATAGAAATACATATCAATTTCTCGTATAAAAGCAAGTTTTGAGGATATTCATCACAAAACAATAATGAAATCAAGAAATACTACGTTTTTTTGAATATATGTTCTCTTTTAAGAAGTCACAAAAAATCTATTCTTTTAAAAGAATGAACGAAGCAAGCTTAAATAGTCATCCTCAAATAGAAAATTATGAAGTTGAGTCAATAATGAGTAATAGGGTAAAGAATAATAAAAATGTGTAGTCCTGGTTTTATAACACATTTGTTAGAAAATAAACCTCGAAGTTACTCTGAGGTAATATCTTATCATGAAGCTTTTTATTGAAACGAGGCAATCAATAATAAAATTGAATCCTTTATGTAAAATCATACATAGGAACTAGTGAATCTTTCACATTAAAGTAAACTATTAGGTCATAAGTGGATCTTCAAGAGGAAAATAAAGATAATGAAACTATTGATGAATATAAAGTAAGACTTGTTGTTAAATAATTGAAATACCAAAAAGGTGTGGACTAACCTATACAAACCCAAAGGGTAAGACTCCTATAACCCACAATTAAGATTGAATACCATTATAAAAAAGCCAAAATCAAAGTTATAATGATTACCCGAACCAAAGTTATAAAGGTTGACTGCCACAAAGAACGAATATTTGATAAGTTATGTACAGTTTAATGAAGAACCAATAACAAGAGAAATCATCTCCATTATTATTTATGAAATCATCAAGTTGTCACAACTTACAAACCAAAGAAAGAGTTTATAGTTCAATAAAATAAACCATAGTAGAATATTAGGTTGAAATTAAAACCCAATTATAAACTAGTTTAAGAATACTTTTAAAATAAAATAATAAAGCCCTAGGCTTAATAACTATAAGACTTATGTTATAAGTCTTTTGATAAATAAGTTGCTAATCCACATAAAATTAGGATTTTGCCCAAACCAGCTCTTAGAATGAGTTTTAGCCCAAATCTACAAGTCACGAGGAAAACCAGCTCCAAACCAAAATTTAGCCCAAATTCGCAAGCCATAAGGAAAATAAGTCTTATCTAGCAAGCTAAAATTGTTTATTTGTAATTTGGATTACATTAATCAGAGTTTGATCATCCTTAAAACTCAACTTAATGCTCAACGTCATCTTAGAAGGAATTCTCAAAGTTCTTTTTGCTCAAAGTTCTTGAATAATCCTATTGAATACTATATTGATCCTTTTGGCTTTTGCCCTTGTAATTGGCCCAATCAGAACATATAATAGATCATATGGTGTTGCTTGTTGATTCTTATAATTCCTTATTTTCTTAAAAGGATTTGACCTCAAATCATCACCTATATCAAAAAGAGAATGATTAGAAACGATGAATGTAATGCCTAGCATTATACTCACTTGAAAGATTCAACTTGTATGCATTATTGTCAACTTATTCAAGAACTTGGAATGGATCATCCCTTCGAGGATACAACTTTGATCTCCTATAGGCTAGAAATCTTTTCTTCCTCATATATAACCAAACTTAATCACCAGGTTCAAAGATAACATGTAACAATCCCAACATTTGTATTCAAACAAAGAGCAAGGACACAACAATTCAATGAAAATTAGGGATTTTTTTTCCTGTAATCAATAAAAATTCAGCAGAGTTTCCTCTATATTTTGAGGTACCAAGTTATCGACTCTTCTTCCACAATCCCCAATTAACAAATCTCTTACTCGTCCTATCATCTAGGACATCCTCCTCTCATTACATCACAATTTCTCAATAATCAAATTTACACATGTCTAAAACAATTCAATATCCCATATTGGCATGGATGCAATCTAAAGAATTATTCTAAAAATTGTAACTGAAGTACATTACACCATTAAAAGATCTACAAATAAGGATCATTAACGAAATTATAATCGAAATAAGTTCATAATTAAAGAAAAAATTCATAATCAAGATTATACTACACAAAAGAGCTTTCAATAAACTGTAAACGCATTATATTACATAACAAAATGATAAATTCATTCATTACAACATGATATCCAACAAAATATAAGGAAACTAATATACTGTTCAGTCCGATAGGTGGATGTACCTGAAAATAGATTTAATACAATAATTCAATTAGACAAATGAAAAAAAATCCATAAAACTCTTTGTACTTTCTTCTTTCTTTATTGTAAATTTAGTCAAAAGATCATTAAATTAACTTACTCATCTAGTATTACGTATCAATTAAATTTCAGAATAATCTATGATTTTGTTTTTATTTTTTATTTTTAACATCAACAAAATATAATTATTCCTATCGCCCAATTAACTCGACATTACATTCACCAATAGATGATTAATTTCTCTACCAGTCCATTCAACAAGCACTATTGTCATCAATCCAAAAATTAGTTTAACGTTTCACCCATACATCAGGGTACAAATCCCATTAACCAGGGAATTAATTCTTCATCTCGCCCATTTGTCAGGGCCCTAATTCCATTAAATCAGGAATTAGTTCAATAATTTACCCATTCACCAGGGTACTAATCCCATTAACCAGGGACTCAATTCCTCATCACGCCCATTCACCAGGACATTGAACTCATTAATTTAGTAATTAATTCAATGATTTGCCCAATCATTAGGGTTCTAATCCCATTAACCAGGGAATTAATTCCTCATCACGCCCATTCACCAGGGCATTAATCCCATTAATTCAGGAATTATTTCATCACATCGCATATCTTATTTTCTCAAGTAATCAACATAATAATTTCTAATATATCAACCATAAATAATCAGATAAGAAAAAAATACATATTGACTAATATTAAATTCAAGGATCGTGTAATTACTTGATGACTAAGCTCGAGCCGAAGTTCCCTGCTGTGGTGACGGCCTGGTAGCCTTTCCTGAATTGACAAGTATATCACATCATTATTCTACTTTCCATATTGACACACTCAATAAATAAAATCCTTCCAATTATCCTTTCATTTGCCAAAATAAAATTTAGAGAGAAACATGAAAATTCCCTTCTTCCTTTTGTTATTTCTTTCCTATCCTTTCAATTTCCACATTGTAACACAATTCATTTCATCATTCAAAACAATATATATATATATATATATATATATATATATATATATATATATATAATGTATTTATTTAATTTATTTTACCAAAATTTAAATTAAAGGAAAACATAAAAAAAATTCATGATCTATTCACTCTTTAACATTAATATCATCTCTTTCCTATACAAACTCATCATCTTATTCAAATTCTTAAAATTTATTCTTCTTATTATCATATTTTTTTTAAAAAAAATCCCTTCTTCAAGAACACCTAAAATTTTGCTTCATTTACCATAATTTCTTACTTTCTCTACTCACTTTAATAATCTTAACACAATTTCACAACCAATTATAATTTTCCCCAAAATTTATCATGAACTCTAATTCCTCATTTCACAAAGTTCAAACAATTTAAAGCATTAATTCTTCAAGAATCTTATTTAAAAGTGTGAAGGCACCTTACCAAGCAATACCCAAAGCTTTAACACTTTTGAATTGAAAAATTTGCCTTGCTTGAATTGGTTTTTCCTCTCCTGGCCGAATGACTCTTTCTCTTTGAAAAGCAAGTTTTGTTCTATTTTTTTTTCTCCTTCCAGCACACACTCACTTGCACTCATATATATATATATATATATATATATATATATATATATATATATATATATATATATATAATTAATTAACTTTTTTTAAAATGCCTTCCATGTCCCTAAATGTTCTCTTCCCGCACACACACTTTAGCACACATACTAGCTTTATACCCGCGCGATGCTGCAGGTGTTAAAATTCGCAAGTTTTTTTTTTTTTTTGGACAAACATATTTTTTTTGTTGATAAACACTTATAAATTAATTAGAAATGTTATATAGCAAAAGATATCACATTCATAAAGTTAGTTGCAAAAGTTAAGTAAAGATAGTTAAATCCAAGTATAACAAAAGTATCTAGAGTTAAATATTTTATGCTTTATACATATAGATAGAGAACTGGACGTCAATGAGCGGTAGGTTGTATTAACAAAGCAGATGATGAAGACGTCCAATCAGCTTGCGATGTTGGATAAGAAAGCATTGATTAACTGAATGCTAATTTTTTCCCTACAGCAAAAGATAAGTGTAACTGTAAGTTATAAATTTTTCATAAAGCAATAAACATTAAATATTCTTAAAGATAAATTAGAAATGAGAAATAAAGATGTAATTGTTGTTGAGTATATGAGTTCATAAAGAAGGGAAGGCAATTAGAAAGTGAGAATGGTATAGCTGATTGTGATTGATTTAATTTTTGTTAAATAAAGAGGTGGTTTGTAGATGCATACCTTTTCAGGTGATGAAATGGAGAGGAGTTGCTTCTTTGGAAGTCCTGGTGTAGGATCATCGTCATCTTCGTAGAGACGTTCCTTTGATGAGTTTGCATAATCTTTCAAGGGTTTTGGCTGGGGAAGTTGGGTGCTGAATCATATATTAAAAGGAAGTACTTAAGCAATGGCAAATGTAAACAATATGAATGAAAGGCAAAACAATTTATTTATTAGTAGAACACTTAAGTAATAACTGTTATAGGAACGAATATAGAGTAATTATAAGATAGTGGTGTCAGTCAGCCCAACATCTTGAAATCAGAAAATAACAATTAAAACAATGATATGGTTGAAAAAGGATTCCACATGATGATATTTGGATGTTGAAAAACATATTAAGAATGAAAGGGAAAACCATTTATATATTCGCACAACAGTCAAGCAATAATTGTTAAAGGAATGTACATGAAGCAAATGAGACAGTGGCCTCGGCTGGTGCATAATCATTGTATTGGGAAATAACAAATAAAATTATCATGGTTGAAGGAGCATCGCGTAGGATGAGAAATTTATGGCACAATACATGAAATATTGTTTATGTGTGAGCAAGCGAACCATACCTGTCGTGCGGCCTAACATCAGTGAAGATTAATGCTCTTTTTGACTAGGTATGACAGCTATCATGGAACGTGTCTTTTTGCTGAGAGGTGTGCTGCTGTGAAGCTAGAGTCTGAATTTGAGACTGATCGACACTCAATGGATCTGCAAGGTTTGGTGTTGGAGGGGTGACAGGTATGAAACTTCCAGCATTAGTGGCTATCGGGCCTGTTGCGTCAGCAACTTTAATGGGGCTAGTCGGGTCAATATATGCTTCAGTTGCAATGTCATTGAAGATGTTGCAAACATATATTTCACATATGTTGAGTACAGATTTGTAGGCTCCAAATCGAAGTTGAAATATTTTTGTTTTGTTTAATTTCTCAATCATTTGAGGTGGAACAATAAATGGGTCAGTGAATTTTTTGTCGAACACCAAATGATGAGCTGAAGTATTGAAAAAATACTCAGCTGTCTTGCCGAAGAGAAGAAAGTTCGTGACATCTTGACCATCGCTGACGATGCAATTAATTCTGAACCTAAAAGACATGAAAAAGTGTTTTAGTTAATAACGAAATAAAAGCAGGGGGAAAATCGCTTAAAACTTTTGAAAATGCAAGGTTGTCTTGGTATGTATGGTAGTTGAACCATGGAACTGGCGCAGAGGTTGGATAGTCATGCTCCATGCATCGCAAATTATTAGGCAGTCCAAAGAGTGGCTTGTTGCAATCTGGACAGCTTTCGCACCACCATCCCTTGAAGAGATCATAATCCACTATGAAAGCTTTGCATGTAAATCTTTCATTCTGCACGTGCCAAGTAAAGTAGAAAGTCATACAATTTTTTTTATAAAAATGAAGGTGATGCAGAGTTGGCAATTGTTAATAGTACTATAATCATAATGATAGTATTTAGTTGGAGTATTAGCAAATCGAATGAATAGAAATTAAAACTTATCTATATGTATTCATGGTAAGCGAACAAATATATCTAAATTATGATGAAGGAATGTTTTTTCCAAGCAATAAATCAACAATATGAGACAACCACATTAACTTAATTCTCATATGTAAGATCGTATAAAGTCATTTATAAGTCATTTTTTTCCTAGAAATAATTCTACAGCTTTGTTTTGCTTCTAATAAGAAATATTTAAAAACAAATATAATAAATACCTTGTGCTTGAATGGGTCCATACAGAGGATCTCTCTGATTGTTCTCCTATTTTCATTTATTTGAGTTTCTAATGATAGAACAGCTCGTGATGATGGAGGCAGCTGGTGCAAGTGAACAGGCATTTGAGCATAGCTACGTAAAGATAAAGATAAAGTTGTTGAGAATTAATTTAAATATTAATACATAAATTGGATTTGAATAAATGTAAAAAGTTTGAAGAATATAAAAGTTTACTAATGTTTGTATGCTAATAACTCTGGTATGTCTGGGTTAAAATACCAAAATGAAGCTGCAGTGCCAATCAAATTTGCAGATCCTATAAAGAATATAACAAATACATATTTACTGGTGTATATTTAATGTCAGGAGGTTATGAAATTTTAATTGAAAAGTTAAGAAAATGGAATCATGGTAACTTTGATCATAGAGTTAAGTATACCCCTAAATTCATAGACACGAAAACCAGTAAAAGCAACGATGACTGGAGAATCTTGTTTTTCCAAAGAAGCCTCATCAAAGCTTCTAGCAATGTCACCCCATAAAGTAATGCGAAGCTCCTCGCCTCTAAACAAAATAAAAGTAAATTAGACTAATGCTAGGAGGAATTTAATATAATAAATAATTTTAATTTATTATCAACCGTAAATTTTCAAGAATGAACTCCGTCTTGTCCTCAAGTGTTTGCCCCCGAACCAAAATCTTCTCAATCGGTTGTATTGTTTTTAGTCTACCAAGAACATCTACATAACTCATTGAATAATCATGTTAGCGAAATGAAAAAAATTATGCATGATACAGTTTGCTATGGAAGGGTAACAATGAAGAATACCCGTGAGAAGTCGTGATTCTTTTCCTTTGTTAAGGACATGTGTGAAATCAGTGAAATTAAAGTAATATCGTGGAATAGAAGTGGGAGAGAATCGAGGCGAGTGACTTTGGTGTCAGACTTAAGATCAATAACAGCTTCATGGCTAATAACAGTATTCATGTATCGATTTTCAAAGGTGTAGAAATTTTTAACTTCATAATAGTCACCCTTAGTAATGATTGAAGCAAAATGTGCAGCATCTATAGTTTTAGCTGATCCTTGTATTGCACCACCCTTGCTCAGAAAAAAAAGAAGCAATAATTGGTGTGAATGCATAATGGTAAGGTTAAAATATGTAGAATGATAGATGAGTAGAAAAAGTAATTTTGAGCATGGTAAAATCATAGCCTTTGGTTTTTAGGTGACATTGATAAAATCATCTTCCTCGTGGATAGCATGTATGTATATGTTATTGTTAAAAATTTGTTTTGTTAATGTAGACAACAACTGCTGGTTGTTTTTGGTTATAATCTTAGAAGAAGAATGAAGAGAATTTTGTTTAATGGCTTCCCTGCATAATTATCTTGCGGTAACAATTTTAAACCACCATTATTAATGAATGAATTATTCTCAGCATCTCTACATAGTTAGGGTCAGTTTATTAAGTTTGAACAGAGTATAGAAATAGGAAAAACATTTGGGTGGCAAACTAAACAATGTAGCAAATTTGGTACTATATTATGTAAGTATTTGAACATAATTATGCTCAGGGGATTAATTCCATTTCAAATTTTATAAAAGCTCAATACATCATTGCTTTTAAAAGATGCAATTTAAAAAATAGAATGTAAACAGAGGCAAGACTTTGAATAAGATAATAACAAAGGTCATATTAGTAGATATGTTGCATACCTCGCGATCAACAAATAGACAATTGAAGTTAGTTGCTTGTCCATTTTGTTTTGGAACCCAAACACGACATACCCGACCTCGAATTAAAGGGTAGAAAACATATTTTTTAATGTTCTACAAATGAATAGCCATTACTCTGCATAAAAAAAGCAAGCAAAAACTGAACAAATAAGCGAATAGCTAAATATAAGATTAAAATATAAAGACAATAGTAGAGCCAAATGGACCTTAAATCCCTAAATATAAAGACAATATGGCAGGAAAGTGTCATCATAAAAGCATAAATCCCATGTAATTTCCTGAAATGTTATTCATACCATTAATACATGTATGGCAGTTGTTTATATATATATACATGTATGGCAGAGGTGAAATTAATATATGAAATAAATAAATTGTTAGAAACAATAAAAATCAAGAATTAACCTAACAGATCTTTCATACTATTTTTTGAAATGATTTGTATGGCCGCGCGCTGCTGTGGGCAATCTTGCCGTAGCTTTCTTCATAATTATAAATTTATGAAACCTAAATCTAATAGCAAGAGAGAGAACGAAGAACTTTCCTAGCATGCAAGTAGGATCTAAATTCATTAAAAGGTAATGAACGTAATTGTTAAGCAATAATATCTTGAGTTAAAAATATTTGGCATCCAATAATTCTAGAACAAAAAAGTGCTTAATAAATTAAAAAAGAGGTGGATATAGCAGTGCTAGCAAGAATCAAGTCGAATGCTGTTAAAGGAAGTGAGTTTTAGCAAAAGCTGCAAAACAATATCCAGCACATGTATGTCATGATCGTCCATAGCTACATGTCCTGTAAATGAAAAATGAATCATAAAGCAACTAAAATAAAAAAGTTGTTTGACCATGCATTCTATTAATTTCTCAGTGTATAACAATGAAACCGCAAAACACAATTCAAAAACAAATCATTTGATATACTTAATATATAAATTATTCTTAAATAATACCAACCAATCCAGAGCAGCATAGAGGCTGCAAAAACATACAGAATGCTTCCACACAGCCATAGTGTTATCAAGCACATATTTGTTTCTTTATGAAGACTTGGCAAAAAAAATTAAGAGGTCAAAGTTTTTCATAAGTTCCCTTTGTGTAATGTTATGCTAATGAAATCAAATTAGAAAATTGGTTTAATTAAACTACAGCTAAAATAGTTTCGCTTCCCAGTGCCCTTTGTTATATACTTGTCAGATAAGGATGCTGTGTGTGGTTGATCTGATGTTCTATGAAATGTCAGCGGTCATCATTTTGATTAAATTGAAGGTTTATGATTCATTTTTCCCCCCAGGTCCATGTGTTGAATTCACTTAGCAGAAGAGCAGGGTTTCAAACATGCACATGTACGTTTTAATTGGAACCAGAGTGTATTGGAGCTGCTACCAGTTTTTCCAGCACTCTTGCTTGCATGCATTCAACATTATTGTGTTTTTTCTGTGTTTTTGTACCAATAAGATTTAATTTTTGCGAGGCCTGACCTAAGTCTATCTATTATGTATTTATCCTACTGCAGGATGCTGTTGTCTCTTTCTCCCTATACAGCGAGGCTCTTAAATTTGCTCAGCACAGGGAAAAGATGATTCAGACTGTTATACGTGCATTGACTCTCAAAATATATAATGGTATTTTATTATTATCTTTGTTTCCTTATGAATGTTGAACAGGTCATCGATAGCTTGCAACATTACTCTTTTGATTTTGCAGTTAGTGATGATATGGTTTATCAGTTCATAACAACTCCTCCAGTTTCAAGTTACTTCTCATATTTGATTCATAACTTGAAAGAGTAATGTACCCATGTAGACAACCTTGTCCATGCTTTAAAGTATGTTCCCTCAATTTCAATTTTTTTTGCATAAAAAATATTAAAAAACGCTAAGATATAAATGTGTTAGGTTTTTTTGCAAAACTATACCCAAGAGTCTCGGGTTTGGCTACAACGCCTGACCTAAGAGTGATATTTATAATATTAATAATAACATTAAACTTACATGACCCAAGTTTAAATGGGTCTAGCTGCAATACCAGACCCAATAGTCTTAGATGTGAGTCTGGCTGCAAGGTCGTGTCATTAAAGTGTGATAATTAAATAGATTAATTAAAAAAACAAAGAAAAAAAACCAACAAGAAGGAAAAAACTAATGAAGAAAGAAAAATTTGAATTAACTGGGTTAACCCGTCAAATCTGAGATCCGTATCATAAAAGTGTGATAGCTAAATAGAAAAGGATTTAAATAAAAACAGGAAAAAAAATTAAAACAAAAAAAAACAGCTCAACGTTTCACTTTGCAGTGCACAGTGAAACACTGAGTACTTTTAGTATATGTTATAATAATAATAATAATAATTATTATTATTATTATTATTATTATTATTATTATATATAAGTAAAAAAAGATTAATTAAAAAGGACAAAGCAAAGAGAAAAAAAAACCCACAGGAAGAAAAAAACTAATGAAGAAAAAGAAAAAAAAATCTGGATCAACTGGGTTAACCCGTCAAACTTGGGGTTCATGTCATGAAAGTCTGATAATTAAATAGAAAAAAATTAATATTAAAAAACTAAATTAAAATAATAATTAAAAAAGACAAAAAGACAAAAAAAACAAAAAAAAAAACTAAAGGCATTAGCTTTTTCACTGTGGACTACACTGTGCAGTCCACAGTAAAAGGCTTAAAAAGGAAAAGAAAAAAAAAACAAAGGCATATGCCACGGGTTATTTTTTTTCCTTGCATAAAAAACATCAAAAAATACTAAGATCTAAGAGTGTTAGGTCTTTCAGCAAAGATATATTCAAGAGTCTTTGGTCTAGCTGCAACGCTTGACCCAAGAGTAATATTTATAATATTAATAATAATATTAAACTTACACGACTCAAGTTTAATTGAGTTTAGTTGCAACAGCGGACCCAAGAGCCTTGGATGTGGGTCTGGCTGTAAGGTCGTGTTATAAAAGTGTGATAATTAAATAGATTAATTAAAAAGAAAAAACAAAAAAAAAAACCAACATGAAGAAAAAACAAATGAAGAAAAAGAAAAAAAATTATGAATTAACTGGGTTAACCCTTCAAACCAGGTTAACTCGTCAAACCTTAAATTCGCGTCATGAAAGTTTGATAACTAAATAGAAAAATAAAATTACGGGTTAACCCAGAATTAACTGGGTTAACCTATTAAGCTCGGAAGATGTGCCATGAAAGTCTGATAATTAAATAGAAAGAAATTTAACACTAACAAACTAAACTAAACAAAAAAATCAATTAAAAAGAGAAAAAAAATTCGGGTTAATTCGTCAAACTAAGTTAACCCGTCAAACTCGGGATCCGTGTCATGAAAGTCTGATAACTAAATAAAATAAAATTTAACATTAACAAACTAAATTAAACAAAAAAAATTCATTAAAAGAAAAAAACACAAAGAAAAAGTAAAAAAAGCCATAAAGGCATGAAAAAGGAAAAAGAACGAAAAAAATAAAACAAAAAAATGAGCAGTTTATAATTATAATATAATAAAATATAATAATAATAATAATAATAATATAATAATATTATTATATTATATGAAGAATGTTTCCCTTTTATGCAGGGAGATGGGCATTAATCAAAGAAGGAAGGACCTACTTTTAAAAACTGATAGAATTGTTGATGATCTGTACTTCTTAAAGGATATTCTTTGTGTTGGTGAATCTCGTTTGAGTAAAGTAGTGACGCAGAAGATATGTTATGCTCAACTTGCTTCTCATTCCCGTATTGCATCCTTTGCTTCATTCAAGGCAGAGTGATGTAAGATGTCTTTCCTCTTAATTCCTTAGGACTATATTTTTTTGTTATTGAATTTTATCAAACAATTTCTGATATCTTTTAAAATCATATTTTCTTGTGGGTCAGTCTATGCAACATGGAAACAAATATAATTGCAATCATATTTAGAAGGGAAGCAACCTTTGCTCATTAAGTTTTTTTTTGGCAACATAAACACTATCTTTGTACATCAAAAAGGGAAAAAAAAAACTAAGAGATATCAAATTGTCTTATTTGCTCGGAAAGGTAAGAGAATGGACCTTAAATGCATGAAAAAAGTACACACAGCAGGGTTAGCTGAAGGAGCAATCGGATCCTAGAATTAAACTTATCAAATTAATTTTTCATTGATGTATTCTTTCATCACTAATGAAAGTCTGTGAAGTGGACTAAGAGGGAAGAAATTGTAGACCATAATGATAGCCAGTCAAGCAACAAAAAAACCCTGTTGTCAAAGAAAAAGTACTTACATGAAGTAGCAAAAGTAGGCAGCAAAGCTGTTGATCAAGCAGACGAAGCGAAAGACTACCCTGAAAAAAACATGGAAAGACTTTATGAAAAACAGGGAAGCATGAGAAATTATTGTTGGCATGCACCGAAAAAAAGAAGTAAAAATTTAAATATATGATAGTTCAAATGCAATTAAATTTGATTTTTTTTTATGTTGCAAGAAGACTCATAGATTTTCAAGCTTGTGATTAGAAAATCCTAACATAGAAAAGATATAACAACGAATAAAAAGATTACCTTTTGGTAATAATTGAATGATATCTTTGTAACCAATGCTTTTGGCATAACATGATGGTTTTCCTTCATGATCGAAGGAAATGATTTTAAGCCCATTCTTTGATGTAACTCTTGATAAAGCAACGTATAATTGACCATGACTGAAAACTTGTTCTTTCAAGAAGACACCAACAATCTTAAGTGATTGTCCTTGGCTTTATTAATAGTCATAGCATAGCAAGGCCTAACAGGAAACTGTCTTCGTTTGATTGTGAAGGGGCATTTTTTATCATTAACTGGAAAGACAATTCGTGGAATAAAAACTCGATCTCCAATGTTAGAACCAGTAATAATTTGGGCTTCAATAATTCGCTCGGCAAGCTGTGTAACAATAAGCCTTGTCCCATTACATAAACCAGCAGAGGGACTAAGGTTCCGAAGTAACATAATTGGTGTGCCAATTTTCAAAGAAATATTGTGCTGAGGCACACCATTAAAGTCAAGCTGGTTGATAAATTCAATTGGATACAATAAATCTATGTTGTCAATGTCGCCAGAAGTTGTTTGGATAGAATCACAACTAAGAAAGCTGTATTTATGACCAGGTATAATATCAAGGATAAAATTATTAATCTCAGAAACAGTTAGGTTCTTTAGTGTAACAATTGCCCTCTCTTTAAAATAGAACGGGTCAAGATGAGCCCTTTAAATGTCAGGATATATGGCAGAGACAATAGCTGCAATCGGACAATCCCTGAAGTTCACATGGGATTTTGATAAATGCTGCATCATGATCATCCGGAATAGCCAAATCACATAGTTGTCCATCACTAATTAAAAGTATCCACTCTGCAAACTGTCTAAGTTCTTCCTTTTGATCTGGGCTTAAACCATCAGTTGATAGTCGCATATTTTGATTCAAAGTGAGGAATGTGAATGCAGACCAAAGCGATGAGCTGCTAAAAGAAGCATTAATTATTTCTTCCTTTGTTCCTCCAGGTATAACAGGAAGAATTTGTCGAAAATCCCCACCTAATAAGATGGACTTACCACCGAATGGATTGTTGAGTCGTCTCCCATCTAATGTTTTAAGAATATCCTGTAGAGACCTGTCTAACGCTTCAAAATAGAATCTATTATTCATTGGAGCCTCATCCCAAACAATGAGTGATGTCATCTCCAGTAGTCGTGAAAGGTGAGTGTTGTGTTTGATCTCGCACGTTGAATTCTCATTAACTTCTAATGGAATTTTAAATCTAGAATGGGATGTTCGTCCTCTAAGTAACAGAAGAGAAGCTATTCCAGATGAGGCAACAACAGGCAAAATTAAACCTTCAGATCTAACCCGATTAATAATTGTATGCCACAAAAAAGTCTTTCTTGTCCCACCATGACCATGAACAAATATGAGCGCTTGTTTGTTTTGTAGTATAGATGTAATAACAGAGTCATAGATGTTTTTTTGACATGGGTTAAGATGTGGGATAGCCAATGAATGGTTATTTCTAAGCTCAGCAAGATCATAGTCAAGTTCTTCCCTTAAAAGTTTGTTCCTGACCTCGTCCATCAATCGACCATTTGGCATTGGAAGTTTATGATCTTTCAATGATGTTGCGGAAGCATTAAAAGTTGTTCGAGTTCATATAGTACATAGTTCCTAAGTTCGTCATTAGACAAACGAAGGTTCAACATTGAAAAAGAAGATCTTAGGCGGTATTCAATGTCATCATGCATAAAATGCCAAAATTGATCGAAAAGACTATTCGGATCAGCAACCTCGCAAAACATAATAATATTAACAAAAAGTTGCCTTAGTTGCGGAGAGGAAGTTGTTGGAATAGCTTCACCAAACACGTCTGACCATTCTTTATCATCTCCTAATAGCCCCAAAGCCTTGCATGCAAGTTGAAAAGTTGCAAACACTATACCAGAGATTTGCCGCAAGTCTTCAAAGCTTTTTGCTCCTTTAACATGGTTAAGTAACATCCTGAGAAAATACAACTCCTTAGCAGCAAGATGGACATACACAATGCGACTAAAGCAAAATCCACGTGATCTAATAATCCATTCTTTCTGCCTAGCATCCCAAACGTACTTGCTTGGAAACTACGAGTAATATAGATCTCGTGCATCGACATCAACTCTGTTGCGCTCAAACCACTCTGTGAGCATTGTCTTATTAATCTCAGGCCTTCTAAGAACTGATGGTAGGGATTCATTACTTGAAAAAAACACATGGTGCTGTAATGGTAGATGGACTTGGAGTCTTTCAACAGCTGGGCTCCTTGAATGGATTGGGAATTGGAATAGCCGCCATACTGCCTCATATGGACAAATGAATCTACAGTTTAGATAAGCTTGTATTTCATCATTAGTCTCTTTTTTCATAACCATTCTGCATCGATCAGCTTCTTTGCTAACATACTTAAAAAGATACTTGATAAGCATGGATTGACAACAAATTTCAACATTAATGTGTGCACTGTATCAGAGCAGAAGTTCTTTGTTGTATGGGACAACATGACAATTTGAGAGGGAAATGCCAATTTTAATAACATGACCCATAGGCTGCGTGCGTCGTTTATAGTAAACAAAGTCATTCTCATTAAAGACAGTTGCATCCTTTTTTTTTTGGAAATTGTTTGGAACATTTATTCTTTTCCATACATTGAGCCTTTGGATTTGCAGCGCCGCATGGACCATGCATCATAAATTTTGAAACTATTTCATAGCAAACAGGATCTTGATTCTTCTCAGGTATCTCAGCTGAAATAACAGAGTCAACATCCTTAGGTGAACGAAATTTGAATTCTGGAGCTAGCCAGACTAATAAATGAGTGTATGGCAAGCCTCTTTTTGGAACTCCACAACGCAAACATCTAAAAAGAGAAAATGCAAGCAAAGAAGTAAAAATGGTTGTCTGCAAAAGGAAAAAAAAAAACCTGAAATTTTAGAAATAAAATAGAAATACCAGTAATTGTTCGTCCAAAAGGCTTTCCGGATTTGATAAATGACATCATATCAATTAGCTTTGAATGAAATACCCTTACGATGATGTCAGGCTTGTCCTCAGGCTGATAGTTTCTTGTCTTTTTAATTTCTCGATGAATTTCAAGCCACTTAACATTGCAGGTGAATGTGATAAAAAGATCAGGATTTCCATAACACCTACATATGGCCATAGCATCTTGGTAATTATTAATCATATACCGAGGGCTTCCAGTTAAAGAGGATGGGAGTATAATTTTCCCTGTAGTTGATCCATTAACATCACCTCTAGCAATAGCATCATGTATTCCTTTGTAATGTTCACTTCTAAGATTTTCTTTGTTTGCACGTATAAAATCCAAACGATCCTCTTCAACATTAACGAATGCATCGACCAAAAATTGTTGGTATAATCGTCCGCCTTTTATGAGAGTGCTTTCTTGCTTTTCTCTTTCATGAATGAGATAAGCATAATAGGCTCTCATCACAACCTTTTGTCTTTTTTTGGGTGCTGTTGCTCTTGATGAGCTAACATAATATCAGTGTGAAAGCCATCCTCACCATATGGAAAAAGAAGTGGATAATGAAGGGCCATAAATTTTGGATGAAGCTTTGAGATTCTTTGCAGTGTTCCAGATGAACTTTCAATAATTATGTCTCGATCAGATCGAGAATGACCAATGTCCCCAACAACCAAACCACCAATGTCGTTTAAAGAAGGATCATCGTATTGCCTTGAGTCATTATCTCTTTTACCAATTAATCGAAGCTTGAACTTTGGAACCTCGGCATCACCAAACCTTTGTCTAGCATGACGGAACAAACGAACTATTGATAAGACCAACAACAATCTCACTATCCAAGACTGAAGGAAAATTTTCATTGCAAAATGGTTGTAGTCGATTAGCAACCTCATTATCTGTATCAAAAATATAGAGCTGTGCAAACTTGGGACCTCTATTATCCATGGGAAGAAGAGAACCCATAAGATGGTGGCAATATCCATTGACCTTAAAGACATAAGATCCAGGTTGAGCATTAACAGAATGATCAATTGCAGCCCCCATGGACGTGAAAGCGAACATTGAGTTATAAGCATGAATTTCACGCCGAAACTTTTTGGATGATGAACCACTGGTTGGGTTGAGGAGGTTGTCAAGGTAGTTGGGTGTTTCTTGTGGAGCAGGAAGGACCACTTTCCCGTTATTACAACAAAGTGTAAAGCATGAGTTTGTTTTGGTTGAACGCGCCAAGCGTTCTTGGAACCAAAAAAAAGTGTCGCAATGCCTACACTTGTATGTTTTATCCCTAAAATCAATGTATTCAATTAAATAACCTGTAAAAAATAAAGTTAAGATACTCGAAGGAACGATATAAAAAAGGCAATGAATTAAAAAAAAAGTGGTTGCAAAAGGAACATGATCAGATTACATACACTTTCTTTTTTTCTGATAGGAAGCTTGGCCTATAATAGATTGATGATTAAGGGCTTGTTCAGAGAGTCCTCGAGATTCATGATTTGAAACTACATCATTATAGTGAAATGAAGCAAAGGCGATAGATTGTGGAGGATTGGATAGCTTTGTTGCATTAATTTCATTAGTTTGAGTTTGCATTATGTTGTTTGATAAGGAGAAGGTGGTTTGTATATCTATGTGCCGGTGCGAACAGACCAAAGTCCCAACTCCTTGAGTATGTTGTGGAGCAGATGTTGTATTTGAAGAGCTTGGGTTATCGGATAGCAAGATTCTATCAACAGGAGTTTCATAGTCATTGAAAGCAAATTCTGAGTATCGAGAAGATGGCACATACTCATCCGGCTGAACATGTCCGTGAGGACTTGTCATGCTGTTGCTCTAAATAAACCATGAAAACAAACATCAAGGTAAATGAAAGAAAAGCACTAAAAAACCATGATTAGCACAGGATCATGGTTAAGTGAAGGAAAACACAGGGATAGAGAAAATCTTAATGACATGCACTTTTTAAAGAAACCATGTAAACATAGGGATAATAAGCAATCGAAGAAAAAACATCATGAAATTAAGTGTTGGGCAAAGATTAACTGGCTTGCAAGGAAAAGGAATGACATTGGATTGAAATCTTTAATATATCATGAGACATGATGATGGGGTAGGCTTAGCTAAAAAAACTACTCCTTGGTTCAAGAAAGGATGAAGATATAACAATAAAAGATCAAAGAAAAAACACAGGGATAGAGAAAATCTTAATGACATGCACTTTTTAAAGAAACCATGTAAACATAGGGATAATAAGCAATCGAAGAAAAAACATCATGAAATTAAGTGTTGGGCAAAGATTAACTGGCTTGCAAGGAAAAGGAATGACATTGGATTGAAATCTTTAATATATCATGAGACATGATGATGGGGTAGGCTTAGCTAAAAAAACTACTCCTTGGTTCAAGAAAGGATGAAGATATAACAATAAAAGATCAAAGAAAAAACACAGGGATAGAGAAAATCTTAATGACATGCACTTTTTAAAGAAACCATGTAAACATAGGGATAATAAGCAATCGAAGAAAAAACATTATGAAATTAAGTGTTGGGCAAAGATTAACTGGCTTGCAAGGAAAAGGAATGACATTGGATTGAAATCTTTAATATATCATGAGACATGATGATGGGGTAGGCTTAGCTAAAAAAACTACTCCTTGGTTCAAGAAAGGATGAAGATATAACAATAAAAGATCAAGCAACTAAAAAAGAACATTCTGTGTTGCTAAACATAGAAATACCATAACCATGATTAAGCATGCAAGGAAATAGAAATGCATAAAGCAAATAAGAGAGAGGAACGAAACAAACCTGAGAAAATGTTGACGATAAATAAAAGTGACCCCTTCAAAACACCTAAAAAACCAAAGTAAAATTTTGATTAATATGTGCAAGGATAAAAACAAATAGACGTGGGGCATAAGACCTGGAAAATTAGGCATGAAAGAACAAACTAAAATAAAAATAAAAGATGAGCTAACATATTCAGGTGAAAGAAACTAACATCACAATCCTGGCAAGCGCCAAAAAAAAGAAGAAAAAAGGTAACAAAACCAGAACAAAATCGTATAAGCTGCAAAGAATAACAGCAATAATTTTTGTAATTCATCACAATCTTGGCAAGCGCCACACAAAAAAACAAAGAAAGGTAAGAAAACCAAAACAAAATCGTATAAGCTGCAAAGAATAAGGGCTATAATTTTTGTAATTTTTTTTAATAAGAGTGTCTTGTGTTCTGTAATCTTTTTAAAAAATTAAAAAATAGGGCAAGAATTTTTTTATTTTTAAAACCCTATTATAATCTGTAGTTTGACATATGTAAACACTGTTAAAAAATAAGGACTCATGACCTCCCTTCTTTATATGATCATTAGGCATGTGAAATATGTTGTAAGCTCATGGTCTTAAACGAACAATAATTAACCTAACAATAATTAACCTAACCTCATCATAAAAGTATAAATCCCATGTCATTTTCTTAAATGTCATTCATACCATTAATACATGTATGGTAGTCATGTAGAGAAGTGTCAATTTGTATATACCATTGAATAATTCGAATTTTTCTTTTTATATTAGATCTAAAAGGATATTGTTTTAAAATATTTTTTCCTCTCAAGCACAATGAAAAAACCAATGCTCATATCTAAAAAAAACAACATGTCTTAATGAATATATAACCCAAGTTTTAATTGTGATGCTAAGAAACATATATAAATTAATAAACAATATCATGAATCATATGTGTCTTAAAAACCAATACTTATGCGCAAAGTTTGTTTTTTTTTTCCCCTGTAATATTGAATGGCCATGCAAATCGTTTCAAAATTAGTGTGAAAGAACAGTCAATGAGCAACGGTTGCTTCTTTTCGTTTTTTGCATAATGGCTGGCCATACTCTCCTTTCCATTATTCTTATACATGTCGTGTCCCTAAAGTTTTATGAATCGCATTTCCGATGGAGTTTCGAGAAGCAAAATTAGCAGAGCTGTTCCAAAACTAAGAAGCTAAGCAGCAAGCAAGCAGCAAGCTTCTATGTCCGTCAAGATTTTGACCTTTAGCTCTCTATATTTTCTACATGCACTCTGGATAGAAATATATATAAATTTGTTGAGATATTTTAGAGATACAGATAAAGTTATTATTTAAATCTTGGATAAATCAAGTACAATATTTCTGTTTGGATTTGCGAGTGGTACAGATACAGTTAAATCAGCTCACTATATATATATATATATATATATATATATATATATATATATATATATATATATATATATATATATAATTTCATATAGCATTCCACCAATCATACGCAAAAGAAACAAAGAGAAAGAAAGAGAGATGGCTGGAGGGGCTTTCGCTCCAACATCTCGTGGAAAGGAATACCCTGGAAAGTTAACTTTCAGGATGTTCTTCACTTGCCTTTTTGCAGCAACAGGAGGTCTAATTTTTTGTTATGATCTTGGTATTTTAGGTGTGTAATAATGTAGAATTAAGCAATTTCTTTTTGAAGATGTAATAATTGTATCTTGATTTTTGTGTGTTTCTTTCTAACCACTTATTTATTTCGTATACTAATTTCACCTCTACGATGTTTCCTGGTGTTGAAGAAGAAGAAAAAATTTACAACGATTTGCACTGGTTTTGTTTTGGTTTAGTGTTAATGAAAAATGAATGGTAGCAATTCGAGGTTAGTTGTTAAGAGGTTCAAAGATCGAAATTAGGCTTTTTTCTTCAGTTTTGTGTTGACTTATGATCCACATCTTGTTCATGAGATGTTAATTAAATCTAAGTTGATCTCTGAGAGTTTTTTTTTTTTTTTTTTTTTTTTTGCAGACATTGAAACTTTTTTCTTTATTAGTTGTGTTTACTGATAGAGAAAATTAAACAATTAAATTACTCATAGTTTGAGTCCCATGTTGTCTATGTTTTTTGCAATGCCTCTCCGTGATTTTTGCAAGGGAGAACTTGCTTCCCTTAATGTTCCAATTTCTTTAGGACAATAACCTGTATGTCTATAATATAAATGAAGACATGAATTATTTTATGTTAAACAAATAATAATTGAGATAGCCACTATCATATTTCAAATTCGGTCAAACAAATAATAATTGAGATAGCCACTATCATATTTCAAATTCAGTTCAATTGATCATGCTTACTAAGTGCCTACTGCCCACTGAAAACTTCTTTCAATGTGGCCATTGATGTTTCTTGGAATCTTTGCTCATTAAGTTTTGTTTTGACAACATAATCACCATCTCTATACATAAAAAAAAAAGGACATCAAATATAAACGACATAGCTCGCATGTTAAGATTTTATAAAAAATATTAAGAGTTTATAAGGAAAAGCGGAGAAATACAAAACTGAAACTTGTAAAATATAGCATTGAAAAATAAGTTTACATGGAGAGGCATGAAATAAGAACAAAACAAAAATATCTTGTGGGATCTTATTTTCTTAAAAGAAACTGGGATGACTTAATATTAACAGAGATTAACCGAACAGTTGGTGGTAATCCCCCCAAGTAATCACTGAGCTCCAAATAAAGCTAGAGCAATGAATAATTTTTTCTATTTTATTTTAATTGCTACAATTTTTTTTCTAGAAAAGAATATGAAACCATATGCGTTAGGACTTGACGAAACCAAGACACGCTGCAGAATCACAGAAACCAGAAATAAAAGAGAAAAGAGAGAAGTCCCTCTTTTGAAGAACATGGCAACGATGAAAAGAGTGCAGAATCAAACACAAAGGCAAAGATACTTGATGTTTAATGAAATAAAATCGCTCCTTTGTCAAGTGGCTAATTTATGTAAACGTCGAAAATGATAAGGCATAGGCCATGCACAATAATTTAAGATGCAGATAGCTACATGAGCATAGTTATTTTTCACAACACAGCCTTAAAAAGCAACAAACAAAAAAATATTCTAACCTTGAAGTCTAAGTCCTCTCCTGAAAGATGATATGATAAAGGAAATAACGAACTACAAAGGAAAGCATAACAAATTATGGCTGCTATACACTGACAAAAACAAAAGGACATCCCACCCGAATCCTCAACAAACAAAAGTTGCACAAAAACATAACTTTAAACATCATAAGAGAGGTGGGAGCCGAGAGAATTGATTTGCTAAAAACACCACTTCAGAAAAGCACCATCCCATGCAATAAAACAATTAGAAGTGTCTGCCAACTACACTAACCAAAATAGAAATGCCAACTAAAACAGAACAGGAAATAATGAAAACGCAAAGGCAAGCATATGTGTATAATGATGCCAACATCACATTCATTTAATGCACTATTAAGAAGATTGGCTGGCTTGACTTTGTCTAAATGGAACCTGAAGGCATTTAATGCATGCACTATTAAAAAGATTGGCTGGCTTGACTTTGTCTACATGGAACCTGAAGACGTGTAAGTTTATTGCCTCTTTGCATGCCCTTTTAATTATTTTGAAGGTGATGAGATGTCAGATAATTCAATATCACCTTCAACTCTATAAACTTTACAGAAGGAAAAGAAGACTCAATTTCAGAGAAAGAAAAAACGACAGCCTAATTTTTCAAAGCATTTAAGACACCGATATCATGATGTCGCTTCTTTCAAACTTGTGCAGTGATAATATATGTTTTGTGGGAAAGCAAGCGAGACACTTCACTACAATGTAGTGATGATATATGTTTTCGAGTGTGTTTCGTATTGCGGTAGCTGTTGTGGTTGTGGTTTGAAAAAAGTTGTTTTATAAAAAGTACTTTTAGTTGAGGTTGGTTTAAAAAAATAGGTGTTTGGTTAAAACTGTGGTTGAAATTGAGGTTGAAGAAAAAGTTGTTTAATGTGTTTGGTTAAAAATTGTGGTTCAATTTCATTTTATTGTATAATTACCTAAAAGGACTTAATTCATAATACTAATGAACAGTTACATAAAAGTAACATTACAACCAATAAATTTTTGCAAATAGACCTAAACATATTAGAACAATAATTTATAATTGTGTCATTAAACTTGCAGCAATCCCATCACGTACGTAATCCATTCGCGAAGGCCTTTGGTGTCCTTGGCTTTGTGAATGTGAAGCCACATCAGTTAGAAAATCATCGGGCACAAAATCAAGATGGCGATCGAACTCCATAAATGCCACATCTTGCATTGAAGTTCTTCTAATGTAATTATGAATTGCCATGGATGCGACAACAATTCTAACTTGTGTCTTGTAATTAAAGGATTGCATATTCTGTAGGATTCGCCATCTTTTTTTCCAAACTCCAAATGTTCGTTCTATCACACAACGTAATAAAGAGTGCATACGGTTGAAAATTTCTTCACGAGTTTGTGGTTGTCCTCGCCTCAATTCTTGCAAATGATATCTGTGACCTCTATATGGACCTAAAAATCCATATTCATTAGGATATCCTGAATCAACCAAGTAGTATTTCCCTGGAAAAACATATAATTGTTTTAAATTGAAAATTGCAAAAACAAAAAAACAAAATAACATTACTTATCATATATACAGACACACACAAACACGTATTACTACCTTCTGGTGGCTTAGGAAATTTTATACGTGGATTGTCAATTGCCTCAAGAAAAATTCGTGTATCATGTGCACTACCTTCCCAACCCGCCCAAACAAATGTGAATTGCATGTCAAAGCTACATGCAGCCATAACATTCTAGGTCGGCACACCTTTTCGGCCAATAAATGGAATTTGATTTTCAAAAAAAACACATGCACGCACATGTCTACCGTCGATAGCTCCTACACAATTCTAATATACAATAAACCAGCAAAATAACATCAATTTGAGCTGACTAAAAAATTAAATTTCACAAATTCATGAAATACGAATCACCATTAACAAATACGATTAACGACATTACCTTGAAATGTGGCATATACCTCGGATTGTTCACAATTTCCCTCGGTGTGTTTACGAACCCAGGATCTGCAGGTTGAATTAAATCTGTAGCGAGCGAACAAACTGATCTAAGAACTTCATTAAAGTACATGCTAATTGTTTCTCCTGAATGTTGGAATCTCTCCTGAACTTCCCTGTTGGAAGCACCTAAAGCTATTGTATAAAGAAATATTCCAACTTTTTCAAAAACACACATTCTTCTAGATGCCTTTAACCCATATTGGTTTTCAAGTGTAAAGCACAGAGTCTGAAATGTCGTCGCATCCATCCTAAACATGTTTACATAGCGCGTCCAATGTCCATATAGTATTTCTGTCAACCATTGCATTCCAGTGTTGTACGAATCCATACACGGCTCCTTATATAAATAAGTATTATAATATAAAGCTATGGCACCTGCCGTGCATAAAATCAATTTCTGATCATCAAACTCCCTTTCCCAAAACAACTCACCTTCTTCATCTGAATCGTCGTCGTCGTCGTCGTCAGTATCAGAACTGTTATTATCACTGCAATCTCCATCGTTTACAAAAGAATTACCATAATTAACGTAATCGGCAATGTTATTCATTACGTCATCATAATCCCCGTCAAAAAGTGTTGAAAACCAGTGCGAATCCATATCTATCATGCAATATAAATTTTTTTTTGAATAATTGAAAATTGTATGACTTGTTACAAAAGAACACAAATGGATAATGCAAACCGAAATAAGTGTTATTGTTCAATTTCTCCATGTTTAATGAAATTTTGCTAGGCATGTAAATTTTATAAAGCTATATTTATTTGCAATTTAGTCCTTTACCTCCTTTGAAAGTGAAATTGAATTTCTTTTTCCAAAATGCCTATTATCTCTAATCAAAATTTCTAATTCCACTTGCTATAAACAACCTAAAAAATAGAATTTCAAGAGATCAAAAAAATCCAATTCCAGAAACAATAAACAATTCACACACAAATTGTTTTTCCTTTTCATTTCCTGCTTCCAATAATTCATTTCTTGTGCTAAATATAATGTCAACTGTACCATACAGCATTGAAAATTTCATTACCAAAACTGATTTGTGCGTGGAGCAATAATATTATCATTGGTTGTATTCCTTGAGTCAATAAATAAACAGCATGTTTGCCACCTTCCCCCAATATTCAAATCGGTTACTTATGGAATACTGCTTCAGAAATTTGGACAACACAATAATAACTATGTAGCAGAATATATAATGACAGAGGTCTAACAAAGCTGACGATTTTCTACCCTTCACTATCCCAATGAACACCATAAACAAACATTTAAAAACCTAAGAAACTAACCTAACTTTTAATGAATGTCATGACATTAACCAATCGGCTACAACCTAATGAATTAAATGGAACTTACCTATTACAGATGTATAAATAGCAGCAATCAGCAACACCAGCAATTAGAAACAACCACTCTTGATTGCAAGTACTAACACATTCGGTTTCTACCCAGAATTGACAATATGCAAGTGAATAACTTCCCATACTTACTGCTATTTATATACAAATACTTAAGAATTGATGTAATATTTCAAAAACTGTTACCTAACTTTCAAAAGCTACCATTCAAGAGCAAGTTACCAAACATTCAAATGTGGCATACACCAACTGAAAATTTCAAAATTAGCAACCTCAACCTTCCATTCAAGAGCAGCTAACCAAACATTCAAAATATAATACCAACAAGCAGTAGTCTCGGTTTTATAAATTATTATCACCAACCATTCAACTTCAAGTAACCGAACTGAAAAGGAGTACTTTAACAAGCTAAACATAACATTCAAAGTTAAGCATCCACATATTTAAGGTCTACAATTCAGAAATTAACATCCATGAAATTCCAACCCAACAACACTATTCAGTCATACATATATAGCAGAACATACATGGTAGTGGTGTTCCAAAAACTTAGCTACGGAAATACACCAAAACATGGGCAACTCCTTCTAATTCCAGCAACAATTGCAACACAGGAAGTCTGCAAAACCAGTGGAAAATATTTCAGACAAATAAATATTTTACTTGTCTACAGAATTCAACATAAATGCAAAGACATGAATAGGGTAAAAAGCTAAAAACTGACCTTGTCCATCTAAGTTTGTCTGTGTTTGTCAAACATTATTTTCAGCCATGATATTTTTCTATCAATACAACCCATTGCAGCCCACATCTCCCTCTTGCTCCTCGCACAGAAGAATTTAGTTGCAAAGGTATGCAATGCACTACCAAAGGACAACTCCATCAATAGAGTGCAGTTCTTCCATTACCTCTTCAATGCTACAACCTTTTTTTATCTCTACAAGGAGCTGTGATCCCTCTAGGCATGGAGACAGTCTCAACAAGTTTATCCATACGTGCAACTAGTACTGCTCCCATTCCAGTTCCCCTTCTCTTTTTTCGCAATTGAGGTGTAGTCTGATGTGCACCCTTTCTCTTTGAACTGCTGGGGTTGCTACAACTGTGTGCGACATTGCTTCCACCAACCATATTGCTAACATCACGTGTGAAATCAGGGATTGCATCCTCTTCAGAGTCGCCACTTCCTTCTTCCATATTAGTATCCTCATTGGTTGTATTCCTCATTCCAGCAGTCACATTATCTTCATCTGATAAGAGTCCTTGTGAGGAAGTCCAAGCATATTCTCCCGTGGCCACTATGTTAGTAAACATGATATCGTACTTGGCACACAACGAGGGCTCTATGCCGACATGCCTAAACTTCTTTGCTCCTCTCATTTCATGTGCAATGACAGCTAGATGTAATTAGGAATGATAGTAGATGAATAAATAATACAACATGACAAAAAAAATTATGAGGCTATTGCAAATCAGCAAACTAACCTGAATTTTTGATTGCCACCATTCATCAGTTGCTGAGATGGTCCCAAGTTCAGTAGACCAACCAACTCCAGTTTCAGTTATTAATTTTTTCCATACCCTTCAGTCCTTTTTAATCCCATCCCATTTGTTTTTAAGCTGAGATTTTGATAAGGAAAGGCCTGTTTGATCTTTGAATGACTGTATGATAAATTTCCAGCCAGCTTTATCAAAATGTGTGTTTGGTCTCATGCCTCTCTCAATAGCTGTAATGCAAATGTCGCAAAATGTATGCAACATTGCCTTGCTCCAAGAAGCTTTATCATGTGTGTCAGACCCATCCATTGCTTATGGTTAACAATGCAATGAAAAATTAAACAAACAATTAACCAAATGAACAAGAGATTGAATGCTGATAAGGCCATAATACAATAGTAACAGAACAGGAAATTACATGTGCAGCAAAAGGTCAACCAAAGAATAACAAAAGGTTGAATGTTGACAAGGAATGAAAACATAAATAAAGAAATTATCTATAGCAACTTGGTTGACAATACAAGAAAGAATTCAAAACACCATTCAATATAGATGAATAAAGCTTTAATGCTGATAAGGGATGAAAAAAAGAAACTAGGGAACTAGTTCAAAAAAGATTGCATGATGTGAAGTGTGAACTAAGAAACTTGACAGGGGAAAGAACATAAAAACCTACCCACTGTGGCATAAACCTATAACTGTTTGTCATCAATTAGCAGGGGGTGTTCTAATTAGCAACTAAAATTATTTGTTTAAGTTACTATGTTTGTAGTTGTTGGCAATCAGCAGCACACAATACCAGTTTAACATAGCAAGTAGAGGATGTTATATATATTTTAATGTACATTTATTAACTTGTTAGCAATCTGCAGAATGCCACAACTAATACGATTTTAACATAGAAAGCAGGGGATGTTCTACTTTAGCAACTGAAATTAATTGTGCCCTAATTACGTTTAGTTGGTAACAATCAGCAGCACACAGCAAACACACAAATAACTGCATATACATGGAGGGAATAAAGATAATGAAAAATTAGCACTAATGGTTGACGAGAGTAAAATACTATTGAATTAAAAAGGGCATAAACAGGTCAATTTTACTGCAATGAACAAAAAAAAACTTAAAATTAATAAGAGGATCAGTGAAGTAAGCACAGTACCCGTTGGAAATTGCAACTGAGGTGTTTGAATGAAGCACGATGTTGATATATGTGGTGAGGTTGTTGAAGGCAGGAAGACAGGTTGCTCGTCGTCTTCTTTTTGTGTTGATGCTTCAGAAACGAAGGAAAAATTAGCATATATAACTATCGAGAGTAAACAACAAGTGATTAAACAAAAGGGGATAAACAGATCTTCACTAAAATAAACAACAATTAACTTAAATTTTCTATAAGAACAGACCAGTGAACTAACCCGTTGTAAATTTGAGCTCTGGTGCTTGAATCAAGCTCGATCTATATATATGTTTCGGGGTTGTTGCAAAGGGTTGTTGTTGTTCTTCATTTCCTTTTGTTAAAGAGAAATGAATGACAATTGAATGTGCAGAAAGAGACGAAGCCATCAATTTAATGTTTTGGGTTATGCAGCAGTAATGGTTTACTGTGGAGTTGTTGTGCGCAATTACGGTTGATGGGCAGGGAAATGAATGCAAATGGAAGAACAAGAATGGAAAGGAGAAGAGCAAATGAGAACTGAACGAGAACAGTGTGTTTTGGTAATTTCCACTCTTATCATCTCTAGAAAGTTCAACCACAGGTTGAAACTTGTAAAAAAGCAGTATTTTACTGCTTCCAACAAATCGTGGTCCTGCCGCATATAAGTGGTGGGACCCATGTTTTTTTATTTTTAAACCATCTGTAACCAAACGATCATTTAGTGCGTTTTTGAAAAAACGCAAACGCTAACGCGTTGCCAAACTGGCTCTTCGTGGGGAAAGTTACAGTGCTTTCCCTACGCGTTTTAGAGTTCTTTAATTAGTTCATTAACTTTTTTTAAAATGCCTTCTATATCCCTTAATAGTAACTTTTATGATTTTTAGGTAAAATTTCCTGAATCCTGATACCTGTTTATACCAAATCTTGCCCGAGTTATATCGAATTTCACTAAGTTACTCGTTGGTACTTTCAGTTTCATGAAATTCACTTCTATAAAAATTTTATTCACATTTTCGTGTTTATTTATTTATTTATATATATTAACACTTGAACAAAACATTTTAATTCAGATTCTCGAATATATCATCGTTTTATAATTTAATTTATCGTTTTCCCTTATTTTTTGTAATCCTGACTTTTATTAATATCAATAATATTATCTGGGGTTTTACATAACACGTCTACAACCTTTGTTAGTTTTAGATGTATATTGTTCATTCTTTTTCTCTATATGTTATTGGACACTCTCATAAAGTCTCTTTACCATCTCTATACCTTTTGATTAATAACATAGCCAAGAAAAACAACTTTATCCATGTAAAAAGTACACTTATTTAAGTTAGCATATAATTTTTTATACCTCAAAACATCAGGTACACAATGTAAATGGTTAATATACTCATCTAAGCTTTTATCGTAAACTAAGATATCATCAAAATAAATTACCAAAAACCTATCTATAAGGCACACAATACATGATTCATTAATATCATAAATATACTCGATGCATTAGTGAGACCAAACTACATAATCAATCATTCATGTAGCCAAAGTTTAGTCTTAAAAGTAGTTTTTCATTTATCATCTTCTTTCATTCTAATTTGATGATAACCACTTTTCAAATCAAGTTTTGTAAAGTTACATAAACCATGTAATTCCTTTAACATATCATCTAGCCTAGTAATCGGATGCTTATACTTTACCGTAATGTTGTTGACAACTTATCAATCCATTCACTTCCACCAAGATCCATCCTTTTTTTGATTTAAGAAGCACTAGTATCACACATTGACTTATGTTCTCCTACAAGTACACCTTAGCCATCAACTCCTTAACTTGCCTTTAAAGCTCGTTTGTCTCCTACGAATGTGTTTGGTATTGTGGTAGCTGTTATGGTTGTGGTTTGAAAAAAATTATTTTATAAAAAGTACTTTTAGTTGAGGTTGGTTTGGAAAAATTTATGTTTGGTTAAAAAATTGTGGTTGAAATTGAGGTTGAACAAAAAGTAGTTTAATGTGTTTGGTTAAAAGAATGCTTTTCAAATTGAGGTTATAAAATAATTAATATATATATATTGATGGTTTTTAATTTAAATATTGTAGATTTAACTACTGCTATTACATCATGAAATAAATAATATTGATATCCAATATTTTTTATTGTTCGATCAAATTCTGCAAATGCTACGTCATCAAGCGATCTTCTTTTAATTTTTCGAATAAAACACAATTAAAAATAAAAATAAAAATTAAATTTTTTTAACTGGGTTGGACCCAGCAAGAACAAAATTGGGATTGTGATCAAATTCTGCAAATGTTACGTCATCAAGCGATCTCCTTCTAATTTTTTGAATAAAACACAATTAAAAAAAATTAAATTTTTTAACAGGTTCAGACCCGGTTCAATGCATTTAGTTTTGACCGGACCTGGTCCGGCCAGAACAGTGGAGAGAAAAGCCAAGCATTTTCCCCTTGTGTTAACACCCCTCCCCTCCCCTCCACCTAGATATTATATGCCTCTCTTTATCTCTTCTCTTTCGTTAACCATACCTCACGCAGATTCAAATTTTATTTCCTGTGATTTTTATGGATATGGACGAGTAATATTGATTTTCAACATGGCGACCATTTTTCTTTTCTCTGTACGTTGATGATGATGACACCAAGCATTCAATATTCGCAAGTGGCTGGAGGAAACTCGATTGTGGCACCCATATAGCTGCTTTTTTTAATTACCAGTACGGAACAAAAACGCAGCAAGAAGCATGAAAAAACTGCTTCATTAGAACCTGTGGTTAAACCTTATTTTTAGTGGGTCCCATGAGCCAAACCACAGCTGCTATTTATAACCAAACACTAGTTTTATTGAGTTTGAAAAAAACATAGCAGCTACTGTTGAGCCAAACGCCCTCGAAATACTTCTATAGGTTGATTAATTAGGAATTATAGATATAGGTATATGATCAATTTGATGTGTTTATTCTCCTGATTTACAGCAAACCATTAGGAACATCATAAAGGAATACATCTTCATATTTCTCCAACAAAGAAACAACAATATTATAAAAAGAATGATCAATATTGTTAATGTTAAAACATGTCTTTTTGTATAAAAGTACAATTATAGGCTGGTTATAAGAAGAAGCTCTTTTAATATCACTTTTTTTTGCATAAAAATTGACATACTTATTTGTTTTTTGCCTTTAAACTCTCTTTTTCTTTCTTTTCATGTAGCCCGTCTCTTCTTTCTTTTTTATTGGCTTCTTTTTTTTTCATTCCTCTTAACCATTTTTCCTTTTTCTCTCTTCTCAACCTCACTTTTTTTTTTAATTTATATTTTTTTCATACAGTTGTCTTGGGGTTAATGATATAAAGGTGATGGATTTTCCATCTAATATCAATAAATACTTATTCTTAAACTCATCATAAGTAACTTTCCATTCAAACTATCATGACGTACCCAATAATATGTGATTCGCATGCACATGAAGAACATAACAAAACACCTTATCACTATACCACTTAATTGAAAAAGAAATCAAAACTTGTTTATTCATTTTTACTTTTCTACATTTATTTAACCAATACAACTTATATGGTCTATGATATTTTATAGTAGGTAAATTTAATTTTTTTACAAGAGTAATACTAGTTATATTAGCACAACGTTCTAATTTATAATCATACTACATATCTTATTACTGATATGGCATCTTATATAGAAAATATTCACTATTTACTGCTTCAAACAATCCTTTTTACTTGAACACTTTATGCACGCCTAACCACAAGTGACTCACCCTCAACTAGACACTCTACCTCATCATTACTAGCATCCTTAAATTGTGGCATCTTCTCATCATCGTTGTTATTTTTGGTTTCTTCCTCCTCATAGTCATATAAGATCATAGTTTTTGTGTTTGGACATTGAGAAGTTATGTGACCTATTCCTAAACAATAGAAACATTTAGTATCATGATTATGAAGTGGTTAGGAATTATAATTACCTCTAATATTGGTGGAGACGTTTCTCTTGCCCTTAGGTTCTTCAACTTTACTCCTTTTAATATCTTTATCATTTTTCTTCCAATTCAGCCTTAATGAGAAAATGGACCAAAATTTTAACTATAATTTGAACTTCCCTTCCTCTTACGTTACATTTCCACCTTCGTAGTCATATGCATTATGTCTTCTAACTCTATATGGTTTTGTAACTCTATAACATTCGATATCTCATTATTCAAACCATTTAAAAAAATTACCATGGTAGTTTATCTATCCTTTGTATTTTCTCGAATCATAGCTACCTACATCTCTTTATAGTAATCCTTCACACTTTTAAAACCTTGAGTTAAGATTTGCAATTTATGATACAAGTCCTAAAAATAGTGGTTAGGGATAAATATTTTCCTAATAATCACATTCATCTCCCACCAAGTATCAATAAGCCTCTCATAATTCCTCTTCTTACTCAACACAAGGTAACCCCACTATATAATAATATAATCAGTAAACTTAATCACGACTAACTTTACCTTTTTCTTCTCAGAGTAGTTATGATAATGAGAAATCATCTCTATTTTCTTCTCTCGTTTAGGTAAGTTTCTAGATCATTTATTCCTTAAAAAAATGATATCTTCATTTTAATACTCCTAAGATTTCTATCTAAACCATCACGAACTTTAGTATCTCATTTAAACTCTCTATTATCAAAATTTCTGTTTAGCCAAATTCTCTCCCCTTGACTGAATAAAGCTTCATTAAAATCATTTGCATCTCCATCCTCATTCTCATCTATAAACTCATCTACAATTATACGAGCATGTCTTTCTTGCCTCCTAATATTAATGACCCTTTGGGATTGTCCCTCCTGCAAATTAGCAATTATGACATCTTATATATCCATTTAATCCTTTGCTTCACCAAATAACAGATTTATTCTCTTAAATTGTTGCCAAATTGCTTATAACACAAATAATGTATTCTCCTTCTCCTACTTAAATGAAGAAAATCATCTTTGGACTCATATTCATATCTGGAAAAAAACAAAATGTTAGTAGGAAACCTTACACATTTTTTTATGTGCTTACACTTAAAGATATGTCACTCCACTCATATTTCACTATTAACTTGGCTTTTCTCGATGTTATTCTTGCACCTTTTTGCCTTTTATAACTCCTAACTCTTTTCTTCAGTTTTTCAAGGAACTAAACAAAATCAATCAAAATATTTCAGCTTATAAAGTTCAATTAACGAATGCAAAAAGACAAGCCAATCAAGAAAATGAGAACGAATTCAAGAATGACTCAAATAAAACCCGAAAAAAATAATGGAAATAAATCTGAATTCGCCACAAGATAAATCAATAAAACTTATTCCTGTATGTAATTAAATAAAACCAAAGTCAATATGAATTTATCCAAACAAATCAAAACCATAATAAATTTTTTTTCGAAAGCTATTGAATTTCAATAACGTCGATTTTAATCAACTTGATTTTAAGATTTGGTCTCTTTTTTTTTGACAAAATACTAGATTGATTTATAACACTTTTTTTAATTAATGAAACAGTTAACTATAAAATTAGGATAAAGCCAAAATCAAGAATATAAAAAAACTAGAAAATCATGTTAAAGTTGAAATAAAGAGCTAAAAAAACTAAGGTTCAACAGTTTTGAGAGAAAACCGAACTTAACAACAAAAATAAGACTCAAAACATGAACAAAACTGAATTTAAAGATAGATAGATAGATAGATGGATAGATAGAACTTAATTTTAAAGTCAATCTTTTATGTCAATTGATGTGAAACCAAAGGGTAAGAACTCTATAACCCGCAATCAAGATTGAATACAAACCCAAGAAAGCTTGAATAAAACTTGACCCAATAATTACCTTGATCATAAAACCAAAGTTACAAAGATTAAATGCCACAAAGAAGTAATCTTTGATAAATTTTGAACAATTCAATAAAGAACCAAGAGCAAGAGAAATCCTCTCCAATATTATTTTTGAAGTCATCAAGTTATCGCAACTTACAAACCATAAAGAGTATTATTTACAATTCAACAAAATAAAATCTATTGGAATATTAGGTTGAAATTAAAACCCAAATATAAACTACTTTAATAGTACTTTTAAAATAAAATAACAAAGCTCAAGCCTTAATAAGTATAAGACTCATACCGCAAGTCTTTTGATAATTAAATCTCCAATCCACATGAAATTAGGATTCTACCCAAACTGCCTCTTAGAAGGAATTTTAGCCCAAACTCACAAGCCATAAGGAAAACCGGCTCCAAACCAAATCTATAAGACTCATACCGCAAGTCTTTTGATAATTAAATCTCCAATCCACATGAAATTAGGATTCTACCCAAACTGCCTCTTAGAAGGAATTTTAGCCCAAACTCACAAGCCATAAGGAAAACCGGCTCCAAACCAAATCTTAGCCCAAATCTACAAGTCACAAGAAAAATAAACCCTAACCTGCAAGCTAAAATTGTCCTTCTCTAGCATGGATTACATTTATAAAAGTCTAATCCTTTTTATAACTAAAATTAATTTCTTTACACCACTTTAGCAGGAATTCTCAAAGTTTTTTTTTGCCCTAATGTCTCGAATAATCCCATTAAATGCCTCATTGATCATCTTGACTCTCGCTCTTATAATCAGCCTAATCAGAACATGCAATAAATCTTGTGGTGTTACTTGTTGATTTTTATTCTTATTTTGACTTATATTTACTTATATCAAGAATAGTTTTCATATAAATGTTAATAGCCATCATAACCATTAATATGCTTAAAATGCATCAAATTGATATAAAGATAACTTTCTTAAATGGTGACCTTGACAATGCAGTTTATATAGAACAATCCAAAGGTTTGTTATTAAAGGGCAATAAAATAAAATCTGTAAGTTTGTCAAGTTATTATATAATTTGAAATAAGCTCATAAACAATGACATGAAAAAATAAATAGTTTATATTGACAAATGAGTTTAAAATCAACATGGTTGATAAATATGTTTAGATTAAAAACACAAATAAATTATATATCATTGTATATCTTTAGATGGATGACAAGTTAATTTAAGGCAACAATAATTCATAATCAAGTATACCAAGAAAACATTGGCAACGATAATACATGATCAAGTATATAAAGAAAACATTAACTAATAAGTTTGATATGGAAAAATTGAATGTTGTAGATGTCATCCTGGGAATAAAAAATTCTAAGATATATGATAGATTGGTATTATTTCAATCTCATTTTTTGAGAAAATTCTTGATAGATTTTTTAAAGTTGTTAATAAAACTATCAAAATACCAATGGATAAAAGTGTACATCTATAAAAAAAAACAAAAAACAAAAAACAAAGGTGAGGAAATGCATCAATTGAAATATTTTTGAATAATTGGAAGTTTGATCTATGTTATGAGCTGAATATGACCAAATATTACATATTTAGTTAGTAAGCCAAGTAGATTTATAGTAATTTAAGTATAGATAATTGAAAAGGAATAAATTAGTGCTTAAATATTTAAGGTGTATCTTGGACTATGGTTTTTACTATATTGGATACCTGACGGTACTTGAAGGGTATAATTATGTGAATTGGGTATTTGATATTAAGGATTTGAAACTTATTAGCGGATATGTCTTCAAACATAGTGAAGCTGTTGTATATTAGAAATCCTATAAACAAATATGCATCGCAAGATCTGTGATGGAATCAAATTTATAGCTTTTGATAAAACTAGAGAGGAAGTCGGGTGACTTTGAAATTTCTTAGATGATATTTCATATTAACAAAAAGCCAATATGAACGATCTATATCCACTTTGATAGTCAATCAACAATTAAAAAGGCACAAAGTAGAATGTATAATGGTAAGTTTAGACATAATATTTTTAAACACTTGTTATTGAATAAGATTATTTCTATTGAAGTCAAAGGACAATATTAAGAATCCAATTACTAAAGGTTTTACGAGAGAATTTGTGTATAGTTCATCAAAGATAACGAGTTTAAAGCCTTTAAAGATAAAAGAGTGTCATGATGATAACCATACTTAGTTGATTGAAGATCCTAGGATATATATTCAAATAGAAAACTAAGTCATATTACATCCTTAGTAAAACTCAAGAATAATTATTCCATGCTTATTTCTTTAATAAAAAAAAAAGCTGCTAGCTATAAAGTGATAAAAGGGTGATTGTGTTTTTAATGAATTTCATATATTGGTTTACTAAGTAAAGTATAGTAAAATACTTCTAAGAAAAGATCACTTGTATGAGTGAGAAATGTTGTTGTTTCTTCGAGAATTCTAAAAAGTTAAATTCCCTAAAGCACTTATAAACACACGGAGTTGTTTAGGGTCAAAATAAACACAACCATGAGAATCAAAGAAAAACTTTAGAAACATAACTATATGAGTATGAAGCATTAACAAAGTACTATAACATGAAGCATTAACATATTTTTTTTAAATATAAATATATATATATATATATATATATATATAAATGAATAAGAAATTGATCTAAAAAAATCATTGATTGATATGTTTTTTGCAAATTTAAACACCCTAATTCCATATTAAGAGATTAGAAGATTATCTAATGGCTTATATAATGGAAAATCGAAAGGTTAAATCTATGTAAGTCACCCTAATCTAAGTGGGTTTTAAGCTTATGCTATATTGGCTCGGCTCGGCTTAGCCTAGGTCTATGTTTATGCTGGGACTTGAAGCTAGGCTTTGATTGCTATAAATTACTCTTTTTTTTGTCCTAAAAAATTACTTTTTAGCCGACCCTTGAATAAATTACTAGAAGAATAACCTTCCTTTATCTAAATATTTTGTTTTTACAGGAAAAAACATCTAGTTTTTAAAACAAAAAACTTTGAAGCTTTATTTTATTTTATAGCAGCTAATTAAAGCAATAAATGATGGGGATTCTACATCATTTTTTGTTTAAAAAATTTGCACAAAAAAGGATTAAAGAGGAGGTGTTCTATACAAAGAATAATAACTTTTCACCTTTTTCTCCTTTGTTTTCCAACCTTTCTCTATTATGTTTTTTTTTTTACTTTATTTTCTTCTATTATTCTATAGATTAGGTTCTAGTATTTCATAAAGCGATTTTGACCATGTTTTTCTAAGTTCATAAACCTTGATCAATAATGTAACTAATCAAAGAGATGTTAAATCTTGGAATGGTAATTGCATTCAATTTATTTACACCAAGTGATGGACAATAATATCTTAAAAACAAATGGTATATAATTTTTAACATCAAAGTGATTTATCTCTTTGTATACATCCCGAGTACTTAAACCACTAAGTATACTAAACATTGTGTTTAAACTAAGTTTTAGTGTACATTTTATTTCTAAAATAAATTATATGTAATTAATTGTATGTTTATTTTGTCATTAAGGTTATAAATTTTTTTCTTGGATAAATATAAAACAACATTAAGTTTACAAAATTAACAAGAATTTTATTTTTCACATCCAGTAAAACTAAACATTAACATTCATTATGATTTAATATTCAGCAGTGGTGAAGGGTTAGTTGATGAATTTTATAATGGTGTATTTATATTTATACCTTCCATGAAGATATGTGATTTTGGATAGGGAGCACAATAATGAATGATATAATTTTGCTAATTTATAAGAGGTGTGCTTACAATATTAATTATTTTAGGAATTGATGGCTCTAAAAGTTTATTAAAGTCTAAAGTGATTCAATAATGATCTAGGTAATAAATATCAAGCTTGAAGTGTTTGTTTGTTTGGCACGGGATAACTTATACTTTTCAAAATGTTTTTTAAAATTATTTTTTTATTTAAAAAACTATTAAATTTATATATTTTTAAATTTTAATTAATTTTAAATTAAAAAGTGAGATACCATATTACCAAATATACAATTAAGGCCATGATTGTTTTCCGGAAAGTGGTTTCCAGGAAATCACTTTCCAAACTTTCCTGTATTTATTTGCCATTAGAAAAGTTGGTCAACGGAAAACATTTTCCAGTCAAAGGAAAATTTAGCTTGGTTTCCAGGAAAGTGTTTTCCTGAAAAATCTGGGCGAAAAACACTTTCCGGAAGTTGTGAAAAATTTAGAAATGTCATTATTTACTGATTATATCAAATTTGATCCTCAAACTTTTGATTGCTATATATATTTTGTTTTGAATATTTATTTTTCAATTTCATTTCTTAAAATTTAATTTTTATATTTACTTTGGTTCTCATTTTTATAATTGTTATTTGCTTTTCCCTTATTATTTTTTTATTGAAATTTTTTATCTATCAAATTTAATCCTTATTCTTTTGATTGTTACTTATTTTATCTGAAATAATTTATGAAATGTTAATTATTATTATTTTAATTTCTTCTTCTTTTATTTTTTTTATTTTTTAGATTTGATCTCTATTATTTTGATTATTATTTATTTTATTTGAGATAATTTATGAAAAAAATTCAATTTCATTCTCATTCAACTTTTTAATTTGTAAGATTTGTTCCTCATTATTTTAATAAGCTTGAGAAAAATAAAACATTAATAAGTTATTTTCCAGCTCATTTTCCATAACATAACCAAACACTGGAAAGTGTTATCCAACTTATTTTCCATTACACTACAAAATATCAGAAAATAATTCACTTTCTCGGAATTCACTTTCCAAAAAAAAACTACTTTCCAGCAAACAAACAAGACCTAAGTTTGATTCAACAATAACATAAAAAATTGTGAATTTAATCTGGATATTATCATCTGTTCAATTTTGGACAAAATAACATCCAAAATGAAAATTATTTTTTTAAGGTTTAGAATCAAAACAAATAAAATATTATTTAAACCAATCAGTTTCAGTTCAGTTGGGTTTCAAACCAACAAAGCCTGTAATATATTTGTTGGGCTTTTTTAACTGGTTCTGACTTTTCAAGGCTTCTTTTGGACTTTTTTTTAACAATGGGCTAATTAATTTTTACAGAGGATTCAAAACTCCAATTTAGCCTAATCATGCTTGGAATTTATAGATATTAGCCAAATGTTTAAGCTTTTTTACTTTTATGATCTGTTCACCTTTCAAAAACCAAAATACCAAATATTGTCAATACTACAATGATCACAAGTTCAAACTTTTTTGATCCACAATAACTTCAAGAAAACATTCAAATCACTGGTTGCTTATGCTATTGATAATTAAAAGCAAACATTCAAATTAATTAACCATTTCCTATAATGTGTGTGTGTGTGTAAAATTGCCAGGAGAAGGTCCTGGTAAAATTAGGAGGCGGCAGATCTTATTGCAATTGTAATACCTAGAAGTAACAGGTTGTTATCCTGAACGAGTAATGACACAAATTTCATGTAATAACATTCTTCAACAAGCATATTTCAGCAAGAGATTAGGTTTGCAGAAAACAAATTCCAACACCCATCAAGGTAGCAATACATGCTCAGGGAAACAAACCATGCAAATTCATACCATTAATGTCAAGCTCTCTACATTCAATAGACGCTAAGCATCAGTTGTTAGAAACAACTGTTCAACCTCAGCAATAGTGTTTCTGGCATCCTCAATTTCTGGGCCTTCCTTCTGATCAGATTCTTCTAATTCAGCCTGAAAATTAAATTCTTTTTAACAATACATATATGGAGAAAAAAAATAATATCCAGCAAGCTATGAAGGAAAACAAATGACAGGTTTCTATAGAATTTATGTGACCATAAATAACCTATCATTTAACAAGAACAGCTTCCATTTGGATATTGTACCTAAAATACAAACAAGATTCAGCATCTCCCAAGGGTCGAGGCCAGAAGCAACTCTGGATTGGAAAATTTAATAATGTTTTGGCGATGAAATCCAATTACATTAGAGTCTCACTCGTGATCATTTTATTCTTTCAAGGTTCCTAAGTGCAAGTCAAAATCTCCATTCCCACATCTTTCAAATGATAGGGTAGTGAGATATAACTACCCAGTGGGAGACCCCTGTATAGGAATAATAAGAAGAAATAAAAAGACGAGTTTTCGAGTGAATGGATCCAGGCCTAATTCAACCCATGATATCACCCTGACAATGCTGCCAGGTTATATGTACACACACACTCAATTAAACTTAATTCCAAATTAATTACAGTCTGCCTCACTCATTCCACCCTATCTAGGACCAGCCACCCAGATTAAAAATTGAAGTAAAAAACAATTATTCATTTAATTTTGTAGCTAAAACTCCTAAACCCTCAAAGACAACCACAAAAGTGGTGAGCTTACTATTCTGCCGAGTCACAGAATTTTAAGATGTCATAAACATGGGCACAACAAATGTGGCAAATCAAAAATGAAAAGAAACGATACCAAAATTGCTTTCAGGTCAGCCAAGGCAGCCTCTAGGCGTTTACGACAATCTGGAATCATCATCCTCGACTCAGCCAGCACATTTTCCTGTCCAAACCAAAACCAATAGCATTAATTATCAATAAAGAAAAGAAAGAGAGATTTAGAGGCAGGGATACATACCTGTTGCTTAAGGTCATAAGGGTCAGCTCCTTTGTCCTTCATCTCAGCTGTTTTAGCAACTTCTCTCTCAATCTCTTTCTCATAGGAACGCAGCTCCTTCACTATTCGTTTGCAACTATTTGTCTTGATCTTTGCATTTCTAAGGCTGCTGCTTGCCATGATTTTTGTTTTCTTTTCTTTTCCCTTCTAATTATAACCTAACCACAATTCATTTCTTATCATAAATAAAAAACAAATGCCAAATTTAACATGGGTTTTGTTTATCATGGGATACAATCAAGCATACTCCAAGTGTGAAAAGAAACAGAGATCGCACCTTATTATCTTGCCTAGCTTCAATGAGAGAGAGAGGGGCTGGGTGCCGGATCGGAGCAAGGACTTTGCAAAATGACTTTTTCCCGCTAGGTTCAATCTAATCAATGAATCTTCACGGTGCAGTGACTTATGAGCTGCGAAAACGCTCCCTTAAAGATGCGACAAAGGAAATGGATCTCCTTTCTACTCAATTTTACCGCACGTGACTGTCGATTTTCTTCATTTGACATTGGAATAATTACAAATCAGACCCCAGTCAACAGAGGTGAAAAAAAAATTAAAAAAACTGATTAAATTAAGAAAAAAAAAACTTAAAAATCAATTAAATTAAAAAAAACAAATAAAAAAACTGAATTAAAAATAAAAAAAATACCAATCCAGTTCAGTTTTAATTTCAAAAATCTAAAACCAATTAAAACGAACCGGTTAAACCAACACTTAAAAAAAGGTATAAGAAGAAAATTGTCTAACCCTAAATCAATATTCACTAAGCCAAAACTAGCTCTCTCGTCTATCTCGCATTATGTTTTCTAACAAATGTTAGAATTGATTTATAAAATATGTAGTAGGCCTGTAAGGCCAAATTATATGTGAGAGTCATTTCCATTTCAGATTAAAACCATGTTTAATTTTGTGATTTAACACAACTACTTTAATATGTTATAAAAAACCAAATAAAAATAAATAAGAAATTATTATAAACAAACATTTGAATTTGAATAGCAAAAGTTTCAAACCCAAAATAGTTTGTAGAGTGGGCTATGAGCTTATAGGCTAATGACTCATGAGTTTGAAGTTGGGTTTAGTTAATGACAAAATATTTTGCAATCATATCCTGTTTAATCAGTAATAGCTTTAGTATAAACATGACATAAAATAAAAATAAATGAAGCCCTACACCGCAAGGTTGGATACATTCTTCTGTGTATTGAATCAAGCTTCAACAACAACAGGTTTTGCAAGAGAAGGAAAATTCAGACATCAATTCTTTTTATCCAAATGAACAGGTCTTACAAAAGAGGGCCAATGTTTCATTAGTTATGTTTATAAACATGTCTTAATCTGTCAAGTTTATATGCAAAAAACATGAAGCATGACACTTTAACAAAGGTTTGAGTTAAATGTGTGAAAAAACATGTTGGGACAAGTCCAATAAAGAACAAACAACAAAAAAAATTTAGTAGAGCCTGCTTTTAACATGTACAGGAGACTTTTGAAAAAAAAAATTCATCTCAGTATATATGTATGGATCCTGCTTGTCTGTATTAATCAGTGGAATGGTATAATCATGGACTTTGTGTTTTTAATTCCATCATTCTAGAAAGCCTTTTTTTTTAATAATAACTACAATAGGGGATCTGAGTTCAATAAACTAGAAAATGATTTTAAGTTTTGTTGATTCCCATTTGGCATCCAAACTAGAAATGACGAGTTAAGTTTCGATGATTAATCAAATATCAAGCTGATGATCATACTTGTGCAGGTGAGGCAGCTAAGAAGGGAACTAGGAGATGTTCAACAGGAGTATGATCGACTTATGGTTGAATTAACATCATTAGATACGGTTAAGGAGGAAAAGCATTTAATAAAGCACCAATGGCTTTGAAAGATTCAGATTTCAACTTCATCAATACTACCTAGTGTAATTAGCTGTTTTCTTGCCATTTACAGAGTCATTTCACCTTTTTCATCGAACAAATGTAATGGTTATTTCTGATTGGAATGTAGGGAAAAATTATTTATTTTAGCTTCCTTAGTGATTTTCACTCTTTCACGCAATCATTAAATAGTCTTAGGCTTTCTTCTCTTTGACTTTTAATTGCAGGGACGCCTGACTTTTCTGATGCCATACTGGATGAGTTAAGACTTATCTATATGTATATATTTGAGTTTTCAAGTTCACTTGTTCTTTATGTTATTACCCAGGAACGCTAGAATTCAGCCACCAGCCTCCAATGAAAAAAAAAAAAACTAACAGAGAAAGACAGAGAAATCTTACAAGAAAGAAGTGAACTTTGCAAAGGAGATACAAGAGAAGGGTGCTTATATGGACTGCTGCTGAGGCCTAGGGGTGCTGCAAAATGTACCTGTACAACATACAATCAGAAGTTAGGGATGGTGTTGTAACAATGGCAACGAACAGAAATGAAACTATAGAAAAAAAGATTAAAGGAAAACAAGAATTGAAAGAACAGGCCGAATAAAGATCGCAGATTGAAAAATGCAGATTGAAAGGTTGGGTGTGGCGTGTGGGAGCTTGGGAGGGGGCTGATGGTTTGCTGGATGTGGAGAATGGAGATGAAGATTGAAGAATAATTGAACTTGATAAATCTTACATAAAAACATAACAATTTGAAAATCATTCAAATTTGCATCGATCATATAGATTAACAACATAAATAGACAATAGACATTAATATGCTAATTAAAGGGGGTGCATTTCAAATACCAGATAAAAGAGGCAGCAAGTAAACCTTTTAAACAAATAAAAAGGGAACATTTAACAACAAATTCTTTAAACAAAACAGGTTCAATTCCAAGAAAACATTTCCTCATGAACATAAGTGTTTTACAAGGGTACTTGTTTTTTCTGCAAAAATCTACAACCTGCACAACTTTCCAACAAATAACCTTAAATCTCTAGAGATTGCATTTTCCATTAATATCATGCATTATATCTAATTTGTTATACCAAACAATTGAAAATTAAACTAAAGCTCCAATGCACTCTCCTTCACTTATGATAATTATGTCTGCAAATTCATGAAACATGCACGGTGTCAAGCACAACATGTGATAAATAGTGAATAATTGATGATGTTACACATGAGTTAATTTAAATTTTTGGTGTGGCAAATGGAAGGGTTTCCATAAGATTCACATCAATCAATGACCATGCAGAGCAGTAGTTATTTACAACAAATAAAATACAGAAACAATCTCTTTAAATTACAATTGTGAATCTTGATTATTTGATTCAACAAGCATGCAAACTAAACAAGAGCGTTGCTAGTTTTCAAATTGATACGAGGAAGGAAGACCCTTTGATACTATCCGAGCAACAAAAAAACAATAAAATTCGGATTTTAACGTTAAATGCGCAACTGTCTAGTTTTACAGCAACAATCATAATTCTCAATCCGACCGTTGGATCAGGCTGGAATTTTACGTGGAGTCTCCTAATATGTTTTCCTACATTGGGTTAAAATTTCAGGTCAATCGAAGTTCGAGAAGGCATTGCAATACTAGTCAACAAAGGTTGTATGAATTTTGTTATTTACTTTCTTTTGACTTATGGACTTCCTATTTGGCTATGATATTTTTCCTACAAGGATGTGATAACTGGTTTTGAGAATTTCCTAGTCTTGCAAGGATATTTAATGGGCAACAACATAGTTTCAATGTGTGATATGTAGTTTGTATTAATGTGAAATCCTTATGGTGTATGGAAATAATTATTCTATCCTGATTATAGTAGGAATCTATCATTAAATAAGTTTTCAAGTCAGCTAATGATACTTTGCAAACAAAGAAACTAAAGAGAAGGCAACTTCAGATTTGATTCTCCTATCTTATATGGAACTTCTAAAGGGCATCAAATCTGATCATATCATATTTAGGATATTAAATTCGGATTTATTATTATTTTCTTTTTAGTTTAGGGTTTATATATATTATTTGGGTTTGTAAGTGAGCCTTATATAAGTCCACATTAAGGTTTATTTCAGTCTAGAATCAGTATAAATAAAGGCGTAACCAGACATGTAAGGTTACACAATTTTCAAATCAATAAACTTCTTTTGCCGCACTTGTTGTGTGTTGGTGGAATAATCTTCCTTCCTTGTTTCTCTAAAGAACTAAAAAACGATTTATCGAAGAACAACTGACTTTGTGGTGTCATCCTTATACTTCTCGTTCGCGAATTAATATTCATTGGTTGGGGGTTTCCATTTCTAATAGTGTTGGTGCCTAGGTACAAGTTATCTTTGTGTCACACTCCTATCAAACCGGATTTACTTGGCTTTCTGAGAATTGATGTCTTTATGTATGGGTTGTTTGACCGCATGATCACAAGGTTCGCATCATTGGTATCCGGGCGAATAGCCAGGCATTTTGCAACCATACTAAAGCAGACAACCTAAGCTGTTCCGTGAAGCAATAATCGAACAAAATGTTTACTCATTTCACAGTAATTCTTCTCTTTTCACATACTAAAGTTTTGTTTTTATTTACCTGCAATTCAGATCAAAGAAATCTAAACATAATGAGAAATCATTTTGTTTACTCATTTCATTTGTTTTAAAATGCAAGCCTGTATAATCATTTCATTTGATGAAGCTCAAACGATTAAACCCCAGTTGTTAAATTAGGAAGCTCAATAATCATGTATGACGTCAAAATGATGAGTTGTGGATCGAATTTTCCATGAGAATAGTATACTATAGCATTAGACTTGTCACGTCCATTAATTAATCTTTGGGTCAAGCTCTGTCCATTCAAAATACATCTCAGCAGCAGAAAGTTCCCAATACTCAATAAACAAAAAGAAAACAATGTAGAATTCAACAGCACAAAATAAACCAACCTTAGGTGCAGACTCGCTGGTGGTGTTGCTGACTTGCTTCCGCCGGCAGATCTGCTGCTACCGGAGATTGGAAAAGACGGAACACTGAAGAGAGCGAGAGGGGTAGAGAAAAAAGGGAAGATTGCCTGCAGAGTTAACTGAGATACCCTATTTTTTGCTCCGAATATATAGGGGGCATAAATGTAATTGTCTTAATCGGGACTCGGGTAGGGTAGAGTAATATCCATAGCCTATCCAAATCTGATTTTTTTTCATTTCAGGTATTACCGGAGTTTGAATAGGCAAAAATACTCATCTCCATTTAGGCAAATTCAGATCAGGATCCATTGAGTTTGGGTGAAATTCTCATCCCTAGCTGGAATGCTAAGGACGAGTTCTATGGTTTAGAAAGCATATTTTTTTAATTTATAGTATCTCTATGTTTTTCTTATCAAAACCGGTTTGGGTATTTGAGTTTCAGCCTTAGAAAATGAAACTAAACTGAATTTTCTTCAGAAATTATTAATTAGTTTTTTTATCACAGTTCTGTTTTTCGATTCAGAGTGTATTTGGTATTGCGGTTGCTGTTATGATTGTGATTTGAAAAAAATTGTTTTATAAAAGTACTTTTAGTTGAGGTTGGTTTGGAAAAATATATGTTTGGTTAAAACTGTGGTTAAAATTGAGGTTGGCCAAAAAATAGTTTAATGTGTTTAGTTAATAATGCTTTTGAAATTGAGGTTATAAAATAATTTTAAAAAATATATATTAATATTGATGGTTTTTAATTTAAATATTATAGATTTAACTATTACTATTACATCATGAAATAAATAATATCTTATATAAAATATTTTTTTTGTTCCATTAAACTATCTATAATTTCATCACGTATGAAATACATCCGACAAGAACTATATTTTTCACAAAATTCTTAAGAGCGCAACAACATCGGGTAAAATATAATCAGAAATAAAATTGGGATTGCGATCAAATTTTGCAAATGCTACATCATCAAGTGATCTTCGTTTAATTTATGTAATGTCATTAAATAATATTTAACACTAGTTTTTTTAATAAAACACAATTAAAAATATATTTTTTTATTTTGTTGGGTCGAACCCAGTTCAATAGCTTTGAACCGGACCGGTCTGACTAGAACAGTGGAGCCATGCTCCACTGATCAAGGAATAAAACTCATGAACAGTGGTGCTCCACTGTTCATACGTTTTATTCCTTACAAAAATCATCTCCTAGCTGCTTCTTGTAAACCTGTGGCACACAACAGTTACAAGTGGGTTCCATGAAGAAAAAACTGATTTTCTTACCTTACCAAACATTAAATAGTTGTGGTTGCGGGTGAACCTCACCCGCAGCCACAGTACCAAACACCCACTCAATCAATTTTTCAATTTCTTTTAGTTTAATCAGTCTTTTGATATTTTCCTCATCACATGCAAAAATGCATCTCACAAACTTAGTCTAAGAAAGAAGTTTTATGGGTGATAATATTTTCTTTCAGCATAACAAGTTTCTTTTCTCTGAAAATTAGTTAAAATTTCTAGTGATTATAATATCTATAAGATCAGTTCAGGATCATGTCTATACTTTAGGACGGGTTTCAAGTTGGGTAAAGCAATATTCACACCCTACCGAACTTGACTTTTTCATTCAAGTAAATTCAAGTGGATATTTATCAAGTTCGGGTGAAATAATCATCCCTAATTGGAATGTCGGGGACAGAACCAGGGGTTTAGAAAGCAAATTTTTTTAATTTATAGTATCCCTAGTTTTTCTTTTATTTAAACCAGTTTGAGTATTTTGATTTTTACCTTATAAAACCGAAATCGAACCAAATTTCTTAAAAAAAATTATAATCAGTATTTTTTTTATCACGGTTTAAATTTTTCAGATTAATCAATTTTTAATTTTCCAATTAATTCAATTTTTCAATTTTTTCAATTTGGTTGGTTTTTCGATATTTTCCATGCCCAATGAAGATGCTGGAAAATGCATCTCATACGGTTTTGAGTATTGTACAGGTTCTTGTAGAGAACATGTTATCATCTGGATCGTCTGAAAACAAGTATTGTGATCCTCGGGACTTTGTTTCCCCGCAAGTGGCCCTTTTGTGATGCAATTTTCAAGTTCTATTAATTGCTTCAATGCTTGCTCGGGAGAGTGGAGAAGCCTCCTTAGTATGATCAAATATCAGTACAAAGAGGCTTCCTTGGATTGGAACTCAGTTTCAAAACCCAAGAATTCAATGGTAGGAGGTTCCGATCAAATTTTGAAGTTGCCCGGTGCTGTTTCAAGAACAGAACCCTGATCAAATTTTAAAACCATAGATTCTGTTCACTTTATTCTAGCATTCTTCAGATGCGCCACCATCGGGGGAATATGGACTGGATGCGAAAATAGTTTGAATTGGAAAAGGGCTGCAATCCCGCAATGGTGGTAATCAATTGGATAATTAAACAAGCTCATATTTACCACCAATTTGTTTCGAAAGTCATCAATGATTTTCCCAGGCATCTGTGTATGCTGATTGCTGATTGCTACGCAGCAAGGCAGGTAAAAACATATGGATGAAGGTTGTGCCTTAACTCTGCCGTTAAACACGAGATAGTTCAACTCGAGTCCACAATCTGTGAGACATTTGAGATTTAGCATTACTTGTTCACTTAGACTCGTTACAAGCATTTGAAAATTGAAGCCATAATTCAGTTTGGTCGAGAAAATAGGCAGCTGACTTTTCTTCATTTTGTTTTACTGAAAAGAAAAGGGCTTCGAGGTAGTTGGTGGAGTCCCCCACCCCACAGACATTGCTCTACGCCACCTGCTGATTCGGCTACAACTATGGCTACTAAAACGGCAGAGCAACCAATCGGTGGTGATATTTGTGGACAACCGGCATAAAGATTCTCTACACCTGCAAACCTGCGTTGCCCTTGTCTAGAGCCACAATGTGATGCCCCCTAAAAGCTAATCCCTTTTCTGAGGTCAAGCTGGGAATGTATTTGACAATTTTCCTGAAAGAAAGATTGTGTCAAGCTAACTTGAAAAAAGGTTTTCAATGGCGAAGCCGCCACAGAGTTGAAAACCCATAAAGCAAGTTATTTTCATATGCATTAAGTCCCGAAAATGAAGCCTGGGCAAAGTTTTCATGTGGCTGAACTTGTACCATATGATTGAGTTGACAATTTCGGGAAAAGGTAAATAAGAGTTCCTGTACATTTCCAATTTTACAACAATGAAAGAAAAAAGAGAGTAAAATAGAGCCATTCTTTGTTCATGAAAATCAATCCCCTTAGTTTGTGTTTTTCATAAAGAATGGCGAGACCCTTTTCTGAGCTTTCTACGGAAAGGCCTGCAAGCTACAATGCTAAGATCAACTGCAGCTGCAAGTGCCATAAAGATTGCAGCATCCTCCACACATGTTACATGTCGCATGGCCAACTGAACCAATGGCTTGTTGTGCTTCCCTTCCCCCTGCACTCGACAGCTCATAATAAAACCAACAATGGGACTAAGTCCTGAAAAATCTCCACTACTTTGTGGGCTTGGTATTGGAGCTGCTGCAGTTCGCAACTGCCTGTCAGTGTCTATGAAAAATTCCCCACCCTTTTCAGCACTGATGAGGATCTCAGACATGAGAACCTCACCACCTTCCTGGCCTTCAGACAGGAGGTGAAATCTGCAGCAAATGGAGTCTCTGATGCCACGTTCACGCCATGCCTCAAGCTTTCCCCATGGCTGCCAGCTGTCAGGCCTGCAAGCATCTGGACGAACAATCAACCAAGCTCCTGGGTTGGACCTAGCAACCCAATCACAACCTGTTGCTGGCACAAAGGGAGTTGTTATGAAGGTTGCCGCAACAGCCGAGCCAGAAAGATCATGTATCTTCACCTTCCACCCCTTCCGTTCTTTTCTTTCTGTTTCAACATCAGCACCATCATCGGAAGTTGACCAATAGGTACTCAAGGGATCTACCTGGGTTACCCTGTCAATTCATAACCATCAAAAGTTTCATTAACGATGACCTTATAATTAGAACAATGGCAGGGGCATCATGTTAAGTTGTTGGACCACTAAACTACAAAGAAACTAATACCAAACCAGAGTGCAAAATGAGACGGTTGTCATGGAAAAGAACTGCTCCCTAAATGCTTCACGGGAATCAAATAGGGTACAAGAGAAACTGCAGTTACTTCTGTTTTTTTTCCCCCTCTTTTTCCCTCTCAAGTTCTTTATAGTGCACATGGACTGTGCACATACAAAGTTGTACTGGCTGGAGATATTCAATTGAGAATCAGCTCCAAAAATCATTGTAGCCAAAGGAATGTGGAAATCTTAGCAATCTAGGAAACGCAAGATAAGCAATTGACAAACATTATGTAAGAAGAGACCACATAATTCATATCACCTGTCTCGACTAAATTTGCAACTGAATATGGGCTGCTTGATTGAGCCCTGCAGCTGAACAATCTGAGGACTCGACGTGGTCACATCTTCAAACTGGAACACATATCTTGGATCAGGATCCAGTTTCACTCTCAAATGAAGTTCAGCTCTAGGTTTTCCACTCTCCTTCTTGTTTTTGCCAATACCTATCCAGCCACTAAAAAGAATCACCGGTTTCCCCTCACCCCATTCAGGGCCTACTTCCAGCTTAAATGTTCCTATCTGCTGCCTTTTGATGCCAACACCACAATGCGATCCCTTTCTCCCTGTGAAAACAGCAATCTCAAGACATGCCTGATTAGCATAAAAACAGCCAGGTGTCAGTAATGCTTTCAGATCCGATTCTTCAAGATAAAAAATTGAGGCAATGCTGTGAATTTCAGGTGCCACTTCAGGTGAGGATAACAAAGGGACCGCTATTGTTTGCACAGGGAAACCTCGAAGTCGTATCTCACATGAACACGGAGAAGAGAATGCCTGGAGTCCAGATTGTGCAGAATTTAAAGTTGTTCCAGAAATTCTCAGCCCAAGGGAGCCTATTGACAACCTGATGAAAGCCTGAGGATCCATTATGGTCACAAATCTTTCTCCATTGGATCAAAAGCTCTATGCATGGCCAGTTCAGGTATTCTGTCACAGTAGACAAGTAACAATCAATCTCATTCTGAGAATAAAATGCAGTTAGTCAATTCTGGAGATAATTGAATGTTATCATTTTATTAAAGAACAGTTTAGTTCTACTGTGCTGCATTTTATATTATCAGCCATGCACAAAGATATCTTATTACAAGCTCAATAAGGCTACTCAAAAAGAGTTGTTTAATATTCTGGAATTTGTCAATTGTTGATGTTCAATGAGCAGGACAACAATCCATATGCTACATGGAATACAGTCTTAACACGTCACAAAAAAGGAAGAATGGGCACTCATCATTTGGGATTACCAAGCCTAAGCTAACATGCATGGAAAAGGATAGACAATTCAAGAAGACAAAAAAATTATTACTTCAAAACCAGGGACGGAAGATCCCAAATGCATAAAGGAACCAAAAGATCAAACCATGATAGATCTGAAATATGATTGAAGCAGATTTCAAATTTGCGAGTAAATGAATATTCAAGTCTTCTGGTTAATGCAATTCTTCTCATATTTTAATGTTCATTCTATTAGTCCAGAAAGAGCAACCACGAGAAGCTATACTGAAGCTTGATTTTCATCAGAAAGGCCTAAGGAGCTCAGTAAAGAAACATAATGAATGTAGGCCAAAAAAATAAAACAAACATTTACAAACAAACAAGACTAATCCAAAACATCCAAAATAGTTAGGATTTCCATCTACTATCACATGTACTTTTAAATTGTCAAAACTAGATTAATTCTGCAAAAAAAAAAAAAGCACAGACAAGGTAAAGCAACATGCCGGCCCTACATTGGAAGTTTCAAGCTTAAATCAACAAATAAAAACATATGGAAGAACACCATGTATGGTGTGACCCATTATCTGCTTTATTTTGTGCTCTTATCTGATTCACATAAAGACTTGAGAAAGATGACAAGCATATAAATGGCAATGATCCAGTTGGAATCTAATTCATTCCCCAGGGAATTGATATAATCCAATCACACTTGTAAAACAAAAACAGAGAGAAGAACTGCCAATTGCTGGTGCCACATTAGATTTTCTTAAACTTGGTGAAATATTGACTAAGATTTAGCTTCAATGGGAAGATCACAAAATCTTCCGATCATTAAAGAGTTCTCAACATTTTACCCTGCTAAGCTCCAAGACTCATATTCCAGCTATTGTATGCAGAATCAGCAAGCTAAAATCTGCTTCCTCAAAATCTACAATCACATGATCACAGTAGTTTCAAAGACAATAAAAACATCAAATCTAAATGCCAAAAGTTGGAGCGAAAGACTTGCAAGCTTATCCTGCATAACATTTGTCATCTGTTTTTACGGTATGCAAATAGCCTCTTGAAGAATGAGGTAGGATTTTATTCTAGATAAAACATGTCTGACGAGTTGCATGGGATAGCTGAACTCATAATACATACAATTGACACACTTTGTCATAATGTTTTGGTGCAAATAGTGATCCTGAGGTATTTCTAAAGTTTATTTCACAAATCATGATCGAACTTCTAAAGCAGAGCATCCTCAGCACCTAATCTCATTTGAACATTAAATTCAATTTGCTACGCTCTTCTCATCTGCCTCCTTGAAAACAGGAGGGAGGGAGCGAGCAGAAACCAGGATTTGCAATTTCATGATTCAGGGTCTTCAAAATTTAAAAATAAACCTCAACCAAAACCATGAAAAGCTGAGTTCACACATTCAAGTCTTGGCATGTAAACCTTAACTCAATTCCTTTGCTGCTGTAATTCTAACCCATTAGATTATATCAACAGTAAACTTATACATAGAAAACTCCAGACAAATATGAGTGGAAAATTGGGTAACCCACCAACATAATCCCAACTAACCTGGCCAAAATTTGCACCATCACATAAGTACTTAAGCAAAGTCAAACACACAAGATCATGGAAAGATAGAAAAGCTGAGCTACCCTAACTAAAAACACACAAACAAAGCACAAACCATAACAACATGTATATAGCAAGTAGCACAGCAGATAGTACATGCAACAAAGAAAAGAAGAAAGACCCACCTGAACATTCTTACTTGAAACAGCTCCAGTTGAGCAAGAAACCTGTATATGAAAACGGGATTAGCAGAGACGCACAAAAAAACAATTTTCAAAGGAATCCCACAATACCCTGTATCCAAAAAGACCAAATTTTTATGAAAAAAAAGAAGCTCCCTTTCTCTCTCTATTTCCAAAAGGCTTCTCCTCTTTTTTCCTCTCTCACTCGAAAAAGCCAACAAGAATGTAACTTTTTTTATATTACTATTCTTAGACCAAGTCCAGTTGATAAAAAGAAAAAGAAAAAAACAATAACAACTAGGATGGGAATGGAACAAAGAACAACAACAATAATAAGGCAGTCTGGGATTTCACGAAGACTTTGCACGGATCACGAGGTAACAGACCATGTACAACCCTCATTTCCTTGCCTCTCTCTCTCTCTCTCTCTCTCTCTCTCTCTCTCTCTCTCTATATATATATATATATATATATATATATATATATATATATCCAAAGAAAGAGAGAGATTTTGGGGTTTCTATTTTTGTTTGCATTAATATGTCCTAATCAAGTGAAGGGGCGAGGTCAAGTGTGAGTTTTGAGATTAATTTGATTTATATCCATTTTTTTAATTGATACGAAAATAGCACAGATTTGTCCTCAACTGTTTATCCATTTCTCAATTGTATTCCTATACAAAAACATTTTCCAATTAGGTCCCATCCACCAAAAGAAATATTAAAATATTAAAATACTAAAATATTTTTATTGTCTTGTTCAAATTCACTTAAAGCCGCTTTAATATGTTTCATAATAATTAATATCTTGAAATTTTGAATATAAAACTTGATTTAATCAACTTTGAAAACTTATTTTTTTTCTTATAATCGATACTACCTAGCGTAGAAGAAAATAAGAGAAAATAATGTGTAGCCTAAAGAGACAGACAAATTATTTATATTAAATAATGGGAAAATAACTAAAAATATGAACAATTTATGATAAAAGTTATTTCGGCAGATGCTTGATAGATAAGAAATTAAATCAGGAATTGTTTTTGGTTAGGGGACTCAATTGAGAATCAGGTGAAAGTTCGGGACTAATGTGTACATAAATTAATATGGTTTTTTTATTAATAAAGAAATAAAGGAAGGAAAAGGGGGGGGGGGGGAGTCGTGAATACAGCTGGAAGCAATGGTAGTTGGATTATAGAAAGAGAGGGAATCGCTTTCAGACATGTATAGCCTGACTTCATTCTCCCTAACTGTCCATCTCCTCTCTCTTTTTTTCAATGTTTTTTTTTTCACTTTGCAATTTAATAATTAGAAGGAAACATTTTCTAATAAGTTATTACTGTAGAAGGCATTTGTTTTATTTAAAATGTTTTAGAATAGTACCATAAAACATTTTATATATTTTTTTTATTATGTTGTTTGGTAAGTTAAAATATAAAAAATAAAGCATAGTGAAATAAAAAAAAATTGAATTAGCACGTCGAGCTCGACTAATCCCAAGGATGCACAAGCTCTCGGCAAGGAGTTTTTCATGAGTTTTTCACAAGTATACCATAGTTAATTCACCTACTCTTCCCATATCTAATGGCCCTCTCCACTTGGCCAGCCCTAAAATAATAATGATACATGGTGATGATGAAATTGTAATTATGGTGATTATGATAATGGTGATGATAGGATAAGGTGAGGATATAGTTCTAGTTGAGTAATGGGGTTGCGAGTAGTTGTAACCATAGTTATTAAACCCGGTCCGGGGGTGATCCGGTCAAAGGGTCGGATTCCGGGTTTCATGGGTCAATCTGGAAAAATTAAAAAAAAATAAAATCTTAATATTTCATATGAAAAAATCCAAGTAAATATAGGTTATACATATTGTAAACAATGAAGTTTAAAAAAATATTTTAAAATTTTTTTTATCCCACATTAAAAAAATATTATGTTAAGCTTTTAAGTTTAAGTATTTAAACAAAAAAAAAATTTTATCCCACATTGAAAAAACATAACTTCTTTCTTGGGAACATAAAGTATATATACTAATAGGTTTCAAATCCCACATTGAAAAAACATAACGTTTTTCATGGGAACATAGAGTATATATACGAAAGGGCTTCAAATCCCACATTGAAAAGATACTATGTTATCCTTTTAAGTTGAAGTATTTAAACCAAAAAAGTTTCAAATCCCACATTGAAAAAACATAACTTTTTTCATGGGAACATAGAGTATATAATATATATACGAAAGGGCTTCAAATCCCACATTGAAAAGATACTATGTTATCCTTTTAAGTTGAAGTATTTAAACCAAAAGGTTTTTTATCTCACATTGAAAAAACATAACTTTTTTCTTGAGAATATAGAGTATATATACTAATGGGTTTCAAATCCCATATTTGAAAAAAAAAACACCGAGTCTCGCCCGGGTTTGCCCTGGTCATGGGTCGACCCGCTGGGTCGCCCGGGTTTGGCTGAGCTGTTGCCCCAGCCGGTGTTTTATTAAACCCGGACCGGTCCAGCTACCGGGTCGACCAGGTTCCAGGTTGACCCGCCGAGCCGAGCCGAGTTTAATAACAATGGTTGTAATACTAGTAGTGTAATGATGATAGTAATAGCAGCGACAATATTAGAAATCATAATGATGAAGTTGTGGTGGTAATTGAAATTGTATAATTATATTACCAGTATATTATTATCTATATAATGTTTTAAATAATTTAATGAGCTGAAAATATTTTTAACAAATAAACTAAGTTTAAATATTAATTATAAAATATTTTATGTTAATCACTTTTCTTGTAAAATATTTGCAAGAAACAAATAAAAAATATTTTTTTATAAATTATTTTACACTAAACTAACACCTTAATCTATTATTATATACTATTGGACATATTTTTTATGACTTTTCTTAAATGGAGAAAGAAGAGTGATGTTAAATTTGTCACGCTTTTCTCCATGATTTAGGACCATCAAACTTGTAAATCTTATATGCGATTGCTTTTGCAATTGTTTTTTTTTTTTCCCTATTCTTATATATTAATCAAATATAAATATTTTTCTCCTAAATAATTTTAAAGATACACTTTTTTTTTATTGATTTAATGCATTTATAAAATTTGATTAAATTCTTGTGATTCTTAGTGATAAATCTAAATTTATCTAGCCTTAAAAACCCTTCAAAAGGCTCAAAAAAATTATCATGGACTCCGGGATACCACCCCTAGCTCAACTAATATCAAGGTGCATGAGATCGAACATGGTTGCCCAAGCCCATGTTGGGCACAAATGGACGTCCACCCATGTTGGTGCACACCCATTCTTATTGGGTGTGCTGCCCAACATGCTTGAATCCAAACAACACATCTGAATTTATTTTTTACCTCTAATAAGCTCAGATACCTTGTCCAAGCCCAACATTTTTTTGGGAATTTCTCTAAGACCCCACACGAGTCCCTTAATATTTTATACCAATTCAATATATATTATTTTATGTAAAATACAACTTAAAATATCACAAAGGTGACATTATATTTTAGTCCCTTATTTCCACAAAAAGACAAGACTCATAGATTATAAATATATTATGAATCCTTCAAACTCCATATTCATAATCTTTTCATCCTTAACTTTTTTAGCATACATATTTTCATATCCTATCTATCTAAAATATTATTGCACTTTCTCTCTTTATAAAGTTACTAATTTAAACATCCAAGAGTCCTCACATCTATTAAATGAGATCTTTTGTGGGTATTAGTTATTACCTTAACTTACTAGACACCACTAACTACCAATCACCCGGGTTTTCAATATTATGGCATCATACACCATGACTAGAAAGAATAAGATTATTTAAACTAAAAGATTAACTAATTATTCAACACATAAATTTTATTTCTAATCATCTTAGATTTTAGAACCTCATTAATGATAATTTCATATGAACAACAGTAATGAAAACTTCCAAAAGCAAGCAGGATTAATATAAATGAGAAAAAAAATTATTACTTATTCTTATATTTTTATATGATTATTGAGATCTCAGTTAACTACATAATTATGTGTGTATATCAATATTTGTGAAATAAAAATCTTATTAAGAATAATATAATAATGTTATTTGGAATTTAACTTGTGTAGTTTTTTTTTTTTTTTTTTTATGTTTGTCACTAATTGAAAATCTAGTTTTGCCGAAATCTTGTGTGGTTAACTTATTAGGGGAAAACAAACAATAAAGTGTAGTTAGAAACTTAGAATCCCGAGCTTCTTGTATGATAGATGATGTTCCATGAAATACGAAAAGCCTCAATTTGTATTGTTACTGAAAATATTGTTTTGCTATTATCTTAGAACATAAAAGACAAATATATGAATAATATATTTCATTGAATTTCTTGTCTTGTTTTGAAAGTATAATATTTACTCTAAAATTATTTAAAAAATAAATTTATTTTATATCTCATTTTTATTTTTACAATCAAATATATTTTTGTATATGTTTATTTTGTCATGAGATACTAACTAAACACAACCAAATAAATAGTCAATTGATATTTAGCTATAATCTAATTAAATTTACTAATAAGAGTTGTAGCTCCTCATATTTCCCTTTTTTATATATATATTTTAATGGTCCTCTGATTAAAAGCAAAATCATTGAATTTGTGCTTCTCCTTTGTAATTTGACTAAAAAATCCAATAGTATTTATAATTAGACTCATCATTTTTTTCTCACAAAAACTATAATACAAAGACTACACATATCATCTAAAATTTGAAAATATTATATAATACCTTTTATATCCAAAATATGAGATTTTAAAAATATTAAGGAGTTTTTGGTACAATAGAAATTTCTAATATTTAGTAATTTTGTTGATTAATATGGAAAAAAATTTGTAGTTGCTATATTATTGCAGGGGACATGTTGATGAGCTAATTAGGATTGATGGGGTGAATTTGAAGAAGAAAAAATTCGCCACCTAATTTTATGGCAACTAAAAACCTTAACTAGTCTTTAAAAATTATAGATAAAAAGCTAGTTATGTATTAGAGGGAATGACAATCACTCTATATATTATACCTAAAATAAGCTGCTTTGTGTTCGTTTTAAATGATAATGGATTTTTATTGTGCTTATATGATAAGAATTTACCTAAACTAATATACATGTATTTGCTAGTGATGGCAAAATACTATATAACCTAAGGTAGTGATTTGGAACCTAAACCTGACTATAGGGTCTAATCCTTACTTTTGAAGTAAGAGTGTTGGATCCAAGAAGATAACGATTATTAATTAGGCTTTGGCCCATTATTATTATGTTCAAAATGGACCTTGAGGTCGCTCTCACGGCCTATGTGGAATCACATCAGTCCAATCCAAATTCACTTATTATGTCAAAATGAGCTACGAACACAAAAACAAATTTATGCATAACAATCATGGATATAAACTCGCTTACATTTAATGTGACATCTAAGAAAAAACTTAATTAGAATTTACAATTCCTACACCGATTTTGACTTACGAGGAATATACAATTCAATAACAGAAAAAAAAAAGAGGAATACAAAAATAAATATAGTGAAAAATGGCAACACAAAAATAAATGATGCGTCAATATCTATAATATAAAATTATTTATCTTTAATGAATATTTAAAAAAAAACCTAAATATGATTTACAACTCATTGACTAATTTTGAGTGGTAAGAAAAAAATATAGGTCATCACAAAAAAGAAGAATAAATATACTAACATTAATATTCACAATAGAAAATAATCTACTCTTAATGTGATATCCGAGAAAAGACCTAATTAAAATTTACAATTCCTATCTCAATTTTGAGTTATAAGAGAAATACAAATCAATTATCATGCGAAAGAAAAAATACATGGATAAATTCACACACGTCAATTAAATGAGCAAAAACATATATGTCACATCAAGACCAAATCATTACATTTTAGGTAAGTAATTTTATTCTCATCCTCCCAACCTAAATGTAGGTATTGATTACCGATCTTATTTTACCTCAAAAAGTAAATCTTTGATGGCTTTTTACTCTTGGGGTTGCCTGACATCGGTGTGGATCCCAACATCTCAAGATATTATAAAAATCAAGCGCGTGCGTGCACACACACAAATAAAAATGTTGTTTTTACCTTTGAAACATCATTTCAGAGCTATTTAGGGGTGTTTGAGACTTGAAAGTGTGGTTCCAGTTGATTTTCAAAATGTTTTTTACTCGTAAATGCATCAAAATAATTTTTTTATTTTTAAAAATTATTTTTGACATCAGCGTATCAAAATGATTTGAAAATACTAAAATAAATAAAAAAATTCAATTTTTTTTTAAAGTACTTTTAAAACGTAAAAAAGCAAACAAGGTCTAAAATTAAACAAAAATTACTGGGACTTAAATTCAGTGGTGGTACGTGCGGTCCATGTGCTAACACATTCGGTCGTATGAAGTGGAGTAAGGAAGAGGGGTGTGTGTGTCTCTAGGTTTATTTTCATGTGCCTTCTAGGTTTGGCTAATGTCAGTATTCTCTAGGGTTGGTTCATATATTATTATTTTGTTTATCTCATGTCCTAATATATAGTGTTGGGGTATTTTCAAATTGAAAAATAAAATATAAGAATTTTTTACATTCCTTCATTAAAGAATGAGGATCTCTAATTTAAAAATTTTATGGTGAAAGATTAATTAATTTTTTTTTATTTTCTTGAATATACAAAATCTCTTTCTATGATTTTTTTTTTAATTTTGTTTGAATCTCTAATTCATGAAAAAATAATGCATATTTATTATTTTATTTATTTATATGATCTTTCATTATATTATTTAATCCCCTTTTTTTTCTAACTCATCAGTTTACTTCCTCGTCTTTTTTCTCTTTTCTTTATTATTTATTATAAAAAATAAAAAAATATAAATGCTATGAAATGATTATCTAATTTGAAGGGTAAAACTAATGCAAAAGTTTTAATAGTGGTTGATTATCTAGATTTTAGCAAATGGCTACTTACTTAAACTAATGCAAAAGTGTAATTGTTTAATAATAAATATATTTTTGGATAAACCTTCATGCATCGAGACTAAATCGTTATTCGATGGAGTTTTGAGCAGGCTACCAATACTACAATATTAGATGTAGAAGGGCAGGTATGAACTTGGATTTTGATTTTCCAAAACCATCAACGTTGGAAAAAATTAAGATAACTTTTATATAATTTGTTTTTACGTTTAAAATATGTATTTAAAAAAATTAAATTTTATTTTAAATTAATATTTTTGATGTTTATAGATTATTTTGATGTGTTGATGTCAAAAATAATTTTTTAAAAATAAAAAAAATATTATTTTAATGTATTTTCAAGCGGGAAGTAACCATTATCACACTTTTAAATACTCTTGAAATTGATACTATAAAAAAAGCAAAAGAATCTGCTTTTTCTTTGAAAAATAAAACAATAAAAGAAGACAAAAGAATGTTGTCTTAACAAAGTGAAGTTCGGGAAGGGGAAAGTCCGAAGAAAATGACTTTGGCGGTTTATAGCTTTTTATTTCTTCGTTCGTGAAGAAATAGGAACTCAAGATTTGATTTTTTTTTATGGATGGGAATTAAAGATTTTATTTTAATTCAATTTGCGGCCTCACTAGTTCGTATTCGGTCAATAACAAGAAGCTTAATTTTAAGAATCAAAATCGATGAGAAAGGGAATTTAATTTTTTTGTATTTTAAGAATGTTTTTGAGGAAATTTAATTTTTTTTATTTTATATTAATTTTTTTTACATATTTTAGATCGTTTTGATATCAAAAATAAATTTTAAAAAAATTATTTAAATTCATTTCTAAATAAAAAACAGTAATTATAATCATAATTCCGCGCAGGCTCTGTATATCTCCATTCATAGTAAAATAAAAAATATTCAATTCCAATAAATTTTGTTCAATCATGTCACTAGTTTGGAGAATTGGTTCTAGAAATACAAATTCTATCGAAATGTTATTGAGAGATTAATTAATTAATAATCTATAAGGAAATCAAATCCCAATTATCTCCCAAGTTGTCACGCAGAGCTATTAATTTAAATTGATGATGCAAGCTAGAATTGACTGTAATATTTATAAGGTACATTTTCCAGTTCATAATGGTAATAAATTATAAATAAAACGTAGCCCATATTAAGTAAGTCAACACGAAAGTATTGGCATTTCGTGTACGGTATAACTTAATTGATTAGATTATAAATTTATTTTTTAAAAATTACTAGTTTGAGTTTACAAACCTCAGAATCACTGTAGGCTTGTCTTTAATTTCAGGACTCGTGAGATTAGTCGAAGTACGCGCAAACTAACCGAAATACTCATATTAATAATAATAATAATACAATTAGTTCTTTTAGAAATCTTTGCCAAGCCACATGATCATCGGCTATATATAACATACATAATTAATTAAGACATTAAAACAATGCTGTTATTTTTAATTAGAACAATATTAATTTTACGTAGGTCTAGGCATTTCTTTTTGTTTATGCTTTAAGACTGGTTTTTAAACAATTTTAAAGATACATCCATCTTAATATTTTTATTTTTATTTTTATTTTTTTGATGTTGGTTTCAGAATTTAAGTTCAGAAAACCGAAGAAGGAACCATTTTTTATTTTTATATGATATAAATATCCCTCAACCTAAAAAAAAAGGTATGATTTCTCACCTATATATAAAAATCCATTTATTTCACCAAGAATAAATCCTAATAATTAATCATGAATCAATGATTCTTGCAAACTAAGAAGGATGGAAGTCTCGATTTTGAATTTTATCTTTTCAATTCATTCATATTGTTGTTAAAATATAGTTTTTATATATATACACACACATAACACCTGGCATTATGCAACATAAATAATAATAATAATAATAATTATTATTATTATTATTATTATTATTATTGAAATTAATTGATTTAAGTTAATTAATTTTTAAGAATTAATTATTCTAATAATTATACATATTGGTCTGAAAAGGATGTTATCTTATTTATAAATACCAGTTTGATGCTGAAAGAAATTAATCAGAAATAATTTTCTTTTCTCTCTAATTTTTCTCTATAAACTCGATGTTCATGTTTGTCAGAAACAAAATATGACTTTTTAATTTTAATGTTTTGCTATATTTTAAAAATATATCGTTTTAACTCTATAACAAATATAATCGGGATAATTAATACCTTAAAAATAATAATCTTAAAGCCTATTTATTATACAGACGGCCATTACACCTATCATCACTTATATATAATTAAAAAAATCTTATTGTAATGAAGAGAGATGGCAAATGCAAATGAAAAAAAGAAAAAAAAAAGAAGATAAATGAAAAGATTGGGCGAGATTGTTGGTGGAGAAAATGTGAGTGAAAAAAAGCCCTAATTGAAGGAACATGTGATGACTGGATTGAAGGCCAAATCATGGATGCAAAGAAGAGAAGACATGGAAAATGTTGGAGGTCAAAAATGGCCGCAGATTTCAAGGGATGTGGACAGCCTTCAATTTGCATGTGGATGCATGAGCTTATGGGCCCCATCTATTAAACCACTCTTCCCGTGAGAACATGCAACCACGTCATCTCATCTATCACTAGTTTTGTACGCTAGCATCGTCACCGGGCCTCTTTTTTTTTTTTTTTTTTCTTTTTTCTTTTTTCATTCAAGTAAATAAATAAATACGTAAGCCATTCCGATGCATTTTTGGATATAAAAATATTCCCAATTTCAAATCCAAATGCTTACCCCCATGTTTAATTGATTAAATAGATATTTTATCGAGAGAGATAACTAATATTAATATAATTGTTCTTTCAATATAAACCTATATTAAAATATTATTTTTATTTAATAAAAAACCATATACATCAATAAAAAATAAAAAATAATCGTAAATGAAAGTGAGCTAACTCAAAAAATAAAACTCAACCATAAAATAATTTAATATTAAATGAAGAAACTAAAAAAATAAAATATGGATCAACCTACATGAACACATTAGCCCTATGATTATGGGCACATGTTTAGGATAACATCATAGAAGAAGAAAAAAAGAGTACAAAGTTCAATTCTGAAAAAAAAAAAAATGTTGAATGCTAAAATTGATAAAACATTAAAATATTTGATCTCGTGGCACGTATCATGTACTAAGTTGTGTTTAATAATTATATTTTTTATTATTTAATCAAATGATTAGTTATGGTAATAAAAAGGTAAAAAAACTACAAACAAAAATGAACTAAATCAAACTATGAAGATTAACTATAAAATAATCATATGTTGAATGATGAAACTGAAACTTTTGTTGTTATTAAGGACGAATCCTTTATCCTTAAGATTGTTTTTTGTGCAACTAGAATGTTTGTAATATATTTCACAATATTACAACAACATCATCTTTATTTAGATACATTTCTGAATAAAATTGATATAGCCATGTACGAACATCATTTTCATATTCATATCCATTTGTGATACACACACACAATCTAGTGGCAAGAAATTATCTATCTTTGAATTAATGGTTATCTTATTTAGTGGTAATAATTTATGAGTAGTAGAAATTCCTCCTACCAAAGCTTTCAAGCTACATATATGAATTGCATCTTGTGTTTATAGTATAATACAATATTTCAAGCTACCAATGACGATAGGGGTGTTCAAAAAAACCGATAAACCGGATAAACCGAGTAAACCGATAAAACCGACAAAAAATTAACCGAAAAAACCGAACCGAAAAATAAAACCGATTAAACTGATTAGATTATGTAGAAAAAACCCGGTTCGGTTCGGTTTTCAGTTTTGTAGTGCAGAAACCGGGTTAACCGGACCGAACCGGACCGGTTCAAAAAAAAGGTCCCTAGGCTAGGCTAGTATAAATAGAAAAAGTTGTGCCACATCCCTCTCTTCTCTCCAGTTTACTCTCCGCCAGATACTTTGTAAACCCTAGCCGCCACCCATGTTTCTTCATCTTCATCTCAACACAGCCCCCATCTTCATCTTCATCTCTCAACCTTTCTCACAGCCCCCCCTCCCCACCCAACGTCTTCATCTCTAATCTCTCTCAACCTTTCTTTAAGGCTTTAAGCACAATCCCACCTCCTCCCCCAAAGTAGATCTGGTGAACGAACCTTCCATATCTCTCATCTCTCCATCTTTTTGTTCTTTTCTTTAAGCATAGCCGACTAAGCTCATGGATTAACAACCAAACAGCAGCTCTGGAGCCCCCCTCTCTTCAATCTTTATCTCTTAATTTTTTTTTCCTTTTTGCTTTTTTTTCTGATTTCTGTAGATCTATTATGTATTCATTTCCTATATTTATTTACAAGGTTGTTGATTTGCCATAGTATGCTCATGTTGCGATTACTGTAGTGGATGTTGTGAGAATTATTTATTTACAATTTCTCTTCGGTTTTATCTATTTTTGGTGGGGTATTCTTCAGTGGCTGGCAATTTATACAAGATGTAATGCTTAACTGGAAGGCAGTTGGGATGGATCCTATACCTAGGTTTGAAAAAAATATCCATCTACGAGCAAGACTCCCTGTTAAGTGCTTCTAATGATATTCTTGAAACCTACAACTGTGTTGCTAATCTGTAATAGTTTTGTAATTCTCAAGTTGACAAGGCATTTTTTCATCATATACGGGTTTCTTCATTACATCAAGTTATGGCAACAATCTGTGAATTCAAAGCTGTAAAAGCTCAATTTAATGTAAGCTTTAAAAAAATCCAAAACAAATGGGATTAGGTTTCCCGGTTTTTTGCAAAAAAAACCGGATTTAACCGAACCGGACCGGTTCGGTTTGAACCGGTTTTCGGTCCGGTTCGGTTAATATTTTACAAAATTACTGTAATTCGGTTCGGTTGGTTTTTTAAGTCTAAACCGAACCGAACCGAACCGTGAACACCCCTAAATGACGAGGTGAGTGCCTCAAATTATTGGAGAAAGCATCCAGCAGGTATTTTATTTTCCTTGACCTCCTCTTGTTTGGTCAACCAAACCATGCCATGCACATTAGGGTTGGTGGACAACTTCTGAGGGAGGAACAATGTCCTATAGCCCTAGCATTCTCACATGGAATGGAGGAGGCACCATCTTCACCTCTGCACAATCTATTTGATCTTGTTTTCATATTCAACTTGGTCTTGGATTCTCATCTCTTTTGTTTTATTCCAACAGAAAGAATACTGACAGGAAATTCTTCTATATAAAAAGGGAAGAAAAAAAATCCAACGAATAGAATTGTCGGATTGCGTGAGGTGTTCAAGATTTTTCCTGCTTGTTGCACATCCCATTTATGATTGGCTGTCATTTTATTTCTCCAAGTACAGTATATGTCCTTTTATTCTAGGCAGAGAAGAAGATGAAACAAGAAATAGAAACTGGGAATGAAGGTCAGGCTAATTTTTATATACACAGAAACACCATACAGAGCAATTATTATATAATAGGAGTGAGACAGAACTGTATTAACACCCGAACTGAGGGTAAATTCTTTACGAGAATAATAAATCAGTCTCAAAGAGCCAAATCAGTTATACCAGAAAGCTGAAGCCAGTGTAATATGACAGAATGGTTGCTTTGGAAGAAATCACTTCCATCTCTTGAAGAATTTGCCCTTGTGCTTTCCAAATCCGCCATGCTTCCAGCGCTTGCCAAACTTGCCATGCTTAAACTTTCCATGACCATAGCCATGCTTAAACTTTCCATGACCATAGCCATGGTAACCTCCGTGACCATAGCCATGGGAACCTCCATGGGACATCTGGTGGGCCCCGTAAGCAACTGCAGCAGCAGCAGCACCTCCAGCTAACATTGTCCCCATTCCAGGTCCATGCCCTGTTATAGTTGCTTGTTAGCCAAAATGAAAATAAACAGAATGGCGAGTAAGCACACATTATATAAAAAGCCACATCATTACTTATTCTGAGGTTTGAGGGGGTAAAAATGATTCAATCAATCTAACATTCAAACCAATAGTTGACAAGGACCTGGCAAGTACAAGACATGTTGCAACAACTGTCAATACATGCTCTTTCTAATAAAATACAGAATTTCTTTCAATTGGTAGCAAATCCAACTAGAGAAAATCCTAAAAGGCTATTGAATCAGAGAACTCTTTAGTCGACCCGTAGACTTTTCTTTATTTATAGAATTATCAACCTCTGTAGAGATGCATTATAAACTACGCTTACGACAAAGAAATTGAGCAACCACAAACACCCCAGTCAAGCTGTCCCTCGATTATTCAGGCATTTCTATTACACATAATTATATAGCTTCCATCTAAGATAACAGGAAAAGTCTAATTAATTAAACAGATGCACTTGCAAATGCAGGTGTGCACAGCGCGCACATGCACATAACTCTTCATGTGTTTACAAGGAAGATATATTCACCACGAGATATATTGGTGGTTGTAAAGATGAAATTTAGGATAAAAGACATAGAGTAAAGACAGAATCTCTCAACCATTCCCCCTTCACTCATACAGCAAGGAGCCTAGGACCATAAAGATCCTCCATGAGTATAGGTAAGAAACCATACATTCCTATCAACATTAGACTCGACTACCATGTCATTAACACACCATTTTTTTTTTAAACAAAAAAACTGCCTCGAGGAAATTAAGTATAAAGATCACCAAAGATACCTGAATAATGTGAAGCAGATGGGCCAGGGTAACCAGCTGGAGGGTAAGCACCAGGAGGAGGGTAGCCGCCAGGGGGTGGGTAACCGCCAGGGGGAGGGTAACCGCCAGGAGGAGGGTAACCTGCTGGTGGGTATCCTCCTGGGGGAGGGTAGCCCGAAGGTGGGTAGCCGCCAGGGGGGGGGTAACCTGCTGGTGGGTATCCCTGTTGTGGATAACCATGTGGAGGGTATGGTGCGCTTGGAGGGTAATGTCCACCAGCATAGCCAGCAAGATTTGAAAACAGTCCCTTGTCTGTAGACTCTTTGTCAGACTTGTCCTTGCCACCTCCCATTTTCTAATGCTACAGAAATTAAAAGGAATAGTCTGTCAAGACACTTCTAAAAAGGAATTGCTATGAATGAATCAACAAAACTCCTCAAGAAAGGAGGAAAATGTAGAAATTTAATCACTCAATTCAAAACGCTGGAGGTCCTAAGCCTTTCCTTAAGTTTCTCAACCTTCGACAAATTTCACCGTTCTTACATCTCAATGGTCATACACACAATTAGAGCATACAGGACAAAAAAGAGAGTAAAGGCCCATTCTTTTCCATCTCCTGGAGGTCCTAAGCCTTTCCTTAATTTTCTCAACCATTGACAAATTTCACCGTTCTAACATCTCAATGTTCATACACACAATTAGAGCATACAGGACAAAAAAAGAGTAAAGGCCCATCCTGTTCCGTCTCCCTCAAGGCAAGTTGTCAAACTGAAAGAGAATAGGTTTAACCAGTTGCCCTTTATGCTCTTTCCACCCACTTTCACTAAAGTTTGCTGAAATCTGAGTCAAGGAACTGAAATTTCAGGTCTAGTTTCAGACCTTGAAACTGTAGTCATTCAATGATGTTAAGAATGGTATATTAGAACCATAACTCAAACCTATATAATTAAAGCACGAAAATGCTTACAAAAACACATTCAAGCCAGACATAATGAATTGGAAATAAGATTGTTAATTGGCAAATAACTTCAAAGATGAAAGCTCTCCAATATCATTATTCAATAGGTGGCATGCTATTTAAATTAGTAAAATAATTAGATCCAAGGAGTATGAACAAACGAAAGGGGTCCATATATGTTATACAAACAGATCATGCATGTTCTAAGCTAAGGTGATATCTCTAACCATTCTAATTAATCTTTGCTCACGCTTCGCATATTAGGCTTGCCAAATATCATCATCTGTTTGTATGCATGGCAAGAAAATCAACAATAACAGAAGAATACAGTCACATCTCCCAGATGATATTCTTTTCTTTAAAAGAAAAGATATTCCCTTGTAATCACAAGCACATGCATGGCCATGAAATCACAATTCACGACAAGATCATCACCCAAGCACAGTAAAAAGTGCAAAAAGAGAGAAAATTGGACCGAACCCATCAAAGAAAATTGTAAACTCTACCAATTAAACGTAGTATAATAAAGAAAATCACAATTCAAGAAAACAAACAAAAAAAAAAGGAAAGAAAATCCAGAAACATATCATGAACTTTAAGCAACTGAAAATAAACAAAAAAAATAGCAAATCACAAAAAGAAAGGAGAAACAATAAAGGGTACTCACCAGATATTTCTTTTCCTTTCTCTTCTCTTTGCAGTTTATGAGATGAGAAAGCCCGGGATTTTTTTCTCTTCCGTTTATAGATTGAGCTGCATTGTCATTTACGAGGTGTCTATATCCTGTTTCTGAGTACATCGAAGCGCGTTCCTCATCAGTCATCACGGATCAGGATAAACTTTGCCTCAACTTTCGTTCCTATTGTTTTCTACATTTTTCAATTTGATCCCTGTGTAAATATTTGACCAATCCAATCCCTTCTTTTCGCTTGCATTCTATTGAGTCCAATACCCGAATTTCATCGAATCAGTGTAATAAGCCGAGGTGGGATTCTTTAATTTTTCATGTGGAGATGGGAGAGCAAAGTAGAATTTTAAAATAAATATTTTCGTTTATCAGGGTGAACTTGATTTTTTATGTATTTATTTATCTGAATGGGTTCAATTGATCAAATTATTTAAAAAGGGGGCAAATTAACAGATTTGTTTTTTAAAAAAGAGTGGAAATAAATTAGATATATCTTATCGGTTAAGTATAATTATTAATTAAATAGTACTCGTTGCTTGGCTCCTACGCGTCTACTCGGTGTCTCCGTCTGTGCTTTCGTATTTTATTTTCTTACGATGGATAGAAACACACAACCATATACATAACCGACACGCATACGAAATGGAAACTCCACGTTTAATGCGTGTTTGGCGGCGGGTTTAAATTTATTTATTTATTTTATTGTATTAATATAAAAATAATTCTTAAAAAATATAAAAAATACTATTTTATTATATTTTTAAATAAATTTTTTTTTAAAAAATAACTGATAATTCCACGCAAACAAATCTCATGTCAGTCCCCATACAGTGATTTCTCAACTACTAAATTTATTAATCAATATCTTTCTATTAATTAAAGTAATTAGAGGAGTTGTTATCTGGCTTACATAATTCACTACCTTAATTGTCTTCTCTAATTATTTTTATTAATATCAACATCCTATTCATTATAGTTATAATATGATTTACTAGAAGTTTTCTCTCTCTTTGTTTTTTTTATTATTGTTATTTTCGATGACTTTGTCTATCTTTTCTAAATTTTTATACACTTAAATATGAGAAAATAAATTTTTGTAATTGAAATTTAAACATAAAAATCTATTGAGGTAAAAAATATGAGAATAAAAACTAATACATTTCATATTAGTAAAAATTATAAGACTATTTTTAATATTAATACATCAAAATAATTAAAAAAAAAATTAAAAAATATATTTTTAAATTTTAAAAAATTATAATTTTAATCATATTTTCAAACACATCTAGACAATTTAGAAAAGAAATATATTTTTAAATTTTAAAAAATTATAATTATAATCATATGTTCAAACACACCTAGACAGTCTAGGCGGGGGTATAATCAAAACTCATCTCAGTTGATACGTGATTTCGTACAAGTTAGGACAAATCAAGGTATAATTAAGCAATCTTAACTTACCGCACGTGTTATCGCACGTGCTAAATGAAGAAATTTGAGCACTTTTACCGTTTTACGCTCAAGATTTGGAGAAATTACGATCAGTTAGAAAACAAATGACTATCACGTGCAACAATTAATTTCTTTTCCAATTATTATAAAAAACAACTAAGAGGTCAAGTTAAATATTAATAGATTAATAAATTTTGTTAATCATTTGATAACATATCTGTTTCCTAGCTGAATTGGTAAACACATAACACCGATTGGGCGCAGGTCCCATGTTTCAAGGTTTCGAGAGGCAATATTTTATTTTAGGTGACAAACGACATGTTGTTTGTGTTTCTTTTTTAAAGAAGGAACTAGATGAATAGAAAAAATTTAGTGTGTTGGCATGCCCATGTGCAGGGTTTTTTTTAACATGCTCATGCTCATGACTTTTTTATTTTATTGGTTTTTTTTTTAATTTCATTGTTGAATATTGAGTTTTTATTAAATTTCATCATTTAATATTATTTGGTTGATAATTTTTATATTTTTATCATATAATAAAACTAAAAAAAAAATTAATTCAACCCAATAAAGTCTAAAATTTAAGTCATGGGTTTAACAAGTTGACTGGAGTGAACTTAGCATTGTTTTTCCTTTATTTTTTTCTTTAGACCTATTTAGTCGATAAGGTCATGTCGGGGCAATTTATAAACAATTTAATTTATAAATTTGAACCATTGTACGATATTTAATGACAATACTGAAAAGTTTATGATGATTTAGATATTATCTTGTTACATTAAAAAGATATTAGGTCCAAGCCGTAGCGATAGCGCGGGCAATAACCTAGTTGTAACAAAAGGATTTGGTTGAGCAAAGATACGGAGGACCAGATTAATAAAGTTGGTAGTTGGGTGACTCAATTGAGAAACTGTAAATACTTTGGGGACTAGCATGAGGTCTGTCCTAAAATAAAATTAGGGCGTTGTAAACTAGCGGGTAAAGCCACGTGCTTGGTGGGAGATGGTCACCCACGCTTGACCATGCGTTCTTTTCCTTTTCTTTTCTTTTTTTTATTGGAGGGGATCGAATCAACTTTTACAAAAGCAATAGTCGAAAAGTACTGAAATTGGATTTCTTTTTTATAAAATAAATAGCAAAACATTAATTTATCTTTTGGGGGAATTTTAGAAAATCTTTTAGCTTGTCATTTGAGTAGTTTTTTCTACATTAAAAAAATAATATAATCTAGTTTTTAATTAAATGTTGAGAATATTATTATTATATATTATAAGAAGAGAGAGAGAGAGCGAGCTCCATGCTCCACCTTTCCTTTATTTTATCTTTTTTATTTTTTATTTTTGATAATGATGAAAAATGATTCCACTTGAAGGTTTTTTATTTTTCTTGTGGAACCTCAGGGGTACGTGTACGGTCTGTATGAGGAGACTTTCCAAAGGAATATACTTAACTTTTCTTTTACGTGGCCATGCTGTCTTGTCTATCTAAGCAAGAAATATAGAAGTCCACTGCCGTTCGGATTAAGACTTTTTTTTGTTTATGTAAGAAAAACAAATAATGTAATTTTTGTCAACATATTTTATAGTAGTAAAAAAATATTTTATTATTAATATTAAAAAAAATTTAAAACTGCTCAGTGTTTCACTGTGCAAGTCCACGGTGAAACGCTGAGCAATCCTCTTCTTTTTTTTCTCGTTTTTCTTTTCTCATTTTTTTCTGTTTTTATTTGTTTTTATTTTTTCCCATTTTTTTCAGTTTTTATTTTTTTTTTGGTTTTCTATGTCTTTATGGGTTTTTTTTTGCTTTTTTTTGTGTATTTTTCTTTTAATGAATTTTTTTTGTTTAATTTAGTTTGTTAATGTTAATTTTTTTATTTAGTTACCAAATTTTCATAACACGGATCCCGGGTTTGACGGGTTAACCTGATTTGACGAGTTAACCCGAATTTTTTTTCTTTGCTTTTTAATTAATTGTAACATATACTAAAACGGATCAGTGTTTTACTGTGGACTGCACAGTGCAGTCCACAGTAAAACACTGATCCGTTTTTGGTTTTTTTTTTTTAAGTTGTCTTATTTTTTTTAGCTGTTTTTTTATGTCTTTCGAGATTTTTTTTTGCTTCTTTCTTTATTTTTTTTCTTCTAACAAAAGTTTTTTGTTTAATTTAGTTTATTAATGTTAAATTTTTTTTATTTAGTTATCAGACTTTCATGACACGTTTTCCGGATTTAATAGGTTAACCTGATTTGACAAGTTAACCCAGAAATATATTTATTTTGCTTTTTTTCTTTTTAATTAATTTTTTTCATTTATTTTAGTTTGTTAATGTTAAATTTCTTTCTATTTAGTTATCAGACTTTCATGACACATATCTCGAGTTTCACGGGTTAACCTGGTTTCACAGGTGAACTTAGTTAATTCTGGGTTGACCCGTCAATTTTTTTTTTGTTTTTTATTTTCATAATTTTTTTTTATTAATTTAGTTTTTTAATATTAAATTTTTTTTATTTGGTTATCAGACTTTCATGACATGGATCCTAGGTTTAACGGGTTAATATGGTTTGACGAGTTAACCCGGATTTTTTTTAATTTTTTTTTATTAATTTTTTTTGTTTAGTTTAGTTTGTTAATGTTCACTTTTTTTTATTTAGTTACCAGACATTCATGACACGGATCCCGGGTTTAACGGGTTAACCTGATTTGACGAGTTAACCTGGAATTTTTTTTTTTGCTTTTTTTTCTTTTTAATTATTTTTTTTTCGTTTAGTTTAGTTTGTTAATGTTAAATTTCTTTCTATTTAGTTTTTTTTTTCTTAGAGGTTTTTTTCTTTTATTTTTTCTTTTTAATTAATTTTATTTAATTAATTTAGTTTATTAATATTAAATTTTTTCTAAGTAGTTCTCGGCCGATGCCTTTAGTTTTTTTTTGTTGTTTTTATGCATTTGACTGTAGACTGCACAGTACAGTCCACAGTAAAAAGGCTCATCCTTTTGTTTTTTTTCTTTCTAATTAATTTTTTTTGTTTAATTTAAATTCTTAATGTTAATTTTTTTTTTCTATTTAGTTATTAAACTTTCATGACACGGATTCCGGGTTTGACAAGTTAACCTGGTTTGACAAGTTAGGCCAGTTAATTCTGGGTTAACCCATTAGTTTGTTTTTTTTCCTTTTTAATTATCAAACTTTCACGATACGAATTCAAGGTATGACGAGTTAACCTGGTTTGAAGGGTTAACCCAGTTAATTCATATTTTTTTTCTTTTTCTTTATTAGTTTTTATTTTCATGTTGGTTTTTTTTCTTTATTTTTTTCTTTTTAACTAATCTATTTAATCATCACACATTTATGACACGACCTTGCAGCTAGACCCACGTCCAATGCTATTGGGTATGGTATTGCAGTCAAACCCACTTAAATTTAGGCTATGCAAGTTTAATGTTATTATTAATATTATAAATATTACTATTGGATTAGGCGTTGCAACTAAACTTAAGACTCTTGGGTATAACTTTGCAAAAAAACCTAATACTTTTAGATCTTAGCTTTTTATGAAATGCAAAAAAAATTGACCCGCGGCATCGCGCGGGGTATGTAACTAGTAACATATACTAAAACTGCTCATGTTTCACTTTGGAGTCCATGGTAAAATGCTAAGCTGTTTTTTTTTTATGCCTTTATAGGAATATTTTTTTTGCTTTTTTTCTTTGTGTTTTTTCTTTTAATGAATTTTTTTTATTTAATTTAGTTTGTTAATGTTAATTTTTTTTATTTAGTTATTAGACTTTCATGCCACGAATACCGAGTTTGACGGGTTAACCTGGTTTGACGAGTTAACCCGTATTTTTTTTTGCTTTTTTTCTTTTTAATTAATTTTTTTCGTTTAGTTTAGTTTGTTAATGTTAAATTTCTTTCTATTTAATTATCAGACTTTCATGATACGTATCTTGGGCTTGACAGGTTAATCCAGTTAATTCTGAGTTAACCCGTCAATTTTTTTTTCTATTTAGTTATCAAACTTTCATGACGCGAATACCAGGTTTGACGGGATAACCTTGATTGAAGGGTTAACCCAGTTAATTCAGATTTTTTTTTCTTAATTATTTTTTTTCTTCCTGTAGGTTTTTTTTCTCTTTGCTTTTTCCTTTTTAATTAATATTTTTTTTATTTATTTCATTAATATTAAATCTTTTTTTCTATTCAGTTATCACACTTTCATGACACGAATCTCAGGTTTGACGGGTTAACCTGATTTGGCGGGTTAACCTAGTTGATTCATATTTTTTTTCTTTTTCCTCGTTTATTTTGTTCTTCCGATTTCATTTTTTAATATTGTATGTAGTCCACTAAAAAGGCTGATGCCTTTATTTTTTTTTATTTTGCTTTTTTTTATGTCTTTCACGGTGGACTGCACAGTGCAGTCCACGGTGAAAAAGTTGATGCCTTCTTTTTTTATTTTTAATTATTATTTTTATTTAGTTTGTTGACATTCAATTTTTTTCTATTTAGTTATCAGACTTTCATGACACGGATCTCAGGTTTGACGGGTTAACCCAGTTAATTTAGATTTTTTTCTTTTTCTTCATTAGTTTTTTTCTTCTTATAAGTTGTTTTTCTTTTATTTTTTTCTTTTTATTTAATATTTTTTTCTATTTAGATATCGACTGATGCTTTTAGTTTTTCTTTTTTGCTTTTTTTGTCGTTTTTATGCCTTTGACTCTGAACTGCACAAAGCAATCCACAATGAAAATGATGATGTCTTTTTGTTTTTTTTTTCTTTTTAATTAATTTTTTTCGTTTAATTTAGTTTGTTAATGTTAATGTTCAATTTTTTTCTATTTAGTTATCAAACTTTCATGACATGGATCCCGAGTTTGACAGGTTAGCCCAGTTAATTCTGTGTTAACCCGTCAAATTTTATTTTCTATTTAGTTATTAAACTTTCACGGCACGAATTCAAGGTTTGACGGATTATCCTGGTTTGAAGGGTTAACCCAGTTAATTTAGATTTTTTTTTCTTTTCCTTCATTAGTTTTTTTCTTCCTGTTGGTTTTTTTCTTTTTTTTTCTTTTTAATTAATCTATTTAATTATCACACTTTTATGACACGACGTTGCAGCCAGACCCACATCCAAGACTATTGGGTCTGATATTGCAGTCAAACCCACTTAAACTTGGGTCATGCGAGTTTAATGGTATTATTAATATTATAAATATTACTGTTAGGTTAGGCGTTGCAGTCAAACCCAAGACTTTTGGGTATAGCTTTGCAAAAACATAACACTTTTAGATCTTAGCTTTTTTATATATTTTTTTTTGCAAAAAAAATTGATCCACAACATCGCGCGGGTCATGTAACTAGTACATACATTTAAATGGTGTGTGGGGGTTCACTGTTCCCCCACACCCAAAAGCATTGTGGATAATTCACAGTGCATTCCTTTTTTTTTTGTTCTTTTTTTTTCATTTTTTTTCCAACTTTTCCCCTTTTTTTTTCATTTTTTTTTCAACTTTCCTCTGTTTGTTTTTTGCATTTATTTTTTCTTTTTTTTTTCCAAATTGTTTTTTGTTGATTTTACTTTTTAAATATTGAGCTGGTTAAAGATTTTGCTTTGTAATTTTTTTGTTTTAAAATACTGTGGATTGCTGCGTTGTTTTCCCACATAGTTTTTTTTTTCAAAATTATATTTGTCGATTTTTTTTAATATTGAGCTGATTAAAATTTTCACTTTGTAATTTTTTTCATTTAAAATACTGTGGATTGCGGCGGTGTTTTCCCACATAGTTTTTCTATTTTATATTTTTATTTTTTAAAATTATATTTGTCGATTTTTTTTTAATATTGAGTTGATTAAGAATTTAGTTTTGTAATTTTTTTCTTTAAAACATTGGTGATTGCTACAGTGTTTCTCCGCATGTTTTTTTTCTCTGAAATTATCTTTTTGGATTTCATTTTTTAATATTGAGCTGGTTAAAAATTAGAGTTACAATATGTGAGAAAAGCATTGTAACTTTCTTTGCAAATTACTGTGGATTGGTACAATATTTTTTTCCACATGGTTCTTTTCTGTTTTGTTATGTTTTTCCCTAAAATTATCTTTGTCAATTTTATTTTTTAAATATTAAGCTGGTTAAGAATTGCAATTATAAGTAAATACAAGTTTTTACTCACAAAATACTATGGATTGATACAGTTTTTCCTCACATGATTTTTTTCCAATTTCTTTTGTGTTTTCGTTTTTTGTAATATTTTTTTCCAAAATTATCTTCGTCGATTTTTTTTTATATTGAGTTGGTTAGAATTTAACTTTGTAATAAAGCTTAATCATGTGGGGAAAGCACTGTAGTTTTCCTCACAAAACATTGTGGATTGCTACAGTGTCTCTCCACAAGGTTTTTTTTTCTTATAATTTTTTCCAAATTATCTTTGTCAATTTTATTTTTTTTATATTGAGTTGTTTAAGAATTACAATTACAAGTCATTACAAATAAGGCTAAATCATGTGGAAAAACACTAGCTTTCATCACAAAACACTGTGAATTGCTACAGTGTTTCCAACATGATTCCCCCCTTTTTTTGGTTTTTTTTTGTTATTTTTTTTCTAAAATTGTCTTTGTCGATTATTTTCTAATATTGAGCTAATTAAAAATTTAGCTTTGTAATTTTTTTCTTTAAAACACTGTGAATTGTTGCAGTGTTTTCCCATATGATTTTTTTCCAAAATTATCTTTGTCGATTTTTTTTTAAAATATTGAGTTGATAGAATTATAATTACAATAAAGCTAAATCATACGAGGAAAGTGTTGTAGTTTATTTTATTGGGGAAAACACTGTAGTTTTCCTCACAAAACATTATCAATTGCTACAACGTTTTTCCTCATGAGTTTTTTTACTTCCAAAATTATCTTTGTTGGTTTTTTTTTAATATTAAGTTGGTAGAGAATTTAGCTTTGTAATTTTTTTTGCTTTTTATTAACAGAAAAGCTAAATCATATGGCGAAAGCACTGTATCTTTCCTCACAAAACACTGTAGATTGCTACAAATTATTTTGTTCAGTTTCTAAGTTTTTGATTACCAACATAACTTTTTTTTTCCGTTATGAAATATTTGCTCCATCATACCTTTAGTTTCTATTACTTATCTAGCGATAGTTCACAATTATAATATTATCAAGTGCATTTGTTTTATAAGCCCACGGCAGCGCGCAGACATATCATCTTGTTGTGAGCTAAACTTAAAGCAAAACAGATGGAGAAAAGGCATCTAAAAACATTAAAAAGAATATTTAACAATAATTAAATACAAGTCAAAAAATTGGAGGATAAATATATATATAAAAATATTTAATTTTGTATTACAATGAGCTCTTTAAAACTCTTTAATTAATTATATTACAAGAACATTAATTATATTTTTATATAGGTCATTGGAACAACCATAAAAAAAATTGGACGTTTTGAAATAAGGGTAAGAAAGGTATCCAAAAAATTTAAACTTTTTTTTTATCTCATCAATGCACTCTATTTTTAACTTGGCTTTTTTTAAAAAAAAAAATTAGATTTTTTTAGAAAACTTATGCTAATTTTGACATGGATATGTTAAAAAATTTAAAAACAATATGCCACCCACACATTGTCATTGACAATTTTTTGATAATGTTAACATACTCAACCCAGTAGTCTAACCTGGAGAGCTTAATAATCTTACTTGTTGAACCACTTTAAATAAATAAAATTTTTGTTATTATCTTGTGGATAAAAATCAATAACAACAACAATAATAATATAGATTAATTGTAAAAGATTTTTTTAACATCTTTAAAATTTATGTTATAATTTAACTTTCATTTAATTTGCTATATTCTCACATATAGATTTAATTTTAATTTTAATTTTATATGCTTTAATCTATAATTTTTTGGTTTTTTTTTATAATCCCCCCCTTTTTTTTTGTTTAATTTTAGTTGGTGCCTATATATCTTTATTTTAAAGTTATAGTTTATGTTCTAAAATTATTTTTCATACTTCAATGATTATATGGTCGGTTACTATTCTTATATCTGTTAATGTTCATTTATATAGAAAATTAGTGCAATGAATAGATACAATCTAGAAAGTTATGTCCAAGGAGATTGGGTTTTAAGTCGGGCTATTTGTGACCGCTCTAATTTTTCCTAGACTTAATTGATGAAAGTATTATTCACATGATATGATTTTTACATATAATACAATTCACATGTGAAATAGTGATTTTTAAATAAATCACAGTAAAAAAGAAATAGGGTTCAACTTAGTAACCCAATAAAAGGGAATGATTGTTAGTTTTATCTTGCATAGTTTAAATATTTTTATTTATTAAGTTGCTTTATTACAGGTTTTTTTTATTACTTATTGTGGAGCCAAAATATTTATTTATAAATATTATTGGCTATTTTTTTTTATGCAGATCATATCATGTCTTCTACTTCTTTTACTTAAGATTTAGTTATGTCAACCAGTTTTACTTCAACAACTACTACTTTGGTAGTGAGGATCCCACCATCACGTTTTATGGTGCATGGTAATAAACCCGAAAAGTTCAATGAATTGAACTTTGAGAGGTAAAAGTAAAAAATATTATTCTATTTGATCACCTTAAACTTGAAAAGGTTCTTGAATAAGGAAGCGCTAAAATCATCAGAAAATAAATCTGACCCTACTACCGTGGTGGTTGTGGATACATGAAATCATATTGATTTCATGTGCAAGAACTACATCTTGAATGAGTTGGATAATATAGTTTACGATGTGTATAGTCAAATCAAGAGTGAAAAAGCACTATGAGAAACTTTAGATAAAAATTACAAAGTTGAAGATGCCGATGTGAAGAAATTCATAGTCATCAAATTTTTAGATTTCAAAATGGTTGATTCAAGGATCGTAATGAGCCAAGTTCAAGAGTTTTAGCTCATCTTGTATGATATATATGTTGAAGGTGAGTCTCTAAGTGAGTTATTCCAAGTGGCTACAATCATTGAAAAATTATCACCATCTTAGAAAGACTTCAAGAACTATCTCACGCATAAACGCAAAGAGATGAGAATTGAAGACCTCATTTAGAGGTTGAGAATAAATGATGGTAATAAGTTGTCCGAAAGAAAAACCAACTTTTTTGGTGCCCTATAAGAAAATTTTATGGAATAAGTGGTAAAGTCTCAAAACAAAAATCAAAAGAAGAAGTGTGTTGTGAAAGAGAAAAGATTGTTAAGAAGTTCAATAACAAATGCTTTATCTATAACAAAATTGAGCATTTAGCTAAAGATTGCAGAAATAAGGGTTAGTTTGGAAACCCTAAAAGAAGGATTTCTCAAGTCAATTTCATTGAGGTTGATCACCTAACTAAAGAAATTTTAGAAATGAACTTGTCTTATATTGTTTTTGAAGTCAACCTAATCAACAATCCTAAGCAATGTTGGGTTTTTATTTGTGCTACAAAACATGTGTGCACCAAGAAGATGATATTTTCCACTTACAAAAGAAGTAGATGGATAAAACCAATACATGGAGAACTCATCAACCTTCAAAGCACTAGGTATTGGAAATGTCATACTAAAAATGATCTTTGGAAAGCTTCTCACCTTCAACAATGTACTGCATACTGCTGATATTAGGAAAAACTTGGTGTCTGGCTCATAGTTGAGCAGAAATAGTTTTAAGATGATTTTTAAGAGTGATAAATTTATATTCACTAAAAGTGATATGTTTGTAGAAAAGAGATATCTTTGTGATGACTTCTTAAAAATAAATGTAGTGAACATTATAACTATTGAATAGAATAATAATAAGATTGTCTCTTTTTATTTGCTTGAGTCTTGTGATGTGTGACATGACAGGTTAAGCCATGTAAATTATAATTTTATGCAAATGTTTATAAAACATGAATTATTATCAAAAATAATTTTTTTAAAAAATCATAAGTGCGAAATTTATGTAGAATCAAAATTCACAAATCTTATTTTCAAGCAATTAAAAGAAGTTGTGAACCTCTAAACTTAATTCACTTATATATCGATGATTTAAAAGTTTGTGTTAACAAGAAGTAGAAAAAAGTATTATAATACTTTTATAAATAATTACACAAGACATTGTTAAACTTATTTAATTAGAAGCAAAGATGAAGCTCTTAAAATGTTTAAACATCATAAAAATGAAGTTGAAAATCAACTTAACACGAAGATAAATATAATAAAAAATGACAGAGGTGGAGTATACGAAGCACTATCTTATGAATTCAGTTTTCGAAATGGTATTATCCACCAAACTATTGCTTCTTATTCACCATAATAAAAATATTAAAACCAAACATTAAAATAAATGATGAATATCATGTTGATAAGTTCAAGAGCATCTCAGACCTTGTGAGGGAGTGAATTTTAACTGCCAATTATATACTTAACAAAATACCCTATAATTTTTTCTATATATAAAAAAAACACCATATGAATGATAGAAAGATAGAAAGCCTTCATACAAATACCTCAAAATGTAGGAGTGTCTTACAAAGATAACAATACCTGATCATAAAAAGGTCAAGATATGACCTAAAAATATGAGTTATGTATTATCGAATATGCATATAATTATAGTGCATGTTGATTTCTTGTAAACAAATCAAGTATTGAAAATACTCATTCTAATATTATTATGGAATCAAGAAATGCTACATTATTTGATGATGTGTTTCTACGGAAGGAAGTGCAAGAAAATTGTTCACGTGAGAGAATAATTGAGGTTAGCTCAAATGATCATCATCAATTAGAAGATAATAAAGTTGAGTTTCGAATGAGAAAAAGAGAAAAAACAACCAAAAAACTTGGTCCTGATTTTGTAACATACTTGTTAGAAAATAAACCTCGAACCTACTCCAAAGCAATGTCTTGTCTGAAATTTTTTTATTGAGAGGAGGCAGTCAATAGTAAAATTAAATTCATTATGAATAATCATACATTGGAACCAGTAGATCTTCCTGCCAGAAGTAAATCATAAGACAATCAGAGATGTTTGTTATCAATGGACAAGAAAAGAAAGTTTGTAAGCTTGTCAAATCATTATATAGTTTGAAACAAGTACATAAAAAATGACATAAAATTTTGACAAGGTTATGTTGTCAAATGAGTTCAAAATCAACGAAGTTGATAAATGTGTTTAGGTGAAAAACATAGATAAATGTTATGTCATTGTGTATCTCTATGTGAACGATACACTAATTTTGAGCATCAATAATCACGTGATCAAGTATATTAAAAAAATATTAACTAACAAGTTTGACATGAAAAACTTGAGTGTTACATATGTCATACTAAGAATATAAATTTCAATGACATCTGATGGATTTATATTGTCCCACCAATACTAGAAGGGTATAGTAATGTTAATTGGATATCTGACACTAAGAATTTGAAATCTATAAGTGGATATGTCTTCACACTTGGTGTAACAGTTGTGTCATGGAAATCCTCCAAACAAATATATATCACTAAATCAACGATGGAATAAGAGTATATTGCTCTTGATAAGCTGAAAAGAAAGTCAAATGGATTCAGAATTTCTTAGAGGATATTCCATATTAGTCAAAATCAGTGTCAACTATTTGTGCTTATAATGATAGTCAATCAACAATTAGAGAGCATAGAGTAGTATATATAATGATAAGTCTAGACATACACGTCGTAAAGATAATACTATTAAACACTTGTTTTCGAATGAAATTATTTCCATTGACGATGCAAAGTTAATGAAAAATATTGCAGATCCACTGCCCAAAGGTTTCTCGAGAAAGATTGTGTATAATTCATCAAGAAAAATAGGTTAAAGCCTTTAAAATATTAAAAAGTGTAATGATAATAATCATACCCAATTGATTGGAGATATCAAAATTTAGGTTTAAGTGGAAGACTAAGTCATATAGCATTCTCAGTAGCACTAGAAAATTATTATTTCCTACTTATTCCTATGATGAAATAACTGTTAGTTGCAAAGTGATAAAAGATGATCTGAGCTCTTAATGATTTTTATATCTTGGTACACTAAGTGGAGTATAGTAGAATACTCTTAATGAAAATTACATATATGAGTGAGAAATGTAGTAGTTTTTTTGAGAATTTTGATAAAGTCTAAATTCTCTAAAGCACTCATAAATCCGAGAGTTGTTCAGGGCCAAAATGAACACAACAATGATAACTAAAGAAAACCTCTAGGTAGAAAACTATGTGCCTATTGTCTTGGTTTACATAAAAAATTGAATAATTCAAGACATCACATTCACTATTTAGCCGAGTAAATTTGATAGTATTTCACTAAGTAAGATTCAAAACCAAAAGCTACTTATCCAGATATAGTAATATACCAAATCAATATCTCTAGACAAGTTTACGAGTCATTTTTAAACTGTTGAGACAATTTCCATTAATATAAGGGATTGTTGAAAATTTATTTAGTTAACATGATTTAAATAAATTATAGATGAATAAGAAATTAATCTCAATAAACCCTTTGGTTTTCCTACTTAAAGAACCCTTGGTTTTATAGATTTAATTCTTGATTTATGTTGGCTAATCAAATATTGATAATTATAGGAATTATTCAACCTTTTAGCTTCAAAATTCACTATAAGAAGATGAGTGAATAAAGGGTTTCTAACTTAAGAATTTTATATTTTTTTCACACTTTTTTCACCTTTTTCACTAAAGAACCCTTATTTTCATTCTCTTTTCTGCTTTGTTTTTTTTCTCTCTCTCAAATCTAGAGCTTAGTTTGATACTTTGTTGAGAGATATTTGAGTTTTTTCTTATTTGGTTCAAGAACTTTGTTTAAAAGTGCATCTAAATTAAATTGGTTTTGTTAGAATCTTGAGAGACATATTGCAAACATCATAATTGTATAAGTGAGGAACAATAAAGCTTTAAGGACAAATAATTCATCACTGACAAAAAAAATTTCATTCATTTAAAAAGCTTCAACAAGTACCATTTTTTGTTTTAATTTAAGCATTATTATTTTTATTATTAGTATGCATGCTAGAACTTTGATCTTATATATATTGCAAGTTTGAATATATTCTTAGTATGCATGCTAATATTTTATTATTATTATATGCATGTTTGTCTTGAGTTTTATTTTGCATGTTTATATATTTAAAATTGTATGCACTTTAGACTTACCTTAAACAATCTTTTATGTTTTGTATGCTTCTATTATAATAAACTAAACATCCTTGCTCACTAATCTAATACAATACAACATATTTTGACAATAAAAACCTAATTTCTCTTTGTTTTAAGACACTAAACTATATAATCCAACCCACAATTCCCTTTTTCCTATGAATATGAACAAAAAGGAAAAGTAATTATATAAAGTTTAACTGGTTTTTACTATGAAATCTCTTATTCGGTGTGGAACAAATTTGCTTGGATGATCTTCTTTTATGGATAAACTTTTTTCCCTTTTTCTTCCCAATTCCTCAGAAAAGGGCATTGGCTTAGCAAATTTGTTCTCACGTCACATGGTACCATACTACATAGTTGATGCCAAGCTAACTTTAAAAAATTCCCACCAAACCAAGGAAAGCCTTGTTAACTGTTAACATTGACTTAGTGTATATATCTTGTAGTCAATCGGTTGGTTACACATAACATTGACTTTGTTCATGTAAACATATTTAATTTTTAATAAAGACTTTATTTATCTTTAATATTCATCTAATATTTGATTAATGAATATAAAGTAAAGATAAAGTCATTGAGAAAATAATATTTTGCAAATGAAATTATAAAGTTGTTATAATTATGAGATTCATATTGCATCAAAATATTGTTCCTAAATGTTCCTAGTTCATGCTTTTTCATAAGTAGAGGTATGAGAGATATCTATAATTAATATATAGGTGTCTGTCAGATGACAAATACACTAAACTAACCAACATAAGAGTTTCATAGGGAGAAATCATTTGTCTATAGAAAGACTCACGTGACAATTGTGTAAATGATTCTTAAATTGACATCACTAAGTTATTTTATATAGAGAATGTTATGCTTTGATCCTACTACACATTGTCATGATCGAAGCTAACAAACAAGCATATACCAAGTATATCATGAACTATATGAAAGTATTTGAGTAATCAAGAGAGGATTCATCACCCTATATAAATTAGAAAAAAAATTATTTCATATGCTCTCAAATAGTATTGATTGTATTGCGCAAGGTGAAATGAGATTTAAAAAAAAATTCAAATCTTATTCAAATAATCAATGGCTATGGTACTGAGAACAAACATGATTTGACAAAGTAGACACACTTCATACTATATATCTAAATCAGGACATTGTTGATGAAGAGATAACAATTACACTAAGAAACTAGTTATTGAAAAGTTAAAGCAGATCACTTATGACTTTCTTAAAATTTAGGGAATCATTACACGTTGCTAGACATTATACTTGATCTTCAAATATAAATCAATAATTGATAATAAAATAATTTATTTAATCCTATTTTATTTAAAACTATGATTTACTTATCAAGAAACTTAATAGTCACGCACATAAGGATAATTGGTTAGAAATCAAACTACAATTATTAATCAAGTGTGATTTGTTTGTAAATATGTTTTAAAAATTAAGGACTAGAATGTAATTAATATAAATGATTACAATTCTAGACCTGAAAAAATAATCAAATAAGAACTTGATTAAATAAATTTTAAAAATTATCCTAAATAATATAAGTGATATTATTCATGAGACAAATTGATACTTTATCATTTATAGAAGTTTTTCAGGTTTTTCTATAAATAAAATGTTATGCTTTTTATTTTGTGTACTACACAGACAAAGAAAGCTTGACACTTTGTCGATTTATGATTTACGACAACCCAGCCTTACAATAATTATTTAAAGTCATAAAAAATTTTGATCTTTATATAATTTTTCTCAAACTCTAAATAACCGTCTAACAAAATCTTAAAACTCTTTAAAAAAATTTAAATTTATGGTTTCTGCTGTGTCAATCTGTTTCCCAACATTAACTAATTTGTCAAAACAGCATGCTTCTTAATTATGTCCTCTTCTGGTACAACCTTCTGTAAATTTTCGCTCCTTCAAATTCAGCATGGATTTCTCTTTCACTCCTTATTCCTATTGGATTATCCAGTAGCCATCCATCACTGTCACAGAGTACACTCGGGTCAAGTTCATCGACGTGCTGAAGCGCATCCGACTCCGCATCAAATTGGCTTCTCATGTGCAGAGCCACATCAAGCACGTCAGACTGCAAGAAAACCTGTTCAATCATAAAAGCAAATGCAACCCCATCACATGACTAGAACTTTGATATTTGTGGAGTTTTTATAGGAATAAAAACTTGAATGCTGCTAGCATGGTAGACTTTCTTTACTTGGATAAGGTTAATGTAAATCTATGGACAGATTTAGCAACATTTCCACTTACTTCCCAATCTTATATGCTCAGGAAGTTCAACTTTCAATAACTAAGAAAAGGAGCGAGTGAAAAGGGAAGCTCAAGTATAAGAACAAGAAAGTATTCATAGCATTACTCTTCTCGATAAGTGACTAACCAGTGTTCTGATACAGGATTGATGTAAGATGGTTCATGTGAAATATACTTATCCCACTAATGTCTTTCCTTCAAAAAGAAAAATGAAAAAAATAAAGATCCACTTTCTCATATGATTCAAAATCTAAATGAACTGGTTTAACACTGGAAGCAATTATGAGTACAAGCCTTTCTGATTTAGTTTATAGTTTATTTAAGCACCATTAATTATGTCTAAGGAGTCTTCTTTTCCCACAAAATGGATCCTATATTTTCCATATGTAATTGTCATTGCTTAGAAATACCTTTTCAAATGATGTATTGCTATGTAGATAGACTGAAACGCATAACAGAGTAGGCCACCGGAGTATATAACTTCCAAATCAATGATGAGTAGAACTTGTCGGACAAATGATGATCAGTAGCTGCTAGGTTATTCACCTGAGCTATACTAATAGTCGGATTAAAAAAAAGAGTGGGTTCATTCAATGTCACTTGATCGACGCGGGTCCAAAGATAAATTAAACGAACAGTAAAAATATATTTTTATTAAAAAAACATTCAAAACAGACAATTTTAAAAAAAATATTAAGACGACAGCATATTGGATCGAGCCAGGTTAACCCGGGTAAACCTGTCATACCCCTGACCCAGGTCATGAAACCATGATAACTTTATATAAAAAAAATCAAAACAAATTATGAATCTCAATTCTCAATCAATCCAATGTTGAAGGATGAAATTAAAAAAAAATCAATTAAAAAAAAAAAAAAAAACCAGAGTCATCTCAGGTTATCCCACTAAACCTACGACCTAGATCATAAGACCAGAATAACCCTATAGAAAATAAATTAAAAGAAATTATTAAGTTCAATTCTCAATCAACTTACTATTGAAGAATTAAATTGAAAAAAAAACAATTAAAAAAAAACAAATTGAGTCAACCAGGATTAACAGACTAAACCTGAGACTCGAGTTATAAGACCGGGATAATCTCATAGAAAGCAAATAAAAACAAATTATGAAGTTCAATTTTTAATTAACCCAATGGTGAAATATGAAATTGAATAAAATAATTTTAAAAATAATTGAAAAAATATTGTTGTCAACTCGGGTTAACCTATCATACCCGCTACCCGTGTCATGAAATTAGAATAACTTTATAAAAAATAAATATAAAAAAAAATACAAAACCTAATTCTCACTAAACTCAGATATTAAATTATAAAATTAAAAAAAAAACTACACATATAAAAACAAATCATCAGAAAGCAATGCTTTTGTGAGGGGATAAAGAATGAATTTACCTTCTCTTTTAATTTTTGTTATTGATCACTTGCTAATATTGTTTTTTAAACAAAAACTCATTATGATAGTGAAAACAAGCTTTAATATAAAAAAAAAATCATAAACCAATTATTTTTCTGCAACTACAAAAAAAAAGAACAATTAATTTGAAAAAACTATATAAAAAGCTTATAATCAAGAAAAAATATTATATTTCCATTCAATATTAATAAGAAAATTATCATAAAAATTCTGTATATCGTACTGATAAATAATTATCCATTAAGCATTTGATAATACATCATAAAAAAGTCATAATCTTTTTAAAAACAATGTAATAATTTTTTTATTAGGAGTACTTTTTTTTCATAAAAGCCAGCAATAATAAAAATAAAGATTTTTTTTTTTAATTCAAGGCATTTGAAATATGTAGACAAAATATATTTCTTTAATTTAAACTTTATTTTCTTATTAATGCATCTCTTAATTATTTCAATGAAAATATATTTTTTTTAATTGCAAACACGATTTTCTAAACAACAATCTATCATAATATTAAAAGTAATATTTGCCTCCTGATAAATTTTGGTCCCCGAATTTTAAATTTTTTTTCAAGCAATGAAACTAAATTGTTTTGTTTACCAATGACATGATCTTTTGACATTAAGATAACCACTTAGAAAAAAATTGAAATAAATTTTTAAGCTTAATTCCCTGTAAACATTACGTAGAATAATAAAATTGAAAAATAAATCAATAAACATAGCAGAAAAAATTTAAAGGACAGAAAAAAAAAAAAAAAACATTGTTGTTTATCCTCTTAATACCTCCTAGTATACAGTAAAAATGCCTTTAGATATTTTGTTAATAATTGCATGTTGTATAATATGCACAGAGGAAACCAAGAAAAACAAACCTGGATTCAGGTGCACAAATCTAGGCTCTAGCATGTGTGTGCATACATACATAGACACACAGTGATAACAATACAATTTGCTAAGATACAAGGTGCGAACAACTTTCTTACTGTCTCTCTCTCTCTCTCGTTTTCCTTCACTTTCCCTTATTTTCCACACTTGCTCCCCAAACAAACAAACAACTTTCTTCAAGATCATAAGACAAGAATGGACACACACACATACAAACAAACAATATTTGTTGACATTTTAATCTTGTGATCGCATAATTCATTTTCATTACTAACTACGTAGTACTGCCTTGGCTGTTTTATCTACCACTTAAAAAATTAAGTCAGAATCATTACGATCAAGTCCTACCCAATTTCAAGGATATCATTTCACATCAGCAAAAATGATCAAAAAATGTCCTCATAAATGGCTTATAAATTTAAATCAATACTTTCTCTGAGCAATTTTGGCTTCCATGTCACCCAAGAGAATAGCAGTACAGTATTTGATTTGTTTTCAGAAATCAGGGTGTTCTACTGTTGTGAGTGTGGTGGATAAATAATATTCTAATTTTATACATTATTGAGGGGAGGACATATTGTCAAGTTCTCCTTCAAGGAAACAAAGAAGCAGTTTCCCTTTTAAAGGAAAAACCATTGATGTTGAAAACTACATGTCAAGCAATTAAGATGTTAACCTTTCACGTAAATGAGTGAATATTTAGAACAAATACCTTCCCTCCAGGAACTAAATGACTGATGATGTTATCTACTAATGTTTTCTGCACAACCCTTCTTTTATGGTGCCTTTTCTTGAAATGAGGGTCTGGACACTGCATAAAATTATTGGTCAATAATTGTTTTGGCGCAACTCTGAACTAAGTCATCTAGCATGGTATTGAATGGTCCGGTGCCAAGATTTCACTCACCAAAATTGAGACTAGCATCAAGGGTCCAGGATATGAGAGAACCAGTTGTCTGAAAGAGATTGTAGCATTTGCAAATAGGAAATGCCTGCAATAAGTTCAAATTCCATCATTAATGGCCAACAAGATATCATTGCAATTTTTCTTCTCTATCAAGCATGAAGTCTGTTTCAACTTCAAAAGACTTACATGTTAGTAAGAGCGAGCTCTTTTACCCAAAATTCCGCACGCTTGACCAGCTGAAAAGGGATAAAAGCATTACCAGATAAGAACAAGCAGCCATACTTGGAGAAAAAAAGAAAATAGAACGAGTAAATATACATCAAATAATCAGAAGAATTCTGGAGTGAATTACAAGTCATCAAGGAGTTCATTCACATACTTTCTGCCTTATTTCAAGTCCCAAGTAGTTTCCTGAATCAGGATTTCTTTTCGCAAGCCAAATGAGAAATCTGCCACTCCCTGGGAATTTTACTTAGCTGTTAGGTATATACATATTGAAACAGATGTATTCTACTTGTCTTTTGTATTATGACTACCAGTATTATGACTAACAGTAATAACAAATAAGAATATTAATGATAATACATCCACCATATTCTGAAGGCCAAGACTATCATTTAAAAAGAGGAGCAAGTACTAGAAAATAGCAACTAATGTTTTCCTTCCGCTTCAGCATGGAGTGCAGGAAAACTTTCCAGTGTCCAGTATACATTAAGAGATTGCCTAGTACAAATGTCTGGAATGGACTTGGAAGCAACCAATTCATGCAAAATTTGACAAAGTATATAGCAAAGATAAAACTAGGATTCTCAAGTCCTAAAGTTATAGACTTAACTGCAGAGAAATCTAGAGAAAATTCTCTGGTATTTTATTAAATCTAAATAATAATCTTTTATCTCCATATAATAATCTAGACATCCATAATTAAAACTAAAATCCTTTACAAGAAAGGATTCTTAATTAAAACTTACCTAATTAATAGAATCTATTTAGTATTGGAATTCCTAAATAGTAAAATACCAATTAAATTAAAAGTTCTAAACTGAGTAGGAAACAAATAATTAAAATCCAAAATTAATTAGAAAAATAATTAAAACAGGAAAACAATAACTTCAAGCTTCATATGAGATGCTTACAAGTATGGGATGCTTTCGAGTTTCTTTGCGACCTTCTTTTCAAGCTTGGCCTTGTCAATCTAGTTCATAAACTTCGGGGATAATTGTTTTACGCCAATCTCCCCCACTTGAGAAAAACTCATCCTCGAATTATCTATCAAAAATTGAACTCTTCCACCTCAAATGAACAAATACTTTGAATATAATATTGTAGCTAACTTCACGAAGTTGCATGTCTTTGACTATGAACATTAAAATTTAATTTATGGTACGTGTATAACAAAAAAAAACTCATATTTGATGTTATACTTTATGTTCTAATGAAATCGACTTGTTGTTCATTCCCACTTGTCTCATGGTCTCCATCAAGTTCATCTTCACCAACACCCTTCACATAGATATATGGTTGTCTAAATGGAATTTTAGGAATAGACCTAACGTAAGGTTGATCCCGAGGTAAGTCTCCAAACATGTTTTTCTTCTCTTTACGATTCATGTATGTGCCTCTCATCAGCGAAAATAGATCTTTTTCATCAGATGAATACCCGTGGTGATACTGACCACGAGGATTTGCATAAACTGGTTTAAAGATAGGGCGGGCATCATCCCCAACGCATGCCTCTCTTCTTTCTCAGTTCTTGTTTGCGAGCAACCCTAGTGCCTTAAACCTAGTTGTAAAGTCATCAAATTTGGCGTTGATGTCGCCAAACTCAGTTTGCACTCTACCCTCTAAAGTTGTTATCACTACTAAATGGCAATCTAGCTAATCTCAAGCAACCTCCATCCCCTGATCACTGTCATGAAAATAGTTGTCATCAACTACTCCACGATTCTCTTCACGGTTCGCCATCAATCTGGATGTTATCCTGCTCTGATACCACCTGACGCAGTGTATAACGAAGATAAAACTAGGATTCTCAATCTCTAAAGTTATAGACCTAACTGTAGAGAAATCTAGAGAAAATTCTATGGTATTTTATTAAATTTGAATGATAGTCTTTCATCTCCATAAAATAAATTAGACATACTTATTTATATTAGTCCTAAAATCCTTTATAAGAAATAATTCCTAATTAAAACTAAAATCTTTTATAGAAAATGACTTCTGATTAATAGAATTCATCTAACATTAGGATTCATAAATAATAAAATATAAATTAAATTAAAAGTTCTATATTAAGTAGGAAACAAATAATTAAAATTCAAAATTAACTAGGAAAATAATTTAAACAAAAAAACAGTAACTCCAGGCTTCATATGAGATGCTTTCGGGTTTCTTTGCAGATTTCTTTTCAAGCTTGGCCTTGTCAATCAGGTTCATAAACTCCTAGGATAATTATTCTATTGTTGTAGGTATATCCTGATCACATTCCTTTATATTTATACTGTATAGGAAGGGGACACATGGCCCTACTAATCCTATCATAATTTCTTTTTCTTCGTTACTGTCTTTTTGTTCTTATTCTTATCTTTAAACTCCAGAAGCATCTAATCTACCTCCATCAAACCAATTCTTATAACTAAATGACTGCCAAAAGAATGAATTGAAGGATTGAACATTCAGAAATAAAAGTTTCACAGGGGTTAAAAAATCTAGGAAAAATGTGATTGCTTTTCAGAAGCAAGAAGGCTGTGTTATAAAGGCAGAACAAGTTTTCACCTAGTCCAAAGCGACCTCCAAGCTAAAAAAGCATTACCTTGATTAGATTTCATACAATTCTGATAAAGTTGTTTCCCAATTGAAACAATCTGGATATTGCATAGTGTAACCTGCATTCTAAGTCAATCTTTGAAAAGACATGGTATCAACTAACTACTGTGGGATGCCATCTCAGAGAACTATTGAGTGGTTCTTTTCTTATTAAGGTACTGAATACACCAGGGTGTTAAAATGTGATTATAAGGGTCACATATACCCAACCTGATGTTGAATAGAGAGGAAGGAAGGAAGGAATGAAGCTAAAAGTATACAGCCAGCTTCATCTGGACCTAACAACACGAGTACAGGACCGCCCATATGTCCACAATGAAGCATTTAAAATATCATCAAGATTAACTTAGATTTGATGTTCCTAAAAAGTTCTAAATAGTTTCACAAACTAGGACACTACCTTTCAAGTTTTTCTGCTATCAAAGTCTGAGCCAGGTAAGATGATTAAATTTCAAAGAGAAAGGGAAAGGTGCATGGTTCACCTAAAGTTATTTATTTAAGAGTTCTTTCGCATGCTTCCCTAGAGCCTCACACTTTCATCAATCGACCAAAAATTTGACCTTTTTATTGACTCCCAACATAGGGGAGGAAAAGGAGCAGAAAGAAAACCCCAACTACCAAAGTCTACTCTTACACCCAGACATTTTCCACCATCAGATTATGTCTTCCTCCACAGTTTTGAACTCTTGTGAAATTACTCAGTTTTATCATTTATGTACTCCAAATGGCTTCAAGACTCATTTCCGCAACAAGTCAGATAAAATTGGCAAATCAAGATTAGAATAGCAGAGAATCAACAATATGAATGGTAAATGTACTTGCATGAGCCTTCATAATAAATATAACCATTGTAGCCTACCAAAGGCCTTATTTTCCAAATTATTTCCATGCCTGTCTAATGTTCTTGCATCCAAATTGAATTCTTACCATTTCAAAAATAGAATTCACGGAAGTATGAGACAAATTGCATTTTTCACCATTTCATAACAGCAAAATGAACATATATTCTCTTCAATGAATACCCCAGTGTTCCAGCCACACCATATATCCCATTGACTTTTTCACACCAATTACGATTCATATGGTTTAATACTTCATACACTAATGTTCTGCAACTGAAGATAAGGATCACTAAATGATATTTCTTGTTCCTTCTCTTACGACCAAGAAAATATCCATTTCCAAAAATTGTCCTTGCTTAGATTAGCCAATGAAAAATTAAGTTACAATGCCAATGCTAATTAGCAATAATTACCAGCACATTACAAGATAAAGGAGGACATACCACTTCCAATATCAACCATGAGTGGCAATGTAGGGTCCCTGAAAACTTCCTTCCAATCAGGCACTTGTGCAGGCACCTACCAAAATCATATATCCAGCAATAGTAATTATAAAGAGAGAATACCCAAAGGGTGATTTTACAAGAATTAAAGCCAAAACATAAAAATGAACAAGTTCTAATTACTCACAGAGAAAGAGGAACTCAAAGGATTTACATGTTGCCTGATTCTTACATGACCCAATTCCTGCCATAACAACTCCTTAAACAGCATATTCTGGTATATGAGCGTTAAAGGGTAAAAGAAGAATGTTTTTCTTACCCCAGAAATTTTATCAAAAAGATTAAGGTCAGCATACTCCAAAGCAACCAAGTCAGGGCTTCTAATTTCTTTGGCACCAACACTATCACTATTATAGCAACAACTATGGTGATGATGAGGCTTTGAAGATTTCAGTATTAGAGAAGATAGAGCTTGCTTTGCGGCTTTGCGTAGTGGATTAGCTGCTGCTGCTGCAACATGGTAGTGGTGGCAGTGCAAACCAAGTGAAGCCGCCATTTTGCCTGCTTTAGTTACAACACTGACTATCTTTTATATGGCCGGACTCGGGCCTATATTTTAAGATCCAGATCAACTCAGCCCCTAAAAATTTTAATTTCTCTTTGCCTTTTTGATATTATTATTTTAGAAAAATTAATTCTTTTTTTTTTCTTCATGATTTTAAAAATTACATTTTATATTCTTGATCAAACTAAAATTCCAAACTATATGAAATGGCATTACCACTTTCATATCAAGAAATCTCAAAATGATTTGTTGATAAATAGATGTTGATGCCCAATTATCCTCTTCAGTCTTCATTAGGAAGAAGGACATCCCTAGCCAGTGCAAAGATGTCCCAGCCCACAACTAGAAAACAAGAGGTCCAACCAGCCAAACAAAGCGCCATTGGTCAGTTTTTTTGGAGACAAAAGCCACACACAAAAGAAAAAAGACAGGATCCCATTGGTTATAAATGGTAGAGGATTACTGGTGTTGAGAGTGTGCACATAATCATGCTTGGGCATCACCATTCAACTGTCAAAAAAAGCAGCAGTTAAGTAAGTAGTGACCATAATAAACTGTAAGAGGATATGGTTATGGCTTTGGCTTTGTCACCATCCTTTTTCAAACCCCATTGCTCCCCTTCTCCTACCAACCCCATTTCTACCGTTACCGCCATCCGGCCTGCTGTCATTCTTCCAGTTACTCTCTCCTTCTCTCTCTTTCTGTCTCTATGTATGTATGTATGCACGTGTTTGGAATATAGAGTGCACTAAGTAGTATTCGATTGTTTCAGGGCTTAGGGAACAATACAGGGGACTATCAGAAGTTGGAGGTGACATTGCAAGAGTATGGGGTACCCACAGTTGTAGCTAAGGTGTCAAGGTTTGATTGGCTGAGGAATGCTGCTGGTTTGGTGGATCCAAACTACTGGAGTGGCACTCTTAGGCCTCGGCCTGTTCTTGATTGGTAAGTGAAGTGAATTGAATTACTGGACTTTTGGGGTTTTGAACTGAATACTGATGCACTGCAATCCAGATTGGATTTTAGAAGTGCCCTTTATTTGTTTCTTTCATATGATGCGTCTAGGTATCTGAAGAGGATTGATGAGGCTGTCCAAGAAGCGAAGGAGCTGGCACAAGGTTTTGTCTTTGCCTAGCTCTAATTGGCTACTGCTTGCAATATTGCAATCTTTGGTGTTTATGTTGTTCTATAGATGACTTAAATAATTATGTTTCAGTTAATAAGCTTTCTTCTAATTATGATCTTCAGCAATCATGGTTGAACATATTGCTTTGACTAATTAAGCAGTGAAATCTTGAGCGTGTTTAACACCACAAGGAATTGTCTCACAACCAGCCCCTAAACATGCATGCACTAATTTACTTGCTGGTCGACTTCAACCATTTTTATAAATAATGTCCTGGGCAGTCCAGGTTGAAAGGTTTCTCTAGAACAGTTGATAAAACCTGCTATCTGAAAGGAAAATTAAGATCAGTGTCCACTAGAAAAACTTCTTGAATATGTTGTCTTGGACGTAGTTACAGAGTGAAAGTTCAACTTCAACTTCAAAGCAGCATCTGATTGTAATCATCCTTGCTTATATCATAAACATTTTACAAAACTATTGGTAATTAAAAGAGTTTTCAGAGAATCTTGCCCGGATAAACACTTAGAATTATCACGCAAACTACCTGCCGTTAAACCATTGAAGGTTTCTACAAATGGAGAATTTCATTGGGTATTTCCTTACACTTTGTGTCTCCAATCCCTTTCCTATGTCATTTTCGGCTATAATTCTCCGTCAGAGTTGCCATTAGCTGCCGATGCCTCAAGGGTAACTTCATGTAAAACACATTAAAACATCTTATTTCAGGTCAGACTTTGTCCTTGATTGGTCACTCAGCAGGAGGATGGCTTGCACGTGTCTACATGGAAGAATTTGGGCAGTTAGATGTCTCCTTGTTATTGACTCTTGGTACTCCCCACTTGTAGGTTATCAGTTTCATAATTTTTTGTTCCTCCTAATGGCTCTTGGATGTGCTCAGTTCAATATCTTGTTAATGTTTTCTGTGCTTAGTTGAGAGCTACATTGTTGATGAATAACTCAATCCATTCTCTTCGCAAGAGCTTAACTTCACTTAGTGTGCTCTTGGTTCGTGTTTTATTTATCTTTCATTTCAGGCCACCTCCAAAAGGCGTGCCAGGGGTCATTGATCAAACAAGGGGTCTCCTTGATTATGTTGAAAAACATTGCATGAAAGCTGTGTATACTCCTGAATTGAGATATGTATGCATCGCAGGGAGGTAAGATCACAAACCAGAACTTTTTTATATTTTTCCCAAATTACTTGTCTTTTCAAGATTTTCATGCATCACTTTTCTGCATCATGAGTCTAATTGTTTCCTTATAGTTCACAATAGAAAGAGATATTTCTGTCAGTGCTTGATGTGTCCTTTCTTCCATTAAAGAATATAAGCTGTAATATGTCATTATTACCAAGTAACATGAATATTTATTTTCCTGCTGCGGAACCAGGCCTTGAGATTTCACATTTTGCTATGCGGACAAAATGGTTCATTTTTGTTATGGCATGAGATTTAGTTACCTATATCCAACTTTCTGCCTTTGGTATTCCTTCTTAAGGAAATGCCGAGCCAAAAGTAATACACAAAGAAACTCATCTTATGAGTCAAAATCTGAAAACTTCATCCGTACTTCTCCTCGTCTAAGTCATTCCACCCATTCTCGAAAGTAAAAAATAACCTATCTCCATTAACTCAGTCTTCAAATTGTGTGTTGAAAGTGGTTTATTAGGAAGACACCAGGAAGCCAAAGAGAGAATTGGAACATTCTTCGTTTTGTATTAAGATCACGATAATATCCTTTCCATCCTCATTGTGGGGAACGTGAATTTATAGTGCATGGACTACGATGACGATCAAAGAGCCTGTACAAGCTGAAGATGAATTAGATCCTATTTAAAATAAACATTTCTTTGCGCCACCATTTCTGCTATGTTTTCAGGTCTTTCTTCCAACATATTTCACTCTCAAATAATGAAGAGAAAACATCTTTCTATCACACACCTTGCAATTGGCAGTTGGCACTGTCATTTCATTTTCAAGTGCTTATTGTTCGCCAACACTTCTGCAAATACTCAAACAACAAGTTCTTGTTATTTCAGTGTCAAATCATGATTTTGAATATCTTCAGTGCCTTGAATAGCAGTTTTTGTGGAATCAGTGAAGTCTAATAAGGTACATATTTGATAGAACTCATGAAAGATGAAACACCAAATCTTTTGAGTGGTTACAAGGCAGATGAAAGTTTGTGTTTCTTCTGACAGAAAGAATCGCTGATATCCCAATTAGCAGGGCAATGTTAATAGCATAAAAATCACAACAAATAAAGTGGAAGCTTTGCTTAGATAATCCCTCTTTTCCTTTGAAAGATAAAAAGTATTTCTTTCTAATTATCTAATTGATTTTAATTTCATATCATGGCAAAGCTAGTGTAATGTGATTCTGCTGAGAGTAGGGTAAGCAAAAACCCTGGTTTACTTAGTTATAGGTGAATCTTACTTGCCATGGCACTTGAGATGGGCATTAGCTCCAAAACATCTGCTGCTTAAATAGCCACTTATGAATGCACACACCAAGAAGCTTTCAAGGCAGCGTTTGTCAACGAGACAGTTGGTAACAACACGGCAGAAATCATTCTATAGAATTTTCCATAATTATGAAACAACCAAACGATATACGCAGTCAAGACAGACGTGTGAAGTTCCTTGAACCTGTGATAAAACTGCAGGTATATTCAAGGGGCCCGCTTCTTGGGGGACTCAAATGTGGAAGCTAAAACGATGGTTCCTGTTGAGAACGATCAACCAACTGCAGAGGCTGTGCTTGTAAATGATATGGGCAATTCAACTTCTACTGCGCCTAGATTTCGTGCTCGTTTTGTTGGGCAAGGGTATAAGCAGGTAAACTCAATTGCATGGATGGCAAATCATCAAATCATTTAGCAAACCAGAGATTCTGTTGCAACCATGTATCTTCTGTAACCTGAGCAGGAAACTACATTTTCCTCGTACTAGCTCTCATCGTGTAATAAGCGAGGACCAGAATTTTGACTTGAAAGTGCTGATATTGACATGTTGCACTTTGTCAGGTATGTGGGCAGGCAGATGTATGGGGTGATGGAGTGGTGCCAGAGGTGTCAGCCCATCTGGATGGCGCGCTCAACATTAGCTTGGACGGAGTTTACCACTCACCGGTTGGTTCAGATGATGATCTGAGACCATGGTACGGTTCCCCCGCCGTTGTGGAGCAATGGATACATCATCTCCTCAACTAAACTTGAAAGGGAAGACAATGGCCAGTTGAACGCGTGATAAATATCAAGTCATCAACAAACTTGCTAGTACAAAAATTCTTTCGGAGTCTGGTTAGTCGACAAAACATTCAATCTGTTTTAACTCTAGCTTTTCTCCTCCTTTTTGTTGTCTCAATCTCCTCTGTTGAACTTGGATTCAATTGCTCCTCTATCTTGGGACATTGATTTATCCTCAGTGAAAGCGAGTGTTGGTCCTCTTCTAGTTTATTTTGATTACTTAACAGCATTTACGGCCCAAACTCTAAACTGCCCGACATCCAGATCCAGTGAGATTACATCTCGTCTGTCCAACCAATCCATATTAATGGGTGGCTTATTGCAGCTCTTGTTGAAGATTTGCAGATTCAAAATTTTTCTTACAAACATATCTAGCAGCTGACAAACTGACAAGACAAACCTGAAGCGTTTCACAAGGAACTTACTTCTGTTACACTCGCTTCAGCCTACTAGATTTTACTTGCAATATAAACATGGCTAGTCTTGTTTATAGATTTGTGGTATTCTGCTCCACTTTTGCCTTTCTGAGTTCAACATGTGCGCTTTGTCATTGCTTCATCAATGGTCTCCCTTCATGAACAAATTTATCCACTGTCAGCATGAGTTGCGTGATTGTTTGTTTGTATTTGTTTGACATCGATCACGTTATCCGAGCATATTATAAGCTAAAATTAAAACAAAAGGTGATATTATACGAAATGAGGAGATATGATAAACCCATGATTGCTAGCCAATTTTACACCATGTCCAGCTAAAAACTAGTTAAGTTGCAATTCAACAAAGATTTTGGCTCTGAACAGAAGGCCAAATATCAAACATAAAACAAGCAAATGATTCAACCATAAAGTCATCAAGAGCTTGCTCCATGAAGAGTCAAGCCACCCTCCTAAACCCTAACTCCTGAAATTAACCAGCCTTTGGAAAATGAGCAGACAGCAACTTCCCTATATCCAAGAATCCAACCTTGTCTCTCCCATCAAATATGGCCTTTAGCTTTGCATCACAAATTATCTCCTTCTTGTTAGTGGGGTTCTGCAGGAAAAAGCACATTCACATATTTCAATATTTACCGATCAAAGCATCCAATTACATGCATGTACTAGATAAAGCCATTTGTCATATCTATTTTGATTTGAACACTACATGAATAAAAAGTTCATAAAACAAATCCTGAAAAACATCTTCCAACAATTTACACACAATGGTACAAGTCCTGATGTTGAATTCATGAGTTCTATTACAGACACATATACAATCACAAAACACAAGGAGAAAAGGAGACGGTAGGAAGGAGAAGCTTGGTGATAATCCCCTTTAACAAAAAATGCCAGGAACCACAAGAATCTAGCAAGTTCACGGAGCCACAACTGAATTTAGATCCAAATTGCAATGCCAACAACACCAACAATTAAAAACAATAAGAGTGAAAAGGTCTTGTCTACAAATGCCCCTGATTTTTCAAAACATGCTAGACATCACAAAAAGAAATTATTAATCTAATTTTCCTTAAACCGTCACACCATCCACGACGAATTTCACAGGCAGGTAACAAGCATGAGTGTTCTCTTTAAAACAAAAACGATTATAAACCCTAAAACAAAGAATAAACAAACGAAGCAAGGTACCACTAGGGTTTTAAAGATTAAAAAAAAAAGTGACCCTAGGGTTTACACGATACTACATAAAAAACAAAAGAACAAAAATCAAAGCTAATCTAATTAGGGTTTAAGAAACACAAATAACACAAAAACAGACATTAAAAACCCTAATCAGCAAGACCTTTATAGCGAGTAATAAAAGCTCAGGGTTTAACAAAAATACAAAAGAAAAAGGATTTAAAAGGAACGTGAGTAAAAACCTAACCAGAAAAAAAAAATTATATACTGCAATGCTAGGCTCTTAACAAAGATTTAAGAAATGATCAAGAGGGAGACCTGGAGATTGTGGAGCTTGATGTGGGCCCAGATCTTCTTCACAGCCTCAGCTCGAGAAGACTCAGGGACCCCACCTAAGAAGTCACCGAGAACAGGAGAGACAGGGTTTGGCTTGAGTATTCCACGGGGTGTTCCTGGAGTCGTAGAGGTTGCCTTTGCCTTTGGCTTAGGCTTAGGCTTTGGCTTCGCTACCGTGGTCTTGGAAGCAGTAGCAGGTTTGGCTGGAGCCAAGAGTGCCCTACAGGCCTTGAAAACCCTAGATGCTGCTAACGACATTCTCTCTCTCTCTCTCTCTACAGCTCTGTTTTTGAGAGAAGTAAATATAGAGTGTGATTTTCCTAGGACGGTAGCCGGTAGGGGTTGTATAATTAACCAGCGACACCTAATTTAGTCCCAAGCCAATATACACTTAAGTACTAATCTTGTTAAATTTATCAATTAGGTCCCAAGTGTCTCTTCTTTTTTTAATGTTCATCGGCAAATCGATGCCATTTCAGTGAATAAATATGCACACCATCGTGTTCTTTAACTTTTCCATCTGTTTTTCTCTAAATCGACACTGTCTTAGTGCATATGTTACCCAAAATTAGACTTGTTAAAAAAAGATTCAATTGCGAAATGAAGGAGATATTTGGGATCTAATTGATAATACGCATAGATTAGGGATGCAAATGATAACGATTATATTTCCTTGGGACTACATTTGAAGTTTCTCACTTTCTCTATTAACAAATACACAGTCCACGAGACGTCGCTGCATCATAGCAACTCTTGATTTTGGATTTATTGGGCTTACCTTTGGGCCGGGTTACTCTGCTTTGTTTTAGTGGGCCCCTTGAATCCAGTCTAAGGTGGAACACAATTAGGCCCATACTAGGGAGACACTAGAGATAAATCCAGAAAATATTTTTGAGTCGGGACTTTTTATAACTCTCGCTATTATTGACAAATAATTTATTATTAAGATTACGTGTTTTCTTTAATTTGAAAATATTATTAGGTTTTTTTTATATTTAATTTTAAAAAAAATAAACATAAAAAAAATAAAACTCATTATCCAACAAAAATAAAATAAAAATATATTTACTTATATTTTCTCTATCGTACCCACACTTACTAATTTTAACAAGAATGATAATACTAGTAATAAAATTAGTTGTGAACTTTGTCACAAGTGAAAAATAATAATAAAATTTTGCCATTTTTTACTACATAAGACATTAAGAAAGTAATTATTCAATAGGTACTAAGCTGTACTTCTCTCTTTTATATATAAAAAATTCATGAATTATTTTAATGATAAATTCTGTATTTATGTGAAAAACAGGTGTGATTTTGATATATTTTGGCCTAAGTATTTTTTTTAAATAGTTTTTATGGAAAATAAATTATTTTTTAATATTTTAAAACGCCATAAAAAATAAGTTGAATAATATTTTTTAGTGTTTGACTATACTATAAAAAATAACTTATTAGTATTGTTTTTCAAGTTTATCGAACATGTATGAAATATTAAATATAACTATTTGACTACTTATAATAGAAAAATAGGATATAAAAAGTGCAATGCTAAAAAACAAATATTATATCATGTAACGATATAAATATTTTTAATATTATATTATAGACATGTGGTCTTGTTGAATATCTTTTAAGTAAAATTTATTAATATTTTTTTATTTTAAAACCTCAAAATATTTTTTTTTTACATTGAGAAGGCCAAAATTAGTTAATGGTAAATAGTATAAAAATATTTTGATGAGTTTTTTTAAAATATTTTTCATTCTGATAGAGAAGTGTTTTGATAAGGTTACCAATAAGATGAGAATGAGAGGAGTTCTAAAAGGTTTATATATATATATATATATATATATATATATATATATATATATAAAAGAAAAGGAAAACAATTTCATTTTGTAAGGCTATTTTTTTTATGAGAAACTATTTTTCTAAAGTTTACCATATATAAAAAAGTAAGGAAAATAATTTTTTTAAAATTTTTTTTCTATAAACGAACAAAGACTTTATCTAAAAAAATAAATTACGTGTAGGTAAGACACGCTATTAATCTAAAAAACATCTTAAAAATTTCATTAACTTTATTTTCAACTCCAAAGCTTCATTTAACCAATTTTAGTAATCAAAATCAAACCGAATCTAAATAAAACTTTGTATGTTTTGATCTAGCTTTTCTTAATGATTAAAGGCCCAAACCACCATCAAACTCTTAATTTCATGGCAAATTTGTTGATATTAAAATTAAAATTTTTTATGGATAAAATATGATCAATAATTTTTTTTCTCTATTCTTTTTATTTTTAATGACTTTATTTGGTCTCTCAACTTTTAAAAACTAAAATACGAGATAAATGAAGTTTTAAAGCTAGAATATTAAAATTAAAAACTACAAGAATGGAAAATAAAACAATATCAAGAACCAAACCAAACATTTGAACAATTAAAAAAACATTATGGATGCTCCAAAGCATTACACATTCCTGCTCAGGTGAGATGATATACATTAAATGAAACAATAAAACTTCTAGTTATTTTAGTTTTTTTTTTTTAAATTTAATTTTAATTTTAATGTGTTATCCAAATCAATTATTATCATCTAATGTACAACATATTATTAATTTCAATGTGAGCATATTAAAAAAATATATAAAAACAACACATCACTCGAGCATTATCGTGTAAAAATTCTTGTAATATTTTTTTGAAGGAATACGAAGAAAAGACAAGAATTTTTTTTTGAAGGCATACGAAGAAAAGATATCTAATAAAATTTAAGAAAAAAATAATAAAAAGCTATAAAAAAGAGCGCTTGTTGATATTGTAAAATAAATCCTATAAACTAATTCTATAAAATTTTATTTTATTAAATCAAATATTAATCAAGTTTTTTTTAACATTGCGAGAATTCAGTATAAAGTTAACTAAAACAAATTATCAAGTCAACTTATTAATACGAAAGAATCAAATTAAAAAAAATTAAACAGTGAAAAAACTAAAAAAAACTAAAAAAATTGAAAAGAAGAAGAAAAAACACCGTGAAGATCTATTAATGTTTTTTTTTTCTACAGTAAAACCACGAGACGTTTCAGTTTCTTTTCATCAATTTTTACATTGCTGAAACTGGAGAGAGCTGTTTGTAATTGCAGTTGTTTGTCTCTTTTCTTCTACTGGTATGATATAAATTTATCCCCAAGCTTTCAATTTTTTGATATATTAATCAAGTAAGGCTAATTAAGGGAATTAAGCATAGACTTTCTTTTTCAAAAAATAAAAATGCCTTTGGAAAGTACAAGTATAAATATATAAAATTGGACTGGTTCATTTTGTCTATGTCTCGCCAGCAGGCAAAGGCAGGAAGCCGCTCTCCCCTTATCCTTTCATGTTATCACCACACTACCAGCAAATAACACCACACCTCACTCTTCGTCTCTCTCTCTCACTCTCTCTGTGTTTTAAAGTCCGAAACTTCGAAATAAAGCAGATAAGAAGACAGTTCTTTCATGGAGTATTTCTTTATAGAAAAAACACTGAGTTGAATGATACAAGAAACAGACAGTTATAATAGTTGTAGCAGGTAGCGCTAGAGTAGTAGCAGCAGAGAATGTCTTGTTTACTGCCACAGTTCAAGTGCCAACCAGACACTTTCTCTGTACATTTTAGAAATCTCCAACATCACGGCACCAACCATACCCAACTCCGTGAGTTGCTTTGTTGCATCTTTTCTTCTTCATTGCTTACTTACCAATGCCTTTGTTTCAGTTAGAATTCAAATGGGTTTTGTTTGTTTGCTTTATTATTTTCATTTCTTGATATTTTATCACAAATGTCTTTGTTTGACCATACTTGAACTGGGTATTTCTTTGTTTTGACCACGAAGCAATTCTGAATGCTTTTATTTCAATCAGAACTGAAATGGATATTTGTTTTGTTTTATGTTTTTTGAATGCCACCGAGTAATGAAAGTCTTGGTTTTCAGTAATATTTTTGGAAGATTTTTTTTTTCTTTTTGTTCACAACTTATGACGAATGCTATGTTTGATACCAGAACTGAAATGGGCGAGTTTTAATTTTATTTTGTTCGACATTTTTGTTTCAATAAGAATTGTGGTGGTTTTTTTTTTTTTTGGTGTTATAAGTAGCTTGATAGGTATCCTCAGTACATGTCCTTGCTTCAGCTAGAACTGAGATGGGTGTTTTCTGGTTTTCTTTGGAATTATTTATAGTTATTTTGTTTCACCATTGTTGCTCTCACCATTGTGTATTCACATTAAGGAATAGCGATATGGATTCTATTCTCAAGAACTCCAGATTAGAAAATCCAATCCAACGCAAAATTGGCACATTCTAATAGTATTCCTATGGCCACATGAAGTCACCAAATATTTATAATTTATGCTTATCGTTTGATAAAAACTTAGTGTGCTTTCTTTTTAATTTCCTTGCTGACTGTTTTGCAAGTTTAGCGAGCATCTACTTGATATTTTCTCGCTTAACTTTTTGCAACTGTAGTTTGTATGGGGGTGGTATTACCATTTGTTTGAATCTGTGTTCCTGGTTTTAGTTTGATGTTGTTGCATCCATTTAGAATATTTACTCGAGGGCTGTTGTTAAGTTGCTATACTTTTATACACAATTACCTAACTTAACAGCTTAAATTCGTCGAGATTATCTGGAACATGATTATTGTATGGAGTGCAGTCATTTCTAAGACTATATTGATTTTTTTTCCTAGCACAATGCGTTTTGTCCTCTGCATCACCATCAACCGCGGTGCTTGATCTGGAGAAGCTGAGATTGCCTTCTTTAGAACCTCATTCAGATTCAATTTCTGCAAACAGACCGTGGACGTATATAGGGGGAATCGGTCCACAGAAGAAGGTGAGCCTTGCTCTATCTGGGATTTTACTGCACCTACAGTTCCTAAAATTGGGGGGGGGGGGGATTAGTGCTTATTAAACTTGTTTATTTATTCCACAGCAAAACCATAATAGTTATTTGTTATATTTGGTAATTAAGCTGGGAGACAGGCTTCTCAGAACGTGGTGGTGCATTGTTTTAGCCTTTGCATAGAGTTTTCATTTCATTAAATAAATGACCTTAATTTCTCAAATTTCGGTCTACTAAGTTAATAGTAAGCTCCCTAGATGCCTTGCTTTTTTTTGTTCTATTGCTAATCAAACCACTGTCAGAAAATTTTCAACTGTTCATCTAGGGCCTTGCTAATCAGATTTTCAAATTATATTGATTTCTTTTCTTTTTAAAGCTATTGACGATCTTCTCTTTTGGTTGATCTTGCTATCATAGTTACAATACTGTAGTTGCTGCAGTCAGTTTGTTTCTGATATATTCTACTGATGACCTGTGTTATATGGTAATTTAATCTATTTTCTACTTTGATATGTGTGCAGCCACCCTTTGGAACTAGTTTAGCCGCAGAAACACTTATCGCAAATGATGAGGCTGTAATTGCTGCTGCTGCTGCTGAAGCAGTTGCTCTTGCAAGAGCTGCTGTCAAGGTTGCGAAAGATGCAGCTGAAATGGCTAAGAATTACTCTTCTATGAAGAAAGAAACAAAAATTCCAATAGCATCTACAACAGATTCCTTCTCATCAATGTGGTCTCTGCTTACTGAAAAAGAACGAGCTGATATAATAGGAGATTCCGTGTCAGCTGAAACTAGATTAAGAGAAGAATATTCCGTGCAATACCCGACCGAAGAATATGATTGTTTAGAACCAACACAGGAAGAACTTGCACTTTTGCAAAAACAGCTTTCGGAGGGTATAGCTGTGCGATCAAAGCGCCAAACAGAAAGAAAAGCTAGACGAGCAAGAGCAGCTGAAAAGGCTGCTGCAAATGTTGTATCCGTGAAGTCCGGTTCTACCAGCAAGAAAAAGCGTGTGCCCTTGCAAGAAGTAGACCAGTCTGATCCATTGCGCTTTTTTAGAGGAGCCAGCAGCTCTTCCAGGCTTCTCAGCGCTACTGAAGAAGTGGAGTTGTCAGAAGGAATACAGGTCTGATTATGAATAAACCACTAACAATGTTATTTGAAGAACAATGTTTTTTTTTTTTTTTTTGAGAATTCAAGGTCATGTGGGGGATTAAGGACCCTTCCAACATGAGTTTTTATGCTACTGATAATTAGAAGAACTTTAACTAATAAAACAAAAAAAGACTAATGTGACCTTTTGTGAGAAAGTGGAGACTTAAATGTTGAAAATTGTATAATCAGAGATAAATAGGGTAGGTAGTGTCTGTCAACTCAATTCTTTATGCATATGTATACTTTTTATTCAATCTTGCCAGATTTCTGATGTCTCATTTTTTTTATTAATGTCATTTAGGACCTGCTAAAACTTGAAAGGATTGAGGAGGAGCTGAAGGAGCGATTTGGAGGCGAGCCCAGCTTTGCACAGTGGGCTGCTGCGGCTGGAGTTGATCAGTTAACTTTGAGGAAGCGCTTAAACTATGGCATCCTTTGCAAAGACAAAATGATAAAATCCAATGTCCGGCTTGTTATTTCAATTGCCAAAAATTATCAGGGAACTGGGATGAATCTCCAAGATCTTGTTCAGGTGTGTACTGCCTTGTATAAAGACAAACGGGGTTAGAGGGTTTTCCTGTAGATTCATCAAAATATTTCTATATCCCAATACACCCAATGTCAGACGCCAAGAAGCACAAGCAAGAAAACACAATATGTTCCCTAGCCACACCTTCATAACTCCAATTACCCAGATCGTTATATTTCCTTATGTAATACTCCAACTACCCCATAAGGTCCCAATAAATAGAGCTAATCAAGAAAGAAGAAAAAGGGAAATTGAAACTCGTGATATTCCTGGCTTTATGCAGTAATGACTTAAACTTGTTCGTTTACTTGCAGGAAGGATGCCGTGGCCTAGTACGAGGCGCAGAGAAGTTTGATGCATCAAAAGGTTTCAAATTCTCAACATATGCTCACTGGTGGATTAAACAGGCAGTACGCAAGTCACTCTCAGATCGGTCTAGAACAATTCGCTTACCAGTAAGTTCTACTTCAACTCTCAGTTGTCCTTTCTCTGACTTAGCTTAAACAATTTGCCTTTAAAATTGTGATTTAAACATGAGGTAGTAGGTGTATGCTTTTTGGGAACAACTCACTAGCTCTTGTCTGTACTAAACATTTCTTGTTCTAACATTTTGGTTTCAATATTTTGAGTTTACAGTTTCATATGGTGGATGCAACTTATAGAGTGAAGGAGGCTAGAAAACAATTGTATAGTGAAAATGGAAGACATCCTGATGATAAAGAAGTTGCAGAGGCAGCTGGGCTCTCGATGAAGAGGCTCAGTGCTGTACTACTAACTCCAAAAGCCCCAAGATCTCTTGACCAGAAGATGGGGTTTAACATGGATCTTAAACTTTCGGTCCGTATCATTCCTTTCCTAATGCCTTGGCCTTGCGCCTGTTGTCAAGACTTTTGCAGTTGTCATTGCATCTTTTAGATTGCTTGTTTTGCTGAGAATTGTATGCATCTTATTCCCCAGGAAGTGACTGCAGATCCTGAAGCAGAAACAGCAGAAGATCTGCTAATGAAGGAATTTATGAAAAAGGACCTGGCGAAAGTTCTGGGAAGTCTCAGTCCAAGGGAGAATCAGGTCGTCAGATGGAGATTTGGAATGGAGGATGGGAGGATGAAAACGTTGCAGGAGATTGGGGAGTTGATGGGTGTCAGTAGGGAAAGAGTTCGGCAAATCGAGCTGAGCGCATTTCGAAAGCTAAAGAACAAGAATAGAACCAAACAGTTGAGGCAGTACATGGTTGCATAAACCACATCATCCATAAACTGCATTGCCACAGAACCTCCTAACCTGCCAAAGGATCAAAAGGGCTTGTCTTTCGTGTATATTTATGTCTTCATTCTCTTCCGCAATGAAAATCTTGTGTTTCAGAATCTTAGAGAATAGTTGTGCATAGAAACAAAAATTTTGAACCAAGCATCTTCCCTCTTTTTATATATTTTATTTACAATGTACCTTACATATGATATTAAATCCATCTTTCTAGCCATTACCATCTTGAAATTCAATTTGCTATTTTATACCCATGGTGGCTGCCCTGGTTTTCAATAGCCTGGTCACTTTACAATGCAAAGTAACGAGTTTAAAAACAGTCAATCATTGATCGTAGAACGTCTACCTTTCTCCGGTAACGGCAACCCACCACCCACATGACACCTTAAAGGGTACCCACTGCCCACCCAGCCACCAATGAGATACTTAGGCGCTGAAACAAATGACAAGCAATAACATCAGCTATCTTCTCCGCTTACCATCAGCTATCTTGTAAGTATTTTTCATGATTATCCTACTTCTCACAAGATAAACTGATGTGATAAAAATATATAAATATTTGAGATTATTATATAAATTTGTTTAAGTTTATACAATAAAAATAACATAATATAAAACAATAGAGCAAACCACACAGGGCCACATTCTGTACTCCTGCTTTCTCCACACATTTTTTTGTTGCTCCATATACTAATTTTTTCACTCAACATTCTCTTTTTTATTTAATAACTTAAATACAGAGTTTTTTATTTTGATATAAATCTTATTTTAAAGAAAAGCATGGAAATCACCTCGTTAACCCGTTAAACTAGTGATCAAGCTGCTCAATTACTCTGCTGGTCTTAAATCATAACTGTGAAAAATCCAATTTAATTCATTCGTAAATAAATAAAATCATTAATTTGTTATAGATATAGACAAATATACAATGAATGTTAATTCAGTATAGTTTTGGCATTTAAATTAATGGATAGAAAAATATAATTTTTTGATAGATTTAAGAAAAATATAAAGTGCACAGTACTACTAATATTTTTTGTTTTAGCGTTTTAAAAACACTTTTGAAAAAAATTAAATATTTTTTATTTTTTTCTTTACTTCAAATTAATATTTTTTTGGTGTTTTTAGATCATTTTGACGTGCTGATGTCAAAAATAATTTTTTAAAAATAAAAAAAATATTATTTTGATATATTTCTAAATTAAAAACACTTTGAAAAGCAATCGCAACCACATTCCCAAACAGGTAGAACGAGGTCACCTACTAAAAAATATTAGATGAACCATCTAGGTGGTGGTCCAGTGGTAAGAGCTTGGGACCAAGAGGTTTGCTCCCTCTGTGGTCTCAGATTCAAGCCATGTGGTTGCTCATATGATGATCACTGAAGGCTTACATGGTCGTTAACTTCAGGGCCCGTGGGATTAGTCGAGGTGCGCGCAAGCTGGTCCGGACACCCACGTTAAACTAAAAAAAAAAATATTAGATGCTACTTACCATTTTCCTTAAATAAATAAATATATATATATATATATATATATATATATATATATATATATATATATATATATATATATATATAGATTCTTTGCATGAAAACATTCCAAGTTCGTTGTTTTTAGAAAAGATAAATAAAATCATTAATTTGTCATAGATATAGACAATTATAAATTATATGTTATTTCACTATAGTTTCGGGTTTTAAATTAGTGGACAACAAAAATATAATGATTTTATTGGAAGAAAATATATATCCTTTTCTATCTAATATTTCATTAAAATTCAAAATTGTCGGTGCAGATGGAACTTTAAAATCCTTTGTTCTATCTATATTTCCTCGTGGTTTCTCTTAGAACCTGTTTGGCTATGTGGTGGCTTTCACGTTTCCTGCGGCTAAATTATGCAAGCTGTTTTGTTAAGTAACAACTGCTTATTACTGTACATGGGACCCATGCAATACAGTGTTTGAAACGCAGGAACAAAGGAAGCAGCTAGGAGCTGCTTCTTGCACGTTGCAAGAAAAAAACCATGCTTCACTGTTCAGTGAACAGTGGATGCATGGCTCTACTGTTCACTGAACAATTTTTTTTTTTTATATCAGTGCAGTTAATTAATTTCACTTGCACTGAACGTGAACAATAATTTTTTTTTTGTTTTTTTAAAAAATTAGTTTAAGGTGCATTACATTTACTTGTACTATAATCTCAATTTTATTCCTGATAATATTTTACCTAATTTTGTAGTTTTTGTAGGATGAATTTTGTACGTAATGGAATTGTAGATAGTTTAATAAAACAATAATTTTTTTATATATATAAAGTATGATTTATTTCACGATGTAATAACAATAGTTAACTCCATAATATTTAAATTAAAAACCATCAATATTAATATATATTTTGTAAAATTATTTTATAACCTCAATTTCAAAAGCACTTTTAACCAAACACATTAAACTACTTTTTCTTCAACCTCAATTTCAACCACAGTTTTAACCAAACACCTATTTTTTCAAACCAACCTCAACTAAAAGTACTTTTTATAAAACAATTTTTTTCAAACCACAACCACAACAGCTACCGCAATACCAAACACACTCTTAGTAGGTTGTTCTTTAAAAATGATTTCCTTGCACGGCTATGGATAGAAGAACCAACTTATTCATTTATTTTTACATTTTAAGTATTGCTGATTTTTTTAAAAAAAATAATCATAAACTTGAAATATAATATATACTGGATGATATATTTTTTAAAATATTGATATGATAACATATTGGATGATATTTTTTTTAAAATATTGAAATGACAATATATTAAATAGACCCGTATTAACCTGTCAAATCTATGATCCGAGGTCATGAGACAATGATAACATTATACAAAGTAAATCAAAATAAATTGTAAAGGTCAATTCCTAATCAATTCAATATCAAAAAATAAGATTGAAAGAAAATATTAAATTAAAAAAAGGATAAAAAAAACTACCCGAATCAACCCAGATTAATCTACCAAACTTATAACTTGGATCATGCGGTCGTGATAACTTTATAGAAAGCAAGTAAAAAAAACTATGAAACTCAATTTCTAATTGACCCAATATTAATGATGAAATTAAAAAAAAAATCTAAGTCAACCCAAGCTAACATGTTAAATTCATCACCTGCGTCATGAGATGGTGATAACTTCATATAAAGCAAGTGAAAAATATTACAAAGCTCCATTCCAATAGATCCAATGTTGAAGATTGCAATCGATAAAAAAAAAAAAACTAAACTCATGAGATCATAATAACATAATAAAAAGCTAGTTGAAAAAAATTATAAAACCCTATTTCTAAACAACTTAATATTGAAGTTAAATTTGAAAAGAAACTAAATACAAAAAAAAAGATTGAGTTGTTAGAGGGTGACATTGAAAACAAATATTCAATTAAAAATGATAAAAAAAAATGAACCAAGTAAACCTGGGTCAACTTGTCAAACTCGCGACCTAATTCAACCCAATCGAGATAACTCTATGGAAAGTAAATTGAAAAAAATTATAAAACCCAATTAAAAAGGTACCCAAAAATGAATAGAGTCAACCTGCCAAACCCACAACTCGAGTCATAAGATCATAATAACCTAATAAAAAACAAATAAAAAACATTTATGAAGCTCAATTTCCAACCAACCCAATGTTGAAGGATGATATAAAAAAATCAATTAAAAAAAGCAATCCAAAAAAATAACTCGATTCCACCCGAGTTAACTTGTTAAATCCACAACTTGGGTCATGAGATTGAGATAAATTCATAAAAGTAAATCGAAAAAAATTATGAAACCCCACTTCCAACAAATCTAATATTGAAGGTTGAAAAAAAAAATAAACTCATGAGATTAGTATATAACCCAATAGAAAGAAAATAAAAAAAATTATGAAGTATAATTCTTAAAACAACTTAATATTGAAAGATAAAATTTAAAAAAAAATAAAAAAAAATATTAAATTATTAAAGGATTAAATTAAAAAAAAACTATTACAATAAATAGTATTTTTATGTGCGTGGCTTGAGTGATTTAGCCAAAACTTTTATTGTTTTGCTAATAAATAAAACATATAGGAATGTACAAGTCAAAGAAGGCACCATCAAAATCAAGTTTATAAGACTTGTTTTATTTACAAGATTTCATGAAATATTCGACTTGTTAATCAAGAATTACTTTTTGCTAGAGAAAAGATAACTATTTATAAAAAAAAAACACTAAGAGGGCTCACAAATCTTTAATTAATTAATTTTTTTAATTTTTTTTGGTCAATGTGATTCTTTCACATTTACTTAATTTAAGGTTAGAATTGGCAATTTCTCCTGGCTAACTTGGAAATGATTTCTCACAATATTTAAAAACTATTTTAACATTAAATTGATAATTAATTTGGAAAAATTAAATTTAACTTTCTTGAATAAACATAATTAAGACTCTAAGGACCAAAATTGATACATGAACAAATTCTCCGGCTCTTCTTCTTCTTCTTCTACTTTTTACTATGGTTGGGGCATGCTTATAACATTTTTAGTCCTTAAGGATTTTCATATTTTTTCTCTATGTTTTTGAAGTTCTTATATTTTGATCTAGAATTTTATTTTCTTTCATGTTTTAGTCTTTGAGCTCGAGAAATGAGAGAGAAAGTCAATGTAAGAAGGTGAAATGGAGAAAGAGATTGGTTGGTTCGATTTAGTTGAAAAAAATTATCAAAATTGATGTCAAAGTGTTCTTCTTAATGAGAGAAGTGTTGTTGAGATGTATTTAACCTTTTATATTACCTGTAAAAATATATTAGGGTTGAGAGATTTTTTTGTTTTCAGCTTGATTTTATGTTTTTGAACCAATTATAAGGTTTTTTTAGTTGAAGAATTAGTTTCTTGTGGTTATTAGAGTGTTTTTGATGTGTTTGTAAATAAAAATGAGATGAAAATCGAGTTTTTGAGTAAAAAAAGGGACTAGATTTTCTAGTAACCTATGTGGTTGCCAAAATCTAGATTCATAGACAACACGTTGTCTGTTCTTAAAAAGAAAAAAAAAACTAAATGGATGACACATCATTCATTCAATTTGAGAAAAAAAGCTAAAGACTCAAGCACATAGTTCTACGTACTTATACTTATTTTTAAAAGTTCAAGATATTATTTTATTAAAGTCTATTTAATAAAATAATTATTTTTTTATTTGGTTGTTCTATTGTGGTTGTTGATTTTTGTTATCTTATAATTAAATAAACAATAGTTTCAGAAAAAATACAGAGTTATTATACCCAATTAGGATAATGAATTAGGTTGGGAGTTTGACGAATTGATCTGATATGTCGCTGCTCTAATATTGAAAAAAAAATTATGTTGTCTTTAATTTTTTTTAAAGTCAAACCATGTTTCACCAATCTTTTAGGTGTTTTTTAGACTCACAAAGTCAACTAGATTATATCAAGTCAACACCCACATAGTTTATTTTAAGACTCGAGCTAGCCAATGATTCAAGACGGAGGGTTTCAAGGATGATGAATCGAGCCATGTTTAATAACACTTTCGAAGAGTTTCTTGCAACAACATGTGACCATTGTATTATTATTATTATTATTATTATTATTATGTCTTTTAATATATTCACATTAAAATTATAAATAGTGTTATGTTTTAGAACTGGAATTTGGAACATGATTGAATATTATCTAAGAAATAAATATTGTGATGAAAAGTTTTTTGTAAAAAAGAGAGCACATTGATGATTTATCAAACAATTAGCATATAAAAATGTTATAGTTTTTTTTTTTAAAAAGTTAAAGATATTAATAAGAAAAAGGAGATTTTTACTAACAAATAATTTTGTTTCATGGAATTTGAAGTATTACTCTTTCTATAAAAAATATTAGTTCCATATAATTAAGTTAAAAAAAATTAAAGGGCTTTTCCTAGCACATGATTAGATAAATTTATCTGCACAAATTTGTCAATGGTTAATGTTGAAATATCTATTTAGTATTTATTGGCTTATGTGATCCTCAACCTGTTTTATTAAACGTATGTATTATACTTTGAGTTAAGGACTTAGAAATTTGCTTATTACTGAAAATCATGTTAACAATATCTATATATTTTTTTATTTATAAATATTGAATTTTTTTTTAAATTTAAAAGAAGTGGGTTGCAACGCACTTGCTTCACAGTATGAAAAGCAAGTATTCATTTTTTTTTTAATAATTGTTGTTTTTGAATCATCTAGGTAAATTAGTTACGTAAAACAAACTCTTGCATATTTTAATTTTAAACCTAGGCTAAACAAGAAATTATTTGAGAATATTATTTTTTCTATTAATTTCATCATTTTTTTCTTTTTAATTTTCTTTTTATATTTTTTTTACTAGTCAGCTGGGTTGTTTTTAGACTATTTAAGTCAACTAGATCACATTAAAACGATTTTCACAACATAATTTAATTTGAAACTTGGTTAGGCAAGGATTTCGATCAATTTTTTTTTTTTTATCAATTTCATCCTTAGAATTTTTTTTTACTGGTTCTCTACATTAGTTTTGGATTGGCCAAATCAATTAGTTCAAGTTAAGATAACTCTTATATGATTTAATTTTAAATTCAAGTTAGGTAAAAAATTAGGTCAGAAGTTTCATGGTTGACCTGTTAAGTCGAATTTAATAGCAAGGCAAAATAATTTTCTATAATCTAAATATTTTTTGTTATATTTAATTGTTTTTGTCTATTCACAACGGAAATGGTAATACATTTATTTATTCTATCTTATAAACATAAAAGTAAAATTTTATAATAAATATACTTATAAATGGTAATACATTATAATTTGAAAGAATTTCTTTCTTTTGAAAAGAGAAAGAAAAAGGGGTGATATTGGATAGGTTTGTTGGCAGGGGTAGAGTAAATTATAAATTAATCTCTATAGTTTTGAGAAATGAAATAAATATTTACGAGAAAATAAGACATTTGTTTATAATAGAGTAATATTAAGTGCAAAAAAACTAATTAATTCATTGAATTTACTCGATTGGATCAAGATTTTAAAATCTCAAAAAGAGAAAAATGTAAAAGAAAATCTTGAAATGGAAAAAAAAATTTAGTTTTTGAAGAGGCTGTTTAGGAACGTGGTGTAAACCGTGTTTCCATAAAATTTTAAATTTTATTTTTAAAAAAATTAAATTTTTTTTGTATGTTTTGGATATTTTTATCATACTGACTTTAAAAATAAATTTTTAAAAAATAAAAAAATATTATTTTAATATATTTCATTATAAAAAATTATTTAAAAAATTATTATAACTACACTCTACTAACCACACTGTCAAACTTACTCAAATAAAGGAACCGATTAATTTATTTCTTAAAATTAGAGAGATTAATTTATAATTTAATGGATAGGGTAAAGAATAAAGATTTTGAATTCTCAAAAAGAAAAGAAAATCTAATCTTAGAAAAAGAACACTCGAAGCAGGCAAAAGGACCTCTGTTTTGTTGTCAGGTCAGTTCCTTCTCCCACTTTCACATTCATTTTCACACACACACACACACACAGCGGTAGGTATAGAACTCTGCCATCCATATTTCCAAGCCAAACTCCAAATACAAAATCACCTTTCTCCCCTCCATTTCCCTCCAAAAAGGATCAAACTTTTTTGAAAAAAATGAAGGGAAAGAGGAAGGCAACAGCAAATCCAGTGTTGGCTGATACTGCAGAGGGCAGTAGTAACAGTTTAATTGAGACCCAAGTGAGGGAAGGGAATATTGGTGAAGAAAAGGAGATAAACTGGGTTGATAATGGGGAGAATCGAGAGGAAACTGAAGGAGAAGAAGAAGAGGAAGAGGATAATGATGATGAAGAGGAAGAGGAAGAGGACCCCAAAGGAAAAGATGAGAAAGGCAATTTATTTGATGAAGAAAGGACTAAACTTGATGAGGGTTTCTTCGAAATCGAGGCTATTCGTCGAAAACGAGTACGAAAGGTCTGATTCACATCTTTCTTATGTTTTTTTATTGTAAATTATGATACACCCATTTTTTAGAATCTTGTGTTTAATTCTTTTGTTTGGACTTCTTGCTTTCTAGTGGGGAGGCTTAGAATGGACGTCAATTGTTTGTTTGCTTTTTTTTTTTGTTGATAATTTTTCTGATTATGTGTGTGTGTGTTTGTGCTGCTAACTGTGGCTGATGATGATGGCAAATGACTCTCCAATTGTTGCAAAAATAGGGTCAGTTGCAGTATCTTATTAAATGGTGAGTGTCTCTCTTATATCCCATCAAGGTTTTACATTTTTCTGCTTCCAATTTTGTATATTACTGGTTCTTACCTTGTATGACATGATGGTAGGACTAATATAAGGAGCAACTAATCCACTTTATTGATTCTAGGTAATTTCTTGACTGATATGCTTTATTTGTTATAAAGGCGAGGATGGCCTGAAACAGCAAACACCTGGGAGCCCTTGGAGAATTTGCAGTCGTGTTCTGACGTCATTGATGCATTTGAAGAGAGGTAGATTTGCTTTCTTTTCCTTATTTTCTTAAGATTGTTTGGTTGCTGTGAATATCAAAGCAAATGATAAGTATCTTTTAGGTAGCGATTAGTTATTGTTTCGGAATCAAAGAGACAAAGATAGCTGGGTAGAAATGAGTTTGGGTATCTCAAGTGCATTTTTTAGTCAATTTTATGTCCCTCTAAAAAGGAAGGATAAAAACAGAGACAAAACCAAGTTTTTTTTTTGTTTATTTTTTTTTACACAAATGTCTTTTTTAATCATTTCGTGATTTCAATTTATATCCTTACATTCATATCTGAACCATTTATTTTAATTAGCTGAATTTCCATCATTAGACTAAAAACTGGAAAATAATAAATAAAAAATCATAAGAAATATGAGAAATATAAATTAGAGAGAGAAGAGAGAGATTAACATCAGCATTGTTGTAAAAAACTAATATCATTATGAAAAAAATAATATAATAATTAAAACATATATAATGTAGAGAAATGAAAATTAGTTATGTTCTCTAACAAATTGGATTTAATGATGAAAAGTGGGAGATTGAATGAGAAATTGAGAACAAAAAATGTGCATTTGTGATGAAATTATTATCTTGCATTTTCAACCAAGTTAGATTTTAATTTTATGTTGGTGCATGTATTTTATTTGATATATGATTTGCTTAATTGTTTATTTTATTGTTAAATATATTTGGAGAAATGATTTAATGACTGATTAAATTATAATGTAATTGTATTGTTTTCTTAGCAATGAATTATTTTTTATGATATTTACAAATCCTTTTTTAACATGACTTTGATGGGTGGAGAAATTACCGTTTTAAGTTAGTTAATAAAATTAATGCGTATTATAGAATAAAGTGAAAATAATGCTATCTATTTATTGTTCTAAACATTGCAAGTTAGATGGCAATATATATCAAGGATAAAACAAACATTTTTTGTTTTGTCTTGACCTGCATCAATCAAAAAGAATAAAGAGACATTTACTCTGTCTTGAATACCACTACCAAACACAACTTTGTTTTTGTCTCTTGTTTTGTCTCGTCCCTTTTGTTCTAGCCATCTCCGTCTTTTTTATTCCGAAATAGTGACCAAATGCTACCTTTTCTAGGTGACATTCATTCAAACAATCTAAGTGATAAATGAGTTGTTGGCTTGGCTAACCTTCAACTTTGTTTTTTCTTTGTGGCAAATAAGAAGCAAAGAGCATAAGTATAGTGTCAAATTACTTTTATTTGAGTTTTTGTTTTTTTGGCAGTCAAAATGACTAGAGTATATATTTACTTAATGCAATTCCCTATTTACTAACAATTGTATGTTTTTTTCTTTTGCCAACCCTTTTCTGTTGTTTGTCTGATGGATTTGAAGCTTGCGGTCAGGTAGGTCTTCACGAAAGCGGAAACGCAAGCATGGGGCTCCGCATACTCCCTCCAAGAAGAAGCAGCCACGTTCCTCTGCTGTCTACAATGTAATGGATGTTGAAGTAAGTATTGCGGATAAACATCTCCCTTCTGCTCCTCTCAATAACTCATTGCTTGCCGATCTACCTTCACCCTCTCAATTTATCGGCTTAGGTCATGGAGGAGAGAGTAGTGGAGATGTAAATAACATCAAAACATCAAAGCAAACTGATGAGAATGGGTCCATAAACGGTTCAAAGCATATTTTTGAAAGGAAAGAGGATAATGAATATGATCCAAAGCTTAGCGAGCTTATTGGAACAATTCCTAACATTGATGTAAACACAAATAAGTTCACAATACATTTCCAAGAAGAAAAGGCTTCAGAAGATAATGGGATTGCAAATGGGCTTCCCAAGGTTGATTATGTGGACCTTGTTCAGAACAGTCGATGCACAGGTGCTAAGAAAAGAAAGTCTGGTTCTGTGAAGAGGTTCAAAAAAGACTCTGTCATGTGCGAACCAGTTTTCTTACCGAATTCATCTGGAAATTTCTCAGTTGGCTCTACCGGTGCAGCTGCACAACCAGGGATTGAAAATCCTAGTTTAACTTGGGGTAATTCAAGTCACATGCCAATGACTGGAAATTCCATAAATGCATTTGCTATCACCAAGATCCTCAAGCCTATAGGCTTTTCAGCCTCTGTGTTTGACAATGTCCAGGATGTGCTGATAACCTTTCGTGCATTAAGGTATGTCATTTTACTCCAACTTCAAGATCTCTCCCGTGTGAAATTTAATGATATCTTTTTCTTCTTATGCTTCTGTTGGTGGAACTAACATTTTGAGAATAGCTGGAGTTTCATTATTTATTCTGACCATCATTTATTGGGAAAATACATGCCTTTTAAGATGTACATAGCCTATTATCGATTATAACATCTCTTCCTGGCCACATTGCATTAATGGGAGACCTTCCTGTAAAAGAGTGAAATGAAGGCCTGCTCAATAGAAAACCACAGAGCCTCAGTATCTCAGAAATGCCACAAAATTTAATGGATCTCGTACTCAACTCAAGAAATCAAGCGTTGCTGTAATCCCAGGATTGGGAGGGTAATGCTTATTTGCAATGGTTGTTATAGTGTAGAGTCGGTGTTTGTGGTTAGTGCCATAGTGCGGAAAGGTTTGAGGGACTAAGAAAATCTTTAATTGAGCTGGATGTAGCAAAACGTTTCATGGAAGTGCAGGGCAGTTAACAGGAAAGAGAACAAGAAGTGAGAATAGCCAGTATCACTAAAGCCTCTTTTAGACGGGCTGTTCATGATGTGGTTGGATCCTCTGGAATTATAATTGTGTCACTTGCTTTGCAGGTTCTTTTCGGCTATGATAACTAATGTTTCTCCTTTTGTTTTCATGTTAACTAACACCCTAGTTTTATCATGGCTAGTCTGCATTGAACTGATTTGAAAGGAGAGGACTGAAATAGCTTGTTGAGGCACAATTACCTTTTTAACAAATAATGACGGTCAACTTGGATTTTTGTCCCACAAAGTGTTCATGATGAGCCAGGTTTAGAAAATTAGGCTTAGGGTTTGTTGTATTTAGAATTGAGATTGATTAAGGATGTGTTTAGTAGGGTTTGGGATTCTTACTATAGTTGTGAATAATCCAAGATTGCTGTTGCAGTAAGAGATGGAAGAAGGGTGCTTAGATAAAAGAGAAGAGGAAGACAGAACACACGGTAGTTGAAGTGGACATGGGGCAAGTAGACTAAAAATCCTTGGATTCCCGAGGGTGCGCAACCCTCAAATTAAATCAAATACTCACAATTCCATATTCAAAGTCCTGTAGTTTTGCAGAATAAGTGCTGCTTTTATAGGAACCAAAAGCCCTTCTAGTCCTAAACTAAGAGTGAAATAGAAAATTTCTAGCTCCTAAATAAGCTAAGATTTCTAAATAGTATTAATATTCCTAAGCAAGAAAAAAAATCCAAAAATAGACTAGATTTACAGGAAATATCAAAATATACAAAATCAAAGATTAAATGCTAAAGTTTCTAAGCTTGTTTCTCATTGAGTGCATCGCAAAATCTTTGTGGGTGGACTACAACAAGAGGGCTTTTGAGGAAAATGTTTTCTTGGTCATCTGTAACCTTATGTTGTCATTCCTCCTTTCCCTTTTCTCCTGGAAATGGTTAAATGGTTTTAAACTTTCATTCTTTTTGGTTCTATGGTTAACTTGTAAGTTACCTTGGGTTGCACACTTCTTATGCTTTTATTTTATTTTATTCACTTATTATAAAAAATATTTAAGTATAGGGATGTATTCGTGCTAGAGATCAGTGAAACAAATTATTATAGACAAGATAGAGAGGAAATTTAAAAACAGTTGGACTGGGGCTCAAGAGAGAGCAAAGAGCCGACAGATGAAAAGCAGCCAATGCCAATAGTACTTTAGGTAATGTTGATAATGATCGTAAAGGTTCTTGAATGTTAAAAAAGTTATTTTTGGAGGATACAAGTTACATTTCACCTATTAACTTTTAATTAAGGTTTTCTTAGTTTTTTGATTTTAAAAAAGGTTTCTTTGCTAATAGAGTAGCTATTTTATGTACAGTTGGTGGGTCGATAATTGAACACGAGGATTGCTTGTTCTCATCATTAAATCTACCTAAACTCTGTATTTTTCAACTCTTCCTCCCCTAACTAAACCACTCATATTCAATCTTAACATGCTATCCAAATATTGTTGCATTCACATTATTTTTCCTCAAACTATTTATTCCCAACCCAGATTCAAATAATTCAGAGAATTCTTGTCTCTTATTTTTGTAGTTGAAGTTTCATACTTTGGAATTGGCTTCTTCTTCTTCTTCTTCTTCTTCTTCTTCTTCTTTTATATATATTTCTTATCTTAGTGAATACTTCATTAAAGGTTATGAATTGTGTTTATTGTGAAATGAAGTATACACATCATATGAGTGGCTATCATGTTCCTCGTAAAACATAATAATAATAACCTAACATTCCATTATAAAAAAAAAACATAAAAATCTTCCCTTTTCAAAATTGCCCCCCTCACCTGCCAACCTCACCACTACCCATAACCTGCCTCATTGTCAATGCTTGCTTTAAATTTCTCCTACAATGTCTTGAACCACTTAAATGTCAGGCACAGTATCATCTCTTGGTCTTTGATTCTGTCCACGAACAAATCAAAGTGTCAAACTGGTGAAGTTTGGGAATTTTAGTTGAGGAATTGGTTTCAAATGAGTTCAGGGTTTATTTTATGTTTAAGTCAAGGGTGATGTTTCCTACTCCAATTGTTAATTCTATGTCACAGAATTACTGAGTGACTAAACTAACCTTACTCCATAATTTTCTTGAAGTACAATTGAAATTCAATAATATCAATTATAAAAATCCTCTTAAACCTAATGTAAAAGGAAATAATAGAAAATATATCTTGAAATTTAAAATTTATAAATAAATTTTGATATTGTAGAATATTTTGAAAAGTAAATTGTGATTTTATGACAAATAAGTTTTACATTGCTAATTTTGATTGTAAAACTAACTTGCAATTTTAGCTATAATTTTCTAGCAATGTGACACTTTGTTGTAGTTGAATAAAAGCTAAACCAGAATAGTATTATAAAAATATTTTCATGTAATTCTTTTTTTATATTAAGTATTTTAATCACAAAAAAATTATTTTAGGTAATTATGAACTCTAAACCATATATGTACTTCTAAATTTAGAAAATCTTAAAAACTTATTAAAATGAGTTCCAAAAATAACTTAATTAATTAAAATATAGTGTCAAATATTGTTAGAAGACACTACATGTATCGCAAACAAATTATGCTGGGCTTCTTTGGAAGAAACTATGTTGGCCTTACTATGTTTAGAGTTGATAAGGATGAAATCTGACCATTTAATAGAAAAAGTGGCACGTCGAAATGAAGGCTAAATTTGGTTATTAAATACTGGAGTGGGATCAACGATTGGTGGAGTAGGAAAAACACCATTGCATCAAGTCAAAAGAAAGAAATGAAATCCTATACTTAACTTTGTTGTGAATGTGTAAAATGGATCTATTGTGTTAATAATTTTGGCCTAAATCATAATTTATGGGACAAAATATTAAATCAACCCCTGAATTTTATCACTTTTTACAAATGATTCTTTCAACTTTATAATTTTATCACTTTTTACAAATGTATCATTGAGAGTTATAAGTCGCTAAGTTGTCCTAAAAGCATTGCTTCCAAAGCCCTAATCAATATACCAATCATCAATGCTTCGTCTCTGAATGATTAAATAATAGTTAAAATACAGCAATCTGCTCTTAGCTGCCTGTAAAATCATCCACACACACAGCTTTATAGGTCAAATCTTACTTCAGTAAATCCTTGTTCTTATTCTCATATAAACAGAGTTTAGAAGTCCAGAGCACATGAGCTCTCTTATTATGTATAGATTGTGTTTCCTGCAATTTTGGATTTATGTTTGTTTAATGTTTTTTCCAGCAGCATAGTGTCATCTTTTCAAGTGGTTGCATACTTTGCAGGTCTGATGGACAAGAAGTAACAGTGGATAACAAGTTTCTCAAGGCTAATAATCCACATCTGGTAATTGATTATCATGTTGCTGATTATGTATAGTTTCTTCCCTGTCCACGTTGCACTACTTCGAACTCATGAATTTTTCACTAGTATTTTTATGATTTTGTTGTTGTATTTACTATTCCTCCTTTTTCTTTCATTGCAGTTAATCAACTTTTATGAGCAACATCTCAAATACAGTACATGATTGGATTGGAATTTTGGACAGAAGTTTGTATATGAAGATCTGCACCATCTTATGCTCTTGTCTGTGTACAGTGTTGTAATTCTGTAGTTGCAGGAGATAGTGCAGGACGATCAGTGTTGTCTTAGTTCAGGAATGTAAAACTAATTGATATACCTACAGTGCATCGTTTTTCAACCTTTTCCCCACATATGATTAGGTTTTTGTATATCATCTAACTACGGTTATCTAAATATTTTACATGACAATGACTAGAACAATAGAAGTTCACATAGTTTGTAATCATGCTGTCATCAGTCTCTCTCTACACGTCTGTTTCTTCCACAACAAACTTTATGTATTGCTTTTGGATATGAATCAGTTGGATGATGTTTCTGAACATCATTATCATTATCATTCCATTTCTTATCATTATTGGTTTAGCTTGATCTCACTGGAAGCATCGAAGATAACTGTCATTGCCGAAAACTATTCTATTTATTACCACTGAACTAAACTAAGGAAATGGTCCATTGGTTTTTTCTCCCCTAGTCGGATGACTATGATGTACTTGAAGAAGTTTAATTAATTTGTCTTGGGATTAGTTGGGTTGGTTGGCCTTGAATGTAACGTTTATTATACAAAATAAATTTGATTAGAGGTCTTTTTAGGCAAGGAGGTTGCCATAGGTCAACTAATCATACTGAACCAAAGAAAAGAATCGGATTGTCATCTCCAACCACAACAAACAGTTCCTCTGTCAACCATTAAGAAGGTCGTTCCTGAGCATCCGCTGAAGCAGGAGAATCCAAAAGACTAAAGACCAATGGGGCCATCACCAATAGTACCCTCTCTAATGGTGGGAGTCCTGGGTCTGGTCATCTTTGGCCCTATGATAATGGCACTTGCGGATTATATACTGCCACTATTTCAAGCAGGTGATGAAGATGTGGCGTTCAACTTCTGGACGGTGTTTCCTCTTTTACTGTTACTGCTCATACACACGATTTCTTCATGCTTTCCCTCCCGTGGCAGCAGGTATTTTGGTACAAAACAGGGAAGTAGTAGCTCTAGCAATGATGATGGATATGGTTTGGGATCATTACTTCTTCTTGTGCTCTTTTTCGTCCTGTATAATGTTTGGTAGTAGGATTACTACTCTCCTTTTCTAAGTTTTATGCATGTGTGGCTTGCTCTTTGTGCTCATAAGACTTGAAGTTCTGATTTGCCCGTGAATGTAAACCCTGGCACACTCTTGATCTTTTCTGCAAGATTGTAGGAGAACAGAGTACTGTAAAAGAGGCGAAGAAGGAAATTCACCCTTAGCTTCTGCTTTGTGCTGGTTCTTGTGCTTTACTTTGTTCTGCATGTATAATGTTTCGGTGTCAAGATTAATCCAGGCAAGTTGTTCTTGCTGTGTTTCCTCTAGCAGCAGAGGGCCGAAGCTTCAGCAGCAAGAAAATAGGAGAATGTTATGTCATGCACCTTGCCTCTTGTAATTTGTACATGTATAAGACCGAAGTTTCATTGATTTGCGCTCGATAGGGAAAGATGTTGCCATGATGTTTTGTACGTGCCTCTGTCCATTGGCATTCCAAATTATTCTTTCTGGGTCCTAATTAAAGCGACCACGGCAGAATCCCAACGAACAGATTCAAGTGAATTAATCACTTGTTAGTACACCTTCCATATTACAAGGCTTTCTACTAGTAATTTTATATATATATATATATAATAATAATAATAATAATAATAATAATAATAATAGTTTTATTTTGAACGTGATAAAGGAATTCAATATATATAGAAATATTTAGTAATGATATTAAATACAATCTAGTAAGTTAATTTTGAAATCTTGATTCATTGTTTAGCCTGTGGTAACAATTAATATGTGTGAAATTTTTTCTGACATGATCTAATTGACTTGATGAATCCAAAACAACCTAGATAAATGGTAAAAAACATGATTTGACTTAAAAAACTCAAGATGATGTATTTTTTCTTTTAATATTAAGACGACAACATATTTGATTGATTTTGCGATTTAACCTGCTAAACTTGCAACGTAATCATGGCTTCCATTGAATTCAACAACTTAAAAAAAAAAAAATTATTTTTTACTTAATGATATGATAATAAAAATAGATACTCGTAAAATTAAGCACCAATTAAATACCGAGATATTTATTTGAAATTGCAATAACCTTATAGAAAGCAAACCGAAACAAATTGTGAAGATCAATTTAAAATCAACCAAATATTGAAGGATCAAATTGAAAAAAAAAAGGATTCAATCGAAAAAAAAAATTGCAAGATGATTTTTTTTTAAAATGAAAAAAGGCAAAAAAGAGTCTGACCTAGCAAGTCAACTTAAAATCTCTCGACCTAACTCTTTATTTAGCTTGAGTTTAAAATTAACTAACTTAAAAGGTACTCCAACATGACTTAGCCAACTTTGTGAGTCTAAAAACAATCGGTAAAAAAAGCGTGGTTTCATTTTAAAAATATTTCAAGATGATATCTTTTATTAATATTGAGATAATAACATATTGAATTGATCCGGACTTCGCTACTTAATCCAATAAACCTGCAATTTGAATCATGAACTCCATTGAGTTTAACAATTTTTTTTATAATTATTTTTTTTACTTAATGATATGATAATAAAAATAGATATTCATAAAATAAAATATCAACAAAATATCAAGATGTTTGTTTAAGACTACGATAATTTTATTTTAAGCAAATTAAAACAAGTTAATTGAAGGAAAAAATTAATCAAAAGATAGAATTTAATATAAAAAAAAAAGAAGAGAGAGAAAAATAAAAAAGACATGAACAATGAAGTAGCCGGAGCTGACGCCAGTTGCTGTAGTAGAACAGGTAAAACATCATAGTCAGTAGATCTAAGCTAAGCTCCTTTTATGATCACAAGATAACATACAGACAAGCCATGGCTGAGTGGGAGAACAAATCGAGAAATCCCAGACAAAAAAAAGCTAACCATCGAAGCATTAAGATTGATTCTGTAACACTAAACTTGACTATATTCAAATAAATTAGAAGATAAAATCATACCTAAAAGAAGCGCCTCAATCTATAACCTAGCAACCAGCATTAAGATTCAATCGGTTGAAAAGAAAGACCTGGGTAGGCCACAACCACCAATTCCGGCACCTTCAAAATCGTTGTGGCGGCTCAGTTGATATTTTCCGGCACATTTTATAGGCCAACCAAGCACATAGAGCGTCCAGTTGTAGGCTGCGGCTGCCATTGCAAAGCACAGAACATTGAGAAAAGAAGAGCTATACTTTGCACTCTAGAGTGGACAAAGCAAACAATCTAACTCAAACAACAAAAGAATTCCACTCCATTTTCTGCACTCTGTCAGCATCGCAACAACAACAGTTGATTTTCTAGGGACCCCCAACGTGGATCTTAGGAACAAGCTTAGAAATAAACCACAAACACTTGTGCCGATTGAGCATCATGCATTTCAGGAAGGGATGTGAATCCCATCTCTTTATTGGGTTAAAGAGAAAGGGTTTGATTCGACTCTAATCCAAAAACATTCAATCTCTTATCGCACTAATCATCTCAATCAATCAACCCAGATGCTCAAGTTTATATGTGTTTTAATCTCTTAAACTCATTTCCATGCCCAAATTTACTTAGTTAAATTCTCTATATATTATCTCTTTCAAGTTTATCTGCTTAATCTAAACTTCTTTCTTTTTCAGTCACTCAAATTCTTTTACTGAAATATGAGGGTAATGGCTATTTCACTAATCTCATGTATAAAGGTCCGGCATGAATAACATGAAGGTTAATGATCTACCCATTCAATACTTCAATCAAGTCGTTATACATTCTCAAGATCCATGAACGGTTAAAAAGATAAAATGATCTAGCAACTTCAGGGAGGAAAAAGATACTTCTCTTATAGGGACATGAATCAATACTAGCATGAATCCAATATGTGAAAATGAACAAAAAAAAAGCAAGGCATGTTGGAAAAGAATTTGCGACAACCACCACGAAAACAAGAAATTTTTAGCACACATCAAGTTTTCTAATGCATCATTGGTCTGCTATTTAATTAGTGTTTCATAAGTTTTGTTCGCATTATACCCAAATAGAAACCGAAGTGGTTTCACCTATGAAGAAAAGATATTGTTTATATAAAACTCATATATTTAAATTTTTTTAATTTATAATTTTTTTAAACTATGCATTCCAGTGTGCTTTAATTTAATATTAGGTCAGTGAAGCAAAAGATTGCATTTAAAAGAAATTCAAGATTAACCATTCTTATTTCAACATTGCCGGGAATAATTGAAGAGCCAATCTAAATGGATGATTGAAAATTCAAAAAAGAAGTCAAAAAAATATTAGAAATGCAACTCCCACAGCTTATTGTCCTCTTATTCAAGGTTCAATCAAGTTAGACGATGATAATGTTGTATTTGGTGACAACAACAATATGGAGAGACTATAATTAGAAAGACGACAAATAAGCAAGCTAAGAAAGATAATGGACCCACAAGTTCTTATGTTGGATTGATTTTAAAGGATTATAAAGAACATAAAATAGAAATGGACATAAGAAGATGGATTTTTTTGAAAAATTATTTTAGTTAGAGGAAGAGATTGCAAAGTCGAAACATGATGAAAAGATAAAAATAGAATGAGACATGATTGTTATTATGCAAGAAGAATTTTTATTTAAACAACAACAAGAATAGAAAATAATGTTGATAGGTACGACAAACATGTCTCGGTATTTGGTTGAATATTATGGGAAGCATAAAATGGAGATATTTGCTAAACAATGTAATATTGGTTTTAATTAATATACATTGATTAAATTTTTATTATTTCTTTAAGTGTATGCATTTTCTTTTTATTATTTTTAATTTATATTATAATAAAATAATTATTTCTAAAGTGTTATTAAATAATTAGAAAATTCATTAACATAATTTGAAGCAATCAACAACATAAAATAACATACACTTGGATATTCATCTCACATATAATTTGAATATCTGCTAGTTAAAATAACTTTTTAGCTACTTTAGCTAAAATTCAGCTACAAAATAAGGAGCATGGACTTAATCTGGATTTTGCAAAGTTTATTAGGATTAAAAGAGGAAAACAAACGAAAATTCCAGCTTGGAGGGGTTAGTTTTCCCTACTTTGTTTTTTCTTGTCTAAATCGTGTTTTAAATTTAATTTGAAAAAGTTATGATTTACTTTTGAATTTTAAAATCTTGATAAAGAACTACCAAAAACAAATTGTGTTGGAAGGTTATGGAATGGTATACTTGGAAGATAGTGAGACAGCTGGCAGTAGAAAATATATTTTAATTTTATTTTTTAAAATACAAATCTTTGAGCAACCCTATCTTATTTTAGTGTTTTGATTTAATTTGATGATTTGAAATCTAGTTTATGCTTAGTTTCAAGTAACAGTTAATTTATTTTAATCATGTTAATTTAATTAGTCAGCTCTTGATTTACTCAAAATCTAATATTTGATATTTATTTAAAGCAACATATCTTTTTTTTTAAAAAAAATTCTAAAATAATATTGTTATAAATTAAACCGGTTAATCTACCAAACCAGTATAAGAAATTTTGTTCATTCCTATAGTAAACTTAAAGTTTGAAATGATTTTTTGAATCCATTAATCTTCAAATTAATGTCACCAATTAGCACCTTTTTTCTCTCACGAAGTTAAAGACACAACACAATCGAAGATATTAGGGATTTGTTGTTAATTCTTGCAATAATTATGTCTATTGAATAGCCCTATTATTTCATCTTTTCTCTATTATAACACTAAGTACTTAACCCTACTGGTTTTATTACACTTTAGAAGAAAATAAGTTCGAAGAAATAAAGTTTTAGGAATAACATTTTAAGGAGAGTTTTATTAATATTTAAGATTAATGATTTTTGTGTGTGTGATCTATTAGATTCTTTAATAAATTAGTCTAAATATAAATCACAATCCTAAATAAAACATGATTAAATAAATTAATTTACTATTAATTCAGTAATTGATTGATTTATATTTTAAGATCAAGTTTAAATGTCTAACAATATGTCATAATCCTCCAAATATTAGAAAAGTTATAAGTGGTTTGACTTAATATTTTAGTGAGTAGTTTTTCAGTGTAATTATTATCTCTCCATCAACAATATTCTGATTTAGACATTATAGCATGGAGTGCGTTTACTTTGTCAAATCATGTTTTTTCTCAATACTAAAATCATCAATTCTTTGAATAAGATTTGAAATTCTTTTCAAATCTCATCATCTCTTGTGCAAGGATTTACAATTAATACTATTTGAGAACATATGAAATATATTTTTTAATTCATCTAGGGTGATGAATCCTTCCTTGATTACTCAAATACCTTCATAAAGTTCTTGCTATACTCAAAATTTGCTTGTTTGTTACCCTTGATTTGAACAACGTGCAGCAAGATCAAAGCATAACATTCTCTATATAAGATAACTTAGTGATATTAGGTTTGAGGATCACTTACACAACCATCATGTGAGCTTTTTCATAGATACAGATGATTTCTCCATATGAAGTTCTCATACGGGTCAGTTCAATGTACATGTCATCTGACAAGCACCTATATATTAGTTCTAGATATTATTAATACACCAGCTTATGAGAACAACTGTTACCTTTTATAAAAGAAATAACATAACATCTATCAGTCTCAACAACTCTAATTAATATTCAGTTTTAATATTGCATTGATCAGAAACATTTAGAAACAATAATTTAATACAATAGGAATCCTATAATTATAGAACCTTTATAATATTCTTTGCAAAATATTTTTGTCTCAAAAACTTTATCTTTACTCTGGATTAATTAATTAAATATTAAAAATAAATAAGTTTTTATAAATAAATTATATATATTTACATGAATAAAATCAATAACATATAATCAACTAATTAACTAAAAAGCATTTATAATAACAATCATAACCTAATTTTGACCTTGAATTTTATGAAACTTATCCGAGAAATCTGAAATAATAATATAAATGCATCTTTGTGAGATTTCTACAATTTTTCAAGCTTTTCATGGTTCTAAGCATACCGCATCGTTTCTTTAATTCGGGCTAACAAAGAAAGAGAGAAGAGAAGAAAAGAGAGAAGACTAGACAAAGTTGACAAAAGGGCTGAAGTAGCTAAGAAAAAGGAGAGAGGGAGAAAATATTCTAATAGCACTGGAACGAAGCTCTGTTAAAAATATTATAAATAGCTTCAAATAATGTGAAATTCATAATCTTGACTTGACTTCTTTGGTAGCCAGTGGAAAAGGGAATTACTGTTATTATCAGATCGTCACTTTCACACAGTCATTGTTAATAAATATTGTTTTTCCCATTGTTTTAGTTCCAGTCTCCATGTTTGATTTTTTTAATTTGAGTGGAGCCTTTTCGTTCTCTCAAAAGCCATCGTTGAAAAAAAAATGGGACGAAGGAAACTGAGTGATGAACACGAAGCTGCACAAGTTTCCGAACAAAGTTGCGGATCGCAAGTATTATTCTGCCATTACTACTGGCTTTTTTCATACATAATTAAGTAGAAAAAATCGAAGAGGAGCACATGCTGGTGTCGTCCTTTCAGCCCGTCTTGGCAGCAAATCTAAAGCTGGCACAACTGGTTCCTCTGGACAGAACTGAGGAGCTAAATCCTAATCTCATGGACTCCAAATCAAACTGCAGAAAATTATCCTCCATTTGATGACCACCGATTACTATCGATGGATCGCCGGCAAAAACTGATGTTTTTGGTCTGACCCCGGCATCCACAAAACCCAAGCACCACACATCAGCACCAACCCTGACCATGGAATTCGATCCTAAGATCTTCCAAACCACGTCATTCATGTGCATTACAAGATCAATGGCTGGCACGGTCGGTCCGGCACGCGTACTCCTTACATTACTGGCTGGGTAGCACACACTGAATGGCTGAACTGGTTTTGTTGTGGTAAGATTGAAAGGAGAAGAAGCTGCTGCCTTCACGAATGCCTCGGTAACAGCCTTGTAAATAGAGGTCTCTAATTGTGTGTATGGAACAACAGTGCTGAGCTTTGTCCCACCAGAACCATTACCGCTATCAATGGCCAAGAGTGATTGATTCAAGGCCACCGCCTTTCCATTAACTTTGATCGAAGTCACCCCTATGAAATATTCACTCGAGGGTTTTTTCAGATCAGGATAGGAGTATTTTCCAACAGGGTTCAAAAGGAGTGGTGTATAAGCAAGTGGTTTTGAGAGATCAACTCTACGTCCGAACTTGTAAGGCCCTTTGGTGCCGATAAAAGCCGCTCCCGGCCGAGTTTTGGAGCCCGACAAACAAAGTGCAAAATAACGGGGATAGTGGAAGATTGCACTAGCCTGTACTGGGATTGAAATGCTTGAACGTCCGAGCCCTGCCGAGCCAGTGACACCTCTTGCCAGGCCCTCGAGATTTTCCTTATAACCACAGGAGAAGATAAATGTGAATGGAGAAGAGGAGGAAGGTCCTCCAATGGACCCTGTATTATCTAAGGTGAGCATAGAGAAATAGTCTACAAGGGCGGGGGCATACTGCTCGTTTCCAGAAAAGCTGGGCTGGAAGGGGTTCTCGGGTTTCAATACGCAAACACTGTCACCACAATTGGGATTGGAGTCCCTGCAGTTCATCAAGCAAGCAAAGCAGCCGACAAATTCATCCAGCAAGGTGGTGCATGGGATGTGTCTGTACGAGGAGGAATTGTAGTCATCACAGTTAATCCAGATGTAACTAGCTCCAAGGTCCAGGAGTAATTTTGTTTCCTGAGGGCTTTGTAGGTATGCTGTGATGATGTATTGAAGAGTTGAAGCGTCTTTCTGGATAGGGCTGACAAGCGGTGGCCCAAAAGTTTCAGCTCGAGAGGGGGTAAGAGCCAAGAAGAAGAAGAGGAAGAGAAGAGGGACTTCTAGCTTTGGCATCGCCATTTGGTTGCTGTGCTGAGGGTGGTGTGCGAGCTTAGAGTGATGAGAAAATGGCTCGGATTATATAGAAAGGGAAGGAAGCACGCGGTAGAAGGCATGTGCTGAATCTCATCTTTGACGAAGTGGACAGAATTCTTTTGATGAATAGTTGAACGCGGAACTTCGTCCTGCCAATAGAAAACTGCAGGAGTGGATATCTCTTGATGCCAATTGATCATTAAAAAAATAAACAAATCACCCGCATATGTTGACTAGAATTTCAGGATTCACGTTTGTTTATTTTTATATTTTAAAAGTATTTTAAATAAAATTTTATTTTTATTTTATGTTTTTTTTTTATTTTAAAATAATAATTTTTTGATATTTTCATATTATTTTAATATTCTGATATCAAAAATAATTTTTAAAAATAAAAAAAATATTTTTTTAATACATTTCTAAATAAAAAAATATTTTTAATAACAACCAAAAACATATTTCCAAAAACACAGAATATGTGCAACTCTCCTGCTAATAATAAAAGAATACAATGTTGATTGATATTTTAATTTAATATAAATAGTTTATCTCTTCTTAGATTCAAATGAATATTTTTAATATAAAAAACTGATATAAAAATATTTTGTAATAAAATTAAAGTAATGAAGACTATTGTCTGTATGGGTTCTCGTGGCCAAAACGCATGTGAACTGCACTTCCCAGTAAAATATTATCATTATTGAAACTTTTCTTCCGAAATTCAAATCTAGCATGAATAATTTGCATTTCTTTTGAAAATTAGCAATTTTCCTATGTTTTTTTTTTAAAAAACTAGCACAACTCCAAAAGTATTGAAAAAAAAAACACAATTTAACAAGTTACGCTATGAAAACATCACAATTATTTTTTTTTAGTTTTGTTTTTATTAATGTGAGTGTCTGGACTAGCTTGCGTGCACCTCTATTAATCTCACGGACCCTAAAATTAATAATTATATAAGTCTTTAATAGCTCTGAAAGTACTTTAACTCGTGATTATTAAAAATAAATTCATAATCTAATTAATTAAATTCTATTTTAAAATTAATTTTTAAATATATAGGTTGCATTGGTACTATCAGCACAACCTCAATGTAGAGAACAAATTTGATAAATTTGGCATGAGAAGGGTGTCCTTTTGATTTGATAGGGCATTTTTTTTTTTAATACACAAGGAAGAATGATATCCTTGAAATATAGCAAGAAGTTAGGCTACTTGCTGGAGCCCTTAAAAGAAAGTAAGTCCTGTCAAATCTGTCATTGACCACATCTTTGACAAAAATTATTTCACTCTTTCTCTCGCAGCAAGCACTCCAGACTTCTTAACCTGGAATTGATCCGGTTAAGGAGTGGATTTTAAATTATGCAGATTAATCTGAATTAATTCAAATTAATTTAGAAAAAATTAAAATAAAATATTTTTAGTTTTAATATTTAATATAAAAATTAAAAAACAATTCATGTGAATATAAACTATACATATTATAAATAATAAAGTTTAAGAAATTATTTTAAAAGATTTTTTATTGCACCTTAAAAAGATACTATGTTAGTATATTATCCTTTTAAATTGAAGTATTTAAACCAAAATTTTTTTTTATCCCACATTAAAAAAACATAACTTTTTTCTTGTGAACATATAGTATATATACTAAAGGGTTTCAAATTCCACATTGAAAAAATAATTTTTTTCTTATGAACATAGAGTATATAGACTAAAGGGTTTCAAATCTTACGTTAAAAAAATAAAACATTCTTTTAATATTTATATAGTGAACTTTAGAAAAGGTTAATAATCAACTAAAAAAATATAAAAAAAGATGGGTCTCTAACTAGGAGAAAAAATACATTTGCAAAAAAAAAAACTCGGGTCGCTCAGGTCACGGGTCAACCCGACGGGTTTTGCCGGGTTTTTACCTATCCCGGTCTTTTGCCTCACCCAGACCGGTCCAGCCACCAGGTCAACCGGGTCCCGGGTCTACCTGTCGGGCCAGTCCAAGTTTAATAAATATGCTCCACACCATTGACCAAAACATACAGGGAAAAAAAGTGTATTTACTTTCTAACATAATTAGAAAATTGTTTTTAGCAAAATAGCACAGTTTAAAATTTTTTGGGAAATAGTACAATTTAGTAAATGTTATTGGTGGAAACTATGAGTTTTTTTAAAAATCATATGGGAATAACAATATTTTTTAAAAATAATTAATATGGATTGTCACGAATTTCAAGTATGATAGATGAGAAAGAAAAAAAGAAAGAAATAATAAGATTCTAGAGACACATCAAAGTTTTGACAACAATGTAATATCCCACATCGGCGGGTGAGGGTTTGGTAGCTGGCCTTATTAGTAGTGCTAGTTGCTAATATGTTGTACGCGTTTTGGGGTGCCAGGCTCAGAAGTGGGCTCGCATAACTAGGAACAAAACCGTGAGGGCGGTAAAGCCCAAAGCGGACAATATACAGCATGTTGGGTCGGGCTGTTACATTTGGTATCAAAGCCGACCTCACTCGCTGTTCGATTGTGCCAACAGGGTTGTCGGGCTCCTTAAGGGGGGTGAATTGTAATATCCCACATCGGCGAGTGAGGGTTTGGTAGCTGGCCTTATTAGTAGTGCTGGTTGTTAAAATATTGTACGCGTTTTGGGGCGTCAGGCTCAGAAGTGGGCTCGCGTCACCAGGAACAAAATCGTGAGGGCGGTAAGGCCCAAAGCGGACAATATACAGCATGTTGGGTCGGACTGTTACTATTAGAAAAACTCAACGAGACAAATACAATGAAATAAAAAAGGTCACCAATGTTGATTGGAGTGGGTCATATGCGCGTCCAAAAGCGACAGATGACTCACTTGTCTTTGGACGGCGTGTGTGAAAAATAAGTCAAAACTAAAAAAAATTGTAACCCATACTTATGATTCCAATAAGAAATCACCCAAAACCATTGATTTTCTTCAAAAATAACAAAATTAGCAACTCAAATTAATGTATTTTATAACTACCTAACCAAATTTAAACCTAATTCATAAAAACCCAAATGTTTTCTATAAATCACTAATTCTAAACCCAATGTTTTTAAAATCAACAATTAACATAAATTAACACAGATTATATTAAATCGATAACAGCAAAGTATGTAATGTACCTCTTAAGTATTGAATGTGGATGATGATGGTTGGTGACAATGTTGGCCGATTCTTTGGTCAGAGACGCTTGAGTAGAGAGAGACCTACATCTCAATGGAGAGAGATGGGGGGAGGTCTCGCAATGTATGTGAGAGTGTTTTGTGCTAGGGAGATAGAGGAAAGGTTATGGGTAATGACGGTGAGCCGGGGGGGATTGAGGTTCGGGGGTTATAATTTGTTTGGAGTCACAAGCCTCACGGGGGGGGGCAACAATTAACATAAATTAACACATATTATATTAAATTGATAACATCAAAGTATGTAATATACCTCTTAAGTATTGAATATGGATTATGATGGTTGGTGACGAAGTTGGCCGATTCTTTAGTGAGAGACTCTTGAGTAGAGAAAGGTCTACATCTCAATGGAGAGAGAGAGGGGGGTCTCGCAATGCATGTGAGAGTGTTTTGTGGTAGGGAGATAGAGGAAAGGCTATGGGTAATGACGGTGAGCTAGGGGGGATCGAGGTTCGGGGGTTATAATTTGTTTGGAGTCAAAAGCTTCACTCGCAACTCTCAAGTAGTAGGTGACTCGTGAAAGCATGTTATTTTTTTAAATATTTTCTGAACAATAGTATTTTACTAATTTTTTTTTACAATGTTAAAATAAAATAAAAAAACTCTTAGGTTAACTCACAGTCTGGTCCACCTAGTTAAAACCTGACTTAATTTTTAAAAAAAAAAATTAAAATAATATCATTTTAATTAACCCAATATTAACTTAGGTTACAACTATAACCTTAGTATGAGTCAATTTAATAACTTCGCTCTTAATCACCATGTCGGTCCCTAGGAATTACCGTGGAGTGACTCTTTATCGATTGATAGTTTTTGGCACCAGGCAACCACAATACCAAACACGCCCGTAGGCAGGGAGATGTGGATGGGGACAACCTTAACACATCTAAGTACTCCTACAGCCAACCTAAGTTCTCTTTTCCCACAACATCAAATCTAGCAGCAGCACTGCTTTAGCATCACCACCCTGCTGTTGCTATGGTAGAAAAAGATTCAAGACTATTTCAACTTTCCAAGTCTTGTGTAGGTATTTGCACTTGCTATTTCAATGGTTGTTGCCTTGCTTGTCCTGTCGAGATGTGGAAGATAAGTTAAAAATGGTTGGGTGCTCCTCTGCTTTTAATGGGTTGCTCAAATCTAGTTTTAGAACAAGGGGTTTCTTCTTTAAACCTTTTAACTTAGCAAATGACACGCTTCGAGACTTTTGAGGTCTTGGAAGCATGCATGATCAAAGTATAAAATTCCCTATATAAGAGAACTTAGTGATCTTAGGTTTGAGGATCACTTACACAACCATCATGTGAGCTTTTTCATAGACACAAATGATCTCTCTATATGGAGTTCTCATACGGGTCATTTTAATATACATGTCATTTGACAAGCACCTATATATTAGTTCTAGGTATCATTCATACCTCAACTTATGAGAACAACTGCTTCCTTTCATAAAGGAAAGAACATAATATGTATCAGTTTCAACAACTCTAATTAATATCCAGTCTTAATATAACACTAACTAGGAACATTTAGAAACAATAATTTGATGCAATAGAAATCCTATAATTATAGAAACTTTATAATATTGTTTGCAAAACATTTTTGTCCCAGGAGCTTTATCTTTACTCTAGATTCATTAATCAAATATTAAAAATAAATAATTCTTTATAAATAAATTAAACATATTTACATGAACAAAATCAATATCATGTGTAATCAACTGATTGGCTACAAAGTATATACACTAACAATCACAACCTAATTTTGACCTTGAATTTTATGAAATATATCCGAGAAATCTGAAATAATAATAAAAGCATCTTTATGAGATTTCTATAATTTTTCAATCTTTTCATGGTTCTAAGCATACCACGTCGTTTCTTTAATTCGGGCTAACAAAGAAAAAGAGAAGAGAAGAAAAGAGAAAAGACTAGACAAAGTTGACAAAAGGGCTGAAGTAGCAAAGAAAAAAGAGAGAGAAAAAAGATTCTAATATGTGCACTGGAACGAAGCTCTGTTAAAAATATTATAAATAGCTTCAAATCATGTGAAATTCATAATCTTGACTTGACTTCTTTGGTAGCCAGTGGAAAAGGGAAGTACTGTTATTATCAGATCGTCACTCACACTTTCATCATGGTATCAGATTTATCTGGCCATTCGACCAAGTCTTCCTCAACTTTGTCGTTGAATTTTTCTTCCACCACCCTAAACATTCCTTCATCAAGATGCACAAAATTCCCCAAGTTCTGCCACCAACAAGGCAGCAAGGCCAGACATCATCCTCACCGATATGCTGGCCCATGACGACTGAATTTCATCTCGGTCATCAAGCAAACGCATAACATTTACGTATGCCATATCCCAAACACCATCTTCCACACTGACAGCGTCAAGGTTTCCTCTCCTTGGGCAACAATCCCACACAAAGTAATTTCCATCGCAAGAGAAAAATAGTGTAAATTCAGTTTCGAACCCTTACCGATTTGCCTTCTCGTCTGACCTTCCATCGTTAGCAGCAAGTTTGGACTTTCTCCCACTAAATTGCTTCTTCTTCTATTTCGCCCCATCCTTCCCTTAAGGCTTTGACAAAAACTTAGAAACTCCAGCAGTCCCTTCGCTGGCCCCTGCTACCAAGTCTGCCATTCCATCGACAGTTTCGATGGCCGAATCAGCACCCATTTTGATCTGATCCCTTTGTCATCATTTTGTGTCGCCCATAGATTAGTTAAGCCACTAAACTTCGCAGGCCTTTGAACACCAACACTACCCAAAACGCTGGCAGGTTTTTCCCAAAATGGCTTCGAACAAATCAGCCCTTCGATCTGCCCCACAGAACTATCCATCGTCTGTGCTACGAAACAGCCCATCGTTTCGTCATGAACGCAAACCACGCTCTGCTCCAAAGTTTCTACCAGTCCATCGGCAGCAGCAATGTTTCTCCCAAATAAGTCCCTTCGATTTGTCAAGAGAATCATCAGCATTCTCGTCGCTGGTCATTGCGCTTAACCCTGCCTATCCATCGGCAGAAGCAGTAGCTCTCCTAAATCAGTCCGTTGATTTGGCCACAGAATCATTCTCGTCGTCTTGCCAAGAAAGCAACCACGTTCTGATACCAATTGTCACGGGGTAATTTTTCGCTACGCGAAGAAACCCGTGCTGCAGCTTAGTCCCCCACTAGACTCAGCCTTTCCTCGCCAATCGCACTCGTGTTTGCCTAGCAACTAAGTGCTTCCCTCACCCGAGAGGTTTCCCCACTTTCACAAGTTAAAGACAAGCGGAATACACAAGTAGAATATGATAATCAACGTGCACAACAAGCTTTATAGGAACTCTTTCCCAACCTTTATTAATCTCGTAAACAAAGGGAACTATACACAAATCCGTATGTGCTATGCACAAAGATTGCATGCTACACCAAGCCTATCTCGTGTTCTACATGTTGTTCATGCCTTACCTATCTCGTGTTTTACATGTTGTTCATGCCCTACGCATGCTGCCCCTCAACCAAGAGCTGCAACAAGTATTTATAGACAAACATTTACAAGGCACAACTCTCATTCCTACTTTGAAGGAGTAGTGGGACATTATCTCACCCATGTTCACCCATGAACATAGTGGCCCCATCATCTACCAAGTAGTGGGTAGTTTTCCCCCATGATCTCCCATGATCTTAGTGGGTTCAGAGCAACCCCCTATTCTGCCCCCACGTTCAGCCCCCATGATCCCATGATCTTGGATGTCCATAACTGCCACTAACCCACATTTTGCATGCCCACCTGGCAGCCCCAACTGCCAGTTCTTGCTGCGTCTCCTGCTGAATCTCTCGTATGCCTTGGACAGTCCTTCGTCCAAGTTTTAGATTGTGCCAAGTCAAACCAATGACTTGCACAGGCCGTTTTGCGCTGCCGAATTCGCATCTGCATGCAGGCTGCCAATGTCTACGCTGCTGAATTCGCATCTGCGTACAGGATACCAATGTATGTGCTGCCGAATTCCACGACAGCCCCAGTTCTCGTCAGCCTATCCACCTGACAAGTTTTCCTGCTTGGCCTGGACAGTCCATCGTTCAGCCCATGTTCGTCAACAATCTGCGCTGCCGATTTTCCTTTGACGAACCTACAGCTGCACAAACCTGCACTGCCGATTTATCCCCCTGTTGGCATGGCTGTCAGCACCCTTAGGCACTATTTTGGACAGCCTGCAAAAGTGTGCACCTCGTGCACATTTGACATTGTTACAAACCACCCCTACCAAAATAACCTGACGCCCTCGTCGGACATATTTGAAGTACCCATGCACCGCATCTGTTCCTTGTCACCATCCATGTTTCTCTCCACGAAACATCTTGCTTTGCTCACATTCAACAACAAAATCAGTCCACCAAATCTTCGTCAACCTGTTTCAAAGCCAAGTTGTGACACAATTCTGTTTTGGCGTGTTAGTTTTTCCACAAATGTCAAACACATCATACTCACAAGCATGTTTTCATGAAGTTCGGACACTAATCACAAGCATCCTAGGTATCCATCCCTCTTCACAAAATACATCCACGCAAAATCACATTGAAGAATCACATGAGCTCCCATACGAACATCTAATTCTCCAACCATTCAGCATGTCCAAAACTGCAAGTATAAAATTTAATTATTGCTTACTTGTCCATTGTACAGCAATCAACTCTTCCTGCTGAATTCGCCTCAACCCATGCAAGGCTGCCGTTGTCCATCGTTACCATGTCAAATAACCAATTCAACTCAATAGCTTAAGTTGTTAGGTGAGGTCCCAGGATATGATTTATATTATTCTCTAACATTAATAAATATTGTTTTTCCCATTGTTTTAGTTCCAGTCTCCATGTTTGATTTCTTTATTTGAGTGGAGCCTTGTCGTTCTCTCAAGAGCCATCATTGAAAAAAAAAAATGGGACGAAGGAAACTGAGTGATGAACATCAAGCTGCACAAGTTTCCGAACAAGGTTGCGGATCGCAAGTATTATTCTGCCTTTACTACTGGCTTTTTCATACATAATTATAAGTAGAAAAATCGAAGAGGAGCACATGCTGGTGTCGACCTTAATTTCAGCCCGTCTTGGCAGCAAATCTAAAGCTGGCACAACTGGTTCCTCTGGACAGAACTGAGGAGCTAAATCCTAATCTCATGGACTCCAAATCAAACTGCAGAAAATTATCCTCCATTTGAAGACCACCGATTACTATCGATGGATCGCCGGCGAAAATTGATGTTTTTGGTCTGACCACGGCATCCACAAAACCCAAGCACCACACATCAGCACCTCCTTTCTCAGCAACCCTGACCATGGAATTCGATCCTAAGATCTTCCAAACCACATCATTCCTGTGCATCACAAGATCAATGGCTGGCACGGTCGGTCCGGCACGCGTACTCCTTACATTACTGGCTGGGTAGCACACACTGAATGGCTGAACTGGTTTTGTTGTTGTAAGATTGAAAGGAGAAGAAGCTGCTGCCTTCACGAATGCCTCGGTAACAGCCTTGTAAATAGAGGTCTCTAATTGTGTGTATGGAACAACAGTGCTGAGCTTTGTCCCACCAGAACCATTACCGCTATCAATGGCCAAGAGTGATTGATTCAAGGCCACCGCCTTTCCATTAACTTTGATCGAAGTCACCCCTATGAAATATTCACTCGAGGGTTTTTTCAGATCAGGATAGGAGTATTTTCCAACAGGGTTCAAAAGGAGTGGTGTATAAGCAAGTGGTTTTGAGAGATCAACTCTACGTCCGAACTTGTAAGGCCCTTTAGTGCCGAAAAAAGCCGCTCCCGGCCGAGTTTTGGAGCCCGACAAACAAAGTGCAAAATAACGGGGATAGTGGAAGATTGCACTAGCCTGTACTGGGATTGAAATGCTTGAACGTCCGAGCCCTGCCGAGCCTGTGACACCTCTTGCCAGGCCCTCGAGATTTTCCTTATAACCACAGGAGAAGATAAATGTGAATGGAGAAGAGGAGGAAGGTCCTCCAATGGACCCTGTATTATCTAAGGTGAGCATAGAGAAATAGTCAACAAGGGCGGGGGCATACTGATCGTTTCCAGAAATGCTGGGCTGGAAGGGGTTCTCGGGTTTCAATACGCAAACACTGTCACCACAATTGGGATTGGAGTCCCTGCAGTTCATCAAGCAAGCAAAGCAGCCGACAAATTCATCCAGCAAGGTGGTGCATGGGATGTGTCTGTACGAGGAGGAATTGTAGTCATCACAGTTAATCCAGATGTAACTAGCTCCAAGGTCCAGGAGTAATTTTGTTTCCTGAGGGCTTTGTAGGTATGCTGTGATGATGTATTGAAGAGTAGAAGCATCTTTCTGGATAGGGCTGACAAGCGGTGGCCCAAAAGTTTCAGCTCGAGTGGGGGTAAGAGCCAAGAAGAAGAAGAGGAAGAGAAGAGGGACTTCTAGCTTTGGCATCGCCATTTGGTTGCTGTGCTGAGGGTGGTGTGCGAGCTTAGAGTGATGAGAAAATGGCTCGGATTATATAGCAAGGGAAGCAAGCACGCGGTAGAAGGCATGTGCTGAATCTCATCTTTGACGAAGGGGACAGAATTCTTTTGATGAATAGTTGAACGCGGAACTTCGTCCTGCCAATAGAATACTGCAGGAGTGGATATCTCCTTGATACCAATTCATCATTAAAAAAATAAACAAATCACCCCACATTTGTTGACTAGAATTTCAGGATTCACGGTTTGTTTATTTTTGTATTTTAAAAGTATTTTTAATAAAATTTTATTTTTATTTTTTATTTTATATTAATATTTTTTTGGTGTTTTTAGATCATTTTAATATGCTGATATCAAAAATAATTTTTTAAAAATAAAAAATATATTATTTTGATATATTTCTAAATAAAAAATATTTTTAAAAACAACCAAAATCATATTTCCAAACACAGAATACTATCATGCCAATAATAAAAGAATACAATGTTGATTGATATTTTAATTTAATATAAATAGTCGATCTCTTCTTAGATTCAAATGAATATTTTTAATATAAAAAAAAATGATATAAAAATATCTTGTAATAAAATTAAAGTAATGAAGTCTATTGTCTGTATGGGTTCTCGTGGCCAAAACGCATGTGAAGTGCACTTCCCTGTAAAATATTATCATTATTGAAACTTTTCTTCATAAACTCAAATCTAGCATGAATAATTTGCATTTCTTTTGAAAAATAGCAATTTTCCTATGTATTTTTTTAGAAAACTAGCACAACTCCAAAAAAAATTGAAAAAAAAAATTAACGTTATGAAAACATCACAATTATTTTTTTTATTTTTTTTTTATTAACATCGATGTCTGGGTTATTTTATATACATTTTAATTAATCTTACAAGCTCTGAAGTTAACAACTATATAAATTTTTAATAACTTTGAAAGGATTTAAACTCATAACAATTAAAAAAACAAATTCAAAAAATTAAGTTATCTCTTCAAATTAATTTTTAAATATATAAATTGCATTGGTACAAACATCACAACCTCACAATGTAGAGAACAAATTTGATAAATTTGACATGAGAAGGGTGTACTTTTGATTTGATAGGGCATTTTTAAAAAAATATACAAGGAAGAATGGCATCCTTGAAATATAGCAAGAATTTAGGCTACTTGCTGGAGCCATTAAAAGAAAGAAAGTAAGTCCTGTCAAATCTGTCACTGACCACATCTTTGATAAAAATTATTTCACGCTCGGAGCATGCACTCTATATCATAGTTATCAAAACCGATTTAAAATTAATCTGGTTAAAAAGTCAGGTATTGGGTTATATGAATTGAGATGGGACAATCTAAATTAATGAAAAAATTAAAAAAAATATTTATAGTTTTAATATTTAATATAAAAAATTAAAAAACAATCTACGTGAATATAAATTATATATATTATAAATAATGAAGTTTAAAATATTATTTTAAAAGGTTTTTTAATGCGCATTGAAAAAATACTATGTTAGTATGTTATCTTTTTAAATTGAAGTATTTAAACCAAAAAAGTTTTTTATCCCACATTGAAAAAACATAACTTTTTACTTGTGAACATAGAATATATATACTAAAAGGTTTCAAATTCCACATTGAAAAAATAATTTTTTTCTTGTGAACATAAAGTATATACACTAAAGGGTTTCAAATCCTATATTAAAAAAAAATAAAACATTATTCTTGTATTTATAAAGTGAACTTTGAAAGAGCTTAACAACCAACAAATATATATATATATAAAAGGGTCTCTAGCTAGGAGAAAAATCACATTTGCAAAAAAAAAAAAACAACCCGGGTTTTGCCGAATCGCTCGGGTCAACCCGGCAGGTTTTGTCGAGTTTTTGCCCATCTCGGTCTTTTGCCTCACCTGGACCGGTCCAGCCATCAGGTCGACAGGGTCCCGGGTCTACCCGCCGAGCCGGTCCGGGTTTAATAATTATGCTCCACACCAATGACCAAACCATATAGGACAAAAAAGTGTATTTACTTTCTAACATAATCAGAATATTTTTTTAGCAAAATAACACAATTTTAAAGTTAATATGGATTGTCACGACTTTCAAGTATGATAGATGAGAAAGAAAAAAAAAGAAAAATATAATAAGATTCTAGAGATACATCAAAGTTTTGATGACAACAACCCTAATATTATTAGAAAAAACTCAACGTGACAAATATAATGTAATAAAAAAAGTCACCAATGTTGATTGGAGTGAGTCAGTCCAAAAGCGACAGATGACTCACTTGTCTTTGGACGGTGTGTGTTGAAAATAAGTCAAAACTAAAAAAAATTGGTGTCGAAATAAAAAAAATAAAAAAAATTATAACCCATACTCTTGATTCCAATAAAAAAATCACCCAAAATCATTGATTTTCTTCAAAAATAACAAAATTAGCAACTCAAATTAATGTATTTTATAACTAACTAACCAAATTTAAACCTAATTAAAAACCCGTATTTTTTCTATAAATCCCTAATTCTAAACTCAACATTTTTAAAATCAATAATTAATATAAATTAGCATAAATTATATTAAATCAATAGAGGCAAAGTATGTAATATATCTCTATGTATTGAACATGGATGGTGATCATGATGGTGTGATGATTGATTCTTTGGTGAGAGACTTGTAGGTAGAGAGAGAGACCTACGTGAGAGTGTTTTGTGGTAGGGAGATAGAGGAAAGGCTACAGGTAATGACGCTGAGCAGGGGTGGGTGGTGATGGGGGTGGGGTTGGTTTGGGGGTGTTTGGAGTCTCAAGCCTCACTCGCAACTCTCAAGTCACAGAACAAGACTTGCGACTCATGAAAGCATATTATATTTTTAAATATTTTCTGGATTATGATATTTTGCTACAAAAATTTTTACAATATTTAAATAAAAAAAACTCTAAGGTTAACTCACAACCCAGTCCACCTAGTTAAAACCCGACTTAATTTTTAAAAAAAAATTAAAATAATATCATTTTAATTAACCTAAAATTACAATAATACTATTTTAATTAACTTAGTTACAACTCTAACATTATTACGAGTCAATTTAATAACTTTGCTCTTAATCACCATGCCGGTCCCTAGGGAGTGTGACTCTTCATGTATTGATAGTTTTTGGCACCAGACAATGCTCTATACAGGGAGATGTGGATGGGAACAACCTTAGCACATCCAAGTACTCCTACAGCCCACCCAAGCTCTCTTCTCCCACAACATCAAATCTAGCAGCACTGCTTCAGCATCACCACCCTGCTGTTGCTATGGTAGAAAAAGATTCAAGACTGTTTCAACTCTCCAAGTCTTGTGTAGGTATTTGCACGCTGTTTCAATGGTTGTTGCCTTGCTTGTCCTGTCGAGATGTGGAAGATATGTTACAAATGGTTGGGTGCTCCTCTGCTTTTAATGGGTTGTTCAAATCTAGTTTTAGAACAAGGAGTTTCTTCTCTAAACCTTTTGACTTACCAAATGACACGCTTCGAGACTCTTGAGGTCTTGGAAGCACGCAGGAAAATCACTAGAGAGCTTACTTATTTATACCACGCAGCAAATGTTGTTTCACCACCACGTCTTCTGCCTAGGTAATTCTGTTCAGCAATACGCCTTTGATTTTATCAAACTGTGTTACTAATTAAATAAAAATATACTATTTTAATGTATTTTTAAATAAAAAAATATTTTAAAAAACAGTTGCAATGACTCTCTCGAAGAATTACAAGGCTACTTTGAACAACAAAGTTATAGCTATAATTTGAACGCGATATTAATTTTGCAATTTTGAAATGAGGCCACCCTTCTCTTCTTTATTTCCTTCAAAGCCTACAGAGGTTTGCCTTGCCATGAAGACGCAAAATCAAATATCTCAATTTCTCCGACCTGTTCCTCGGAACAATACTGTTCAATTACAGAAAGTAATATTTGGAGCACCATCAGCTTCAATGCATGTCATCTTGATCTTTTCATATTTCTGAACCTGTTCCCTGTTTTCATTTCCTCCACCACACCTGCACCTCCATGATCACCATCTCTTCCTTGTTTACCAAGAAAAAGACGATCCAAGTTCTCAACGCCATAATTTGAGACAATATCACCTGCTCTGTCTCCCTATTTTCTGGTCTGCATTTCCTCTTCCTGGGTTAGACTTCTGTTTTCATTTCCAACCCACCCACACCTATATGGTTGCTGTCAAAAGTTCCCTGTTTTCCAGGAAGACCAGACTGCGAGTCTGGAGGATCATTAGGTGGGACAATAAGCTCTATCTGCCGCTTTTTCTTAGACCTCCGTTTCTTCCTTTTGGATTTGACTTCTGGTTTTATGTCCACCTCATTTGCACCTGAATGGTCAAATTGTTCTATCTGTTCCTGAAGACCAGAACCCTCCAATTCCTGATTGATTTTATTAGAGACAGGGCATCTGGTTGGGTCCAATCCATCAGCATTTGTGAGTTTACTGTCACCTCCTCTTTGTTCCATGGGAGAACTCCCCAATTTTTCAACATTGTTAATTAAGACGCCATCAGCTTCAATCTTTCTCCTTTTCTTAGATCTTCGTTTCTTTTTCTTGGATTTCAACTCCTTTTTCAATTCCAATGCCCCATCCTCCAATTCCTGATGATTGTTATTTGGGACAGGGTTACTGGTTGCGTCCAATCCATCAGCATTTGTGTGGTTACTGTCACGTCCTCTTTGTCCCATGAGAAAACAACTCTCCAATTTTTCAACATTGTTAATTAGGAAGCCATCAGCTTCGATCTTTCTCCTTTTCTTGGATTCCACCTCTGTTTTCAACTCCAATGCCACATCTCCACCTGCATGAACATCCCCTCCGCTCTGCTCCTGAAGAATGCAACTTTGTAGTTCGCTGATGTGGTGGTTACAGCAACCCAATTTCTCAGCATTTTTGTTTTGGACAGCATCACCATCATTCTGATTCCCTTTCTTATTTCTTTTTCTGGATTTTCTTTTCCTAGATTTTTCTTCTTTGTAATCATTTTCTCCATCTGCACCTCCAGAAGTATGATCACTGTTTCTCTGCTCTTGAATGCTTATTTCCAGCTTCTGAACACCATCGGGTATACCAGCACCTTCCGCACCTTCCTTACGTTTTCTGTTCTTAGAACTCCTTTTCCTCTTTTTAGATTTTTCTATTTTAATTTCATCCACTCCAGCACTGCCATAACCACCACAGCTTTCCCCCTGTTGCCTGGGAGTAGAACTCTCCATATTCTTGACATTGTTGATAGGGACAAAATCACCTTTACCCACTTGACTTTCTTTAGATCTTCCATCAAGGCAGTTTTTATTGCGTTTACCTCGTTTCCTTTTCTTGGGCTGGACTTGTGTTCTCATTTCTCCCATTCTAGCAGCATCCAGAGGTAACCCACGTTCAGCACATCTGTTGAAGTCCAGGTGCTTTGAAGAACTATATTCTGACACAAGTCGATGAGCCAATTCTGCCAGTTGAGGGCCTGAGATAGACTTGGGGATTTGTCTACAAACAATTTTACAATATTTAGCAAACCAATTAGCATCATTAAGGAGGCCTCTAAACTTTTATCCGGATACAAAATTTTCAATTTGGACTACACTAAGATCATAATTGATCATTTCGTGAAACACTTGAGAACTAGAGTTGGCACTGATGTTTATGGCATGGAAGGAAAGTTTACCTTTTAGAAGATATAGAAGGAATAGCTGGCTCATGCCATAAATGATGTGCATGCAAAATATTGCACTTGGTCACAGACTGAGAACAGGAAAAAAAAAAATTAAGCATCCACAGTGTAGTAACAATCACCCGGGTAAAGAAATTAGGGCAGACCACCTTATTTCAATTTTTCATAACAGAAAATATCAAAAAGAAAAACTGTTACCTTGTTAGGCAAGATAACTCCTTCTGGTAGCCTTGGAATATGAGAATGAAATGGAGGGTATTCATAGAACACTGATCTGCAATAAAGAAAAGAAATAACTTTTGCAAGAGATGACAAACAGTTAGTGAGCAAAGCAAACATCATGTTGTTCAGAAACTTACATCACTTGTTCACTCGCTATCATCAGCATGCCATCAATTGGTGAAAATATCCCGAGAGGCCATTCAGGTTTCTCAGAAATGTAAATGTATCCATTCATTCCACCACTACATAATTAATGAGAAAATACCTTGCCGTAAGCAAAACAATTTCATAAGGGACCTTGGAAAGAGTAAATAATCACTTCTCTATAAGGACCTCAAAAACAAGCAAATAATCACTAGCTACATGCTCCAGTGATATGAAACAAAGTACAGCAAAAGAAATACATACTGCAGAAAAAATAATCACAAAAATCAGAACCAAACTGACAGGATCAATAAATTCCAGCAATGGATAGAAAACAAGTGAGCTGGATATGGGGAGTTATTTGGTTCAACAAGAAAATTTCAATGCACTTACTGTGTATATCAAACAGTCTGAAGTACTTGAGACAATTAATTTATCTCTCGTTTAATTAGTACGGGAGCTGTTGGCGAGGAGATGAAAAGTTAGGAATAAAAAAACCAAGGTTCCTTGCCAGCAATTTAGTAATGTTATCTCTTCTATCTATTCAATACATTTCATGAAACCAACTTCTCGCATGTTTTTTCAATGTTCCTATGGATCCGATTGCACAGCTCCCATACTCCCATACTGAAAAGGCTGGAAACATATAGAACCAAAAAACTGAGCTTGAAGATAATAAAATTTTATACATCTATTTTAACTATCAGCTGTTATTACTTCATGGAAAATCTCAAAGATACTGAGTTCGTAAGTTCATTTTTATATTATTCGCCGAATATTTCTATTCCACATAAGCATGGACTTCTATGGGAGGAAATGAAATAGAAATTGATGATGACATAAAACTAATTGAGAAGACAATGCCCAAGCAACAACAAAATTTAATAGTTCAAAATAGCAGAGACTTGATAATTAAAAAAAAAAGGCCGCCTCTAATTTTTCAATCAGATTTCAGGGAGGCCTCATTTACACACCTGATTTTTGGGTCAATTTTCAATTTGCCATTAGCTGTTGGCTGAGCTGACTGATCTTTGCACTCGAACAGAGAAATTACCTTAACTGCCAAAGGATGTGAAACATGAACACACAGGACATCATAACCCAAACGGTTTCTCCGTCTCTCCTCATCCTGAATATAAATATCATCAGTAAGAACTTTTCAGAAATGTGGAAAATTGGAATTTAGCAACCAAAAATCATATTTTCTCTAATAAAAGCAATGTTAGAAGAGCAATGAATTTGCAACATCATTGCTGGAGATAAATTGACAACAGAAAGGACAATAAAAATCTGACATGCCTATCCATCAAATTGCCACTGAATGAGTGGAAATTTATATTGTTATTTTACCACATACGACACATCTTCAGGCTATCTTTTTTCTTTTGCTGCATTGACATCAGAAGGAAGTCGGACTAGCCACATTGAACACTCAATATATCAGTCTTGCAACCCTCATTTCTAAAATTTCTGATTCTAGTAGGTGTACAAACTTATTACTGGTATACGAGAGCAAAATAGGCAATACAGGCTTCTGTCAGGGGCAACAAAGGTACATCTAAAGTAACATGGCAAATTGAATTATCAAATGATACCCATGAGTCATAAAAATCAGAAATATATGACACCAACCAACACACTGATACATCTAGCACCTGTGACTAGTGCTAACTTATAGAAAAAGGAATTACTGTCAATGTGTGCTCCACTTTTGTGATCTCTGAAACAAGGCGGGACTCTTCGATGAATGGTAATTTGCAAATAGCCTGGAAATTTCAAAGAAAAAGATATAACATAAGCATGCAAAAGTTCTGCATCAACATATGCACTTTGATCATCAGAGAACAAAATCTATATCAACTCAAAGTTCAAAGAAGAATCCAGAAATAACAAATACCTGCCAGGAAAAACGTTTCCCATTATTATCAAGCTCAAAATCTGCAAAGAAATTTTAAGATTAATAACCTGTAATAATTTTGGGATTGACTGATGATGTTGATGTAAGAAAGAGAAGTCTTGAGCAATGGTTATACCAGTAGGGTAAAAATCCAATATTGGTGATGATGCATCTATCATCAATTTCCTGTAAAACAAAGGAAGAGCATGTGCACTTCGAGCACAGCAATTGTGTCAAATACTGACTATGTAAACCAAATGCACAAGAGAAACGAAAATGGTTAAGATTGAAAACCTCGCAGCAGGCAACACTGCCATTAATTGATCAAATGGCTTGAAAGGTTCCCCAAGTGTGAAGTGAATTTCTAACTGATCACAGCCATAGAAATCCGAGGCAAATGGTGCATAATGATAAGGGTAGAACCTTCACATAAAAATGTTGAGGCGATCAAAATTCAACTTTGAGTGTTCTTGGAAAAGGAATACAATGCTGTGTCATAAGAAATTAAGACAGAGATCCTATAAACAGTGAATTTAGGTATTGGTCAAAGATAAAGCATTCGTATCCTACAACTATCCAGAGCCAAGCTACTTGAGCCCAAAAGATCCATGTTAGTTATGGAGGCAGGGAGCAAAAAAGTTAGCACCAGTTAGTGTCATGATAGTTGCAATCCACTCTATCAATACCTAGATGAGGTTCCAAGTTCAAGAACCATGGGCATTTTATTTTTAAAAGGACCATTTTGACTGTCATCTTGTAAAATAAAATAAAAAAAATCAGTAAGTGGTAGTGAAATCTTCTGAAGCTAAATGAATGCACATTTACCTGGAGACACAAAACATTTTAGATATGAATCCATATAACTGAAACTACTTTCGGCTGATGTCTCTCAGTCCCTACTTCTAATGTGCTTACTTAGATATTACAAGGATTAGGCTATTTCTGGTTTTTTGTAACTCAGGAAAAAAGGGAGGTATGACTTCATGATGTCATAGTTCTTTGATGACTGACTTGGCAAGTAAAACATCAACCCTAAGCTAGGGCCCCTTGACTGATCCAGCTTTCAACATTTGAACTCTTTGAAGACAACAAGTCAATAAAAAGAGAGGTAATTATCACTTAAATTTACAATAGCATAAGAGAATGCACCACATACCATTGCCAGGAGCAGACTCCTTCATAGTAGTAACGCATGACCCAACAAATCCCTTCTACATATTTGAAAACCTGCAGGAATTGCAACACTGTATAATTAAACCCAGCCTAATTAGAACAAATTTAAAAGTTATGCAGGATAGAAACACAAGGTACAAGTGGAGGGAAAAGGGAGTGAGAAGAAGCCAGTAAGTTGGCAATAATGATAGAAGAATCATTTCCTTGTAGTCAAAACAAGAATGAAACCTAAAGGCATTTATGTGATATCGAGTCTTGTTTGCATTTCTTTCCAAAACCATGGTTTGGAAAAAGCCCGTAGTTGTTTCTCCAAAACTCTGGCATTGGGTGTGTTTGGTTTCCAAATCTGTCTATGGCATCAAATTGGTGACCATGTATTTTGGGGCCTCATGGTTCTGGGTTGGCATCGTCTTGTCGAACCCAAAACATTGCATCTTTCAAAGGGTAGTCACAACGGAGACAAGTTTTTACATGTGAAGTACTGCACATACCACTCCTACAATAGAAAACAGTAACATTAAACCATGTACCGCATGTCTCCTAATGGTATCACGCTCATCTTCACTCTTTGCCTCAAACTTTTCTGCATAGTATCTTTCCTTCCAACCCTCATCTCCCAATTTAATCTGTAAGAACCACGAATAAATCAGAAAAACCAGGAAACCTAAATTACTTCGCATAGCTCAAGGCAAGATATACAAACTTAACCACAGACCTTGTCAACTACAGCACTTGTGCCATTGGAGGAGAAGTGATTTGATTCCTTAATGGCCACGCTTCGGGGCTGCAATAATGATAATAAAAATACATTAAACTCCCAGTTGCTTATCAAGAAAAAAATATCCCATGAGACGTGAAATGAAACTGCAACAATAATTAAATTATGTAAACAAAGTACTCACATTTTGTCGATTTTGACCAAGAGGGGCCGTTTCCAGCTTCACAGAAGATTTGGAACTTTCAGATACACCATCATCAAACAATGATTTTGATGAATGAAATGCTTGCTGACGTTTTGATATGCGTTGGAAACGTATCTCTCTCTCTTTTTGCATCTGACAATGGATGTTGCTTAGAATTACTATCTCAAGATCCTAGCTATTGGGCAAAACACATATCATGTGCAATACAGACACGGTAGGATTTATTAATCCAGGATACCAACATAATAGGGATATTGATTCTGTATGCAGTTCCTAAAACACTATGACTGAATACCAGAAAGAAGCATAGTTAAGAAGTAGGAAAAGGTACAGTAGACATTAAAAAGCAACACATTTATGATGAATAATGCATATATAATTGCAATAGGCAAATCAGTAAGGAAACAAAAATGATATGAACGGATCCATTATATTGTAAGAGTACATTCAGAACATCAAATTCTTTTTATTGACCATGCAATTTTATCACACAAAATACAATTTGGTTTTAAAGTCTAAAAACTATATCATCAAGTTGCTGGGTAGTATGATTACCAAAATGTCAATGCTGTTGTCCTCTAAAGGACAATCAAATAAATTTTAGTGGCTATTCAACACAAAACCTAGTGATAAAGGAAGCAACACAAAGAACCAAGGAAGAACTAATCACCAGATTTAATTTATTTGATCAATTAAATAGTCATAACTCAACTTGAATCTCTAACTAGGGTACTATACAAAGGCTCCAAAGCAAATAGAAAGTAGCAAACTCAAACCCAATAGGAATGGGAAAAATAAAACTTAGAAGAACCATGCAAAAAGGAAATTGAACCAAATTCCCAATAAAAGCAACTTTGACTACTTAACTAAAAAATATAAAAACCTTAAAAAGTAACAAAAATATTGAACACTCAAATTTTAATCCTAGAATTCGTTCTAAATCCTCCACTGATTAGTCATTAGGAATGTACAGGACATGTATGTCAATTGTACCAATAAAATAGTCATCCACAAAAATCAATCAACAAAGGGAATATTTTCAATAAAAATTCAGGTTCTTAAGATTTTAACCCAAAAAATTATATAATTGCATATATGTCATTGTAAAAATGTAAATCTGACTCTGATAGTGTTGCCAAGTGTACCCTCATTTAGCCTGAACACATCCTTTTGTGTTTATGTCATTATCCCCCCACATCAAGAATGTGTAGAAAGCTAAGCCTATTTTTTATGGCATGTTTAATACAATATTGAACAGTAACTATATTAGATATAAGCTTAATACTGATATGGAGGATATTTAAAAATATCTGTGATTTGTATCTCTATGGGCTTTTGTTGTGATTTGAATGCAAGAACACTATGAACAAATCACTAATATACTAGTAAATTAGCAAACAATAGACGACTACTTGCATGAAGAAAAATGTCGAAATGGAGACAAAAAAAAGCAAGAACTAGGAATGGCAGCCCTCCCAATCCCTTGATTTTTTTCACAAACAAATTAGAATTGCAATCTTGTAGTTTGAACCCATTGCTTCTATTTTGCATATGAGAAACTTTAGAAAAAGTATGCCACAAAAAAAGGAAAAGAAACAAGTCATTTAATGATACCTGGTTGCGTCTTCTGAAGATTGCGCTTTCATGAGAACCTAGAGCTTGTACAAAGTGCTCCACACGAATCAGGTTTATCTACCAAATAAATAAGAGAACAAATTGAGACAAGAAAACAAAGATGTCAAGTGAATTTGAAGGCTACAATTTTCAGATTAGATCTTCAACAATCTACAACAATTAATTAATAAACAAACTATATCAATTATTTTAATGGCAGTTGACATTTTTAAAGCAATTGCAGTGATAGACCATAAATAGCAGAGTGCCTTCAGCAGTTTCATTCATCTTCACTTCGATTAAGATGAATCTACTAATTAAATAAGAAAACAATGACAATTAAAAAGGTCAAGTGAATTGAAAGACCACAATTTTCATAACAGTTCTTCAACAGCCTAAAACAATATAAACAGCAAAGAATATAAAAAAAAATTGTATATTGTTAAATAGTACTGAAGAAATTAGAGCAAGAAACCCTAAATAACAGTGTCTTCTGTACTGAGCTTTACTTCCATTAAAAATTACCAAGCCCTCTAAGAAAAATTGGAAGCTTCTTTCCAATGGTCTCTCATCCTAACTTCAAGTTTCTTAAAGAAAACTGACTGAATAATGGGTGTCCTGTACAAAAATCACATTGCTCTTGCTCCATATCATTCTATTAAGAAATAATCCAAGAATAATGCTTGAGATGCTAGCTACCTTTTTAACTGATTTGATATATTTATGATAAGTGCTCTACTAACTTGTTTATTTCATTAAGGGTAAGTCACATGAGTGCTAAGAGCCACATCACCTTGACCTAAAAACTTTCTTGTATTATATATGCCAAATTTGTTAGTGAATCAGCTAGTACAAAAGGTGTCTTATACTTTGCATTACTATCTCAATATTTGAGGCTTCCAGACCAATTAAAGTTAGAAATAAAAGAAAAGATCTGAAAGGTAGTAAAAGATAATTGTAATAAGTTAGCAAGAAATAGCGGAGGAAGAAATATATTTATGTGCTCAATATCTCAAGTATGGGTTAAGAAGCCACATCATAGAAAGACTAAGCATCTGCATCAGCAAATATGATCTATACAAGCATTAAAGTTGGATAGAGGAGGTTTATGTTGCCTCTTCTCTCTCCACGCATCAGCTAATGATGCCTTCTCCTTTTCTTTTCTTGTTTGGTTGAGACAGTATATAGAAAAAATTACACCTTAATCACTGTTATTTGGAATTGGTCTGCAGAATGAGGCTGGATGACTGTCACTTGACACATCAAGGAGAGTTATATTTTAGGTGTGCAAGAAGAAGAAGAAGTCAGTTCTTCAATTTAGGTTTGGTTAGTTAGCCCTTCGACTTTAGCCTTCAACATAATTGAGCTTTTAAAGACAAATTTCAATTAGATCATAAAATTTTATATAACATTTAATAACTTCTTTAATTGCATCCATTGTATGGGCTCCATTCATTAGTTCATTAAATTTATCAACTTTAACAATGTCTTCTATTTTCTCATTTAAATGTAATCATGTAAGCAACATCTAGCTCATTATATTACACTGACAACAAAAAGATTTATACTACACATGAATGTAAGTGAAAGTGAAATTTTTGTGGCGAATGAAAATTGAAATTGGTGACAATTATTATTAATTATTTAAATTGAACTGATAATTTTAAAAGTTTTGAAATTTTAATTTGCAATGCCGCAAGCTGGAAACTAATATCCCATAAAAACTGAACTTTTGTTGTAGCTTAGATTCAAAAATAAAGTAAACAACAAATCATCCATTCTCTGTGACAACATGTTACCACAAATTGAAAAACACAGAAGTGTCTAGTTCTTCACCTCAAAAGAATTTGTTAGGTAACCACCCATCTGAGCAAATTCCTTTTTGTAAACTGTCATGAGCAAATCGATAGCCCCCTATCAAAGTTGGAAAACATTAGTTAAACAATGAATAAAGCCACAAAAATACAAATATGGGATTCAGCATGAGAATAGAAATTTAATGATTGGCATCAACTCAAAATGGGCAGAGCATGTGAAGCAAATTCATAAACTTCAGGCTTCTGTTTGATGGGAGGGTGAAACTAGTTCCATTAAGCTACTTTCAATGTTGATTTGGGCTACATATTGTTAGTAAAGTTGATTTTGTAATAGGTGAATTATTTTTCTTTCCTTAGATTTATGAATACACAGGAATAATTACGTTTTATTATTACGAAACCAAGTCTCATAAGCATAGAACTATTTTCAAGTCTATAAATAGGCTTCTAGTCTCCAAATTCCAAAGCAAATTTTATGAATGATGTTGGAGCCATTTGCTTGAATTGAAAGCAATGTCAGAGGGGTGGACAAATTTTCTTATATATATAGGGGGGTTGCAAGTTATAGAATGAGCGAGGACTTAAATAGAATACGCATGATTTTGAGTGGCCAATATAAGATTTGATTAAAAATATACTAAAGTTTAAGTTCTATGCTGTGAAATGGGTAAAATTGGGGGGGGGGTCTTTATTTACACGCCACCCTTATAGCATGAGGCTTCCATAAAGAGTTATTTTTCATCAATACCAGCGCAAGGCTAGTAGTTTCCTACACCTTTTCCCTTTAATTTCAACCACAAATCAAATCTACAGTTAGCTCTAGCTCCTGAAATCACCAAAGATCCTACAAGCCTAACACTCAATAAAATCATTTCAAAACTTTCCCATACTATCTTCTAGCACCTAATCTCTTTTAATTAACTGCATTAAACAAGGATTAAGTTCACAAGTCATATTCAATGATATTATACAGATTAGCTAAAAGCTCTATAAAAATGAAAGTGTTAGCTCTCCAACATGGTAATATGTCAAACGCATGATTCTCCAGTGTCAATAATTGATGCCATTAACCACTACTTAACTTTGCAATATTTGAAAGAGAACCATCGGACAAGAATGATTCTAATCTTAAGTGTTGCAGGATAGCTTATGGCTGTTCTGAAGGGCTGTTTACAGTTACATGAATAGGGATTTTGGGGAAATGGTTGGTATTTTAGTGGCTAATAGTTGTAGGATTGACTTGTGAATGTGTGGATGTTTAGGAAGTCAATGAAGGAATCTAATGTTTCTTTCTAGGAAAATAGAAATCTATTGAGTTTCATGTGACTACTTATTAATTTTATTAGCTAAAACTAAAGGGACGAATCTGATTGAAAATCCATTGAGACATTATGGATCTAACTAATATTTTGATTTTATAGTAATTATAATAATATAGTAATTATAATAAATATTATCCATAACAATTTCAATGATCGATATTCTCTAGTAAAAAAATAAACCTTATAGGACTTTCTCTACATCAGACACCTAGTAGTCACACTTAGTGGAGATTGTATCACACAATCACAAAGCACAATTGCTAGAAATTCTTCAACAATATTGCATTATCAAAATAAAGCATTAGAAGCCCACTTAATTTTACACTTAACACACTCCTAAAGCTTTACTTGAATGGATTCATAATCCAACAAGGGCTTAGACTCTAAAATAAGAAAAGATAAATTCCTATATTAAACTCAATTAATTAAAGAATATTCATAAAAAAAAATATGAGACCAATACCTCACTAAAATGTAAAATAAGAGCCTAGACCTAGATAATTTACAGAATATGGAAATTACAAAAATAACCTTGTCTACAAAATCACATTAAAAAAACAATGAACCTTCTGCTTTTTTTTTGGTCTGCATCATTAAAGATAGATTCAATAGCAACACCATTGCCTGTCTTTTTGGCATATATAAAGAAATCAAAAAGGTTCAATGCACTACTTACGTATCAGTGAGACGCAGATACATGATCAAGGGTACCAATAAAGGAATAAAAGTAACAACTCCAAAGCAAAAATCTTGTTTTCTAAAAGAACAAAAGGGTTGTTAAATTCCTCAACCTCGGATATCTCCAGTGATGGTATGTGTGGCAGAAAATCATTTCCAACAAACAAACACATGAAGACAAAATCATCAATCACACGCTCCAGGTCTACTTTCAATGTTGTGTCTGGTATTCTCAAATCATATGCTAAATACTCCCTCAAGATCCAAACATTGAGAAACTGTAATAGAATGAAGTCAAGAATTTGGTGAGAAACTTTAAAGAAATAAAAATTAGAATACTGATTACAACAATATCACAATACACCATTCATATAAAGCAAAACTGAAATAAAAGAGTTAGCTCAAATTAGTTCTCCTTCAAACATTATGTTTCTAAATCAACAGTTTCTGTTCTAGGTAAACCTAACTCATGCTCTAATTTACCTATTGTTAGGTACTTGCATAATGACTGTTTTCGTGACATCTGGTTAATGATTCCATGCTCTAAAACCACCAGTTGCTTATCTAACCTGCACAGGTAATATGTGACCAACTACATAGGCTTTTCATTTCTATAAACCCCTTGGTGTGTTTCTCATTCACTAGGGAAAGAAAATAAATGAAAAAAGTAGCCTCATTTTTGCAGTTCATTTTGCTAAACCTTGAGGCAAGAGCAATTCTAAGGGTTAAACTCGAGACATTAGGTCATGAAGAAAGTCAAACAACAGTAGAGAAATAATGACCTGAAACTTCATCCCCGAAATATGGTTTTCTATATTCTCAGCAAACTTTCCTACTTGATCTGAATCCCCATTTAATTTTCGGCGCTTCATTAGTCTATGTTTTTCTTTCGAAGATTTACCGCCTGTGCTTGCATTTCCAAGATCCTGTCCAGAAAAGAGGTAAGATACAGCCAGAATGTGTTCTTCCACATCATTGTGAGAACATCTAATAGCATGTATAATACAATTTAATCAAGAAGTTCAGTTCAAAACCTCTCTTAGAATCGAGAAATGAATTTCATGAGAAGCCAACGCGAGCATAATCAAATCCGCATCCTAAAATAACACATATGATATGAAGGAATTATAGGACCAGCCAGGAATCAAGTCAAACTCATTTTAAACATAGACAAACAAAGGAATTTACCAATCCATATAAACAATGCCGTGTATTTGGATCAAAACCCGGTAGATTCCTTTGCAAGCGGATGTATGACATTATCTTATGCTCTCCTTCACCGGCCACATTAGCATCAGAAAGAATGACCTAACAAGAATCACATGCTCTCACTTGTAAGGTAAGTGAGAGAAAGGGAGATAGGGAGGGGACCCATGCTCATAAATTTTCATTTACCTTTATTCCTCGCCATCCCAAATCCTCTTTCATCCTCAAGCGTATGTAATAATGAAGAGCTGACGACAACAAATCCATAAACTCAGTTCCAGGTGTAATTACATTCGAGTCAAGTTTCTTCACCTGCTCCAAGTTCCCTTCTTCTGATTCAGGGACAATCCCACCATCCGTCTCTATAGATAAGGCCTGAGCGCAAACAAAACCTCAATTTTCATTTTTCTCCAAAAGAAAAGGACAAAACCCTAAGTATCTTAAAATGCTGAACAACTAATTTACAAAGACTCTCTCACTTGATCAGCAGCATCTCTAGCAGCCCTAAAACGCCTCGACCGCTGCTGATTCATCTTAGCTCGTGGAGCAACACCATCTGTGTTTAAAGTATTCAATATTATTACAACAAATAAATTTAAGAACATCATGACGACAACAACAACAATCTGTATGTATCCGATTCCAAAGAATTACCAATAGCCATGAAAAGGAGTTTTCGAGGCCTGACAATGGAGAAGATCCTATCAATGTACTTGAAAACCGCAGCGAAAACCTCCTCGTATGTAGTCGGAGGCGGCTGTTGTTAATTACACACAAAAAATAAATAATTAATTAAAATAAAAGAGCATGTAATTGATGAAAAAAGGAATGAAGAAAAAAAGAAAAATACCAGTCCTTCGGGATGGAAACAAGGGTGAATGATTCCATTCATGTCAAGATAGAGATTGTCGAACTCGATACCGTTAGGGTTAGGGCAGGAAGTGTCGAGTGGGACAGAAACGCCGTTGATTAAAAGCGGCGTTTCTTCCATGACGTCGGCAGTTATAAGCGGATACTTCTCCGTTAACCATCTATAGAATGCTGGTATTCCCATTCTTCAGTGCATTACAATTTTCGAATAAATCAGTAGTGCGGCGGCGAGGTGAGTGCACGCCTACACTGTGTGTGTGTTCTTTCAGTTGCTCAGCGAATCCGCGAAAACAGTGAGTTAACTGTGTCTGTGTGTGATGGAGCCAGGCGGCGGCTTCTGTATTTAAAAAAAAAAAAAAAGTGGAGAGCCTAATGGTAGATGGACGAGTTTGACCTGGGCTATTTTTTTAAACTTTTCAACTCATATGTCAAAAACGCTTTGTTATTGCGATATCACCATAAATATTTTATTTTTAAATTTAGTTTTTTTTCAGAGTTTTTTAATATTTTAATGTATTAATATCAAAATTTAATTTTAAAAAAATATTATTTTAATATATTTTTAAATAAAAAATACTTTAATAAATAACATCTTAGATACTTCTAAACATACCCTAAATAAACTAGGATAATTTGTGAATTTCTTTCAACAGTTAACTCCATTTTTTTTAATTTTATTATTTTTTAATAAATTTTTATTTGTTATGAAGCTTTAATTTTCAATTCAACTCTCCTTTTATTTTTCTTTTTATTTCATTTAAAAAAAAATTCTTCCTCAAATTTTTTTTAACAGTTATTCGGGTTATCTATGAACTAATCAAATTGACTAGATCATGTCGAGATAACTTTCACATGATTTAATTTTAAAAGCAAACTACACAAAAAGTCGAGTCAAGAATTGTTTTTGTCGATTTTATTATTATTTTTTCTCAATTTCATACTTGAATTTTTTTTCAGGTTAGTCAAGTTGTTTTTGAACTACCCAAATCGACAGAGTCATGTCGGGATAATTCTTACATAGTCTGATATTAAATCTGAGTTAGACAAAGAGTCAGATCAAGAGATTTTAAGATTGATCCGATATATCATATTTAATAATAATGCAAAATAATTCTCTATAGCCTAAATATTTATGTTACATATTCTTTACTCTAAAATTCAATTTTAGATTACAAAAACTTGCAAGTACATTTTGGCTATTATATTTTCTAATTATGCAAACAAATCTTTAAATAAACATTAAATTTTACTATCTTATGTTTTTTCCCTCGCAACTAAGATTGCAAATGAATTACTGGTCAAATAAATCATTGGTCAGATCATAAATTTGTTTTATAAAGATCATTAGTTTGAGTCCTATAAATCTTAGGGTCACTAAAAATTTACATAGTCGTTAACTTTAGGGCCAATAGAATTAATTAAGGTACACACAAGTTGATCTAAACACTCATGTTAATCAAAAATAAAAAATAAAAAGTTACAAATGAATCTAGTTGAGTTTTGATGTGTTCATAATTTTAATAAGAGTAATGTACTCATACGATCACATACATTTATCACACGCAAACTTATTAGTACATTTTAATCCAAAGATTTTACTAATTTCGTATTAGACAACAAATTTTACTTTTTTATTTTTTTTCCCTGTAAGTTTCAAAGGAATACTTAAATTAATAGAGAAAAATTATTGTACAATAGGCTTATTGAAACAATGAATTTATGTTTTTACCATTAAAAAAATCACAAATAATTATCTTTTTAGGGTACAATAATATTTTCACAAGATACAGTTGTTATTTTATAATTATTTAGGGCATCTCCGTCATTCCATAATTTTTTTCACAATTAAATTATTTAATTGCCTTTAAAAAAATACTTAACTATAATCTAGAAGTTTTTTGATATTTTATTTTTTGAAGCACGTTCTAATGACTTCATTTCCTTTAAAATTGCTTATTTGTTATTTCACAATAGTTTTTTTTTATAATAATTATTTGATCCTACATGAAATGTGGTATTTTTAATAAATAAATAAATAAAATCATAAATGTTGTTGATGTGTGTGTACACTCATTAGTTACTTTGATGTCTTTGAGTGACACATACAACTATCTCTAGTGATCAAAACTGTTGTTCCACCATATCATTCATTTTGTTTCAACATCCTCTTCCTTACTAAGTAGCGTATGTGGTTAATAAATCTATGATTTGATACCAACAACATTCTCTTTTTTTCCCCCCCCTCCTCTTATAAATCTGTATTTAGCCCTCTAAATATGCAAATTAGCTCTTAAAGTTTTTTTTCTTTTGATTTGATGTCTTCTTTTCTTATTCCTATTTTTTTTATTGTGATTAATTTTAAAAATTAATTTTTTTTTCAATTTCATCATTATTTAATTTTTTTAGTCTCTCAGATTTGATCATCATTATTTTAATTGCTATTTTTTTTAATTTAAGATAGTTTTTTTATTTGATTTTTTTAATTTCACCCTCCATTTTTTTTCTTTCTGATTTGATACTAAATCTTTTAGATTAAGAGTTTTATTTATTTATTTCATCTTTCGATATTAAATTAGTTTAGAATTACACTTCTTAATTGAATTCAGGTCCATGATTTCATGGATTGCAAATTTGAAAGATTAACTCAAGTTTATAATATTTGTTCAGGATTGCTTGGTTTTTCATGTTATTAAATTAGAGTTATTATATATATATTATTAAATTAACCGAACTTATTAAATCTAGTCGATTCAATGATACGAGTCTCAAATGTTTTTTACTTCTTAGAAAATCCTAGCATCACCTAAACTATTTTCTTCTGACATTTGGGAAAATCTTGCCCGATCTACAGCGTTGCATCATCTTTTTTTGGCTTGTTTTTAAAAAAAAATTTATTTTTTTCTTTGCTTACAACCTTTGATATTTAGTTATTGAGTTTTTTAATTTGTTTTGATATAGTTTCGATAATTTTATCATGATCTCATATATCAAATCATAAGTTTCACAAGTTAACTATAATTTGTCTAGCTAGATTTAATATATTATCGTCTTAATTTTTTTTAAAAAAATATATTGTCTAACATATTACTATTTAAATATTTTAAAAGTGTTTCGATCAATGTAGAATTTTTTACTTTCTAACATCTTTAATTTTTTTTAAAATTGAAAAAAAAAGTTCACCTATAACATAGCAAGTGTAAAAAACTAGTAATAAGTAATCTTTGATTCTTTAATCTCAAAAATTACAATCACATCACTATTTATTCAGATTTGAAATAAGATATTGCTATTATTCAAACAACTTCATTAGTGACAAGAAACAAATGATATGGATGGATCAACCGTACAAGATTTGGATTAAATTTTTTTAATGACGAGGGACATTGTGAAGACAATTTTAAAGAACATCCAGATTCATTAACCCTTAAAAAACATGTAACAAATAATATTTTTTTGAAATATCTCAATAACTAGAATTAAAAAAAGAGAAATAAATAAGGTTAGCCATTATATTTTGATCATAATTTCACATACTCTTTATATTCCTTTATCTTATGTTTGGTTATTTTCTTAAAACAAATATATATATATATATCCAAAAGAAACATAAATATATTTGGTTAAAAAAATATGTAAATTTATGTTATCATCACTTGATCATTTTTTTTTTAATGTTAAAACCAATTCGGTCCGAGTTGCAGTATAGCACAAGCCACCAATCTAGGTTTGTTTGAGTATTTTTTTAGGATCTTTTCTTTAAATGAGTTTTTTTTAAGACTTTAAATATTTAATTAATTAGAATTAGATTTTTTAATTTGTTTTATTTGGATTATATAGAGTTATCATGAGCTCATATACCAGATCACGAATTAATATATAACTGATCCGAGTCAATCTAGTCTATCAACTTTTTAATATTTTTTAAAAATAAATCATCTCCTCTAATATTTTAGAAAGATTTTTTCTATTATATATCAAATTCTTAACGTTCTAACATCTCTATGGTTTTTTTTTTTAAGGTTCCTGCCTGCCGGCGTAACGCGGGTTAAAAAGTGTTAAAAAAACCTAGTATTACCTGGAGGGTAGGGACAGAATTCTTCATTTCCCTCCTACACAAGAGGGGCAGAAAATAATAAACCTACCGCACCCCGTTGATCTTAAAGATTCCCCTTCGGCTGGCGCGACATCACAGTTGAGACCAGGCTTTCCTGTAAACTACCTGTCTCTAAATTGTTGATGATCAGTAGGAATGAAGAGTGGCCTTTCTTCCTAAATGTAAACATTTTTGTCATTCCAATCCTCCATGTGCAGTTATAAAAAAAATGTTGGCAAGACTATAGTTTTGAATTTAGGTAACTTGATTACCTTCACATGATAGTAGAAACAAGGGGTTATCATCTCAAAATAGCGTTGATAGTCAGGAAACATCCTTCCCTGAGGCGTTTCAAAATTGTGAATTCAAAGCACATACCCAAGGAAGCACCGAATGATGTTAACAGGCAAAAGAAAGTTGCATTGGCTTCTGTCATTGGCAATGCATTAACGAAAAATTACAGGGAGAGCTAACTCTTTGGTATGTTTTTACCAACAATCTTAGCTGGTGCAATTCGTAGAAGGTTCCCTGGCTTACCAGGGAGGGCACCTTTGATCATCACAACACGAAGATCATTATCAATCTTTACAATCTTGAGCTTTCTGATCTTTGTCTTGGTCCCACCCATCCTGCCAGGCATCTTCTTCCCCTTGTATACACGACCTGGTGTTGTTCCGGCACCAATGGATCCCAAAGCTCTATGACTCTTGGAACCATGGGACATCGGACCCCTTTTGAAATTGTGACGCTTAATACCACCTGAGTGAAATTGGGAAAAAGAAGGAAACGGATATTAGCTTGAAAGGAATTTTAAATTATCAGTACATCAGAAACACACTGCTCAAATGAATGAAAAAGAGAATGGAAAACAAAACTAAAATTGATCACTAACCATACAAACATGATACAATAAAAGATGGCAACCACAGTATTATGGACAGTGCAAAAAGTAACAGCAGCCAGCACCAATCTTAAGCAGAGGCCTAACAGATTGTGTATCATACATCACAAACCATGAGCTCGTTATAAGTTATAACATTGCAAGTTTAGGACAACAATTTACTATGACTGCTACCATTTACAAAAGACTGTCACATTTTCCCAACAAACCTGCATTACTACACCAAGTAAGGACACGTTTACACATTCTTGTAAGTACTGATTCGAGGGGGGAAATGCTTCATTTAGAGGGTTTTTTATTATTATTATTATTAAAGATCAAACTACTTAAGCCTTGATTAACTCGAATTCACTACAGCTGGGGTTAATTTAGTGGATATCATAATAAACCACATTAGCAAGCAGGTAAACTTTCAAGAATCCCATTAATAAAAGCTGGCCCCATTCCAAGAAAGCCTTGGTAGAACCAGGAAATGAGCTGATGAAAAGTTTAATCCCCAAACCAGTTATCATTCTACAAGTTGTCAATAGTTTTGATACCAACACGCTTGTAAGCTTCAAATCTGCCTTCTGAGGGACACTTTTATCTCATGAGGTTCTTCAAATTAAATGAAAGGCATAGCAAATTAATCTTGAAACACTCAAGCAGTAGAAGCAAGTGAAGCCTTTTAAAAATGCCCCCATATAATACACTGAAGAATGTTCAGTGGGTAAATATGATTATCTCGCATATCTAAGAATACTGGAGACGATCATTTCAGGGTGCATAAGAACTGTGTCCAACCACCCATGTAAATTAGAAAAAAACTACTTTAAAGGTACCCATTTAAGCAGGTTAAAGCAACAGAAAGACGAATGAAAGATGCATTGGTGAATTCAAGCGACTGGATGTGATCTTTCTAACCGATGCGGGTTAACAAATGAACTCAAGGAGTCTGAAACAGTCACGATCAGTAGACAAAAATCCAACAGCAGGAGGTAGAAGCTGATGACATATCTCCCAACTGCCCTACTGTTCATCGAACTTTTTGGTATCATACATTAGGTTAATACACCCACTACGATATGAACATCTTTACAATCTAGAATCAAATAACCGACATCTATTATTCTATCTATCCGTGTGTGCACGCATTTAGAAGGCGAGAAACAAATTAGCTTCCTTGTATTCACATTGTCATCTAAAAATTATAGTCAAAATTTTACATTTATCTCTTAGAATTATCCCGTTATAACACCATAAAGTCCCCAGTTCTCCTCCTGATTCACAATCACTCTGATGACAAAAGGAATATGCACTTTTCTGACAGATTAATGAAGAATGAGAAATTATTGGATAGGGACAAAGATACCATCACGAATATGTGACATTGGCATGATGCAGCAGTCTGACTGCACAGAATTATCAGTTTGGTGTGCAAAATTGATCAAGGGTGACATAGCTGTTGTGGCTAGAGACAAAAATCTTGGAGTTAAATCACATTAACTTGTTCCAGAAAACAAAAACACAAACCATAACTTCTTAGCACCGCATGTCATCCCTCATCACATAACACGCAACATTTATCTACAGTGGCACCGATTACCCCATTAAACTGCAACTCGTCGTATTTCAGGATTTCCTGAAATCACAATACTCTATGTAGTTTTCAATCTCCACAGTCCATTAACACAATATTTCAAACAAAAGTACGACGGAACATCCCATCAAATCATTTTTAAAATTGTTGTCTAAACATAACCAAAAGCCCGCCATTTGAGTTCTCTTCCAACTTATATATTAAATTAATCAGTATGTCAGAGCACACAATCAAACACCAAAGAGACCATTAAAATTTCAACATCAAGAACGAAATAAACCCAAACCGAAAAAGGGAAAAAAGGGGGGAACCAGAAAACAAACCTTGAAAACCCTTGCCAATGGTTGTCCCGGAGACATCAACAAGATCACCCTCCTTGAAGAGCTCCTCAAACAACAACTTCTGTCCAATCTCAAACCCATCAAGACCTTGTAGCCTAAACTCCTGCAAATGCCTCATAGGTATAACTCCAGCCTTCTCCAAATGACCCATTTCAGGCTTAGTCAGCTTTTTATCCCTAACCCTCCTATACCCAACTTGAACTGCATCATACCCATCAGTAGCATCAGTCTTAATTTGGGTCACGATATTTCCTTCTCTAAAACCAACCACGGTAACTGGAACCACTTTCCCATTAGGCTCAAAGTAAGTCATCATTCCAAGTTTAGTTCCCATAACACCAACCCCAGCTTCCATGCTCATTGCCACAATGGAAAGGCTGAACTTTCGGTTTCTGTTGAGGGTTAAAGGGGTTGTTTTTGTGAGGGGAAAAGGTGGGCTTTTTGAGAGGAAACTGCATTTTAAAGAAGCGGGGGTTTTGGTCTTGACAAGCGATGGGGTGGGATAGCAAAATTGATTTATAGCAGAGAGTGGCATATCTCTTGTGTTTTTGTAATTCAATGTTCGAAAGGAGAATTCTTGGTCATTCAGTGAAGAAGAAAATGGAGAAAGACCTAAGGAGAGGGAAATACGATGGATAACAAAAGGAAGGAAGGAAGGAAGGAAAGAACTTTTCTTATCCTTGTTTAAAAATAGTGTGGAAGGAGAGGTGGGAATCTTGTGTGCTCTAGACTATAGGAATACCACCATGACCTCTCTCTCTCTCTCTCTCTCTCTCTCTCTATATATATATATATATATATATATATATTATCCTACTCTCTTAAATTAAATACAATATTTCTAGCTCTTATTTTATTTATCCTTGTACGATTGAAAAATAATTGTTTTGATGAGTTTATTTTTCATATTATATTTATTATTTGAGGCTTGAATTATATTTAAAAAAAATAATTTTTTAAATGCATTAACATAGATAAAATGATTCAAGACATTTTTTAAGATGAAAATAATCTTGTTACACTAAATTATAACCGATGAATCAACATATTTTACATAAACCCTTTTTCCTTGAAAAAGCTATGAATGAAATGGTCAAAGATAAAATGAGAACCTTAAACCCTTGAACTCAGTCATGTTTTGAGCTCAAACACTTGTGGGTTAGAAATACCAGACCCAACTTAATTGGACTAAGATACGCGTTGAGCCCAAACACCTAAGGGTATGGTTAGATGTCAGACCTAATTTCATTGGGCTCGGCTACGAGCTGAGCTCAAGTGCTTGTGGGTCTAGTGAGATGTTAGACCCAACTCCATTGAGCTCGGCTACATGCTGAGCCCAAGTGCTTGTGAATCTGGTAAGTTACCAGACCCAACTTTCTTGGGCTCGGTTACATGTTGAGCCCAAGCACTTGTGGGCTTGATATGATGTCAGACTCAGTTTTTTTAGGCCTGACTATGTGTTGAGCCCAAATTCTAGATCCAAACATGAAGTTGATGGGCTTTGTTAGCCTTATGGTGGGTCGCGAGGTTATCCATAAGACTCTTAATGCTAAGAGCTTAGGGTAGTCATTTCCCTACACCCCCAGGTGTATGAAAATCATTTAAGAGTCGGTTGTATTTCAATCGACATTAATGCTATAAGATGGATATTCCCATTAACATTAATGTTGCATGCCAAATAAGATATAAAAGTCTTATATAGCTCTATTATTTATCCATCAGCACCATTGATGTGAAAAGATAATTTTCATCAACATTAATGTTGTGTAAGAGACATTTTCATCAGCATTAATGATGATGTAAAGGATTTTTTCCTTACTAAAATATTTAGGAGGAAAAGACTTTTAGGCCTTTTGAGAGAAGGGACACGATACAAGGGCTAAAGTACCCTCTAAACCATCTAGGTAAATGGATCACGATCTTTATTTTCTTATCATATATTCTCAAAGCTTTTATTATAAAAAGACCAAGAGAAAACATTTTTTCTTTTAGAGTTAAATGCTTATTTCTTCATTTATTACAATCTCTTGCTATAGAGTCACTGACTTAATCATCAAAGAGTCCTAAAACTTCATAAAGGACTATTTTATAAGAACTGAGACCTCAACCACCAACCCTCTGTTCTTTCAATTTGTAGTAATGAAATATTGTTGTGAATGTATGATCATCTACTATCCAAACACTAAAATCTTATTCTTGAGCATATTGGATTTGTAGAGATTGTCAATTGACATTGTCTATGAGAAACTGAACTACTTTTAAAAGCTGGTTTTTTACACCCTAAACCAATATTTTAATCATCAAAGAGTCCTAAAACTCCATAAAGGACTATTTTATAAGAACTGAGACCTCAACCTATGACAAGTAATTAAAAAACCCATAGGATGGGACATGTTATGGACCTTTCTGAAGCAGTTAGCATGTATGCTCCACCAACTCCTTCAGAGTTTTAGAAACTCATCAATCAGGTGCAAACCCTTATCCAAGCTATCTTTGCATCCTAGGGGCAATGCCAAAACTTGTCACCTCAGTAAGCCTTAGTACATGATGTGGCTTATTTTTTATACTATTTTCTCAACCACGAGTTGCCCGTTTTGCTAAAAGACAATTGTCTTTTCCAGAAAAGGCATGGAAAAATGATATAGAGAGCATTCCACTTAGCCGATCCCCTAACCTCCTTAGGGGTCGTTCACATCAACGTGAAACTCTCCCAATATGTAATCACTCTAAACATAATCCTCTGGCCATCGTGGGAAAGAAATTAGCCATCAGTCTCACCATTCCTTGCCAAAATCCTCTAGCTCCCTAGAGTCCATTAGGCAAAAGTCTGAAAATAGTATAGCTAGTCAACACCACCAAAATGAGACCAACAATACTCATGAGATATAGGGATCTTTTTTATCCAAACGGGTCTTATATACCCATATGCTAAAGGGGGTATATCTCCACAAAGATAACCTTGGATAATTATGATGACCTTATAGATCCTAGTGAGCTTGTCTAAAATGTATATAACAATTTTAAGTTGGTCATCCAGGACGGTGATGCTATGTGCAAGATCCTGCCTATGACCTTCAAGGGGTCAGTCAGAGTGTGATATAACACCTTAGAGCTAGGCTCTGTAACGGGTTGCATTGACCTCTATACAAAACTCGTGTCGTGTTTAGCACCAGCATACCCGTCAAGAAGAGCTTTACTAAACTTTTTTGTGTTACTCAGGTAGAAAGGGAGTCCACGAGTGTATTTAAAGAGGTTCAATGAAGAGATGCTTAAATTGGAAGGATTGATTGAGCTAGTAGCCTCAGAGGCCTTGATAATAGGGGTAAGAGAAAATTTCCTATGAAATGACTTGTATGCCCTATTGGACATAAGCTTTATGAAAGTAAAACATGTAATGGAAAATCACATCTAGGTAGAGAAAACCAATATACTGCGGTATAGACCTCCTCATTTCTATTAAGAAGCATATAATAAAAAATCTTTCAAACAGAGTCGATCTCCCAACAAAGATAAAAGTTTAAAAAACGATAAGAAAAGACAAGGGAATATATGCAGTACTTGAGAGGAGGAACATGATTCCCTTAAACACCACCCTTATGAATTTTTTTCACGACAATCAAGGGGAAAAGACTAGTTTAATACCCACCTATGACATTGCCTTTACACACACACACACCTCATAAGAAATAGGGCATAACACTAAAGATTTTGCTTAATCCAAAAGGAAAAAGGGCATGACACTGAAGATTACTTTATATTGAGGAAAGAAATAGAGCGATTGATAGCCAAGGGGTACTTAAGATAATTTTTAAAAGGGAACACCCATTTGAACCAGGACCATGAGGAACCAACTCAACCCATCCAAGCTCTGCCCGAGATTAACGTGATTCTAGAGGGAACCTTGGTAGGGAGGATACCTCTAATGGAACAAATAAATACGGGAAAAAGGTTTTAACAATGGCTAATCAGTAAAATCCATGACATGAGCCCATTGTTTTTACTATAGAATATAGAGAGAGGATGACTTATCCCCATAAAGATGCACTAGTTATTTTCATGGTTTCTGCTAACTATAAACCCCATAAAGTATTGGTGGACGATGACAAATAATGTCTTGGATGAGAATTGACCTTTCAAAAATGACTCATGTGAAGACCCTTTTGATTGAGATTAAAGGATTAGGTGTACCGGTACAGGGCACCTTGAAGATCATGGTTATTGTTGATACATACCCAAGATGCCTCACCCTTTAATAAATCTTTATAGTGATAGACATGACTTTAACTTATAATGTTATAATATAAAGGCCTTTCATGCATTGGATTAACGCGGTCATAAACACATGGTACTTGGTATTGAAACTCCCTACTAAAAAAAAGTAGCTAATGTGAGGGGAAACCAAGAGACCTTTACACATGTAGAGGAGAAGTTCTTACTTCTGGATCATTAAAGGTTTTTGAAAGAAATGACAGAAGTTTAAATCAAAGCTATAGATCAATTGAAAGAAGTATCCCTAAAACAAGAAAAGAGGGAAATCACCAAGATAGGCTCTACCTTAGAGCCACATCAATAGTAATTACGTAATTACTAATCAATTTTCTTATATAAGATAGAGTTCGATTTTAACACCTTGGGTATACTAGGAATCAACCTAGACATAGTTACTAATAGGCTCCAAGTTGATCCAACCTACCCTCTCGTCTTCCAAAAAAAGATGAACTTTAACGGGGAAGATAATATGCAACAACTATAGAAGTGGATAAACTGTTGACTGTTGGGTTCATCTGTGAAGTCATGTATCCAAATTGACTAACTAATATGGTCATTGTGAAAAAAAGCACAAAAAATAGAGGATGTGTGTGGACTTCACCAACTTAAACAAGGCATATCCAAAGGATAATTTAATGATAAATACTTATAAATGCATTTTTATTAAGGTTTTATATCATCGTATTACACTTAATGACTTAAATCTCATTAAATTCCTTAACTTAAACATGTTTTGTAATAACAAGTCTGATAATATAAGATATCTTTAAATTATGGTAAATGCTTGTTTTAAATGCAGGTTTGCAAAATAGACATATCTTAAAATTTACAAGATTGATTGATGTGTTTAACTATTGAAATTTAGGAGACAAAAGGAGGGTTATGCATAAAGAAGAAATTATAGTTGGGTTGATTCAATTCAAACTAGAATACCATTCAATATTTGGGTCATAACTGGAGTCGTAGAGCTTTGATTTAGGTGTGGTTTAACTTGATGGAAAGTTATGACATAGGCCTAAAATATTGATGAAGAGTTTAAGATTCAATACTGCTGTTTTGAAGTTCAAATCTTAGCAACAAAAAAACATCTGAATCTGTTCTGTAGCCCGAATACTATTCAGTGTTAAACCTATATCTCAAGTTCTAGATGTCCAAATGAGCCAATTCGTTTTTTGTTGGAACAATGAAACCAATACCTACAACTTTTATGAAGGCCATCTATTCCAATTCTAATGTTAGAAATGACATTTTGTCCAACCACCTAATTAATTAGCTACCCACTTAATTAATTAGTTAGCCACCAAATCAATAGTTTTAAATTTTAGCTTATAAAAGGAGGCATTTGCCATACATTTAAGCACCTTAGTTTTCGGATCAAGATTTTGCTTTTGCTTTCTTTGTTTGTATTTTTGTAATGTTCAAGTTCTATTTCATGTTATATTCTCATTAATCTCTTGTTTATGGTTATCATTTCATTTACTATACTTAGTTAATTTACATTATAGCTATGTTCTTATCTTGGTTATTTATGTTTTTATTCTTCATTATGTTTAGTTATGTTTATTTTTTCTAAGGTGAAAAGGTTACACTAAGGGTGTAAGAATAAGTATAATATAAACTCAACATAGACTTTAATGTTTATATTTAAGAAAGTTTGATATTAACATGTTTTATAATTGTTATCTTACTCATTCTTAATACCCTACTTGTTAAGTGGTGAGTCTAGATTTATGGTGTACAACCCTTGACATAACAAATAATTGATTCTTTCATAGCTTAATGAATAGATAACCGACACTTGTGTTATGAAAGAAATTTGATTTGTTATTGACATATATTAGCAACAAAATAGAAGTTTGAATCTATTTTGTAGCTCAGACACTGTTTGGTGTTCAGTCCATATCTCGAGTTCTAGAGGTCTAAATGAGCTCATTCATTTTTTGTTGGAAAACTTAGACCAATACTCACAACTTTCATGAAGACCATATATTTCAATTCTAATGTTATCAATGATGTTTTGTCCAACCACCTAATTAATTAGCTAGCCACCTAATTAATTAGTTAGTCACCAAATCAATAGTTCTAAATTTTAGCCTATAAGCATTTGTCATACATTTAGGTATCTTGGTTTTCAGATCAAGATCTTACTTTTGCTTTTTTTTCTTTGTATTTTTATAATGTTCAAGTTCTATTTCATGTTATATTATCACTAATCTTTTGTTTATGATTATCATTTCATTTACTATACTTAGTTAATTTACATCATAGTCATGTTCTTATCTTGGTTATTAATGTTTTTCTTCTTTATTATGTTTAGTTAAGTTTTTTTTTGCCAAGGTAAAAAGGTTATACTAATGGTGTAAGAATAAGTATAGTATAAACTCAATATGAACTTTAATATTTATATTCAAAAACTAAAAACCATGATAAAGTTGATTAGCTTGTCAATATTAGAGAGATAAAAGTTCTCTTGCGAGCAGATCTTGTTAAGGTTAATGAAGTATACACTCACTTTCCACCTCATATTATACTTTTTAATCATCACTACATTAGCCAACCAATCATGATACATGACTTCCCTTATAAAACCTATCTCTAAGAGCTTGTCGACTTCTCTAAAAATTACTTTTTATTTATCCCTCTCTGAAAATCTCTCTTCTTTTGATGGATGAGAAGGAATGAGGGATTGACATTCAACCGATGACATGCCATATCCGACTCAATTCCTAGCATATCCATCAAACTAAAGACAAAATTAGGACTTTGGATTTCGAGGACCATAAGTTATTCCTTTTATCTAGGTGCTAACATTGACTCGATCTTCGTTTGAAGTTTAGGTTGTCCACTTTTAAAGTCAAACTACGCAATTCATCGAACAATTTTGTCCATCTTTGTCTTCTTTATACTATTTGGCCCCCTAATCTTTGACCATCATGCCTTTCTTCCTCTTAGATTGAAGAAGGCATATTTACGAAAGGCTAGTTGGTTGATTCTAACAATTGTCATGAAAATAATTGTCATGCCACCTTTCATGGGAAATTTCAAGGTTAGTTCTTTAGTGCTAATGGCACATTGATCTCATGAATGATTTTTCAAAAATAGCATTAAAGGCTAAGTCTATTTTAATAACCATAAAAATTTGAAGTGTCTGTCATTTAAGGTGTTGCTTATCAACAAAAACTAATTAGGTATTGAAAAACATTATAGACACAGACCTATTTGCATAGCTCATTGAAGTAGTGTAATAATGTCCTTTCCCTTCCCAAAAAAATCTAATGTCTTGGTGTTGGAAGTATTTAGGTCTTTTCTCAAGACTCATTAGTCATTAAAAGATTGATTGGGGGTATCTGTTTTTTCATAATTTTTTAAGCAAACTAAAATGGCTTAATTACCCTCCAAATCAACATCTTTCAAATTAATAAGGAAGGGTATTTATATCTTTTTGCTTTTTAAAACATAGTAAAATGACAACTTTACCCTTGAAATAAAAAAATAGTGTGTGTCCATGGGCTTTTTGGTCTTTTTGCAATGGTTTTTTTTGTTATTACCGGTTTCATAAAGGGCAATTTAGTATTTTCACATAGATTTAAATATTACTTAAATAAAAAAAAAGATTAGCACGTGTGTCAAAACGCAGGCACGTGGGAGGCACCCAAGCACTTAAGGGTGGTGCATGGGGTGCCTCTTAGTGGCCAAAATTGCATTTTTTTCGTGTCATTAGAAGTTACATCATGTCCTCTTCGTTTTGGTGCAATGCGTGTCAATGGTGGTTGGGTAGTTTGTCGTCGGTGAAGCTTTCTTTTTTGTCTCTCATCGAAAAGTACAACTTAGTCCTCTTTGTTGTTTGTATTTCAACTTCAGTCTTTAATCTTTTGATTTCTAATTTTTGTTCTTGACCCTTTTGTAAGAGTTTTATTAGTTTTAAATTTCATCATTCAATCTCAATTTGTCATAGATTATATTTTCAATTTGGTCCTCATTCTTTTGATTTTGTTTTTTTAGCCTTTTGTTAAATTGATCTTTCTTTTCAATTTCACCCTTCAATCAAATATCAAATTTGTTTTGTATTTCAATTTTGACCATCGTTCTTTTAATTGTTATTTCTTTTTTAATTCTTTTGCATAATTGATTTTTTTTTCAATTTCATCCTTAACATTTAATTGATTGAGAAATGAGTTTCATGTTTTTTCTAGAAAGGGTGCTTCCAGTCCAATTACCTGAGTTACGGGTTTGAAAAGTTAACTCGAGTTGATATTGTTTTTTTTTTTTAAATAGGCTTTGTGATTTTCATTGTTTTCTTTCTATCGAGATATTTAGATCTCATAACCCGAGTCGCAAGTTTGTCAAGATAACTAAGATTAACTCAACCTTGATTACTGAGGTTACAAATTTATCATGCCAACTTAGGTTAACTCGAATTGATATTTTTTTTAAAAAAAATAGGCTTTATGATTTTCTTTGTTTTTTTTCCTATTAAGTTATCCCGATCTCATAACCTAGATCGCAAATATATCAAGACAACTCATATTGACTCAACCTTGATTGCTAGAATTACAAATTTATCACACTAACTCGTGTTAACTCAAACTAATTTTTTAGATTTTTTTTACCCAATTTCATCATTTTGTATTTAATAAACTCAAAATTAAACTATATCGTTAATCCTCTTTTAAATTATTTTTTTATGTTATCATGATTATTTTTTTAAACTTAATCCATCTAGTATTATTGTCTATTTATTTTATCATCTAATTAAAATAAAATCAAATCTACTCAATCATGTCTATAACTTGTGTCATAAATTTATTTATTTTAAAAATAGCATTTGCAGCATCTAAACATCAATTTTTTTTTTTTTTTGCTAAAAAAACAAAATTCAAGCCTCTGTAGCATTATCTTATCAAGATAACTCAGATTAGCACTACCTTGATTGCTATATCTAAACAAACACTATTTTCCCCTCTATCCTTACCAAGAGTCTTAACCTGGAGTAACTTGGGTAACTTGAAGGCATCAATTTTCATTAGGTCAAAAACTTTCACAGAGAATGTTTATTGTGCTGCCATCATCCACAAGGACCCAATATACCTGATGGTCGGAGGGAATGATAGTGATAACAAGTGCATCCTCACTCGAGAAGGATAGTCGATAGGGCTCCTGCTTTGAATTTGCAAAAGCAAGATTGCAACCACCATTTTATTAATTGCGAAATGCCAGTGCACTGGAGCATAAATAGAGAGCTTCCCTTTAGTTTGCTGCTCTTCTTTTTATATGTTAAAAGTGCAAAAATCAGAAACAAAAATGCCCTGTTATTACACATTTTGACGTTTTTTTCATCTACCAAACAGAGAATACAAGTAATCACCCATTACAAATTTTGGCCCTCTGATCAAAATTACGAAGTATATAGAATCCATCTCAAATGTCTGACGGGTCATTGATATCCTGGACAACCACAAAAGAAGAGGTTAAAGAAAGAAAAGGAAGATGAACCAACCAACCCCTCACCAATCACTAATGCCTTCTTCACAGTTCTCACTCTGTTTTAATTTCTACGTTAAGAAAAGTTCTTTCAGGAGTTTCAATCATATACCTTGTTCTCAAGGACTGCACCATCAGGAATTTCCAGTTTCACCCCTGGTTTTGCAACAATACTTACTCTCCCCTACAATAACAAAACAAGCACAACATTTAGCCAAAGATGAACCTTCCATCATTCAAAACAAATTGAAGGTAATGAAGAAAGGTCTGCAACTTTGATATGCACTACCATTCAAAATTAGTCTTGTAAATATTCATGGACAACAACTGTAAACACATACGACAATACAATGCAATTGATAAATGTGTAAATAAAAATTCGTATCCATATATATGCACACACACACACACAAATATGTCAGCTCTCCACTACACTTCAGGATGAATCAGCGCGCACATGAAATGAGAGTTTTATGTCCACTTTAAAAAAAAATACAAAATCCACCCTCGCACATGCATCTTAAAAACTTTAGAAAACGAGGCAGCAAGACATAACTACATATTACATAAATTCGATAGAAGGATTGGAAGTTGAAAATACCTTAAGAATCACGCCAGCTCCAAACCACACATCACCAGCTACCTTCAAGCTATCCAATCCAACTATGCTAGGAATGGATTTGAAACGGCGTTGAAAATCGCTGACCTGAGATAAGAACACAAGAACATTAAGTGCTGGTAACATACAAATAAAGCAATAACCTAGCAACAATTATAGTCACCTTTTCAAATTCAGGTCCCAACTCAATAGATGGATTTGCAGGGTTAGCTTGAGCTGTGTTCCGAACTAAAACGCCTTCAGAGGTGGAGTACAAATCTGACTGCAGAAATACATACATAAAAATCTCAAATCGGTAGTATTTTTATTCAGTGGGAAAATGATAACATAGCCAAGATGGTCATGTCCAAAACCTGAAGAAGAAGCAAGTCTGATGTTGCATTTAGTTGCACAACCCGAAATTGAGGGACATTAATGCCGATGGCTTTATCAAATAACTGGCTCAATAAAAAAAATCATAAGATGTCAGCAGTCATTAGTTATAGAGCACAAGAAGTTAACAAAAAATTCTCAACAAAACACAAAAATATATATGAATACCTGTATTGTCGAACCAGCTGCTGTTTCTTGCAAAACCATTTGATCACCTTCCATTTCCTAAAAACAAATCATTTCAATAATTCCTGGTTTTTATCTAATAAGTATAAGCCCTCAGTGTGTAAAATAAAGGTACACCTTTGAAACAGACAGGTTCTCTATCTTCAGGGCATTGGTATCTACAAGCCTTCTGATTGCTTTCAAATTCACCCACCTGTACAAAACAAAAAAATTTACAGGATGAAGCATTGTTGCCTGCTTTATAAAGGGAGTTGATAGGAGTATATAGGTAACTCACAAACTTCTTGTGTCGATAAACTTGAACTTCTCCGTTGACTTCATGAATGATCATGATATTGAAGTAAAAAAAAAAAAAAAAAGCTGTTCAATAAATGAATATAGCATTGTGCCATAAAACAAAGCTAATCATAATTATCTTACAAACTTTAGGCATCCCAATGTGATTTTAACATTAAAAGAAGTGAAGAAAACAATGGGATCCACTCCTCTACCAAATACAAGTCTCAAAAAAGCAAAGGCAGAAAGGAAAACGAAAATCAGAACTTACATCTTTAGGATGTGTTCGCGCTATTTCTGCAAGCTGCATGGCACATATATTGAATAAAAATTGTTAGCTACCACCAAACACACAAGGTACTGCCGATTGATTTAACAGAACCTCAAGGCCACCAAACAGCCTGATCACTCAATGAATACTTAATATGTTAGAAGAGTCTGTAATTCATGTACCATTTTAGGACTAACCAAATTGTGATCTTCAACAATGGTACATTATAAATGCATCCTCTATAATTAAATGAGGTAGAAAGCTGTTGTGTCAAAACTGCTGACATTCAAGCCCTTTGCTTAAGTTAATAGAATATGTTATTGGTCAATAAGAATTAGAATCAGGATGAGGATTTGACAATTGCAGCCAAAAATAATTTAGTTGTGCAAGCTTAGCAGGACATGTATTCAAGATAAACATAATTTAGATGCATCTTGTATTTGCAGCCTGCATACCAATTTATTCCTTGAACATACCAATTACTAAAATTTTAGTACTTTATTTTTTTAAGGAAAAAACAGAAGAAAATGTGTTGAATCTTTTAGCATCTTCATTCATCAAAATTCTTATTATTAATTATCCAAACATACCACAATTCAAAAGTGTCTAAATAAAGAATGAAGCATTATAAAAGAAGTGGAAGTGAAGGTGACACCTCAAACATTCCTTGCCGCTGATTGACCATTTTACTTTTTGAAAGATATGAAGTGGTTGGTGTCACCTGAAAATCATTATGAATTAAACACAGATTTTGAGCCAAAGCAGCAGTGCTAACGAAATTCATTGTTTGAGTACCTCCATACAGTATTCAATATTGTTTTGGCTCAAATGACTCATGATTCCTGAATCAACACTCAAGGAGCACAAATGAAAAAAAAATGATTCTTAAGTATAGAAAAAGAAATGACAAAAAGGCATACAGTTAAAAGAGCTAAAATAAGACTTGAAGAAATTAAATAATCAAAACTACAAGGACAAAGAGCTAAAAGCAAGACTTTAAAAGAGATATATAAACAAACTGAAGAGGGTACTTGGATCAACAGCAGCAGCTACATTATCGGAGCTCACCACATGTACGTACTCCTTTCCCTGGAAAATAAGTTCAGAACAGCAGTTATTTGTTCTCTGCTAGCATGCACTCTTATTGCCCATTTCAGAAAAATGAATTACATTCTTTTTATATATCATGTAATAAGAAGTAGGGACAACAGCAATGGCAACACATGTACTCAGCCTCAAATTCCTATTTGAGACCTATCCTTGTTTTTTTGGTTAATGTAGCCCATGAACATTTTAAACAAGGATAATTAATATTTGTCACCTGCTAATGTTGCATTTACAACGTGTTTGCAAGCTCATGCATCAATAATGCTATCTTATAATTGGTAACACAAAATGCATCAATAGCCTTTAATGAACATACACCCAAAAAACTTAATGGACAAGAAATAAAAAGATCACAGTTAAAATTGACAACAGAAATTGCAAGAGTTAAACATGAAATAAAGCAAAGCACATAAGCAAGTAGTGTAATATCCTTAAGAATTGTGTACCTGTGATAATAATACATCCAGAGTTCCGCTGCTTTTCATTAGGGAAAGGAAGGCTGCAGCATGATCAGATGGATACCTTCATATAAACCCAAAGAAAAGGAAAAATCAGAGATAGAGAGAGAACAATCATCAGGAAAGTTTTGCCCTATGGCCAAATGAAATTCAAGACAGAATTAACATATTAGAAGCTGAAAAGGTAATATTGTAGCGAAAGTTCTCTGAGGTAGTGTATTTTTCACCAAAGCACTTCCAAGAGTTTTTGATGGAAGAAATAAGACCTTTGGGTCAAATATAACAAAATTTATAAGAGAAACATTATTGAGATTGAACCCAAGATTAGCAAAAAGAATGTCCCAGTTCAGCAGATATAGAATGGTAAATGGATTGATTTGATAAACACTGAACAGTAAACTAGAAATGTCAATATTTTAGGGGAAAAAAATAATCATGTAAAAGTTGAGGTGCAGCCAAGAATTTTTAGGAGAGGAAAGTGTCATAGCTAGTAAAATTAGTCATTTAAATGTGATTCTAGCAAACGTTACAAGCACTTTGACAAGACAACAGACCTCAGAAACCAATATGAAACTATGAGACAACCACAAACCAGGGAATGAGAAGGAAAGGAAGAAATGTTTAGGAGCTGAAGTTATGAAAGTGATATAATAGAGGTACAGGAGTGCTCAAGCCAGCTATTAGTAGAAGTTGAAATCTACTAGATTCAAAAAACCAACTATCATACTGGCTTTCTCAAGATGGATTATCTCTAGTAGTAAAGCATTGTGGGCTATTAAAAACAGCTAGCATTTTTAAGAATAGTTCTAATGCTGCAGCACTTGATGCTTGACTTTCTTTGAGCATTAAGGAACAATTTGGAAAAACTTCAAGGGTTTTTAGAGTTTATACAGGGCACTTAGAACTTCAATATGTTAAAAGAACAAAAGGTAGTGAGAGTCTACAATTCATCTGCACTGCTCTGTCCACTGGAAGATTTCTTTTGAGGATGTTGGCCCTGCATAAATGCAATCATGGTATAGGTGAGCTATAAATTATGCCTTCAACAAATTCTATTGGCATGTATAGTTAAACAAACAAACGTGGGTAAAATTGCACACCTGACTAAGAGGAAGAATATCAACATTTGATGTGGAATATTTCTCCAAAGCCTACATGAAAACTTCAATGAGTAGATTCTGATAGAATATGAGCACAGTTCCAAGAGGAGATGCCAAGGACAAATCACCTTCAGGGAATCATCATGAGTGCTGATAGTGTTCATAAGCACCAAAGGGATATGGCATCCGTATGTCAAATTGAGAGACTGCAGATATTTAGCAGTGGGATATGTCAGAGCAAAGATAACAAAATAAAACCTATATACAAAAGAAAGAAATCTTGCCTGAATTTGATTAACAATCAAGTCAAGAGATGTCAAACCATCACGAATTCCAATTAAAGACCTGCAAAAAAATGAGTACAGCCACATAAATTTAACACATGATAAAGTACAAAGCAAACATGTCTCTACAAGCCTTTGTCTGTTTAGGGATAGGACTAAATTACTCCAACTGTTGAAATTCAACCCATTCATCATGTATCCTTCAAAAGATCAAATTATATGATGCACAGAAGATAATGTAGTATGAATTATCTAGGTTTAGGATTCATGCTTACTTGGGGCCATTAAACCCTAGAGCTGTTCCCAAAGTGTCATTGAACTTCACCACGACAATCTTGTCCAAAAGGTTCTTAATTTCTGCAATATCTGCATTCAACCCAGGAAATTATTTTTATACAAGCAAAGAGGGAAAAGGAACAAAGGGACACAACATACTAAAATATTCTTTAACTTCTTAATTTAAACAAGTCATCATGTCACGTAGAAAACCATTACCATTAGAAGCAGGTGCTAAGTTCTGATAAGGAACAACAAGCACTTCACCAATTAGAGAGCTGATATTGCTCATGTTCTTGCTTTGCACACTTTCTTGGATTTCCTTGCTTCAAAACACAATTTAATGTCATATCAACCAAAGTACCAAACCACACATAAGTAGGTCGTAACAAAACCTCAAGTGAAAAGCCAATCACATAGTTCTATAAATATTAAATTCTAGATGCCAGGACCCCAATATCGATTCAAGAAGAACCCAACAGTATATTGAACACATTATACCCTAACTCTGCAAAAGATTTAAAAACCTTGCACTAATTTGCTTTCTGTACTTCAGATAACTAGGGGATAAAGCTTTGTATGCTCTCTTAGTCCAAGTCTCTAATGAATAGCCAGTTCGACCAATTTCAATAATAAACAAACATTTCTAGATAATCAAATTTCGGACTAATAACCTCAACAACTTGAAAAACATGATATATTAACTCCATCACACACAACCATATGGAAACAAAAACTAAAAATAAAAACACATTAGCAAACATGATACTAGCATTATATCTTCCATAAACAAATACCACAACTTACTCTCATCCAAAGATGATATCAATTTTCTCTTATAATGCAAAAAAGCAAGTACTTTATACATGAATCAAAATAGTAAGAACGATATCATAAGAATCTATATTGCACATCCCAAAACAGACAATAAAAGCTCAACTAGAATGACAAATGCAACATCTAGAAGAAGCCCTTCTTTGGTAATAATGTAGAGTCTTGGACTTGGAATCTAAAGGGTGTGTTCGAATCTTAACAGCAACTAGATGCTGAAGGGGTAGGACTGCCCTAACCTTTTCCTTCCAGGACCCATTTCAGTGGACCATAATTTGAGAATAGCCTTCTATCTAGAAATAAAAGATGGCAACAGAAGCACACCATAGCACAACTGAATCTTAAATGACCAGTGTCCCGCTTAACAGATATAAGAGAACCTAAAGAATTCTCTGCAGTACACCATCCACAATAGATATCTGCCGAAACTTGAATTCTCATCTGAGTTTATAGCTATTTTCTACATCAGGATGAAAATAAACTTGTGAGAAACACAATCATATGACACTAAAAACAGTGGTCTTAATCAAACCAATAAAAAACATAATCCTTCACATCATAGAGCTTCTATTGCCACAGCAAAAAATCACTCAAGTATAGATCGTTATACCCATTTTCCTGCTTTAGGCTAAATAGCAACATCAGTCCAAGTTTTTCTCTACATATCAATCAGTACATGTACATCATTCACCATCCATAATTGATCCCAACAATATAATTAACTGAACCAAGGATCTTCCTATCTTTTTCAAAACGCAGCATTAGTGATTTCTATTATTCTCTTGCAATGAACATTATTTACACAACACACCTTATAAGGCACTACCCTAAACAGAGGTTAACAAATTAAGTAAATTCTATAGTACCTCGATTCTTTGGTGGAAAGATCTCGCTCTTCTTTACGAATATGTCCTTTTAGTGCTTTCAATTTCTTTTTCTCAAGCAAAAATGTCTTGGTAATTATATTGCAAAACAAGTACACAAACTGAACAGAATCATTAGCAGGCACTGGATACGCAATCTTCTTATAAATCTCCCATGGCATATTTGAATCAACCAAAGCCACAATGGGAACCTGCAATCTATCAGCCTCCAAAATCACCGAGCTCTTCCTCTCCGTATCTAACACCACTACACAATCTGGCGGTTGTATTGGCCCAAAACAAACCTTAACAGCACAAATAAAAGAAATACAATCATCAAACAATTAAAAAAAAAGGCTTTAAAAGCAAAAAGAATAGAAGGGACCGTTAAATAATATTAACCCAAAACTTGAAATTTGAAAAAAAATATAAAAAGCAGCTTAACCCTCAAAATCGTTAAAAAATAAAAACCCCATTAACCCAAAACTTGGATTCAATTAACAAAAAAAAAAAAAAAACACTCATATTTACAATTCAATTAAAGAAAAAGGAGCCTATTGTAAAGAAAGGGCAAACCTTTTTATTTCTTGATCTGAACTTCTTAGGACTATGACTATTAGTCAAGAAACCACCCATTCTCCACATAATGTTATCTCTTGGGCTATAAATCCCCATCTTCTTTGTCATTTGCTCCACTATCTCATCAAACAAAAGATTCGTATTCACAAACATGAACCTTGCGTTCTTATCACGCGCCAAATGAGAAATGAAACTGGCAGCATTCCGGAGACAGATGAGAGTTTTATCGGAGTCGATAATGGAGATTTGATTACGCATTCCATAAGTGTAAATTTTCAAGTGGTGGGCTGCCACTCGCCGCCCTATATGGGCGTTTGTGGTTAGTAGCTTTTGGATTATTATTGAATGGAGCGTCATTTAAAAAAAAAATTGCAGTAGCCTCCTGTGATGGTTGTGGCCGTGGCGGTGTTTAAACGGGAGAGGTGTGTTTCATTTATAGGGGGGGTGTTCAGCGATGGAGTCCAGTGGCGATGGTGAGACTGTAGGGTTTTGTTGTTGGGGTTTTGTTTTGCTTTGGGAAATTTTGAGAAGGAAGAGGGATTTGGTGGGTCGGGTTTGGGTCCAAGTTTAGTTGATGGACTTGGTATTTTTTTAAATTGGCCCCTTTTATTTTTATTTAAAACACCATGAGTTCCATTTTATCCATTATACTAATTAGGGTATTATTATTTTTAATTAATTAACAAAAACTAAATGAAGAAGTGTTTTGCGTTATTTTTGTTTTTGCTTTTAATTGTTTTTAAAGAATGTTTTTGGCTTGAAAAAACATTGGATTGATATTTTCTTAATAATTTCTGATAATTTTGATGTGTTGATATTAAAAAATTAAAAAAAATCTAAAAAAAAGATCTGTTTTCAAATAAAAAGTTATTTTAAACACCATAATTCTAAACACCTCCAACCTCCACACAAGATGCTATATCAAAATAGTGCTTTATTTTTATTTTTTAGTATTTTTTTATTTTATCCTTTAACAATGAGTTTTGTAATTTGTTTTTTATGAGATTATCCTAATTTCATAACTCGAGTCGTGACTTTGACGGGTTAATTCAGGTTGACTTGAGTTTTTTATCCTTTTTTAATTTCATCATTCAACATTGACTTGATTCATAATTAAACTTCATAATTTATTTCAAATTATTTTTTATAAAATTATCATGGTCTCATGATCTAGGTCGCAAGTTTGGCGAGTTAATCTGAGTTGATGAGAGTCTTTCCTTTTTTTGTCATATTTTTAATTAAGTTTTTTAAAATTTCATCTTTTAACATTGGGTTAATTGAAAAATAAATTTCATAATTTGTTTTGATTTGCTTTCTATATGTTTATCCCAGTCTTTTAACCTAATTTGCAAGTTTGATAGGTTAATTTAGGTTAACTCGAATTTTTTTATCTTTTTTTAATAACACAATTTCAATTTTATCCTTTAACATTAGGTTGATTGAGAATGTAGCTTTATAATTTGTTTTGATTTGCTTTTATAGAATTATAACAATCTCATAGTGGGTTGATCCAAGTCAATCCAATATATTAACTTCTCAACATTTTAAAAAAATATCTTCTTGAAATTCTTTTGAGTCAAATTACATTTTTATCGGTCATTCGGGTTGTCTTTGGACCCATCAAGTCAACTGAGTCACATCGAGTCAATCTCTATACGGTTTAATTTTTTTTTTCTACTAGAAAACACTAGATATTTTTATGTTTTAAAAAAATTAATCCGACCCTCGGCACAACCCACACCAATAATCTAGTTTGAAGTTATCCACACACCCACAAAAAAGTTCTTTTCTTTCAATTTTTTTCTACGGCACCAGAATATCAATTAAAAATTAAAATTAATTAACATTAAAATTAAAAATTAAGTTAAATTATAAAAATTAAATTATAAAAAAAAGCTAAAATAGAAAGCAAAAACATAATGGTCACACATTTTACTATCCACGGCTACAATGTAAATACCATTTTACCTTCTAAGAAATACCAATAGCACGTGGTGTTGGGGGTATTTTTATATTTTTGCTTGAGCTATTGGTCATTATTAGATTGATCGATGGTGGGATTGTGATTTTCTATTTTTGGAAGTTCAATGGAATTAGTAATTTTTCCTTAAAAGCAAAATATTTGAAACTAGCATTTGGGAGCTTTTATGTCATTTAACTTTTTTAAAAATAGTAAAATAGCTCGATTATCTTTGAAAGAAAAATTTTAAAGCTTGTGTTCAGGGGCTTTTTTGTCTTTTCATTTTATTATCAACTTGTTTGAGAATAATTTAATCTTTTAATAAACATAAAATAATAATAAAATGGAAATGTGATTAGCACGTGCATTGCACGCTCCAGCGTGTGGGAAGTGCCTATGACTTTTTGGCATAGCGTTTGCCGCCTCTTAGTAGCCAAAAATATGATTTTATCATGTTGTTGAAATCATCGCGATATCTTTCTCCAAATGGGGTGGCTACATAGTGGTGGAGGTACAACAAATAGTCATTGTGGGTTTTTTTTTTCTTTTTTCTTTTCCCTAAAAAATCACGCTAACAATTCAAAATTTCATTATTGTTTTCTTAGTTATTGATATTTCAACTTCGGTTTTTATTCTTTTGATTTCTATTTTTTATGTCTTTTTGTAAAAGTTTTATTTGTTTTCAATTTCATCATTCAATCCTTATTTATGATATATTATTTTCTTCAATTTAGTCCTTATTCTTTTGATTTATAATTTTTTAGCATTTTGTACAATTTCTATTTGTTTTCAATTTCATCATTCAATCCAAATTTATGATATACTATTTTCTTTCCAATTTGGTTTTCATTCTTTTGATATTTTTGTCCTTTTGTTAAAGTAATTTTTCTTTTAAATTTTATCTTTTAATTTATTTTTTTATTACAATTTTGATCCTTATTTTTTTAATTGCTATTTTTTTTTATTTTGAATCCTTTTGTATAATTGATTTTTTTTCTCTGATGTTGTCCTTCAATATTTGATTGGTTTGAGATTAGCTTCACGGTTTTTTCATGCACGGTGCTTCCGGTCTAAAGACCCAAGGTTACGAGTTTGAAAAGTTAATGCAGATTGACATCGTTTTTTTAACTTAGTTTCTTTTTTGATTTCATCATTCAGTCTTATTTTTTTAATGAGTTTTATGGTTTTTTTCAATTTATTTTCTTTTGGGTTATCCCCATATCATGACTTGGGCCACGAGTTAACCCGACTTTACTCGCCCCTTATTATCCAGGTTATATGTCTGTCATGCTAACTCGGGTTAACTTGAATTACTTTTCTTTGACCTTTTTTTTTACTCAATTTTGTTCTTTCATTTTTAATTAGTTGCAAACTAAATTACATTGTTTTTCTCCTTTTAAAAATAGGTTTTTAATCTTAAGTTATTGTGATTTTTTTTTAATTTTGGTTTATTTACTATTATTTCTAATTTTTTTATTATCTAATTAAAATAAAACTAACTTATTTAAACCAATAGAATCTATTTGAGTTATAGATTCTTCTTCTTATTTTAAATCACGCTTGCATTGTATAAACATCATTTTTTATTAAAAAATAATATTACAACCACCATCATAGGGCGCCCATGTCTAGTTAAAACTAAAGCTAAAATGGAAAGACTTTTCCTAAATGAAGGCTTTTCTTGTTCTGTACATCTACACATTGCAATTTCAATTATGTTCCAAAATCTACAATATGGTCCTCGAAGTTTTTTTCCATCTTCGGTCTCTATAATTTTAGTTTCTTACATTTTTGTCATAAAAACTTTATTTATTTTGTGTTTTAGTCCTTAAAACTTTAAACAGAAAAGAGAAAATTATTGAAAAAGAAGGGGATAAAGAAAGATTTTGGCTAGCCGTATCCTTACTACAAAAGGCTAATTTTGGTGTTGATTGGTTTATATTAAAGACAAGGATTTAATGAAAGTGGTTTGGGCCTTTAATCATGTTTGAAAGAGTATATATAAATCCAAAAAATGTTTTGACTTAATTTTATTTTGAGTTTTAAGACCGGTTTAAAGATACTTGGAGTTGAAAATGGAATTATTGAATTTCGTAGAATATTTTAGGTATTTTTATGCAAAAATAGGTTTTTCGAACTAAATTTACCAAACCTCGTGTGGACACAAATTTGAGTGCTTAGTGCTTGAAAATTAAGCAAGCAAATGTGTACAAAATTTGAATTAAAATATATGACTGAATACAATCTCTATTTAAAATATTCTTATAAAAAAATAAAACAATTCTCTGATTCTTCCCTTGAATTTAATTTGTGATGACTTGATAAGAGTTTTATATTTAAAATATATGACTGAATACAATCTTTATTTGAAATATTCTTAAAAAAAAAAAAAACAATTCTCTGATTCTTCCCTTGAATTTGATTTGTGATGACTTGATATCAGTTTCATATTTTGAAATATATATATATATATATATATATATATACAAAAATAATGCATTGTTGCTTGCAATTTCACACAAACTAGTACCATTTAACTAATATTAGATCATCACAATAAATTAATATAGATATTTTTCTACTGTAAAAATAAAATATAAGTGTCAAATTTGGAAATTTAAGACCAATTTTGATTATAATTTATCAAATCAAATGATAAATCAAAGTTTAATACCCAATTTAAAACAATTATAGATTTTAGGGACTAAATTAGAAGTTACAAAATTTACTGTTATGTATGAATAGTAACCAGTAACTTTGACTGGCCTGGAGACTTTTTTCTTAGCCAAAAATGGTTACCGCGGGATCTTATCTCAAATATTTCGTCTTCTCAAATCCAACGGCGCGATTCATTCATAATATCTCTTGATTGTTGATGAGTTATAGCTGATGAAAAATTTTGGGTTTTTTTTTTCCCTCTTGTCACGGTTCCCATGCATTCTCTCTTCTCTGTTAATTTCTTTCTCTTTCTGTACTGCAATGTCAACTGAGAGAGGAGAAAAGCTGATTGAAATATGAAATTCGGAGGAAATTAAAGATTGTACGTAGTAGTTCCTTGTTGTCCTTTTTAATAAAATACAGGAAATTTGTTGCTGTTTTCCGAGCACAAATTAAAGACTGTTTGTTGGAAATTTGGCAGAAACACATAATTGAAATAGGAATTCTTTTTCTTCCTTTCAGACAGGTAAAAGTTGACATGTACATGGCTATAAAAAGCAAGGGCAAAGGCTTTTGTTTTCCAGGAGATTTTGCCCCAGAAACTGCTCATCCTTCCTTTGAATCTGTCTCTCCACTTGTTGAATTTCTAGTACGTACTCAAGAACACGTGAAACTGTAAATTTAAATCATACAACATGTGATATAATACAATTCAGATCATAAATTAAACCATGATGTCTTTTAAGGAACAAAAGCAAACCAAACCTCTGTTTGATAATTTAATAAACAGCCCTAGTCCTAATAATTGAAAAGGTACCGTAAATGTTTTGGATTGGAAAGATTTGTTCAGAAGAGAAGTACTGGAAGAGGAAAATTCTGACCATTTTCTTATCTCGTTATTTAAAGAGTTGGAAGGTTGAGGCACCAAGTTTCTTGAGTCTGTAGCATACAAATGGTGAAAGAACGTCTGCAATAATGCCATCTAAACTGATATTTGCCCATGTTCCATCGGAGAAGACAGGCAATAAACGATTTGAAGCCAAAAACTGAGACCATTTCACCTGCAGCTGGAACTGGACTATGTTATGTGGTACTGTAACCCTGCAATTGACCTACCAAGCAAATCAAAGTTCCACATGAAATTGTAAAGATACTTGATGCACTCGAATCGGATTCATAGAAATGCAAAAAGGAAACTGAAAAATAATAGTTATTTATATGGTAATGAATCTTACATAACACTCATTTGAAAATACAGACATGCTAGCTGAATAGCTGAATACAAAGCCATAAGATGCTCATGATGACATGCGATTCAGTATCAATATGCCTTCGTACATAATTGCTACTAAATATTGTAAAGAAAATAAACAAAAATATTTATGATGCTGGAAGGCTTGCCCATAATACAACCGCAGCCATCCTAGTTGTGAGTTATACAGTTCCTACCAGAAGCAACTCAAGGCTCAACCTCCCGAGGAACAGGAGGAGCAGAAGCATTATTTCCCAAAGTAGAACCTTCATGAGAACTGGATTGAGCGGAACCTTCATTGGCTTCTTTTAACCCTTTCAGTCTCCCCAGCAGAAGCCCCCCAGCAGAAACATGGGAACTTGCTTCGCTAGATCCTTCCGTTGAACCTTTTTGCCCTCTCTTTTTCTTCACCTTTTGAGCCCAACCAACAAGGCCTGCTTGCACATGCTCCTCAAATATTGATTTCTTGAAAGTACTTCCCATCTTTTCAGGAAAAAAAAAAGTCAAGCTGGAAAGTTTCACAACCAAAGGCACAGTTACATTTAAACACATCGTTACCCACCTGTGAGACAATGGCATAAAGGGGAAGAGTGCTGTAGCTACAGAGTACCTGAATAAACACCCTGAATTGAACAATGGTGTTTATTGATTAGCAGGGAGAGTTATTCAACCAAAGTAGTACAGGATTTCAGAGGAGAAAAGGTCAGCAGTTTCTACCCTATAATTAGCCGTGGAACAATATATTTGATTTGTCCCATTATGCAGGAATCAAAACCATATTGAACCTGTGGATGGATAGTAGCATACTGTTATTGATATTATCAAGTCCATCTCAATGAATCCATGATGAAAACACACCACAAAAGATCAGCTTACCCAGATCCAAAAGAAAAATGCAATCTCAAAAGCATTTTGGAAGAGGATGAAATGGATCAATAAGTGGACAAAGCCAGGCCTGTGGAACCAAAAGTGATTATCTGATGGTTGAACTACTAGTTCCCCTTCTATGGCTACATGTTTCTCAGCGACCTCGTATGCCAACTGGTTAATTACATGCTCCAGCTTAGTACCAACAGCGAGAAGAAGCTGAAAAACAATTGCTTACATGAATCTTGGAATAGGAGTAACAAGACGTAGGAAAGTGGAAAAATAACCCACACCAAGGTAATTGCAGTTTCTTATAGAAAGCCAATGAGCTAGCTCAATCAACAGGTGATCAACTTACAAGACTCGAGTTCAAGTCTCCTATGAATCCAAAATGTTTCTCATTGCAAGCCAAGTTTGCATAAACATGCCCATGCTATGCATTCATATGAAAAACTGATTACAAGAAAATACAAAAGTGCAAGGGTGCATAAATGCAAGAAATAGTTCATATACATTATATTAAAAATTAACCATATCACTATGATGACTATTTCTATGTGGATGATAGTCATTTGAAGTCTCATTTGGGTTAACTCACAATATTAATCTGACACCAAGGAGTAGCCAGGGGTTTGGTGCTCATGGAGATCTAAAATTGTTTGTAGATTCATCTACATCTCTAAATGTTGAAGGGTATGATCAACGGTTTCCACTTTGAGGAAACTCCATGCATCAACCACTGTGCTATCTAAAGATCCAAACTAGTCTTAGTTAATTGTCAATAAGAAAGGTAACAACTTGTGACAAAAAAAATCTGATGGTAAAAAAAGATGCTGTCCCTGATTCAACCACAATACTATGTCCTCCATGTTCCATTAAAGCAATAACTTGTAGTATAGAAGTAATCACAAAAGACATCTAAGTTAGTTTATCTTCTTTTGTAACAATACCACATCTCACATCTCTTAAGGATTGCATTCAAGATGGAAATCAATGATGATCAAACTAGAAAAATGCTGCTGTTTCATGTGAGTGACAGAATTTATGGTAGAAGACATAGGCAGGAAGCATTAACAAAAAAACCACAGTCCAATTGGAACTCAACAAACTGGACACTCGTCGAAATAATGTCAACCTTTTATAAAATTGGGGTAGGCAGAAGCAGGTCATGTTTCAAAAACTATTGTCAATGTAACTCTCTAAAACAAAAACTATAACATTAATGACTTGGATTCAGGAATTAGAATTCTTGTATATAGACTCAAGCATGTTTATGACTTTGTATGTAAGTGATGAAAGTTTGGAAGAACTAGGGCATTGCATGTTCACTGCAAGAAGAGAGAGAGAATATTTTCTAAGCATGTTTCTGCATTTTTCCTCTAATCAATCTCCCTCCAGAACATCACAACATTTTGTGATTCAAGTGTTTCGTGAATTAGTGTGATCTTTTTTGAGGTAGCTGAAACAATAAAGTACATTAAAACACCACAAAAATTCTTAGGAGAGGACAAAGAAAGAAGGCACATGTAAATTGTTAGAAATAGAATTAAAGAGTACAAGTCTACTCACAATTAAAGGAATGAATGCTATCCAGAAATATGTGTGCCAACCTGCATGAGAAAAAAGAGAAAAATCACATCTAACAGATATATCCCAAAATGAGCAGAGACAGCAAAAACCATATGCAACAGTTATCAGATTTCAATTTTTCCTTTGTGTTAGGAAATCTATATATGGCCTTAGGAATGCAGTCTAGAATTACAGGATTCATGCTACAAAACTCTGGTATTCTTCCAAAAACAGTAACTTTGGGAATTTAGAAACCTTGTCTTCAATAAATTAACTTCTTTGACCCTTACAGGGTAAAAAAGACATCGTGACTACATAGTACATTTATAAACTTGCCTTGTTGAACCAACCTTCTAAGTTAAATATTTTATATATTGATGACTACCACCACCTTACTAGCTATTGCCAGCAGAAATAGCGATAGATGATCCACATCAAGCAGGAGAACAATAAAAGGGGACAAATCGCCATGGTCCAATTTCAAAAAACAAAGTATATGACTATTAATTCAATCTAATGGGCAGTAGGTGCATATAAATCAGTGATCCGGAATAAGAAAGTGTGGAACAGACTTATAGTATATCCTCAGGGAAATAATAATGAGGATCGATCGAAGAAATTTAACACATGAGTACAGAATATGTTGGTTGGTAGTTTAACAATTCAAAAGAAAAAAACTCAACATGAACACCAAAAAGGTATGATTAAATTTTGCTTCGAAGAACCTAGATTGATTTTCTGTAGTGAGAACGCAAGTGTAAAATTAAAACAGGAGAGATGCAACAACACTCGACAATTGGCACAAATATCAAGTAATATGGTCTACAAATTAATCAATGGAGGAAGAGCATACCATTGATATTCAGCAATAAGAAGATGACCACGAAAACCCAAAGATACCAACTGCAGCCATGGAATTGAGTGAATAAATGAGCAAATAAATATAAGAAATGTAATTAGACTAAGAGTAAGCAAAACAAGCAATATGAATGTCTAGCCTTGAAAAGGTATTCTTGGACATCACTTGCCTTATACCAACAACTGTCTTAAAGTCATCTTCGAGGGAACGTACCATGTATCTGTGAAAATTAAACTTTGGGTTTCCTCTGGTATGTGTCTGCAGAACAACCAACAAATACACAGAGAAACAAGTAATAAAATGCAACATAGGAAGATGCAAGCTAATGATTGTAAGACAAATCTGACCTTGCATAAAATACTTACCATGATAAATCCTAGCCGTAAAGTTATGTAATCTGACTTGGTCACAGACGCATAGAATTGCTTGAAAAAGGAATGCTGAAGAGAAACAAAAATGAGAGGAAAAAAAAATCAAGATCAGGACATGGTTCCTTGAGTTGCCAAAAAGATACTGCTAGTTGTTCTCCTCAAATCATTTTTAGTGGTTAAAATTAAAATTATTTCCTCACGAGGAACGTGCTTTATTTTGTTATTGATATCACAATAATGAAAAAAGGAATGATGATTAGATTTTTGGTTAAATGTCAAAGTAAGGAAGAGCTACATTTTTCTTTGGGAGGATATGAAAATGATAAGATCGTCAGATGATGATTGCAGCATAATCATGTAGCCAAATGACCTGCAAAATGACTTGTCTGACCAGGCACCTTTATTTGATGGCCCCAACCCGCACAAATTAGACTACCCTGAATCCAAATCTGTTTTAGGATTCATTTCAAGTTCCAACTCAATTTTTGAATTTCCTTTTCTGGAGAATATTCTTATCTGGTGTGGATTGTCTATGTGTATCATGGGATTTCCTTACGAGTATACCTTGTACAACAAGGTTTTGGATTCGGGCTACCTCTATAAAGTAAGGGTAGAATTATTACCCAGATGACTTACCCCATAGAGAATATATATCTTGTTTTGAAATGCTTTCCATAATTATTGCCCAGTTTGGCATAACTTTCTGAAAATGAATAAACATGTCAATCCACTCCAAACTCCAAGTCGAGGCAAAGAGGTTCTTAAATGCCCATGGATCCCAGTGAGAGACACTGAGACCGTTTGGGAACGCGGTTGAAACCGCGTTCCCTCAAATTTCAAAAATTGTTTTTTTTTTTTTGCTAAAAATTATTATTTTTTATGTTTTTAGATCGTTTTGATATGTTGATCTCAAAAATGATTTTTTAAAAAATGAAAACATTATTTTGATGCATTTCTAAGCGAAAAACACTTTGAACCGCAACCGCTACCACAATCCCAAACAGGCCCATTTGAAGAATGCAGGATAAAATAGAAGGGGGAAAAACAGACTTACCAGCCATACTCGTAGAGCTGAATTTTTACCAATTCCCAAAAAATGCTCCTTGATAAAAGTATGTTGTTGGACATGGGTGAACTTTTTTTTCAAAACTGCAAGATCAAAGCTCACATATTAGAAGCAATGAGGAAAACTAACTGCTAAAATGGTTTTCCAAGAAATTGGGAAAGGGAAACTGATTGTGTAAGCCAGTTTTCCCCCCTCATCCACTGGGCATGAAGTTAATCTGGAATAAGGCATTGATCAATCAACTTGCGCTCTTACTTCCAGTGACAGAACTAAAAGTTTGTGAGCAACAACATTTTCAAGGTATCCAGAAAAATGAATGATAGATGCAGCTGCTAATTATAACGCAAATCAAAGACAAGGGTGCACAAAAATTTGCCAGATATTTTTACCTTGTTCTGTATCACAGCGATCGTTTGCAATTTCATTCTCCCAGTGTTTCCATTGACGAATCTAGATCATGGCAATTGATCACAAATGAATCATAAAACATTGAGAAAGAAAAATGAAGTACCCTGACCACCTTAAAATTTAAACAAAAACTGAAGAATCATATTAGGTTCTCACCCTTGCACCTCCAAAAAGAATGGTGAGAACACAGAAAGTTACATGGACAATGGCCAGGACAAAGATGAAGATATGTAGATGGTGTATGGCTTCCAAAGATAACAGCGGTACCTTGCCCTGAAGAAAGGAAATAAAAGAGAAAAATGATGAGGGAAATCATTGTGATTTATCAGCACAGATGCAGAAACCTAGAGTGTCAAGAAAACATGACTTGCAAAAACAAATGCATAGGATTAGACTATATCACTGTGCCACAGCGCAATCTGAAAGAAGAAACTATAAAACTGTTCTTCTTTTCCCTCTACATTCTTGCTTCACCTTTTATTTAAACAATTTAGTTGTTGTACTAGATTACAGAATAAGGAGTTCAATAAGACCATATTATACACATATAATTGGAACAAGAAAGTCAATCAGGAAGCAAGGAAAAAATAAACAAATTTTACCATCATTATCTTAACTTGGAATACACCTTGTTGAAAATTGATTTTTAAAAAATGAAAAAGACATCACTAAAAACTCATGTCATCTTTAATCAGATGTATAGCTCAAGAGCAGTTAATATTGGCATTTGTTTTACCACTAGCATTTAAGAATGATGATAAATAGAATGAAAAGACAAATACAATGATTATAATCCAATTCTTTTTATAAAATTTATGAAAATTGATGTTATATAAAATTGAAATTCACGTGGTTATAGCTAAGCAGATTAGTTCAAGAATATAGCAGTAAATGGTTAATCATGTACTGCAAATATAATGAATCTCGCTAACATAGAATTCCCTTCAACATTGATATTGAAGAACTCTTGCTGTTCTTAATTAATCCCAAGTGTGTATCAACAAAATTGGAGATAAAACTAAATCTGATTCTAATGACACAGTGGCAGCCAAGGGAACAAGAGTATCCAGTCAAAACACAAAAGATTGTAACTGATATTTTGTTACAATTGTGATAATGTTTTTGATTTTTGAATAGCTTATGTATAGGAGGAAGTTATGGAGAGTTTGTATTTAAAAACCATACATAACATACTTCATATGTATCTCTAAAAATAATCGAACTTCTTTACTCTTCAAACCTCTCTTCCAGTTAACGTTTACATGGTATCAAAGCCCCTGACTCATGTCTAAACTGATCCTCTTCAAGATGTCTGCCTCCTCAAATTCTTCAACCTCAAATGTTACCGAAACCAACCGTCCCACCTTCAATCCATCTTCCCATATCAACCTTACCAAACTCACACATTTGAATTACCCAACATGGAAAGCCACTATGTTACCCTACCTCAAAGGCCAGAAAGCTTACGGATATATTGATGGCACCATTCAGCAACCCGCAAAAACCATCACTGCCCCTGATGGCTCTACAATCCCCAACCCATTATATGATATATGGGAAACCCGGGATAACCTTATTCTTAGCTGCATAAATTCTTCTCTTTCTGATGAAGTACTTACCCAAGTTGCTCATTACAACATCTCTGCTGAAGTTTGGATGGCTCTAAGCTCTGCTTTTGCATCACAATCACGTGTTAAAGCAGTAAATGTTCGCTCAGAATTCTCTACCCTACAGAAAGGTAATCAATCTGCAATTGATTACTTTATGACAATCAAACATCTCACGAATAAATTGGCCATAACTAAATTGGCCATAACTGGTCAAGCTCTTAAATGTGACGAAATTATAACATATTTGCTTGTTGGGCTTGGTCCAGAATATGACTCTCTTGTCTCCATGATATCTCACCAAGATAGTTCTCCCACCTTAGAAGAGCTTTATTCCATGCTTTTGACATGTGAAGCTTGCATTCAGCATAACAATAAACCTTTATCCTTGCCCATGGCTTCGGCCAATGTTGCCACCCAACAACAACATTTTTTAGGAGGCCGAGGTCATGGCACCTTATCAGCTCCTCGAGGCAAGGGGCGTTATCCATTCAATGGAAACCATAGAGGTGGCCGCAACAACACTAGTGTATCGTGTCAATTGTGTGACAAACTTGGTCAGCATGGCTTCCTGTTGTTGGAAGCGCTTTGATCCAAACTTCCAAACACCACCACCTCACCCAAATCCTCAAGCAAACCTAGCCTCCAACCAATCTTAGCCACATTCAACTGAACAAGAGTGGCATCCTGACACGAGAGCAATGCATCATCTAACCAACAACATAAGTAATCTGAATATCCGAAGTGATGATTTTTCTGGCAATGACCAAATTCACATTGGTGATGGTATAGGTTTGAAAATAACTCATATTGGAACAGCCTCTTTATCTAACTCATCTTCATCTTTTATTCTTGATAAAATTCTTGTCGTACAACAAATTACAAAAAATCTTCTCCCTATTAAAAAATTTGCTTAAAATAACGATGTTTATTTTGAGTTTCATAGTTTTGTTTTTCTACTTAGAGGATTACTCAGGGAACGTCCTACATAAAGGCTCTAGGTCTTTATTGCTTCTCTCCATCCCTTCAACGATGATCTGCCTTTGTTGGTGCTCGCATCTCTATTAAAAACTATCATCGTCGTTTTGGTCATGCCTCTTATGGTACTGTTTGACATGTGCTTAGCAATAATAATTTACCCATTGGTTCCAATGGGAGACAAAATATTTTTCTTGAGTGTGCAATGGCTAAAAGCCACAATTTCCCATTTTCTGCTTCAATTCCTTCTGTTTTAAGACCTCTTGAATTAATTTATTTTGAAGTCTAGGGGCTCAACTCGGTTATTTCTAATTATGGATCTCGTTATTATGTTTGTTTTTTTGGATGCTTTTACTAAATTTATTTAGCTATTTCCATTGAAATTGAAATATGAAGTTGAAATTATTTTTATTCAATTTCAAAAATATGTTGAAAGGCACTTTGATTTACAAACTAAGGCCATTCAAACCGATTGGAAGGGGTGAGTATAGACGTTTAAATACATATTTCAAAACATGTAGAATTCAACATCATTTAGCCTCTCCGCATTAACAAATGGGTTCTGTTGAACGTCGGCATCGTCAAATTGTTGACATAGGCTTAGCTTTACTAGCCCACTCAAATTTGCCCAAACCTTATTGGGAAGATGCTTTTCTAATTGCCACTTATATTATTAATCGTCTTCCTCCCAAAGCACTCAACAACAAATCACCTTTGTTTCCATACCGAAAAGAGTCCTCCACATCTAATCTTCCCATACCAGAAATTTTTTACTCACCTCCCTCCTTATGTCAACCGAATACTCAAACTAACCATGCAGGTCCAAATCTGTGTTCCACTGACCAGCAGCCAAATGTACAAGTCACTTCACAAAATCAAGTAACTTCGGATATTCAATCTACTTTGGTATGCTCAGGTGTTGCTCGTGTACCAACAAGGAATCTCACTCAAAGTTCAAATGATGTGATGGAACTACCTCACCAACCAAATCCTCCACATTCCCATGTTAATCAAATGCCACGCTGCATGCTTACCCACTCACAAACACAATCTCTCAAGCAAAAAGCTCCTTACATTGGTATAACCCGTTAACCACTCCCTCAATGTTTCTTCACTAATCATGTCTCATCTCTTACAAAACCTACTTGTTTTTCCGAAGTTTCTAAACATCACTACTGGCGTCAAGCTATGGACATCAAGTTTAATGCTCTTGTAAAAAATGGTACCTGGGATCTTGTACCACCTACGCACAATATTAATCTTGTTGAAAATAAGTGGGTGGTCTAAATTAAACGACAAGCAGATGGCAATGTTGAGCGTTTTAAAGCGCGACTAGTGGCAAAAGGTTATCATCAACAACCAGGTGTGGACTTCACAAAGACCTTTAGTCTTGTGGTTAAGGCAGGAACTATACGGTTGTTGTTGTCTTTAGCTATTACACGGCAATGGAGCATTCGACAGATTGGTATCCAAAATGCATTTCTACATGGCTAACTGCAGGAAACAATTTATATGCAACAACCTTAAGGGTATGTTCACCTTGATTTTCCTACTCATGTGTGCCACTTAAAGAAGAGCTTATATGGTCTTAAACGGGCTCCACGAGCCTGGTTTTCTAGATTGACTGAAACGTTACAGCAAATGGGATTCGTTGGTTCAAAGGAAAATACCTCCTCATTCACACTTCATCACAATGACTTCTCTAATTTCATCCTAATATATGTTGATGATATAATCATCACCGGGTCCTCTTAAGATAAAACTGACAAATTTATTCAGCAACTTGGAGATATCTTTCCCGTGAAAGACTTAGGCAATCTATCCTATTTTCTTGGTGTAAAGGCTTTGTTCGATGATCATGATCTTTTTCTAACACAAAAAATATGCGACCGGCCTGTTACAACGAGTTAACATGCATGAAGCAAAGCCATGTTCAACTCTAATGAGTACCACATACAGGTTATCTAAGTTTGATGGTCATGATTTTTCTGACCCACAACTTTATAGAAGCACAGTTGGTGCATTACATTACTTGTGCTTCACTCGTCCAGATATTGCTTTCACAGTTCACCATGTTAGCAAATTCATGCATCAACCCAAAGACACTCATTGGCAAGCTGTCAAATGAATCCTTCGGTATCTAAAACATACAATGGGCTATAAACTTCATTTACAAAGTACATTAGATCATTCTCTTCAAGCATATAGTGATGCTGATTGGGCTGACGACAAAGATGACAAATGTAGTATTGGCATACTGCATTTTTCAAAGATCCAATCTTATCAGTTGGAGCTGCGAACAACAACAAACTGTTGCCCGAAGCAAGACTGAATCTGAATATAAATCCCTTTTCAACACAGCAGAAAAGTTACATTGGATCCAATCCATACTTCATGATATGCAGCTTCCCCTGGTGACAAGTCCAAAATTATGGTGTGATAATATTGGTGCTACCCATTTGTCCTCTAATCCAATCTTTCATGTCAGAACTAAACATGTTGAAATACACTTTCATTATGTTCGGGATCAAGTCTTAGCTAAAAAGCTTCAAGACTCCTTTCTCTCCACTACAAATCAGCTTGCTGATTTATTAACAAAACCACTGTCCTCTGTCCGTTTTCATCTCCTGAGAGCCAAACTTCATGTCCAAGATCTACCCATTCGGTTGAGGGGGCGTATTGGAGATAAAACTGAATCTGATTCTAATGACACAGTGGCAGCCAAGGGAACAATAGTATCTAGTCGAAACAGAAAAGATTGTAACTGATATTTTGTTACGATTGTGATAATGTTTTTGATTTTTGAATAGCTTATGTATAGGAGGAAGTTATGGAGAGTTTGTATTTAAAAACTATAAAGGCATACTTCATATGTATCTCTAAAAATAATAGAACTTCTTTAACTCTTCAAACCTCTCCTCCAGTTAACGTTTACAAAGAACAACAACAATAATAGTTGAGAAAATAAATAAATGTTACCTTTTTGGCACAATAACCAAGATTGGCTTCTGATGCTTCAGCCAGAAGACGCCTAACAGTGCCAGAAATGGTACCAGGAAAGAAGCTTTGATAATGTTTAGGTGTAGTTGTAGAATTGGACCCAAGTCCTTCTTCCTTTTGCTTTTCACTAAGCCTACAAGGAAGCAAGTCGTTAACCACATTCTCTGGCACACATGTTTTAGCTATGCTGTTCTGGGAAACTGTCAGCAATAGAGATATGAAACCCAAAAGCATCAACTCTGTCAACAACAAAAAAGAAGAAAAACTCCATCAAAACACAAAGGTAAACTGTTAATGATGTTTGTCTATGCAAAACATAAACACATAACTCTCAGAAAGACAACATTAAAAGGACAGATTCGTTTGTCAGACAGTAAAATGCAAAGAGTCTCTTTTTTCCATTATTTTACCAAGATCCTTTTAATCATTAAAAGAAAAAAGAACAGAAAAGGACCGACTTTCCAATTCCCCAGAAAATCCTAGTACTCAGACTTAGGGAAAAGGTGAGAAATTTAGGGTCATTCCCATATAATTAAGCGAATACGATGCAACAACGCAAAAGGGTAGAGACACGAAAGCTAAATGTGAATGCATGGATAGAGAAAAAGAGACCTTCTTTAACTTTTTGAAGGGCTTCATAGAGGGGTTTCTGGTTCTTCCTCCTGAGAAAAATCCCACAATAATGAAGAAGTCTTTCAGCAGCAAGAGAAAGGGCGACTATGACAGTGCACAAAGCCGCCACCACCCATGTGGGTGTGTACTCAAGCGTCTCTCCTTCACTTCCACCACTCATCTCCCACTCACTCACTCACTCACTCTATAACCACTATCGGAGTTTTGTTCAATCCCAGGGGAGGCAGGCCAAAAGACAAATAACTAGCACGAAGCTGTTTCAAATAGTGTAGTTCTATATTTATAATAATAAAGTAATAAAAATCTTATCAGTTAGAAGTAGATACTTTTATATATCTCTGTATTTAAGTCACTGATGGAGATGGAGATGGAGATGGTTGTCATGACTCATGTGGTCTGTGGTGTGAATTTTGCAGAGAAAGATATTTAGAACACAGTAATTTTCATGTTGGGAAGTTTGAGACTGTTGTTTGTCTTAACTCTTAAGTATGTTTTATTTAAAAATATATTAAATTATTATTTTTTTATTTTTTTAAAAATCACTTTTAATATTAAAACATCAAAATAATACAAAAATATTAAAAAATATATTAAGTTTAAATAAAAAAACTTTTAAGGATCTCTACTGTGTCATAAGTGTTGGTCCTACTGCGTAGAAATCTTTTTTTTAATATGAAGGTATTTTTAAATCAAATTATCTATTAATTGAAATTAAGTTTTTCTAAATGATTTTAAAGCTGCATTTTTATTAGTTTTTAGTTATTATCTTTTAATAGAAAAAAATAAAGATATGAAGATAAAAATACATTTAGTTAAAGAGATATAAATATAAATTTAAAATAAAATGTTTTAAATAATTTTCTTTTATCTTGAAATAGTAATCAAATGCTACTATCAAACTAATAATATTCTTATTCTTAAAAAATTATTAAATTATATTGAATTTTGATACTAAAATGAACATATTATTATTAAATGTTAAAGTAAAAAAAATTATTTAAGAGAATTGATAATTTGTTTATGTTTGATTTATTATAACGTAGTAATTTAATTTTATTTGTGATAAGAATATAAATATTTAAAATTTAGTTTGCTTCTCTTTTTCTAAGAAACTATTTGATATTATGGTAGTTTTTGTTTTTTTTCCTCCATTAAGAGAAAATTATTTGATTAGGATGTTTGAGAGTATGGTTGCGGTGGCTTTTCAAAGTGTTTTTTGCTCGGAAATGCATCAAAATAATGTTATTTTTTAAAAAATATTTTTGATATCAGCACATCAAAATAATCTGAAAAACACAAAAAAATATTAATTTCAAGCAAATAAAAAAAATTTAAATTTCTTCAAAAACGCTTTTAAAATGCAAAAACAAACAGGCTCAGCTTTTGCTTTTCATACTGGATATCATTATGAGTGTGATTGCGGTTGTTTTTTAAAGTGTTTTTTACTCGAAAAATATATCAAATTTTTTTTTTATTTTTAAAAAATCAATTTTGACATCAACACATCAAAATAATCTAAAAACACAAAAAACAATAATTTGAAATAAAAAAAATTCAAATTTTTTTAAAAATGTTTTTGAAACACAAAAACAATTGCATTTCAAACCTCGGCTTTGCAAAAACAAAAATAAACTGCTTTTTATTTATAGAAACCTGCTTTTCATTATCAAATTTTTTTTTTAAAAAAAATATATTTTTGACATCAGCACATCAAAATAATATGAAAACACCAAAAAAATATTAATTTCAAACAAATAAAAAAATTAATTTTTTAAAAAATACTTTTGAAATGCAAAAACAAACAAGCACAACTTTTGCTTTTATACTAGATATTATATATAATTGCATTTCAAACCTTGATTTTGTAAAAACAAAAATAACTTTCCTTTTATTTTTAGAAACCTACTTTTCATTTATTTTACATATAAAAATTCATCTCGCAGCAATTTTAACAAAAACATATATTTCTTATTTCTATTTTTTAAAATTACAATTTAAAATATTTTTCTTAAATCTAATTTTTAAAGCAATAATAACAAAGGCTATCAAAACGTCAAACACATGCTAAAGTGAAATTCAAAAATCTTGGTGACAAGTACGAGGATCTATGATAAGAACAAGCAATCTTGTTGGTATAGATTTAATTTGAAAAAAAAAATCCAAAACGTCAAATGCTAAACGCGAAAGGACATTGACAATGAATTTTAGTTGTTTAATGTATTGCGGTTGCTGTTGTGGTTGTGGTTTAAAAAAAATTGTTTTATAAAAAGTACTTTTAGTTGAGGTTGGTTTGAAAAAATAGGTGTTTGATTAAAACTGTGGTTGAAATTGAGGTCGAAGAAAAAGTAGTTTAATGTGTTTGGTTAAAAAAATACTTTTCAAATTGAGGTTATAAAATAATTAAAAATATTTTTAATTTAAATATTGTAGATTTAACTACTATTATTACATCATGAAATAAATAATATTGATATCAAAATTTATTTATTATTCCATTAAACTACATGCAATGTCATCACATACGAAATCTATCCAACAATGACTATATTTTTCATGGTTTCTTAAGCACGCAACAACAAAAACTGAATTTTTTGTTACGTCATCAAGCGATATCCTTCTAATTTAATGAATAAAACACAATTAAAATAAAAATAAAAACTGAATTGTTTTTAACTGGGTCGGACCCGGCAAGAACATAATTGGAATTGCGATCAAATTTCACAAATGCTACGTCATCATGCGATATCCTTCTAATTTATATAGTGTTATTAAATAATATTAAATACTAGTTTTTCAAGTAAAACTCAATTTAAAAAAAAAAATTACAATTTTATTACGTCCAAAATTTATTCGACAAGAACTACAGTTTTCATGATTTTTTGAGTGTGCAATAAAATTAGGTAACATATTATCAGGAATAAAATTGAGATTACAATACGAGTAAATTTAATTCACCTTAAACTAATTTTTTTTAAAAACAAAAAAAAAATTAGAAGTTCATGTTTACGTGAACAGTGCGAGTAAAATAAATTAACTAAACTGATTTTTGTTTTAAAAAAAAAAAACTATTCTCTATTACCAAACACTTAAAATATCACCTTTTTCTCTATTACCTGTGATGCAACAGTTAAAATTGGACCACTGTTAAGAGGAAATCACTTCTCCAAACCTGTGATGCAACAGTTAAAATTGGTGGGTCCCATCAATAAAAATCATCTTTTTCTCTATTACAAAACACTTAAATATGTGGTTGCGGGTGAACCTCACCCGCAACCACATTACCAAACAGCATCTAAGATTTGAACGACTTACTAATACATCTTTTTTTTTTTCTAAAAATAATTAAAATTAAATTTAAAACTTGGACGTGTAACATGTGTTGATCATATCTTCTTTTTTTTAATAAAAAAGACAAAATCTTTATTATTTTTATTAAAATTTAGCATGTCCCCATAAATGTAATGTCAAATTATTTATTTATTTATTTATATAGAATGTTTAAGTTAGCTTTCATGTATCTTTTAGTCACGGGTAGTGAAAGAATGTTTTAATAATAATTGGAGGGAGGTGAAAGGTTGGGTCCCAAATGGTTTGGTTTTGGCCGAAAGCTCAAAAGACAGATAGTCAGAGAAATGAAAAATCAGTGTGTATCTGTCTCATAATCTCCGCAAACCATCGAAAGATTAAATAATTTATTTAATAATACAAGTGATTTTGTAAAAGACATTTTTAACTAAAAATATTTTTAATTTTTTTTTATATCAGCTTATAAAAAATTAATTTAATACTTTTTATATAAAAAATATTTTAAAAAATAAGTTAAATCACATGGAGGTAAAGTAGAATAAGAATATTTATGTACTGTTACCGTGTTCTTTAAAAATCAATTTTTTTCTCTAAAAATTAATTTTTTTGTGTTTTTTGAATTATTTTGATGCGCTGATCTTAAAAATAATTTTTTTTAAATGAAAAAATATTATTTTGATGCATTTCAGTATAGAAAGCACTTTAAAAAATAACCGTAACCACACTTCCAAACAAGCTTTTAAAATGACAAGATGAATAAAAGAAAATGTGATTATTTTTATCTTCACAATAATTTCTGACCTTGTAGCATTTACTGTATCATACGGGGAAATATTGTGTATTGTTGCTTGCAAAATAATTAAAATCTGGGCACAAAAATGAGATTGGGGTAAAAAAAAGGAGTTTTTCTTTTTTAATGCACTGTTTATGCTGCTCCTTTTTAACTCTCTTTTTTTTTAATTTTTTTTTTTTCCAACCTAACCTTGTAGGCCCACTTGCGTGAGCTTTTTCTTTGAATGAGTTAACCGCGTCGAGCCACCCAGGCCCAGATACTTGACTTTTTTTAACTTTATTTTAATTAATTAAAATAGTTTAATTAAAGATATATACGGAATGTCTCACCTAACATGTATTCAATTTTAATTAAAATAAATTATAGATGTGTGATATTTTTAATAAAATATCATTCATTTCTTACACATTTTTTCTAATATTAGCATGCATTATTTTTGTTCAACCCTACATATTTGTTTTTCTTAAATTTTATTTAATCGTGTTTATTTTTATTAGGGATGATTATTTTTTATTTGATTTGGTTTTTATCAAAAAAAAAAACGTAATCAAATTTTTTATTATTTAAAAAACCGAAACCGGTTCAAACCGACCGGTTTCGGTTCGGTTCGGTTTTTTAGGACAAAAACCGGTTCAAACCGGTTGGTTCAGTTTTTTCAGTTTTTTCGGTTTGGCTCGGTTTTGGCTTGATTTTTTTCGATTTGGCTCGGGTTTTTAGATTTGGATCGATTTTTTTGGTTTAATTCGGTTTTTTTCCGGTTTGGCTCGGTTTGGGCTCGGTTTGGTTCGGTTTTTTTGGTTTCAGGCTTATAAAACCAAACCGAACCGGTCGGTTTTTTCAAAATTTTAATCGATTTAATCGGGTTTTTTCACAGTTCGGTTTTTCAGTTATTGTTTTTCTGGTTTCTTGATTTAATTAGTTTTTTGATTTTTTTATTTACCCTTAATTTTTATTATTTTTTAGTTAAATAAGTTATTAAACTCAATTAGCTTCATGGAATATATTGGGAGGTCATATATTTTAATTTATATTTTTAAATTTATCTTTAATTAGTATTAAAAATTATTTTTATTATTTGTTAATACTTATAATTCTCAATTATCTGTTTTCAATTTACAATTAAATTTCCTTTTTAATGTATAAACACTCATTGTAAACACCTGTAATTCAAAAGTCAGTAATTTATGGATAAAACTTAAGCTTGAACTAATGCATTATATTCCTTGCACAAAAAGAGACCGATAATTAATTATAGGTCCAAATTTGAGCTAACAAAAACAGAGCATCTTTTTTTGCTTTTTTTTTTTGTCTGATCTGGCAAATATTCTCAGGTGATGTGATGTCCAACCTGGCATCACACCACCTAAGAATGGTGGCGCGGTGGTGGGCCAGAGAGGTCCCGTGTGGTTGACTTGTCCGCATGAGAGCTCTTATATCAATAATTACCATGTGCAGTTGTCAAGTCCTTCACCGTAGGATGGCAAGATGATGAGTTGTAATTTTACTGCACACAGCTATTGAAAGTAATTATGATAAGGGTGGGCCCCTCCTTTAAATTATTGATATTCATAAGGTGACAAACAATTCATAAAAAATAAATAAATGATGTGATTATATTAGTTAAATCAGTAGCAAGCATCTAGTGATGGTTATATAAATTAAAAGTTATTCACATTTGGCTGAAATGTTGGTTACTTGTATGAAGGTACAAGTATTTTTTAAAGAAGTGAGAAAGATTTGAGATAATGGTGATTTACTTGTCTAAATCCAATCAGATGGATTAGTTTAATAACATAATAAAAAAATAGAAAGTAAATAAAATACTTTTTTAATAATAATTAATTATAAAAAATAAGTTCACATTTGAAAGAAAAAAAAATTAAAAACTCATTTTCACTTTACCTTTGACACAATTCCACCACTACGAAAGCTCATCAAGAGAGTTTTATCATCTTAATAAAGGTTGATACTAAAACAGGCCACACAAGCTGCTGGAGTAGTAACCTAAAAAACAAATCAAGTAAAATATCATAAAGTAAATATCTCATATTTATATTAAATCAATTAATTAAATTAAAATTTTTTAAAAATTCTTTTTAAAAAGCTAAATTTAACAAAGAACGACAATAAAAAACACTTAAAATAACTTGAGTCAATTTCAAAATTAGTGAAAAATTCTACAGAAAGCAAATAAAAAAAATAACAAAGCCCAATCTCCAATAAAATAAATGTTGAATGATGAAATTGAAAAACTATAAGTTTAAAAAAGGAAAAAAAAATAAAAGTAACCTTGAGTGAATCTCTTAAACTCGCAATTCGTAAAATTCTAAACTCGAGTTCAACCAAAAAGGTCATTTCCCAACTAATTTAATGTTGAAGTTTGGAATAAAAAAATTAAATATAAAAAAGTTGCCAAAGTAATATAAATAGCAATTAAAAGAAAAATAACCAAATTTGAAATAAAAGTAAAATAAAATTAAATGTTAAGGGATGAAATAAAAAAATAAATTCAATTAAGAAAAGGAACTAAAATAGAACAAAATGCAATCAAGGGAATATGGATCAAATTTTTCATATAAAAATTTATAGGATGAAATTGAAATAAAATTCTAATTGTATAAATATTCTCATATAATATAAAAAGTAATAAGAAGAATATGAAGCTAACTTGAAGGAAAAATAATTAAAGGGTTGCTTAAGTTTTGGAGGGCAAAACATGGAAATTGGGGAGAAATTAATGATAAAAAAGGAAAAAAAGATTGCAGGTGCAAAGCTAGAGTCCTGTTGGCAACATGCGTCGTCTAACGATGGGGGCTTCATCAAATTGATTTGATCTCCACCCTAGAAACCCGTGTTTCACCGCAAGAGCCATCTAAATAGCATATACTAAACCATGCATGCATCGTACGCATCAACCATATTTTCTTAATATTATTTGTTATCCATTAAAATATTAACTTTCCCCTCAGTCTTTGTGAAGATAACAAAAAACCAAGGGTAAAAAGATGAAAAAATCCATGAACAAAAATAGTGGAATTTCTAATTCTAAGGTCAATTTGTCAATTTACTATGCTTTAAAAAATAAAAAGTCTAAACAATTCCCGGACTCCAACTCAATATTTTTTGCTCTTTTCTGATAAAGAATAAAAAGACCCTATTATTCCCAACAATCAGGCCATATGTTTTATTGTGAAAAGAGCAAAATACTAATTTCATTGTTGCAATCAACAATAAACTTGAGTTTAGGGCTAAAATATTTTGGCACCATTCATAACACCTTTCCATTTTAGTTTTTTTTCTTTATATTAAGGTGAAATTAGTTTTTTTACGAGAAATGTAAATACAATAAAAAACAAATGAAAACATGTTAGTTAAAAATAAATAATAAAAATCAGATAACAATAAAAAATATCTATATACTAACACTAATTGAAAGTTTTCCGTACTTAGTATCATAACCTATTTTTACCTTTTTTAAATAAATAAAAAATTTCAATTCAGTCAACTTACTTATTGATTTTGACAATTTTACTTATTTGTTTTATGTGACAAGTTTTATAAAATAAAAAAGAAAAAAAAATATAGACTAAAACGACAAGTAAGAAAAAGAGAACCAAAATAATCATCAAAGTTTTAGACGATCAAATAAGATAATGGAGAATCTAAAAATATAATTCAAATATTAAAAAAGTATATATAAAAAAAGAGATTATCTTTTATAAAGTAGATATTCAAATAAAATTGAAAAAATTATTGTTTTAATGAATATATTTAGAAAATCATTAATTATAGATCTCATTGAAGTTAGAAAGGAAATGAAGAGATCATGTATAATTCAAGAAAAAAAAGGAAAAAACTTAATCTTTAACCATAAAATTTTCAAAATTTGAGATCTTCACTAAAAAAGGAAAGAGTATAAAAGACTTTCAATATTTAATTTTATTTTCTACTTTAAGAATGTTCTCCTAATTAGAGCTTAGAAAAAAGAGTCAAACAACAAAAACACACATAAGAAAGACCATAAAAACACACTAGAAAAGTAAAAATAAAAACCAAGAAGAGAAAAAAAAGAAAGAGAGAAATACCATTGAAAAATAGGGAGAAATACAAAAAAAATTGAAAAAAATAAAATCCTTTTCTGTTGCTAAAAAAAAACCCTTATTGTCTTCCTAATAGTCTCCACCACTAAACACAACAAACTTTCCTCTCCCTCATACAAACACATAACAAATCCACCACTTCCCCTATTGGAAAAAAAAGCAGTCTCTTTACCAAACAACCAAATCGTAACACTCTTCAATCCCTCACGCCTAACAACTATAATAGCTCCCCTCTTTCACATCGCTATTTTGTGTCGCAATTCCAGCCACCAAGCAACCATTATAACCCAATCTCCACCTATATTGTCACCGACTAAGCCACCATCAAATCACTCCACAATCACCAAAATCACCCCTAACCATTAAGTCTATTAGGAAATAGAAAGAAAACAAAGTGGTTGAAACTTGCCAAGAACTCAATATCCCACCTAGAGCAACAATTGATCTAGTGATTGATGTGACTCCCCATATTAATGGAGTGCGAACTCAAGTTCCTCAGTCTTAATCATGTGCCCAGCTCGTGCATCCCACACTCCTATACTTTTTCAGTCAAATACCTGTGGCTTTATGAGGGTAAGAATATCTTTTCCATTCAAATTTATAATTTAAACATATTTGTTTTTATGATTTTCTCAATATATTAAAGTGTTGGGGTGAACAACATTGTGTGGTACCTTAAGGATATAAAGACATCAAGGACTTACCTTTTGAGGTTCAATAAGGTTGGAATCCATACTTTGCGATAAGGTTGGGAGGATGAGTTGTAAAAAGATTATCTAAGGTGTAATTGTTTAACTTTGCTATGGTAATTTTATGCGTGGATGTGTGTGTTTGTTCATTGTAAAATTTATGCTAGAATCAAGGTTTTTAATGATTTTTTTTAAATAAATCATTCGCTCCTCACGCATTTTTTACCATCTGTGCCCTATTTTGATGTTGAGCATGTCTGCTTTAAATGCTACTATCATTCAATCTCTTCAACACTAACATCAAATTCAATGCACAAACAAACTTCTAAACAATCCTTTTGCTCGTCTTGTTTAATCTCATGTTGAAAATATGTTATCTTGAACAATTAAATTATTAAAAAGTGGCAGTACTGGTGAGTTCACAAGTACAAGATCCATCCATTTCTTATACACATAGCATTCCTTAACTAGTTTTTGTTCACTTATAAAATCATATTTTTTAACCCAAACAAAGAGTCCATAAGTCCACTTATATTATTGCAGGTGGTAGTGTAGCTTAGCATGTTACACTATCTTGCACATTTTGCTTTTAAATATATATTTTGTAATAACTCATTTTCACCTTAAAATTCTTATAAAAATATATATTAAAAAAAAAGACAAGAAAAAAAGTTTACAAAATGCATTCATTTGCTAGTCATATAAATTGTTTAGATTTCATTTAAGTAATGCATCATTTTTAAGAAAGATTCGGTGCAATCAAATGAATTTAAGAACCAAAGACTAAAATTGTTAAATAGTCAAAATAAGGAAGGTCCTACTAATTCAGTCAAGGGCTTAATGGGACAAGTTTTCATTTTATGACTAATTTTAGCTCTAATTAAGAAGTTTTCCAGATCCATAGACTATTATGAACACAAGAAGAAATCACAAGGCTTGTTGAAACTTGATTGTGGAATCAAATTGAACGAATATAATTGTTTAGTTTGATTTTCAGGTTCAATAAAAAAAATAAAAACTTCAAAGGTATTAAGGTAAAAAAAACACATTGTAATTCAGGACATTATGAGTCTCTGTCACGCCTAGGTACACCATTTTAAAGCCAGGTTATAAAAACCATGCTAACTATTCTATCTTTTTACTCAAGAGAGAACCTTATTTGTGTCCTTTTCACCTAAATCAAACAATTCATCGTCGTTTTCGATGATCTTGATGTCTTTTCTCATGGCTTCCAATGTCATCCCTTCATGATTTTGGTATTGTTCACGCCTTTGTTAGCCTTCTTCATGTATTGAAAAGTAATCATGTCTTTATCCTTTGCTTTTTTATTTTTATTTGGCTATGGTTCAACGATTGTTTTGTTGAACTTAGTGAGAGAGTGTTTTATGCTCCCTCTCACCATAAGTCTAGCTTTCCTTTTGTATGTTATCATCAATGACTTGGTTTACTACTTGGGAATCCAATGGCCTTGATGATTTTGGGTAAGTTGGTTATTCTATTCTAAAAATTTAGGTTTAAGGTTTTGAAAGGGGGATGAAAAAAAGGAATTTTTTTACTAAACTAGATTGATTGTGACAATGAGAAAGAGAAGGAAAATTAGGTTTTGTATGTGTATTTTTTCTAAATCTCAGAGAAGAGAAAGAGGAAGGTATTTCATCATTAATAATATGTAAATCTTCAATTGTATTCTTTGCTCTTTAGTATAGGTATAGCCTTTATCCCTGCATTTTCACTTTAAGTTTCATTTACATGTCACGTTTATATGTAACCTTTAACACCTTGATTAATATTATTATCCATTGATGTGTATAACCATGTAATATTAATCTAGCATTTTTTTTTAAGCTGACATATTTGAGTTATCATGATTTCACTATTGTGGGTAATCCTGTATTTTTTAGTTGTTGACATAATTGAGCCTATTATTAAGTCATATTGATTGTGTTATGCCATTGATAACTTAAAAGTTGTTTTAAGGTTGTGATCGGACCTCATTTAAATTTTATTGCTACGAACCAGGTCAGGTTCGAATTTGACCTTAAAATATTTGCTGACCAATTTTGTAAGATTGGACATATCTCTCAAACCGTACATCAGACCAAACTAGAGTTTACATGGAGATATTAGACACATGAAATTATATTGTGGTAAAGTTTCAGATTAAATAAAGTTCAGGAATATATTATTTTAGAGAGTTGAAGTTACTAGACGAATCTTGTCAAATCTGTCAAACTAACCTTCGTGTACTGTTTGAGATATATCTAGAGCTACATGTGAAATTTTGTTGTGACTTAAGTTATGCTGGAGACTAGACATTTCAAGTTTTCCAACCATATATGGTAGGTGTTATAATGCATCCATATGAGAGAGAAAGACGTGTTTGAAGTTAGGACTGGAATCTGCTAAAAATATGAGAAAATTAGATATTCGAGCTACATGGAGCGATTTTAGCATAATTTTTTTTATTATCCTTTTATTTTATTTATTTTATTTATTTAATATTGAATAATTAATTTTAATTTGGGTTTGTTATGGCTCATTAAACATTGTTTGAGAGTTTATTTCATTATTAAATTTATGTTAGTTAATTACTAGTTTAAGTTTATTAACTTACAACCCAAAAGAAGTTCATTAGGGTTAGTTAGAGGATACTATATTATTTTGTTAACTTCAAATTTCAACATCAAGTTAAAGAATAAACATGAGTTTTCTTTTTATTTGTGGTAAAACAACCTTTATTTGTAGGGACAAAGATTGTACACTGATTTATTAAAGATTAACTGATTTCATTGCGTGATTCGTATACTTCAGGTTCTTAGATATAAGGTTATTTATGGGTCCAAGTCTTTTTTCAACACCTTTGGTTCTTAGATATAAGGTTACCTCTGAGTTATAGTTCTATCAAACCTGATTTTCAGCTTTCCATGTTATTATCTACTTTTTTAGGGGCTGCTTGACCATGTAATCAAAAGTCTGTATCAGTTAAATGTTTAATTATTTAAATAATGGATGACCTAAAATGTGATGCTGATTTTTCTTTGAAAAGGCTACTAGTTTAGAGATAAAGTATGCATCTTTAATATATTGTGTTCATAACTAGATATTGTACTTTATGTGTGTTTTATTTGATTATGTTGATGTACTTATGCTATATAGATGTGTTTTAGGTGGTTTTCTTCAAGTCAACCTTAAGACTAACCAAACTAAATCTTTTAAAAGACTTATCTTTCACCAAGTCCTGTATTTTCCAAAACTATTTTTACTTCTTTCCTTCAAAACTGCATCTGGCTAAGACCCATAGACTAACTTCCTACCTCTTTCTATATTTCATTGTTGTTTGTGAATTTATCAATACATGAATGCTACCTTATTTGATTTTTCAATAAAAACAATCAAAACCTAACATGCATGCATTTGTGAGTTTTGAAACTAGTTTGTAAAGCCTAATAGGTCTTGTCCTAAATTAAAAGGCATAATAAGTCGACATGCCAAACTAAAAAAAAACCATCATTATTTTTTTTTCTAAAAACATTTATTTCAAAATGTGTCTTGCTATTCACTTTTATCATTTAAGGTAAATAGACTCAATATGGCCCATTACCTTTGATATTAAAAGGAGTAACTCACCTTTTTGCTTTTCAAATAAAAATAAATAATATATATAAGTTTTAAAGATGTCAACGACCAATATTCACCAAACAATTAGACGTATTGGCCTCTTTAATAAATTCTCGTAAATGCATAATCATAATAATCTAAAGATTATCCACTTGCTATGAATGTACATATACGAGTCATGGCATCGGTGTGTACAAACACTAATGAGAGATAACCAACTAAAACTGAAATGAAAAAAGGTTTTTACTGGTGGCCTTAACCTTCCAAATCCAGTTTACCCATGTGTGCTCCCTTGGGATCTCTAATGGTTTCTTTTTAAATAGAACCCCTAAAGGAGAAAAATGATGATTACACATCACACAATCAAGTAAAGGAGTTAACAATCAGTAATAATTGATCTGCCAAAGTTTAGATAAGGAATTAGTTGTGTGGAGGAAAGATAAACTCAACCAGTAATACCTTTTCAATGTTTGACTTGCCAACTGTAGTGCACACACGAATCATAGAACAAAATATGTGGTTATAATTCACATCATAAGGGAAAGTGTAAAACATAACAAAAAAGAACTAATACCTAGAAATCTATTCCTTGGAAAAATGATGGCCGCAAAACTTGATATTGCGCATAATGTAGTAAACACATAAACATGTAAGATTTTAATTATTGAATGCAAGGGATAAGATTCTTGATTTTTACCACCCTTTTAAAGTAAAGTGAGACATCGATCTTGATGGAAATAGACACAAACTACACACAAAATATCATTAACAATAACAAACTATCCCTTAAGAATTTATATATTAACATGCAACACTTAATTACATAAATGGGAAACGCGTGTATCAAAATACGATGTGGAAAATATTATAAAACACAAGTTTTAAAAAGGATCGGTTAAAAACAGATTGCCCATAGGCGAACCGATTGGAGAAGCACAAATTTTGTAATTAATTAATCAAAACGAGTTGCTCATGGTCAAATCAATTAAACCTATAATCAATCAATTATCTAGGTATCAACTTAGTAAACACTGGCGCTGACACTCTTATCGGATAATTCTTAAAAAAAACCATAATTTCAATTCTTCGGTTCCATTACAGAACATTAATCTTGTACTTAGCTCCCCTCAAAATAACATAAGGGTCTCAAAACCCTCGAGTTAGGAACTTACATTTCATTTAATCAAACATTATATATAAAATTAAATTACGAAGTGAAATGCCCCTAGTCGAAGTGAAATTACCTTTTGCCCCTGGTTAGATGGAGAAATTATTGAAATGCCCCTAACAGAAACTTATTGTTCAAACAGTGCTTGTGGAGCACGTGCCGCCACTAGCGACTATATGTGTGTGTGTGTGTGTATATATATATATATATATATCACTGAAATGCCCCTGGTCGAAGTGAAATTACCTTTTGCCCCTGGTTAGATGGGGAAATTACTGAAATGCCCCTAACATAAACTTATTGTTCAAGCGGTGCTTGTGGAGCGCGTGCTGCCACTAGCGGCGGTCCGACAGATGTTACAATATGATTTTTCCATGTCTACTGGCTCCTCAGGTAAATCTCGACCTTATTCATCCACTGGTGGTTTCCATGTGTCTTACGGACAAACATAGAGGGAGATCAGTGGCGACAAAGCTTCGACTTGAATCTTCAATGTTTTTGGCTTTTCAGGCCTTTAATGGCGTCTTTGGTTTCGGATTCTAGTCAGGTGTTAGTCAGAAAGAAGAGGCTTTGATTTCTATGGTAGTCCCGAGGTGTTTGGTGGTCAAATATTGGAGAAATGACAACTAGAATTGCCATTGGCAGGAGCGAGACAAGACATAGGTTGCGATTAGATGCGGCTGGATTTATGGTAGGTATGTGAGCTTGCATTGCTTGAGTGGTACAGATCTATTGGATCTGATTAACAGTCCATATTTGAAACCGAACAATAGATGAGATCAGTCTAGTCTATGTTTTGGTACAGGTGAGCTTACATTAAGCTGCATGGATTAACAACTGAGATGTTTTATGGATGGATTCGATGGTTATAGGTTGTTTGGGCCTTGCTACGACATGAGTGAGCTTAGATCAGTCTAATAGACCAACGGTCGTGCTGATCTTAGGACTAGATCTAATGGTTGTGGTTATTTGAGATGTGATCTGGTATGGGCGAGCCTAGTCAAACATCTGAATCATCAGTTAGGATTATCCTAAAGCTAGTTCTAATTGTTATGGTTATTTAGGTTTTTCTGAATTGGGATGCTTTGGGTGTTTTGATCCAATGGTTAGATCTTTTTCTCGTGTTTTAAAGCTTAATATAAAAAATAAAAAGAAGGTATGGGGAGGTAAATAAAGTATTTTGGAAACTTAGCACAATTTTTTTTTATTATAATAGCACAAATGGAAAAAATATTTAGGGGTCTAGCAACTTGATTGAGTTAGAGATATCATATGTCACTTGATAATCATGTTTTTCATATGTGACTCAAGAGTCGTAAATGCTATATGTGACTTGATTAAAAGACTCACCCTAGGATAGTTTCTGCTGTCATTAACTCCTTACCCAAAAAACCTACAATTCATACAATTTAAATAGCCACTTTTTTAGTATCTTTACACAATTCACATAAACAACACATAACATCTTCACTCATAAGTAACAAAATTAAACCAATAATTAACATAACATAATATTTTATTAAAATTAAACTAACTATACATCTATTCATAATTCTCATAATATATAATAACATGCACTATATCTAATAATTGCCCTAGCTTATAGAAGGGTCTAGAGCACTCGTGGACAAGTTTGAAGCATTACCCCAACTTGTTCAACTCGAGGACGAGTTTGTAATATCCATATAGGTGTGACGAGGACCAATATCATCCTAGCTCGTGCATTGACCTGGAATGCTTGTGGATGAGCCTGCATCCCTAACACTCCCACGATAATCAATCCCATCTTCCATTAATGCCACTTTAAGATGCTCAGCTTGCCCAACCTCTTTAAGTCTACATTGATATAAATTGAATGTAATATTGGCCACAATAGGTATCATCTCATCGACACATTCATGGATAACTATCGCTACTTCTCGAGCCTCCAATACCAAATAATAAATCTATATACATACATTAAAAACCAATTAGTAGACATCATCCATAATAACATTAATCCGGTATTTAATAAATGTTATATGTAAAACAATATTGCATATCAATTGATTTTGTCTTAGATGTCGGGACACATAATACATCAGATTGCATGGACAAAAACGGTGCATAATGGACATATACCATCTCATTTAAGTATCTACATCAATTATCAGATGTCACTCCTTAAAAATACGATCTCTCTTAGCTTCTCATAGATCTAAGTAAGTTGCATGAATCACCAACCAATTCTCCTCGCGCTTACCTTGGCAACTAATATTATACAGCTCGTCACCAATATCAACATACTGGTATATGTTGAGATAATCCAAATTGTTGCATTACCCAATCTGGACAATGTATATCAACAATGTTAAAGCAATACAATGAGACCCGTGCTAACCAAAGGTAAGATCCCTCACGACATATAGGCGAAGCTGAAAGTATCAAGTCCTTTGTATATGATATCCATATAACCTATCAAAACATATGAAAGACTTATATTAGATAACAAATCAAAAATAAATAATTCAGATTCAAATAACAAAAAAAATTCAATACATTTGTAACGCATACTTGATGTGGTTGTAACGCATCCAACTCATCCTTGTAAAACTCATTGACACGAGTGAGATTTACCTTGAAATGTCTAGCCCCATATTATCTGACATGACAAGCCACAAAGTTAGTATATTTTTTTACCTAGAACCAATGGATAATGGCTTCTGAGTGACAATGTCAAACATATTATTATCTCAGCTCTCTGGACACCTAATATGAATATGCTCTCATGACTAGAGTTATATTAATCAACATTGATAATTATAGTTTAGTATTTAAAATGTAATTAATTCTAATTATCAATTAATTTAAAGTAATTTTACTTGAAGAAATAGTAGACACTTTATAATTTGTCTTCTTTGTTTTAGACATGTTTACATAGCTATCGGTATAGATATGCAAGTATGTCCCATCCCTAGCTGCAATTAGGAATGGATCGAAAATCCTCAAACAGTGTTAGAAAGAACAACGGTACTATAATGCTAACAATATAAAACCTCTAAACATATGTAATATGTAATATGTATGCCTGAGCATATATAATCAATTGGTCCTCTATCGCATCTGCTGGGGGGTTTTAAAATTTATGTCGAACCATGTCAATTTGATGCATTCCCCCTATAAACATTGGCTAAAGGCATTCATCCTAATAGATGATCACATAAAACATCTTTATCAATCAACCCTCCACGTCCTACCACAAGGGGTTTCATTTATCAGAAGACTGGTCAAAATAGCGACATCCTGGAGTGTGGGTGTCATGTCACCAACATGTTGATGAAAGGTATGTATCTTGCGCCTCCATCGCTCAACCAAAGCTGCAATCAATGCAAGGTCAAGATGTTTACCACGTAACTAATTGATCTCATAAAAACCAGCATTGATAACAACAAGGCAGACACGCTCATGAAACTCCATCAAAGAATGTTGTTAGGTGACACGACCAAAAGATTGATGTCTTCTCCCAAGTGTAGGAGTGTCGAAGTAATAAATAACCCGGCAAGACCGGGGTCGAACCACATGGAGGTTAATTGTATAAATTATAAACAACAATAATACAACAACAATAGTAATAATAATAATAATAATAATAATAATAATACTAGTAGTAGTAGTAATAATGATAATACCAATAATACTATTAATAATGATAATAATAAAGATGATGAAGAAGAAGAAGCTGATGAGAACTTTGAGATGAAAGATTAACGTAAGGATTAAACAATGATAACAACAAATGTCAAGGTTAGAGGATCCATTAATGGTATTTCAAACAAGTATAGTATAAACCTTTTTTATTCAATTGGAAACCACACACAAAGGAGGTTCCAATCAAATTATAAATTGTTAACATGATTACATTAGTTATCTTATTCGAATAATGCTAATACTTGTAAATGTTGTCAGGCATTCATGATTATAACTTATGTTAACAACAAATCAAGTTCCTTTCATAGCTCAGGTGTCGGTTATACCATACAGTATGGGCTATGAAAGTACCAAGTATTTGTTGTACCAAGTGTTATACAACATAAATCTAGATTAACCATTTAACAAGCAAAGTATTAAAAGTGAACAAGATAACAAATATAAAGCATGTTAGTATCCAACATTAAGGTCCATGTTAAGTTTATATTATACTTATTCTTACACCATTAGTGTATCCTTTTCACCTTGACATAATTAACTTAGCAACACATAATGAAAGAAAGAAACATAAATAAACAAGGAAAGGAAATGAAAAGCATAAGCAAGAAATTAATATAAGCAAAACTTAAGCATTACAAAATATAAAGAGAGAGCAAGAGCATGATCTTGATCTGAACATCAAGATGCCTAAATACATGGCAAATGCCTCCTTTTATAGGCCAAAATTCGGAACTATTGATTTGTTGACTAATTGATGAGTGAGTGGCCACATCTTGACTTGATGACAATTCTTATCTTCTTGTCTGCCAAAAATGTCATTGATAACGTTATAATTTGAACAGACTTCAATCATAAAAGTTCTAGGGAATTGTCTCATCTTTCCAGGGTAAACATTTGAGATCATTTGGACTTCTAGAACTCGAGATATGAGCTGAACACTGAATAGTGTCTGGGATGCAGGACAGATTCGGACTTCTTCATTGTTGCTACAATTTGGACTTAAAAAAGGCCTTGTTAAATCTTGGACTCCTCATGAAAGTTGTAGGCCTATGTCTTAGCTTTCCATCCATATAAGGAATACCTAAATCTGAGATCTACAACTCTAGATATGACCCAATTACCGAACAGTGTTCCAGTTTGGACTGCACCAACATCTCTTTTCTAAGTTTGGCCATCTTTCTGTCCTTTCAATTTCAGTACTTCAACTCATCAATCAATTCTTTCATTTATGTGATAGGCCTGCATTTAAGATGAACATTTACCATAAATTAAAGGTATCTTATATTATTAGATATGTTAGTATAAAACATGCTTTAGTTAAGGAGTTATTGATACTTCAAGTGCAAAATGATGATATAGAACCTTGATAAAAATGCACTTTTAAGTACTAATCATTAGGGTGTTATAAGATCACCGCCTTGAAAATCAAGCAATTTAGTTGTTTAAACAATTAAAATAAAAAAACTTTAATAATCGTTAATCAATGAACACCTATATTTATCATATTTCACTATTATGACAAAATGTTCAAACAAATTCATGTATTTCATAGCTAATATTAATATTTTATATATAATTCAATATAACCCATAATTTAACTCAAATCAACACTAACTCTTTCATTATAATTTTTTTAATTCACAATCAATAATAACCTAAAATCATTGATTATGTTACAAAATAACATAATTATCAACTAAAAACTATCTACGATTTTTCATGAATGGTCTCTATTTGAGTGACCAGCTCGAGATTCTTGATCGGGTAATCTGCCTGTGTGTGAAAAATATTTAGGATTTTTGTTGAATAGTCTCCGTTCGGACGACCAACCCTTGGTTCTTGATTGGGCAACCTACATGTCTATTATTTTTCACGAATGACATCTGTTTGGGTAACCAGTACGTGGTTCTTGATCGGGTAACCTATCCGTGTGTGAAAAATATCTAGGATTTTTCATGAATAATCTCTATTTGAGGTGGCTAGCCCGTGGTTCATGATCAAGTAACTTGCTCGTGCGTGAAATATATCTAGGATTGTTCATGAATGGTCTTTGTTCGAGCGATTGGCCCGTAGCTCTTGATCGAGTAACTTGCCCTTGTGTGAAAATATCCAGAATTTTCCAGGAATGGTCTCTGCTCGGACGACCAACCTATGGTTCATGACTAGGTAACTTGCCCGAGTGTGAAAAATATCCAGAATGTTTCTTAAATGGTCTTTGTTTCGGTGACTAGCTTGTGGTTTGTGATCAGATAACCTAATCATGCATGAAAAATATCTAGGATTCTTTATGAATGGTCTTTGTTCAATCGATCAGGTCGTGGTTCATGATCGGGTAACCTGACCATGTGTTAAAAATATCCAAGATTCTTCACAAATGATGGTGTCTTGGATCTTCATATGAGATGTTTTGCCTCCCTTCTTTTAAAATGATCCAACTTTTGATTTTCTTTTGTCTACGCACTTTTAGTTATCTTTGGACTGAATTTTTGATGGTTTATATTTGTTGAAGATTTCTAGTAGCTTTCGAGGAAAATTCCTAAAAATTGCTTAAAAATATCTTTATAATGTTTATATATGTATTTTACTTGTTTTGAAATATAAGTCCTTTTTTTATGAGTTTCTTGAATCCTTTTGATTTTTTAGCTTCCAACTTACTTGAGCCAGCTTGTAGGTCTTTGCATGGTTTTCACTATACCTTTAGTGACTTATTTAAGAGCTTCTGACCTTGTAGGTTTAAGGAAATCTTTCTATACTTTAAAAATAGTTGGCTGGAAGAGTTCAAAACAAAATTGCCCCTTTCCTTCTTGATTGTCATGGGTAGAACTTTAGATTTCTTTTAATATTGTCTGTTGTTGTATCCTTCTAAATATACTTATGTCAGTGACTTGAGTAAATGATACTTTTCAAAATCCCTTTTTATCTTAAATAAACATCATATCGTTTAAACAAATGCCAAAATTTTATTTTAAACAAACATCATATCGTTTCTTTTTTTTTAAATCAAAATCAGTCAAAAGTCCAAAAAGCCATTTAAGAAAAAAGATTTTTTTTCAAAAACATTTTGAGCTGGTGAGATAATGTAAGGTTGCAGGGGGTGTTTATTTGATAGAAGAGTATACACGAAGAGAATTCTCGGTCAAACTTTGTTTTATTGATGAAAACAAATTACACAGTATTCTTTTATAAAATCTGAATTCATGAGCTTGATTACATCTTCCTCATCCATGCTAGTTAAGATCAGCGCCCCCCTCGAAAATACTATATACAGGCCATAGTAATCTAGTGTCCATTTTCTATAATCTTCATTAGGCAATGGTAAAATCTTTCTTAACACCAGGTCACCTTTTTTGAATTCTCTTTGCTAGACTTTCTTGTCATGTGTTTTCACCATTCTTTTTTGGTATAGCTGGTGATAGCAAATCACTGCTAGTCTTTTTTCACTAATCATATTTAATTGTAAATATCTTATCTTTGCTCATTCAACTTTTACTAAATCAAACTATATTAGTACTCTCAACGATGAGATTTTCACTTCTAGAGGCATAATCGCCTCCATTTTGTATACCAATGAGTAGAGTGTAGCACCAGTCAATATATTTATTGCTATTTTTTAAGCATAAAGAGCATGAGGATGTTATTCATGCTAATTTTTATAAGTGACTACAATCTTCTAGTCAATCTTCTTTATGTTTTTATTGGCTGCCTCTACAACTCCAATCATCTATGACCTATATCAAGATGAATTTGAGTGTTTGATCTTTTATTTGGCACACAATTATATGATTGTTTTCCATTAAAGTTCTAAGCATTATTTGTTATTATCCTTTCAGGAAGCCCATATTAGCAGAACTCCCTCAATAAATCTTTTGACAACTCTTTGAGTCATATGTGTGTATGAACATGCTTTAATCTATTTAGTGAAGTAGTCAATTGCTACTAAGATGAATTTGTGTCCATTACTTACTTTCAGATTAATGGGCTCAATGACATCTACCCCTTATATTGCAAATGGCCAATGTGACACCATGTTAAACAAAGGAACTGGTGGCACATTGATTTTATCTTCATGTACCTGATACTTGTTACACTTTCTCATGTAATCTACACAATCCCTCTCTATCATCATTCAAAAATACCCATCTCTCTGTATTTTTATCATCATTATGTGTCTATTTGTATGTGTAGCACATATTCCCTCATATATTTCATGTAGTATTTTCTCTGTGTTCTTTTCATTCAGACATCTCAGAAGAGTCCCATCAAATGTCCTCTTGTATAAAACTTCCCTATCCAAATAGTAATCCATGACTATTCTTCACAATGTATTTCGGTCTGACTTAGATGCCCTCATGGGATATTCTTTATACTGGACAAATTTTTTTATATCATAATACCAAAGTTTCCTATCTATTTCTTCCTCTATTGAGCAATAATAAGTAGGGGAATTTCTGATTCTTATGCATACAGGTTGTACTTGATCCCCACAATCAATATAAACCATAAAGGCCAAATTTGCTAAAGCACTAGTAAATTGGTTTTTGTCTCTTCCTAAAAGTGTAAAATCTATCTCTTTAAAGTCATTTATTACTTTGGAAAGTTATTCCTAACATGGCCTTAAATTTTCATCTTTGGTTTGCAATTCTTCCTTTACTTGGAAATTATCCGCATTGAATTTTATATACATTCAACTTCTTTATTTATTTTTATCTTTATAACAGCTTCTAGGCCATAAGTGCAAACTTCATATTTAATTATATTACTAGTGCAACAAAATTATAGTTTGATCAAGATGGGGTACTGTTTAACATCTAAAAAAATTATGACAGCTCTTGCTTCATTACCACATACGTTCACAGCTCCATCGAAGTACATGGTCCACCAATTATTCCCCTTTTCTTTTTCAATTGTTAGGACATCTTTATCTAGGAAGTTAAAGCTCAAAGGTTCATATTCTTTAATGCCTACAATGCCATTTCCCATTATATCTTTTTTTAGTCATGTAGACTATATCGTACTCAAACAACAAAACTTGTCATCTTGTAATTTGACTTGATAGATATGATTTCTTGAATAAGTACTCAAGGGGATCAATTTTAGAGATGAGTCAAGTGGTGTAGTACAACATGTACTAGCACAATCTCTTAGTGCCCATGCTAATCCATAGCATAACTTCTTAATCATATTGTAATAGGCTTCATAATCGATGAACTTTTTGCTGATGTAATAAATGACTTGTTCTATTTTTCTTATATCATCATGTTAAAAAGGTGGGTTCACAAGGTATTGTTTAATTTTATTAAAAGCCTCTTAACAATCTTCATTCCAAATTTATAGGTTATTCTTCCTTAACAACCTAAAGATGGTTCACATGTAGGTATCAACTAGGAGATAAAACGAGATATGAAATTTACCCTTCCTAGAAAGCCCTTTACTTTTTTCTCGATCTTAGGTATCGACATCTCTTGGATGACTTTGATTGTATCTAGATCTACCTTAATTCCTTTATTGCTTACCACAAATCCCAATAACTTCCCATTTAACTCTAAATGTGTATTTTATAGGATTCAACTTTAATTGATACCTCCTCTAATCTTTCAAAGAGTTTCAACAATCATATCATTAATGTATACTTCAATCTCTTTATGCATCATTTCATGAAAGAGAGTTACCACGCTGATACGTGGTTCCAACAATTTTCAAACCAAAAGACTTTACCTTATAATAGAATGTTTCCCATAGGGTAACAAAGGTAGTATTTTCCTTATCTTCTTTAGCCATCTTGATATGATTATAACCTGAGAAACCATTCATAAAAAAGTAAGTAGATTTTTTCACGGCATTATCTACAAGCATGTCAATGTAAGGGAGAAAAGGTTATCTTTCGAGCTAGATTAATTCAAGTCTCTAAAATCCATACACTCAGATCTTATTACCTTTCTTGGGCATTGCCACTATATTGGATATCTATTAAGGGTATTTGACCACTTCCAGGAAATTCGCATCTCATTGCTTCCCCACCTTTTTTATTACTTTAATCAGGATATCTAGCTTCATTCTTCTTAGTTTCTACTTTACGGGTTTCCATCCATTTATCATAGGCAAGTACCACAATATTGTTATCCAGTCCAGGTATATCAGTGTATGTCAAAACAAACACATCAGAAAACTCTTTCAACAAAGCTACTAAACCATCCCTCTCTTTGGCAGCAATCTGTATTCCAATCTTTAATATTTTTTTTCTTATGCTTAGTGTCTACATCCATCATTTCTAATTTTTTTTTCAACTGGTTTTAAGGCCTTCTCAAACTACTCAATCATCTCATTAAATTTCGTTATATCTTCTTCTTCAAACTCTTCCTTATTTATACCAATTGTGTTTTTATTAAGATTCTACCGATTATTCTTAATGCAATAGGTTTGCATGTTTATCAAGGCTCTATTTTCAGATTACCTGAAAGTGAAAAGTGTTTTTATCTAAGCAACTAAAATTAAGTAAGCAAAAGGCAAGAGATGAAAGAAAATGTATAATCTTATTAAAATTGAAAGGGTAGCTTAAACACATATAAATTCCCTAAATTGATATCTTGAATCTTAATTATCAGTTAGGTGAACATATAAAAAACAACAACGAAGAAGTAAAAACTCATAAAAATCATATATGAACTAAGCACATCAGACACAAACACTCTTGGATGAAATTACTTTTTTAGGACAATCAGGATATCTTAAGTCTCCCAATTATTTAGTTTTTCTATTTCAACAAGCTTTCTTATAAAACCTTTTGTAAAAGCGTCTTCAAGTGTGTTGATCATTAACTAAGGTAAGAATAGCTCCAAAGGGATTTCTTGAACTTTCTCAGCTTTTTTCAGACAAATAATTATAGCACTAACAAAACCTTCATCCAAATCCTTCAACTCTTATCCTAACCTTATCACGTACGCTAGTCATGGGAAAGTTTCCTGGATATGTGGTATCTTCATTATTAAATCATTAGGCTTTCTTTCCTCAACCCAAACAATTCTTCTTTCTCTTTTAATTTCAGTCGCCCTTGTATAGTCCTTCTTTGTGGGCTTGAATCCTAACCCCAATCTTTTATCAACTGCTCTAAACTACCTTATGTTTATCTTATTAGGCATACTAGTGATTAGATTCGATTGATTGGTCTGAGGTTATCGACAAAAAAGAATTGTCTAAGTCATTTCCTTTGTTTTTGTCCAAGTTACTTCATGCTAAAAAGGCAACTCATGTTTCACAAAGCATTTTGCATTCATGATTGCAGCTTCTGAAATTTTAGTGTGTTTTGTATGGTGTTTTTAGGCACCCACTCAACATTTACAACTTCAAATGCATGTAGGTTACCGTTTGTATTATTTTCGGCTTTAATATACGAAACTACCATATTTTTCATAATTGTTGTAGCCTTTTCAGACATTACGGTCACCGATTTTCCATTGATGATAAACTTAAGCCTTTGGATGTAGAGAGGAAGCTACTGCACCAACTGCATGTATCCACGATCTTCCTAATAACATGGTACAAGAAGGGTGAATGTCCATGACTTGTAAGGTTACTTAAAACAGTTGTGGGCCAATAACCAATTCAACATCAATGCTCCCAATGACAAGCCTTGGTATTCCATCATAGGCTCTTGCAGTCATGGTGTTGGGCTTTATATGAGAAGTATCGATCAACATTTGGTCCAACATATGTTTTGGTAGCACATTTAGAATGGATCCATTGTCTATAAGCACCTTGGCAACCATACAAGTTTTACATTTCATTGTGATATATATCGGCTTATTATGCATAGTCCTCTTAGGATCAAATTCATCTTCAGTGAAATACAAGTAGTTAATAGACTTGATTCTTGTTGTGATGTCGCGGTCGCACAAATTAATTACCATAGCTTAAAACACACAAGATAGTATAGAGCAAGAAAGGGGTCGATCCCACGAGGAAGGTCTAGTTCAGATTTTTATGTTATACGTTATGCAATGAGGGGGTTTGATTTGCAATGATCTAAACTATGGCAGAAATTAAACTAGCAAACAAAATCAATTAAAACTGAAATTTATCAAGAAAACAAACCGTGGTCGCAAGCACACATCCACCTACAGAAATCAGAACCGATCCTTGAAACGGAACTTCAGTTTATATTCTGAATTTTTTATCTTTTCTTAATGTTGGTTAATTAACGGATCCGCTGTATAACTAACCCTAACCAACAAACAATCACAGTGTCCGCACTAATGATTTAATCCAATGGCAGCCTTAAGATCTAGATAAATTCATGAATCTTAACAACCAAGTTGTCTGCTTGTGTTGCTTTGATCGAATGTTCTCCCTATGTTTAATAACGTAGTTCCTCTACAATTATCAAGCTTAGTTGCTTCACAAGTTTATATACCACAACTCCGATTTTGATATCAAACTTAGCAATAGATTGTTCACAATAATAACTTAGAGTCCGCTCTAGCAATTAAGATAAACAATCATAGGAAATATGCATAGGAAAACAAACATAGTCATTCATAATACAAACTGAAAATAAATGGAAGAATAAATCTCACAGTTCTTGAAACCTGAAGGTTTTTGCGTCCTTGCAACCAAGAAAACGAGCTTAGCCTTGCATATCTATTGAATAACTACTCCTAAAGATGAAAGAATACATGATTTCTGATTTGTAGAGGGGAGAGTTTGTGTTTCTTCTCTTATGGCTGCCACCCCTCTTTCTTTTATTCTACTGCACTCTCTTTCCTTCCCTCTTGGCTATCTTAATAGCATAAACTTAGCTGCTTATTTATACACAAATTGTAAGTAAGAAAAATCAAAGTTCAAGTGTGAACATCAATAGATGGTGGTAGTGTAAAGGATGCTGGCGGCTGGTGGCTGGCAGCTGGTTTGTGGTTGGTGGTTTGAGGTTGGTGGTTTGAGGTTGGTGGCTGCCTTCCTTGACCTTCTAGATTGATTTACTAGAGGAGCTAAATTACTGAAATAAAAACTTGGATGTCGGTTTGTATGCTTCGGGATGTAATTTGGATTCGTTTCTTCATGAAACCTGTTTGCTGGCAGAATTCAGTTGTCATCTTTGAAAACTCATATCTCCCTCATATGACATCATTTTTGGCTGAAATTCGGAACGTTTGTAGGCCTTTGAGTCAGGAATCCAAAACAATTGAGTTTGCATCAATTATACTTCTGAAGCTCCAGATATTGAATTTTGGATGACCAAACGTCAACATTGGCAGAATGCGAGATTTGAATTTGAAGGATGTGATTTCCATGCTCTTCCTTATTTTATTTTTCTTGACTTAGATTTCCAGAAATGTATGGATGTTAGCTTTCTAATGCCACTAGAATCACTTCATTTCGACTTCTAAAACTCACGCTCTGCACAAAACATCGATTGAGGGTCAAATCTACCAATTACCTCCAATTTACTCCTTTTTGCATCTTTCATCCAAAAGTGCCTTCAAAACATAAAACAAAGAATATCAAGGCACTTTATATAAATAACATAGGCAAAACACTAGTTAAATGTGGGTGAAACTATCGAATAATATGGTTGCATCAATTCTTTCTATTAAATGCTCTATAAAATCCCGTGCCATGTCTTAATGGATATAGGCTTCATTTAGGACTTTTTAGAGTGTGTTTCGGTGTAATTCTAAGCTTAAGATTAAAGATAGCAGAAAAATATTGGTTGGTGTCTTCTTTAGCTGATCAACTACGCTATACTCACTATACTTCATTAGTTTCAAAAAATCAGTGGCTTTTTCCTCACTCAATGGTTTAATAACCTCATAAGTCTTAAGTAAATCCATCATGTCCTTTCTTTTTATTTTCGAATGGTTTACCAATTCTTCAGGGGCGAGACACCTCCCATCTCTGGATAATCTTCCAATTTTAGCATGGAAAACCAGTGCAGGACCTATGGTGGGACAATAATGGTGGTAATTATAAGGAAAAACATTATAATTTTCTCCTTTATTTACCGTAGGCTTGGTCAAAACCTTTGTTTTCTCTTCGAGGGTGTCAATTTTTAACAATCCTCATGCCATCATACTTTCACCTTACTATGAAATTCTTTGCAATAATCAATGTCATGCTTATAGTGCTAGTGATATAGGCAAAATTCATTCTTATGTTTTAAGCTTGTTTTTGTGATTGTATTTTGAGAGCTGGTTTTGACATCCTGTATAACTCACCCATGGCTATCTTTATGGCCTTTGCTTCATTCCTTTTTATCTCTATAAGATTGACAATTTCACTTTTTAAAATATGGTTAGGAAGAGGATTTAAATTTACATTCGGTGTTTTGTTAAATGTGATCCATCCAGCTTTGATGAGCTGAAGGACTTTTCTTTTGAAAGTGAAGCTTGTCTCAATGTTATGCCATGAGTATCGGCATGATATTCACATTTAAGGTTGGGTTAGTACTATTGAGGGAATAATGGTTGCATGGTTAAGGCAGGGATGAGGGATACTTGGCCGATGGTAATTAGATGATGATACATTTCTCCTGATGATATAGGAAGTGGGGGAAGTTGTTTATTGTTTCTTTAAAAGTCATTTTGAGGGCAAAAAGTTCTTTTATTCAGAATATTTTACTAGTTATTTGGGGGTGGTGGTTTGATTTTTAGGGAAAGGGGTAGAAAAGCTTACATTGGATACAGAGAAAGGTTTTTGGTAGGAATTTTGACAGCTCCCTCTTTCAAGGCTGTTTACATCTGCATCATTTTTCTTCCTAGTAAATCTTTTCTTTCCAGCTGGATCCACTATTTTCCCAACTTTGATGGCCTGCTCAATCTGTTCCACCACTATCACAATTTATGTGAAATGTTGAGTAGGGGCATTTGCTAGATGGTAAAGAAAGGTGTTTTGAATGTATTGAAAAACAAATTGGTTTTCTCTTTTTCCAATAATAGGGGCTCAACCAATGCAATCTTCTCTAGCCACCTCTGGGTATACTCTCAAATTGTTTCTTTATTTCCCATCTCCATTATTAAAAGGTTAGATATGCATGGAGCTATGTCCATATTGAATTTGTATTGTTTCATAAATGCTCCCACCAAGTCTTTCCACCCTCAAATCTCACTGTTATTAAGCCTCATGTACCATGTCAATGCAGCATCACTGAGGCTATATTGGAAGAAGTGGATAAGTAGTTTCTCATCATGGACTATTTGAGCCATTTTATTACAGTAAACCTTTAAGTGAGTCAGCAGGCATTGTGTTCCCGTGTATTTGAAAAATTCAAGCTCTTAGAAGTCCTTCGGAACTATGACATTTGATACTAAACACATTTTAACGGGTTTCACTAGGTTATATAGATTAGACTCTTCAATTGCCTTTATTATTTCTTCCAATTTTGCATACTTGTCATAAGCCTCATGATGTAACCATATTATTCGATAGTTTCACTCACATTTAACTAGTGTTTAGCCTATGTTATATATAGGAAATGCCTTGATATTTCTTATTTTATGTTTTGAAGGCACTTTTGGATGAAAGATGCAAAAATGAGTAAATTGGAGGTAATTGACAGATTTGACGTTCAGTCGATGTTTTGTGTAGAGTGTGAGTTCTAGAGGTCGAAATGAAGTGATTCTAGTGGCACTAAAAAGCAAACATCCATACCTTTCTGGAAATTTAATGCAAGGCTATTTCTCATTTTTAGGAAAATAGTTATTGAAGTACTTAAATTTAACTGTCAACTTAAGGGAGAACTATTTTGTAAAATAGGGACTAGGGTTTCTTAGCATATAAAAAGAAAGAGAGAAGGGAAAGAGGGAAGAAATGAGGCAGCAGCCAGAAGTGAAGAAACACAAACTCTCCTTTCTACAAACCAGAAATAATGCTTTCTTCTATCTTTAAGAGTAGTTGTTCCATAAATATGCAAGGCTAAGCTCGTTTTCTTGGTTGCAAGGACACAACAAACTTTCAAATTTCAAGAACCGTGAGATTTATTCTTCCTTTTATTTTCAGTTTATATTATGAATAAGTATGATTGTTTTCCTACGCATATTTTCTATGATTGTTGTTGATAATTGTTAGAGCGGACTCTAAGTTATTATTGAGAACAATCTATTGCTAAGTTTGATATCAAAACCGGAGTTGTGATATATGAACTTGTGAAGCAACTAAGCTTGATAATTGTGGCAGAACTACGTTATTAAACTTAGGGAGAACACTTAAACAAAAGAAACACAAGCTGCGGACAGCTTGGTTGTCAAGAGATCAATCACTTTATCTAGTTCTTAGGGCTGCCATTGAACTAAATCATTAATACGGACATTGTGATTGTTTGTTGGTTAGGGTTAGCTATACGACAGATCCGTTAATTAACTAATGTTAAGAAAAGATAAAAATTCAGAATATAAATTGAAATTTTGTTTCAAGGATCGGTTCTAATTTCTGTTGGTGGATGTGTGCTTACGACCAAGGTTTGTTTTCTTGATAAATTTTGGTTTCAATTGATTTTGTTTGCTAGTTTATTTCTTCCATAGTTTAGATCATCACAAATCAAAACCCCCCAAATTGCATATCATCTAGCATAAAAATCTGACTTGAACCTTCCTCGTGGGATCGACCCCTTACTTGCTCTATACTATCTTATGTGTTGTGTTTGAAGCTAGGGTAATTAATTTGTGCGACCGCGACATCGCAACAAATTTTGGCGCTGTTGCCGGGGAGGTAATTTTAGTTGATTCTTGTGCTTGTACTGTTATTTTTATTTGCTGTGATTATTATTTATTTATTTATTTATTTTGAAAAAAAAGAGAGAGAAACAGAATTTTTGCTTACGGCGGTACTGTTCACTTATGGCAGCGGTGCTGTTTAAAACAGATTTTTTGGTGGAATTAGGTATCGGCTTTTTTTTTCCTGAAGGGAAACGACGTTCTGAACAGGACTAGTGGCCACTAGCCCCACCTTTTCGAGGCCAAATTCTGTGGTTTTCTAGGGTGTTTAGGCAGTTTGAGTTTTCTACCGTAGGATTTTCGTACAATTTGCATTGTTTTCGATCTCTTGTGTGGTTGGTTTCTTTTGAGTTTTCTTGATGATTTATGCCAGTAACCCGTTCTACTAACCAAAGTCAAGTGCAGTTGGATCTCAAAATAGAAAAAAACTTTACGCAGGTTACGAAAGGAAGCTCGCCTCAACACCATGGCTGTTGCACGACAACAAACACTTAAGGAGCTTGCTGCTCCTAACATGGAAATCAGCCATTGTGCATAAACATCGACAATAATGTAAACTTTGAGCTCAAATCTGGTTTTATACATTTGCTACCAACATTTAATGGTCTTACAGGAAAAGATCTTCATACTCATCTCAAGGAGTTCCATATGGTTTGTGTTGTCATGAAACCAAACGGAGTTGATGAAGAACATGTTAAGTTGAAAGCTTTCCCTTTCTCTTTAAAAGGGGCAGCAAAGGCATGGCTTTTCTATATTCTCCTAGGTTCAATTGGAACTTGGAATGGCATGAAAAAGATCTTCCTTGAAAAGTATTTTCCAGCATCTCGAGTTGCCAACATAAGGAAAGAAATATATGGGATTCGACAATCTCATGGTGAGACACTCTCTGAATATTGGGAAAGATTTGAGCAACTCTGCATTCAATGTCCTCATCATCAAATACCCGATCAACTACTCATTCAATATTTCTATGAAGGATTGATGCCTACTGACCGTAGTATCATTGATGCTGCAAGTGGAGGGGCATTGGTAGATAAGACACCCGAGGCTGCACGCCAATTGATCTCAAACATGGCAGCCAACTCGAAACAGTTTGGCACCCGTGGAGACTTCTCAAACAAACGAGTAAATGAGGTAAGTATTTCTAACCTTGAAAATAAAGTTAATGATCTTACTTCTCTTGTGCGTTCTTTGGCTTGTGGAAATGTACAGCAGGTGAAAGTTTGTAGCATATCTTCCTTACAAGGACATGCCTCAGATATGTGAATGCCTCAGAAGATTACATTGAACATGCTAATGCAGTTGATGTAGCGTTCAACGGATAGCCACATCATAAATATGATCCCTTTCCCAACACGTACAATCCTGGATGGAGAGATCATCCCAACTTACGCTATGGGAACCCACCTCAACAAGGCAATCAAGGTCGACAGTTCCATCCCCATGGATTTCAATCCCAACAGAATTATCAAGCAAGACAACCCCCTCCATTTACAAACTCCAATGTTATGGGGTCATCATCCAATGATGATCTTCGTGAGATGATGAAAACTTTGGCTTCTAACACTGTGACCTTGCAACAAAATGTCATGTCTTTTCAACAGGAAACAAGGTCAAGTATTCATAACTTGGAAAAGCAAATGGGGCAAGTAGCTTCAAGTGTAGGGAAATTGGAGGCACAAATGAATGGAAAATTGCCCTTCCAAGCTTTGAATCCAAAAGAGAATGTTAGTGCAATAATGTTGTGAAGTGGGAAAGAACTTGAAAGACAAAGGCCGAAACAGATTGAGATGGAGGAAGAAGAGGAGATAGAAACTGAATTGAGTACAAAGAAGAAACGTCCTTCTCCTTCCCAAACTGAAACAACGACCAACACTCCAAAGGTAAATTCTAGGTCAAAGAAAGAAGACAAAGAAAAAGAGATTTTAGAGGTTTTCAAGAAAGTGGAACTCAACATTCCTTTGCTTGATGCTGTCAAGCAAATTCCCAAGTATGCCAAATTCTTGAAGGAGCTGTGTACTACTAAGAGAGCTTTCAAACTGAAAGGTTACGAAACGGTAAGTATGGGTGAAGTTGTATTTGCTGTTGTTCAAAAGAATATGCCTTTGAAGCAAAAAGACCCAGGTGCGTTTACTATCCCATGTGTTATTGGTAATGCTAGTTTTAAAAGGGCCTTATGTGATTTTGGTGCATCCATTAGTGTTATGCCTAAACGTGTTTATGATTCTCTTAGTCTTGAGCCTTTGAATACAACTAGTATTGTAATACAACTTGCGGATCGTTGTTTTGTTTATCCACTTGGTGTGATAGAAGATGTCCTAGTCAAGATTGATAGTTTGGTCATTCCATGCGACTTTTATATTCTTGATATGGAACATGATTCTTGTGATTCATCAAACAACACTCCTATATTGTTTGGGAGACCATTCTTGAAAACTGCCAATACAAAGATTGATTGTGGTAAGGATACTTTGTCTATGGAAGTAGGAGATGAAAAGATTGAATTTAATTTTCATGATGCAATGAAATATCCTTATAGCAATGTTTATTCTATCACATGCTATGACCAAGTTGATAAGTGTGTGCAGCAAGTTTTTGATTTTGATTGTGAGGATGGATTAAGCGTAACTTTGAGCTATGGCTATGATTTTACCAAGATAGAAGAGATGGAGAGGCACATAGGTGTTCCCCAAAACGTGAATGAATCAGCATTGGCTTTGCAAGCTTTGCAAACCATCCCCTATGGTAATGTCTTTGTTGATTTAGTACTTTCACATAAAAAGCTTTTGCCATCTATTTTACAGGCTCCCGAGCTAGAATTGAAACCTTTGCCCGATAATTTGAAGTATGTGTTCATTGGCGACAACAATACACTTCCTGTTATCATCGCAAAAGGTTTGACAAGTATGCAAGAGGAAAAACTTATAAAGTTGTTGTATGATCACAAGATGGCCATTGGATGGACTTTAGCCGACATCAAGGGCATTAGTCCTTCAATGTGTATGCATCACATACTATTGGAGGACAATGCAAAACCAACAAGGGAAATGCAAAGGAGGTTGAACCCGCCTATGATGGAGGTAGTGAAAGCTGAAATTTTGAAATTGTTAGATGCAGGTGTCATTTACCCCATCACGAACTGTAAATGGGTGGCACCAATCCATATGGTGCCTAAGAAGACCGGAATCACGTTGGTGAAAAACAAAAATGATGAACGCATTCGTACTCGCATCTCGAGTGGATGGAGAATGTGTGTTGATTACAGAAAGCTAAATCTTGCTACACGCAAAGATCATTTCCCATTACCATTTATGGATCAAATGCTTGAACGCCTAGCAGGTAAGTCTTTTTATTGCTTTCTTGATGGATATAGTGGATACAATCAGATTGTTATTAATCCTGAGGATCAAGAAAAGACTACATTTACATGTCTATTTGGTACATATGCATATAGGAGAATGCCCTTTGGTCTCTATAATGCACCTGCAACTTTTCAAAGATGCATGATGAGTATTTTTTTTATTATGTTGAAAGAATAATTAAGGTTTTCATGGATGATTTCACGGTATATGGTGATTCTTTTGATAAGTGTCTAGAAAATTTATTTTTGATCTTGAAAAAGTGCATTGAAACTAACCTTGTCTTGAACTATGAAAAGTGTTATTTTATGGTAGAACAAGGAATAGTTCTTGGGCATTTTGTGTCTTCACGTGGATTAGAGGTTGATAAAGCTAAAATAGACGTTATTTCATCATTGCCTTACCCCTCATGCGTGAAGGAAGTTCGTTCTTTTCTAGGTCATGCAGGTTTCTATTGACGCTTTATCAAAGATTTCTCGAAGATTACAACACCCTTATACAAACTACTAGCCAAAGAAGTGGATTTTGTGTTTGATCAAGCATGTAAAGATGCCCATGATGAGCTTAAGAGGCGTGTCACATCTGCCCCTATAATCCAACCACCAAATTGGGATTAGCTTTTTGAGATAATGTGTGATGCGAGTGACTATGCGGTAGGCACTGTGCTTGGGCAAAGAATAGGGAGGAATTTGCATATTATTGCCTATGCTTCCCGCATGTAGGACGGAGCACAATGCAATTACCATACAATTGAAAAAGAACCTTTGCAGTGATGTTTACTCTTGAAAAATTCAGGTCATATCTACTTGGTACAAAAGTCATTGTTTTTACTGACCATGCAGCTTTAAGGTATCTTTTGAAGAAAAAGGAGTCCAAACCAAGATTGATTAAGTGGATCTTGCTTTTGCAAGAGTTTGATCTTGAGATCAAAGACAAAAAAGGTGCTGAAAACCATGTGGCTGATCACTTGAGCCGACTGAGGAGCGAGGATATACAAACCGAAACAATAAGAGAAACATTCCCCGATGAACTGTTGTATGTGCTACATTCCTCTACAAGACCATGGTATGCTGATTTGGTGAACTATTTAGTCACCAAAGAATTCCTTCCAGGTTTGTCTACATCCCAAAAGGACAAGTTACGAGTTGATGTTAAATATTATTTTTGGGATACTCCTTACTTATGAAAATTTTGTGTGGATCAAGTAGTAAGGAGATGTGTACCACAGGATGAATTTCATTTCATTCTCACTTTTTATCATTCTCATTCTTGTGGTGGGCATTTTGGAGCAAAACGAACGGCTCATAAGATACTTGAAAGTGGTTTCTATTGGCCTTCTATTTTTAAAGATGCATATCACTTCTGCAAATCATGTGAGAAATGTCAAAGAACAGGTAATATCAATCATAAGAATCAAATGCCTTTAACGAATATTCTTGTAAGTGAAATTTTTTATGTTTGGGGTATTGATTTTATAGGTCCATTTCCTTCTTCTTTTGGCAATCTTTATATCCTTCTTGCTGTTGATTATGTGTCCAAATGGATTGAGGCGAAAGCCACACGAACTAACGATGCTAAGGTTGTTTTAGATTTTGTCAGGACTCACATATTTGACAGGTTTGGAACCTCTAAAGTTATCATTAGTGATCGTGGCACGTATTTTTGCAATCGTTCAATGGAAGCATTGTTACGCAAATATCATGTGAGGCATCGAACTTCAACAACCTACCACCTTCAAACGAATGGCCAAGCTGAAATTTCAAATCAAGAAATCAGGTCTATTTTGGAGAAGACAGTGCAACTTAACCAGCGAGATTGGAGTCTACGACTTGGTGATGCAATTTGGGCTTATCGGACTGCTTACAAATCACCTATAGGGATGTCACCTTATAGGATGATTTACGGGAAAGCATGTCATCTACCGGTAGAGCTTGAACACAAAGCTTTTTGGGCCATTAAACAATGTAACATGGATTATGATGCTGTTGGGATTGCAAGAAAGTTGCAATTGCAAGAGTTGGAAGAGATTCGAAATGATGCTTATGAGAATGAAAGGATTTACAAAGAAAAGACTAAGAGTCTTCATGACCGAATACTTACAAGAAAGGAGTTTCATGTTGGAGATAAAGTCCTTCTTTATCATTCACGTTTGAAACTTTTTCCTGGAAAGTTACGCTCTTGTTGGATTGGACCATTTGTTGTTTCTAATGTTTTTCCTTATGGTGTAGTTGAAATTACAAGTTTAGAAACCAACAAAGTACTCAAGGTCAATGGGCATCGCTTGAAACCTTTCTATGAAGGTTGGACAGCAGAACTCGCCACTTCTGTGGAGTTAGTTGAACCAATCTATGAAGAATGAGCATGCAGCATGTCGAGCCAATGACATAAAACAAAAGCGCTTACTGGGAGGCAACCCATCATAATTTTTTTTTTCAGATTTGCTTTCTTTTTCCCTTATCTTTTATTTTTCGTATTTTACTTTGTCTTTGTCATTCTCTTATATTCCTTTTCTTTTATTTCAACATTGAGGACAATGTTGTGTTTTAAGTGTGGGGGTATTAAGAGAATTTTGGTTTTCTTTGTTATTTTTTTAAAAAATATATATTATGTTTGATCTTTTGACCTCCCATTGGTTTTTGAGAATATGAGTATTATGTATGAGAATTAGTTGAGATAGATGAAGATATAAATCAAATGAATGAGTGTGCATGCAAGTTTTAAGGTTTAATTGGTTTAGGGATTGACTTTGAGAATATGTCATGTTGACTTTATAGTGTTATATCAATGCAAGCTTTTGAGCCTTCAACATTATATTCTTTGATTGTGCATTCTTTTAATGATATGTATCTCTAGAACTTGCTTCATATCTTGTTGAGATTACATTCGCATTACATATATACATGAAGATGATAAAGACATTACAAATTTTAACCACTTGAGCCAAAAAGCCAACCTAAAGCAAATTATCCTTAGTAAACCCCTTTTGAGCTTGTTTATCTTTTCTTTGCTTTATCCATATATAAGCCTTAACTTTTTATATGTTTTCCTTTTCTCCTAGCCAAGGATTAGTAGAGCATATACTTGTGATATCTCATGGAATTTTGGTTGGAAATTATGTGAAAAGAAAGAAGAAGTGATGCTTGATGAAAAGATGGGCAAAGTTGTCAAAGGTAAAAAAAAAAGGAAAAAAAAGAGAAAAAAAAGGAAAAAAGAAAAAAAGTGTTCCTTTATGTTCTTAAGATTTTATGTTGAAAGAGCTTGAAATCAAAAAAAGTTAAGCATTGGTGATTAAAGATGAAAAATTTATGTGCTTTGATGAAATATCTTGTTTGAAATATCATTTTTCAGAATGCTCTACTTTCTTTGGTTTGAACATTTTCTTTTACTCTCTTTTACCTCACCTTAACCTTAGCCCCATAACATCCGGAAAATAAGACCTTTTGATTCATGCATTGCTTGTAATATGTTAGTAATGGAGATGAGATTGAAGAGAAAGCTTATGGTAGAACATATTCATTGATTGAATTTGAGAGATTTAAACACATAAGCCCTAAACACGTGAGTGTTGGAGTGTATATGAATGAGATGACCTATTACTTTGGCATGACATAGATTTCATTTAAATCCCGATGATAAATTGAGTTTTGAAGTTTGCATGTAAATGAATTCATGAAAATTTATACTCTTTATCCTTCTTGATTGTATTCTGGTTTATAATGCATATATTCTTGGACATTGATGGGGGATTAAGAGATTGATCATAGTTATTGGCAATTTGATTTTATTTATCCTTTCTCGAGGACGAGCAAGAGCTAAGTGTGGGGGTATTTGATGCAACCATATTATTCGATAGTTTCACCCACATTTAACTAGTGTTTAGTCTATGTTATACATAGGAAATGCCTTGATATTTCTTATTTTATGTTTTGAAGGCACTTTTGGATGAAAGATGCAAAAAAGAGTAAATTGGAGGTAATTGGCAGATTTGACGTTCAGTCGATGTTTTGTGTAGAGCGTGAGTTCTAGAGGTCGAAATGAAGTGATTCCAGTGGCACTAAAAAGCAAACATCCATACCTTTCTGGAAATTTAATGCAAGGCTATTTCTCTTTTTTAGGAAAATAGTTATTGAAGTACTTAAATGTAAACTATCAATTTAAGGGAGGACTATTTTGTAAAATAGGGACTAGGGTTTCTTAGCATATAAAAAGAAAGAGAAAAAGGGAAAGAGGGCAGAAAAGAGGCAGCAGCCAGAAGTGAAGAAACACAAACTCTCCTCTCTACAAACCAGAAATAATGCTTTCTTCTATCTTTAAGAGTAGTTGTTCCATAAATATGCAAGACTAAGCTCGTTTTCTTGGTTACAAGGACACAACAAACCTTCAGATTTCAAGAACCGTGAGATTTATTCTTCCTTTTATTTTTAGTTTATATTATGAATAAGTATGATTGTTTTCCTATGCATATTTCCTATGATTGTTGTTGATAATTGCTAGAGCGGACTCTAAGTTATTATTGTGAACAATCTATTGCTAAGTTTGATATCAAAACCGGAGTTGTGATATATGAACTTGTGAAGCAACTAAGCTTGATAATTGTGGCGGAACTACGTTATTAAACTTAGGGAGAACACTGAAACAAAGGAAACACAAGCTGCGGACAGCTTGGTTGTCAAGAGATCAATTAATTTATCTAGTTCTTAGGGCTGCCATTGAACTAAATCATTAATGCGGACATTGTGATTGTTTGTTGGTTAGGGTTAGCTATACGGCGGATCCGTTAATTAACTAATGTTAAGAAAAGATAAAAATTCAGAATATAAATTGAAATTTCGTTTCAAGGATCGGTTCTAATTTCCGTTGGTGGATGTGTGCTTACGACCAAGGTTTGTTTTCTTGATAAAATTCGGTTTCAATTGATTTTGTTTGCTAGTTTAATTTCCTCCATAGTTTAGATCATCACAAATCAAAACCCCCTAAATTGCATATGATCTATCATAAAAATCTGACTTAAACCTTCCTCGTGGGATCGCAACACCTCGTTAGTAGGATTCTCTTTTGAAGCTTCTTCTCCAATTAAATCTACCACATAAGGTAGCCTTATAAGGAAAACAAGTGGGATGTATGGGAAACCTATGAACTGGTTTTTTAAAGATGTTCCACCAGGTTGGATTTTGCAGTTGAAAGGGAGCCTTAGTTGTTGGATGAGGGGTTACCGTTGTATGAGTAACTAGAGCTTCCACATACCTCGTTTTTAACGCTTGCTCAAGTAGGGTGGTTAACCTTGCCACTTCTCCCTTAAAGATCTTTATTTCTTTCTAATGTTCAGCTTCAAAATGTGCATGTTCTTCGTTCTCCATAAGCTTTTTTTTGGGTCTTATGTAATGAATTCACTTATAAGAGGGACTTATATTTCAACTCCTACATATGCATATATGTCATGTAAAAATTCAATTTTTTTTTTTTTTTGCATATTGATGCTTATGTATGCTTAAATTGGATATGGATTAGCTTATTTGAACTTGATTCATGACTTCAATTTCTTGATTTTGGGCAAGATTTCTGATTCTTGTTGATTGTTGTAAAGGATTATTTCTCCAAGTTCTTATCATGATTGGATTCCAAACACATTAGATAAGAAAGAAACTGAGTCATGTCCTTTTTATTAGATAAAAATACTATATAATTTTTTTTATAAATTAAACTTAGAAAATCCAGAAAAACCTATACATCATTACTCATATAAAGCTTTGCCTCTATTAACTATATTTCTAATAAAAACGGTAGTTGCTTCCAAGTGCTCTTGGTAGTTCATAGCATCATTTTCAAACTAAGTACCCGGTTGCTGTAATATCTTGGCCTGACGTGCTACTTTCTCAACCTGTGTTGTCATTTGTCTTATCTTGTTATAAAGTGTTGCCAGCGATTAGGACGCCATTACTGAAAGCTATGGCCTCATTTTTTTCTTTTAAGCATTCGTATTGTGTTTCCTAGATAAGTTACTTTAGTCATTGCTCATCATAGTTCTTCCCTTTTAATGTTAAGCTCAGCTATTTCAGAGTTAATTTTAACCTTAAAATTATTGATGTAATCTTTACATTCATGATGCTCTTGCTTGGACCTATTCAGTTCCTTTTCTATTTAAAAGTATTGGCTTTATAGCTCCCTCAACTCTTCCTCTTAAATTTCGAGCTTGGATGTAACACTATGAGCTGTTCTTTTGAATACTCAATCCATTTCTTGTAGTCTCTCATGTTAGAATCAACAGCTTTCCTATCACTTCTTTCTTTCTCTAACTATGTTATATATTGGGCTCACATCCTTCTTTCTTATATATCAAATTCAGCAAACCGGTTTTTTTTTTCACCGTCTAATTTCTTTTTAAGGTTATCATTTTCCTTTTTTAAGGAATCTATTATTTTCTTATCAACACTCATCTTGCTCTTAGCTAATTTCTTGATCTTGACCCCTTCTTTTTCTATATGCACACATTTATTGAATAGTTCATCATGGTTAACCTTTTGAGTTCCCAACTTATTTTAGATCCCTTTGGCTACTTCTTAGGCTACCTCAACCTCTTTATATCATTTTTGTGTCGTCTCAAGATCCTTTTTTAGGATCACTAATTGTTCATCTTTTCCTTTAAGTTGTTGGTTCAAAAAGTTTCTCATCTTATCTTCTTCTTCCAGTTGTTTTTCTAGGAGTTGTTGATGTCTTTTGTTGTTGTAGAGGTCAACTCTACACTTTTCTAACTATTTTCTTAGCTCTTCCTTGATGTTAATCCTTTTTCTTTTTTATCCTTCTTTAGTTGCTTGTGGTAACTCTATTTTTAGGTTTCTAGGAGTCATGGATTCAGTCATTCCATAAAACCTATTATTTCTCCAGATGGCAAAAGTTTTAGCTAAATTATGATTCACACTCACTTCCTTTATCCTTCATTATCATAAGTCTTCCCCAATCTTATATAATAACTTTAAGCTCTTCTAATGATGACTGGCTCTTGAATGATCTAATGAAATCGACTAAACCCAAGGTTTTTGGCACATACTGCATTCCGCAAAGCTGTCTCATCACCAATGCAGGAGCATAACCAATGTAACTGATTTTGATCAAAAAGACTTATATTTTACCACCACAACTCATGATACAAGATGTATTGTTCATCCAATGTTTTTTCCACTTGAAGTTGCTTTGCGGTAATGTTGCATGTTTCTCCACCCATGCTTTCTCATACATATTATTCCACGTTTCATCCAGAATGATCTTTAATGGTTAAAGATTAAACCACCAGAAGTTGTTGAAAATATATCTCGATGTTTCGATGTGATTGATAATGTAAAGATACAATAGCGGAACACAACAACTCATGACCCCTCGTCTATGTATCCTACAATGATTAAGTGATAACATGGTTTCAGCTGAAATTGTAGTGGAAAGATTAATTTTTGGGTGCTCATACTCTACAAATGCATTCACGACTTCCAAACTGGTGACTCTAGCTTTAGATGGGAATAAGCTAACCCAAATATAGCAAACGCCACTATCTTGTATCGTTCATTTCCTAATTTTTTCTCTTCCATGTCTTTCTTCATTTTGGCTTCAATGCTTTTCCATATGAATTCCTCATCAACTATCCTACACTAATTGACCATTCCTAAGTATAATAACCTGATTATCTCTAAAGTAGTATCCTCAAACCTCTACCTGAAGTAAACCTTAAGGTAGTCATTTGAAAAATCTAGGATCCTACTATACTATTTCAACGTGGGTGTCATATCGATATTTTCAAAGGTAAAACACTAATAATTCGGATCCTAAAAATTCAATAATGCTTTTATAGTTGATGCTTGTATTGGGAGCCTCATCAACTGTGCAATCCTTCTATATTCTCTTTTAAAAAACATCTCATCCACGTATCCTATGATGGGTAATAGCTTATCCATGTCATTCATTGTATGATTTATCTTTGTAATGTGTGGCAATCCATTAGCGTCGATTCTTAGACAGTTTCCCTTAATTAATTATGGCAACTTATATTCTTGTCTAAATTCTTGAAAAGATTTAATGGAAGTCTTGATTTTTAGTTTAAAGTCATGTAGTACAGTGAACATATAGTCATACTTCATGCAAAATTATAGATGACATATACAACCTAAGGATAGGTTTTATTAGTTAAGTGAACATGGGTAGGTTTTCTACCTAGTTTTAAAGGGTTTCAGATCTACCTAGTGATGGCCCTCTTAAGGACAGTAAGAGGATGTTGCAAGGAATGGTTAAGACATGTATGCCCACCATTGTCAAGCAAGCACTTAGATCTGAGTTGAGTGTTTCACAAGTCTTGAACCCCAACTGATAGTTATAGGGCAGACCGCTAATTCCTCATTTATCCTAGAAGTTTGTATGTGATCTTGAAAAATAAAGCATGTGATGCATGCAAACATCAATTCATATCTAAAGTAAAAAAGCATGAGCAAATAGTAAAAAAAATAAAGTATACAAGAAACAATTAAAGAAAAAACATGATAAAAATAAAAAACACAAATCAAATAATAATTAAAACACAACAATCAGACAAAAAATAAAGCTCAGTCCACGAGTGTCCCAAGTGGAGTTGTCATTTTGTTGCCCTTATGCGGCGTTGTGATAATTGTTTTCTAGAACTAGGATCTTCAGGAGTAATGGGTGTAAAGAACAAGGAACTCTTGTTTCTTATGAAAGAAAAAAAATGATTGGAGTCGCCACCCAATATTTTGATCACTAGAAACCCTAACTAATCTCAAAGTTTAGATAAAATGGCTGGTTATGTATAGGGAAAATGTATCACCCCTAATACATTTTACCTGAGGTAAGTTGCATTTCTTATTTGTCTAAAATAAATTAAGGTATTGTTGTATTTTTTAGCTGTTGGGCTATCTATTGGTTAAAATTGATCCACCCCATTAGAGGGGACCATGGATTATTGGTTAAACATAATCATTCTAAAATTCAAAACATATAAATAATAGTAATAAAAAAAGGACTGTATTTTTATTTAATATTGAGAATACATCTTACATATAAGTTCATAATCTCATATATTGAAAGGAACAAAATATATTTTTAGTATTTTTAAAATGTAGACCAAGTTCTTATGGCTTTAATAAATTGGTTAATAAACCTAATATATATGTAAAAAAAACTATTTTTTTGTAATATTTTTTTTACTATGCTAAATTATACAAATGTGATTTATTTTTGAGAAATTTAGCCATATGAAATTTAAAATAAAGTTGTATTTTTTTTAATAAAAGATTTTTGCCTTTTGTTTTATAAGAACAGTTGGTTTATTTAATTCCAGAAAGACACCTTGCATTCAGGTCATAATTCCAAATATTTTTTAAAAAATATAGACTAAAAAATAATTACAAAATAGTCCTTTGAAAAATCTAAAATTAAATTGAAAAAAATAAGGTTGTGTTTGGCAAGCCACAAAAAATCAGAAAAATAAGATTGCCATAAACTGCCAAACATGCCCTAAGGACCAAAAGATGTTTTTTTTTCTTTTGTAAAATTTTGCACAATCAAACACTGTTTTGGGCCTGGAATGGGCTCAGCCTAGCCATATAGGCTAGGCTTCCTAGCCAAAAGCCTAGATCCAAAAAACAAGACCCTGAATCAAAAAACAAAAAAATTGAAGATTGAACAAAGTTTTTTACTTGAACTTGATGAAAAACATGAAGAACACAATGATGAAACCAGAAACTAAAGTGCAATCACAAACTAAAGTGCAATCACATACCAGATTACGTTAAACAAAAGAGATATAAAGATGTAACATTAAAAACTAAGTCAAAATCGTGAATCAAACAACAATGATGAACTCAGATTTAGACACATCGATCCTAACAATTGAAGACCCTAAACCATGCATTCAAAAAATCTAAAGATCGATTGATCTAAAGTACGATATAAAAGAGTAAAATGATATTGTTAAATAAACATATATGAATTTGAGCTTCGATTGAAACTCACAAGAGAAGCTAAAACATCATATCATGAGGAAACACAAATATCAGCTGAAGAACATTCAAAAGCAAACCTAAAAACCCAGAAAATTAACCTACGCCTTGCAACTATAGCTTTAAAATGCTCACCGTAACTTGTTTGAATCATCCAAAACAACAAGAAATAAACAATCAGTAACAAAACAACAAGCAAAAAAACAATTCGTTTACAGAAAGCTAAAAATACATTTTTCTATGTACAAACATTGTTCTATTAATTAACTCTCTCATTCCTAATCATAAACATTATGCCTATAGCTCAAAAAAGTCTAGCCACCCACCAAAATAGTCTAAGAACAACAAAAAAAATCAACAACATCATCTTTCAACATATTCTACCACAAACATATTAATGATTAACTTAACATTAAAATATGCTAAAATACCTTTCAAACTAACATTTATCACTTCATTAACAACTCTAAAGTATCAAACTAGGCATCAAATAAAACTTGAACATACATACTAAATCATGGCATAACTAAACTTATTAAAAACAAGCATCCATTGCATATTCAACTTAGAAAAAAATTTCACAATAGATGAATAATAAACATTCAAACATGAATTTAAAGGACAAATAAAAAAAATGTGTGCTCATTAAGCTACAACCCCATCAAAGTTAAAGATATACCTTTTAAAAGCAATGTTGATTCCTTCTCTGAGTTATTTACTTCTTTCCCCTTGATTTCTAGCTTCTTTTCAACCTGAGATTGATTTAGATTCTCCTCCTTCCTTCTTAACACACAATCTTTATAACTTTTATCAATTCTAGGGAATTCCTCTTGATTCATATTTGTGTTTCCTCTATTTTCTCTCTGTAATTCCTTCTTAAAAATCCCCCACATCTCTGCTCAAAGAGCATCGACTCTTTTATAAGCAAACCAAAATTAGAAGTTACAAAACAATGGTGGTCTTATAACAAGATTGGTGGTTTATGGAAGATTCTTGCTCAGTATCTCCTCTAACCTCCCTAAAATGTGCATTCTGGCTTATTTTATCCTTTTATGAGCTCAAACTTATCAAGAGAAGGCAAACATGAAGTTTAAACAATCATGGTTGTTTTCTTTTTCTTTTTCAATCATGGTTAATTAGGAGGGCTACTTTAACGAGATTATCATGACAAATATGATATAAAAATGTCATAGGTAGACCTGAATCATGTAAAGGGGAAACATATATGTCATTAAGAACAAATCTCATCTGATTTGGAGGTCTAGAACTTCATATTCAATAATTGTAAGATTGGTCCCTAATTAACATGCATCTATCAACGTAGGGGAGGTTGACTGGGGATAAGATGTTGTCCACATAATTAAAGCAAATGTGATGTAAATGTTTGACGGAAGTAACTAATCCTTGTACAAGAGATGTTTCTTAATCGAGTGGTGGTGGTTAGAGCCCTTAAGGTGGTTAGAGCCCTTAAGGTGGTCAAAGATGCCACATTTGTTCGCCTGAAAGTGGCATCTCGACCAATCTTCATCTGTTGTAGAAAATGGTAAATAGAAACCAGACGACTTGTCACTCGTTCTCTTTATTAAAATAAAATGACATGTCTCCTGTTGTAACCCTTAAATTTAGGGTTTTTAATTGGCAATTTAATAAACTTTAATTTGGTCCTTATTTTTTTTAATTTTAGCACATGCACCCTCAATTGACCTTGAAACTTCTCAATTTTTGCAATTGCACCCTTGGAAACCTTGATTTAAATCCATTAATTTAAGCGCCTTTTGCACTTTGATCCTTGGTTTATGGATTTATGCAATTTGACCTTTACCAAACATCAAACTTTCAATTTTTTTCCAAATTGACCCCTGAGTTTGATTAATTTTAGTCCCCTAACTTACACGCCTTTTGCACTTTGGTTATTAGTTTTAAAATTATTCAATTTGACCATCAACCGGACTTCAATCTTTATTTATTTCAATTGAATCCCTGATTGAGGGTCAAATTGAAGAATTTTTCCAAATTGTGTCCTTAATCTTTCATTAAACCAATTTGACCTTTCAAAAACTCAATTATGTCCTTAATCTTTTAATTTTCTCAAATTGGTCCGAATTAGGCCTCCAAACTTGATTTTTCTTCAATTGAGTCGTTAATTGAATCTATGAAACCCATTAGAAGTTTAATTAAGTCCTTAAACTTAATTAATTCTTCCGATTTTAACCTAATTGACTTTCAAACTTAATTTTTCATTAATTAAGTCTTTAAATAAGTTAATTAAACTTGTTAGAAGTATCATTTAGGGAATGATGGTTGCATGGTTAAGGCATGGATAAGGGATACTTGGCCGATGGTGATGAGATGCTGATACATTTCTCCTAATGATAGGGGAAGTGGGGGAAGTTGTTTATTGTTTCTTTGAAAGTCATTTTGAGGGCAAAAGGTTCTTTATTCAGAGTATTTTGCTGGTTATTTAAGGGTGTTGGTTTGATTTTTAGGGAAAGGGGTAGAAAAGCTTACATTGGATACAAAGAATTGTTTTTGAAAGTATTTTTTTAAAAAAAATTTATTAAAATAATATTTTTTTTATTTTTAAATTTTTTTGATATCTACACATCAAAACAATTTAAAAACATAAAAAAAATTAAAATTAACAACAAAAAAAAAATTTACTCTCAAACATCCTTTTTCCAGCCACATGATGATGTGGGTTTAACAACGGTCAATGAATGTTGTCAATATGATCAATAAATTTAGTGATGATGCAAATCAAGTTCAAAATATGATGAAATATATAAAATGAAAGCCATGGTGTTATGCATGCTTGATTGATATATGGCTGGGAAGTTAGCTCGAAAAATAGAATGTCTTTTTTCAAGGATACAATGAAATGCAATCATTGTATCCTTATTGAGTTATGACATTTGGTTTTTTTTTCTTATATAATTTAATCCTTATTTTTTTTATTGTTATTTTTTTAATCTTAAAATATTTTTATATTTGATTATTTTGTTCTAGTTTCATCCTTAAACATTAAATTAGTTGGAGTTAATCATCACGGTTAAGCCTGGGCATGAGATTTCATGGGTTGCAAATTTGAGAGATTAACCCAAGTTTAAGAAGATTTGTCTAGGTTTACTTGCCTTTTTTTTTCTTTTTGAAATCTCATGTTTTTCAATTTTATTATTTGACATTTATTTAATTAGGGGTTGGGCTCTGTTGATTTGTTTTTATTTGCTTTCTATTAGATTTTTTGCTGATTTTTAAAATGATTTAATCATCTCACTCTTCAACAATGGGTTGTGCTTTATTCAATTTACTTTTGACGGGATTACTCTAGGATCACAACCAGATCACATATTTTGCATGCTAACTAGGTTGGACTCATGTCCGGTTTTTTTTATATCTTTTTTGGATTATATTTTTTTTTTAATTTTATCCTTTAATATTTTGTTTGTTAGGAATTGACCTTTAAAGTTTTTTTCAATTTACTTCTATGGGGTTATCGTGTTCTCATTTAATTCTTTTCATTTCCAAATAAGATCCTTCAACATTTTATTTTTTTATAAATTGATTTTTTAATTTAATCTTATCTTTCGACATTTGATTGATTGAGAATCGATCTTCATGCTTTTTTTTTTGTTTCTTTTCTATTGGGTTACCCTAATATTATACCCATGATTATGGAGTTAGTGATTTAACTTGGTTTGACTTAGTTAATTTTTGTTGCTTTTTATAAAATAGAAAAAAAAATCAGTTTGGCATTATGTTGTTTGATAATTGAGCTTAATTATTTTATTATATTTGCTTTTAATGGGGTTACCCTGGTGTTACATCCAAGTCTTATTTTTGACATCCTAAGTCAGATGGGCTTGGGTTGGGTTTTTCTTAGCATTTTTTGTTGTTAGTTTTATTTTTCCATTTTGTTTACCATAATTGTTTTTTTATTCATTTTATTAAATTAAATGATCATGTTAAACCCAATCGAGTTAATTATTGAAGTATCTGATTTTCTTAGAACGTTTGCATCCCCTTGAAACTTTTTTTACGTTGGAAAAAAATTAGGTTGGCTCGTGGCATAGCGCAAGCCACCTATCTAGTTAGTAAATCTAAAATTAGAAATAACATTGTTCACATCCTCACAATACATTTTAGATGTATTGTTTACAATGTCTTTTTTTTCATCCTTTTTTTTATTTAGCATTTATAGAACCAAATTGTAGGCCAATTTATTCTATTATATTAGGGGAGGTTGAGATTGAAAGACATGGAACCAAAGTGGAAAACTTAGAGGAATTTGTTGGTTTTTTCGACTTTTAGTTGAAATGTACAACTCAGTCCTCATACGTTTTGAATTATAAATTTTGTCCTTCTAATTTTCAAAATTGCAAAAAACGAAGAAGCCAATTTCAGTCAAAAACTTTATTTTTTTTATTTTTAAGTTCCTAGTTTGAGAGAAGAAAGAGAGAGTCGCTAGATCCCGATGTTAAAGATAGAAAAGCAGCGTTAACACCAATTCCAACCACCAAAATGGTCGATCTTGGTGTCAATGAGTTCTATTTCAATAGGAGAGTTCCGTTTAGGTGTTGTTTCACCTTCAAATTACCTAAAAAAAATAGATCTAAGTTTAGAAAGAATTTTGGTTTCGGGTTGATTTTGTGTTTCAATGCGGTCTTGTTTTAGGTTTTTTAGGGCTATTTATGAGTTTATCAAAGTGTCTAGAGTGTTTGCCAGGTGTTTTAGGTCAAAACATGTTGAAAATCTAGGAAAAATAGACATGTTGTTCTCCCAAACATTTTTAAAAAACATTAAGGCCCATACCCACGAGACCTTTTTAAATGGGCTAGCAAAACCTCGTCTCTTTCTTCTTCTTTTTTTTATAAAAAATTTCTTTTTTTAAGAAAATAAAACTTTTTTTCGCATGATTTTTTAATTTATATTCAAATTAATACCCCTTCTATTTGATTTTTTATTTTTGTTTATTTATCCTTTTTAAAATAGTGGTTGTTTTTTTTTTAATTATTTTGAATGTATTTATTTTTTAAATAGATAATTTTAATTCATCTATAGTTTTGTTTTATGTTTTATATAAATGAAATTTATTTTTAAAAATAAAAAAATATTTTTTTTTGTATAATAATTTTAGTATATGCAACCTTGCACAATATTGTTTCCCCTTTGATTTTATTCCATCAATTTAAGGTACATGTCTATTTCTATTATCATTTGATCAAACAACCGATTATATAACTCATGTTGTGAGATCAAATATCTTAATCTATATATGTCTCTATATTTTTATATTTTTTATCTATTATTTATCATTAATGACTCTTTTTAAAATGTTTTGAAAAAAATGGTTTTCTATTTATTTAGTCCCTGTTCATTTTTTTATTGAAAAAAAATATAAAATCTGCAACAAAACGCGTGTCAAATAGCTAGTGAATCTATAATATACCAATATTGATAATTGTTTTTTCATTATTCTTTTATAGGCTAAAAATAGATTATTTTTTTAGAATGAATACTAAAATATAAGTAATCCTATTTTTTCATTATTTTCTTTTTTATACACCATAAAATAAAATCCTAAATAACATAAAATAAACTACATACTCACTCATAAATTATATAGTACAATATTGGGACTTTATGTTGACTATAAAACTCTAGAAAGACTTGAGGTAATAAAATTTACCAAATTATTAAATTAAATCTTTAGTTAATATTTTATGGATTATTGTTTTATTGGTTTATGTTACCTTTTACTTTTTTTTGGATAAATACTGGTTATTGGAAGAATATTTATTAAAATTTATAGAAATTCATAATATATATTGTTAATTGTTTTTTCATGTCGCATATATAATTTGAATAAAACGTGTAAGATAAAAAGAAATTCATGATCATATAATTTCAATTTAAAATTGTTTAGTAATTATTCTTTTTAAAAGTTACATATTTTTATCCTAGCTATTTGTTATTTTAATTTTCAAGACTCCTTTAAAGATATTCCAAAACAAGCCAATAAAAAGAATAAAATATTAATATATAAAGCTAATTAAATCACATCAAAATTCATCAAGTTATTAAATTGAATCCTTGGATAATGTTTGATAGGAAATTTTGTATTATTGTCTTATGCTATTTTTTACTCCATTGAAAAAAAAAATATAAAAAGGACAAGACTTATTAAAAATTGATCTATATAACTTTTTATTCATGGTTGTATTGCATCATATATAATGCAAAATAATTATTTAAATTAATAATTGTTCATAATAATATAATCTTAGGCGATAATATTAGTAAGTAATATTTTTAAAAGTTATATATTTGTCCTAACTATTAATTGTTAAAACTTAAGAGATAATTCATTTTTTTATATCTCATTTTTATTTAATTTCATGAAAAAAAATATTTAATATGGTTCGAAAATTTAAAAATTAATTATTTTATAATTATCAAAATTTATATAAATTTATTTAAAAATAAAACATGTTTATTTCATAAACATCCAAATATACTCCTTTATAAATAGTTGTAATCAATCTATTAGAATATAGAAAAAATATTATAAATTAGTTCATTCATAAACATGAGAAGGATATGCCCAGAAACTAGTATTAATAAAAAAGGATTATAGTTAATTATAATTGGCAAAACTAATTTATTAGTCTCATAGTTTTAAAAACTATATATTTAATCCCTGTGTTCTTAAATCCATTTATAACTTAATCCTTTTTATATATTATATATTTTCTCAATTTTTATTTTAATAAATAGAAAAAATAAAAACAAATATTTTTTAGAGTAAGATATCATTAATTAAGCATGATCAACTTTAGCTAGAGACTAAATCATTCGTAAACAATTTTTCCAAGTGTTGATAATGTGTTTTCTAATCAACGAAATAATCATAAACTCAAAATATAATGCATATTGTATCATATCTTTTTAAATATTGATACAATGACATTGGATAATATTGTTTTTAAAATATTAAGACCGCGACATATTGAATCGAGCTAGGTTAACCTGTCAAATTTACGATCGGGTTATGAGATCGTGATAACTATGTAGAAAGCAAATAAAAATAAATTATGAAGATCAATTCCTGATTAATCCAATATTGAAATATGAAATTGAAAAAAATATTAAATTAAAAAAAAGGACAGAAAAAACCAACTCGAATCAACGTATGTTAACATGCCTAATTTACAACTCATGTCATGATATCAGGATAACCCCATGAAAACAAATCAGAAAAAATTATGAAGTTCAATTTCTCATCAACCTAATATTGAATGATAAAATAAAAAAAATAATTAAAAAAATATATAAAAAAACAACTTAAACCAACCTAGACTAACTTGTTAAACTTGTAATTTGAGTCATATGATTGAAATAACTTCATAAACACATATAAAAAATTTACAAAGCTCCATTTCCAACAAATCTAATGTTCAAGGTTGAAATCGAGAGAAAAAAATAAACCCATGAGACCGGGATAACTACTCAAAAAGCAAATTGAAAAAAATTATGGAGTCTGATTCCCAAATAATTTAGTTTTAAAAGATAAAACAGAAAAAGAAAAAAAGATTCAGTTGTTTGAATATAAAATTGAAAAAGAAATACATATTCAATTAAAAAATGACATAAAAAAATGAACATAGTCAACTAAGGTCAATCTTTCAAACTCGTGATCGGGTTACAAAGCCTAGTTAAAAGAAATACTTAATTAAAAAAGAATCAAAATAAGAAATAAGCAGAGTAAATTCAAGTCAACTTGCCAAACTTGTGATTCTAGTCATGAGATCAAGGTAATCTCATATAAAGTAAATCAAGAAAAATTACAAAGTTCAATTTCCAACTAATGCAATTTAAAAAGATAAAATTAGAAAAACAATCAATTAAAAAAAACTAGGAAAAACAACTTGGATTAACATATTAAACCTGTGACTTAGATAATAAGATCGTGATAATTTTATATAAAATAAATAAATAAAATTAATTAAAATCCAATATTAAAAGTTGAAGTAAAAAAAACTAAATTTATAAAATTAATACATAGCTCAATAAAAAAAATACAAATCATAATTTCTAAATCAAGTTAATATTTACAGATAAAATTGAAAGTATTAAATTATATTATGATTAACCAGAAAGGATTATAAAATTAAAGTAGCTGAAATGAGTGGCTGAAACAATCATTCCCAAGGCAGTTCTGGACAGATTATATTCCATTAAATCCATCGGTTCGTGTACTGAAAACAATTGTGATTAAACTTGGTTATGCGTGGCAAAATGGTGGCCAAATACGCTACCAGATCTTGAAATATTTGGAAAAGAGAGAGAGAGAGAGAGAGAGTCCCATCAGCATTGTGTTACAGTATCTGTACAGTGTACGTAGACCTCAAGGGCACCATACATTTTCCTGGCCTCTTGGGATACCCATGGACGTCTGCGACATTTACCACTATAAACTTTTCCTTCTTGGAGGTGGATTTTTTTTAAAAGAAAAAATTCAGCATTATTCTTCTAAAAATTTAGCAAAACAACATAGATTAAAATTTGTATATGTTATGATTCCCTAACACAACATTTAAGTATATTATTATATAGAAACAAGACATTTAAGGATGTTACGAGTGAGAAACATGATAGTTCAAGATGTCAAGAGTCTTTGAAAGTATGATTATAGTTGTTTTTTAAAGTGTTTTTTATTTGAAAATATATTAAAATAATATTTTTTATTTTTTAAAAATTATTTTTTGACATCAGCGCATCAAAATGATATAAAAACACAAAATAATATTCATTTGAAGCAAAAAAATATAAATAAAAATTTTTAAATTTTTTTAAAAACACTTTTAAAACACAAAAACAAATCATTACATGGTATTTCTTAAATTTTTTACCTAATAAAACCATGCATCTCCACACAGTGGAGCTGCCCCTGGGACATAAAAAATCCACCATTTTTTAATATAATGTGCCAAATAGGAGATGCCATGTGGTAGGACATGCTCCAAAGAAAAGCTTCCTTGAGCATCAATCATTTTAGCTGTAAACTCTTCATTGAACAAATACAGGCATATATATTTTAGACGTTAATAACGAGAAAAAATATTTTCAGTTCATTCAATCTGGTTCACACACTTGTAAATATAGAGAGAGGTTTTCTGAAACGTGTCGCCTAATCCCACCATTGAAAAAAGCATTTAATTGTCAACTAAAAAGACAGGACTAATAAAAAAACACACCGTTCCCACCTCACTCTCTTTACCTCTAGTCTTTGCATGCACTCGTTTCTCGACCAGTGGGTGGCGGTGGTGGCACATGCCGGTCACACAGCTTTTATTGATAATTATGATATGCAACAAAAAAAAAACACAAGTAGGCTTGCGCTGACCATTGTCATAAAAGTCACTTGCTTGGCAGCCAGTTCTTGAGTGAAAAAGAACTTTACAGAAGAGGGTGCCACAAAGAAAATTACTAGAATACATCCAAGAAAGCTTGAAACTTTTAGGAAATATGTATCGAATTTATAACCATAATAAAAGAAATACGAAAAATTAGTCTACTGGCATCAAGATAGAAGCCTCTCTTCTGCTAGCTGAATCTCCTTGGCCTTGCACTTGCTTTTCTCTCTTCCTTGTAACTCATCATCCTCTTCCCTTCTTATACAGACAGGTACTTTTGTAAGTATTTTTTTATTTATTTATTGTATATGCCTCATCTCTCTCTACACACGTAGGTACTCGAAATCTTCTTTTATTGAATATCATACGTTTATCCTCCATCTTTTCCTTTCGTTCTTCAACAAGTTATACACAGTTTGATAAAAAAAAATGAAGGGAATGCAAAATTTCATGAGGTTCACTTTCTCTTCATTTCCTTGCAAGAACTTGTATATTTCAGGATATCGGTGTTAGATCACCGAACTCTAAAGTCTTGTGGGTTGTATATCATGCAAGAGATGCTCCTTTTTTTTTGTTTTTTTTGCAGCCATAAAATGTTTTATTTTTCGATTTTATGATAATGTCAATCTATTGGTGCATCAGAATATGTTAATACGGATTTGCTGAAGATATTCCTTGTTGACTTTACATTTGGCAAAAGTAATTGGTAGGAAATGATATGGAAGTTCTCGCGTTGAACTTTATTATGAACAATAGCCTTTATTTTTCTTTTGCCTTGAGCAAGTTGTCTCTTCGATCATGCCACACTAGTAACAAGTAAACCGCTCGTGTTGCACGCAGAGGTGTCAAAGTGCTTAAATTGGCCTACTTCTATGATTGCATTATAGATTCTCTTTTCTTTTCTTCGAGTATTTTCTCCTTTCCTTTTTGCTCTTTAACCAAGAATCTTTAGCAGGTGTTGTGTCGCGATGGAATTCTTCTCTTTTCAATAATTGTGCTCTGAACTATACAAGTTGTCTCTCTAGGAGTGGAACCTCATTCTCTATTCATTGATAGCTAAAGTTTGGGGGTTAGTACAGGCTTGCTGGGGAAATGGAGGGGAAGATCAACGAAAAGCTTTTGAGAAAAGGAGGAGAGGTAGATGCTGAGGAATTGAGGTTCAAGGACAAGTTATGGACTGAGACCAAGAAGATGTGGGTTGTTGCTGGTCCTGCTATTTTCACCAGATTCTCTACTTTCGGGATAAATGTAGTCAGTCAAGCATTTATTGGGCATATCGGCTCCACAGAACTAGCTGCATACTCGCTTGTGTTCACAGTCCTTTTGAGGTTTTCCAATGGGATCCTGGAAAGTAGTTTGACTCATTTCATTTTGTGTTTCTATTCTTTGTTGGTACTAGTTTCTTGTATGGCATCCTTTAAAGATTGATTCTCAGATGTTGTGAGTCCGTATGATGACTCTAATGTAGTGAAGCAGTTAGTGTTGGCATCAACATAGCACATCCCTTTAGTTTCTTATGTTCAATGCTTAGATGCAGACTTCTAGCCTATGGTACGCCTGCAGTTCTTAAGTTTAAATTTCGGATAGGTGCATGGTTGAATGGGGAGGGGAAAACTCTCTCTTGTTCTACAGCTGAAGGTCCGATGCACCCCCCAGAAGACCTAAAAAAAGAAAAGGGTTCATAAGTTGGCTAATTTCTTGCATGCTGTCAAACCATAAGTCAGCCAATTTCTGAATCAGGAAAATGAAAATTTGTTTTAAAGGCCATTAAAAAGTGGAAAATGAAATTTGATGTTTAATGCCTACAGTATGTGACATATAATCTGGAAACTTGAAGACAGGAAAATATTTACTGGAATGGTGTTATTTTTCTCAAGTTTTGAAAGTACTCCCATTTTAAGTGCTAGAAGGCATGCAATTGGTTGTATGGCTGCCTGTATCCTTGCATTTCCTTTATTATAAATGTGTCGTTTGAATTTGCAGCTTGGCATGGCTAGTGCGTTGGAAACTCTCTGCGGGCAAGCCTTTGGTGCAAAGCAATATCATATGCTTGGAGTATATCTCCAAAGATCATGGATAGTTTTAATATTATCAGCTGTGCTACTTCTTCCTCTATTTTTCTTTACATCTTCACTTTTGAAGGCTCTGGGCCAGGAGGATTATATTGCGGAAGTATCTGGAAATATCTCCCTGTGGTTAATCCCTGTGATGTTTTCCTTCATTCCGTCCTTCACCTGCCAAATGTTCCTGCAAGCGCAGAGCAAGAACATGATTATTGCATACTTGGCAGCACTTACATTAGTAATCCACGTCTTCCTTTCATGGCTATTAACTGTCAAATACAAGTTTGGCATCCCGGGAGCAATGATGTCGACAATTTTGGCATATTGGATACCAAATATTGGTCAGCTTATGTTTGTTACCTGTGGAGGTTGCCGTGAGACATGGAAAGGATTCTCGACCTTAGCTTTCAAAGATCTCTGGCCTGTCATCAAGCTTTCTTTGTCATCTGGTGTTATGCTTTGGTAAGGCTTTTTATCACCTTCTGATTTTGTTCTAATCATGAATTACCTGGAATTTGGTATGGATACATCACAGCTTAATATGCTGGAGTATTCAGTTTACCATTCCGGATTGTGGCATGCTTTAAATTACAACTGTTAAAACATTAGAATGCCACTGTGAAGATGAGTAAATTAAGGAAAAATGCGTTCTTCCACTTTTTCCTTCACTTGTTCATCTTTCACCTTCTATCACCACACATTGCACCGGTTTCTCTGTTTTTCAGAATCGATTCTCTGTTTTTCAAAATCGAAATATGGTTTACTTTCAACACTATATTGGTTGGTCAATTTAGTAACGAAATCACTACGTAGTTGCTATATGGGGTCGTAAAAGAAACTCAATATGGGATCGGCATGCTTGTACTATGGTTATGAGCCCAGTGACCAAATTTGAAAGCTATTTGTGAGCGCTTGAGTTATTTTATGATGGTTCAGAATTAACAAGGACGCCTTAAGTAATGACTGAAATTATGAAATATTGGCGCAAACATTCTTTTGGCATCAAAATGGTCATTGAATTTACCAGGAGTACCAATGTAGGTATAATAGAAGTATAACTTTGACACCTTAAGTAGCTGGAATCGACAGGATTAATCGGTTTCAACAGTTTTGGAGCTATAGGACGTTGTTAAGTTCTTAACTAAGGCCTGCATATTTTTTAGTTTATCTTTGATGTAGGGCATAGATTAGAGTTTTTTTTTTTTGAATAAGAAAGGGGAGTAAAAAATGTTGAACTTTTAACCACTGTTCTGTTGGGTCGATTTCTTCACTTGTGACGTCCACAACATTTTCACCTGGAGGTTGAGTTAAATTCATGGTACATTACAGCCTCGAGCTCTGGTACAACACAGTGCTGGTTCTTTTAACAGGAAACATGAAAAATGCGGAGGTTGCTATCGACGCTCTTTCTATCTGGTAATCATTCCTTGGCAAATGTTTTTCTTTTCCTATACTTAATTCTTCTTTATTAGGAAAGTTCTTTAAAGATGTTCCTGTTTGCAGCCTCAACATCAATGGATGGGAAATGATGATATCTCTCGGTTTCTTGGCTGCTGCAAGGTGTATTATCATCTCAATCATGGGCATTATCTTCTTTTGGAATTCATATTTATTGCGATAAAGTCAGTTAACCACATTATAAAAAAGCAGAGATGCTTAGAATATGTACGTGTGAGTGTGTATCTTTCAGACAGCTGATTTATTTCTTGTTTCATGTTTTTGTTGGAAACTCCAGTGTTCGAGTGTCAAATGAACTTGGGAGAGGGAGCTCAAAAGCTGCAAAGTTCTCGATCGTGGTGACAGTTCTTACATCATTTTCAATCGGCCTTCTACTGTTTTTGTTATTCTTATTCGCCAGAGGAAATCTTGCTTACATCTTTACTACAAGTCACGAGGTGGCCAGTGCTGTCGCAAATCTTTCACCGCTACTGGCTTTCTCCATACTTTTGAACAGTGTACAACCAGTGCTCTCCGGTAACTTACCATTTTCTTGGCGCTTCTTTTCTTGTATATACATACCATAACTGATGTTGTAACCAGGACATGAAAAAGGAAACATGTGCAATTCGTAAGAAACCTTCGGCGAAGCACCAGAACATCTACATTTATTAATACACTATCCACTTATTTTCTTTAACAGGAGTTGCTGTTGGGGCTGGGTGGCAGAGCATTGTAGCGTACATTAATATAGCGTGCTACTACTTGGTCGGAATTCCTATTGGAGTTGTGCTTGGTTATGTCATGGATATGCAAGTCAAAGTGAGTCATTCTCATCGCTTCCTTTCTTTCATGATATATTTCAAAGTCTCTACAACCTTACAGGATAATGGGAAAGAATCATATAGAAAGTCTAATTCTTTAGTATGCCTTCACATAATTGATATGACCAGCACAGTATTGATACCGGAGAATCTCTACCTAGGATGGATCCTGCGCTGGTTTCTTGTGATTTTAGTTAAGCATGTGGCTCGTACACCTTCTGCAGCCCACCTAATGTTTCATCACTCGCTATTTCCTTTGTTTTACTTTCCCAGAAATCTGTTTTGTAGGGTGTTTGGATTGGGATGTTGATTGGGACATTTATTCAAACTGTTGTTCTACTTATAGTCACCTACAGAACTGACTGGGAAAAACAGGTATTTTGGTTTTGCCTTCAACTTTCTTTCTATACTATCACTACAACCAGAAACTCAATTGTCTTCATATAAAAAAAAATGCATCTGCAGGTAATTGTTGCCCATAACCAGATCAACAAGTGGTTTGTAGCTGATTCTGAAGAAACAAGCACCCAAGTTGCATGAAGTTGGCTGTCCTTGATTTATGTTGTATATTTTTTTTTTGACAAAGCATCAATCGGTGCCCATATTCTGAACTAGGTAATCGTGATTTTTGAAGGCCAATTTTTGATCTTCAGAAGTAAAAGATGCTGAAGCTCCAAAGTTGTTTCCTGAGCCATTGATTCAGATGCTCTGGTGTTCTAATTAATTGCTTGCAATGAGAAGTTTTTCTTGTAATCTAGCAATGGAAGGCCGTCGCCTGATTTGATTTTGCGTTTCAAAAAGTGTTTTTAAAAAAATTTGAAATATTTTTATTTTTTTTGTTTAAAATTAATAATTTTTTGGTATTTTTAGATCATTTTGATACACTGATATTAAAAATAATTTTTAAAAACAAAAAAATATATTATTTTAATGTATTTTTAAAAATAAAATACTTTTAAAAATAACCTAATCAATTTCATTACATGCAGCATCACTGAAATGATGTTAAAAATATTTTTTTTCTGGTTAAACGGGGTCTCTAGATTGAGATTTCAAATTGACCGAGCTAAATAAAAATACCAATGTTCTGGTTAAAGGGGGTCTCTAGATTGAGAATTGAGTTGAAGACAACATTTTGGTTCTGGTTAAAGGGGATTACCGAATTGGGATTTTGGGTTGACCGAGCTAAGGTAGAGTTTGATATTGTCATAGTGTTTAATTTTCTAAGTGTTTTTTCACTTGAAAATGTATTAAAATAATATTTTTTTTATTTTATAAAATTTATTTTTGATATCAGTATATAAAAATGATCTAGAAATACGAAAAAATATTTTAAAAAGAATCCAAAATTTTGGTGCATTACCAAATAGGTTCAAAAAACAACCTTTAGCAAGTTGGTGAAATAGTCTTCTACAAGAGTAATATGAGAATAACTGATCTTTACTAAAAAGTTAGTAGCAAAGTTACCTTCTGACACGATCAAAGAGTTGATGTCTTATCTCAAGTGCAGGAGTGTCGAAGAAATAAATAACCCGGCAAGACCGCGATCGAACCACAGAGAGGTGAATTATATAAATTACAAATAATAAAATGATATTGATGTTGAAGAGAACTTTGAGATGTAATATTGATGTAAGGATTAAACAATGATAAAACAGATGTCAAGATTAGAGGATCCACTAATGGTACTTCAAATAAATATAATATAAACTCCTTTTATTACTCAACTGAAAACCACACACAAAGAAGGTTCCAATCGGATGATTTATCATTATTAACTCATTATAAATTATTAACATGATCATATTAATCATCTTATCTAAGTAACACCATACTTATAAATATCATCAGGTATTCATGTTACTAACTTATGTTAACAACAAATCAAGTTCCTATCATAATAACGATGTCGGCCGAAGACGATGAAGGATCAAGCATTTGATGTACCAAGTGTTATACAACACAAATCTAGATTAACCATTTAACAAGTAAGGTATTAAGAATTAGTAAGATAAAAAGGATAAAACATGTTAATAACAATCTTTCTTGGATATAAACATTAAAATCCATGTTGAGTTTATATTATACCTATTCTAACACCACTAGTGAAACCTTTTCACTTTGACATAATTAACTTAACTAAACATAATGAAGAAGAAAAACATAAATAAACAATATAAGAACATAAACATGATATAAGTTAACTAAGTATAGGAAAGGAAATGAAAAGGCATAAACAAGAGATTAATATGGAATGAAAGAAAACTTGAACATTACAAAGAGAGAAAGAAAGAAGATGATTTTGATATGAAAAATAAGATGACTAAATACATGGCAAATGTCTCATTTTATAGGCTAAAATTAGAACTATTGATTGGTTGACTAAGAAAATAGTTGGTGGCCAACCATTGATTTGGTGGCTGGTTTTTGACATTGTTGGCTGCTTGTTATTGATATTGTTGGCTGGCCAAAACATCATTGCTAACATCAGAATTTGAGCCCTTTGTTCATGAAAGTTGTGGGAAATTGTCTTAGCTTTCCAACAAAAAAAATCAAAGCTCATTTGGACTTCTAGAACTCAAGATATGAGCTGAAAACCGAACAGTGTCTGAGCTGTAGGACAGATTCCGACTTCTCCGTTGTTGCTAAGATTTGAACTTGAAAACGGAAGAATTGAGTCTTGGAATCCCATGAAAGTTTTAGGTCTATGTCTTAACTTTCCATCCATATAAAGTAGACCTAAATCCAAGGTCTACAACTCCAGTTATGATCCAATAACTGAATGGTGTTTCAGTTGGAATTGAACCAGCATCTCTTCTCTTAGCCTAGTTCTCTTTTTGTCTCTTCACTTTCAATAGTTAATCACATCAATCAATCCTTTGAATTGTGAGATATACCTGCATTCAAAATAAGTATTTACCATAAATTAAAGATATATTATATTATCAGACTTGTTATTATAAAACATGCTTTAGTTAAGGAATTTAATGATATTTTAGGTGCAATATGATAATATAAAGTCTTAATGAGAATGCACTTTTAAGTACTAATCACCTTCCTTGATCAACTTGTGACAAGGAGTGAGTTTTTTTGGGACCCAACACACTTCATAGAGCTCATGTCTTGTTCAAAATCTGAGACTCGAGTGTCGCAAATAACAATTGTAACTCATGAGTTGCAAATAACATATGTGACATAAGAGTCACATATAACAATTGTGACTTGATATGAAAAGACATATACAAAGATAGTTTGTTCAACTTTTAACTTCCTGCCCTAAAAAGCCATATTTCACATATTTCACATAACCAATTTTTCCACTCTGACAACATAATTCACATAAGCAACTCATAACTTTTTCAACCCTAATTAGCAAAATTATGCAAACCATTAACATAACATAACATTTTATAAAAATTAAACCAACTACATCTATTTATAATTATCATAACATATAATGTAACTATATCTAATAATTGTCCAGCTCGTAGGCAGGCATAAAGAGCTCGTAGACGAGCTTGGAGCACCACCCTAACTTATTCAACTCGAGGACGAGTATGTAGCATCCATGTAAGGGTGAGGACCAATATCACCCCAGCTCATGGACAGAACTTGGATGCTCATAAACTAACCTACACTACCACACCAACTCATCCAACTTAATCACCTTCAAATCTTAGAAGTGGTATTTTATGAGATATAAAGATATTAAAACTTTTCATTGTATTATGCACTATATTCAAAGAGTTAGTTATGATAACAAAATCACTTTTGTAAACCTTTAAGAGTTAGGTAAAAAATATTGGTATTTGTGAAGTAATTTCACCAAGAAAAATAATCTTGAAAAGAACATATCTTTAAGTGAGAAAAATCTTGAAAATGGAATATCTTTAAGTGGTGTAAAAAGTATAGTGTGGATTCATCAAGTGACTATTGTACTTATTAACTTAGACTAGTAAAGGAATACAATGCTTAAATACGATTTGGTACTTGAGGTATGGATATAGGCTTGTCGAACCATATTAAAAACAAGTTTGCATATTCTCTTCCTTTACACACACACACACACACACACACACACACTTTAAATATTTTAATTATATTTTGGCTTGAAGTAATTTGTATTATTTGTTAATATTAGTGATACACCTAATTCACCTTCCCTTTTAGGTGTTAAAGTTTCCTTAATCTTTGAACAATATAATATGTATGCTTGAGCATACATAACTAACTATTCCTCTGTCATATTTGTTAGGTGATCTTAAAATTTTATCAAACTATGTCAATTTGATGTAGTTACCCTTGTAAGCCTTGATTGAAGGCATATGTCCTAATAGACGATCACATAAAGCATACTAGGGCTCCATCTATCGAGAGGCCAATCAACATGGCAACATTCTGTAGTGTAGGTGTTATGAAAGGTGTATATCTCACACCTTTATTGTTGTACCAAAGTTGCAAAATTAATGTGCAGTTAAGATGTATGACATACAACTGACTGATCTCATAAAAAATTGTCTAAATAAAAAATGGAAGAACATGCTAATACAACTCTATCAATGTTTATCGAGGAGTTACAGGATCACCATCCTGAAAATCAATAAATTTAGTTATTTAAACAATTAAAATAGTTAAAATTCAATTAATTAAATATCAATTAAAGTAGTTTAAAATTGTTATCAATATAGAGATTTGACCTCTTCGGTCTAAATATCATCGAAATGATGTTGATGCTACATATATAGAACTAACCTATCATCCATAACCAAATGCTCCTCTATTATATATGATGGGGGTCTTAAAATGTATGTCTAACCATATTAGTTTGATGCATTCGCTCTTGTAAGCACTGACTAGAAGCACCCGTTCGAATAGACAATCATATAGAGCATCTCTATCAATCGACCATCCATGTCTTGTTTCTGGGGATCCATCTATTGGGAGGCCTATCAACATGACAACATCCTACAATGTGAGTGTTATCTCATCAACACATAGATAAAAGGTGTATGTTGCATGCCTCTATCACTCCATCAAAACTGCAATCAATGTGTTGTCAAGATATATGCCACACAACTAACTAATCTCATAAAAACTTGCGTTGATAACAAATGCGTGGACACACTTATGCAACTCTATCAATGTATGCGATCGAGATGTTACAAGATCAATGCTCTAAAAATCAAGCAATTTAGTTATTTAAACAATTAAAATATTTAAAATTTAGTTAATTAAATATCAATTAAAGCAGTTTAAAAATGTTATTAATATAGAGATCTAACCTCTCTATTTCAAATATCATCAGAACAATGTTGATATATATAGAACTGACCTACCTCAATAACCAGGTGATCTTGTTTGTCGGCATTTCTAGAATCAGATGAACCTCCTCTAGTTTGAACCATGGCTCCCTCGATGTCCTGCATTAATAAATTATTAGAATTGCAATACAATTAAACATCCATATAGTTGAATTAAAAATAATAATTAAAATTTACATAATTTGAAACAAATACATTTATTAACATACATTGTCTAGTTTCACAAGTTTTATTATTATAACTCCTTTAATCGCATATGTCACATTTATTTAGTTAATGCCCCTTTTTAACATCCATATTGTTATGTAGATGAGTGAATTTCCTTTGAATCTTATCCATTCGTCTTTTAATTGGACATTTATATGCATTTGGAACAATATATGTAGGCCACAATGATGTGACAAACAATGGTTGAAAATTAGGACTATATGTATTTTTATATAATAAGTTAGAGTGAAAATCATCAACAAATTACACATAGTTTATATTTTGTAAAGTGCAACATGCAATTAGGTATGTATTTTGTAGATGATACAATTGTCATTTACCACAAGTACAAGTTGCTTCATTGATGTTAATTGTTTTCTGGACTTTTTTTTATAACACCAACTATTAGATGTGTTTTAGACTGAAATAACCTTATTGCAAGATCAAATAGAGTTGTCGAATGTGATTTAGATGTTGTCGTATTAGTAAGTAATACAGTTAAGACCTTTGAATACCACAATACATCATGACTTAACAATTCATCAACTTTGGCTCTACACCCGACAAAATATTTACTGCACATAAAAAGGTTATCTACACTATAGTTGATACATGAAGTTATCAAGATATTATTTAAAACATCTAACAAATTCATCATTGTATTGCCATAATGATAAGCACTAAATTCATATGACAATACCCATTTTTCTTTAGGCTAAACTTCTAGCCATGCTCTGATTGCATCATCAGTCTCAACCAGATCATCAAATAAGATGTCAAACTCTTGTTTTGAAAGATTTGTACACATTATGTAGCATATTTTTCAAGGTAATATTTTTGAACCTGATGTTGAAGTTATTAACAAAGTCGCGAACAATATTGATGATATACAATAGGCTCGAGAAAAATCCATGCCATGAAATTCTTAGTCACCATATGTCTATTTGATATAATATATAACCTGGTGAGATCGTCAATTATATATCGACAAGGAAAATAAAAAAAACAGCTCCAATTATTGTTCATCTCTTTTTCAATGATAGCAAAACACAACAAATAAACTCTATTATTCACTTCATAAACAATTGCAACCAATAACTTTGCCTTGTACTTACCATGATAGGTAAGTGTCGTCAATAATAATTAGAAGATGACAATATTCAAACCCATCAATTGAAGCAACAAATGTCCAAATATTACATTATTGTTTAGGTAGAACTCTGTAATAAATCCCAATATGTAAGTTTTAGTTGTGTATATTTTAATTTAAGATAATATTATGTTGTATTAAAAGAAATGACTACCTTCATATATGAATAACTGTAAATATATGGTGACGTTGTGATCCTTGTGAATGGAGGCATATTGTGTATGATTGTATTTTGTGAAAATGATGGATGGTTGTTTAAGGCCATTTTTATGTGGGTATTGGTTGCATGAACCGAATATGAGTTGTGTTGTTTTTGTATTTGTAGGTATTACTGTTGGATAAAATTTTAAGTAAAGCCTTCATGTAAAGAAAGCTTTGCTAAAATTTTATTAAATTGAATAGATTCATTATTTTTAAATGGTAGATCCATTTACATGTATGAAATGCATGTATAGCATACTATGAGTGTTACAAGTTATATTGGATTCATTCTGAGTAAATTATGATAAAGTAAGATGAGGATAAATCAACTTTAAAAAACAAATTACGATTCCTTTTACCATAAATGATTGTTTGCATTTTTGAAAATACCAAAATAAAGTGAGGAGTGTTACAACAAGATTACTCAATAGAAAGAAATTAGAAAATATTTACAAATTTCAATTCACAATGTTGGACAGTGAAAAAGAAAAAGAAAAAAACCTAAATCAACTCTATTTATACAATTATACCCACAACATAGATCATGAGAATGAGATAATTATATAGAAAACAAATTGAAAAAAACTAATGAAGCTTAATTCCTAAGAAACTCAACATTAAATGATGAAATTGAAAACAAAATTAATTTAAAAAAATAAATAAAAAATTTCAAGTAAACATATATTATTCTTATCAAACCCACAATACAAGTTATGAGATCGAAATAACCTCATAAAAAGTAAATTGAAAAAATTATAAAACTCAAATCCTAATAAATCTAATGTTGGAAGATGAAATTCAGGAATTGTTTTGTTAAATAAAAATAAGACTCAAGTCAATCCAATCGAACCTTGCAAACTCGCAACCATAGATGGCACAAAAAAAAGTAATAATATGTAGCTCAATTTCTAACCAACTAAAAGTTGGAGGATGAAATAAAAAAATTCTATTTAAAAAATAAAAAAAAGACCCGAGTAAACTCGTGTCAACTCGACAAACTTGCGAAACGAGTAATGAGATTGGGATTTCCTATTAAAGAAAAACAAAAAAAATTCACGAAGTCTAATTTTTTTAAAATCAAATATTAAAGGATTAAATTAAGGAAAAAATGGTTAGTAAAAACAGAAATCAAAATAATAAGGACCAAATTTGACACAAAAAATTAGCAACCCCCTTTGTTTTTTAAGGAGTTCAAAGTATAGAGAGAAAAAAGAGGGAATAAATGAAATAAAAGAAGAATTTTTAACCATAGCCAAATAGGAAATGCACCAACTACAAGTGCCATGGTTGCATGACGACAATGAAAAAGATTGCATATGTCATTAGAGTATCATGCTTATATTTAATCAACTAATTTAATTTAATTCGAAAATAAAATCTCTTTTAAAAGCACTAAATTTAACAAATAACAACAAATAAAAAGATCCAAGATAACCCGTGAAATGTTAGACTTAGGCTCAAATTACAAGCGCCATGTTTGGCTACCAAGGAAAAAAAAGGAGCAAACTTGGGTGAATGTTCTAAAACTGGGTTAAACTCCCAAACATGCAACTCGTGAAATGCTAGACTTAAGCTCAAATAAGAAGTGTAATTCCCAACCAATTTAATGTTGAATGAGGAAATTGATAAAAACATTATTTTAATAAATTTACCAAAGTAGAGAAAATAACAATAAAAAAATGGTGATCAAATCTGATAAGAAGAAAATAAAGGAGGATGATTTTTTTTTTAAAATTCAAATTTAAAAATTATCTCAATTAAAATAATTAACAATAAAAAGAATGAGGACCATATCTGACAAATAAAAGAAATAGAACAATGATGAAATTGAAACAAAATTTCAACTTTATAAATTATTTCACATAAAAAATTATAACAAAAAGAATAGGGACTAAATCTAAAGCAAAAAAAAATGAACTATGATTAAAAAAACATATGTCCTAATAGACGATCACATAAAGCATAAACGTCGAGAGTCAAATGTGGAAATTGAGGATGAGAGAGAAAATAAGGAAAAAAAATGTCGTTCATGCCAAACTGGAGGTCCATTGATCGCATGCATGGCCTAAGGATGAAAAAGTTGCCGAGAGAAATCAAACGCCTCCTCAAAACCACCGTTTGGTTGTCAAACACCTTCTCACGCACCGCTCAAATAATGCAGATACAACCCATGTGCTAATGCGTGCAATCAACGCGTCAACCATTTTTTTAATAGAAAATAATGTTTTATATCTATTAAATTACTCAATTACCCAACTTGATTATAGTATAAAAACTATGATGAAAATACAAAAAAGCCCTTAAAAAATAAGTTGTTGATGCCAAACCGAAGGTTCATTGATCGCATGCATGGCCTAGGGACAGAGAGGCCACCGAAACAAATTGAACGCCTCTTCAAAACCATCATTTGGTAGCCAAACACCTTCTCACACACTGCCCGAATGATGCAGATACAACTCATGTGCTAATGCATGTAATGCACGCGTCAACCATCTGTTTTTTTTAAATAATGTTTTATATCTATTAAATTACTAAATTAGCCCTGAGTCAACTTGATTATAATATAAAAATTAGGATGAAAATATAAAAAAGCTCCTAGATGCTAGTTAAAGAAATTTTGATTTAAAGGGTAATTTAGTTCTTTTAATGTGATGTTAAAAGTAAGAATTAAACCAATTTTGCTTTTAAAAGTAATTTAGTAATTATATTATGTTTTAAAAATGTTAAAAAACTGATTTGCGTTTGATCAATATAACAATGATTAACAAACCCTTATGAAAAGACTTTATTACCTTCAATAATTAGTTTTTTTTTTATGTTTTTAAGAATAACAAAATAATCATTAAACTATTCAAATCTATAATGCAATATACCATTTCTTATGACTATTTTACCCTCAAAAGAAAAAAAATATTTGGGTGAGCAGCTCTTTTGTTTTTTTTTTAAATAAAAAGTAGAATTATGGTCATGCACTTGGACGACAAAAAAAAAATATACGTGTATAGAGGGGCTTCTCTATCTTTTTCTTTTCTTTTTTATACAGTAACATAACAGAATTAATCTTGCAATTTAAAAAAACAAATGCTATTTGCGAGGTTGTTTTGGTCTTATTCGAAATGATTTGTTGTTATTTTTAGATTTTATCATGAACAACTTGGTAATTTTAAATTTTTAAATATTATTCAAAAAGAACGATCGGCAAATCTTTCACGTACGTGTACATGTTGCCCCATTAGCCATTAATAAATATTGCTTTTCTCATAAAATAATTCAATGAAGAACGACCGGCAAATCTTTCACGTACGTGTACATGTTGACCCCATTAGCCATTAATAAATATTGCTTCACCACATTCGAAAATTTGAGCTGATTTATTTATCACACATATCCCTTTGCTGACTGAAAAGGCATGCTCTTGTTTATTACAATCAAGGAGCGTCGTTGGCACATCACAAATCTTTTTTTTTTTTTTTTAATGTGCCATTTAATAGACGGCAGCTAAAGTAACTAGAACCTTACCTTGACGATGCCTTGAATGGTGCGCCTACAAGTTGTGGATTCGGCGGTTCGCACGCCTTCTTCCATCAGTGAACAAGCGACCAACCATTCTTCGTTTCTCCCTTTTCTTTTTCTATTCACCAATTTTGTTTTTCTTATAAACGAATACCTATGGAAAGCACAGAGAGAAACTAAACACACTGCACTCTTAGCTACTGCCTTGTTAACAAGCATACGTTCTCCCCTCTCTCTATCTCTTTCTCCCTGTGGACATTACTCTAACTTCGAAGCAAGCTTCAATCGGTTTCAGCCTCGAAGAACACCTGAAAGGTACGCAGGCAAATGTTAAGGAGTAAATGCTTGATTTCGTTGCTCCTACGCTACCATTCTTCTCTCCCTTTCCTGTTTTTTTTTTTTTAATTTAACATTTCATATTCTTGTTCTGCTTGCTAGCTACTCGCTATACTCCCTTGTTAACAAAGACGCATTCCCTTCTCGCTTTCCATTTCTCGAGTCGACAATAAACCAAGGCTGAAGCGCAGTGAGCAATTCAACCTGTTTCAGTCTTAAGGGTACCTAACAGGTACGCATGCAAATTATAAAGAGTATATGCTTTCTTTCCCTTTCCTGTTTTTATTTGGTTAACATTTCATGTTCTTGTTCTGCTTTTCCTTAATTATCCCATCTCATTAATACAAATATGCTCTTTTTAATTATAGTGCGCATAAACCAGTAGTGATAATGACGTTGCTCTGCGTGATTTCTGCTTTTCCTTGATTATTTCATCTCATTCATGCAAATGGGGTCCTTCTATATATAGTGCCAGTAAACGAGTAGTGATAATTAATGGTGTCCTGCGTTCTTCATTCTTCTTCATCGGTGTGATTTTTTGAGGGTAAATTAGATTTCATGGCCCCTCAAGTTTCACATCTTGGTAGAACAAATTAACCCTATAGTTCACATTCCTGGTGAGTAATAGAGCATAAATCCCTCTGTACACATGCACACACAAGCCTGTTGGGTTTTTATTTATATTTGTAATGGTTTGTATCATGACAGACATCTTGATATATTATGGAAGTTCATTAGATCGACAAATCTAGATGTTCTTGGATATTTTATTTTTTTTATTCAAAATAATCTCCTTCGAAGCCCATTAATTATTTTGTTTTGTTCCCTTTATTTTATTATCAAATTTCTTTGTCAAGAATGTTTTATTTTATTTTAGTTACATTTAACAAGTTCTTAGCATGTGAACTAGTCTAGTTTGTTACTTGAGTCATCCACAAATTCGGAATTTGAGATCCCAGTGGCAAGTGGTGTGTTTTATTGCTCCTTGTCCTTTTACTGGCTGCAATTAATTCTCTGCAACTACCAGTCTCAAAAATACAAAAAAGTTGGCAACTACCAGTCAGCCACACACAACTACAGAACTACTATTCTTTTCATAGGTTTTCATTTTTCATTTATTGACTCTCAACTCAACCACACATATATACTTTTAAAACCCCACTTGTCTTGATGGGTTGATCTAGAATCTGATGTATTTGGTATTAGAATTGAACTGAATTTAAAAAAAAACTAAAAAAAAAAACTTGATATGACACGGCTGACCTGACGGGTTGACCCAATAACTTAGTCAAAAACTTGGTTGCAACCCGTTAACTTTTATTTTTTCTTACTAAAACAATATCGTTTTAATTTTTTTAAAAAAATTTAATCCAGTGACCCAGTCAAAATACGGTGACCCAATCAAATTCCAGAACCCGAATGTTGAATTGGACCGAGTTTAAAAACTATGACACGAGTCTCTATCACGTCTTAGAAGAGATCAGTAGCCAACAAAAAAAAATTAAAAAAAAATCAAGAGCTCACCCAAGCAAGCTGACAATTCAAAAATGGCAGCGCATCTGTTTCCTACCAAAACAAGAAGAAAAAGGCTAGCTAATATTCTCATGTTAGTGATGAACCAGGCATGTAGAAAAGGAAAGGAGAAGAGAACACTGTTGAGACTATTTTCTTATTTTGAGAACTAGATTTACCTTTGTATTAAGGTTACTGTCCTCTATTGTCCCGGAGCAAATCCAGGTGTACTTTAGTGTACAAGTTACAATTGGAAGAGCAGTCAATATTGTCAGGGAGATTCAGAGGTTTATAATAGTATATAAATATAAATAAAAATAAAAATAAAAATAATTTTATTTTTTAGTATTTTATTTTTCTACTCTGAACCAAATTATTAAATTCAAAATCAATAATAAAATTTTAAATATGATTAATTATATTCTCATAAAAACATGAGAGGATAAGATTCAAAAATTCATAAACATATTATATAAAATATTTCACGATACATATGTTCTTCTTACCTTTTCAACTTTGTTTTTAGTTATTGTTAACCCTCTCTTTTTAATGTTTACTGGAACCTTTAATTCTTTATCTGTTTTATTAAATGGAAGTACAAAATTTTTAAATAGCAATAAATTTGTTTCTTATTTCTATAAAATATGTTGTCAGTGGCTACTTTTTTTTTTTTTTAAAAAAAAAAACTTTGATCCTATCACTGTAGAGATTAGTTATTACAATAAATAAATAAATTAAATGAGCTTAGTCTTTTACTATGGTTCTAGACATAAAAATCCATGGATTGAAATGGTGTAAATATGATTTTGCCACTGCAAAAAAACAAAAAAAAAACTGATTAAGCTTGTAATTTAGGGTAGAGATATCTTTTCCATAGGATACATTCGTCATTGCTAAATTGATTAGGAACAAATATGGTTCAGACATGTTTTTTTTGTTATAGTATAATGACTATTTTGCCCTCAAAAGAAAAAAAAAATCTTTAGGTGAGGGGCTCTTTTGTCATTTTAAAAATGAACAGTTGAGTTACGACCATGTCTTTGGAAGTGAAAAAAAATTATACATGCATAAAGGAGTTAACCTTGCAATTTGAAAAAAAAAAAGCTATTTGTGAGGGTGTTTTGGTTTTTTTCGACTGGTTTTATTGTTAATTTTAGGTTTTGTCATGGGCGGCTTGGTAATTTTAAGTTTTTAAATATTATTAAAGAAAAAGTTGCTGATACGTGCATGGTCGCCGCGCTATTCAAGTGGCGCCTGAGGGACCATGTGGTGCCCAAAGTCCAGCTTCCACCATGGTGTTGGGAGTGGTGCGTCGTCCTTTTTCCTCCATTTTTGTTACCGTGTAATGACTATTTTGCTTTCATAAGCTAAAAAAAAAATTTTAGGTGAGGGGCTCTTGTGTCATTTTAAAAAATAAACAGTTGAGTTACAATCTTGCCATTGGAAGAGAAAAAAAAATATACATGTATAGAGGGACTTCTCCATCTTTTTCTTTTTTAAAATAGTAAAATGACGGAATTAACCTTGCAATTTGAAAAAACAAAGGCTATTTGCGAGATTGTTTTGGTTTTTTCGATTGGTTTTGTTGTTATTTTTAGGTTTTGTTAGGGGAGGCTTGGTAATTTAAGTTTTTAAATCGATTTTGATCCTCATTTTAATTATTGTTTATTTGGCTTTTGATACTTTTTGAAGTTTGAATTTTTTTCAATTTCATCTCTGGGTATTTTTCAATTTGATTTTTTTATCCAATTTGGTCTCTCTACTTTTAATTGCTCTATTTTTGTGCTTTATACTTTTCTTAACTATTCTTTTTTGCAATTTCATCTATTTTAATTTATTGCATTTGTTTGTTTAATTTATTTTTTGTCCCTGTTCTTTTGATTGCTATATTCTTATTCTTTTCTTTATTTTTTTTAATTTTATCCCTCAATATTTAATTTTATTTGGTTTTTTTTATCTAGTTTTGATCCTTATTCTTTCAATAATTTTTTTTTTATCCTTTTCTTGGCTTATTCTTTTAATTTTTTCACGCACATGTACTTGATGCCCCATTAGCCATTAATAAATATTGCTTCACCACATTTGAACATTTGAGTTGATTTATCTATCACACATATCCCTTTTCATGCCAACACAATCTAGTTGGTACCTAAAAGGCAACTCATAATGACTTCGATGCTGGTTTCTTAACTACATGGAGCCATGGTTCTAAAACTCTAAAGGTGGTAATTAAGACCTTGGGGAGTTAAAAATAGACTACTCAACATTCCAGTACATACCCTACAAATATGAGCTTCGCTTGAGGCAAGCAATGTGGGATAGAAACTTGTGACGACTAGCTTGATTCATGCTTCTGATAGTAAAATTTTCTGATTGAAAAGGCATGCTCCTGTTTATTACAATCAGTATTGCATGAATCTTGGGGAAATCCACTTGAAATGAAAGATTCATGTGGTCTTGATGAATATATGGTCACATCTCAATTGTACATGCATATCACAAAGGTGTTCAATGTCAAGTTTATATTCAACAAAGAAAACTTGAAAAATCAACAAGTTTAGCATTCCTTCTTACAGATTCATGGATAATTCAACGGAAGAGAGGCTTCTTTTGCTGGAAGAATTTGACAGGGAGGACCTGAAGAAGAGGGTTTGGAATGAATCCAAGAAGCTATGGAGGATTGCATTTCCTGGAATAATAGCACGAGTGACTTCATTTGGGATGATTGTGGTGACACAGTTATTCATGGGGCACATTAGCGAATTGGATCTTGCAGCGTTTGGCCTACAGCAGAGCATTTTGTTACGGTTTGTGAATGGCATATTGGTACGTATCCTCTTAACATATTGTGCTCATTCGCATAAGATCAGCATAAGAAACAATTTGGAGCCACACCAAGATTAGCATTCACTAACTTGAAAATATTACAGAGAGAGAGGTATTAGCCCCTTTGTAGCCATGGAATTGAGGAATGAATCGATGTTTCCTTCCTATTTTACATGTCTTGCCACCTGTGTGATCTTCCAAATATATATAAGGTAAAGACAATTATTTCAATAATTTACTTACCGAGGTTTTTCCTTTCTCATGGAAGATTGGCATGTCAAGTGCGACTGAGACCTTATGCGGGCAAGCGTATGGAGCTGAACAATACCACATGATGGGTGTTTACTTGCAGAGATCATGGATCATTGATGGTGTAACTGCAACCATCTTGCTACCCCTCTTCATTTTTACAACACCGATATTAAGACTAATTGGGCAAGAGGAGAATATAGCAATAGAAGCTGGAAAAATCTCCCTTTGGTTCATTCCCATCCTCTACTATTTTGTCTTTAGCTTGACCATCCAAATGTACTTGCAAGCACAACAAAAAAACAAGATTGTCGGGTGGTTTTCTGCTTCCTCCTTTCTGCTTCATGTGCTTTTGTCCTGGTTATTTGTGATCAAACTTGGTTTTGGTCTTGCTGGTGCCATGAGTTCATTCATCATATCATCTTGGTTGCTCGTTATTGGAGAGTTTGTGTACATCTTTGGAGGTTGGTGTCCTAATACATGGAAAGGCTTTACTAAAGCTGCATTTGCTGATATGTTACCTCTAATAAAGCTCTCAATATCCTCCGGAGTCATGATTTGGCAAGTTCCAATTTTGACCATTTAGTCTTTTTATTCCATTTCTCGCATCATTTTAAGATTACTAATGCTTTATGGTTCATTGATTTCGATAGCCACCACTTGCTTTCTAATTGTGTTTGCTATAACCTTACAGCTTAGAATTATGGTACTCCTCTATTCTTGTCGTATTAGCTGGATATATGAAGAATGCAACTATTGCAATATCTGCTTTCTCCATTTGGTAAGAATTTGTTATGCAAATCTCAATACAGTTGCTCGGCACTATATAGTTCTAACTGTTGAAAAGAAGATGATTTATGGTAATTTCTTGTTGCAGCCTCAACATCAATGGATGGGAATTCATGGTCTGCCTTGGGTTTTTAGGTTCTTCATGGTATTTGCTTTAACCATTAGTTATGCTACTCGGTTCAGTTTTGCCTCTCTATCTCTGTTTCTGAAGCTAGTGATCTCTTTTATAAAATGTCATGTATGTGCATTTCGTACAGTGTGCGCATATCAAATGAATTGGGAAGGGGCAATGCCAAAGCTGCAAAATTTTCTATCAAGGTTGCCCTTGGTACTTCGATAATTATCGGAATTATCTTCTGGGTTTTGTGCATGGTCTTTAGTCGGGAAATTTCATACTTGTTTACGAGTAGTGAGGAAATAGCAGAATCTGTGTTCAGGCTTCATGTTCTACTAGCATTCTCAATGCTGTTGAATAGTATTTATCCAGTACTCACAGGCAAGTATTTCATTCTAATTCTATTATTATATGCAAATACTACATGAACATTTTCTGGTCCATTAACTTTTTGCATAGCTTTAATTCTATGTATCTTAGAATTTATTTTATGCAATTATACGATCGATCGCTCACAATGACAGAAGTAAGTCAAGTGCTGGTGTTTCCAGCAATATATATATATAAAAGGGCACGCGCACATGTGGTAATGTAAATCTTAACCATTAAAATTCCCTCTCCAGGTGTAGCTGTAGGTGCTGGTGTGCAAAGTATGGTTGCATTTGTCAACTTGGGGAGCTATTATGCTATTGGGTTGCCGGTAGGAATTCTTCTTGGATATGTAGCGCATCTTCAGGTCACGGTACGTAAGAACAATATTGTCAAGATATCATAAGATAGCTACTGCTTAACATTCAAATTATGAATGGAGAATCAAGCTAAAGCCATGAATTTGATTGTCTAGTATTGACCATTCACTCTTTGCTAATCGGCCAAGTGAGTGGATCTAGTTAAAATTGAACTTTATAAAAGAAGCATTTTTATTTACCAATAGTTTCTTCTCTGCAAATACAGGGTTTGTGGATTGGATTGTTGAGTGGAGTCGTAGTCCAAACACTTGTGCTATCCTACCTTACATGGAAGATTGATTGGAATGAACAGGTTTGAAAAGATGTCATGAAATTATTATGTTAGAACATTCTAAAAATCATAGTCAACTCAGAGCTATATCACCATAAGCAAACAACATTTTATTCGTGTAACGCAGGTAAACAAGGCATCAGAGCGTCTTGGTCGATTTTTTATTGAAACAACAAAGGGATCTGATGAAAGCTCCAATCTTTCTTGAAAGTAATGGACACTGCTTGTTGCATGTTGAAACCAGATTTTGAGATGGGAAAAATGCTTCCGAATCCTGAGACCATATTAAATGGTTAAATTCTGCTGACAGGACTTTCTGGCCCCGTATTAAATGGTTTTGCTTTCCTCTCTATGAGACTATTTACGTTGCAAATTGATCAGTGCTCTCGGCTGGCTCATCATGCTGGCAATCATTTTGATTTTTCTTTTTCCCTCTTTTGTCTTGTTTATCTATCTTCCATATTTGGTTTCCAGGGCAGTTCTTTTCTATGTTTTGTGTCCATATTCGTCATGTTTATCAATATTCTCACCATGACAAGAACATGTATATTAAAAAACTATTTCAACCCAATAGCTTAAGCTATTAAGTGAGGTTCCAAGATATGTTTTATATTATTCTCTAACACACCAACTCAAGTGAAAGCTCTTTGGGCTTGAAACTTGCACAGACCCTCACTATCTTGTGCTTAATTTTTATTAAATAAATAAGGATGATGATATTTAAACTTGTGACCGTCTAATTATTAAGGTTATGATACCATGTTAAAAAAATCATCTCAACCTAATAGCTTAAGTTATTAAATGAGGTTCCATGATTTATATTATTCTCTAACAAGATGCGTCATATTATTTTTCATGGGCATTTTGCATAAAGTTTCGGCTATTGTTAGGTAGTTAATGGGGGGAGTCTAGGGAAGATGGGGATCTCCAATGTTTTAAATTGGGACCTTATTTTGTTTTATGTTAGGCTGCATGTTTTCTGTGCACTCTACTGGTAGGAGAAATAATGAAGAACACTTGCTTTACTGACCATGTAGCTCACCAATAAAATGAATTGTTGACATAAGGTGATAACATGCGAAACAAGGTACTCTATAAGTATCACATTAAAGACTTCTAAAACAAAAAATTCAGGTAACGCATAGTAACACTTTACAGCTTAACTTGTCATTCAAGTGTTAGAAGGAGAGTGGTGTAAAGAAAGACTTGCAACTTTTGTTTGTATAGAAGCTCTTGTGACTTATTATTCCTTCCTTGACATCTTTGTTCCCGCATCACTATCAGAAATTCACTAAATAACAACGGATTTACCGACGGAATATGTCTGTTGGTAATTTGAGGTCGAAATTACCGACGAAAAATTTTCCGTCCGTAATTCAGTCGGTAACTACCGACAAAAACTTTTTCGTCCGGAATGCAGTCGGTAACTACCGACAAAAAATTTCTGTCGATAGTTACCGACTGAATTACGGACGGACAAGTTTCCGAATTGAAAAAAAAGGCGGGTCGCTGACGTGGAGGTTTTGGCGGGTTATTTTTTCCGACGAACTCACCGACGGATTCAAAACGACAGCCCGTACAGTGACGTGACCGGTTCGCCTTTTAAATTGCCGACAGACTCACCGAGGGATTTGAAATGGCAAATCCGTGCGGTGATGTGTCGATTTTTCCATCAGAATCACCGACGGAGTTTCCGTCGGTGAAACCGTCGGAAAAAGTTAATATATGTCAGCTCTGCCGACCCTCTCCTCCCCTATTTCTCCTTCTTCTTCCTAATCCCAACTCTCCCCATCTGCAAACAACCAGCCCCCCTCCCCCCAAACAAAAATCTCCCTCATATCAGCACAACAAGTTATATTTCTTGAAGTTTTGTGGTCACAGCATCCGTATTCTGATTTATCGACGGATTTTATAAATTTTTATAAGTAATTCTATCTTTTTAAATTTTAACATTTAATTAAATGTTAATTTTATTGTTATTTTAGTATATGTATTTTGTTAGTAGATGTACATGTTTTATTGTCATTTCTCAAACAAACTTGTAGTATATGAATGTATAATTCTATACCTGTTATGGTTTGTTTTAGATTTTGTAAGATTGTATTTGTTTGTAAATTGTTAAAACTTTATGGAACTACCGAAGTACATGTGCTGTTTTGAAATAATTAATAGCTTGCTTAATGGGTCCGTTTAAAGTTTTATCAATGGTATTGTGGAGTGGTAATTTCCATAAGTTTATATATTTTAATTTGTATGGACGTTGATAAATGATAATGAATATTTAATATTTATGAGAAGTTGTGATTGGTTTGTTAGATAATCTCGAGGTAAAGTAATATTTTTACAAGTTTATTTACCTAACTTAGTTAATTAATGCATGATGTCATCATAATTTTATAGAGGTTCGATATAAGTCATGGATGATCGTTCATGGATGTACCGAGATTCACCCCAAGGATTGCGAAGGATGGATTATTGTAACGGGGTTCAGGGTTTTATTAATTTCGCAACATCTATTTCTAGAAATTTTACTGGAGGCGGTATTAGGTGTCCATGCAGGAAGTGTCAAAATAAAAAGTATCTGCATCCAGATGTTGTAATGATGCATCTTCTACACAAAGGGTTTATGGAGAATTACCAGTGTTGGTATGCACATGGAGAAGTATTTGATAGTAAGAGGAGAATGGAAGAAACGGTGGTTGGGTCTACTTCTAGTTCTAGCAACGTGCATGAAGCGGCAAATGACAACATTAATCCTTACAGAAATATGGTTATGGATGCAATGAGAATGAATCAAGGTAATGTCAGTCAATGTCCAATCGTAGAAGAAGAACCTAATGCAGATGCAGCTAGGTTTTTTGATTTGTTGAAAGATTCCGACGAACCATTATGGGATGGCAGCACGAACCACAATAAATTATCGGCCGTAGCACAGGTGTTCACCATCAAGTCAGATCACGGGTTGAGTGAGGCCGGGTATGCCAAGATTATTGAATGAGCAAGAAGCATTTTACCTGAAGGGAACAGGCTGAAAGAGAACTTCTATGCTGCGAAGTCCATGATGAAACCCTTCGGTTTAGGATACTAGAAAATTGACATGTGCCCTAACTTCTGCATGTTATACTACCTTGAAAATGCTGAGATGACCGAGTGCATGACATGCGGGCATTCCCGTTACAAACCTAGAACTAGCAGGGGAAAGACTCTAGTGGCATATAAAAAACTTAGATACTTCCCGATCACACCTAGACTGCAGAGGTTATTCATGTCACCAAGGACTGCTGAGCACATGACATGGCACCAAGCACATGATGCGGTTGATGGAGTGATGGTGCATCATTCTGACGGCGAAGCGTGGAAACTCTTTAATAGTGTGCATCCTCAATTTTCAGCTGAATCAAGGAATGTGCGTCTTGGGTTATGTACAGACGGATTCAACCTATTTGGGTCATTTGCTGCTTCTTATTCTTGTTGGCCGGTCATACTCACAGTTTATAACTTGCCACCGGGAATGTGTATGAGGCCGGAGTTCATGTTTTTATCTATTATCATACCCGGTCCAAGTAGCCCGGGGCGGAATATAGATGTTTGTCTTCGACCGTTGATTGATGAGTTGGCGCAGTTGTGGTCCTCCGGAGCTCTGACTTATGATATATCGAGGAAACAAAATTTTCTTATGAGGGCGGCTTTGATGTGGGCTATCAATGATTTTCCAGCTTATGGAATGCTTTCTGGTTGGAGCACGCATGGGAAACTCGCATGTCCATACTGCATGGAAAACAACAAGGCATTCACGCCAGCAAACGGAGGTAAAACTTCTTTTTTTGACTGTCACCGTCGCTTCTTGCCACTTTATCACAGGTACAGAAAGAACATAAAAGATTTTTTTGTTGGCAGAGTTGAAAAAGATGTTGCATCCCTGCATCTTTCTGGTGAAGAATTGCATGATGTTGTCTCAGAGTACGGCGACATTGTGTTTGGCCTTCAATCAGGTAAGTAAAAGTTTCCTGGTTTTGGTTTGACCCATAATTGGGTAAAGCGAAGTATCTTTTGGGAGCTTCCTTATTGGAAGACCAATCTGCTCCGCCATAACCTTGACGTCATGCACATTGAAAAGAACACGTTTGAGAACATTTTCAACACCGTCATGGATGTGAAGGGGAAGACAAAGGACAACATCAAGGCTAGATTGGATATAGCTTTATACTGTAACCGTAAAAATATGGAGTTGGTTTATGATGAGTCACGGGTCGCAAAACCAAGAGCAAGCTTCGTGTTAGAGAAAAACGCACAACTGCTAGTCTACAAATGGCTTAAGAGTCTGCGTTTTCCGGATGGACATGCATCAAACATATCAAGGCTGGTTAATATAGAGGACTGCAGATTGTATGGAATGAAGAGTCATGATTGCCACGTGTTTATGCAAACACTCATCCCATTAGCTTTTCGTGATTTGTTGCCAAAGGGAATATGGGATGCACTCACGGAGATCAGTCATTTCTTCAGAGATATATGCTCCAGCAAGTTGAATGTTGATCACATTGAGAGGCTTCAAACGAATATCGTCGAGACACTATGCAAACTTGAGATGATATTCCCTCCATCATTTTTTGACTCAATGGAGCATCTCCCTATACATCTACCGTTCGAGGCAAAAGCTGGAGGACCGGTCCAATATAGATGGATGTACCCATTCGAACGGTTAGATATTACAGTTGCAATGTAATTCATATATAAAAGTATTTTATATGTTTTTCTTAATTGAAAATACTTGATTAATATTTCAATGCAGGTACTTGTTTAATCTCAAGAAAAAGGTTAAAAATAAGGCGCATGTTGAGGCTTCGATATGTGAGGCCTATATTGTTGAGGAGATCTCAACATTTATCTCGTACTATTTCGAACCTCATCTGAGAACGAGAATCAATCGCGTTTCACGGCATGATGATGGCGGTGAAGTGTCTTCCAGTGGGAACTTGTCAATATTCTCCAATACTGGACGACCCACACCTAAAAATGCCGTAAGAGGAAGATATTTGTCAGAAATAGAGTTCAAACAAGCACACAACTATGTTCTATTTAACTGTGATGAGCTGAGACCTTTTATTCAGTAAGTTTATACTAATTAAACTTTGTTAGTAATATACTATTAATTATATATTGTAATATCATACACTCATTATCACTTATAGGCAACATCGACAATATTTGCTCTCCAATAACTCACAGCTGACCGAATCCCAGATCTTTCAATTACAAGATGAACAGTTTGCCACGTGGTTCAGAACACATGTAGGCACTATCACAAACTCATTCTAACTTGCAAAATTATTGTACGTATGCATGTCATTGCGAGATTCTCGTTCATTTACTGTTTATTGATGTACATTACATACAAGGTTTATCAAATGGGAAGGAGTGCGCCTAAGTCATTGTTTTCACTAAGCCTAGGGCCTGAAAGAAAATGTAAGTGCTACAACGAGTATTTTGTCAATGGATATGTTTTCCATACTGAAGAATATGGGCAAGGAAGAAAGATATACAACAACGGTGTTTTTGTTAAGGGATCCACTAGTAGTGAGTTAGAAGTTGACTACTATGGTAGATTAGAAGAGGTCGTCGAACTGCAATATCATAACGAGCAGAATATAGTGTTTTTATTCAAATGCTATTGGTATGACACGACTGACAGAGGAATCAGAGTTGATCCGCACTATGGTCTGGTCGAAATCAACTCAAAAGCTAGACTCCGCAACATAAACGATGTTTTTGTTTTCGCAAAGCAATGTGGATTGGATCGATCAAGAGTGGATTGGTTGTCCGTTTTAAAAACGAAACCCCAGGGTCGTGTCGAGGTTGTTCAGGATGAGAACGAAGACACAAGTTTGCGAGATGAAGTCTTTCAAGTTAGTGAGTTGGTTGAACCATATCGAGTTGCTCCTTCGATTGAATTGGAAGAAAATTCAAATTTTCATGTTTTCGATGACAGTCTTGTTGATGTTGACGTAGAGGAGTTGAATTTTGTTTTGAGCTCTAGCGGACAAGCAAATGTCGATGAAGAAGATGATATCCATATTGAAGATTGCGATGAAGGTGATGACAATTCAATTGATGACGAAGAAGAAGAAAATTCTGACTAACTACCAAAATGAAGCCCTATGTAAAACCCTTTTTTTCATGTAATTTAGATTATGGATGATATATTTTGAAACACAAAATATTTATTACTTGAAATAATTACTTGAAATGCCACAATTACGAAATAATTACTTGAAATAATTATAGATCATGGATGATATATTTTGTAACACGAAATAATTACTTGAAATGCCACATTCACCGACGTCCATTCCGACGGACTAAGTCCGTCGGCATTTCACAGAGAGTTCAAAAATAATTACTTGAAATGCCACAATCACCGACGTCCATACCGACGGATATAAGTCCGTCGGCATTTCACAGAGAGTTCAAAAATAATTACTTGAAATGCCATCATCACCGACCCTAATACCGACGGATTTATATCCGTCGGCAATTCACAGAGAGTTCGAAAATATTTACTTGAAATGCCACAGTCACCGACGTCCATATCGACGGATATAAATCCGTCGGTAAGTTGTCGGCGGGTCAAGTTTACCGACAGACCGTGCGAATTCCAAAGGGTTGTGCATTAAATGCATCTCTGACCGCGTCATCTTGCCGACGGAATTACCGACAGACCACAAAAAATATGGAGGGTCATTAAAAATTTTGGTGCGAAATTCAAAATTTACCGACGGATTTTTGACACTTCACCGACGGAATAAATTAAAATAATAATTAATTTTATATCCGTCGGGGAATTCGTCGGTAAAACTGCCATATAAGTTCCCCCGACCGCCGCTTCAGTTCATTTTTTCTTCTCCTCAGTTTTTCATCGATTCTTTTCCTCTCCGTTCTTCAAAGGTTTCACCAGCAATCTCTAGCAACTTTTCTCGTGAATCTCCATCAGTTTAAAAGGTATGTATTTCTTCTATTTCATTTTATTTTAAGGGTTTTTTTTTTGCTATGTTTTTTGTTTTGGTGTATTTTTGTAATGTAGATAAAGTCTATAGTTTTTTTTTTGTGCATAATTCATTGCTAAAGTCTATAGTTTTTTTTTTGAATTTATTGAATATTTTTTTATTGTTGTATTGGCATAATTATTATTAGTTAATTTGTTGAATATTTATTGTTAATGTTGAATTTACCATAGAATTAGTAATTGAATATGTTGGAATAATTATTAATTTTACTCTATTATTGCATGATTTGTGTTTAATTTTTTCCATTTATTTTGATTGTTATTCTAGAGTTTTTTTTTTTAATTTATTGTTTTGTTGTATTGGCATAATTATTGAATAATTTGTTAAATTATAATTCTTAATGTTGAATTTACCTTAGGATTAGTAATTGAATATGTTGGAATAATTAGTATAGATTGGGTCAATTGGTTGTGGCTTTTGTTAATATGTGCAGGTTTGTGGATTTGAGTAGTATCCAGTATAGGGGAGGTGCTGTCAAATTTTTTTTTAACATTTGAATTTAATTATATAATTATTTGTATAAAATTGTGTAGATGCGTAGAATGAAATCCAGTGCTGGTCGCTCACGTACGGTCGCAGCTTGTTCGTCTAGCAGCGATGATGATATTTTCTTAGGTGCCTCTCAAGAAGAGGCACCTACACCACCTGCGCCGTCAACCGATGCTGCCTCTTCCAGCGCTACTTCACAGCGTAAAGGCGGGGTGCCTTCGCAGCGGAATCAATTTTCCCGCAAGTACGAGGCATAGTGGAAGGACGACCTTTCAATGTAAGTTTGTTAAGGTTTTAATTTTTTTTAAAAAAAAAATTACAACATAATTTATGAAGTAATCACTATTTAATTTATTTCATTTCTTTTCAAGTTCACAAACATTGAGGCCGCCCGAGTAATATCATCGGCGTTTAAATCATTGATGGAGATTCCATTATTTCAATGGAGTCAGATATCCAAGCATCTTGAATGGATGCCTCAAATCAATGCATGGTTTGACAGATTTCAGGTTGGTGTTAATTTATAATTTTCAGCTTATTTCTAATAAATTATTAATATAATTGTAAATTAATTATTATTTTTATTTAAACTTCTTTATTTATACACAGCACAAATTCTGCTGGGACAGTGAGCATAACACTGTTGTGAGGAGGGTGTGGGAAAATCACGCGGCAATTAGGTAAGATCAAAAACAATACAAGATTTTTTTTAGACAAAAATTTATGTTTCGAAATGTAATTTTTGGTTGCGTGAAGTAGGTTGCGTGATTTTTGGTATGAAGCATAAAAAAGGGCAAAAAAAACCGCGAGGGATAGGGGTTTCCAAGGCTGGAACGATGTTGCGGTTTGGAGGGATTTCAAACCGATATACATCTCGGAAGATATATGGCCGCACTATCTTGAGCACGTGACATCTGAGCGGTTCACACGACGCTCACAATTCGGTGATGGCAACCGGAATCGGCCAATTCATGGCTCGGTGACAACGCACACTGGCGGCTCCGTTCTGTTTGCTGCACATACAAAACGGATGGTAAGATTAATTTAAATGAAATATATCGTTAAATTAAGTTGTTGTTAATATATCTTTTTTCATTATAGGCTGCGTCTCTTGGACGTGAGCCGAGCCCGATGGAGCTGTCTGTGGAGACACACGTGCGGAGTCAAGACCGCCAAAAGGGGGCGCAATAGTTCGTTGATAACCGTGCTCAACATTTCGTGGTATGTTTGTTCAACCATTTTATTTTGTAAGTTATTATGTTTATTGAATTGAATATGATGATTACTTTTTATTTTTATTTTTAGGAGACCTATAATAATCGGTTGAGGAAGAGATACGGGGATGATATTTTGACCCATCCGGAATTCGATCCGGATTTGTGGATGGAGGTTGGATCGTCAGGTGGACCCGATAAAAATCAGGTTTACGGGCTCTCCAACACTACGGCCGACAACTTGCGGTCGACCCGTAGTGTTTCAACTGTTGGGAGCTCCCAATCAATATCGAGCTCCCAATCTAAGGAGTTCGTGGCCTTGCAGCAACACACGGCTCAGCTCACCGAAAAATACGACCACCTATCAGCGGAGTACGCACAACTCAAAGCGTCTCATGCAGAACAAAGAGCGGAGTACTAAGAGCTTCGCGAAATGGTCATGAACATGGCAACACAGAGTGGAACGTGTGCGCCTAATCCTTTTTGGCCGCATAACCGCCAGCCTCCTCCAGGACCTCCTCCTCCTCCAGCTCCACCTTTATATTAATTTGTAATAAACATTATTTACCTTCAAAATTTCCTTTAATATTTTTTTTGAAACAAATTCAGTTTGTAATGAATATTATTTAACTTTGATTTTTTTTTCTTTTTGATGTTCAATATAAATTTTATTTGCATAATTGGTTTGTATTACCATTAATTTATATAGTTTTATATTATATATTCTAAATAATTTTTTAAAAACAAAATTTGAAAAAAACTATTACCAAGGGTTTTACTGACGGAATAAAACCGTCAGCAACTGACAGTAGCATTCCCGACGCATTTACAGACGGATATATTCGGTCGGTATTTTAAACACTCACCGACAGCCTTACCGACGGACTTAATCCGTCGGCATTTGACAGAAGCTACAACACTTACTGACGACTTTACAGACGGATATATTCGGTCGGTATTTACCGACAGATTTACCAACGGTTGTTTTCCGTCGGTAAAGCACGATATCACCGACGGAATAAAAATCCGTCGGTATATTTCAAGCGGGAATCTTTTTTTTTGGCGCGCAAATTTCGTCTGTAAAACCATCGGCAAATAGTTTTTTTGTTTTCCCTACTGATATAGCGACGGAATGGGGAATCACCGACGAAAGGAAAGGCGATGGACATATGCTGTCGGTGATGATTCCGGTAAATAAATCACCGACGAACTTCTAATCACACACCGACGGAATGTGTCCGTCGGTAAAACTATGAAATCTTGTAGTGCATCTTGTCATTCTTAATTATTTATACACGGTTCCAATGAGACTTTCTTTGTTTCCTTGACATGGATTTCTTTGTTTATTTATTTTTCTAGGGCTTGCTTTATTTCCTTGTCATGACTTGCTTTGTTTCATTGCTTCTGCACATCTTTGTTCTCGTGAGTTGCAGAATGACATTTTGTTCTTGTGACTAGTTGGTTTTGTTCGTGTTTCTCGTGACTTGTCATCATGACTTTGTTTCTGTCTATGTTCGTGCTTCCTATGACTTTATACGATGAAGTGGAGTAGTTTGAGACTTGAATTGTTGTTATTATTCATTTATTTCTGCAAAGGTAACTTAGTAGTACAATTGTGACTTGCCATTAGGAGTATTTGTCATGGCAGGTGTATGGGAGATAGCGCGGCAGCAGGGTCAATCAATTCATCACCGTATATAGTAGCTTTTCTGTCATCTTTCTCATCCATTATTCACATTGTTCATCTGAAAATCTAGGACAGTCTTCCTGTCATTGTTTATCTTTCTCATTCATTTTTTCATTAGTCTTCCCGTTATTATTCTTGCTTATCTTATTGTCATTGATCCTGCTTCCCATGATAGAGAGATGATTTTTTCTTCATTTTCCTGCACAATCGTGAGGTTAGAAATCTTAAACCTTCAACTTCTACAGAAATATAGAAGTACGAGTCCTCAAAGAAGATAATCGGTTATACCAACTTCTGACCAATTAATCAATCCCTTTCCCTATTAGGTTTCCTAAAACACATAAATATAATAAAACAATAATTTAATTTTTTTTCAAGTCTCATGGATGTTATTGTACAATTCAGGGTTGATTAAGGTTTCAACAAATATTACCTGAAGATCAAATTTATTTTTTTAGATTTTCCTCAACTCTTTAAGGCTGAATTGTCACAAGCCATCAAATTATCTGACTTTCAACAATAATCCATACAAACCATCATATCATAGGTTTCCTAAAACACATAAACACAGTGGAAACAATAATTTTTTTTTCAAGTCCCAAGGATCTTATTGTATAATTCAGGTTGTTTAGGATTAATTTGAGCAAATATTATCTGAAGATCAATTTTTTTTCTTTTTTTAGGTTATTCTTAACTCTTTAAGGCTGAGTTGTCACAAGCCACCCAATGATCTTGCCTTCAACAGTAATCTACACAAACCATCATATCAGAAATCTTTTAAAACCATTTTATGAGAGAGGAATTACTATGCCTTGAATGCTAACTCTTTTTTATTTATTTATGTTTTCAAGTGTTTTTTTTATTGTATGTTCTTTAACATACTTCTCTTCAGAAAATATAAGACATAATATTCTATTTATAGAAGAAACTTGATAATCTTATAAATAGTAAAATATCACTTTATCTCATGAATAATATCATGTATGTTATTTTAAGATAGTTTTAGGAATTTATAGCATAGTTATTAAACCCGGACTGGCTTGGCGGGTCAACTTGATGGCTGGATCAATCCGGGTTAGGCGAAAGACCGACAAATGTAAAAAACCAATAAGACCTGATTGACCCGGCGGGTTGACTCATGACCCGGGCGGCCCTGGCGAACCCGGGTGAGACCCGACAATATATATATATATATATATATATATATATATATATATATATATATTAAAGTAGAATTTAAAGGTTTGTAATTGATTACAAGTCTAGGTGTGCCTCTTTCAATTTCAGAGTTTTTATTTACATAAAAAGCTGCACACGACCAGGGTGATCGAGACTTTTAGATAAGACCTTTAGACTCGAGATCACGGATTTCAAGTATGCAATGCTGTTCTAAATCAGCATTCATTTATATAGGTCTTGCTTTTGTAGGTATAAGTTTTTCTGAAAAAGTATCTTCATATGCAAGATCAACGATGTGTTGTTTTCTTTTTTAGAATGTATTAGGTAAGTCTAAACAGATCTGTTGTTCAATCTTATTTTGTAAATAAATGATTTTCTTTTGTACATCAGAGTTTTGTAATTGTTTGTTGATACGACAAAAGAAAACATGGTTTTGTAAATCATGTAGATGAAATTATTTTCCATGAATCAGTGCATTGATATGATAGGTATGTATGGAGCATGCTTTAATCAAGTTCAAATTTCTAGTCTTAGATTTTTCTAAGAATGGAAAAACAAGTTTGATGCTATTGATTTTGGAGGTAATACAATTATGATGTGCTTGATATGGAGTGATCATGTCAATGAATGGAATGCCAAGAATGATGGTATGATTAATATCTTTTGTAACGACAAAGAATGTTTTAAGAGAAATGTCTTTGTTGAAAACAGAGGCTTGGGTTTTGCCTGCAATATGCAATTTTGAATTATTAGCAACAGAGAGTTTTTCAGAGGTATTTTGTAAAAATCGTTTTGGAACCACGCCTTCTTTGATGCAGTTTAAATCTGCACCTGTGTCAAATAAGGTAATAGTGTCAAGTTTGAAATCTTCTGAAAAAATAAGCGTTGTATAAACAAAGAGAAGTGAAGTGAAGGAGAAGTGAAGGGTTTAAAAAACTAACATTATATAAACAGTACGTGGTGTTGTTATACCTGAGAATGATCTTTAAGATCGGGTCACAGGTTTCCAGCCGATATACTAATTTTGTAAAAGAACAAAGGAGTAAATGCAAGCAAATATAAACAAATTTCTAATGCGAATGAATAAGGCAAGAACAACAATGTCAGGATCCTTGATCAAACACAGAGCATACTTAAATGTACAAAAATATAAAATATGGTAAGAATGTAAATAATAAAAATAGAATCTTACTTAAATTTGTAATGTAAATCAATATAGGAAATATTGGTTACAGAGGAGGAGAGTGGATATCGGTTACAAAATGGATATGGGTTACAGGGGAGAGTAAAAGTTTCTCAGGGAAAAAGATAGTCTGCATTCTAAGGATTTATGAGTCCCTTTTTATAGACAAGTTGACATGGAAGAGGCCAAAACGTCTTTCGAAAAGCTTGAAGATTCCTTCAGAACCCATGTGAACCCATGAGGTATTGCCTGCCATGATTGGGTGACGACAAAATGGAAATTTCCCATGTTTTTTGTGGGACTTTCGTTTGTTGTCTTCTTGCCACCAACACTTTTTATCTGTTTGTAGCAGCAGGTAATATTTGTAGAAAATTGGCCTAAAACAAATGGGCTTAAAAAAAAAGGGACTCAAAACAGTTGAGTCGAAAAGATATGGGCTCGAAACAAATGAGCCTAAAAAAGCCTGAAATACTTTTTTTTTAATGTCTCTTGATAGGTGGCAGAATGCCAAAGCAGTCATCTTCATTATCGTCTCTAAGGGAAATGGCAGGAGATGTCGAGCCAGATGAGCTGGATTGGGACAAGACCGTTTTCGGGTCTTGGCTTTGTATAATGTCTTGTACTATTTATAGGTATTCTTCCTCAGTTCTAGCAGAGGCAAGGAGAGCTGCCGTTTGAGCCTTTTGGGCTAGAAATTTTGATTGAGGATGATGATCAATTATGGGAGCTGTTTTATGTTTTTGTAACCATTTCGTAATAGCTAATTTGGAACTTTTGGACTCGTCTGCAAAGGAATCCCACCATTTGATTTTGAATTTGCGAACAAGTACTGGATGTCTGTTTTGGAGATTATAATCATAGAACCATGAACATACCCATGAAACAAAAAATTTTGTACAGAAAATGAGAAGGGAAGGAAACTTCCTTTCAGAAGGAGTTGGTTGAAAATTATTTTTAAAATGGAAGTAACAATTTTCAACCAGAGGGTGTTCTTTGAGGTAGTCAACATGACAACCAAAGTAGTCCCACCATTGGAGGAACCAGAGGGGGAGGTTTGTAGTATTCATGACATTATGGAAGTAGAAAAGCCAAGAATGGCTATGGTTTTGATTTTGTAGGAGGAAGGCATTGAACCATGCCTGTTAGTAATCCCAATATGTATAGGAAGTATTGAAGTCCTGGGGGTTTGTATGGAAGTGCATGGGGAAAGAGAGAGGTTGACGTAAGGGTTATCCCTAATCTTTGGGATGGATAACTTTGTGAATGATGCATGTAGAATATGCTGGTTCAGTGTGATCAGAATGTAGTTTGAAATGTTTGAACTTGACAGAATTGGTAATCTCAAGGATGGCGGCATAGTAGGATTGTGTTTTGGCTAAATTCCAGGGTTTGTAGTACCAATTTGGAGGGAAAATTTTTGAAGTAGTAATGAAAGGGTTTTCATGATAAAATCCTTCTTTCATAGTTAAAATATTTTGGAAATTAGTTTTGAAAATATATTTGGATTTGGTTTTTGGAAAACTGGTTTGTTGTAAAGAAATGAGGGGTTTTGAAGCATAAATGCCTCCTTGGGGTTTTGAAAGGGATTTGGAAATACTACCTGTTTGAGATACGGAGTCACTTGAGGCCTGTTGGGACACCTTTTTAACGCCAGGAGTAATTCTGGTGATTTGGATATAGTGTAAACCCAATGTTGAACTACGTTTGTTTGTACCTGTGGTGGTTTTGTAGTTTCTTCTTCTTCAATAACTGCCTCATACCAGGATTTGATAGGTTTGGCAGCTAAGATGGCTGAAGACATGAGTTTTGCAGAAGGCTTGGGGCTCTCTGGTTTTGTAGGCTGGGTTTGAGGGGCTTTCCCTTTGTCTTTGGATTTTGCTTTATGAGGCATCAGGACCTGTTTTGAAGGAATTCTTGGGTTAGGAAATCAGGGATGAAATTTGAATCTCCTTTAATGTAGACAATATCGAAATAAAAAATGCTTAAAATAGCTTGCCATCGGGCAAAAATTTGTTTTGAAACAAGTTTTTTGACATCTTTTTGTAAAACTTCTTTTGCAGATTTGCAATCAACACGTAAAAGAAATTTTTGATTTAATAAATCACTTTAAAATTTTGTAATGCAAAGAACAATTGAAAGGATCTCCTTTTTTATAGTGGAGTAATTTTTTTGACAATCATTCAAGTTGGCGGATGTGTACTGGAGTATTTGTTCTTTGTTATCTTGTATTTGTTTGAGAATCCCACCATATCCTAGGTCAGAGGCATCGGTCTCGACTATCTTAGGAGCTAACGGGTTAGCTAAATGGAGGAGAGAAATAGTTTGGACCTGTTTCTTAATCTGTTTGACTAGGTTGGTATGGAGGTCAGACCAAGGAAAGAGGTTAGTTTTTAACCTGTCATGTAAAGGTTTGGCTAGACGACTAATATTGGGATAGTAGTCTAGAACATAATTAAGACTACCTAAAAACCTTTGCAATTGGGTTTTATTAGTGATCTTATCAGGAAATTTATTTGTAAAGGTTAAAGATCTCTCTATTGGTGTTACAGTGCCTTGGCAGATATAATGGCCTAGGAAACGGACACGGGTTTGAAAGAGAGAAATTTTTTGTTTTAGAAACAACTAAACCATTTTGTTTTGCAGTATGAAAGAATGTATGTAGATGTTTGAAATTTTGATCTATGGAATGTGAAAAAATAAGCACATCGTCAATGTAAACAATGCAGAATTTTGAATGTGCATTCATGATGCGTTGAAATTCAGATGGTGCTTTTTTTTAAGCCAAAGGGCATGACATTCCATTCGTATTGGCCAAAAGGAACTGTAAAAGCAGTTTTGTATCTATCTGTAGGATAAATTGGATTTGCCAAAATCCGGATTTCATATCAAATTTAGAAAATATGAATGCAGAGTGCAATCTTTGCAACAAATCTTTTTTGTTGGGGATTGGATATCTGATTCATTTTAAAGCAGAATTTAAAGGTTTGTAATTGATCACAAGTCTAGGCGTGCCTCTTTCAATTTCATAGTTTTTATTTACATAAAAGGTTGCACACGACCAGGATGATCGAGACTTTTGGATAAGACCTTTAGACTCGAGATCACGGATTTCAAGTCTGTAATGCTGTTCTAAATCAGCATTCATTTGTATATGTCTTGCTTTTGTAGGTATAAGTTTTTCTGAAAAAGTATCTTCATATGGAAGATCAACAATGCGTTGTTTTCTTTTCCAGAAAGCATTAGGTAAGTCTGAACAGATCTGTTGTTCAATTTTATTTTGTAAATCATTGATTTTCTTTTGTAAATCAGAGTTTTATAATTGTTTGTTGATACGACAAAAGGAAACATGGTTTTATAAATCATGTAGATGGAATTGTTTTCCATGAATCAGTGCATTGATATGATAGGTATGTATGGAGCATGCTTTAATCAAGTTCAAATTTCTAGTCTTAGATTTTTCTAAGAATGGAAAAACAAGTTTGATGCTATTGATTTTGGAGGTAATACAATTATGAAGTGCTTGATATGGAGTGATCATGTCAATGAATGGAGTGCCAAGAATGATGGTATGATTAATATCTTTTGTAACGACAAAGAATGTTTTAAGAGAAATGCCTTTGTTGAAAACACAGGATTGGGTTTTGCCTGCAATATGCAATTTTGAATTATTAGCAACAGAGACTTTTTCAGGGGTATTTTGCAAAAATCATTTTGGAACCACGCCTTCTTTGATCCAGTTTAAATCTGCACCTGTGTCAAATAAAACAATAGTGTCAAGTTTGAAATCTTCTGAAAAAATAAGTGTAATTCTAATTAAATATTTTTTGGAAGATATTTGTGTTAATACATTCAGGAAATCATCTGGAATATGCTCAATATTTGTAAGTGTATGAGGCAATGCATGAGATTTAATGGTTTGATCTTCTGATTCAGACTCAATGTCAGACTAACTTTCAATTTTTGACAGAAGGTGTTGTAATATAACAGAGTCTTTCTGTTAGGCTTGTTTTAAGGTTTGTAATTCGGTTTTGAGGGTTTTAATCTCAGAATGTAATTATGAAATTGTTAATCTTAGAATGTAATTCTGAAATTGTGACTATGGTTTTGGATTTTTTTTTGTTAAGGATCTTTGTAAGGTCATAGGTATTAGTGCTGGTAGAGGGTAATATAGAGCGGTTTGGAGGGTTAGATGGAGAGTGCTCTGGTTGGTTGAAATCTTTCAACAGTTTATCCAAGTAGGTTTTTTAAAGTTGAGGATTATCAAGTCTTTTGATAGCCTCAAGAATGAATTCTTGGTCTTGGGTTAAGACGTTAATTTGTTTGAAATTTGTAGAGGCATCTGAAGTAGCACTGGTAGTTACTATTTCATCAATTTGAAATTCTTCTTCAGAAGTGTCTGAATGAGAGGGGTCAATGTCTGTGGTTTCAATGTAAAGATTTTGTATTTGGTTGATGGTTTCTTCATTTATTTGGAGCTTATGAAGTTTGGTATTGACTTTGCAGAAACGGGATGTATGTCCTTTCTAGTTACATTTGTAACAGGTAATGTTTTTAGGGTTAAATTTTGGTTTGGGTTTTGACTGGAAAGGTCTATGGGGTTTGGTAGATTTGTTATAGGGCTTTTTGTAGTAAGGTTGATCTGGTTTAGAGTAAAACTGTTGTCGGTATTTATGGGCTGATCGTTTATAAGGAGGTTTTTGGCTCGAATATTTTTTGAGTTTTGAATAGGTTCCACTGCAGGAGGGTTTCTGGTGGAAAGGTCAAACTGGTGACAGAAACTACCACGTTCTTGCCTGGTACGTTTCATTTCCCACTTTAGGTGTTTTTGGAGTTTGAGGTCCTGACAGATCTGAAGGCCTTCCTTTTGGGTGAAGCTCACAAGTTCACCGTATGTAAGCTGGTCATATAGTATGGTTTTGGTTGTAAAGGTATCCTTCATTTTGTTTCAGACCTTTTCTACTAAGAGAATCGATAAGCCTACAAGGAATTTTTCTTTCCAAAAAGGCTGGTTTGAATCTTCTCGAAGCATAACACGAGTGAGAAAGGTATTTTTGTACCACTGAAAGTCACTGAGCTTCTTGCACCGAAGGTTGGAGAGAAGTTCAGCATTTTTGTCTTTTAGATGGGAAGGATCTCCGACAAAATGTAAGGAGATGGTAAGGATAAGGGTGGACACAACATCTTGGAAGGTGTTTCCTGAAGGGTTAAAGATAGGTGTTTGGTCTTCATAGGTTTGTATAGAGTTTAGAATATGTAAGTGATCTGTTTCAGTGAGATGGTAATCCCACCATCCTTTAAGCTGGCCGGAGAAACCTGCAATTAGAAGTTCGGCTATGGCTTTGTCTGGGGTTTCTATTTGGGTTTTGTAGGCATTAGTTACCATGGTCATTTGTTGGAGGGTGTTTAAGATATTGTATTCAGACATTTCATCCATGTTCCATTCATAGAGGGAAGATGCATTATATTTATGTTGGCTAATGACAGTTGGTTAAGTAGATATGGAAATGTCTGGAGCAATGGTTGTTTTAGGAGCTTGCCAGGTAAGTCTGTTTAGTTGAAGAGGCTGTTCTTGAAAAGTATCTGTATCGGAGGTTGATACGGGGTTATTTTGGAGAGTATTAACCTGATTTGTAAAGGATGAAAGGTTGGAATGTTGAGGTGTGTCTAAGACAGTCAAGGTTGTTCGGTCAAGGTTTTGTAAGTGTGTTTTAATGGCTCTAAGGAAATCTGTTTGATTTTCTTGAATTTGTGTTTGGCTCATTTTAGTAACTTGATATGGTTTGAATACTTGGTTTTTAGTTTAAGGTCGATGGGGTTTTTACCAGTCATGAAGTGGACTGGGTTCTTTTGTATTTGTTTTTCCAATCTAGTAAGTTGTTTACCTATGGTATGGAGGTTGATATTTGTGAAATTGTTTTGTTGGATGATATGTTTGGTATTTGTGAGGGTATCTTCTCCGGGGAATTTGTATGGAGTGGCATCAACTGTTTGGTCTTTGTGAGTAAGTTGTATGTTGCATAAAGGTGGATGGTCAGACTCAACTGTAGGTCCACTGGTGAGGGTCCATGTAGGAGTTTTGGAACGGGTTGTAATAGGACATGCATGTTTAATTGATGCAAATAGATATGTAATATGTTTTGCTGGTACATAATGAAATTCAAACCAATCAAAGAATGAAATTTGTACTTTATGGGTCTCAATGTAAGCATAAAATTGTTGTTGGATATCATTTCTTTGTTGGAGGAAGTGTTGAAAAAACCAAGATTGTTTTTCAATATTATAATCACCATAAAAATCTCTTTTGAAAAGAGTTTTGTTGATGACAAAATGCTTTTCTGAAGTCAAAATATTCAGCTCGTTTTGGATGTTTTCATTAACAGCTGAAAAGGTTGGTGAAGTTGGAGGAGATGGTTGCTCAAGGTCTGTTTATACAGGTTTTGGTATATTTGTAGTATAGTCTGCATTTTGAAAGCTAGTAGAAGGGATATCAGATGTAGATTTTCTAGGAGGATTTGCGTGATAAGGGATATTGATAACAGAAGGGATTTTGGAAATTCTTCCTAGATCTATTGTACTGGAAGAGGAAGAGTCTTCTGAGAATCTGGAACTTGTAGAGTATCGATGGAAAGACAATTTGACTTTGCCATTAATTTGAACATTGGGTTGAGGTGGTTGAGGTAATTCTGGTGGTGCTGCACCTTTGAGGACCCAATCTTCTGGAAGGGATATATCTTTCCATTGGATTGCTTTTGGGACAACAGTGTTTGAGCGAGATAAATTTGTTTGTAAAAGTAGTGTTTCTCCTTTTTGAGATTGGAATTTGTGTTTGCTGGCAAAGACTGAGAACATGACTTTGTAGTGAATTTTGAATATGAGAGCAACAAGGATAGATCCTTCTAGCATATCATAATTATGGGTCTTTATTTGTAGTAGCATACTTTGCAAAATATTTTTGTCTTTGAGGGACATGGTTATGTTTGGATAACAGTCAAATGATATCGAGCCACTGCAAAAGGCTAGACTCAACAGAACTTAGAAGGGAGTCTTGAAAGTTTTGAAATCTAGCATCTCGGAGGATAGCTAGAATGGAGGTGTTTAAACCTTCTTTTGTAAGAGGTTTTATCCTGATTTGGACAAGGCCAACATGGATGTATTAATAGTTTCGGGCTAAATGCTTTTGTAAGGATTTTTGAGAGAGGAGTTGGATGGTTTCAAAAGGTTTTGTAAGCTGAATATCTTTTTCTTCTGTTTTGATAGTAAAATCTGTTTTGAAAATATCATATTTAGATTTTTGATAAATTTGAGTTTGAGAAATCTTTGGAATTTTCCAATCATTTATATTTTTTGTACAATCTTCAATAGTTATCTCTTCACTTTGTACAATCCTTTTACTTTCAGAAGATTCAGAGGTAGAGGAAGCTGAAATAGAAGTAGTCCTATGGAAAACAGAATCCATAGATAGGAAAGATGAACTAGGAAACAGGTTGCAGGTTATATGGATTTATTGCCCTAAAACTCAAACGGGACTTACACCATTAAGTTGCATTCACCTATTGTCTAATGATCTCTTTATCTTTCTAGGAATTAAAAAATCTTTATGTTACTATTCCTACCAAGACCCAAGTAGGCTCTGATACCAGACACAATAATTCTGGTGATTTGGATATAGTGTCAACCCAATGTTGAACTGCGTCTGTTTGTACCTGTGGTGGTTTTGTAGTTTCTTCTTCTTCTTCAAACTCTATCTTTATGGAAGATCTTGCAATGATAGGTTTCTTTTTTACTTGACTAAGAGATCAAATGTTTACCCAAGTAAGCTAAAAAAACCCTTGTAGATCTTTTATACCCTTATTTGTTGGCTTAATTAGTATCAATGAAAGCCTTCAAAAGCTTTATAGATGAATGATGAATACGAATAATATGATGTAAGGTTTCTTTAACATATCTTTGTACATCTTTGTATTATTCCCAATAAGTTATATTAGGAAAATGCATAAATCAATAAAAATTATTAATAAAAAAATACTAAGTCAGGACAAGTGAGGCAAGTCTAGTGTAAATACCCAAAAATTTATAACCCTAAGCACCTTAAAGAGGAATGAATTAGGTGTTTAAATAAGAATAATCCTTGTTCAACTTTTTTTATTAAGCTTAAAAACAATCTCAAAATCAATCTTATGTTAACCTATTCAATTAAACATTCAACCATGTAACAAATATAGAGAAAAAAAAAGAGGTAATAAAAAGTTATGTGATGATTTATACTGGTTCGACTCTAACCATTTGTAATGCACTCCTTAAATAATAAGCACAAATCTTTTTAGATAGAATGGAATTTTGAATATCCATATGCAAATGATATGTGCATGATTGAATAATAATAAGAATACTAATAATAATAATCAAAGGTATAATGATGTATAAATGATAGTTTATCTAAAAACAGTGGGAGAGAAAGGTATTTGTATGAGGCAAGGAAGAATCAATCAAATAACTCGATAAAAATGATCCTTAAGGCCAAGAGTTGGTTATGGCTTACTAGATAGAAGCTGGGTCACTCATGTGATCGTTTATTCTAAACATATTTTAAATAATTTTCAACACTAATTTTAGGCCATCATAGAAAGATAAAGAGGGATATATGATATAGTAAAATACCTCCTTTTCATATCACATTTTTAAAAGTTGAAGAGAGCTCATGGTATTAATTTAAATTTGAAAGTATAAAGGACAAGTGAGATAAAAATAAAAGAGAGAGAGTTAGTTTTGATTGCTACATAGACAAATCTAAATGATATTCAAGTGCCTTATAAATAAAAAGGATATATGTGTCTAGTATTTTAAGTTTTTCAACTTATTTATATGTCAAATCTATGGTAAAAAAAAAAATATAAAAAAGATTGTTTTAATTGCATATGACCAAGTTTTCTAAAAATAAATAAATCATGTTTGTATTTTAATAAAAAATTCAAAACAAATTGAAAGAAAAAAAACCAAAAATATTTTGCATGATTTATCTTTTAAAAATAACAAAAAAAATTTTTATATATTTTTCATGTCTTATGAATTTAATAACAAGTTTATTAAACCTATGGGGATTTGGTCTAAATTTCAAAAACACCAAAAACCAATTTGTTTATTTTTAATATCAAGGATTATGAACTTACATGTAAGACGTATTTCCGATATATATATATATATATATATATATATATATATATATATATATATATATGGGGTTTTAGAATGACTAAATTTGACCCATAAAAGCTATAATCCACGTTGCTGGGGTGGATATGCTCTGACTAATAGATAGATTAATTTTTAGAAAAACACAATTGTACCTTAGTAATAATCAGACAAACAATTAATACATCTTATCTAAGGTAAAATGTAGTAAGGATGATATTGTCCCCTTATACACAACCAATTTCCGTATCCAGACTTTGTAAACTAGTTAGGGTTTCTAGTTATCAAACTATTAGGTGACAAATCCAAACTTTCGGTAACCATAAAAGGATAAGAATTCCTTATTCTTTTCACACTACCACATCCTTATCTAGGAGAATGGTCGTCGCGATAGTGCGACAAAGCTGACAAGTAATGGAGCTTGACCATCTTAGCGCTTCTAGATCTAAGAGTTTTTTTTTAACATAATAATAGATAAAAAATGAAGTAAATTAGCAAATGTCAAGTTGCTTATGATCGGAGTTAGATTCCTCTATAGCGCTCCCATCAATGAAATTCCCTTGTTCTAAAATATTCTTGTCAAAACATTTTTGTACAAAAGGCTTACTTAGAAATATAGATAGTGGCCTTTGATTTGAGAATTATGGTTATAAGTTGATAGCATGATTTGAATTCAAACAACTTATTATCTAAAAAATCCATCAACATCACTATGATGTCCTCCTCTTGAATGAATGACACTACTAATTAAGCCAAACAATATGCGATCCTTAACCAATACCAAAGTCACCAAAAGCATCTTTTGATCATCTTCACTAGCATTGTTGCTAAAAAACAACTCAAGCTGGTAAAAGGGAGGCAAGATAAAACTATCGACTATAAACTTCATAATGAATATAATATCTTGCTTATGAATCTTACTTCTAATTGAATTAACAACCTTTGCATTTAATTAACAACCTTTGCATTTCCAACTTCATAAAAGGAAGACTGATATAGGATTGATGAACCATGTTAGGATGAATCTCATCACATACTTGACAATTTTCATGCAAAATTGCTATTTCAAACATCTTTATGAAAACATCATATTTTTTGTTAGGTACCTTATGCTTGTAGAAATAATTGTGGTAGTTCTTGTAAGCATCGTCAAAGATGAAGTAAGAACTATGCCAGTTTAAAAAAGTTTGCTTTTAAAAGTAATTTAGCCATTTTAGTGTACTTTGAAAAATAAAAATTAAAAAATTCCCCTAAATTCCAGTTAAACAAGTTTTGCTTTTAAAGGTAATTTAATTATTTTATTGTTCTTTAAAATGATAAAAAAAGACCAAAATGTTTATTGCTACTCAATTTTTGATCCATTTTTGAAATATTTTTGAAAAAAACTAAAAATAGCAAAAAACACCAAAAAAATACATTCTTGATGTATTTGCGTCATTTTCATTGTCTTTTCCAAAGAATTTAAAATAAAAAAATCTACTTTCAACATATTCAGTTGTTAATACACTTGCTGAGTCTACGTTGATGTTGCTTTTTTTTTTTCAAAAGAATCAAAATACAAAAAATAAAAAAAAATCAAAATGGACAAAGGGACTAAAAGTGAAAAGAAAGAAATTGAGGGACCAAATTATTTTTTTTGTTACTTGGTCACCAAGCTTTCTTGGAGACCAAGCAATTGAAAATAACAAACTTGTTTGCCTATAAGTAGGTGGTTGTACCACACACAAAAAGAGGGGGAGGAGAGATTTTAGAGGAAAGAATTTGGGGAGAATTAATGAGAGTATTACCAAAAAAATATACCAAAAACAAACAAAAAAAGTCACAAACCCATGACCTCTCCCCTCTCGACTAGCTCCCTGTTTTTTTTTTTTTTCAACACCAACATAGAACTATTCATCTCCCCTTCACCTTCACTGTCAAAGAGAAACATATCTAAGTCGAGAGTCTAATTTCTCCTCCCTATAAGCAAACTCAAAATTGGCCTACTGTCCATTCCTCTCGCCAAAATGGTAGCACATCCCATCATAACAACCTCAACAAATAACTAGCCATGCCCCGTCACCTCTTCCTCTCACCCATCTACCAGAAACCATCATAAATCGATCCATTAACATCGTGAAAGCCTATGTGTCTAGCCTTCCTAGAACTCCTCCACCGACAACCATTGTAGCTGCTGAAACCAACACCACTAATTGCCCATTCAAAACCCAAGAACAACACCACAACTCTACCGTGACCCAACCTTGTCACCGTGAGAAGCTCTTCCCCCGTCTAACCTCTTGTCTTTAACTAGCCAAAGCACCACCCATCAATCAATCTTCACTGCCCTCACATAAGCCAAAACCAATATCAACAAAAACCTGGATCGAAACAGCAACCACAGTCCTTTCTGCCACCATCCTCTTCCTTTTTATTTTTACCCGAGACTCCTAGTACCACAAAACGACAATAACTAACAGACCCATAACCACTGAAACTCTCATCATAAAACCCATATATACTCATAATTGCAACTCATGATCATTAATCCCTAAAACCCGAGCCCATCTTCAAATCGTGACCCTCCTCCACCAACAATGATAGTAGCTCCTCCTTTTTAGCCGTTGTCAAACACCAATAACTATGAGCTGCAACCAATAGAGAGAAGAATTAAAGAGAAAGGAAATTTACAGTACACAAAAAGAGCTGAAAGAAAGAAGGAGGAAGATAGAGAAAACTGAAGCTTTAGAAGGCCAAATCTGTTTTCTTGAGTAGTTGTGGACATCACCACCGGTCCAGTGTTGAAAAGGGGACAAAGAAGCATCCGATCCATCAGCCTAGGCACCTCCAGTAGTGGCAGCGTGTGAATCCACGCGCTGACAATGGTGGTGGCGAGTGGAGATCACGCACCATCATTATTCTTATACTTCCAGCCTTTGTTTCAATATACTCTTGACACATCAAACACTTAAGAAGGTCGATACATAACCTCAAATTAATTTTTGGATGAATTGCTAAAATGTTTTCAAAATGGAGACAAATTGTTTATTGTTGTATATATTTTTGGACTGTTTGAGTATTATTTGATTTGAATTGATGTGTGTTTTTGATTTGGTAATTTGTATTAGATAGTGTGTTTATTTTGGGGAGTGTGATTACTAATTGAAATTTAATTTTTAATTCATGGTTTATGTTTGAGTTTGTTGTTTGCTAGCTATTGACTTGAGTATGATTATTAAATAACTTGTTTTAAATTAATATTTTATTGAGATTATTGTGTTTTGCCAAACGTAGATTTTAGTAAAATTTTCAAATATTCGAAAGAAAATTTTGAATTGCCCATTTTTTTTCCACCTTCATATATTTAATTTTTGAAATTGTGACCTACACGCGAGGTGGCTTTTTGATATTAAATAAATCATCTTTCTTTTCACAAAAACAAAAAAAAATCTTTCTTTCAAAAATATAATTTATACTTTAAGTTGCATATGACCAAGCGTCTCAAAAATACAAAAATCATATTTTGCTCAATACAAATATAAAAATACATGGTGTGTTTTAGTATTTTTATACAGAATTCAAAAATATATATTTTCATGTATTTTGGATTTAATAACTAGTTTACTAAATCCATAAGAATTTGACCAATATTTCAATAATATGTAAACATTTTAATTAATGAGAATTAATGGTCAATATTTTACGTATAAACACTGGACCTATAAATAGGCTGGTATTTAAATATCAAGAATTGACTATAAATTCTCAGAATTATTCTGAATATTTATCAATTTTAATTGGAAGTATTTTTCATCACAACATACGAGTTGTGGAAAACCCTTCCGCCTTCCAAGATAAGTGAACCCTATCCAGGCACCTACATGGATCATTTTCAGAAGAATTCATTTGGGCACATGAGCCAGACATTGTTTTTTATTAAAAAAGGCAAAATAATCATTACATTGTTCTATCCCACAACGTTTTGTGTTTGCATACACAGTAAAACACTTAGCTCTTTTATGTTTTTGTTAATTACTTTCTTCTAAAACAAATCTTCTTTTCTCATCAATCTTTACATCATATCTATCTATTTTATTTTTTAAAAGAAAAAATTGAAAAATGATATAAAATGGAGGAAAAGACTAGATAATTACTTTTTAAAATAAAAGGCATAATTAGTCCAATTCTCGAAACCAAAAGGCTAATTTATGATTTTTTATTTATTTATTATCTCTTTCTCTTCTTCTCTCACAATAAGGGTGTGTATGGGAACCGCGTTCCCAAAAATTTTGAAATTTATTTTTTTACTTAAAATAATTCGTTTTGATGTGCTGATATCAAAAATGATTTTTAAAAAATGAAAAACCTTTATTTTGATATATTTCTAAGTGAAAAGCATTTTGAACCGCCACCGCTACCACAATCCCAAACAGGCCTAAGGCATTGTCCTCCCTTTACTGAAGCTTTTTCTCTCTTTCTCTCCCTTATAGTGTTGGCAAACAACAATAAAAGAGTAGTCTAGAAAAACAAGAAAAAAGATACCAAGAAGATAGAAGGGAGAGATAAATGGAATGGTTCACATGGACTATCTTATTTTCATTCAATAATTCCATAATATATGAGAGTCATTTTATGTAATTACCTTGTTAAAAAGCCAAGACATGTCTTCGAGGAAGGGGCAAAAACTATAAATTTTAGCCGGGGGTGGGGGGGGAGATGGGGAAGATACATTGATACAAGTAAAAACAAAATCAAATTCCATTTTAATAAGCTCAATAACTATAAAAAAAATAAAATTCTTCATTTTCTTATATGTAGTATCTCTGTTACATTTTAATAAATACTAAAAGTTAAAAATGTTCAATATAAACATAAAAATAAAGGAAAGAAATAGGCAAAATAACTCTAAACTAAGTCATTCTTGATAGTCTTTATTGAGTAGAACTCATCCATAATCATATGTTCTATTGTGAAGTCTATAACAATCTTTTTTTCTATGTAGGCAACCAAATTATCGGCAAGAAAATCATCTATTTTGTTAGGAAGCCTTGTTTTCACCAACTTTATTGCAAGGAAAGCTTGTTTTGTAGTTGTTATAGATGAATGAGGAGTTAAGATTAAACAAATTTACCTGTCAATTAAATGATAGACTCTTGATCTTTTAGAAGATGCAATTGCTCTAAGTAGTCAATTTCTAAAACTTCGAATGTTTTGACACATCAAGTTTATAATGTTACAATTGAAATCTCAAATAAATTTTAATATTTAATCAATATACAAAGTTTGATTTATTAAAATATATTGCTGCCCACGAGATTGACATCTAATTTAATAAAAGAAAGAGTCTGGAATTCTTTATTATTGCATCCATACTCTTAAAACTTAATTCAAGATGAATAAATCTAAAAAAATCATCACTATTAGTTCAAGAATTAATCTTGTAGATAAGAAGATTAATAAAAAATATATATATATATAACAATTTGCTTATTTTAAAAGTAAACCTAAAGGAAATGGCTAATAAAGACGACTGTGAATTGTATGGTTTCAAATATACAAGCTCAACAAATACTCCATGTCCATGATGTATGATTAACTCTAAAGCTAAGCATAACAGATATCACAAATTATTATAGTCTTTTATAGTCTTCGGGCCATTTTCCTTTACTGTGAAGTGAGACAGGATCATATTAGAAAATGCAAGTCAATTGTACGTCAAAATGCAATTCGGTATTCACACTAAACCATACAACATTTCAAGATTTAAGGCAATAAATATTTTTTTATGTTTGTTCTCTAAATGATTTAGGGCAAAAATTTTTATTTTGAATTTAATCTTCCAATTAATTTTTTTATACTTTCTAATTTATTTTTATTTTTATTTTCACCCTTATTCTTTATTTCTTTATGTTTATTCTTTATTATCACGTCAAGGTGACTGTCCTCTGTTGTCCCGGAGCAAATCTGGGTGTACTTTGTCTTACAAGTGCAAATACTAAATTATTACAATTGGAAGAGCAGTCAGTATTGTCAGGAAGATTCATAGGTTTATAATAGTATATAATATGTCCAGTTTTAGTTAATTTAACTTGGATCGTCTTGAATTCGTAGCTTGAATATCTTCTTTTAGCAATAAACAAAGTTTAGTCTAGCAAATAATATAACATGAACCATCTATCTTGTGTATATAAATATATAAAAAAAAATCTTCTTCTTTAAACCCGGACTAATAAGGACAAGAGGAGCATCATTGGCACATCACAAATAATTTTTTTTTTAATATGCTATTTAACAGGGGGCAACCAAAGTAACTATTACCTTACCTTGATGATGTATTAATTGTTTATTATTTTTAAGGTATTAATTATTTTTATTATATTAGTTGTAGGGTTAAAATAATATATTTTAAGATATAAAAAAGTTTTAAGTTTATAGACAAGAACTTTTATAAGTTTATTAAGAAGTTCTGTTTTGTTTCAGATAAATGTAAGCAGAGAATTTGTACAGAAAAATTAATTTCTTTCAACATCAAACTAGTATTTATAAATAAAATAACACCCTTTCAGACCAATATGTCTGTAAAATTTAGAGGCACGCCTCTTTAGACCAATACGTATATAGAGTTCAAAAGCAAACCTTTTCAGACCAATATATTTATAGAGTTTAAAAGGAAACTCTTCATTCAAATTATTTCAACAATTTGACGGGGGTGTCATGCATAATTATTAGATCAATTAATTCTAAAAATTTAATTAATTAACTTAAATTAATTAATTCTAAAAATAATAATAAAAATAATTTATGCTACATAACAGTACCAAGTATCAAGTACCATCATATCTATTAATTTTGATTTTTTCTCCAAATCTTCATTCTAACATCAAAATCTATTGATTTAGTAGTGTTCCTCACATTATAAGATATAATAAAATCTAATTTTTTTTAAATCTAGAATAAAATTTTCTTTAAGCATCTAATATACAAACTATATATTTTAACAACAGTAAGATACTCTGAATGGTGAGTATACAAGTTGTAGATTGGGTTGTTTGCACACATTCTTGACAAAATTAGCTTTCTTCGTTGTATTATTACATTAATCTGAGTACAAGATATAGAGATACAAGGGACTATTTTAGGAAGCTAATTAATGCCTATACAATATCTTCGGCTACAATCATGTTGTCCCTTAAAGGAAGGGATTCCTAAGTCTAAGCTGGCTAATTGCGTAACTCACGCCAATACTCCTCCTCAAGTTGGTGAGTAGATGTCTCTAACACCTAACTTGTTGAGTGAGTTGTAAAAGTCTCTACTGGAAACCGCTTTGGTAAGAATGTCAGCCAGTTGATCTTCAAACTTGACAAAAGGGAATTGAATAATCCTTTCTTCCAAGTTCTGCTTGATGAAATGTCGATCTATCTCCACGTGCTTGGTGCGATCATGTTGAATTGGGTTGTGAGATATGTGTATGGTAGCTTTGTTATCACAGAAAAAATTCATTGCAGAGTCAGGAGGGAAACCGATCTCTATTAGCAAACTTCTAAGCCAAATAAGCTCACACAATCCTTTCGCCATGCCTTGGAATTCAGCTTCAGCGCTGGACCATGCCACTACCTTCTGCTTTTTACTCCTCCATGTTGTCGCGGGTGCGCGGCGTCGCGGCGAAAATTCCACTTTTTAAATCTAGGAAAGGTGTATGGTATCTATCTGGCAAATGTGGGGAGACAAGAAAATATTGTCTTTTGTTGGTAGGAAAATGGAATGGGAGTCGCCACCTAGTATTTTGGTCACTAGGAACCCTAACTGGTCTCAGAGATTGGGTACGGGGACTGGTTGCGTAAAGGGAAGGTATTAGCACCCCAAATACGCCATACCTAAGGTAAGCTGCATTGTTTATTTGTCTGATAAAATTGAAGGTCTCGTTGTGTTTCCTAGTTGTTGGTCCGTCTATGGTTCAAGAAAAGTCCTCCTCAATAAGGAGGTCCTTATCTTATCGGGTAAAACCTAATCCTTCTAACGTCTATGTATGTTGGTCCGTCTATGGTTCAAGAAAAGTCCTCCTCAATAAGGAGGTCCTTATCTTAAGGGGTAAAACTTAATCCTTCTAACGTCTATGTATGTTGGTCCGTCTATGGTTCAAGAAAAGTCATCCTCAATAAGGAGGTCCTTATCTTATCGGGTAAAACCTAACCGTTCTAACGTCTATGAAAAACCATATTTTTTATATCAGGAATACGTCTTACGTATAAATTCGTAATCCCATGTACTAAAAGAAGACAAAAAGATTTTTTTAGAATTTTTGAAATATTGGCCTAGTTCTCATGGCTTGAATAAACTGGTTATTAAAGTCAAAATGCATGCTAATACATATATTGTTTTGAAATTTTCTTTGTTGTGTGAAAAATATGATGTTATAATATTTATATATATATATATATATTGGAGAGACTAGGCCGTATGCATGAAAACAAAACATTTTTTTTTTTTATGTCTTGACAAAAACCGGGTATTTCAATACCGGATTTGTATCTTTACAGTATAAAAATACAAACTGATATTGATCAAAATACAGTAATAAACTTACAGAAAATCACATATTTTTGAAATAATTTTCGAAGAAATTAATTAGTTTTTTTTCTATATATATATCTAGATATAAATAATACAAAACACATATAATATACATAATATATAATTGGGCTGGGCTGGGCCGATCTCGGGCCAAGAGGTATTGGGTCAATCTCGGTCCCAAACAAAATCTATTTTATCATGGGCCGGAACCAGCCCAGCCAGTAGGGCCGGGCTAGGGTCAGTCCGGCCCACAGAAGGAAACCATATTGCTGGGCCAGAACCAAGCTGGCCCAGCGTAATTAAAAACCAACGGGGGGAATTATTTTCCCCCCCTTCCTGCATGCAAAACGTTGTTCGTTCTGCATGCAGGGGAAGAAACGAAATGATGTATAAGAGGAGGGGGGGAGAAGAGCACCTGGCGCGGAAGAGGCGGTGTGTTGCTGGTATGCCGGCGGTGCTGCGGTGGAGGCTGGTGGCTTCACTGGCGTGCACTAGTCCCGGCCGGAAGAAGAAGGAAACGATTCCTGCAGAGGAGAAGGAAAGCTCTCGGCTGGAGCTGTTGGTGTGACTGAGGAAGGAGCTGCTACTCCGGTTGCTGCTGGTAGGAGTGGAAGAGAGCTTTTGGGCAAGATGGTTGCAACCTCTGCTGTCGCCGCTGCTGTTGGAGTCACGGTGGCAGAGGAGAAGATTTTTGTTTTGTAGAGAAGAGAAGGGGAGAAAGAGAGGTACTGTGATCGGTGGTGAGGTTGCTGGGTGATGGATGGGATGTAGTGTCTCGTGGGAAGGACAGTGGGGGGGTCAGTGGTGGCGGCTGGAGGCCCCGGTGGAGAGAAAAAAAAAAAGAGAGGGAAGGCTGTTTGCAGGAAAACCGGGCAGGAAAAGCTTATTTTGTGCCAACTTTTGAGCTCTCCTTTGCCAACCGTTTGAGCATGAAAATTGATCCTATTTATAGGGCCGGACAGAGGGTAATCTCGTCTTCAATGGGAAAAACATCCCAGCCCTTGATTCGCCTTGAGTAATTTAAACCGTTGGTTCAAAGTGTGCACCTCGAACTGCCAAATTTGCAGACTGCCCGAGGTGCACGATTTGGGCCAAAAAACGGAGCTGTTCCAAACCTTTTTGACCCGACCGGACCACTCCCCAGGATAAATGGGTTCCAGGTGGACATGTCGGTGCATGCTTTGTCGGATTTGGGGGCCAAACGAGCCAGCAAACACGCCTGGAAGTCGGCCACTCGGGCAGCTCGGCGGGGAAGACAGTGAACAGTACCGGGCGACGCGTCGCCTGGTTCCTGCCTCTTCTCTTTTTTTTTTTTTTTAAAAGTGCAAAACGGTGCCGTTTTGATAAAAATAGGGATTTCTTTGCCAATTTTCAAATTAGTCCTCCGACTTTCAATTTCGTTCAATATTATTCCTTAATTGACCCTAAAACTTCTGATTTGATGCAATTTAGTCCCGACATAACTTCACCTTCGGCCCCAAAGTTACGCGCCTTTTGCAATATGGTCCTTGGTCTCGGATTTATGCAATTTCATCCCTAATTGGCCATTAAACTTTCAATTTCTTCAATTTGGCCCCCGGATTTTGTTAATTGCAGCCCCTATACTTGCGCGCCTTTTCCAATTTGGTTCTTGGTTTCAGATTTCTTCAATTAAGTCCCTAATTGGCCCTTAAACTTTAATAATTATGCAATTAAGCCCCTGATTTGAACTAATAAATTCCTAAAAAATATATTTTGGCCCCAGAACTTAAATTTCTTCTAATTAAAGCCCAAATTGACTTAAAAATCAATTTTTCTTACAATCAAATCTCCTATAAATTCATTTAAAAATCTAATTAAGTCTATAAACATCCAAATTTGGGCTTTTCTCCTCAAATTTCAAATTTCCCTTCTCAACAGGGCTCTCCTCCTTCAAGAATATACTGTCAAAAATCCAATCTTTGTATTTTTACCCTCCTTGACCAATTTTCCAACCATTTTCTGAGCGCTTCTGCCTCCTGTTATTTTCCTAACCTCCTTTGGCTATATATTTTTATATATATTTTGTGGGGACCCAAAAATGGGTTACAACAGATGCCCCCTCTTTATAATGCTTACGGAGCAGAGGTTTTGCGCAGTAAGTTTTATAAAGATAAACCCAGAACTCCCGAAACTGATCTGGTTGAAGCTTGATTGATCTGAAACTTGTCTTTTACAGCAATCCTCCTCAACTTGGAATCCCATCTGGCGATTCCTTTTAACCAATATCGAAATACGAGATCCCTTCTGGCGATCTCCTTTAATCAATTTGGAATCCCATCTGGCGATTCCTTTTTTAATCAACATGAAAAACGAGGTCCCATCTGGCGACCTTCAAATAGCGAAACACGAGATCCCTTCTGGCGATCTCCTTTAATCAACTTGGAATCCCATCTGGCGATTCCTTTTATTCAAACGAAATATGAGGTCCCATCTGGCGACCTCCAAATAGCGAAATACGAGATCCCTTCTGGCGATCTCCTTTAATCAATTTGGAATCCCATCTGGCGATTCCTTATTACCAAAGCTGATATCGATGTCGTTCTTCCTGATGGCAGGGTTCAAAACTTTTCATTCTCTCTTTTTCTTGTTCTTCTCGTTGTTCCAGAATCCACTATGGTTCAAAACCGTGATTCTTTGCTATCATCCTCTATGATTCTTTCTTCGTCTCCAATCTTGTTGGAATGCATCAAGGTCTCCTCTTGTAACGATAAAAAAAAAAAACATATATGCAATGATTCATGATTAGATGCCATGCATGCATTCGTACCTGGTTTTGAAACATAGGCCCCATCCTCTTCTTCTAGTTCATGAGACTCCCTCTTAACATAAGCTTGCTTTGAATTCATCTCTCGTGTTGCCTCCTATCATATCCTTGAAGAAGAAGTCTCTGACTTTCTTCAAGTAGTCCTTTTCCCAAAATGTATGACTTATCATTGCCTCTTTGTCATGCTTTTGTCAAATGCTTTTAGCTTGGTTTTCAAATCTATAGGTTTTCGTAAAACTTTTCATGAAAACATCTCTTATTGCCCCCAGTGTAGGGATGTGATTTTAGTCTGGGCTTTTGTATAAAGAAGAAATTCGTTCAGCCAATGCTAAACTTTTTAGGTGCGATAACAACAAGACATGCACTGTTGGGATTAATGCAAAAAAATGATTGTTGTGAGATCAATGCAAAAGAGAAAGAAGTCAATGGCCAAACTTTGCTTTATTGATTTAGGAGCCTACATCAAGCATAATATCTTTTTACAGAGTCAGAATTCACAGGTCGAGCTAGGTCTTCTCCATCCATTCTAGCCAACTTCAGCGCTCCTCTTGAGAATGCCTTCTTTACTACGTAAGGACCCTCGTAATTCGGTGCCCATTTGCTTTGATCGTCTCCAGGTAACGACAATATTTTCTTCAATACTAGATCCCCTTCTTGAAACAACCGCGGTCTAACCTTCTTATCATATGCCTTGGCCATTCGTTTCTGGTAAAGTTGGTGATGACATATTGCAGCTATCCTCTTTTCGCTGATTAAGTTCAGTTGCTCATATCTCACTTTGGCCCACTCAGCCTTTTCTAGTTCGGAATCCATTAATACTCTTAACGATGGGATTTCCACTTCCAACGGCATCACTGCCTCCATACCGTATACCAAAGAATATGGGGTAGTCCCTGTCGAGGTCCTGACTATAGTGCGGTATGCGTGAAGTGCGAATGACAACATCTCATGCCAATCTCTATATGTGACTACCATTTTCTGAATAATCTTCTTGATGTTCTTGTTGGCGGCTTCTACTGCGCCATTCATCTTTGGTCGGTATGGTGAAGAATTCGAATGCTTGATTTTCCATTTAGTACACAGCTCCGCTATCATTTTGCCATTGAAATTCTGTGCATTATCTGTCACTATCTTTTCAGGAGGACCATATCGACAAATCAAGTCCTTCTCTATAAACCTCTTTACTACGTTCTGTGTTACGTGGGCATATGAACTAGCTTCTACCCATTTTGTGAAGTAGTCAATAGCTACGAGGATGAATCTATGACCGTTGCTAGCTTTTGGGTTAACAGGCCCGATCACGTCAATTCCCCACATTGCAAATGGCCAAGGGGATATTAGATTAAATAGAGGAGCAGGTGGCATATTGACCTTGTCACTGTGAACTTGACATTTATGACATTTCCTGACATAATCGATACAGTCTTTCTCTAGTGTCATCCAAAAATAACCAGCCCTTTGGATTTTCCTCGCTATCATAGGCCCGCTAGCATGGGTTGAGCAAATCCCCTCATGGACCTCCCGTAATGCCTTTCTAGCATCTGCCTCATTCAAACACCTTAGTAGGGTCCCATCAAATGATCTTTTGTACAAAATCTCTCCATCTAAATAGAAGTCTATAGCCAACCTTCTCAAAGTTTTCTTATCCGTTTTGGAAGCTCCCACCGGATATTCGTGATTTTGCACAAGGTTCTTGATATCATAATACCAAGGATGTCCGTCTATCTCTCCTTCAACTAAGCAACAGTGAGCTGGGTCATTTCTAATGTCAATGTGTACCGGTTGTACCTTGCACTTGAGATCAATGGTAGTCATAGCAGCTAGCGTGGCCAAAGCATCCGCGAAATGGTTCCCCTCCCTTCCCAAATGAGTGAATCTAATTTCTTCAAATTCCTTTGCTAGTGTGGATAGGTATTCCTGGTACGGCCTCAACTTTTCCTCCTTGGTCTGCCATTCCCCTTTAACCTGACAGATAATCAACATTGAATCTCCATATACATCTAACTTCTTTATCTTCAACTCTAATGCCGCTTCTAAACCGAGGATACAAGCTTCATACTCAGCTGTATTGTTGGTGCACTCGAAATGTAGTTTAACCGAAACTGGATACTGTTTCTTATCAGGAGAGATTATTACCGCACCGGCCCCGTTACCATATACATTCACTGCACCGTCAAAAAACATCGTCCACCAATCTGTCTTTTCTTCTTCTTTCTCTATTGACAATATATCTTCATCGGGGAAGTCAAAATCCAAAGGTTCGTAATCTTCAACAGCATTATCGGTCAGATGGTCCGCGATTGCACTTCCTTTTACGGCTTTCCTTGTCATATATACTATGTCATATTCTGCTAATAAAACTTGCCACCTTGCAATTCGACTTGAGAGAAAAGGCTTGTTACAAATATACCTCAGAGGATCCACTTTTGAAATCAACCAAGTGGTATAGTATAACATATAATGCCGCAACCTCTTTGCCGCCCACACCAACGCACAACAAAGCCTTTCTATCTCCGTGTATCTAGACTCACATTCAGTGAATTTCTTGCTTAGATAATAAATAGCTCTTTCCTTCCTTCCGGTTTCATCATGCTGACCCAATACACATCCCATGGCTGCTTCAGTTACTGTTAGATATAGTACTAGAGGTTTTCCTGATACCGGAGGAACCAGTAAAGGTGGATTTTGTAAATATTGCTTGATTTTACTGAATGCCTCCTCGCACTCCTCATTCCAGGTTCCAGGATTCTTTTTCCTTAGTAGTCGGAATATAGGTTCACACGTCGTTGTTAGCTGAGCTATAAACCGAGCAATGTAGTTTAACCTTCCCAAGAATCCTCTTACTTCTTTCTCCATCTTAGGGGATGACATAGCTTGGATGACCCTTACTTTATCTGGATCCACCTCTATACCCCTATCACTTACCACAAATCCTAACAGCTTGCCCGATTTAACTCCGAATGAACATTTTGCAGGATTAAGCCTTAGTTCATACTTCCTCAACCTCTCAAACAACTTCCTCAAAACTTCAACATGATCCTCTCCCCTTTTAGACTTGGCAATCATGTCGTCTACATACACCTCAATTTCCCTGTGCATCATGTCGTGGAACAAAGTCACCATTGCTCTTTGATAGGTTGCTCCTGCATTCTTCAATCCAAATGGCATGACCTTGTAGCAGAACGTCCCCCAAGGTGTGACAAAAGTTGTTTTCGCCTTATCCTCCGGAGCCATTTTTATCTGGTTGTATCCTGAAAAACCATCCATAAAGGAATAAGTGGAACTCCGGGCAGCGTTATCTACTAAAACATCTATGTGTGGTAGGGGAAAATCATCCTTAGGGCTAGCTCTATTCAAATTCCGAAAATCCACACAAACTCTAATCTTCCCCTCCTTCTTAGGCACCACAACAACGTTAGATACCCATTGTGGATATCTAACTACTTCTAGGAAGCCAGCATCCCATTGCTTCTCAAGTTCTGCCTTGACCTTGATCCAGACATCTGGGTGGGCCCTCCTCAGCTTCTGCTTGACTGGCTTACAACCTTCTTCCAACGGTATCTTGTGTACTACAATATTTGTATCCAAACCCGACATATCTTCGTAGGACCAAGCAAAGACATCTGAATATTCTTGTAATAGGGTGATCATTTTTATCCTTTGTTCAGAAGTAATTAAGGTACCTATTTTCAACTCTTTCTTGAGCTGATCACTACCCACATTGATGGTTTCGAGTTCCTCGGCGATAGGCTTCCAAGTCTGTTCCTGTTGTTCTACTAGCCTGGTGAATTCACTAATATTGCTTTCATCCCATTCTTCTTCTTCCATAGCTATCACATGCTCGTTCAAGTTTGGCCATTTATTCTTGATGCTAAATATATGTGATGTTGTAGGAGATCCGCTTTCAGGATTCCTGAAAGCGGGAAGTGTTTGGTGTAAATGCATAAAAAATAAGGCAATTTGTGGAAAGTGCATGATCTCACAATTTATTTAAAGAAAAAGTGGGCTCCATGACAAACATAAAATCTAGCTGACATCATGAGCCTTGATTGTCAACTAGAGGAAATAACAGCAAACATAAGCAATGACAAAAGCATGCTAAGGCAAACAAAGTTGGTTTACATTTTGAAAACCACTGGAGCTTCTTGAGTCACCCAATTCTGAAACTTCTCGTCCTGAGCCAACTTGCGCACAAAGGTCTTGGCGGAGACTTCTTCTATGGTGTATACCGTCAGTTGTGGGAGTGCTTCATCTCCCTTTCTTGCTACGGTCTTCATGTCATCTCCTTCCACCTTGTTTTCCCCCAAGGTATTTATGCCCATGTTTGACAGTTCTTGACCAAGGCTTTCAACTCCTTTATCATGTTGCATTATGTATGTGGCTTTTGGGAATGACACGCTAAGGGGAGGGATTTCCAGCTTTTCTTCATCAGGCTCTCTTCCTTTAATTCTAGCCATCCTTCTTGCCCTTCTCCGACCAGCAGCCCACCGATAATCCTTTTGGTTAGGTTGGTACCCTAACCCAAATCTTTGAGCAGCACTTTTCATCCTTGCCAGATTAACCCCTTCTGGTATCCCGATAATAAGGTTATACTGAAATGGGATCCCGCGGTTCAAGAAGCATAGACTTGCCATCCTTGCTGCTTCTGAGATCCTTGGCCTTCTTAGCACTGTGTTCTCCGGCACCCAGTCAGTGTTCACAATCTCAAAGGCATGGATATTGTTATCCTTGCACTCATTCGCTTCGATAAAAGGCACAGCCACATTCTTTATCATGGATACTATCTCCTCAGCCTTGACAGTTACCAACATCCCATTCATGATATACTTCAGGCATTGATGCAATGATGAAGCTACTGCCCCCGCTGCATGAATCCAAGGTCTTCCTAACAACAGACTATAGGAAGGGTGGATATCCATAACCTGAAGTGTTACTAAGAACATTTGTGGTCCCACATATAGCTCCACTTCTAAAGTCCCAATTATTGGCCTAGGCGAGCCATCATACGCTCTGGCCATCATAGTACTTGGCTTTATATGGGATTCATCGATCGGCATTTCTTCCAGCATGTGCTTTGGCAACACGTTAAGGGCCGAGCCGTTATCAATGAGTACTTTTCCTATGAGGCAGTCCTTGCACCTAACCGTAATGTATAAGGGCTTGTTATGTTCGGTACCTTCAGCATCAAGCTCATCAGCCGTGAAGTACAGGTAATTAGTTGCATGGATCTTTCCCACTAGATGCTCCATGGTTTTATGTTCAATGTCTTGGGGTACATATGCCTCATTCAATACCTTCTGCAAGGCGTTTCGATGCGGCTCAGAGCTGAGTATCAGGGACATAAGGGAGATCCTAGCTGGAGTCTTCTTTAGTTGATCTACTATGCAATATTCACTATGCTTGATCAACTTCAGGAATTCATTCGACTCCTCTTCTGTTACTGGCTTATTAACTTCTAGTGCTTTGTCAAGATCTACCACTTCTTTGCCCTTTGCCTTTCTCAACTCCTCGGGCGTAAAGCAACGACCACTCCGAGTCAAACCACTAATCTCGGTTTGGAACAAGGGAAGTGGAGTTTGAACGTTGGAGGTATAGCCGTAATTGTAATGCATGGCATTGTGGTTTCCTTTTGTGCAGGAAGGTTTGACCAAGATTAGCCTTGGTGGCCCCTTAGCTGTTTGTTGGATCCTACATACTCCTATCATCTCATCTTGACCTTCCATCATACTCACCTCACCGCTGCTCTTCATGGGTTCAATCGTCAACTCCCCTATTTTTAGTATTTTTGCAATCTTTTCGCAAAACTCGATGCAATCCTCAATATGATGTCCATCTCTTCCATGGTATTCACAGTAATCATATCCCTCCAAACGGCTCTCCCCCTTTGTCTTTAGAAATCCTGATTGTACCAACATGTCATACAACTTCTTCATGGATACCTTCAATACCTTGCATTGATTTCCCACTTCGATCATGCCTACTCCACTACTATTTGGGGCATGCTTAGGCAATGGGTTTGAATTAACATTGGGCTTGTCTTCAAAGGATACCCATCCCATCTTAATAAGCTCCAATAGCCTCTTCTTGAAAGCGTAACAGGTTTCAATCCCATGCCCGGGATTACCCCCATGGTACTCGCAAGCCAACTCGGGCTTGTACCAAATTGGGAATGGTGGTTGTAGTGGTAGTGTAGGGATAGGAGCTATTTGTCCAATGCTCAACAGTTTGGCATACATGTCCTTCAAAGGCATGGGTAACGGTGGCAGTTGTTCTGAAGTGTATTTTGTATGGGGTCTTTGGTAGTGATTTTGGTAGTTTGACTGGTTATTTGTTTGATTAGGGGAAAAAGGTTGGTTAAAGTTTATGCGTGAGAATTGAGAGGTAGGTACTTGAGGATTATGAAAATCTACTCTCTTGCCCTTGTACCCACCTTCCAGATTGTTAACATCGCATTCTCTCTTTCTTCCAATAAAACCCTTCTTTTCCACTGGCATCGTTATTCGCCCAGCTTTAATCCCTTGTTCTATCCTTTCAGCTATGCGTACCGCATCATAAAAATGTTGAGAGGAGCTACCCATTAGGTGCTCATAATAAGGTGCTTTGAAGGTATTGGCAAACAAGCTCACCATCTCCGTTTCTATCAAAGGGGGTTGGACATGTATTGCCTCATCCCTCCATCTTTGCGCATAAGCCCTTACTGACTCCTGGCTCCTTTTCTCCATTGCCATTAGACTTGTTCGATCAGGAGCGATTTCCATGTTAAACTTGTACTGTTTGAGGAAAGCCTCCACCAAGTCTCTCCAGCTCTTGATCCTGATGCTGTCTAACCTCATGTACCAGCTTAAAGCGGATCCTGCTAGGCTATCTTGAAAGAAATAGATTAGCAACTTATCATCACGGATTACTTCCGCCATTTTGTTGCAGTAGGATCGAAGGTGAGTGTTTGGGCATTCCAAACCGGTATACTTAACGAACTCTGGTATTCGAAAATCCTTTGGCACCACAATGTTTGGTACCAAACATACTTCAGCTGCTCGCATAGGGTCAAACCAATCATTACCCTCAACGACCCTTAATCTTTCTTCTAGAGCAAATAGCTTGTCTTGGTCCATCACACTGGGAGACCTATTTTCTGGGACTCCCTCCGTTGTTAAATCCACAGTGATTGGAGCGTGAGTTGGCGGGACAGGGGTGATAGGCACAAAATGTTGTTCATTGGCCGAGTTTGCCCCCTGGTTTTGAGATGCTTGAGGGATGTGAGCTGCTGGCGCTCCTTCAGGCTGTTGTGCTGATGTTCCCTCCCCATTTTTAGCTCTCAGAAGCTGCTCAAGTAAATCAGTCAGCCGAGAAACTTCATTTTTTACGGACTCCAACTCGGTTTGATAATGTGACTCTAAGTGAGCTCTTTCTTCGTTCTCCATTCTCGATCTAGACCGGGTGTTGTGGATTTTGGATGTAGGACCTATGTTTCACGATCTGGAATGCATATGATGAATTAAAAACAAATGTGTGATGAAAATATGATGCTCATGCAATGTATATTTTAGAGCCGACTCATGACTTTCGTAGTCTTTTAGGCAAGATTTCTGAGTTGACCCGATTACTGTAAAGGAGGGTTTGCCAAGTTCTTATCATTGTAGGTTACCAAAACATTTAGAAAGAAAGATAGGTCATGGCCTTCTTATAAATAGAAGTTCTTCATACAATGATTACAAAACAAGGCGTTATACATTGTCACCCTTTAAAAGGCGTTTCCCCTATTAGCTAAGTCCCCAATAAAACATGTGATGGCTGCCATGTATTCTCGATACTTTGAAGCATCATTTCCAACTTGGCTAGCTTGTTGTTGCAATCTTTCTGCATAACGGGCTGCTTGCTCGACCTGCTTCGTTATGTGCCTTATCTTATCATGGAACACAGTGTTATCTGCAATTATCACTTCGTTGCTGGCTCCTAGGGCTTCATTACTTCTTTCCAACACTCGAACCATATCATCCGACCGGGCCAACTTATCCCTTACCCTCTGCAGTTCTTCCTTTTCGATATCCAGCTCGGCTATTTTGGAGTTAATTTGGACTGTAAAGCTGTCCATGTAGTCCTGACATTCTTGACGCTCTTGCTTAGCCTTACCGAGCTCCTCTTCCATCTCGAAGTAATGGCTTCTCATCTCTTTTAACTCTTCTTCTCGTATCTCGATCTCCGATTGTAAAGCCATCATCTTTCCTTTTGAAGACTCGGCTCTTTTCTGGTAATCTCTCATATCAGACTCTGCAGCCTTTCTTGAACTTCTCTCTTCCTCCAGTTGCATCATATATTGAGCTCTGATCCTTCTTTCCTCTTCTATGTCGAGATGGGCTAACCGATTTTTCTCTTTTTCAACTTCTACTTTCTTTAAAAGAATGCTCCTTCCTTTTTTCAAGGAATCCACCATCTCTTTATCGGCACTCATCTTGCCTTTGGTAGATCTCTTAACCTTAGCCAACTCTTTTTGTGTGAGCCCGTTTTTGTTAGACAGCTCATCGTACTCGGTTATTCGATTCCTTAACTCAGCCTGGACCGCTTTTGCTATTTCTTCAGCTACCTCGGCCCTTTTCTGCCATTCCTTTAAAGATGTCAATTGTTTATCCTGTTTTTCCAACTGCTGGTTCAAGTAAACCCTCATCGTGTTTTCTTCCTCTAATTGATTTTCTAACAGTCGCAGCTGCCCTTTGCTCTTGCTGAGATTAATTCTACATTGTTCTAGCTGCTTTCTCAGCTCTTCCTCAATATCAGTCCTTTTCCTTTTTGGTTGCTCTATTGCGGATTCTGGATGTTTTGGTATGGAGAAATCCCTTTCTTCAGAAAGCTCCTCATTCCTCCAAACTGCATAATTCTGGCTGAATGTTGTTTCAAATGTGCTCCCTTCTTCCCTTTTGACCATCAGGGGTCTTTCCCAATCTTGTCGGATAAGCTCCATTTCTTCGAGGAAGGGTTGGTGCTTGAATAAACCGATGAAATCAGCTAAACCCAGAGTTCTTGGCGCGTACTGCATTCCACCCAACTGTCTTGTTACTAGGGCGGGCGCGTAACTGATGTACCCGGTTATACCAATCAAGGGAACCCATATCTTATTTCCACAGCTCATTGTGCAGATGGCATTGTGCATCCATGGTGCTTTCCATTTGAAGTTGCTCCTTGGCAATGCTGCATATTTATCTATCCATGCTTTCTCATCCCAATTCTTCCAAGTCTCATCCATGGTAACCTTTAACGGTCGTAGGTCAAACCACCAAAAGTTGTTAAAAATGTCCCTTGGTGTTTCGATATGACTGATAATCCATAAATACAACATAGGGGTGCAACATCTCATGGCTCCTTTTCCATGCATTCTGCAGTGATTGAGTGACAACATGGTTTCTCCCAAAATAGCTGATGAAGGATTGATCTGGTCACGCTCGTATTCTATGAAGACACTTGCTGCTTCCAAACTGATGACTCCGATTTCGGAAGGGAACAATACTAGCCCAAAAATGGCGAAGGCCACCAACCTGTATCGTTCCTCTCCTAACTTGCCTTCTTCAGCATTTTTCTTCATTCGGGCTTCTATGACCTTCCATTTGAAACCCCCCTCGGCGACTCTACATTGACTGATCTTTCCCAAGCCTAATAAACTGACTACCTCCGAAGCTGTGTCTTCAAATCTTCACCTTAGATAGATCCTGTGGCTGTTGTTTGGAAAATCTAGAATCCTTTCATATTCCTCCAAAGTCGGTGTCATATCAATGTTCCCAAAGGTAAAACTCCGATAACTAGGATCCCAAAAATTCAGTAGGGCTTTGATTGCTGCTGCTTGTATGACACGACCAAAAGATTGATGTCTTCTCCCAAGTGCAGGAGTGTCGAAGTAATAAATAACTCGGCAAGACCGGGGTCGAACCACAGAGAGGTTAATTGTATAAATTATAGTTAACAGCAACACAATAACAACAACAATAATAATAATAATAATAAAGAAGAAGAATAAGTTGATGAGAACTTTGAGATGGAAGATTAACGTAAAGATTAAACAATGATAACAACAAATGTCAAGGTTAGAGGATCCACTAATGGTATTTCAAACAAGTATAGTATAAACCTTTTTTATTCAATTGGAAACCACACACAAAGGAGGTTCCAATCAGATTATAAATTGTTAACATGATTACATTAGTTATCTTATTCGAATAATGCTAATACTTGTAAATGTTGTCAGGCATTCATGATTATAACTTATGTTAACAACAAATCAAGTTCCTTTCATAGCTCAGGTGTCGGTTATACCATACAGTATGGGCTATGAAAGTGCCAAGTATTTGTTGTACCAAGTGTTATACAACATAAATCTAGATTAACCATATAACAAGCAAAGTATTAAAAGTGAACAAGATAACAAATATAAAGCATGTTAGTATCCAACATTAAGGTCCATGTTAAGTTTATATTATACTTATTCTTACACCATTAGTGTACCCTTTTCACCTTGACATAATTAACTTAGCAACACATAATGAAAGAAAGAAACATAAATAAACAAGGAAAGGAAATGAAAAGCATAAGCAAGAAATTAATATAAGCAAAACTTAAGCATTACAAAATATAAAGAGAGAGCAAGAGCATGATCTTGATCTAAACACCAAGATGCCTAAATACATGGCAAATGCCTCCTTTTATAGGCCAAAATTCGGAACTATTGATTTGTTGACTAATTGATGAGTGGGTGGCCACATCTTGACTTGGTGACAATCCTTATCTTCTTGTCTGCCAAAAACGTCATTGATGACGTCATAATCTGAACAAACTTCAATCATGAAAGGTCTAGAGAATTGTCTCATCTTTCCAGGGTAAAAATTTGAGATCATTTGGACTTCTAGAACTCGAGATATGGGCTGAACACTAAACAGTGTCTGGGCTGCAGGACAGATTCGGACTTCTTTGTTGTTGCTGCAATTTGGACTTGAAAACGGCCTTTTTAAATCTTGGGCTCCACATGAAAGTTGTAGGCCTATGTCTTATCTTTCCATCCATATAAAATGGACCTAAATCCAAGATCTACAACTCCAGATATGACCCGATTACCGAACAGTGTTCAAGTTTGGACTGCACCAATCATCTCTTTTCTAAATTTGCCCATCTCTTTGTCCTTTCAATTTCAGTACTTCAACTCATCAATCAATTCTTTTATTTATGTGATAGGCCTGCATTTAAGATGAACATTTACCATAAATTAAAGGTATCTTATATTATTAGATATGTTATTATAAAACATGCTTTAGTTAAGGAGTTATTGATACTTCAAGTGCAAAATGATGATATAAAACCTTGATAAAAATGCACTTTTAAGTACTAATCACACCCCCCAACCAGCTTATTACTAGTCCCTAGTAATCAAAGCGTTAAAATAGAAAAACAATTTGCAAATTCCACAAAGCAAGGCATTCATCATTCAACTTCTATTAATCTATCCAGATAAACAAACTCTCTTTAAATATATCTGCTCAATACCTCTTAAACAAAATATTAATAAACCTTCCTTTTAATGTGCTCAATATATGGAAACATAGATGATGGGGCTTTTATTGGAAGAAAACAATATTCTGTTCTAATGTTTAAGGTTAACTTCCTTGGGTTGGGATTATTATCTTCTTCTTTTTTTTTCTTTTTTTTTTCAATATATATACATATACTTAAAACACAATGCATCTTTAACCCATGTAACGAGCTTTCGGCTAATGACTCCCAGACCAGTTGGTCTTAGGGCATTAGGTGTTGAGACACCCCTACGAGCTTAGTAACTCGGGTTGCAGATACTGATACGTAGATAGTGCAATGTTTGATTCCCTTAAGCTTTTCTCCTTAACCCATGTAACAAGCTTTGGGCCAATAACTCCCAAGTCAGTTGACTTTAGGGTATTAGGTGTTAAAACACCCCTTCGGGCTTAATTGCTTAGGTTAGGGAGGCTTCGAAATCAAACTTATCTACGTTTTTATTATCATCATTTTGTTTTTTTGTTTTTTTTGTTTTTTTGTTTTTTTTTTTTTGTTTTTTTTTTGTTTTGCAAATTATAGACTATCCCTATCCCTTAGTTGTTACCTTTAACAAAAGAACATAAATAATGTAATAATCCAATGTGCAACCCACAATCATATGTTAAAGTGTGTGTGTGAAAATGAAGGTTTAAGAATACTTGTTAAATGAGTATATGAGCAGAATCAAGTGATAATAATGCGAGAGTTTGTAAACCTGAATATTTCAAGAAGTATTCTAATAGGCCTTGTTATGAATATTGCAAATGACCATTAGAAAATGTTTACTAAGATGCGTCTCAAGAGTCAATAAAATTCCCCCTTACTCTGCCATCCTAGTAAGAACAGTTTAGCCAAATGGTTTTTTTTTTTTTTTTAAATACTACTACCCTCTCCCCCCAACCAAAACGAGACATTGTCCTCAATGTCCTAAGGTAGAAAGATAGAGTATAGAAGACATCACCTGAAACAACGAACACTGACAAACCTGAAACATACTTAAACAAATATAAGAAATAACAAAACAAAATAATATGCTAATAATAAAACCAAAAGACACAAGGATTCACAAACGAAGGCTCAAATCCAATCTAAGCTTTTTACGGCTTTCTGTAGTTGACCAATTTATGCGACTCATGGAAGGATCAATTACAGGGGTGAAAGATTGTAGTTTGTCGATCAATTGTTCAGCAGTAGCAGCAGAGATTATGATTTGTCGTGCCGAAGATGTTAGAAATTCCTGTTCCACAGCTTGATCAAGAAAAGACAACAAATTATCATAAAAACCATTAACATTGAGCAAACCTATAGGTTTATGGTGAATGTGAAGTTGGGCCCAAGAGGAAATATGAAAGATCTCTTCCAATGTGCCCAAACCACCTGGTAAGGCAATGAAGGCATCAGCATGGTTAAACATTGCATTCAATCGATCAGACATTGTGGAGACCTGTAGTTCCTCTCCAATTGTTCTTCCAATGATGTCCCCTTTCGTTAAAGCTTCGGGGACGACCCCCAAAACTTGACTACCTCCTAAAAATGCAGCTATTGCCACACCCCCCATTAACCCAAGGCTGCCTCCCCCATACACTAAATGAATCTTTTTCTCAGCTAGTACCTGACCAAGATGATTTGCTGCTTCCAAAAAAGCTATTTCCTTCCCAGGACTGGATCCACCGAAAACACAAATATTTTTTATGTGATAACTTGAGGGACCTGCCATTTCTACACACTTCTATATCTGTCTAATGTAAGGGTTGAGTAGAAATGAGGGGAAGGAAGAGAAGATTTTATAGATGAGGATTTGAAAATGCAATCATATCACCTAGATATAGGCCAGCTGGAGTCTCACACTCTCTCTCTCTCTCTTTATGTATTTATTTATTTATTTATTTTGAAAAGCATGTGTATGTACAGGTAGTTGTGATTGTGGCTCACATCTTCCCTTGGTTTTACGTCCAAGAACGGCTTAAACGCCCTCTATGGGTCGGGGATAGGCTTCCCATCCAGTTTTCTTAAAAACTGGCAAACAGGGTCTTTTTTAGTCAGATTCCCAAGACTAAGTCGATCATGTTCTTTATGGAATTGTGGCCATAAATCATGAATAGCACGATGCACATCTCCACTAGGATGCGTCTCAAGGGTTAATAGAAGATTATCTAAAGACCCCTTACTCATGCCATCCTTAATGAATTGTATTTTATCTTCATGATTTATAGATACCATTCCTAAAGAACGACATGTTGCATTACAAGTCCATCTGGCACATCGGTGACAGACTTTCAGTCGTTTTGCACGACGTTTCTTTGCAAAAGTGCTTTTACCTGTTCCAGGCATGTGTGAAATGAAAGAATTAGAGGACTCACCTGATAATCGGACCTTTGCTTCAATCAGCCAACGAATATCTTCAGGAATTCCATGATTCATTAACAACCTCAATCTTGCACACCTAGCACGGTAAATTTTTGTAATCGCATTCTGAGGCAGAGCGGGAAAGTACTTTTTCAATTTTTCAAGAGTGGTGTCCATTTTCAAATGAGAATTAGAGAAGAGATTCAAAGAAGAGAGAAAGAGCCAAGAATTGCACAATGTTTACAAATATCAGTTATTATGGGAAACTGAAAGAACCGACTGAAGTCACGGAGTACCGTTATCCGCCATTTGACCGGGGTGAGAGAGACTAGCAAAACAAAATTCACACCAAAACAAAACACAAAATAATGTGAGAAAAAGAATCATTCTTTATATACAGGATCACTCAATTTAATAGAGTCATTTTCAACTGAAAAATTGTCAAAGTAAACTTTCAAACGATGTCCATTTACCTTGAAAACATTGCCATTCTTTGGATTCTCGATATCACAGGCCCCATATGGATACACACGTTTCACAATAAAAGGACCGCTCCATCTTGATCTTAGCTTTCCAGGAAATAAATGGAGTCGAGAATTATAAAGCAAAACTTTTTGACCAACATCAAATGTTTTTCTCAAGATTCTCTTGTCATGAAATTCTTTGATTCTTGCTTTATGAATTTTTGAATTCTCATATGCATCATTTCTTATTTCCTCAAGCTCATTTATTTGTAACTTACGCAGCTGACTGGCATCATCAAGGTTTGAATTGAAAGCTTTAATAGCCCAATAAGCTTTATGTTCAAGTTCCACAGGCAAGTGACAAGGTTTTCCATAGACTAGTCTATAAGGTGACATACCTAATGATGTTTTATAAGCAGTTCGATAAGCCCAAAGTGCATCATTAAGTCTTAAAGACCAGTCTTTCCTATTAGGGTTCACTGTTTTCTCCAAGATTTGTTTGATCTCCCTATTAGCAAGCTCTACTTGTCCACTTGTCTGAGGGTGATAAGGGGTGGCAACTTTGTGTGTGATTCCATATTTCTTCATTAAAGACTCAAATGGCTTGTTGCAGAAATGTGTTCCACCATCACTTATCATGGCTCGAGGGATTCCAAATCGACTCAAAATATTTTCTTTTAAGAACTTTATTACTATTTTGTGGTCATTGTTTCGACTTGGAATTGCCTCTATCCATTTTGAAACATAATCTACTGCGACTAATATGTACAAGAAACCAAATGATGGAGGAAATGGACCCATGAAATCTATACCCCAATAGTCAAAGATCTCAATGACAAGAATAGGATTTAAGGGCATCATATGACGTTTTGAAATAGATCCCAACTTTTGACAATTTTCACAAGTCTTGCAAAATGCATGTGAGTCCTTGAACATGGTGGGCCACTAAAATCCACTTTGTAGGATTTTTGCAGTGGTCTTTCTTGATGAGAAATGACCCCCACATGCCTCAGAATGATAAAATTTAATGACACTACTTACCTCATTGTCAGGAATGCATCTTCAAAATATTTGATCAGGACAATATTTGAATAAATAAGGGTCATCCCAATAAAAGTTCTTTACTTCATTCAAGAACTTTCTTTTGTCTTGGGTACTCCAATGAGCCGGCAATTGTCCTGAAACAAGAAAATTAACAATATTAGCATACCAAGGCATTGTAGAGACAGAAAATAAAGATTCGTTAGGAAAGTAGTCATCGATTGGTGTGATGTCAGATCTCGAATATGTTGTCAATCTTGACAAGTGATCTGCGACAACATTTTCGGTGCCTTTCTTGTCTTTGATTGTGATATCAAATTCTTGAAGTAACAAAATCCACCGAACCAATCTAGCCTTGGAATCTTTCTTAGAAAGAAGATATTTCAATGCTGCATGATCACTAAAAACAACAACAGGTGAGCCAACAAGATAAGACCTGAATTTTTCACATGCAAATACTACTGCAAGTAATTCTTTTTCAGTGGTGGTGTAATTCATTTGAGCACTATTCAAAGTTTTACTTGCATAGTAAATCACATAGGGTTTCTTATCTTTTCTTTGTCCCAAGACAGCACCCACGGCATAATCACTAGCGTCACACATTATTTCAAAAGGTAATGACCAATTAGGAGGTTGAATGACAGGAGCAGAAGTAAGCAGGTTTTTAAGTTTAACAAAGGCTTCTTCACAATGTTCATTCCATTCAAAAATATTATCCTTTGTTAGAAGGTTACTCAAGGGCTTAGATATCACACTAAAATCTTTGATGAACCTCCTATAAAAACCAGCATGTCCTAAGAATGATCTAACATCTTTAACAGATTTTGGTGTTGGCAAGTTAGCAATTAATTCGATTTTAGATTTGTCAACCTCAATTCCTTTGGATGAAACAATGTGACCAAGTACAATGCCGTTTGTTACCATAAAGTGACATTTTTCCCAATTCAGTACAAGATTCTTCTCTTCACACCTGCTCAAAACCTTTTCTAAGTTAGTCAAACAATCATCAAATGAATCGCCAAAAACAGAAAAATCATCCATAAAAATTTCAAGAAAACGTTCAACCATATCACTAAATATACTGAGCATGCATCTTTGAAACGTGGCTGGTGCATTACATAATCCAAAAGGCATCCTTCGATATGCAAAAGTACCAAATGGACATGTGAAAGTAGTCTTCTCTTGATCTTCCAATGCAATTTCAATTTGGTTGTAACCTGAATAGCCATCTAGGAAACAATAAAATTCATGACCTGCAACTCTTTCTAGGATTTGATCCATGAAAGGTAAAGGAAAATGATCTTTTCTAGTCATTGAATTTAGTTTCCTATAGTCAATGCACATGCGCCAACCAGTAATAGTCCTAGTTGGAATTAACTCATTTTTCTCGTTTGTTATCACAGTGACTCCAGACTTCTTGGGTACAACTTGGGTAGGACTTACCCATTTGCTGTCAGAAATAGGATAAATGATTCCATTATCTAGAAGCTTAATGACTTCATTTTTCACTACTTCTTTCATATTAGGATTAAGCCTTCGTTGCATTTCTCTAGAGGGTTTAGCATTTTCCTCCAAATAGATCCTGTGTGTGCAAATCAAAGGACTAATTCCTTTTATGTCAGCTATGGTCCATCCTAATGCATTTTTGTGCATTTTTAGAGTTTGTAATAACTTACCTTCTTGATGTGCATTAAGTTTGGAAGAGATTATTACCGGAAAAGTTTCATTTTCTCCCAAAAATGAGTATTTGAGATTGAATGGTAACGGCTTCAAATCCAGTTTTGGTGGTTGAACACTTGAAGGTATGGAATCAATTGATCGTGGTGGCAATTTCTCAATTTTCGGTCTCCAACTATTTTCCTTTGATTCTTCCTGAAAATAAACCATTTGCAAATCTTCAGATTCATCAATCTCAATTTCACTGGAAGTGGTTTGAAATTGGTCATGAACTAATTTTTCAGTAAAGTCCACTTCCTGTAAATCATTATCATCTCCAGGTTGCTTGCAAATGTTGAAAATATTCATCTCCAATGTCATGTTTCCAAAAGATAGCTTCATCAGTCCATTCCTACAATTAATCAATGCATTAGAAGTTGCAAGAAACGGACGTCCTAAAATAACAGGAAATGAATTACATGCTTCAACAGGTTGTGTGTCCAAGACAATAAAATCTACAGGGTAAATGAATTTATCGACTTGTACTAACACATCTTCAACTATTCCTCTAGGCACTTTTACAGATCTATCGGCAAGTAAAAGAGTCACAGAAGTTGGTTTTAACTCACCTAGATTGAGACTTTGAAAAACTGAATATGGAAGTAAATTCACACTAGCTCCAAGATCAAGTAAGGCTCTTTCAATTTTATGTTCTCCAATAAAGCATGAAATTGTAGGACAACCAGGGTCTTTATATTTCAAAGCATTATTGTTTTGAAGAATAGCACTTACTTGTTCGGCTAAAAAGGCTTTCTTTTTCACATTCAGTTTTCTCTTCACAGTGCACAGATCTTTCAAAAATTTAGCATAAGAAGGAACCTGTTTAATAGCATCCAACAAAGGTATATTGATCCTTACCTGTTTGAAAGTTTCAAAGATTTCAGAGTTGTGATTAACTTTCCTTTGTTTGGTCATGGCATGAGGAAATGGAAGTGCTGGCGGAGAATCAGTCTTTTCTTTGCAATGATCAGATTCAACCCCTTCCTTACCCTCAGAGATTGACTCATCATCATTCTCACAAGGTTCAAGAATGGGTTTTTCAATAACCTTACCACTGCGAAGAGTGATGACTGATTTTACGTGATCCATGTGTTGGCTTCCCGAACTACTTGCATTTGCATGGTACTGCCCCTTGGGATTTTGTTGTGGTTGAGATGGAAACTTACCTTTCTCTTGGAAACTGAGAGCAGATGTCAATTTTGCAAGAGTATCTTTAAAATCTGTCATGCTTTGAGCAAGTTGAGTGTTGATTGTCTCTTGCTTTTCCATGAATGCATGCAATGTTTCCTCAAGATTTCTTCTAGGAGGTGGAGCATAAGGAGGTGCATATCCATGAGAATTTTGGAAATTATGGTGTGCTTGAAACGGTGGTTGTTAAGTTTGAGCATTATTGTTCTCACTCTTCCAATTGAAATTTGGGTGATTTCTCCAACCAGGGTTGTATGTTTGCGAGTATGGGTTATGATTGGGCCTTTGGAAACTGTTTAATGCGTGGGCTTGTTCATGGAGACATTCTTTAAAAGAAGGCAAGGTTGGACAGTCATTGGTTGAATGTTCGTTGGTTTCACAGATTTGACACGCAATGTCTTGAACAGATTTTAATTGACCACTCTTTTTCAATTCTAGTGCCTCGACTTTTTTAGCTAAAGATGCAAACTTGGCTTGGAGGTCATGATCTTCCCTAAGGTTGTACATACCCCCACTAGATGTATGAGGTTGGGTTTTACTTGATGCCTCATAAGTACCTGTAGTGTCCCAATTTTGTGCATTTTCAGCTAGCAAGTCTAGGTATTCCATGGCTTCATTAGGGTCTTTATCCTCAAAAGTTCCATTGCACATTAATTCAACCATTTGCCTATCTCTAGGAATTAACCCTTCATAAAAATGTGAAACTAATCTCCATGTTTCAAAACCATGATGGGGGCAAGTATTAAGCAAGTCTCGATATCTATCCCAACATTGGTAAAATGTTTCTCCTGGTTTTTGAGTGAAAGTGATGATTTGTCTTTTGAAAGAGTTTGTTCTGTGGGATGGAAAAAACTTCTTTAAAAATTGTTGTTGCATTTCATCCCAAGCACGAATGGATCCAGGTCTCAAATTTTGTAGCCATGTTTTAGCTTTATCTTTTAGCGAAAAAGGAAAAAGCTTTAACCTAATGGTGTTCATGCTACAATTTGAGTCATTATACGTGTTGCAAACCTCCTCAAATTCCCTTAAATGCAAGTATGGATTTTCTAAATCTAAGCCATGAAAAGATGCTAAAAGTTGAATAATGCCTAGCTTAAAATTAAAATGAGATGCATCAGGTGGAAAAACTATGCATGAGGGTGCACTTGTTCTTGTGGGATTCATGTGGTCTCTAAGAGTTCTAACCCGAATATTCTCATTATTCTCATTATGAAGCGACTGATTATCTTCTTCGGCCATATTTTCTGAAAATGATGAGGATACCCTACAAAGTCTACCACTTAACGTACGTGACCACACTCTCATGCACGTGCAGGAAGAGAATAAAAGAAAGAAAAGAAAAACAATAGAAAAAGAAACAACACAAAAGAAACAAAGTTAAATACAAGAAAAGTAAAAAGAGAAAATAAAATAAACACTATAATTTGTACAAGAATTTACCTCCCCGGCAACGGCGCCAAAAACTTGACACGACCAAAAGATTGATGTCTTCTCCCAAGTGCAGGAGTGTCGAAGTAATAAATAACCCGGCAAGACCGGGGTCGAACCACAGAGAGGTTAATTGTATAAATTATAGTTAACAGCAACACAATAACAACAACAATAATAATAATAATAATAAAGAAGAAGAAGAAGTTGATGAGAACTTTGAGATGGAAGATTAACGTAAGGATTAAACAATGATAACAACAAATGTCAAGGTTAGAGGATCCACTAATGGTATTTCAAACAAGTATAGTATAAACCTTTTTTATTCAATTGGAAACCACACACAAAGGAGGTTCCAATCAGATTATAAATTGTTAACATGATTACATTAGTTATCTTATTCGAATAATGCTAATACTTGTAAATGTTGTCAGACATTCATGATTATAACTTATGTTAACAACAAATCAAGTTCCTTTCATAGCTCAGGTGTCGGTTATACCATACAGTATGGGCTATGAAAGTGCCAAGTATTTGTTGTACCAAGTGTTATATAACATAAATCTAGATTAACCATATAACAAGCAAAGTATTAAAAGTGAACAAGATAACAAATATAAAGCATGTTAGTATCCAACATTAAGGTCCATGTTAAGTTTATATTATACTTATTCTTACACCATTAGTGTACCCTTTTCACCTTGACATAATTAACTTAGCAACACATAATGAAAGAAAGAAACATAAATAAACAAGGAAAGGAAATGAAAAGCATAAGCAAGAAATTAATATAAGCAAAACTTAAGCATTACAAAATATAAAGAGAGAGCAAGAGCATTATCTTGATCTAAACACCAAGATGCCTAAATACATGGCAAATGCCTCCTTTTATAGGCCAAAATTCGGAACTATTGATTTGTTGACTAATTGATGAGTGGGTGGCCACATCTTGACTTGGTGACAATCCTTATCTTCTTGTCTGCCAAAAACGTCATTGATGACGTCATAATCTGAACAAACTTCAATCATGAAAGTTCTAGAGAATTGTCTCATCTTTCCATGGTAAAAATTTGAGATCATTTGGACTTCTAGAACTCGAGATATGGGCTGAACACTAAACAGTGTCTGGGCTGCAGGACAGATTCGGACTTCTTTGTTGTTGCTGCAATTTGGACTTGAAAACGGCCTTTTTAAATCTTGGGCTCCACATGAAAGTTGTAGGCCTATGTCTTATCTTTCCATCCATATAAAATGGACCTAAATCCAAGATCTACAACTCCAGATATGACCCGATTACCGAACAGTGTTCAAGTTTGGACTGCACCAATCATCTCTTTTCTAAATTTGCCCATCTCTTTGTCCTTTCAATTTCAGTACTTCAACTCATCAATCAATTCTTTCATTTATGTGATAGGCCTGCATTTAAGATGAACATTTACCATAAATTAAAGGTATCTTATATTATTAGATATGTTATTATAAAACATGCTTTAGTTAAGGAGTTATTGATACTTCAAGTGCAAAATGATGATATAAAACCTTGATAAAAATGCACTTTTAAGTACTAATCATTGTACGGGTAACCTCATTAGTTGTGCAATTCTCCCGTATCGCCTTTCAAAAATAGTCTCATCAATATATTCCATAATAGACACTAACTTCCCCAAGTCATTTACCATGTGATTTATCTTGGTAATGCCAGGCAACCTACTAGCATCGATTCTTGGGCATTTTCCTTCAGCTACTTGAGTCAACTCAGATTCTTGCCCAAACTCTTGGAAAGATAGGTACTTAGTCATGATTTCGGCTCAAAAACCTGGATTGATGATTTTAACATTATTAATCATGATGAAGATGAACGTAAGATAGATATCTTAAGGGCAAGTTCTATTTAGGTGAGAACGGGTAGGTTTTCTATCTGGTCTCGAAGGGTCTCATATCTGCCCAGTGACGTTCTTCGTAAAGACAGTATGGGGGCGTTGCAAGGAACAGTTAAGGTAAGTATACCCACCATTACCAAGCAGGCACTCAGATATGAGTTGGGTGTTTCACGCATCTGAACCCTGACCAATAGTCATAGGGCAGATCGCTAATCCCCCTCCTAGCTTAAAGCTTGTGTGTGCTTCTCAAAATCAAAGTATGTGATGCATGTGACAGTTCTATAAGATGCATGAGACAGTTTTATACAAATGCATGAACAATATGCGTAAAAATATTTAAAGCATATAAGCAGATAACAAAAGGAAAGGCATATTAAAAAAACTCACGAAAACAAAAACAATTCAGACAAACACAAAGCTTAGTCCACAAGGTCCCCAGTGGAGTCGCCATTCTGTCGCGGGTGCGCGGCGTCGCGGCGAAAATTCCACTTTTTAAATCTAGGAAAGGTGTATGGTATCTATCTGGCAAATGTGGGGAGACAAGAAAATATTGTCTTTTGTTGGTAGGAAAATGGAATGGGAGTCGCCACCTAGTATTTTGGTCACTAGGAACCCTAACTGGTCTCAGATAAGATGCATGAGACAGTTTTATACAAATGCATGAACAATATGCGTAAAAATATTTAAAGCATATAAGCAGATAACAAAAGGAAAGGCATATTAAAAAAACTCACGAAAACAAAAACAATTCAGACAAACACAAAGCTTAGTCCACAAGGTCCCCAGTGGAGTCGCCATTCTGTCGCGGGTGCGCGGCGTCGCGGCGAAAATTCCACTTTTTAAATCTAGGAAAGGTGTATGGTATCTATCTGGCAAATGTGGGGAGACAAGAAAATATTGTCTTTTGTTGGTAGGAAAATGGAATGGGAGTCGCCACCTAGTATTTTGGTCACTAGGAACCCTAACTGGTCTCAGAGATTGGGTACGGGGACTGGTTGCGTAAAGGGAAGGTATTAGCACCCCAAATACGTCATACCTAAGGTAAGCTGCATTGTTTATTTGTCTGATAAAATTGAAGGTCTCGTTGTGTTTCCTAGTTGTTGGTCCGTCTATGGTTCAAGAAAAGTCCTCCTCAATAAGGAGGTCCTTATCTTATCGGGTAAAACCTAATCCTTCTAACGTCTATGTATGTTGGTCCGTCTATGGTTCAAGAAAAGTCCTCCTCAATAAGGAGGTCCTTATCTTAAGGGGTAAAACCTAATCCTTCTAACGTCTATGTATGTTGGTCCGTCTATGGTTCAAGAAAATTCCTCCTCAATAAGGAGGTCCTTATCTTATCGGGTAAAACCTAACCGTTCTAACGTCTATGAAAAACCATATTTTTTATATCAGGAATACGTCTTACGTATAAATTCGTAATCCCATGTACTAAAAGAAGACAAAAAGATTTTTTTAGAATTTTTGAAATATTGGCGTAGTTCTCATGGCTTGAATAAACTGGTTATTAAAGCCAAAATGCATGCTAATACATATATTGTTTTGAAATTTTCTTTGTTGTGTGAAAAATATGATGTTATAATATTTATATATATATATATATATATATATATATATATTGGAGAGACTAGGCCGTATGCATGAAAACAAAACATTTTTTTTTTTATGTCTTGACGAAAACCGGGTATTTCAATACCGGATTTGTATCTTTACAGTATAAAAATACAAACTGATATTGATCAAAATACAGTAATAAACTTACAGAAAATCACATATTTTTGAAATAATTTTCGAAGAAATTAATTAGTTTTTTTTCTATATATATATCTAGATATAAATAATACAAAACACATATAATATACATAATATATAATTGGGCTGGGCTGGGCCGATCTCGGGCCAAGAGGTATTGGGTCAATCTCGGCCCAAAAAAAAATCTGTTTTATCATGGGCCGGAACCAGCCCAGCCAGTAGGGCCGGGCTAGGGTCAGTCCGGCCCACTGAAGGAAACCATATTGCTGGGCCAGAACCAAGCTGGCCCAGCGTAATTAAAAACCAACGGGGGGAATTATTTTCCCCCCCTTCCTGCATGCAGAACGCTGTTCGTTCTGCATGCAGGGGAAGAAACGAAACGATGTATAAGAGGAGGGGGGGGAGAAGAGCACCTGGCGCGGAAGAGGCGGTGTGTTGCTGGTATGCCGGCGGTGCTGCGGTGGAGGCTGGTGGCTTCACTGGCGTGCACTAGTCCCGGCCGGAAGAAGAAGGAAACGATTCCTGCAGAGGAGAAGGAAAGCTCTCGGCTGGAGCTATTGGTGTGACTGAGGAAGGAGCTGCTACTCCGGTTGCTGCTGGTAGGAGTGGAAGAGAGCTTTTGGGCAAGATGGTTGCAACCTCTGCTGTCGCCGCTGCTGTTGGAGTCACGGTGGCAGAGGAGAAGATTTTTGTTTTGTAGAGAAGAGAAGGGGAGAAAGAGAGGTACTGTGATCGGTGGTGAGGTTGCTGGGTGATGGATGGGATGTAGTGTCTCGTGGGAAGGACGGTGGGGGGGTCAGTGGTGGCGGCTGGAGGCCCCGGTGGAGAGAAAAAAAAAAGAGAGGGAAGGCTGTTTGCAGGAAAACCGGGCAGGAAAAGCTTATTTTGTGCCAACTTTTGAGCTCTCCTTTGCCAACCGTTTAAGCATGAAAATTGATCCTATTTATAGGGCCGGACAGAGGGTAATCTCGTCTTCAATGGGAAAAACGTCCCAGCCCTTGATTCGCCTTGAGTAATTCAAACCGTTGGTTCAAAGTGTGCACCTCGAACTGCCAAATTTGCAGACTGCCCGAGGTGCACGATTTGGGCCAAAAAACGGAGCTGTTCCAAACCTTTTTGACCCGACCGGACCACTCCTCAGGATAAATGGGTTCCAGGTGGACATGTCGGTGCATGCTTTGTCGGATTTGGGGGCCAAACGAGGCAGCAAACACGCCTGGAAGTCGGCCACTCGGGCAGCTCGGCGGGGAAGACAGTGAACAGTACCGGGCGACGCGTCGCCTGCTTCCTGCCTCTTCTCTTTTTTTTTTTTTTTTTAAAAAGTGCAAAACGGTGCCGTTTTGATAAAAATAGGGATTTCTTTGCCAATTTTCAAATTAGTCCTCCGACTTTCAATTTCGTTCAATATTATTCCCTAATTGACCCTAAAACTTCTGATTTGATGCAATTTAGTCCCGACATAACTTCACCTTCGGCCCCAAAGTTACGCGCCTTTTGCAATATGGTCCTTGGTCTCGGATTTATGCAATTTCATCCCTAATTGGCCATTAAACTTTCAATTTCTTCAATTTGGCCCCCGGATTTTGTTAATTGCAGCCCCTATACTTGCACGCCTTTTTCAATTTGGTCCTTGGTTTCAGATTTCTTCAATTAAGTCCCTAATTGGCCCTTAAACTTCAATAATTATGCAATTAAGCCCCTGATTTGAACTAATAAATTCCTAAAAAATATATTTTGGCCCCAGAACTTAAATTTCTTCTAATTAAAGCCCAAATTGACTTAAAAATCAATTTTTCTTACAATCAAATCTCCTATAAATTCATTTAAAAATCCAATTAAGTCTATAAACATCCAAATTTGGGCTTTTCTCCTCAAATTTCAAATTTCCCTTCTCAACAGGGCTCTCCTCCTTCAAGAATATACTGTCAAAAATCCAATCTTTGTATTTTTACCCTCCTTGACCAATTTTCCAACCATTTTCTGAGCGCTTCTGCCTCCTGTTATTTTCCTAACCTCTTTTGGCTATATATTTTTATATATATTTTGTGGGGACCCAAAAATGGGTTACAACACATGTAACTAAGTTTCCTCCCACGAATGTAAAGTAGCCTGGGGTAGATTTTCTATCCAGGATATTCCCTGCCCAGCCCGCGTTCGTGTACCCCTCAATTTTTAGATGGGTGTTCTTAGAGAACATTAGTCCTTTTCCTGGTGATGACTTCAGATAGTGAAGGATTCGAATTACAGCACTCATGTGGTCTTCACTCGGATTATGCATAAACTGGCTTACAACATTAACTGCGTAGGCAATGTCTGGACGAGTGTGAGATAAGTAAATGAGTTTCCCCACTAGTCTCTGATATCTCACCTTATTTGCTGGCACCTGGTCCAAATATTCTCCAAGTCTATGGTTCTGCATAATCGGTGTATCCACAGGTTTACACTCGAGTAATCCTGCTTCTATCAATAAGTCTAGTACATACTTTCGTTGAGAGAGAAATATGCCCTCTTTTGACCTTGCCACCTCTATTCCTAAAAAATACTTAAGTCCTCCCAAGTTCTTCATTTCAAATTCAGTAGACAATTGCTCTTGTAGCCTTGAGATTTCCTCGGCGTCATCTCCTGTAATTATCATATCATCCACATAGACTATTAATGTTGTCACCTTGCTTTGTCGATGCTTCAAGAAGAGAGTATGGTCTGAGTTGCTTTGATGATAACCATACTTCCTCATAGCTGAACTAAACCGGCCAAACAATGCTCGCGGTGACTGTTTTAGTCCATACAATGCCCTTTCCAGTTTACAAACAATTTTGGTCTCAGCAGATCCTGTACATCCTAGCGGAATATCCATGTATACCTCCTCGTCGAGGTCACCATGAAGGAAAGCTTTTTTTACGTCTAGTTGATGTAGTGGCCAGTCCAAATTTGCTGCAAGAGACAATAATACTCGAACGGTATTCAGTTTAACTACTGGTGAGAAGGTTTCTATGTAGTCTATGCCATACATCTGAGTAAAACCTTTCGCCACCAGTCTCGCTTTGTATCGGTCAATTGATTCATCTGCTTTGTATTTTATAGAGAAAACCCACTTGCATCCCACTAATTTTTTTCCTTCCGGTAATGGAACCAACTTCCAGGTATTATTTTTCTTCAAGGCTTCTAGCTCTTCTTTCATTGCTTTTGCCCACTTTGGATCAGATAACGCCTCCTCAACACTGCTGGGAATATGGCAAGAGGATAGTGTTTGAGTAAAGGTCTTAAGCAGCTTGGAGAGACCTTGAGTAGATACATAGTTTGCAATTGGATATTTGGACTTTCTTTCTTCTTCCTCTGGGGAGTATCTGTTCGGTGGTTTCCCACGATTGTGTCTAAAAGGCAACACATAACTAGTAAAAGAGTTCAGAATATTAGCATGTAAAGTTGCAGTACGGGTACTTATCTCAATGACATTCTCAGTGGGAGGAGGGTCTTTGAGTACTGAGGAGTGAGGGGACTGCAAGTCATTTCCAGGTTCTTCATTTCTCAATTCGACATGCTCAATTTCCAGTTGCAATTCATCCTCTCTGTTTTCAGTTTCATGCTCAGTATTGCGGCCCGTTGGTTGTTCATCCTCTCTGTTTCCAGTTCCATGTTCAGTGCTGCTATTCACAGTTCTATGCTCGGTGTCATGTTCTGGTTGTACCTCGTGCAGTTCATCCTCTCTGTTTCCAGTTTCATGTTCAGTGCTGCTATTTTCAATTCTATGCTCAGTGTCCTGCTTACAGCTATGTTCACCCATAGGGGTCATCAACCAATTCGACTCTTCTACTTGAGTAATCTCACCCTGAAGTGAAGAATTGTGTACAGGTAAAGGGAAAAAAATTTCGGACTCAAGGAACGTAACATCCATAGTGGTATAGGTTCGATTTGTTTTGGGGTCATAACACCGGAATCCTTTTTTATGCAAACCATACCCCAAAAACAAGCACTTAACGGCACATGGTTCCAGTTTTGTACGTTGGTTCTTGTGGAGGTGGACAAAAACAAAACACCCAAAGATTTTAGGAGGAAGCATCAATATTGATATATGAGTAGAAAGGGTTTGTAAAGGGGTTTTAAAGTGTAAGATTTTAGATGGCATACGGTTGATTAAGTATACGGCAGTAGCCACAGCATCCCCCTAATAGCAACTTGGCACCATTGCTCCAATGAGTAGAGCACATGCTGTTTCGAGTATATGCCGATTTTTCATTTCAGCGATACCGTTTTGCTGTGGTGTTTGGGAGCATGAGGTCTCATGGAGGAGGCCATGTTGCTGGAAATAGGCCTGAAATCTTTGGTTGATGAATTCACCACCATTATCGGAACGAAGAATTTTTATCTTGGAAGAGAATTGAGTTTAAACCATGGCATGAAATGCTTGAAAAACAGCAAAAACTTCATCTTTGGTTTTAAGTTGATAGAGCCACGTCATTCGAGTGCAGTCATCGACAAAAATTACAAACCAGCGGTGACCAGATGAAGTAGTTATCGGGGATGGTGCCCACACATCTGAGTGTATCAACACAAATGGAGTATTAGTTTTATTCAAGCTAACTGGATAAGAAACTCGGTGGCTTTTAGCCTTGATACATGTATCATATGTAAGGTTGGTATGCTACAACCGTGAAAACAAAGATGGAAGTAGATGCTGGAGATAGCCAAAGGATGGGTGCCCCAAACGCCTATGCCAGAGCCAAAGCCAAATCTGTCGTTCATGACTACTGGTTTGATGGTGCATGTGATTTGCTTTGCCTAGGCTAAAGTTATCCAGGTAATACAATCCCCTCCTCTTAGTACCACGCCCAATAATCTCCTTGCTGAGAACATCCTGGAGGAGGCAAAAAGTAGAGTATATCAGTACAACACAATTAAGTTCTTCAGTAACTTGACTCTCAGACATCAACTTATTGGAGAGTGAGGGAATAAGAAGTGTGTGAGACAAGGAGAGAGAGGGAGACAGGGGCACGATTCCAGCCCCTGTGACTGGGTATGTTGCCCCATTGGCATTGGCAATGCAAGTCCTCCTTGGCTGAGTTATGTTGGAGAAGTCATGTGGATCATATGTCATATGATTCGTTGCTCCGGAGTCGATAATCCAAGCATCATCATGTTGAGTACTGGAGCTGGAAAAAACATAACCACAATTACCTTGATCTGGGATTGAGGTAGAAGATTCAGCCAATGGAATAAGGGATAGGTGAGAGTCAGTTGTGGCTATTGTTGCTCTACCAGGGACGCTTGCAGATGCAGGAGCGTTTTGTTTCTTTCGGGCCTGTAATTCATGCCACCAGTCTGGATAGCCATGCAATTTGAAACAAGTGTCCTGGGTATGTTTTGTACTCCCACAATGAGTGCATTTGTTCCCATCAGAATGACCTTTAAACCGTGAGGATGATCCAGGTTTCAGCGAGATTAGTGGTTGACTAGATCTCACGCCTTTGATGGCCATAACAGCCCCACTAGTGACTGCTTCTGCTCCCGACACCATCACAGATTGTCTAAGATCTTCCCTTCGAATGTGAGCATATGCCTGCTCAATTGAAGGGAAGGGTTTCATGCGAAGAACATCGCTTCGAACATGATCCAGTCGATCATCTAATCCGTCGAGAAACATGTACACTCGCTCCTCCTATAGGATGGAGTTATATCTTTGTATGTCAGTAGTGCATTCCATTGGATTTGGTCGACGAAAGTCAATCTCTCGCCACAAACCCGGTAGGTTGTTATAGTATTTCTCTATAGATCCGCTTGCTTGTTTCAATCGAGATACACGACGTCTGAGTTCGTATACTTGCGAGGTGTCTGTTCCATCAAAGTATGTTGTGGCAGCAAAGTCTCATACCTTCTTAGCTGTTGGATAGCGAATAAAGTTCACAACCAAGGACTAGTCCATGGAGTTGATCAACCAACCTTTCACCATGGCATTCTCGGTGCGCCACTTACGAAAGAAGGGGTTTGTTTCTGGTGGTTGGGGGTAGTCTCCATTGATGTATCCAAGTTTGTCTTTTCCAGAGATGTATATCTCAACAACCTGGGACCATAACCCATAGTTTGATCCATCCAACCTGATGTTGCTTGGAACCATCGGGGAATCATTGGGAGAGGTCTGGACCCTTGTCAAGACCTCTGTCATTTTTTATGTCAGATTACCAAGGATAGTTTCAGTGGAGTCAGCCATGGAGGCCAAGCAAAAAGAAAAAAAACTTGACCCCTGCCTGATCAAAAAATAGGAAACCCAAGATCCTGCTCTGATACCATGACAAAATTAGTTTTTTTTGTTGTATTATTTCATTAATCTGAGTACAAGATATAGAGATACAAGGGAATATTTTAGGAAGCTAATTAATGCCTATACAATATCTTCGGCTACAATCATGTTGTCTCGGGAAGGGATTCCTAAGTCTAAGCTGGCTAATTGCGTAACTCACGCCAACAATTCTTCCATCAATAAACAAGCGACCAACCATTCTTCGTTTCTCCCTTTTCTTTTTCTATTAACCAATTTTGATTTTCTTATAAATGAATACCCATAGAAAGAACAGAGAGAAAACAGACACACTGACACACTGCACTCCTCCCCAAGTGTCACAACCTCTCTCTCTCTCTCTGTGGAGTCTGGACATTACTTAGTTAAAAAGCCAAGACATGTCTTCCAGGGAATTTGGGCATCATTTCATTCTTCATCTCTCCCATTTCCTTGCGATTACGAGCCCTAACTTCATTTTGAACTGATGACGACCATTTTTCAATTCATTGAAGGAAGATAATCCTTATCTTCGTTAGATCAAGCGCAAGCTACTTTTTTTCGTTACTAACCACACACGTAAAATAGTATTTGGTTTCCCTTGCTTTACAAGTTATTCACAATTGTAATGTACATTTATATGAGCTTATCGTGTCGTGGAGAATACATTAAACGCTCAAGTAATCGTTTGCAACTACCAATTTGAAAAACGAAACCTAAGTTTGCAACTACCAGCCAAGATGAATGCAGCTACTACGCTTTCCTTTTGTTCTCTCTCAACCCAACCTCATGTATCTCTCTCTCACAGAACAAACCAAGGCCCACTTTGGTTTATCCCAAGTAGTTTTAATAGACACAGAGATATGAGGGCGTCGGCTTTCTTTAGATCTTCAAAATATATATAGACAGAGAGGGAGAGGGAGAGAGATTTTACGTTAAAATCTCATGTATCTCTCTCTCACAGAACAAACCAAGGCAGGATTACATTGGTTTATCCCTAGTAGTTTTATTGGACATTTACAACTTCTCACTACCATCCATAAGTCAGTATCTTGCACTCTGGCTAGTTAACAAGTACGCATTCCCTTCTCGCTTTCCATTTCTCGAGTCGACAATAATCCAAGGCTGAAGCGCAGTGAGCAATTCAACCTGTTTCAGTCTTAAGGGTACCTAACAGGTACGCATGCAAATTATAAAGAGTATATGCTTTCTTTCCCTTTCCTGTTTTTATTTGGTTAACATTTCATGTTCTTGTTCTGCTTTTCCTTAATTAATACAAATATGGTATTTTTATAGTGCACATAAACGAGTAGCTAGTGACAATGTTGTTCCCCTTCATTCTATGACATTCAGATCGCTAGTGTCAACAAATTTCAAGCTACATAATACGATATTATCATCCTCTCGTATTATATTATTATAAGCTAGCTAGGAACTCCAGTGATTATAAGATTCAAACCTTTGGAGGAAGACTGATATCAAGAGACTGATTCCAGTAGGTAACCAATTAGTCTAGGAAAGAAAGAAAAAAGAGACCAAGATGATGGAATTAGGGAGAGAGACTGATATCAAGAGACTGATGGAATGGTTCACACAGACCGTCCCATTTTCATTCAATAATTTCATGCTAGTGCAAATACTATCTCAGAATCATTTCATCCTTCGTCGTCTCTCTCCCATTTGCTACCAAATTCCCGTATACTCGATTAGCCCTAACTTCATTTCGAACGTATAGCGACCTTTTGAAGGAAGATAATCCTTATCTTTGTTAGATTAAGCTAGCGCATGCTACTTTTTTTAGTTACTAATTAACCATACACGTATACTAGCTAGTATTTGGCTTTCCCTAGTTTAATAATTACAAGTTACTCACAAACTGGAATTTGATATCCAACTAATGCACTTTACGTGTTCAACTAATCGCTTGCAACTACCAATTTGAAAATAAAAAACCTAAGTTTGCAACTACCATTCAAGATGCATGCAGCCACTACGCTTTCCTTTTCTTCCCTCGCAATCCAACGTCATGTGTCCCACAAAACAAACCAAGGCCCACTATGGACTAGTCCTTGTACATGAGCTTCACACATAGATCGAATATTATTTGTTTTTACTTCTTACTTTTAATTATTATTAAATTATTTTTAGATTTATTCTTCAAAAAAATTAGGATAGATTGATTATTCGCAATATTGTTTTTAACTTTTATATTAAATATACATTTAAAATCATGTTACTTTCATTTAAATTTCAAGAATCTTTCTTATATAAACTATATTGATTTATCTTTAAAAAAGAAAAATTAATCATGTTCTATTTTTTTTATTCCAAAATCCATACATAAAGAAAATTAATAATAATAATTCTTAGAAAATAAAATTTCCTAAAAATAAAAAAGGAAAAAAATAAATTGAACAATAATTTTTCATAAGATTAGAAATTGAAGGAATATATTTTAATTAAAATGAGTAATATAGAATATAAATTTAATCTAAAACCTGAAAATATATCATTTTTTATATGGATGTATGATCAGTTAACCAATTAAATTGAATAAAAAATTATAATTAAATTGATTAAAAAAAATAAGATAATGATAATAAGGACTGGGCTTGAAAGGAAACACATTGTTTTGCTTTGAGAACTAGGCCTATGCGCTCATGGATAGAACCACCATTTTTTAATCTTTCAAATCTAATTTCTCCGACTTGTTTTGCTTTAAAACATCTCAAAATTAATGAAACGATTTTAATGTTGCGTTTGTTACTGCTCAGGACTGAAGGGACAAAAACATAAAAAAAAATATATGTTTGATTAAATAAATAAAAACGGAAATAAAAAAAATAATTTATCTCTAAAACAATTTTAAAATAAATTTTTATACTTTTAAAATAAAAAATATAAAAAGACATATCCCTTCGATCCTTATTATATTTAATTTTCTGTTTTTAAAATAGTAACCAAATGTCACTTTAAGAATTAATTATATAGTTTGAAACTCATTTTAATACATTCATAAACACAAAAAATAAAATAAAATCCAAATATTCAAATTTATTTCGGGATTTCGATCTCTTCTCCCCCCCGACTATTTCATGGATAGGAACCGGTGTAAACAAATTTCCTCACCAAGATTAACATAATTGAAGCCAAGATCGACAATTACCATTTCTAGAATAGGATTCATTGCTGCTTTCTCTCTTTTACATTCAGAGACCAAACTGTGATATAAATGAATTTAAGAATCAAAATGGGACCGAATTGTGAAATTCATGAAAACCCATCCTTAAAATGCCCTTAAGAAGTTTTCAAACTACAAAAATTGAATAGTAAATTTAGTCTTGGTGAATCTTAATTTGAGGTTGGGTTTGTTATGTCTTGTGAACTATTGTTAGAGTTAATATAAAACCATTATTGGAGCTTTATGCAATAACTTAAAATCTTAGGTTAACATGGTTAAGTCAGAAGTTTGAATCTTACAATCCTCTTTACTCTAAGATTAAATTAAAAATTAAACAGAAATTAGTAGTAAACCTATGCAAATTTCAAGTCTAAATAACTTTCTCTTAATTGTTTAAGTTTTTTGATTGAGATAGTTATTTAAGAACCGTTATACCATCCTTTATTTATTTTAATAAATATAGAAAGCCTTTTTGAAAATTCATACTCCATCATCTTAATTTTGGTAGTAGTAGTCAAATGAACTGGTGATGATTTTTTTCTTATATTGTGGTAAAATATCTAAAGAAGTAGATAATGGTAAAGGAAATGAAATATATTTATCATTGTTTTTTTTTCCTAAATAACAGTATTAATGATCTATGATTCCAACAATTTGAGTATTTGAGTTAGAATTATGATCCCACCAAATTCCCAATATTGCATTGCATCAAACACATTGATTCCTAAAATTCATGTTTAGGGATAAAATTAATGTGTTGGATAATTGGTTAATTTTTTAGTTCAAACAATCTAATCTATTGTTCACAGTCAAGGTATCTAGTGACCTGATATGAAAAACTCAAAGGATTGATAATTGGTAGCAAGTGATACCTAGTAAACTAGGTGACCGATAATTATGATAGTAGCAGGTGGTGCCTGGTAAGCCAAGTAACTAGTAGTTGGTACCTATAAAACATCCTCTTTAATGGACATAGAGACTCTCTGATAGTAAAATCAATAACTTTATAGAGAAAAAAAGTACAATGATATTTTAAAGAGATAGAGTCTAAAAATATAGATGCTGAAAATATTAAGAATGAAGAGATTGTGAACATTTGACTTGAAGGAATAATGATGTATTTATAGCCCATTAATCTTGTCCTTTTGTAGAGAGGAGAGGTTAAAGTGTAACTTCACTATTATGATATTTTGAGTTGTATTATACTCAAAATAATATGTATAGGATCAGTGAAAATACTAAGGAACCCGCGTAGGGTCCTGAAAAATACTTCGAGTAGTGTTAGGCTTGGGCAAGATGCTCGAGCCCATTAAAGGTGAAAAACGGGTCCAAATGCGTTCCTTGGACCCACGTATGTTGGGTTTAGGGCGCGTACTCTAGCCTAAGAGCGTGCTGGGGTGCATGCCTAGCATGTGGTGTGCTTGGCAGCATGCCTGGATGAGCATGCACCCATCCGAGCATGGGCTTAGACTACCATGCCTGAGCCCATTTTCCTTGGCCCCCGACTGTATATTAGGCTTAGGCTTGGTAGCCTTTGCCTAATGGGTGTTTTTTGGGTTTATTTTGGGGAATGTTTTGGGTCTATCTGGGTTTTTTTTTTGTCAATGATAACTTTTTTATTTAAAGAGATATTTTATATTGACTTAAAAGGGATATTCTTATAAATTCATATTAAAACTATCATATAATGCACGTGCGATTGTTAATTTTTACAAAATTAGTAAGTAGAGGGGTATATTTGAGAATAAAGATAAACTAAAAGTTATAATTAATTGATATTTTTATAGAAGTATATTAGCCTCAGTTTATATGCTTTGTCGCGGGGCCAAATTATTTTTTGTGTAAAAAATAATGTTCATGAGCTGAAATGAGGTACATAAAAAACCAGTTATGACAAACCTGTAAGCAAACTAATTCACCATCATAAAATTAGTAAATACAAACGGAAATATCGACGAAAAATTTATGTCGATGGATTGCAATGAACTTTACCGACAAAATAGTCACTCGTTGTATCCATCAGTAAACTCCAATAGAAATATTCCCTTGATATTTTCCAAGGGAATTATAGAAGAAATTAAAAAAGCCAAAAGGTATCATGAAGTGTCATTTATATAAACGAAATGACTGACAAAATGAACTCGTTGGTAAAATCCATCTGTAAATCCTTCGATAATATTTAAATTATGACCTGGCGAGTGAGCCCCCCTATTTCTTCCTCCTCCTCCTCTTCCATCGACTTTGCAACAAACAACAGACACCCCTATTATTTTATTACAAATCAATCTCCCACCACAAATCCAGTCACCCCGACACTCAATTTATCAACATTCCTCTTTTGATTCAATTTTTTTAAGGACTCCCCACATCAAGTAAGCAAAATTATCCTTATTTTTTGTTTGAACTCAATTTTAAAATTTTAATTTTTATTGTATATTTTTATAGTATATGTAGTTTGTTTGTGTGTTTACTTGTTTTATAGCTTTTCCTCTAAGAAATTTGATGTATTTGTATGATTTATATATGTTAGGGTTTGTTTGAGATTTTGAAAAATACAATTTATTTGTAACTTGATGAAATTGATTTCTAATTTGCGACTTAGGGGTTCTATAATGAAATAGATAATGAGTTATTTAATAGGTTTTTTTATATTTTGTCAATTTTATTATTGAGTTAAAGATTTTAGTAAATGTATAAGAATTTGAATTTACATTAATAATTGATAATGATTTAAGAGTACCATTAAAATAGATCAAATAGGTTTGATTTTAACTAATGTTAGTTAATTCATTTAGTTTACATAATTAAATAATATATTATAAGTAATGGATGATCGTTCATGAATGTATTGAGATTCACTTGAATGGTTGCAAAATATGAATTATTGTAATGGGATTGAGGGTTTTATTAATTACACATTATTTAATCCGAAAATATTAGTGGATGTGATATTAGATATTCATATAAGAGGTGTAAAAATAAAAAGAGGTTTTTGATCTACATGTTGTAACAATGCATCTTCTACAAAAAAAGGGTTCATGGAGAAATATTCCACCAAATCTAAGGCCCAAATAATGTGATTGGAATAATCTAATAAAAAAATAAAAAAAATTATAAGCATTTTTTAAAAAAAAAAACCTTTTAACTTTTCAAACCTGTGACCCGAGTCATTAAACTTGAAGAACCCAAATTTCAAAAAACTATGAAGATTAATTCTCAATCAATTGAATATTAAAGAATGAAATTGAATAAAGAATTTCAAATATACAAAAGGATTTCACAAATTGCAATTAAAAGAATAAGGATAAAAAATAAAATACAAAATAAATTTTATATTTAATTGAATAGTGAAATTGAAAAAAAAATCAATTTAGTAGAAGGATAAAAAAAATAAAACTAATGAGGATCAAGATTGACATAAAAAATAAAAACAATATTGTTATTAAATTGAGAGATTGAAAAGAATGATAACTTTTACAAAAAGGGCTAAGAAAAAAAAATTGAAATGAAAACAATGATGACCAAATTAGAAATTATAATATCATCAATTTGAATTGAATTATGAAATTGAAAACCACTAAAACTTTTACAAAAGAGTCAAGGAAAAAAATTAGAAATTCAAAGACTGAGGATGACATTGAAAAATATAATATTTGGTAAATTGGGATTGAATGATGAAATTAAAAACAAATTCTATAAAAGAACCAAGACAAAAAATTAGAAATAAAAAAAATAAGAACTGAACTTGAAATACCAACAACTAAGAGGGTCAGGTTATAATGTTTTAGGAAGAAGAGAAAGAAGAAGAAAAAAAAGAGAAAGGTCCACTAATGTCAAACCGGACCACTATCAATGATACGTGTTGCACAAATAAGAAAAGGATACGATAACACATCTAACAACATGATGAAATGACATGTTTTAGTGCTAAGAGGTGCATGAGCCTCTTACATGCCCCGGTGTGCTACACGTGCACCCACATTGTTTTAGCTAAATATGAAATTACCCCTACACTAACATAATAATTATAAAAAAAAACCACGGTAAAAAACTGAAAACATGCGTAATCCTTAGGCTTAAATGTTTTGGTTTTAAGGTTATTTTTTTCGTTTCACTATACATTTTAATTATTTATTATTATTTATATTTGTTCAAATATCAAATTGCTTCTCAATATAATAACTACCCCTTAATGCTATGTTTAGTTTTTTTGTTTTTAAGGGTATTTGGTATTTTCATTATGCAATTAAGATGAGAAAATATTTATTTTTCCTCGCTCTATTTGGTAATGGCAAATGAGCCATGTGAAAAGACTTCAATGTCCTTGTAAACCCGTATTAAGTTTTTTAGGTTCAGGGTTAAAAATATCATTACACTATTCTAGTGAACAATGACAATGAATCTAGAGCTACAATATTTTTTAAAAGGGTCTTAGTTCTTTTTAATGATCGATAAATGATGTAATATATAAGGATACAATTATAGATTTTTCCAATAATTTTATATAACAATTCATTTAAAATGAAGAAAAAGAGTAATAAAAAAGGAGTTTGCATGTTGGTGGCATGCATGTAAATTTGGTATGTAATAAAAAACAAAGAGGCTATTATGGTATCGATTATTTAACAAAGACATCCTTATAGTTTCCATTTAGGCAGTTGAATTTATATGGTTTGGTTTTTGGATAGATAAAGCCCTTTGGTCCATGCAGGTCAAGCTACGTTTTCTTTAATTTTGATTTATAGAAGAAAGAAGGGATAAATGTTAGATTTTCATTAGTTCTAATTATAGTGAAAATAAATTTTGATTAAAAAATTAAAAACATAATTAAAAAGTAAAAAAAAATGAAATAAAAGTTTCTATTTTTATTTATTTATGGCCCTTTAAATGTTTTTATTTACTTTCAAATTTGATATTGTTCTTTTCACAATGTTATGTTTTTTCTAACTATTTCTATATTCACACTAAATATTTATATTTATTCATATATTTTCTAAAAATTCTAAGTTGAATTTTTATTTTATTTTCAAAAGAACAAAAAACAATAGTATATAAATAAATCTTATTTGAAAATTAGAAGAGCTTGAGTACATGAAATAAAAAATTTCATGAAAATTATATTGTGAAATCATGTTTATTAAATTAATATGTATATCATCAAGTCAAGTGTGTTTCATCAAAAAATACATATTTTTATTACTATCAGACCATTTTTTGATTTACATGACCTAAATGATCACAACACTATTTCCTAGTTGATTTATGATATAAAAATAAGTAAGTATATATAGAAAATTTAATCAATTTTTTTTGTTTTTCCTCTTTAAAAAAACACAAGAGAAGGATTACGTTAAACATTCTAAGGTTTATTCTAAATTGTATTTTCTCTCCCATATTAGAAAAATTATACTTTACATATTGAGTGAAAGCCACCTTTAAAAATTGATGAAAAACTAAAATATCCTTGGCTTAAAGTTTTTCTCTTTTCCCTTTCTTTTTTTTCCTTTTCCTCCCTATTTTTTCTCCTCTTCCTTCTCTCTCTTCTCTCTCCACATCAAGACCTGGCTTTTTTTTCTTTTTAAAACTAAAGGAAGAATTACCAAGATGATCACTTGGTGATTCTCCATTTCCTAATTATTTTGAATCAATATTGAGGAAAAGATGGTGGCTGGCATGAAATGATGAGGTTGCTATTATGTTATAGGTAGTTGATTGGTGTGTGAGAAATGTTATTGTTGTTTAATGACGTTCTCTGAGTGTGGAATCCTTGATGAACATAAGAGCATATAAAGGCATACTTAAGAGGGGTTTCCATATTGTAATGGTACAACATGAGTCCTTCAAAGTTCATTGTTTTCTTTCCATGGATGTTTATAATAAGAAATCTATTTATATTTATATAAAACTTAAATTTATACAATATATATGATGTTAAGTAAAACTTATGAGAAGTTGAAGCTCCTTTGGTTTTTAAACCATAGACTAGTATTTAAAAAGAGTTTTTATCATTGTAATTCTACGACGTAACACTTTACACAAAAAAACTCAATACAATATTCTTTTTAGATCTACTCTCTCTTCTATGATGCTTTCTCTCTTCTCTATTTTTCTAGTTATTTATAGTTAAAACATCGTATTTTCCTGTAAAGTAAGGGTCTAAAATTCTAAAATTAACAATAAACAATACCATTACGAACTTGCAATCAAATTCTATCTAAAACTAATAAAGCTACTGCTTTAGACATAAAAGGAATATTTTTTGATCAATTAAGCATTTCTTCTTCATCCTCTTCCTTACTCTTAGAGGCATCATCATTGTCCTAGATTAATTCTTCTTGATATCCTTCATTTCTTTTTTTCATCATCGATCCTCTTAGACCAAGTCTTCCTAGTATCCTCCATTTTATCATCATAAAAATAAAATCTAGGTCCCCCTTTCACTAGTAATGATATAGGTCAACCCTAGTTTCATCCATAGAGATATATAGTCAGTCTTGGTTTTACAATGTGTGTGAATTTAATCTAATTCTAGAGGAGGTGGTTTCAGCCCAAATAAGTTAGCCTAAGTTTGGGTTGATTAATGGCAGGATGAGAGGTATGTTTGGGCTATATTTTAGGTCTTGTATGGACCTTAATTCTGTTAATGGGTTTTCGTATTATTGGTCCCTAATTTTGGCAAGGATTAATTAAAGTATTAGAATCCTTTTCTTACAAGAATTAATAAAAATCCTCAAATAAAAAGGACTTGTGGGTGGCAGTTATTTAGATGCTTATAGAGGGAAATTTCCTTGTGTGAAAAGGAGTCTATTTATGGAAGCAAAGATTGAATTAATAGAGGAATTATTGTGTTTCCTTTATTTGCAAGGATTCCAAGTATAACTTGGAAAGTGCAAAGATTTCAACTATAACTTGGAAAGTAAGAGGCAACTATAATGGAGGAATTTTTACCATTTATTTCTTAATATTTAGCAAGGATTCCATGAAAATTAAGGCATGTAAGAAGCAACTACAAGAGGAAGAGATTCCTTGCTATTTGTTTTTTATTTTGTAGGGATTTTCTAATCTATAAGGATTCTTATGGAAAGCTATTTAAGGAGATTAAGTCAACCTTATTTCTTCCTAAATTTGAGAGGCATAAGGGTGGAAAACAAGGGAAGAGTATCAACAACTAAATTCATGAATTTCCATGCTTGTAGAAGACACTAAGAGCGACAACACTTCCTACTTCTACTAGGAAGAGATTTCGGCTACAAAGAGTTTCTCAAGCAAGGAAAGATGTTCTTAGGAGCTGAATTAATTATTGTAATGGCTTGATCTTTTATTTTGACTATTGTTGTTCTTAGTTAAGTATTTCAGGGATTTTAATTTTAGTTGAAGACTTTGTTTTAGTTTGTGTTTATTTTAGCCCAAAATCGATGTTTTAGGAATGTTTTAGACATTAGACTTGTGTTAGCTGATTATTAGCTTGAGCCTATTGGTTTGCAACATAATAAGGGTTCATTAGGGTTATTTTAGGGGGACTATATATATTTTTCATGGTTGAAAATTTTGTAGCCTTTTATTATTGAATAATTCAGATATTGCTTAGTGCAAATCATGTTCTTTAATGGGACCAAGATCAACTACTGACTTATCAATGTGTATTTGACCTTATGGCATCTTCATATACTTTGGGTTCTTGTTTTGCTATAAAGAACGAGTCTTTTTCAAAAACCTTTGGTTCTTATGTACAAGGTTATCTCTAGATCAAGGTTTCAATCCAAACCTGAATTTTGGTTTTCTTAGGTTATTTAACTTTTTTTTCTTTTTTGTGGGTTTTAAGATTGTTATCCTTGGAGTTCACATCAAGTAATCTCCTCTCACGTTGTTAGCTTTGAGCATCATATTTGATGATGAAGTGACATGTCTATTATGAGGATCGTATTTGAAAATAGAAACAGAAGTTGTGTCAAAAACCCTTTTGAAAAGCATCTATAATATGAGATTTCTTTAAATTGTCGAATTACAACTACTTGATCTTAGATAAAGCTATACGAATGTGCATCAATGTCAAAAAATCATCTCAACCCAATAGTTTAAGTTGTTAGGTGAGGTTCCAAGATATAATTTATATTATTCTCTAACACATCCCTTCAAGTAAAAGCTCTTTGGACTTGAAACTTGCACAAACTCACGTTATCTTATGCTTAATTTTTATCAAATAAATAGGGATAGTGTGATTCGAACTCGTGACCGCTTGGTCATCAAGGCTCTGATATCATATCAATGAACCATCTCAACCTAATAGCTTAAGCTGTTAGATGAGATTCCAAGATATAATTTATATTATTCTCTAATAATCAACAATTTATTCTCAAGCTTGTTCATCACAACAAAAATAGTTCTTTACTTTTGTCTATAGCACTGTTTTTTTTTTTCTTTACAAAGACTTTCATGAAGTACATGGGTTCATGGTTGAAAAATTTTAATGGTGTGAAAACCTAAGGAGCTTAAAAATAGATTATCCAACATTCAAATACATATCCTACAGCTTATGATAGACTATTTTGAGTGAATTTTGTGGCAACTGACTTGATATGAAGATTCACGTGGTCATGATGAATGTTAAAATCTCAATTTGTAGATTACAAATGTGTCCAATATAAAGTTTATATTCAACGAAAAGCTTGGAAAATCAATGATTTTAGAGTTTTTTTCTGACAGGATCATGGATAATTCAATGGAAGAGAGACTTCTTTCCCCGGAAGAACTTAACAGCTCTGACTTGAAGAGGAGGGTTTGGAACGAGTCCAAGAAGCTATGGGTGATTGCATTTCCTGGAATGGTGGCGCGAGTGTCTTCATTTGGAATGATAATTGTGACACAGTTATTCATGGGGCACATTAGCGAACTGGATCTCGCAGCATATGGCCTACAGCAGAGCATTTTGCTGCGGTTTGTAGATGGGATATTGGTACGTCCTCCTCTCAACATTTTGTTATTATGATGTAAAAAAAGAGACCTCCCCTTCAATTGATATTTTGTCCGAGAAAATCCAGGAATCCATATATAATTATTATGATGTAAAAAAATGGATTGGGTAAAGTAAAAAGAATAAATGTTTGTTTATTAAATATTTTTAATTTAGTTTGACTACTTGATCATATTTTATCATACTTATTTCTATTTCACCTTCCCAGAATTCATATTCCAATGGATTCCATGCCAAACATTTCAAATGATTTTTCAATAAACATGTAAAATATTATCTAGATGGATTAATAGATTGATTTTAAAACAACACTGATTAATTACTATTGCTATAAAAAATACTTGTATTTTATCTTCAATATCCTTTCTTAATAATGAAAGATAATTTGAAAAAAAAAAAAAAGACATTTGAACTATGTCAACAAACTAATTAATATATCTATTAACTCATATTTGAATTATTTTGGCCTCAAGGTTTTTCTTATAAAGTGTTGATCTACATTAATATGCTTTGTCCAAACATGTTGAACTAAATTATAAGCTAATTATATGGCTACTTAGTTTCATGGAGTAGTCTCATCCCATCACTCGATAAATAACTAATTTCATTAAGTAGTTATTTCAACCATAACATCACACATAACCCTTTGATCATTCCTTTTAAACTCATCCTTTACACTAAACAATACAAAAACCTTTTGCTTCTGAACTCAACCTCTCTTTATTGGACAATGCTCCTACCTTTTATTTTATATTTCTCTATAAATCAAGATTACCTCCCATCAAGATAGAATACTCTAATATGGATTTTGTTAATCAATGATGCTTCTTACCCAATCTTCATTTGTATATCTATAAATGTTCAAGTGCTTGTTCTTTAATAACTTAAGACCTTTCTTATCAGCTAATTTCAAATACCTGAGAATCTAGTTCATTGTATTCACTTGATCTTTACTAGGGTTATGTATAAACTGACTTAATTAACAGTTTAACAAAATAAGCTATATCTAAATGTGTATGAGACAAGTAAATTAATTTTCCTACTAGCTGTTAATATCTCTATTTATTTAGTAGGAATTTTGATCTAGATATTCTCCAAGGCTATAATTTTGTTTTACTGGAGTGTCAATTGGTTTATCATACCTGTCTTTGAAAGCAAGTCTAGTACATACTTCCTTTATGATTAGAAGATACCTCTTATTGATTTAGCCACTTCAACTCCAATGCCTATGAAATATTTTAGCCCCTAGGGTTTATTTCAAATTCAACAACTAAGATTTTCTTTAAGTCTTATGATTTCTTTTGCATTATTGTCTGTAATTATCCTATCATCAACATGATATGATTTGTATTACTTTGTTTGAATTCATACTTCTTCATAACTGAATCGAACCATCCAAACAATGCAAAAGGTGATTGTTTTAACCCAAATTTTGTAATTTACTTACTACTCCAATTTAGTGAGCTTGTATTCTATTCAAATGGAATATCCATATACATTTTTTTTTCGAGATCTACATTGATGAAAATATTATTTTTACATAAAACCCATGTAATGATCAATCTAGATTTGTTGCTAGAGATATCAGAACCCAAACTATATTCAACTTTACTAGTTGAGAGAACGTCTCTTGGTAGTTTACACAATACACTTGAGTATATCCTTTTTCCACGAGTCTTGCTTTGTACCTTTTAATGGTCCAATCTGCTTTATTTTTTATATAAAAAAACATGCATCTACAACCTCTAGTTCCTTTAAGTAGAAGAACAAGATTCCAAGTCTGATTCTTCTATAGTGCCTAAATTTCTATCATTATTGCCTAAGTTCATTATGGTGAAGAAATGACATCCTATAGGTTGTTAGGAGCCTGTATAGATGACAACTGATGTATGAAAGCTTGTAATGGTTTTAATAGCTTATGTGATGTTACATGGTTGTTAACTGGATGCTTTGATTTCTCATATGTATATTATAGAGAATAGTGATTAATTGGTTTCCCCCGATTATTCCTGAAAGTTAGTTTATATCCAATATAAGTATTTATTATATTAGGAGATGAGATGTAGTGTATTACTTAAGAGTATTGTTACGATGTCGCGGTCATACAAATTAATTACCTAGCTTAAACATATAAGATAGTATAGAGTAAGCAAGGGGTCGGTCCTATGAGAAAGATGTAGTTCAAGTCTTTATACTAAATGATTCAAAGTTGGGGGATTTTGAGGTTATCTCTACTATGTTATGGTAAATAAAATAAAATAATAAAGCTAAATTAAATAAACCAAAACTTATTAAGAGAAAAACCTTGGTTTTAAGTAAACGTCCACTTATGAAAATCAAAATTGATCATTGAAATGATATCTCAATTTATTTTTCAAATATGTATATTTCCTTAACATTAGTTAGTTAACCGATCCGCAGTGTAGTTAACCCTAACTATTAAACAACTATAGTGTCTGCACTAGTAATTTAATTCAATGGCAGCCTTAAAAACTAGATAGGTTGATAAATATAGACAACATAACTGTCTATAGTCTATGTTCGATTTAATTGAATGTTTTCTCTAAGATTAACAACATAGATCCTCCATAATTATTAAACTTAGTCGCCTCACAAGTTTAAATATCACAACTCTGGTTTTGATAGCAAACTTAACAGTAGATTGGTTTAGAATAATAACTTAGAGTCCGCTCTATCAATCAAACTAAACAATTATAGGAAATAAACATAGAAAAACATTCATACTCATCATATAAACTGAAAAGAAAAGATACAATAGATCTTATAGTTTTTGAAATCCCAAGGTTTTTGTATCCTTTCGAACAAGAAAAATAACTTAGCCTGACATGTCTATTGAAAAACTAAGAAAGAGAAAAGATGAAACATAATTTCGGGTATAAGAGAAAAGGGTGAGAGTTTTCTTCTTCTTTCTAGCCTCCCCCCTCTCTTTCTTTTTATTTGATAGGAAACTCTAATCCTCATATCCGTCCAATCCGTTTGTATCCTTCAAAAAAATAAAAATAGTCATTTCCAAAATAGACAATCTACATTTAAGTAATACAATAACTATTTTTCTAAAAACAAGAAAAAATAGTTTTGCATAAAATCTTAAAGCTTTGACTTTGGACTTATAGAAGTTAAATTGCCCAAATAAAGACCTTTTTGATACGAAGAAACAATTACCATATTGGTTTGGATGCTTTGGAAGTAAGTTGGACTTATTTCCTCACAAAACCTGTCGGCTGGCTGAATTTATAGGTTGTCTTAGAAAAATCATATATATCTCATATGAGCTTTTTTTTTTACTGAAATTTGGTAGGTTAATAGGTATTTAAGTCTAGAATCCAATAAAAGTGAGCTTGCATCAAATGAACTTCTCTAACTCAAGATATTCAAGTCGGAATGACCGAAGATCAAAACTAGTAAAATACGAAACTTATCTTTGAAGGCTGCGATTTCCATACCCTTTATTTTTCTTATCATATATATATAGAAAAGTATGGATATTCGCTTTTTATTATCACTGAAATCACTTCATTTCAACCTCTACAACTTAAGTTCTACGTAAAACATCGATCAGAAGTCAAATATGCAAATATTTGACACGAGTTGTAATATGGTATGAATTTTATCTCCAATTTATTTCTTTTCAAATCTTAGATCCAAAAGTACCTTCAAAACATAAAACAAATATTATTAAAGCATTTTATATATAAAACATGAATAAAATACTAGATAAATATAAATAAAATTATCAAATAATATAATTGCATCAAGTATTCTTAGAAGATTGGTCTTTTGACACACTTAAAAAGATGATCTTCTCTTGTCGCAACAACTTGTAGCTGGAATAGTTCTAGTCTGGTGCCTTCATTTTCTATATCTTGAAATTGTAAATTCATCCATTTATCCTTTTTGTTATGTGTCCTCCCCTAAAAAGAGGAGAAGTAGATGAGGAATTTAAGAAATATTATTTTGATTCCAAGAGGGTAGCAACTATGGTGACATACATGTAGCAGATATAAGGATGATAGCAACGATATTCTTTTTGACATGTTCCATATCCTAGAAAAAAACAATGAATACAACATGGATCAAGCTTGGTAAGAGGTTGTAGAGGAGTAACATTAATATGGATGAGAGGATTTTATATTGGGAAAGAGCTTGTAGAGGAGTTCGAAAATCAAACACCCATAAAAACATTCTATCCATAAGGTATACTGATGTGACAAATGCCTAGTTCGAATGATAACGTGGAGCATGGGCTCCAATAAGTAGTGTATTATTAGTTGTTTTTAAGATGTGTCTGATCTTCCTTTATGTAATACCATTATATTAAGGTGTTTGAACATGACATGTTTCATGAGGAAAACTGCGTGTGAGTCTTAGAAATTAATTATTAGTATTTTCTAAATACTAAAATATTCATATCACTGCAATTTTGAAAGCTAATTCTAAATAATTAGTATAAAAAAAAAAAAAACAATTTGGAACCAGAACAAGATTAGTATTGACTTTCACTTGAAAATATAACAGAGAGAAAGGTATTGGCCTCTTTGTAGCCATGGAAGTGAGGAATGAATCGATGTGTCTTTCCTATTTTACATGTCTTGCCACCTGTGTGATCTTCCAAATATATACAAGGTAAAGACAATTATTTCAATAATTTACTTACCTAAGTTTTTCCTTTCTCATGGAAGATTGGCATGTCAAGTGCGACTGAGACCTTATGCGGGCAAGCATATGGAGCTGGACACTACCACATGATGGGTGTTTACTTGCAGAGATCATGGATCATTGATGGTGTAACTGCAACCATCTTGCTTCCCCTCTTCATTTTTACAACACCGATATTAAGACTAATTGGGCAAGAGGAGAATATAGCAATAGAAGCTGGAAAAATCTCCATTTGGTTAATTCCCGTCCTCTACTCTTATGTCTTTAGCTTGACCATCCAAATGTACTTGCAAGCACAACAAAAAAACAAGATTGTCGGGTGCTTTTCTGCTTTCTCCTTTCTGGTTCATGTGCTTTTGTCCTGGTTATTTGTGATCAAACTTGGTTTAGGGCTTACTGGTGCCATGGGTGCATTCAGCATATCATCTTGGTTGCTCGTTATTGGAGAGTTTGTGTACATCTTTGGAGGTTGGTGTCCTAATACATGGAAAGGCTTTACTAAAGCTGCATTTGCTGATATGTTACCTCTAATAAAGCTCTCAATATCCTCCGGAGTCATGATTTGGTAAGTTCCAATTTTGACAATATAGTGTTTTTATTCCATTTCGTATGGGAATTTAACTTGGATGATTGTTTTTATGCACAAAATACTTGATTCCTTAATGATGTTAAGCACAGCAGAAATGGAACCAAGTTTTTGATCATGATCACGAACTTATCCTTGCCTTGTTTTATCACACACTAGTATCATTTTAAGATTACGAATGATTTATGGTTCATTTATTTCGATAGTCATCACTTGCTTTCTAATTGTGTTTGCTATAACCTTACAGCTTAGAATTATGGTATTCCTCTATTCTTGTCTTGTTAGCTGGATATATGAAGAACGCAACCATTGCAATATCTGCTTTCTCCATTTGGTAAGAATTTGTTGTGCAAATCTCAATACAGTTGCTCGGCACTATATAGTTCTAACTGTTGAAAAGAAGATGATTTATGCTAATTCCTTGTTGCAGCCTCAACATCAATGGATGGGAATTCATGGTCTGCCTTGGGTTTTTAGGTTCTTCATGGTATTTGCTTTAACCATTAGAAATGCTACTCAGTTTCGTTTTGTCTCTCTATATCTCTGTTTCTGAAGTAAGTGATCTCTATTATAAAATGTCATGTATGTGCATTTCGTACAGTGTGCGCATATCAAATGAATTGGGAATGGGCAATGCCAAAGCTGCAAAATTTTCTATCAAGGTTGCCCTTGGTACTTCGATAATTATCGGAATTATCTTCTGGGTTTTGTGCATGGTCTTTAGTCGGGAAATTTCATACTTGTTTACGAGTAGTGAGGAAATAGCAGAATCCGTGTCCAGGCTTCATGTTCTACTAGCATTCTCAATGCTGCTGAATAGTATTTTTCCAGTACTCACAGGCAAGTATTTCATTCTAATTCTATTATTATATGCAAATACTATATGAACATTTTCTGGTCCATTAACTTTTTGCATAGCTTTAATTCTATGTATCTTAGAATTTATTTTATGCAATTATACGATCGATCGCTCACAATGACAGAAGTAAGTCAAGTGCTGGTGTTTCCAGCAATATATATATATAAAAGGGCACGCGCACATGTGGTAATGTAAATCTTAACCATTAAAATTCCCTCTCCAGGTGTAGCTGTAGGTGCTGGTGTGCAAAGTATGGTTGCATTTGTCAACTTGGGGAGCTATTATGTTATTGGGTTGCCGGTAGGAATTCTGCTTGGATATGTAGCGCATCTTCAGGTCACGGTATGTAAGAACAATATTGTCAAGATATCATAAGATATCTACTGCTTAACATTCAAATTATTAATGGAGAATCAAGCTAAAGCCATGAATTTGATTGTCTAGTATTGACCATTCACTCTTTGCTAATAGGCCAAGTGAGTGGATCTAGTTAAAATTGAACTTCATAAAAGGAGTATTTTTATTTACCAATAGTTTCTTCTCTGCACATACAGGGTTTGTGGATTGGATTGTTGAGTGGAGTTGGAGTCCAAACACTTCTGCTATCCTACCTTACATGGAGGATTGATTGGAATGAACAGGTTTGAAAAGATGTCATGAAATTATCATGTTAGAATATTCTAAAAATCATAGTCAACTCAGAGCTATATTGCCATAAGCAAACAACATTCAATTCGTGCAACGCAGGTAAACAAGGCATCAGAGCGTCTTGGTCGATTTTTTATTGGAACAACAGAGGGATCTGATGAAAACTCCAATCTTGCTTGATAGTAATGGACACTACTTGTTGTTGCGTGTTCAAACCAGATTTTTAGATGTGGTTTTGCTTCCCTCCCTGTGAGGCTAACTACGCTGCAAACTGGTCAGTGCTCTCAGCTGGCTCATCATGCTGGCTTGGCTCACTCTCCTTTAGGCTTGCAATCATTTTGATTTTTATCTTTCTCGCTCTGTCTATTTTATCAAAGAACCACTCATCCAAAAACTTAAATTATTGAGGTGAGACTTCAAGATTTATAATATACTTTATCTATCTCTTATATTTGACTTTCAGGGGAGTTCTTTTCTATGTTTTATATCCAGATTCCTCGTGCTTATCAATATTCTTACCATGAAAAGAAAAGGCACGTCCTGTTATTTTTCAATGCTCTCTTAAATGTGCACAAAGCTTCGGCTGATGTTAGGGTTGTTCATGGGGGAGACAAAGGAAGGAAGATGGGGATCTCCAATCATAGTTTTTAAACCCGACCTGGTAGTCGACCCGGTATAATGATCGGGTCACAGGTCAGATGGGTTGACCTGGGTTGACCCAGGTCAACCCAAAAAAAATCTCTCTCTCTAAAATTGCACGACCTCTCTCTCTCTCTTCTAGTTTCTCGTGCCCAACCACAGCACCCGCAGCTCCCACATCCTCTGCTGTCTCGCATCCATCGAGATGAGTCTTGCATCTATCTTCTCTTCTCTTCTCTTCTCAAACAACCTGTCCTCTCAAAACTCAAAAGCAAGCCAATTATCTCTCTAGCTGCTACAGTAGCAGACACGTATAGAAGGAGAAGAGGAGTAAGTTCCTACCTTCTTTGAAGTCTTTCTTTGCTTGTTCAGGTAAATGGCATAAGCCAAGAAAGGGGTATTCATTTCAAGAGATAGAATTTCAGATGTTCTTCTCCAGTGGATCTTCTTCTTGAGATGCTAAGAATCGAGGGTGAAGCGTCCTTAGCCCGACTTCTTCGTCTTGACTATTGATAGTGCCAGCACACTCCTTAGGCCGGGTCTCAGCCGAGTTTACCCGGGTCGACCGGGTTTCGCCGGGCCAACTCCCAGACGGGTTTTTACTTAGACCCGAACCGGTCTCAGGCCCGGGTCGGCCGGGTCCCGGATCGACCCGCTGGGCCGGTCCGGGTTTCAAAACTATGTCTCTAATGTTTTAAACTGGGACCTTATTTTGATTGATGTTAGGGAGAGATGAAGAGAGTTCCTTCTGCAATGACATGTTGGTACAACATGATCAATGATGTCTTTACAAGTGAGGATTTATATTAAAAAAGAAATTATATGATGACAGATTACGAGTTAAAAAAAAACAGCCAATAATTGCTTATAACATCACTCAAGGATTCTATTCCGAACCCTCAGACCATCTAATGTTTAGTTTGGAGATGACTTTGGCTTTTGTTGTAGGGTCTACATAAAAAGCATGTATTTTTAGCTTTTAGAAGTGTGGTTTGTGCTTTAAAAGGGTTGTAGCTTTAAAAAAAAGCCACCACACCTCCAACCAAACAAACACATCCCGAACTTGATGTTTTAATCGCACGTTTCCAGACTGCCTGTCCAACTCTTAGGGCAAGCAAGAATAGAGAGACACATATGCAATTTGAGGGTTAATGCGAGCCTGTTTGGGAACTAGTGTAAACAGTGTTTCCTTAAATTTGATATTTTTTTATTAAAAATTATTATTATTTATGTTTTTATATCGTTTTGATGTGTTGATATCAAAAATAATTTTTTTTTTTAAAAAAAAAAAAACATTATTCTGATCAATTTCTAAGCAAAAAAACTTTTTAAATCGTAACCGTTATCACAATCTCAAACAGGCTAACTAATGTTCTTTTTTGTTCTTACCCGGGTATCCTCACACCCTTTTAAAGGGTGGGACTAGTCTCATTCAGGGTTCGTGGCTGCCCTTCCCAATAAGTATACTTTCTGGAGATCGAACTTGTGTTCTCATCCTTGCAAGGATATAGCAGTGCCTTAATCGCTAAATGAATATTTAATGGGTAACTAGGGTTTGAAATATGACTTCTGATTTTCATAATTAAATGTCTTATTTTTAATTAGGGATAACTACAAAACAGCCCCCAACCTATAGAGTGTTTTACAGGCAAGTCCTCGTCGTATTGGTTTTTTCCAAGACCAACTCAACCGTACCATGATTTTACCATGTCAGTCCCCACTGTTAGCTTCTGTTAAAGTCTAACATAGAGGAGGAGTCTATAAATTGTAGTTGTCTCCTTTAATTATATTCATATTGAGATGCAAAAGTGGATGTTTGTGAGTACCATGTCGACTTATCTCTGAAGTGATAAAAAATATTATTTATTTATGTATTTACTTGTTTTATAGTTTTTTTTATTAAAAAAAAAGAAATTTGTTGAATGAATATATGATTTGTATATGTTAAGGTTTGTTTGAAATTTTAAAAATTAAATTTATTTGTAATTTGATGAAATTGATTTTGAATTTGTGACCTTGGTGTTATGTAATGAAATAAATAATGAGTTATTTAATGAGTATATTTTATATTTTATCAATTTTATTATTGAGTTGAAAATTTCGGTAAATGTGTAGGAATTTGAATTTATGTAGATAATTGATAATGATTTAAGAGTATCATTAAAATATATTGAATAAGTTTGATTTAAACCAATGTTAGCTAATTTATTTAGTTTACATAATTAAATAATACGTGTTAACATGATCAATAATTTATATAGGTTTAATACAAGTAATGGATGATCGTTAATGGATTTATCGACATTCACCTAAGGGGTTGCTCAAGATAGATTATTGATATTGGGCTCAGGATTTTATTAATTACGCACTATTTAATCCAAAAAAATATGAGTGGATGTGGTATTAGATATTCATGTAAGAGGTGTAATAATAAAAAGTTTCTCAATCCAGATGTTGTGATAATGCATATTCTACAAAACAGATTCACGGAGAAATACTTGTGTTGGTTTGCACACGGAGAACCATATGTTCCTTATGATATATTGGTGTAAAGGATGGTTGGGTCAACTTCTAGTTCTAGTAACATGCGTGGAGTTATAAATGACAATAGTAATCCTTATAGGAATATGGTTATGGATGCGATGTGAATGAATCAGGGTTATGCAAGTGAATGTCCAATCATAGATGAAGAACCAAATGCAGAAGTGGCCAGGTTTTTTGATTTTTTAAAGACTTTGACGAAACATTATGAGATGGGTGCACAAATCACAGTAAATTATCGGTCGTTACACATGTGTTCACCATTAAGTCAGATCATGGGTTGATTAAGGCTGATTATGACAGAATTGTTGAATGAGAAAAAAAACATATTACATGAGGGGAATAGGTTGAAAGAGAACTTCTATGTTGCTAAATCCATGATAAAACCCCTCGGCCTAGGATACCAAGAAATTGGCATATGTCCAAACTTCTGCATGTTGTACTACCTTGAAAATACAGAGTTGAATAAGTGTAGAACATGTGAGCATGCTCGTTATAATCCTAGAATTGACTGGGACAAGACTCTTATCGCACATAGAAAACTTATATACTTCACAATTACTCCTAAACTACAAAGGTTATTCATGTCTCTAAAGAATGTTGTGCACATGACATGGCATCATTTACATGATGCGGTGGATGGAGCCATGATTCACCTATTTGATAGGGAAGCTTGAAAATATTTTAATAGGGTTCATTGTCAGTTTTTAATGAAATTAAGGAACGTACATCTTAGGTTATATATAGATGGATTCAATGCATTCGGGTCATTTATTGCTCATTATTCTTGTTGAACGATGATACTCACAGTTTACAACTTGCCACCAGGGATGTATGTGAGTTTGGGGTTCATGTTTTTATTTATGATCATTCCCAATCCTAATAGTCCGGGCTGAAATATAGATGTTTGTCTTCGACCAAAATATAGATGAGGCCAGGATAAAAATGTTTTTATCTTTGATCATACTCAGTTCTAATAGATGGTATTTTCCCGAGACTTTTGGAACTGTTGATTTCTTAATGTAACTATTCATTATGTTCAGTACAGAAGGAATTACCGAAGGTTAATGTCCGTCGGTATTTTACCAAGATTTTTGGAATCGTTCATTTCTCAATGTAACTGTTCATTTATCAATGTAATGGTTCAAACTGTTTATTACAGATTGAATCACCAACGGACTGAAAAGTCGTTGATGATATTTGGGGGGATTTCTGAAAAAAATTTATTAAATTGAAATTTTTAATTAAATATTACAGATAGAATCATCGATGGAAGTGTTAAAAATATGAATATTTAATTATCCATCGGTAAATAAACCCCAAATTAAAAGACCAGAATCCCTAATTTCATAACAGACAAGCGTTTCTCTTCTTCTCTCTTCCTCTACTACAAAAGCAAACATGTTTCCCTCTGTAACATTCCCATTCCCGAGATCAGACATATCAATCATACCAATAAAAATGTGGGAAAAAATTTTTGTTGCCAAACTCATCTAAAGATTATCGAAATTTTGGTAGAAATTTCGGTAGAGTTTCCCCTACTGAGAGGTCTCAAGTTATCGATAATTATCCTGCACACACTTTATACTCATTCTTATACCATAGCATAATTACCTTGCACCACACAACAATCATCCATAGGTACAAGCGCAACAACTCATGTATTCATTTTCCTTGCCCGTTTAAACACATATGAAATTCATAATTAAACAGAGAAAAGCAACATTAATATTACAAGTATAATATAGTAATGAAATTCTATGTCTCGACATTTAATATAAGGAGGTACTATTACATTTCAAGTCATATAGTTACTTAGAGACAAAATACATTAACATTCATTTACTTCTAAATTCATACAAAAGAAACTAGGGGACCTAGGATACTACTCCTAGTGTGAATATGAAGGACCTGCAATATCACAACGTTGGAATAACTATATTAAAAGTAAAAGTATAACAGGGATTAGAGAGTTACCCAATACACACACACACACACACACACATACTCATAAGCATACAATCATATTTGTCTTGTAATTCACACTTCAATCTTCCTTTACTACATCTAACAATTTCTACACTTCCCCCAATTTTCACTCAAGAACCCTAATTTATAAAATCTGATATTGGTGCATGATTCCTAATCAATTGTCAAATTGTTTTTCACAATTAGGTCTAGTGTCCATACCTTGAGGAAATTCAGAATTTCAGCTCAATTTGGTTGAAGATTTTTAGTCTCTTCTCTCTTGCATGCAGCCGACCCTCTCCCTTTTTTTTTTCTCCAATTTCTTCACTTGTTTCTTTATTAAATATTGTGTTAATGGGTGTCCTCTCTACTCAAAGTTTTAAGGTTTGCATAGTCTTAAAAGATTTGATGTTTTTCCCTCTTTTTTGGTAAAGAAAATTTTGCAATGTCTCCCCTCTTTTCCACTAGGTGCAGTTGGCCACACAAGAGGAAGAAATGGGGTATTTATACTTTTATAGCCCCATTCTTTCTAATTACACATTGGCCCCTTTTCTCTGTTTTTTTTTTTTTTTTACAATTGGAGTCATACTCTTTATGTCTTTCATATTCTTCTTATTTGATTTATTTATTATTATTTATTTATTTATTTATTTTGAGTTTAAATCTCAGGATTTTGCACTCTATTTTTTTCTCTTCTCTCTCTTTTTGTCTCCTCCTTAACTCATTTTCTATTCTCTTCTCCTTCATGCCTCAAAGGTTTGTCTTTCTTTTCTCTTCTCAGTTTTACCTTTTGTTTTTAACATGATGTGAATTTGTTCTTGTTTTTGTTTTTTCTTTGTAAGTAATAGTGTAAGCTTCACTCAATTTCAATATTTTTTTTTTTTTTTGCATTATCTTTTTTAAACTTTTTTTTGAATTATTTTGTTGTTGGAATTTTATTTTTTTTGAATTGATTGTGATGTTTTTGTGAAATTTTGTTATTGAATTATAAATCCCTAATTTGTTAATTAGATTAGTTTAGTTTAGAAACTAATTGTCAAATTATCTTGAAATTTTTATCAACAAAAAATTAGTTTCTAACATTTTTTAATTTGATTAGAATTTTTTATTTTTTCTGATGTCACCCTTCCATCCTATTAAATTTAATTAAGTTTTAATTTTTTTTTCTTTTGAGTTTTAATCCACAAATTATGTTATAATTAAAGGGTGTATGTATTGTTAAACTTAACTGATCGGACCATAATATAGATGAAGGGATAACAAATAGAAATTCAAACTCGATTAAACAAAGTTTATGAAATAAGATCATGTTGATTAAAAATCTAGGGTAGTTTTTAACCAATTAGCCTAATATTTTGTTCTTATACTTTTCACGTTTTCTTAATACAGTCTTTTTGTTCTTCTTTTATTTAATTGGTTTCTTCGTTGAATTTTTGAATTGATTGTGATGTTTAGTTTGTGATTTTTGTATACATAAAATATTATTAACATCTATTAGGTGGAATATTTGAAAAAAATGGAATTTAAATTTTTTTTGTAATAAGAATATTGAAATAATAATAAGATTTAAATTGAAATTTGACGTTGTTCAAGCGGTTAATGTCTCAAAGCTCAAAATAAAATAAACTTATATTGAAAAGTTAGAAGCTATAGAAATTACATAAAATCAACTAGTTTGTGGCAATCAAATTTCAATTGATGTGTATTTGCAGGTAAACAAATATTAGATAGTCTCTCGTATAGGTGAGGTGCTACATAATTTTTTAAAAAATATGAATGGTTTACGGTATCTCAATTCTTTTATCTATGTAGATGTCTAGGAAAGTTTGTAATGTGTCTTACAGACAAGATCGCTGCTAGTTCTTCTAGTAGCTCTTTTGACGACCATGAGTTATTAGATATCGATTATGAATAGGCACAAGTAGCCTCTCTCGACACGAGCTCATTGAGTGTGATGTTGCCATGCCGAGGAGGGGTCTTTTAAGAGCGGGATCCACTTACTTGAAAGTACCTTGTCCAGTGGAAGCCTGATCACTTAATGTAAGTTTGTTTTCCTCTCATGCACTATTAAAAAATAAACATTAATTATTTTTGAGAAATTAATTTCAATTAACGAATGCAATTTCAAGTTTACAAATGTTGAGGCTGCCTAAACAATAACATCGATGTTGAAATCATCGATGTAAGTGTCATTGTTTTAATCGAGTCAGGTTTTCAAAAATCTGGAACGGAAACCCATGATTAATGCATGATTCGGAAAGTTCAGGGTTAATATTAACTTCAATAATTTTGTTATTATGTTAATTTGGTTAGTTTATTAATATTAATTAACCAAATTGTTTTACAAATTTGAACTGTAAGGAAAAACCTTTACTGGGATAGGACTGACAACGTTGTTGCAAAGAGGGTTTGGGAGAATTACGTTGCATTTAGGTAAGATTAAAATCAAAATAAATATTTTTTTTACCCAAATGTTAAAATTTTATTTTTCATTTATTAGCTAATAATTCATTTCTACCATATAGGTTGCATGATTTTTTGTACGAGATTCAGAAAAACACCAAAAATATGCTAAAAAGAGTTTTCAAGATGGAAAGACGTGGTGATTTGAAAGGATTACAAACCTCTATACATCTCGGAGGTTGTATGGGCATAATATATTCACAACGTGATGTTCAAGGATTTCGTGCGATGGTTACAATCCGGTGCGAAGAAACAAAATAGGCAGATTCATGATTTCATTACCACATACACCAACGGATCCATTCCGTTTGTTTCTCATGCGAAGCGAATGATAAAATTCTTTTTTTATTACATCTATTTCTTTAAAAATTATTATTTTATATGAATATGTTTAACTACCAACAATTTTCTCTTGCAGGCTACAATTATTGGACGTGAATCAAGATCAACTGAGATTTTGATTGAAACATATGTTCAAAATGATGACCGTTAGAAAAGGGTGTAGCAGCTCGTAGATAATCAAGCCCAGTACTTAGTGGTATGTAGGATTTCAACAATTTCTTTTCTTAAGTTATTATTTTTTAAATTTGTTGATTTTTTTTAAGAAACATATAACACCGGGTATGATCCATCAACCCATCTTGAACTATGATTGGAGGCAGGATTGTTCGGTGGACCCGATAGAAATTGAGTTGATGGTATCTCAAACACTACAATCGAGGACTTATGGATGACTCGAAGTGTTTCAATCATTGGATGCTCGCAATCGGTTTTAAGCACTCAAACTTCGGAGTTCCATATGGGTGATACATATGCTCATCTTATCGCCCTCTCGTCCCGACAAAAACCCTCATCTTACTCCTCCTCCTCCGGCCCCTCTCTTCTATATGAATTGAATTTGAACTAGTAAACTTTTAAATGCATAATAAATATTTGATTTTTATTTTAATTATTTTCTACTCAGTTTATTATATTTTTAAAAATATATATTTTTTGTCATTGCCACTGTTTTCTCGAGAGTTAGAAAACAATTAGTAAAAATATCATTGCCACTGTTTAATCATCAACAGAATTAACCCGTTGATAATATTAAAAAATCACCGATGGAATTACAAATAGTTTTTTTTTGGTCAAATATCATATTGACCGATGGAAATACCGTCGGAATAAAGTAGGTGAATTTTTTTGTTTGACGTGTTTTTTTTGTTTATAAATCTATCAATGATTAAATTATCGACAAAATGTCTATGAGCCCGTCGATAAAAATCATGCTAACAGAATCATTGTTTAGCTACTAATGGAATATTCTGCCAGTAAAATATAAAATTATGTTAGTGGATATGTATTATAATTGTTTGGTAAAGAATAAAATTAATTACACATATATTATTTTTCAATATAAATTTTAATGTTAAATGAATTAATTTACAATAGAAATTAGTCACTATGGAATATATCTAATTATCAAAATCAACTGTTCAGTTTTTTTTTAATATGTTATGTATCATTCATTTGTGTATCTATATTATTTTTCAACGCAAACTCTTATAATACACACCCAAAACTCAAACTTTGCGTTAATTATTAATTTATAGGTTATCATTAATATATTTGACCTATTTTTTGTGCTATTTAGAAATTACATAAAACAACAAAAAAATATCTAGTATTCTTTTAATTATTTTAAATATTTCACAAATAAGAATAATTTGATGTATGTTTTTTTTTGTATAATTGTTTACTTTGATCCTTTTTTTTTGTATGGATATTATTTTATGATGTTATATATCATAAGCTATAAACTCTTATGTCTAATAAACTCTTAATTATATCATATTATTTTGGATTCCATAAATACCTTGATGAGACTAATTCATCATGGAAATTTTATTTTTCATAAGCTAATGGAAATTTTATTTTTTATAAGCTTGGGGTTGTTATCGTGGATATCAAGGAGCTTCTTTCAAGAGAATGAGAGGTTCATCTTCTTCATGTGTTTAGAGAATGAAGTCAACTCGTGTGTTGATTTCATGGCAAAAGGAAATTTTCAACGTCAAGCAATTACCCTTCTCTGTAAAGGATTATACTGGTTAATTTGGATAGAGCGCAACAATATGATCTTCGACTCTAAAACTCCAGACTGGGATGTGATTTTTGACCTCACCTTTCATCGGTTGGCCTTTTGGTTGAAGTCCTCTGTTAAAAATTTCAGTTACACAGGTTCCGATCTTTATAGAAATTCTGAATGTATCATGAACTGTACTAACTAGTTGGGGTTGTAAATTCCTTGCTCTCTTTATGATTTAATTCCCCCCTGTAATCTTTCTTTCTTGTAGCCCTCATCTTCTTAATGGGGTAGCTTATTTATAATATACTCGATTACTATAAAAAAAAAAAAAAAGAATCCACTTCCAGGTTTAAATGCTCTTCTTCTTGCAGATTCGATAGATATCGTAGAGAAAATTAGTTTTTGTTTTTTTATTTTCACTGTACCAAAAAAATTAGTTACTAGTAGCAAGCCGGCACATGCATAATATTGTTGTGGATCTCCTTAAATACTTGTTTTGATATATTTTTCAATTTACTCCAATTAAAGTTAATTTAAATAACAAGAAATTAAGTTCCAAAAAGTTAATTTTATATATATGGAATAAGTAAATAAATACATTAATTTTATTATGCATGGGCCGGCTACTCTACGGGTGAGGTTAATTAGCATATTTCTAGGAAAATACTTGTTAAAAAGAATACTTTGTACGTACGCATGTAACATACCTTTAATTTATTAGGTTAGAAAGTTTTTTAATTTTAAATTGGTGTTTACTAGCTATTTTATGATGGAAAATATTTTCATACCACACAAATTATAGTGATATATAGTTAAGAAAATGTATTGGAAACCCTTTAGTTTCTTGAAGCTTGTTTAGTAAGAATAAAATTAATCCAATTAATGTTGTACTATTTAATACTGTATTTGAACTTTTTAAACAAGAGTATCATACTTTTAAATGAAGTTTAAATTTAATTTAAAACCTAAGAATATAATAAATATTTTTTTAATGTTGTATAACGAACCAATAAATAATGTTTAATTTTTAAAAAAAATTACTTTGAAATGATTTTAAAACAAATAATGAAAAATGAAGAGTTGGGTTAGCATGGACTAGGTCGACTCATTATTGGCTTGGCACCTAGCTCAGCCTTAAAAAATAGGGCTGAACATTTTCGGTTCGGTCCGGTTTTGGACCAAAATAAACAACCAAACCGATTTTTTTTTTTAGTTTTTGAACCGAATCGAACCGAAAACCGGTTCAAACCGATTAATTTTGGTTCGGTTCGGTTTAGTTTTTTTCCCTTCCAAACCGGTCCAAACCAAAATGCAATGCCAAGATGCCATCCTCTAAGAATCAACAACGTTGTTCTCGTTGTTACAACTTCTTGCAAAGGAAAAAATAATTGCAAAAAAACAGTATCAATTCTTAGCAATCACTGCTTTGATTTTTCTGGACACTCTTCAGCTTCTAGACCCGAAATAATCCCTCTCTGGCAATTGAGGTGGGATCTTTTTATGCCGTGGCCCATGAAGGAGAATCAAGTAAATCAATGGAAGAATCATCAGCAATTCGCCCCTGACATGGCAAGTTTGAGAGATGAGATGAGAGATGAGAGATGAGAGATGAGAGACAGAAAGCATGGAAGATTGGAAGAGAAGAAGATAAAATTTACTCAAATGTTGAAAGGAAATATTAAAGCTTTACCTGTAATCAGTTACTTTTCCTTCACATTGAGAGATAAAAGACAGAGAGCATGGGAGCTGTGAATTAAAGGGACCCTTTAAATTGTGAAAGCATTCAAAGACTTAATGGGAGGGGAGAGGGCGGCTCTGTAAAAGGGAAAGAAATGATAAAGGTCTGCTAGGGTTGTTGGCTAATGAGAGGGAGGAGGTGGCCCGCGCTTGGTTTATTATTATTTTTTTCATTTTTAAACCGAACCGGTTCGGTTTGGTTAAGGTTGGCCGGTTCAGGCACACCAAAACCGGAAACCGAACCGGACTGGACATTTTCCTAAATATTTTAACCGGTTCAATCAGTTTTTTTACCGGTTTGGTTTTTTCGATTTTCTCGGTTAAATTGATTTTTCAATTTTTTTGCTCACCCCAATTAAAAACATTAGAGGTATCAACTTCTAGCAAATTCGATGGCTAGAAAATATGGGTATGTTGTTGTTAGCCTCCAAGATCTATTTTCATCATTGCGCTTTAAAACACTTCAAAATTATCTTAATTATACATTTGATGTCAATTCGATTTGAGAGGGAGATTATGTGTAGGAATCAAACAAACAAAGATTACGATTCAGCCAATAAACAGCTGAAACTTTGATTGTGCAACCATTAATTACTTGAATAACCACAATCGGCCAACAAACAGCCATTATAAGGATTAATTGTTCTTTCCTCTTTATCTAATCATTAAAATTGGTTAAATTCCTTGAAATTTATGTTGAAATTTGACTTTATTACTATTACAATTCTTCTGTAAGTTAGACTCATATACAACTTAGACTTTTCTTCTGAGTTGATTTCTAACAATATTCAAATATTAAAATTGTATTCTTTCATTCATGACATGTTAGAAACTAGATTTGTACCTTTCTTGATCTAAAGGCTTATCATTTCTATATTAGACTTTCATCCTTAGTGGAATGCTCAAGCATATAAAAAAAAATATTCGCGTCAATAACAAATATTTTACGAAGTCCTTAAACTTTATCGATTCTTCTAAATAATCCTTAATATGCTTAATTATAGTTAAAACATAGTAGAAAAGGCATATCATAAGAGGAATAAAATTATATTTATTTCATGCTTATTGTTGTAACCCAATTTTGGATTCACCAAGATTTTCTTGAATGTTATTTTATTTCTATTATTATTTATAAAAATAAAAAAATTAAGAAAAAGTTTAAAATTAAAAAAAATAATAAAATAATAATAATAAATAAAAATAATAATAATAAAAAAAAAAACATTTTTCTCGAGTAAACCGCATCTTTCCATAAGAACCGAGTCCACCGAGTCAATACGGGTCAAACCATGTCGATCGGGGTAAAAAATGAGTTTCAAGCTATTTTGGGTCAAAACTGTTATTTTTGGTCAAAACCCGGTTTACCGGGTTGATACCCATCAAAAGTTTTTTTTCCCAGTGTTTCAACATAATTTTCGGTCATTAAAATGGATTTTTAGCGGTTGAATCGGGTTTTTCTAATACTGAATTGAGTTTTTAATTTTACCTATATAAATATATATTATTATACATAATAATAAAAATAAAATAAAATAAAATAAAAAATTTTGTCAAACGGGCAGTTGCGCCGAAAGCAAACGGTGATTAAAAAATAAGATTTGTGGAAATTTAAGATTTGCATGTCTCCCTGTCACTGGCTATAAATAGCCAGTGACAGTGCGCCAGTGAAAAAAAAAGGGGGGGAGAAAAGAATAGAGAGACGATATCCTATATCACTATTCATGTTTTTTTACTATTTCTTCATTCTTCATGCGAGTAAGATATTGATTTTGATTAAAAACAATCTGAAAAATATCAAAAATATCCTAACTATTAGATCTAATAGTATTTAGATCTGAACCGTTGATTTAATAGGATACAATAGGGCTTACCACACCCAATTAAAACCCAAATCAATCTCAGCCCTTAAAACAATTTGTCTTTAGATCCGGTGGCGCCACGTAACCCGGTGTACCAAGCTCTCGGTACACCGCGTCACACCGGATAACAAATCTGCCCATCCGGACCGTCCGATCAACTTGCAGATCCAGCCAAACACAGCCGTAGGATCAGTTCAACTGCGATCCAACGGTTCACAGCCTTCACACCGTAGTACATCTCAGAGTCTCTCTCTCCTCTCGCCGGCGATTCTCTCTCTCTCCTCCGATCTCCCATTTCCCGTCGTTTGAAGCTTCCGAACCACCACACAAAGGTTTCTATCCTCATATAAATCAAAACCCCGGCCGTTTTCAGCGTTTTCTCCTCCCCATCTGGCCGGAAAAGGGCTGCGATTTTCGTCGGCCACCGAAGCTTCAAACCGACAATTCTCCCTCGTCAGCCATAAACGGCCGTCGAGACCACCGCCATCAGAATCCTCGCCCTCAGATATACCAGAAGCAACCATTTTTTGGCCGGAAATCTCGCCAGAAAATTTCACCCCCTCCAACAGTAACCGCGCGTGGGCCACACGCGCCGCCAGTGGCATTTTTGTAAATTTCGGAGAAATTCAAGGGTATTTCATTATTTTGCCTATACAGTGGCACTCAGGTAATTTTTTGGGGTTTCTACTAGTATTTTTGATATTTTTTATATATATAAATGCTTGTAAATTTTCTTGCATGTTGTAAAAAATACAAAAACCAAAGTCGACACGTCTCTTTTTTTTAAAAGGACCGATGTCAAAAATGTAAATACCAAATATGGATTATGTCCATTATTTCTTTTGGTAACCCAGACGTAATTCTCCTTTTAGGGTTAAAACGTCATATTTTAGACGGGTCTCCTAATTTTTAGGGACTGATAATATTTTTAACGCGTCTCCTATTTTTAGGGACCGACGTTAACCATTTGAAAAAAAACAAATTACCAATAAACCCTAAAATATAATGGATTATATCCATTATTTCTTTTGGTAACCCAGACGTAACTCTCCTTTTTAGGGACAAACGTCAATATTTTAGACGAGTCTCCTAATTTTTAGGGACTGATGTCATTTTTAACGTGTCTCCTATTTTTAGGGACCGACGTTAATCATTTAAAAAAACAATTACAAATAAGCCCAAAATATAATCGCATTTGAATCAAACAAAAAAACACACAAGTAAGGGAAACCTTTCTATTGAAAGGATGTTTTAAAGGTGGTGTCTACCTTCCCTTAATCATAACTAACCCCGTACCTGAATCTCTGGGACCAGTGTCTAATTTGGGATTTCTAGTTTCCCTCAAATTACTAGATGGTGACTCCAATAAAATCTTTGTTTCCCCCAATCGAGAAAAAAAACCCTTTTTGTCAAATTAACAAAAAAGCGGGAGCCGTCGCCCGACGTCGTGTATCGACAGAATGGCGACTCCGCTGTGGACTTAGGGTTGAGCCAACTGCTTGTGTTTGCTTTTCATTTGCTCTTTCTTATTGCTATTTATTTTTTGGCATTTATTTTATTTTCATTATTTATTTTATGCAATATCTACTGTGATTCGTTTCAATTTTCCATATTGCCACGTGCATGCATGTTTATTTATTTGTGTCTTCACATACTTCATGGTGAACCCAAAAAAAAAAAGCTCTGGACCCGAGCTTGTCCTGTTTAAGATTAGAAAAGAGAGATTCAGGTGGCAAGTGTGACTTATGTCCACTGATGCTCATTTGGACTTTCGCTTAGATTGTAACTCACCCTATGCAACGGTATTGTGGAATTTTTTCTCATACTCATGTTGTATAAGGTTAAGAGGCCGATTACTTCATGGGTAATTCGGGCAATCTAAGAACCAAAGAATATCTTTAAGGATAGATTAAACTAAGCCAAATCTTATGAGCTAGATCCTATCAATTAGGATATACCTTTTAGGACACAAACAAATGTCAATGCATTAACATACATGTTCATATACATTCCATATCCTCATTATATCTCCACCGATCCTTATAGGAAGTGTGAGATGGAAAAAACCAATACTATTGAGGAATTTTTGACCAGATCAGAATTGAGCCAACATGATGAAGGGGATTGTTTGCCATCAGAATTTGAGTCTCAATTACCAGCACACGTTAAATTAAATGACAGACCACTTGGTACATGACAACTGCTAGACTGCTGGGAAAAGTTATCCTCTCATGATCAATTCAATTTTCAAAAACAATATGGGGATCTATCACATTTACTGAAAATTAGGGTCCAACATGCTTGTTTTGAGGCCATGATAGGGTTTTGGGATCCAGAATATCGGTGCTTCACTTTTGATACTGTGGATATGACTCCTACTATTGAGGAGTATGAATCCCTGCTAAATTGTCCCAAATCAGAAAAGGTGTACTTTTACACACCTATAGAGCATGCACTTTCTAACTTTGCTTGGATTACCCAGATAGACTGTCAACTAGCAAAATCACATGCAACTAAATGAGGAAATAGCCAGGGTTGGTTTTGGAATGAACTAGAAGCCATATTCAAGAGGAGATTACATGATGAAAGCAATGAAATTGGATTGAGAATTTTGGCCTTAGGGATATATGGTTTGGTTCTTTTCCCATCTGCCGAGGGAATGATCGATTTTGAGGCTGTTAATGTATTCAAAAATATGGTGACCCTTAAAATTAACCCTGCTACAGCAATATTAGCAGAAACTTTCTCATCCTTGAATTATTGTAGAAAAGCCGGAAGGGGTCGTTTAAGATGTTGCTTGCAGTTGTTGTTTGTCTGGACTGTGAGTCATATGATCGAGGGGAAGATTTCAGGTTTAGTTGGTACCCCATGGCATCTTTATTCTAAGCTGGAGAATTTTGCTGAAAAACATTTGCATGAAGTAGGAAGAACCACATGGGAATTAATGTTTCTAAGCCTAAGTAAATCTCAATTTCATTGGAGGAGTCGATACTCTTACTTCAAATCTTATCTGGCATATTGTGGTAAGTATCCATGGGTCCCGTTGATAGGAGCCTGCTGCTGTATTAGTTATTGTCCTAACATGGTTTTACGACTAATTTGGATTTGAGCTGTAACACCCCACCTCACTAGCAAAATATTGTCCGTTTTGGGCCTCCCAGTCCACCCATGTCCAGGGCTTCCACCCAGGTCTCCCTCACGGGTTTGTTCTTGACAGCCATGCATGGCCCCAAAACGCATCTTTCAGAGTAGCGCAACACACTCACCCTGTCAGATACTGTCCCTTCTGGGCCTCCCTGTCCACCCATTCCCAGGGCTTCCACCAGGTCCCCCTCAGGGTTTTAAACGCGTCTTACTAGTCAAGATGAGCATGCACTTATAAGGCCCTGGCTCTTGACGCTCGCTTCCGATGTGGGATCTTACATGAGTAGTTTATTCCAAGGACTACCGAACTGGCAACATTTTATGAAGATTTCAAGACCTTGAAGAAATTATTAGAGTCAGTGAAGAAGGCATGGAAACATCCTGGTAGGGTTACTCCTGCTAAGAGAGTAGAAGAAAAAACAACTGAAGGATATCCAATATGGCAAAAGAAAAGAGGGAAAGGGTATAAAGTTCCTCCTTTTGAAGGGCCACCCAGGTCTTTGATTCAGTCTGCTGAAGACATACATGAAGAAGTCCGCGTCCAACAAGAATCTTATAACCTAAGTTTGAATGCTGAAGTGGAAGAGTTAGGGGCTAAAAAAAAAAAGTTAGAATCTAATCTAGCCACTCGAGAAAAAGCTCTGGCTATCATAAAACAGGAAAAAGATGACTTGTCAGCTCAGCTACAACATCAACAACTTGAGTTCCAGCAATTACAAGAAAAATATGTACTTTTGTTAGAAGATAAGAGGAAGCAAGATGTCAACATAAAGAGATGGGTTAGAAGAGCATCAAAAGCTGAGGAAATGGTATTAAAATTGGAAGAGAAAAATGAATCACTTCAGGAGCAGCATCAAAATCAAGATGTAATAATTGCCAATTTAGATGAGCATGTGGACCATTTGCTTTCTATTGAGCAAACCTTATCATCAGAAAAAGAAAATGCAGAAAGAAAAGCAGAATGTTGGGCTTCTGAAGCTATGCGCTATCATGTACAAGCAAATGATGCCAAGAATTATGCTTCATGATTAAGAGGCATAGCCCAACAAATAGCAGATGGTGAGCCAATGACTAGAAATGAATTCCATCAGTTTTTTTGGGTTGATCAGAGATGGAATTAATGAGATCTCAGCATATGACGGTCCAAGGCTTTGGAAAGATTGACTTGTTGTACTTTTAATATTATAAATTAATAAAAGGCAATTTCATCATCTTTTCGTTATGAGAAATGTTTATTTTGATTCTGATTTATGGCATCAAATTTCTCCCCTAAATTGGTTCAAGTTCCTGTAGGTTTGGAGTCCTCAGTGAGAACTTTCTTAAGAGAATCTGATATGGTCTGTTCCTCGTCATAAGCTAAAGGAAAACTTGAAACAAATAACAAGCATGCATAAAACATATGGCATTTTGCATCCATTTGTGCATTTCATTCATTTATCAAGCATGCACACGGTTGAAACATATGTTCCCCCTACCTGAGGTCTAATGGACTGATGAAGATGGAAAATCAAGACAGGGGTTAGCTAGAGGCTCATTATCAAAAAGAAGTTAAGAGCAGTAAAGGTGAAGTAGCTCGACTTATAAACCTGTTTGAATAAGTGTTGAGCTTCAAGAGTGGAAAGGGAACGTCTGTACAGGCTCTTGCTGGGAACACTACTTGTCCACGTTCCATTGAAGTTGCACCTCTCTTTTTTAGTCATGAACAACGGCAGCAGTGCCTTCAGTCATCAACTAATGTCAACCCTTATTCTCGTTTAACTGCACTGATAGTCGTTCAAAGCCTTCACATATTCCAAGGGCACATAATAACTGCTAGCTTTCTGTTCCTGATGCATTGGCCTTCTTTCCAGACATCTCTATTGTGAACATCATTTCGGTCCAGCAGTATCGGATGTTGCTCTGAGAAAAACAAGAGCAGACATTGCAACTTTAACAAAGCAGAATTCCCACTATAGGTGTTTGTTTGCTGTACTGCCAATGAGGAATCGAAGAGGAGACGAAAGGGTTTCAGATTCATCATTTTCTCTTCCAGTTGAGACAATGCATGATTCCACACATCGGTAATGGTGGTGCTGCATGTTTCTGCGCGTTACTAAGATCACCTGGTTGTTGGAAAGTTTCTACCAATCCATAAATAACCACAACAACATTGGAAGATTTACATGAGGTTGTGAGGATTGTCGAAAGAATTGAACAAGCTACAAAGAGGGGAATGATTGAAGATTCTGCCAAGGATTCTAGAACAATAATGAGAGATGAATCAAAGGATAACTCTGACGATGGGAAGCCTTAATTATGTGGTCCAACCAGGTCTCACTGTAGCATCAACTGCTAAAATGTCTTTGCCAAGATTGACATATCTCGACCACTCGAGTTTGTCCACCAGCATCTGTTAGACTCCGGACTTATTGCCCTGACTCTGTCAAATCCTATACAACCATCGTTTTCTAGGTGGTATAATCCAGAAAAGAGATTTGAATATCATTGGGGGATTTTGTGCCATTCAGTTGAACAGTTGCAAGATTTTCAAGAATTAAGTTGAGTTTGTGCAAAATGACGTCATCGACCATATTGTCACCTCAACATCCTCAGATTGACAAGTGATCGAAATGCTTGGCAAAACACAGATATCGCCAGAAAAACTGATCCAAGAAGAGTGTTAAACTGTCGATCCTTTTTGTTATGAGTTTTGTCATTCTGCATTTTATTTTGGGATCACATCTCATCTTTTAACGAAACATGTCTTTTCTTTATCCCTTTGTTATTCTGAAAGCATGAGATGTTTCTTTCAAAGGTTATTTTGACAAAATATTTTGATCAAGCTCCAACATGCATTTAAGATTAGTCAATCCTGAAGATTAAAATTATTTTGCTTGAATGACTCAATGCTTGTTGAAATGACATGAGGTGACCAAGAAAATTTTGAGCTCACACATGAAATTGAACCATACACCATGCAGCTAAGTTTTAGCAATATGCATATGACACGTAGTGGATTCAGTAGTTATGGACTCATGAATTATGATTCGTACAAGTCTAAATCATTACATTGGATGAGGTCAAAATTTATCGGTTCTAACCGACCTTGCTTGAAATGAGAAAAGGCCATTTTTGTTTCATCCTTTCACAATTCTTGAAATATATATCCCTTGCAGTCCCATTTTGAGCTGATAGAATATTTCTTTCATAAAAAAACCCTGACTAGGATCACACCCCACACTAGGGGCAATGAGAATCTTTTCCTAGAAAAGACAAAGACAATGTTAGAGTCGATGGATAAAGGGAAGGCTTAGAACAAAAGTCCAATGATTGAGAAAGGGCTAGAAGAAGAAAGCCAAAGATTGATAAAGACACAACAAATGCCAAAAGTTAACCCGAAAAAAATCAAGTGTGATGTCTTTTGGTGTGTCTATGATAAAGCCTTTACGATCTTCAAAAGATTAGATTGGCTATTCATCAAAGAAAAGTTGGATTTGCGTTATGACCTATGTTAAACAAATTTTGATTTTTGAGATTAACAAGGTTATATGTCACTGTCTCTACAAAGACAATGTGAGGAAAAGAGATTGATGAGTAATTAATGGTGATCCTAGGTTCTTGAAACCCTCAAACACCTTTTGAGCTTGTGAAATTCCTTTTTTTCATAGCCATGAACCATAGCCTACATTACGTGCTTTAAAAAGCCCTTTTTAATCAAGTAAGCAATCTGAACCGATAAATGGCGATCTCAAAACTTGAAGAGTTATTTCATAAGGGTCGTGACTTCATGAATCAAGCTACTGATTATTATGCATACTGATAAAATTGGTGCTAAGAAAAAGAAACAATCTTTCTTGATAAAGCCTCAAGTCTTGACTCGGGTACCTTGTTTTTCTTGAAATTCATAAAAGGTCACCTCATCACAGACAATCAAAAGATATACCCAAAATTAGAGTTTAAAATGGATACAAAGAACCATGAGAAAAGCCATTTTAATCTTACAATGGTTCCATTTTTTTTCTCTCTCTCAAAATACAAGACAATCAAAGGACTACATTGAATAGCGTGTGTTGGATCTTTAACCAACGAAGCTTGATTTTCAAAAATACTTTCAAAAACTGACATCTCTCTGATTTCATTTCAACAATTAGACTTGAATAGACATGACATTTGAAATGTGAGATTTGATTCCAAAATAAGAAAGATTTTCAAATAAGAAGAACATCAATTGAGTTTGCAGATTCCTGACAGAAATGACATCAATTCTTCTCGACACTTCTGGGGGCAATATAATGGACCTTCGAGAAGGAAAACAAACAGTATTTAAATCAACTGGGGGGTAGAGATGATCAAATGATGAATAAATAAACTGAGGATAATATGAATCAAAGAAAGATAATCAGTGAATGAGCACATTCAGATCAATTAAGGGCAATGATGTGCAAGAACAGTTTATGATCCAGTAAACCTCGACAATAATTGAGAGTAAAGATGTACCTGAAGGACATCTTCATATCTTCATCTTGGTTTATCATCTCCAATATGGCTATGACTATTGAAAGATGTTATCACATGATTGCTTTGAATGAATGTTGGGAGGATGCACCGCACCCACCTAAACTGACCGTGGGACCATCTGATTTGAAGCTCAAATGCGCACTGCACCACATGAGTATGGGTGATAAAAGCGACATCATTGATGAGGTCCAGGCATTTCTTTTCACAATCTGGTTAGATGAGCTAAGAAGAACTTATTGAGAAAGAAACTGAGCATACAACGATGAGCTTTTGACTGCAAAGTATGAGATGCAGGTCTGAATGACATGACAGTTCCATGAAAGTGGATGACCGCATATACTTGAAGGGTATGTTTCAATTGGAGGTAAGTTCATAACTGATTGACAATCTTGATAGGTGTTGGCACGATGCGCACAATCAATCAGAGAACAATTCTTGAAAGAATCCAGGAGATGAACGATTTGTTAAGCTTCTTAATGATAAATCAAGCAACACTACACTTGGGGGAATTGTCAAGTGATAAACAGCGAGAGCAGTAATTATCGTGGACAGCCCAAGATGGCTTTGGAATGCAAACAAAGCCACCCTATGACGATGAAGCATCAAAGAGGGGGGAACCTATATTTCAAAAACAGGTAAGATGCATTGCATATCATCTAACTTCACGAGCATTGCATATTTGTTTTGCAGATATTTCAAGAAACAAAATTCCCACTGGGATCCAACGAGACTCACATGAATTGAAGTTCTTGTAAATCACATCAAATATGGCAATTCCACAAAAGCAAAATTCGTAAATGAAGACAAGAAAGATGGATTTTTATTCATGGAAAAAGGGTTTACAAGTACAAATGTTAAACAGTGCGAGGACGATTAGGGATATTTTCATCTTGATGGTCAATCATGCCTCGAAATTCCTCAAATTGCTTATGCATGTGCTCCATCTCTTCCTCGAACTCGAGGTGTCGTGTGTTAACATAGTCCCTCCAAAAGTCAACACGTGCATTTAACTCTTGGTTTCTCCTCTCCAAGTTGTTTCTGTGACGTCTCTCATCACGGAGTCTATTCCTTAAATTCTTGATTTGATGATGGAGATCAAGAACTTGAGTATTCAACTCAAGTCTTCTGGCATGAATACGCTCTGCAACGTTCACCAAAGACGAAGTAGCTCTGATACTGAGAGCAAGTGACTGATTCACTGCTTCAATATCGATCCTGGCTGCCAGCATTATTTCATCACGAGGAAGGATCATGTCTCTAGCCACGGCTATAGCAGTATCTTCATTGTCCATTACAGTATCTTCTATTGTAACTGGACGACCATTCACTTCAAAGGTAGTACGCCAAACTACAGGCTCTACTGCAGGAACATGGTTTGGGTTAGCATTGGAAGAAGAAGAAGACATGGTTAAAGCTTTAAGAACTTTAAAAATATTGGACATGCAAGAAGTTGATGATGTCTTTCACCAAATACCGCGGGATTTATAAGGATTTTACTCCTACCATTTGTTTCGAACAGAAGATCAGATCTGAGCCGTAGATACAAGACTTTCTTGAGAAGCTTTCCTCATTTTTGGGATCCACGAATCGAATCCCAACCATACATACAGGACTTCCTTGAGAAGCTTTCCTCATCTTTGGGATCCATTTACAAATCAAAATCCCAACTGTAGATACAATACTTCCTTGAGAAGCTTTCCTCATCTTTGGGATCCATTTACAAATCAAATCCCAATCGTACATACAGGACTTTCTTGAGAAGCTTTCATCATCTCTAAGATCGATTTACGAATCAGATCTCAACCATACAGGTATGACTTCATTTAGAAGTTTTCATCAACCCTGAAGCTCATTGCTGAAATCACATTCATGTGTTTCACAAGACTATATTGAAATCACTTTCAAGTATTTCACTATCGGGCAGGTCGCCTGGTACAATTAGACCACTTGCGAGTTTCCTCGCATTTTTCACTATTAGACCACTTGCGAGTTTCCTCGCATTTTATCATCGGGCAGGTCGCCTGGAACAATTAGACCACTCGCAAAATTCTTTGCTTTCTTCTTCACTATCGGGCAGGTCGCCTGGAACAACTAGACCACTTGCGAGTTTCCTCGTATTTTATCATCGGGCAGGTCGCCTGGAACAATTAGACCACTTGCGAGTTTCCTCGCATTTTATCATCGAGGTGGTCATCTGGAAAATAGGACCATTGTTGAAATCACTTTCATGTATTTCACAACACCATTGCTAAAATCACTTTCACGTATTTCACAAAACCAATATTGAAAACACTTTCATGTTTTTCACTTGGGCAGGTCGCCCATAAGAATTAGACCAACCGAAAAATCTGTGTATTTTTCAACACTTCCATCGTTTTTCTTTACAAAACTTACTATGCAAAGTCAAAAGAAAATGAATTTTCCAATGCCTTTGCACCGTAAGCATTGTAAAGAGGGGGCAACTGTTGTAACCCAATTTTGGATTGACCAAGATTTTCTTGAATGTTATTTTATTTCTATTATTATTTATAAAAATAAAAAAATTAAAAAAAAGTTTAAAATTAAAAAAAATAATAAAAAAAATAAATAATAAAAAAAAACATTTTTCTTGAGTAAACCGCATCTTTCCATAAGAACCGAGTCCACCGAGTCAATACGGGTCAAACCATGTCGACCAGGGTAAAAAATGAGTTTCAGGCTATTTTGGGTCAAAACTGTTATTTTTAGTCAAAACCCGGTTTACCGGGTTGATACCCATCAAAAGTTTTTTTTCCCAGTGTTTCAACATAATTTTCGGTCATTAAAATGGATTTTTAGCGGTTGAATCGGGTTTTTCTAATACTGAATTGAGTTTTTAATTTTACCTATATAAATATATATTATTATACATAATAATAAAAATAAAATAAAATAAAATAAAAAATTTTGTCAAACGGGCAGTTGCGCCGAAAGCAAACGGTGATTAAAAAATAAGATTTGTGGAAATTTAAGATTTGCATGTCTCCCTGTCACTGGCTATAAATAGTCAGTGACAGTGCGCCAGTGAAAAAAAAAGGGGGGGAGAAAAGAATAGAGAGACGATATCCTATATCACTATTCATGTTTTTTTACTATTTCTTCATTCTTCATGCGAGTAAGATATTGATTTTGATTAAAAACAATCTGAAAAATATCAAAAATATCCTAACTATTAGATCTAATAGTATTTAGATCTGAACCGTTGATTTAATAGGATACAATAGGGCTTACCACACCCAATTAAAACCCAAATCAATCTCAGCCCTTAAAACAATTTGTCTTTAGATCCGGTGGCGCCACGTAACCCGGTGTACCAAGCTCTCGGTACACCGCGTCACACCGGATAACCAATCTGCCCATCCGGACCGTCCGATCAACTTGCAGATCCAGCCAAACACAGCCGTAGGATCAGTTCAACTGAGATCCAACGGTTCACAGCCTTCATCTGCACCGGTGCACCATGCGCGCGTTCACACCGTAGCACATCTCAGAGTCTCTCTCTCCTCTCGCCGGCGATTCTCTTTCTCTCCTCCGATCTCCCATTTCCCGCCGTTTGAAGCTTCCGAACCACCACAGAAAGGTTTCTATCCTCATATAAATCAAAACTCCGGCCGTTTTCAGCGTTTTCTCCTCCCCATCAGGCCGGAAAAGGGCCACGATTTTCGTCGGCCACCGAAGCTTCAAACCGACGATTCTCCCTCTTCAGGCATAAACGGCCGTCGATACCACCGCCATCAGAATCCTCGCCCTCAGATCTACCATAAGCAACCATTTTTTGGCCGGAAATCTCGCCAGAAAATTTCACCCCCTCCAACAGTAACCGCGCGTGGGCCACACGCGCCGCCAGTGGCATTTTCGCAAATTTCGGAGAAATTCAAGGGTATTTCATTATTTTGCCTATACAGTGGCACTCAGGTAATTTTTTGGGGTTTCTACTGGTATTTTTGATATTTTTTATATATATAAATGCTTGTAAATTTTCTTGCATGTTGTAAAAAATACAAAAATCAAAGTCGACACGTCTCTTTGTTTTAAAAGGACCGATGTCAAAAATATAAATACAAAATATGGATTATGTCCATTATTTCTTTTGGTAACCCAGACGTAATTCTCCTTTTAGGGTTAAAACGTCATATTTTAGACGGGTCTCCTAATTTTTAGGGACTGATAATATTTTTAACGCGTCTCCTATTTTTAGGGACCGACGTTAACCATTTGAAAAAAAACAAATTACCAATAAACCCAAAATATAATGGATTATATCCATTATTTCTTTTGGTAACCCAGACGTAACTCTCCTTTTTAGGGACAAACGTCAATATTTTAGACGAGTCTCCTAATTTTTAGGGACTGATGTCATTTTTAACGTGTCTCCTATTTTTAGGGACCGACGTTAATCATTTAAAAAAACAATTACAAATAAGCCCAAAATATAATCGCATTTGAATCAAACAAAAAAACACACAAGTAAGGGTAACCTTTCTATTGAAAGGATGTTTTAAGGGTGGTGTCTATCTTCCCTTAATCATAACTAACCCCGTACCTGAATCTCTGGGACCAGTGTCTAATTTGGGATTTCTAGTTTCCCTCAAATTACTAGATGGCGACTCCAATAAAATCTTTGTTTCCTCCAATCGAGAAAAAAACCCTTTTTGTCAAATAAACAAAAAAGCAGGAGCCGTCGCCCGACGTCGTGTATCGACACTTATCAACAAGTGTGTTGGGTTTTTATTTATATTTGTATCGTGACAATGTCATCTTGATAACGGAAATATCATTAGACAAATCTGGATATTCTTAGATATTTTTATTTTTTTATACAAAATAATTCCCTTCAAAACTCTTTATTTTATTTTATTATCAAATTTCTTTTTCAAGAACGTTTTATTTTATCTTAGTTAGATTTAATCTCCATCTCCATTTGGGTTGACCTAGGAATCAAAACCATAGTGCTTCTGAAGTCAAATTTTGTAGTACAAGGATTAATTGATAGGTTTTTACCATGTAAAGTAGTCTGGTTTATGTCATCCACAAATTTGGAATTAATTTGAGATCCAAGTGGTGTGTTTTATTGGTTGCAATTAATTGTTTGCAGCTACCAGTTGGCAGCTACAACTACTATTCTTTCCATTGGTTTTCATCTTTCATTTTTTGACTCTCAAGTTATCATCCACACAAGTGTCTATCACATCTTCTCAGAAGAGATCAGTAGCAAAAAAAAACAAGAGTTCATCCAAGCAAGCTGACAATTCAAATTAACATGGCAGCGCATCTGTTTCCTGCCAAAACAAGAAGAAAAAGGCTCGCTAATATATTCTAATGTTAGTGATGAACCAGGTATGTAGAATAGGACAGCAGAACAGAACATTATTGAGACTTTTTTCTTATTTTGAGAACCAGATCTACCTTTGTAATAAGGTGACTGTCCTCTGTTGTCCCGGAGCAAATCTAAGGTGTACTTAAGTGTAAGTTACAATTGGAAGAGCAGTCAATATTGTCAGGAAGATTCATAGGTTTATAATAGTATATAATATGTCCAGTTTTAGTTAATTTAACTTGGATCGTCTTGAATTCGTAGCTTGAATATCTTCTTTTAGCAATAAAAAAAAGTTTAGCCTAGCCAATAATATAGCATGAACCATCTATCTTGTGTATATAAATATATAAAAAAGAATCTTCTTCTTTAAACCCAGACTAATAAGGACAAGAGGAACATTTTGGCACGTAACAAATCATTTTTTTGTTATTTTTAAGGTATTAATTACTTTTATTATATTTGTTGTAGGGTTAAAATGATATATCTTCAGGATATAAAAAAGTTTTAAGTTTATAGACAAGAACTTCTATAAGTTTATTAAGAAGTTCTGTTTTGTTTCTGATAAATGTAAACAGAGAGTTTGTAGAGAAAAATTAATTTCTTTCAACATCAAACTGGTATTTATAAATAAAATAATATTCTTTCAGACTAATATGTCTGTAAAGTTTAGAGACACGTCTCTTCAAACCAATATGTATGTAGAGTTCAGAAACACATCTCTTCATACCAATATATTTATAGAGTTTGAAAGGAAACTCTTCATTCAAATTATTTCAATAATTTGGCAGGATCTCATGTATAATTACTAGATTAATTAATTCTAAAAATAATAATAAAAATAATTTATGTTACATAAAAGTATCAAGTGCAAAGTACCATCATATCTATTAATTTTAGTTTTTCTTCCAAATCTTTCCTCCAACATCCAAATCTATATTATAAAATATAACAAAATCTTATTTTTTTTTTCACTCTAGAATAAAATTTTCTTTAACCATCCAATATACAAAATATATTTTAACAACAGTAAGATACTCAAAATGGTGCGTATACAAGTTGTAGATGGGGGGGTTCGCACACATTCTTCCATCAATAAACAAGCGACCAACCATTCTTCGTTTGTCCCTTTTGTTTTTCTATTAACCAATTTTGTTTTTCTTATAAATGAATACCCATAGAAAGAACAGAGAGAAAACAGACACACTGACACACTGCACTCCTCCCCAAGCGTCACAACGTCTCTTCTCTCTCTCTCTCTCTCTCTCTCTCTCTCTCTCTCTCTATCTCTCTCTCTGTGTGGACATTACTCTAACTTCGAAGCAAACTTCAATCGGTTAATTCAGCCTTAAAGAATACTTAAAAGGTACGCATGCAAATTACAAAGAGTAAATGCTTAATTTCATTGTTCCTACGCTGCCATTATTCTCTCCCTTTCCTGTTTTTATTTATTTAACATTTCATATTCTTGTTCTGCTAGCTTTTCCTTAACTATATAGTTCATCTCATTAATACAAATGTGGTCCTTTTATAGTGCACATATATAAACGAGTAGTGACAATGTTGTTCTGCTTCATTCTGCGACATTCAGATCATTAAGGTCTCCGAATTTTAAGACACATAATAGGATATTATTATAAGATTCAAACCTTTGGAACAAGACTGATATTATCAGAGCCAGCAAATGACTGACTGCTAGCTCCAGTAGTAGTTTTTGAGCTTTTTACGTGGTGGGGAATACATTAAAACGTGCCCAGCTAATCGTTTGCTACTACCAACCTGAAAAGAAAAGGAAACCTAAGTTTGCAACTGCCAGTCTCTACTACGCTTTCCTTTTGTTCTCTCTCACAGAACAAACCAAGGACGTAGGATTACTTTGGTTTATGATCCCATGTACTTTTATTGGACATGGAGATATGAGGGGATCAGCTTTCTTAATTTATATCTTCAATATATATATATATATATACATATATATATATATATATATGGAGGGGGAGAGAGAGATTTAATCCTACGTCCTTGGACAAAGGCATTGCCCCAACGTCTATAAATGAAGGACTTCTGACTTGTAGGATATTGATAAACACTTCGCAAAAGGTTATTTTTTAATCTATTACAGTAGAAATTCGAGTGAGCCAAAGTCAATTTTGAAGAAATTTTGATATAAAGAAAACATAAATAAAATATGTGGACTCTGCTTTTTCTGATTATTTTTTTCTAATTTCTTTTTCGTTTATAGGCCCTACATACTACATGAGCATCACACATAGATCACATACTATTTGTTTTTGCTTCTTACTTGTCATTATTAATAAATTATTTTTAGATTTTTTTCTTCAAAAACTTAGGATAGATTGATTATTTGCAATATTTTTTTAACTATTATATTAAATATACATTTAAAATCATGTTACTTTCATTTAAATTCCAAGAATTTTTTTATAAACTATATTGATTTATATTTAAAAAAGAAAAATTAATCATGTCCTAAAAAAATTTATGAAGTTTTAGAAACTAAAAATGTCCAAACAAAGGCAAAGGAAAAAAAAAATTAAATGAAAATTTTTCATAAGAGATTACAAATTAATCAAAGGAATAGATTTTAAAAAAAAAGTAATATAACATATTATAAATAGTAAAACTGAATAGAATTTTTTTTTCTATTTAAAATTGAATGGGTTCATGTTACTATTTAAAATAAATCGTAATCCTGCTATAAAAAAAAATTGATGTCGTTTTTTACAAGGATTAGAGCAAACCAATGTCAATTTAGTTCAATATTCATTTCAATCCTTTAATTTGACATTGTTAATTTGAGTCCTCCTATGTAAAATGCCAAATGTTCAAAACAGTTCGTGCCCTCTTGCTTTTAGGGAGAGAGGATGGTTGGAGAAATGGAGAAGAAAGAAAATCACGAAACATCAGATTTTGGTTGAGAATAGACTCATTTCAATCTCCATAACATAAATATAAACATCCTAAGTTCGATTGTTGGTATTTAAAAGTTAATATATGGACAAAAGGTTAGATTAGAGCTCCAATTTACAGATTAGAGCTCCGAATTGTTGGTATTTCTGAGACATATGGAGGTATGAAATCCTTTCAAATCATTATATTTCCAGTCCGAAAGAGCTCTTTCTGCAGCATATTTTTTTGTGTCTTATACCAAAAATCACACAACCTATATAGTAGAAATGAATTATTTGTTAAGATAATAAAAAATAAAAATTTATCATTTAAAAATATTAAAAGAAATTAAATTACAAAAAAAACCAAATATTTATTATAGATTTAAAAATTCATCATTTTAAATCAAATTCATCTAGAAGAAAGGGGTTGAAGGAGAAGGAGGCGGGTCTTTGCTGAGACTGGGGGTTATAAAATGGACCACATGTACCATCCATGTTTGATTTCAATTCTATGTACAATCACCTAAGTTTTTACCATCTCAGTACTAAGTCGTTGTGTCTCAGCATCACATACAGTCGTTCAAGCTTCAACTTGTTGTTATACAATTGCCTGGAACTCTAGAGATTGAGTGTTGGAAACTGATTGTGAGCATCCAACGGTCAAAACACTATGGGCCCTTCGCAAATCTTGGACCGTAGTGTTTGATATACTATAAACCTAATTTTTATCGGGTCCACCAAACGATCCAACATTTAATCACAAATTCAAATCAAGTTTCAGATGAGTCGAAGGATCGTCCTCATATCTCTCCTACAATCGAGTGGTATATGTTTCCTGAAAGAAAAAACAAACAGTCATCTAATTCAAAAAAAAATAATAACTAAAGAAAGAAAAATTGTTAAAATCCAAATTACCATAAACTTCTTTGCTCGGTTATCCACGAGTTGCTGCATCCTTTTTCCGGTGGTCATCATTTCACATGTGAGTTTCTATCAAAAGCTTCATTGGTCTTAGTTCGTGTTCAAGAACCGTAGCCTGCAAAAAAAAAAAAAACTATTGTTAGTCAAACATTTTTATATAAAACAAATTTAAAAAAAAAATAGATGTAATAAAAAAGAATCTTTACTATCTGTTTCGCATATGAAACGAACAGAATGAATTCGCAGGTATGCGTGGTAGTGGAACCTTGAATCTCCTTATTCAGGTTTTTTGCATCGGAATGCAACTGTCGCAAGAAAGGCTTAGATGTCAGATGCTGGATATATTTTGTCCATATAGCCTTGAAATGTGTGAAGATCTGAAATCCCTTCAAACTATTATGTCTCTCTAATTTGAATTTGAAAGACTTCTTTCTTTAGCATATTTATTATTATTTTTCATGTTGGAAATGAGTTTATCAAGGTATTTAGTTTTTTTCCTGGGGCGTGTTTGAGGTAAAAACAAATCGGCAAATCATGAAATTCTAATGATTGGAATGCCACTGGATACCGTATCATTTATCAAGTCGGATGACTCGTCGTTTATGTTTTTATTTTTGTGGAAGTAGGGCCTTGTGCACGAGACATATTTGTGCTTAGGATTGAGACTGAAAGCCTATTGCATCGTCTAGGCCTGCCTCATCATGCATGTTTATATATTTTACCCCTTCAATTAAAATTTTATATAAGTTAAATATTAATTATATATATTTTAATTTCTCTTTGTTTAAAATACATCCATACTATTATATTAAATATTGATTTAACAATGTTAATTATTTTTAGCTTATTTGTTTCTTTAAATTTCAAACATCCTCGGTATTATATAAATAATTATATAATTTTTTTCAGGTATATTATAATATATAAAAATAGCCAATTCTTTCTTATAGTTTACTCCATCCATTAATAAGTAAAAATTTTCATTAAAATCTTTTAATATTTAAAATTATGAAATGATGGAAACCCCCTTAAATAATAATTAGATTTCATTTTAGACCTATAATTTTATTTCAAAAATAATAATACCCTACAACTTTATTATGACAGACTAGACTGGTTCGTGCCATCAGTATGGCGTCAATTTTTGGGGCAACTGACTTGATATGAAGATTCACGTGAAGATGTGTCCAGTGTGAAGTTTATATTCACCAAAAAGCTTGAAAAATCATTAATTTTAGCATTCTTCCTTACAGAATCATGGATAATTCAATGGAAGAGAGGCTTGTTTCGCCGGAAGAACTTAACAGTGATGACCTGAAGAAGAGGGTTTGGAAGGAGTTCGGGAAGTTATGGGGGATTGCCTTTCCTGGAACCGTGGCACGATTGACTTCATTTGGAATGATAGTTGTTACACAATTGTTCATGGGGCACGTTAGCGAATTGGATCTTGCAGCATTTGGCCTCCAACAGAGCATTTTGATACGCTTTGTAAATGGCATATTGGTACGTCCTCTTCTCAGCATCCTTATAGCTTTATCTAAAATTAAGAAGGTATTTAAAAGTATGGTAATGATTGTATTTTAAAGTTTTTTTTGCTCGGAAAAGTATTAAAATAATATTTTTTTTATTTTTTAAAATTTATTTTTCACATCAGCACATCAAAATGATAAAAAAACACTAAAAAATTTATTTGAAACAAAAAACTTAATTTAAAATAAAAAAATTAATTTGAAACAAAAAAATTAAATTTTAATAAAAAAACATATTAAAATTTACTCTCAAACACCCCTAGTAGCAATAATTCAACAAATTAAAGAAATCTCAGATTAAATAGTCTTATGTTGCTGATGCACATTCTTACGCGCATGCTAATGCGGATATAGCCATAGGAGCGATGATAAGGTGGCCAATTGTTTTGAGATTCTTTCACCATTGATACGTGATAACACGGCGAAATATTAAAATATAGTTGCCATATTGTTAATATTAAAAATTAATGATCTTTCATATTGTATAATATTAAAACAAAATCAGCTAATTCGAAAAACATAACAACTTAAGAAAAAAAATTATTGAAATTCAACTTACCATAAAATTCTAAGTTCGGTTATCCATGAATTGTTACACCTATTTCCGACAGTCATCATTTTACTTGTGAGTTTCTATAAAAAGCTTCATCGATCTTACTTCGCATCCAAGAATTGTAGTTTGCTAAAGAAAATTGTTGTTAGTTAAATATTTTTATATAAAACAACAATTTAAAAAAAAAATAGAAGTAATAAAAAAGAATCTCATCATTCGCTTCGCATACGGAATGAACGAAGTAGATCCACCGATATGCATGGTAATGGAACCGTGAATCTTCTTGTTTTTGGTTCTCCACACAGTGATACAAGTGATACAAGAGTCCTGCCAAGTCGTATCTTAAATCTGGGTTAACCTCGTAATTAAAATTAAAGAATTTTGCTTTTTTCTTCGATTTTTTTTTGTTTAAATCTTATATAACAATTTATTAAATCTCTTAATATTTTAAAAAAGAATCAAAATTTCCCTATAATATTGTGTGATCACTTAAATAATTTGTTGTCTAATATCTTCTTCATTTACCTCCTTGACATTATCATCTACTAATTTCTCCAAGGATTCAAAGTAAAATACTATAATACCAAACTATGATATATATATCATAGTTTGGTATTATAGTATTTTACTTTGAAATACTTATTGATGTCTGCCTTAATCTACTTGAGGTTTCAAATTCACCCTAATGCACTAGATTCCTCTACAAAGCATACCAATAACATTTAAATAAAAAGACTTTATTCTACTTGTTATAATATTACAATTCAATCACCTCTTCTAACTTCCCATAATAATCAATTTCAAACTCATTAAAAGTCGATTCATTAACACAAATTCTATTGTTATATGTCTTTCTACAATGATCATACTCTTCAGTATGAAAAACATGTTCATTGATAAAAAAAAAAAATTGTTATATCACTTCACCTTTCTTTCAAGACTTGAATATAGTAAATTCAAAGTAACACTAGCATTTTCTCTTAATTGATAAACTTGATACATGATTACAACCATTAACAGTTAAAGAGAAAAGGGTAATGAAATTAAGTATTACGAGATATAAGAATAATTAAGTATTGCTTACATGTTTTCTGAACCACGTGGCAAATTATTTATCTTGTAATTGACAATTTTGAGATTCAATCATATGTGAATTTTAGGACAATAAACATTGACGATATTGCCTACTAGAAATTATTCAATCTATCAATTTATGAGAGTATTCAAGAAAAATTGTTAAAAAATAAAGACATGTTAAATAGGGGTTGATCTAAATTAAAAGTCTTAGTTTACCGCAGTTAAATAGCACATAATTATGTGTATATCTTAATTTAATTTTTGTCAAGTATCTGGCCTTTACTGCATTTTTTAGTACAGGTCATTCAGGATGGAAAAATATTAACAAATTCTTATTCAAGGAACTCCCCCTATCATCATGTCTTGGAACATGGTTGATTTTTGTTCTAAAGTAAGGCTTAAAATAGTACAAGATAAATGTTGAGATCTCTTCAATAATATAAGTCTCGCATATCGAAATCTTAATATACACACAAGTATCTGCATGAAATTAAATGAAGGTTTTAAATTTTTAAAAAGATAATAAAAATTTAATTAGGATGCATGTGTGATCTCTAACCTCTCGAATGGATACATCTATCTATTAGACAAGGCCTCCAATGTTTGCCTCAAACGGTAAATGTACCGGTAGATTCTTTATTGCATCGAAGAAATATAGATGAAATATCATCTCAAGTTTGTATATTTTCTAGACAATATTTATTTCAAGGCTCTAGATGTGTTGGTTATGCAATTTGTTAGAGAATATATCTCTAAAAAAAGTTATTGATCTTTGTAAATGCATTTCATATCACTTTTAGCAATAAATCCAAATAAGCAAGTGGAATGAGTGTTTGCATAAATATGTGGCAATCATGATTCTTCATTCCATACAATCTACAATCCTCTTAATTCACCAATCTAGATATGTTTGAAGCATGTCCATTAGGAAAATACATACTCTTAAGCTCTTGGTAGATAAGTACTTGTGCATTCTTATCTAAGATGAAGTTAGCTTTGGGTTTTATGACTCGTGACCCATCATAAATAAACTTTATATTCTTACAGTGACAAAACAAAGTTATATTTATTATAGCTTTCATGTTGTCCTATATTTTCTCTTTTACATCCATCACCGTATTAAAAATGTTTTCAAACATGTTCTTTTTAATATGCATGATATTAAAATTATGGCGGAGGAGATTAGTCTTCTAATAAGAAAGCTCTCAAAAAATACTTTGTTTTATCAAATTATGGGTCACACCAAAACCAGGAAACTTCTGCTTGCCAGATTGAAAATCAAACACATTATCATTATACTGCGATTGTCATACAATTCTTCACTTGACGCTACCAGCATGCTATAACTTTTTCAACTCTACCAACAAACAAGTCCTTTTTTTTTTCTTTTTGTACTTATAATCAGTTGGCAAAAACCACCGGTGGCAATAAAAAAAAAAAGCACTTTACCACCATTTGTTAAGATAAAGGCCTTGTAATTTTCCATACAGTATGGATACGCTAATTTTCGATGTGTGTTCTAACTAGAAACCATCTAATACACAGGAAAATCATTTCTAGTCCATATCAAAACAACCTTCATCTAAAAATTATGTTTCCTTGAGACATCATAAGTCAAAGTTCTGGATAACCACAACTATTTCATCTCATCAATCAATGATCAAAAACAAACATCTATATTCCAACCTTGAATATTAGGATCGGGTATGACCGTAGATAAAAACATGAACTTCGACCTCATACACATTCCTAGTGGCAAGTTTAAACTATGAGTGTCACCGGCCAACAAGAATAAGAAGTAGCAAATGACCTGAATGGATTGAATTCGTCTGTACATAACCCAAGATGTACATTCCATGATTCCATTAAGAACTGAAGATATGCCCTATTAAAATGTTTTTAGGCTTCACCATCAAAAGAGTGAACCATGACTCTATCCACCGCATCATGTCAATGATGTCATATCATGTGCTCAATAATTTTTGGAGACATGAATAACCTTTGCAAACTAGGAGTGATTGGGAAGTATCTAAGTTTTTTATGTGCGTTAGAGTCCTTCCCTTGCCAGTTCTGGGTTTATAACGAGCATACCCATATGTTTTACACCAAGTATGTATTTTCAAGATAGTACAACATACAGAAGTTTGGACACATGTTAATTTTCTGGTATCTTAAGCCAAGGAGTTTCATCATAAATTAAGCAACATAAAAGTTCTTTTTCAGCCTATTCCCTTCAGGTAAAATGTTTACCGTCCATTCGACAATTATGTTGTTACTGGTCTTACTCAGCCCATTATCTGACTTAATGATGAACACTTGTACAACGAACAATAATTTACTATGATTTGGGCCCCCATCCCATAATGGTTTGTCGGAGTCTTTCAAAAGATCAAAAGACATGGCCACGTCTATATTTGGTTTTTCATCTATGATTGAACATTCACATGTATAACTCTAATTCATTATCATTGCATCTATAACAATACTCCTATAAGAATTATCATTATCATCTACAATTCCATGCACGTTACTACAACTAGAAGTTGACCTCACCATCATTTCTATCATGGTCTTGTAAGGAATATATGGTTCTCTGTGTGCAAGCCAACACAAGTATTTCTTCTTCAACCTTTTTTTTTGTAGAAGATTCATCATAACAACATCTAGATCGAGAAACTTTTTATTTTTGCATCTCTTATATGGACATATAATACCACCTCCACTAATATTTATCGGATTAGATAGTGTGTAATTAATAAAACCCTTAACCCCATTACAATACTCCATCTTATGCAACCCTTCAGGTGAAACATAATACATCTAAGAACGATCATCCATTACTTATATCAAATCTATATAGAATATTGATGACAACATGTATTAGTTAATTATGTGAACTAAATAAATTAGCTAGCATTGGTTTAACTCAAACTTATTCAATCTATTTTAATAATACCCTTCAATTATTATTAATTTTCTATAAAAATTCAAATTCCTCCACATTTACTGAAATTTTTAACTCAACAATAAAATTGACAAAATATGAAATGTGCTCAATATATAAGCCATTGTTTATTTCATTACAAAACACCTAAGTCACAAAATCAAAATCAATTTCATCAAATACAAAACAAATATAATTTTAAAAAATTTCAAACAAACTCTAACATGTACAAATAATACATTCATGCAACAAATTTCTATGGAAAAAAGTTATAAAACAAGTAAACACACAAGCAAACTATATATACCACATCAAAACGCCATAAAAATCAACATTTTGAAAATGAGTTAAAAAAATGGATAGTTTTGCTTACTTGATGTGGGGAATCCTTAAGAAAAATTGAACCAAAATAGAAATGCTGACAGACTGAGTGTTGGAGAGGCCAGTTTTATGATGATGAGAGTTTGATTTGTGATAAAATAGGGGAGGTCTGCTATTATTTATAGAGAAAAATATAGGAAGAAAAAGAAATGGGGGAGAATGGTGGTCACTCGTCAGGTCATAATTTAAATATTACCGATTGATGTTAACGATGGGTTTATTTCGTCTATAATATTGTATGTAACAATGACATGTTATTTTTCTTTTATCTTTTTTTTTCATTTATTCTTTTCCCACTATAATTTTTTCGATGTATACCGCAGGACATAACAAGAAAATATTTTATCAGTAAATTTCACAATAATTTACTGATAAAATTATTTTTGTTGGTTTTCTATTTGTATTTATCAATTTTCTAGTAATGAGATTAGCATAAAAAATTTAGAACTACACCAAGATTAGTATTGACTTTCACTTAATGGTTTAACTCACATAGAAAGAGTTATTGGTCCATTGTAGGCATTGAAGTTAGGAATGAACCAATGTCTCTTTCCTATTTTACATGTCTTGCCACCTATCTGTTGTTCCAAATCTATATATGGTGAAGACAATTATTTCAATAATTGACTTACAATTATTCCAAATCTTCTCTCACGGAAGATTGGCATGTCAAGTGCGACTGAGACCTTATGCGGCCAAGCGTATGGAGCTGGACAATACCACATGATGGGTATTTACTTGCAGCGATCATGGATCATTGATGGTGTAACTGCAACCATCTTGCTTCCCCTCTTCATTTTCACAGCACCCATATTAAAACTACTTGGACAAGATGAGGATATAGCAATAGAAGCTGGGAAAATGTCGCTATGGTTCATTCCCATCCTCTACTATTATGTCTTGAGCTTGACCATCCAAATGTACTTGCAAGCACAACAAAAAAACAAGATTGTCGGGTTGTTTACCGCTTCCTCCTTTCTGGTTCATGTGTTTTTGTCCTGGTTATTTGTGATCAAACTTGATTTAGGAGTTGCTGGTGCCATGAGTGCATTCATCATTTCAGCTTGGTTGCTGGTTATTGGAGAGTTTGTCTATATCTTTGGAGGTTGGTGTCCTCATACATGGAAAGGCTTTACTAAAGCTGCTTTTGCTGATATGTTACCTCTAGTAAAGCTCTCATTATCCTCCGGAGTTATGATTTGGTAATTTACAAGTTTGAACTCTAACAATTTTATTCTTTTTGTTCCATTTAACATATGGGAATTTAACAGGGCTGATTGTTTTTAAGAAAAAAAATAGTTAAATATATACTTGAATCCTTAATGATGTTAAGCACAGAACATATGGAACCCTAATTGTGTATGCTTTAACCTAACAGCTTAGAGTTTTGGTACACCTCTATTCTTGTCTTGTTAGCTGGATATATGAAGAATGCAACTGTTGCTATATCTGCTTTCTCCATTTGGTAAGAATTGATTGTGCAAATCTCAATACAGTTGCTTGGCCTGTATCAGTTTTAAGTATTAAAAAGAAGATGACTAGTGCTAATTTCTTGTTTCAGCATCAACATCTATGGATGTGATTTCATGATTTGCCTTGGGTTTTTAGGTGCTTCAAGGTATTGCTTTAACCATTAAGAATACCACTCATTCTCTTTTTCTCTCTATTGTCTCCATTTTCGGAGCAACTGATATATTTAGTCAAATTCCATGTGTGCTGCATTTTGTACAGCGTGCGTGTATCAAATGAATTGGGAAAGGGCAATGCTAAAGCTGCAAGATTTTCTATCAAAGTTGCCCTCCTTACTTCAGTAATTATAGGAATTATCCTCTGGATTTTGTGCTTGGTCTTCAGTAATGAGATTGCATACTTGTTCACAAGTAATGAGGAAATTGCAGAATCTGTGTCAAGGCTTCATGTTCTACTTGCGTTCTCAGTGTTGTTAAATAGTATTTATCCAGTACTTTCAGGCAAGTATTTCATTCTAAATTCTATAGACAAATACTATATATCAGAATAGATGTTTGTTTTTTGTGGGTCTAAGTGCACGCATTTGTGTAATGTAAACTGAACCGTTAAAATTCTTCTCCAGGCGTAGCCATAGGAGCTGGTGTGCAAAGTACTGTTGCGTTTCTCAACTTGGGAAGCTATTATGTGATTGGAGTGCCTATAGGGCTTGTGCTTGGATATGTAGCTCATCTTCAGATCCAGGTATGTAAGAAGGATATTGTCAAGATTTATAATATCTTCTGCTTAACATAGCCATTCAAATTGATGGTTTGTGGATTGGATTGTTGACTGGAGTTGTAGTTCTAACACTTTTGCTATCCTACCTTACATGGAGGATTGATTGGGATGAACAGGTTTGAAAAGAATGCATGAGATTATAACGTTATAAAGCTATTTTCACTATAAGCAAACAACTTCTGTTTCCAGGTACACAAGGCAGAAGAACGTCTTGGTCGATTTTTCTTGGAACCACCGAAGCAATCTGTTGAAAACTCCAATCTTGCTTGAAAGTACTGGACAATGCTTGCTGTTGCGTTTTCAAACCATGTTTTTTTTAGATGAAAAGTTGCATCCGATTCTTTACACCTGATTAAATGGTTAAAATCTGCTGATAGGAACTACTCTTGGGTTCCTACACACAATCTTTCGATTCTAATTTCCATTTCGTAATTAAGAGGTCACTTCAACAAGGTGGTTTTTCTTTCCTCTCCGTGAAGCTAATTACGTTGCAGATGGATCAGTAATCTCCTTGGTCTCATGGTGGCTTGGATTCAGTCACCTTTAGGCTTGTGATCAAAATTTGATTTGTTTTTCCTAATTCTCTTCTTCTGTCTAGTTTGTCCATCTTCTACTTGGCTTCCATGGCAATTCCTTTCTACGTTTTTTGGTCCAGATAACTCTGCTCATCGGGTTAATTGATGTATTTATTGGATGTAATCTCTCATGTACCTTCTTAAGAAATCTTCATGCTCTTATATATATATTCTTATTTTCTTCAATATGTATTTTTTTGTCATGTTTAGATCAAAATGCCCTACAACCGTTTAAAAGAAAAATAGATTTTGAAAAGCCTAAAAAACATTTAAAAAAAAATACTTTAAGATATTTTGAAAAACATTAAAAAACCTAGAAAACCCATAAAACATTTAAAAACCTAAAACTAATTAAAAATCTTAAAAGGAAAAACTTTAAAAAAAATTATACTAAGTTATCAAATCTAAAACAAAAATTCATAATATATATATGAGTACACGATCTTGTTTTTTTAAAAAACAAATCTCTCAAAAAAAGTTCACTTATACTACACAATCCATAGTTCTAGATCTTATCTTAATCTTTTTGGAATTAGGTATTGTCACCTTTGCTAAACACACTTGCTCTTTGAGATATTTGTAAGAAGATCTTTAATCTTTTTATAATTCATATGATGTTCTCTCAAGCTTCTTATAATGTACTTTATTAAATATATAATTGGTAGTTAAAATTTCCCTCCATAAGTAAATAAGTGGTTCCTGAACTTATCAATATGGCATTCCTTATTATTATTTTTTAATGTTCGGTTCTTACATTTCATAATGTCATTTTATTAAGGTGAACAAGAAGCGGTTATTTGATGGATAATACCATTTTAGGAACAGAATTCACCAAATAGTTCCTTGTATTCTCCACATCTATCATTTCTTATTACCTTTATTTTCTTATCAAGTTGATTTTCAACTTCATTATTGTAATTTTTCAACATTTTAAGACTCTCATCTTTGCTTCTAAAAAAATAAGTATAACAATATCTCATGCAATCATCTATGAAAGTAATGTATTATTTTTTCTCATCTCCAGTTTGCACAAACTTTAAATCATCGATGTATAAGTGAATTAAATCTAGAGGTTCACTATTTTTTTATTTGAATGAAAAGAAGTTTTTGTAAATTTTAATTCTACACAAACCTAGAGGTTCACTGCAACAGTAATCCTCCGTGTCTCCATCTTTCCAGCCTAAATATATTCAAACTACTCGGTAAAAAAATAAGAAATAGCTAGTAGAGCTCAATATGTCCCCTTGTGGTTCATTCCTTTCCTCTACAATATAGTATTCAACTTGACCATTCAAAAGTACTTACAAACTTAAATCATAAAAATGTGTGCTCTTATCATGAATCTTTGTGAGCAAACTAAACTGGGGGGTGCTGGTGTCATGACTATATCAAGTTGGTTTATAGTCATTGGAGACTTTGTCTATATCTTTGATGGCTGGTGTTCTGAAACATGGAATGGCTTCTCCTTTTTTGCTTTCTCTGATTTGATACCCCTCTATTATAGCTCTCAGTAGCCTCAGGTTTCATGCTTTGGGAAATCCTAATTTTTTCAGTTTTCTCCTTGAGAACAAACTCCTTGTTGGAAAAGAAGATGAGTCATGCCATTCATGTTTTTAGTAAGACATCTATTTGACAAGTAAATAGCACAATCTACAACTTTAGCCCAAAACTCTTTAGGTATCTTCTTGGTTTTGAGCATGTTTCTCGCCATATTGAGGATGCTTATATTCTTTCTCTCCACCACGTCATTTTGTTGTGGGGATCTAGGCATCGTTAGGAGTCTCTTTATACCATGATCTTTACAAAACTCATTAAAATCATTAGAACAAAATTCACCCTCACTATTCGTCCTAAGTGATTTTATAGAATAATCACTTTCTTTTTCAACTAATGTCTTAAACTTCTTAAAGCAACTAAACATATTAGACTTTTCTTTTAAAAAGTATACACAAGTCTTTCTACTATAATCATCAATAAAAAGTAGAAAATATATTTTTTTTAACCAAACAAACATGGTTTCATAGGACCACAAACATCGGCGTGTATTTCTTATAGGGGTTGATTTGCTCTTAATGTAGACTCCTTCGAAAAACTCTTGTGAAATTGTTTGCCCATTAAACATCCTTCACATAATTGATTTGGATGTATAATGGATGGTAGACCCTTCAACATCTCTTTTGTGCCATCATCTTCAAGCTATCAAAGTTTACATGCCATCAAATTTTACATGCTCAAGTCTCATATGCCAAAACCAAGTTTCATCTTTCACACACGCATTTAGGTATTTAGGCACATCCATTTCTATGTTTAGCAAGAACATTATATTTTTTTCCATGGCTACCTTTCAAATCATATCTCTTTTAGTGTCAAGTAATGTCAAAGTACGATCTTTCATCTTAATCTCATACCCCTTCTACAACAATTGTTCTAAGCTCAATATGTTTTTTTTCATCGTTGGTATATAATAGACATCACCAATAAATTGATGACTTCCATCTTTCAATTTAATTAAAATCGTATATTTTTCTTTGATGGCAACCTTTGAATGATCTGCAAAGATAACATTACCTCTAATTGTTTCATCAAGCTTCATGAACTTGTCTTAGTCTCCATATATGTTGTTATTAGCTCCATTATTTAGGTACCATATGTTCTCTTTATCTTGCATTCTCTCATTATGCACTGCTAGTAAAGTGGCTTCCTTCTCTTCTTATATCACAAGATTTGTATTCTCCTCAACTCTCTTGGTTGGACTCTAACAATCCCTAGCATAATGACCTGTCTTTTAACAATTATAGCATTTAACTTTTGATTTGTCAAACCTGCTGTTAAATTTAGATCTTGTGTTGCTACTGCCAGTTGAACCAGTTTATCACAAGATTTGTATTTCCTTTATTTGATCGACCGTTTGATCTGTTGAGGTTGTCTCGACCTCCTCTTCCAAATCTTCATCTTCCTCCTTGGGAATATCCAAAATCATATTGCTTTGAAAAAAGTGTTTGTGCACTCACATCCTCTTGAATCTCATTGACTCTTTTCTCATGGGCTTCTAATTTTCCCATAAGACCTTATATTGGAAAAAAATCATATTTTACAACTCCTTTATAACAACCACCACAAAATGGAACTTTTTTTGCAGTGAGCGTAGGATCTGCTCTACCACACGTCTCTTATATCTTCTCCCTATATCTCTTTATTTGATTGTATATAGTTAAACTCTTGTAAAGTATTCTAAAATATTATTTGATTCAAGCATATGTAACTTTTCAAAGTCGCCATATAGTTTTTATAGACGTACCTTTCTCACATTGTCAGCTCCTTGATTTGATTCTTGCAAAATTTATCATGCTTGCTTGGCGGTGGTTGTGTTGGCCACTATCTCAAAAGTGATGTCATTCAAACATTGATGGATAATTATTAGTGCTAGTTGATCCTTTTTTCGTGGCTTTTGCACAGCCTTCTTTTGAGCTAAAGTCAACGTTGCTCCATCTATAGGCTCCTCAAAGCCTTTTTCAACCGTCTCTTATACATCTTGAGAACTTAGCCAAGCTTTTACTCGAATACACCAAGTTTCATAGTTGTCTTTTGTCAACCTGGAACATTAAAGTGGAAAGTTTAAATTGGTCATGTTAAATAATCAAACCTAAGCTCTGATACTACTTGTTGGAAAAGAAGATAGGGTGTGGTAACTAATTTACAAGAACAAACACAAGAACAAAACTAAGGAACAAGAAGAATAATGAGAGGATTGATGTTTTTTAGTAAGAGTTTTTCTCAAAAGATACATCTTTTTATCTCTTCTTTATATCTCTCTATTTTTGTGTATTATGCTTCTAATTACAAGCCTATTTATAGGCCTCAAGTCCTAAATAATCAAGAAATTAAACTACTAAATCCTAACCTAATAAGGAATCTAACATTCTAATTAAATAAGAATTCTAATAAACTAGTTTATTACAAATATTTATTCATCAACGATTTTCACATTAACTAGGATTTTTACTTTAGCTAATATTAAAACTCTTACAAACTCTAAATTCTAGTTGATATTGAAGTTCAATACTCTCGATATTTTTTTCTACCACATTGATTCATTCAGAACAATTCACAGCAACAACCTTTTTTTATGGATTATTGGATCAATAGCTTCGAGTTATGGTACAATGCCGTTCTAATCCTATTGACTGGATACATGAAAAATGTCAAAAACCGCAATAACTGCCCGCCCGCTCCATTTGGTAAGATTGTATTTTTTCCATTTTCTTTCTTCTCTTTTGTGTTTATTTCCGATTATCTAGTAGAAAAGAAACCTGAAAATGAATCTTTTTTCATTATTTTTTTGTAGCATCAATGTCGTACCTTGGGATGCAATGCTGTGCACTAGCTACTATAGTCTCTCGAAGACAAATTATAATGCCCTGTGATTAAATTACTATATCTATTAATATGTAGGGTCTATAGCAAGGAAAATAAATTTATGCTTAATAAATGGTTTCGTTTGTGTAGTGTGCCGGTTGCAAATGAGTTGGAGAGATGAGATACAAAGGCTGAGAATCTCTCTATTAAAGTTAGCAGCTTGACTGATTGAGTTTCAGCTGGAGTTTTCTTTTGCATTCTGTGTTTAGCATTTGGCAACAAAACTGCTTCCTTGTCTGGTGGTGATAAGGAGGTGCCAGGCTTCTACCAGCTTTCTCAGTTTTACTCAACAGTGTTCACTCCACACTTTTCAGGGATGTTTTTCACTTGAAAATACTCATGCCCTAAAGTGTATTAACTTGGGAATTAAACTCACTTGCTTGCTTAATTAAGAGAGTTTCTTGTACTTCATGGGCATGTTTTTTTCCTAACAATTGCATATTCCATTACTGCGCAGGGCGCTGGTATTCAATGTGAGGCTGCAAGTGAAGGTGAGAGGTAAGAACTGCAGTATCTCTCTCTTTTTCATGTCTCTTTAATGGATGAGTACTTAGATTACTCAATGTTAATGAGATATTATGGTGTGCAAAGATTACTTATTTAATAATCATTTGACTTAGTTCATTCAATTTTATAGCTAGGGCATTTGGATTGGAATGATTCTGGGAGTTGTACTGCAATTGCTTGCACTTTGCTGCATGACCATAATTAAGAACTGATTGGGATGGCCAGGTAAGTGAGAGAGCGAGAGAGAAAATGCGTCTCCTTTTCCAAGCCTTTTTTCTATTAAATATGTGAGACCAGGAGCAAAACTACATGCATGGTATACCAGAAGTCATTGGCGCGTCTAAATCGGTTCCTGAGACCATCGGAAGAACGCAGTGGAGGTTCTAATCAAGAAAAAGTGCATGGATGCCTATCATTTCCCATCTTTAATCTCTTTGTTCCATGCAACAACCATCCATTATGGTGATGGGATGCATGCTTTAATTGTTGATTTTGGAAGAGTTGAGCATAGCCACACTTCCTTGACCTCGATCATCCATGATGTAGTCAAGTTTAGCAAATTAATCGCAATTCTCTTCATTGTTTCTTAGCAATGGCTGCCCCTCAAGCTTGTTTTGAAACCCAGCATCTTATTGCTTGTATTTAAGGCATAAGAACACTAATTGAAAGCAACACAAAGCACTCACAATCATTACCGCACCACGTTCTCACAAAATTCAAAAAAAAAAAATTTGCTAAAATTTAGTATGTTTTGTATATTTTGGATCGTTTTGATGTGTTGATATCAAAAATAATTTTTAAAAAATAAAAAAACATCATTAGCATACATTTCAGCATAAAAAGTTATTTGAAAAACAACGCACAACCATACCACCAAACAAGCTAGCTTTCAAGCGACAAAATTCGTTTTCCATAACAATGCTCTACAATGAAATCTATGTTCTCTTTATCCCAGTCATATATTAACATAACATAATAGCATCGAACCCGCCATGCTGGCCACTCATGCCCTCTGTATACTCCTAAAGGTTCCAGCAGGAAACAAGTTTATAACACATGATCATCATCTGAGGAGACATAAGAAAATAGGGCCACTGCGAAAAACCAGCAGACATCAAGACGAAGCATTGCATGTATCAGTTTGAAAGGAATGGCGTAATCCAATTCAAAGTTGTACCATTAGGAAGGGAAGGTGTTACTATTGGAAACTGTAATTGGTTTTCATGATTATGAATAAAAAGGGTTTCTTCTTACAGATTTGATTGGAACGCTACATGTATCAATTCCACAGATGGACAGGGAAACTTTTTATTTATTTTTACACTGTATTGTCGTACTGCGTCCTTGTAGACTTCAAAACATCCTGGAAAAAGGTAATAATATAAGACAATGTGTGCAAGATTGCATGGAGCAGATAGATAGAATCACAGTTGAATTGAAAATTATTTATGAAATGATTGGACAGCAGAAAGATTTTGAAAACAAATTTACATTAAATTCCATATATGAAGCCCGCTTTGCAAGCCACTGAGCATCCATCATTTGAAATGCTATGCAATAAAGGTTGTCAAATGCCATTTCATCGTCTGCTAGTAGTTCTAAGAATCTAACTCCTGCCAGAGTGGATGGCTTCCCTGCAAATGAAATTTTACATCAAGTTTTCAATCCATGGTTGGAGCATTTGAATTTGCAAAGGAAAGAAAGAAGATAGAGAGCATCAGAACTGTACAAGGAAAATAACAAAACTTAGCAATTCATTATTAACCCACAAAATTGTTGGGAATATCATTGCTCTAATGCTGACTGGCATTTAATCAAATCACCTTTCCAGAACTGTGTAACTATTAAAGAGACATCAGATATCCCCTAAATTCAGATGTCAATTACCTGTCTGAAGATCCAACATTTGTGCCAGCATAAAAGAAATGTTAACGCCAGCCACAGCAAAGGGATACTCCCACTCAGCTCTAGTTCCATCTCTTTTGTTCAACAATCTCTGGAATGAGTCCTGTCAACCAAAGAGCAGATTAATAAGCATGCCAGTTTTAGAACTAGCAACCAAAATCATTTTCACAACATCAAATCATCACACACAAAGAAAAAGCAACATGCTTGCTCAATCAACAATTTCTTATGGAGCTCAAACATGTTAAATGGAACCAACAAGTAATGGCCACCTCAGAGCCCATAGAATCCAGAAAACCTTTATAGAAAATGTATGCACTTCCAGGAAGTCCCATATCAAGCATGATGGCAATTTGGATATTTTTCATTCAAGAACCATCCAAAATCAAACACTTAACGAGTACACACACAACACAATTTTTTATGCCTTTCAAGGCCATAAAACATAAGGAGCAGGCTAGAATTCCCAAGCATCCAAACATGTACAAAGAGGCATACAAGACACACCATGCACCAAATATTATTTCTCCACGCAGGTATGCAAAACAAATTAGAACAAAAGGAGGCCAAAATTTCTTTTAATGTGAGAAAGGATAAAATGCAACACTCAGAAAAGGAAACAACACAGAAAAATAAGAGAAAGTGAATGGGGAGGCAATACATGCTAAATTTCATTTTTCACAGCCTCTCATTTGCAGAACTCATATATGTCAGGAAAGAAAAAAATCAAAATCACACTTATCAACTACCAATGAAACTGAATAACATAGTTTTTTTCCTTAGAACAAGAGATCACAATGTTAGGATCGCCATCCAACAGCCAATACTAAATGTTGAGATGCACATTGTGGCAGATGCCAGATAGCTGTTACTAGTTTACAGTACAAACTCAAATCCATTGATGGACACTAGAACCTTTACCCAAAATATGAATAGTTTACAGTAGAAACTCAAATCCATTGACTATGAGCGTTCTCAATATTAAAGAATAACATCCAGTTTGGAATCTGGAAATGATGAGCACTCTTTTTGAGGTATGTACTTCAGAGTTTCAGACTTCAAACAAAAAACCAGTGCCAGAATGCATTCCCAACAAACATGATCATATCATGTGCATGCTGATGGAGTTATACTCGTATACAATACACGGCATGGGTCATTTATCAATCACTTTAAATAGCATCAGACACTGTATGAAAGAAAATAATACCTAACCTATGTCATTCAAAGTTAAGGACAAACCGGATATTTCTTGGCAAAAAAGATCAGATTCTCCAGTGATATAAACCCTCCACCCCTTCAAATATCATGGAAAAGAGTTGCATAAGTATACTTTTAAAGGAATAAATCCGACCATATATTACATCTAAAACCAGTTTCCACACATCTTCTACATACCGAAAATCAGTTGATGGGTCTGAGCCTTGCCAACCCATATCTTTCCAAAGCTCAGACTTTAAAGACGGGAGCTCTCTATCGGGGTAAGCAAGCCTCCATAATTGTTTAAGTGCATCCTGCAAAGTAAAAGAAAAATGATCCAGCACTTCAAATGCAATTCAACTGCATGATTTCCAATCCATTTTTATTGAATAAACTAAAATCCAGATTTCATATATATTCCCTTAAATGTTAACAACTAAACAGAAAATAAATTAAGAATAAGAGGGGCCAGAAGTAAATAAAATAAGGAAACTGATGTGCCGTGAATGATTCGAAAGATTATAATCCCCATGATGCACATCACAAACAGAAGAAGACTTACTTGATGCTCTGCCTGAGAACCATCAAAGGGAACTCCCAACCTTTGCTGCAGATCTCGAAGTCTTGCTTCCTTCAAAGAAGCCAATTTACAGAATCAAAATCCAAGCTCTTCTATAACAATGCATAAAATTGATTGAATTCAAAGAAAAATGGCCACGTCATTGTAAAATATCAAAATCTGAAAATACAAAGACAAGATTCCACATGTATAGCTTAAACGAGGAAGTAAATTGATAATCCTTGCAAAATATGATGAGATTAGAGGAAAGTGCAACATTTGATGGTTTTCCTGTAGGATCATATTAGAAGACAACAAATGTTTTTTAAAAAGAAAGATAGCAAGTTAAGCAGTTTGCACTGATATACTCCACATGCACACAACCGTATCCAGCACTTCAATCTAGGAGGAATGTCATACAATGTTGTTTAGAGGAAAAAACTGACTGGACAGAACTATATATAACTATGTGGTACAGAGTGTTTAACTTGATTTAACAGAAAGCATACACAAGAGAAGCAACATAAAAATGTAGACTGTTATGTTTCTAGACAAAACAGCACACTGAGGACAGAATAAAAGAAAATCCACTATGCTCAAAAAATTATCAAGCGTGTGAAATGAGTAGCTTTAGAATATATGGATATTATCCGGATAACTAAATATACCTGTAAAGGACTAAGAGAAGGTTGAAGAAGCTTCCTGTTTGATCCATTTTGACTGAGAGAAGAAAGAGGCAAAAGCCGTGCAATAAGTGATCCAGAACCTAGCACAATATTTGCTACAGAAACCCACATAAAGTTGTCAGTCACCTACAGTAAACAGGTCTAACAATCCGCAATGTAATCAAAGACCACAAAGAACTTTAAATCTCAAAGGTCATGCAGAGTAATTTCAATGAATAGGAATTTATCCTTCAGAAGAAAGATGGAGAGAGCCTAATAAGCAGAAAAATCCAGCTTAAACTTCACAATGCAATGATCACAGGAAATCCCAATAAGCCAAAACAAGCTTGCAAGCCCTGCCACGCTTTAGATCCGAATTATTCTTGTTTACAAGATTCTGACACTTTTGAAATTTAAATAAATAAACTTCCTCCTAAACATGACATGGCCATGCCTAACAGCTGATCATCAACAAAATTCAATAAACAATTCATGATAAATGCTAGGTTAGTAATACAAAAAATTGTTTCTATAAGGAACAAAAAATACATAACCAAGTATGAACAGATGAAACAAAGGAGCAACAACTTCAGTTCTATTCACAATTTGAGAAGAAACAATACTATACATTCTCCTAAAACAAGGCTGCTCAACACAGTCTCCATAAATCATAGAAAAGCAAGACAGAAAAAAGAGTGAAAAAAGAAATATCACACACCTAACCATTGCGCCCACTGCGCAATCAATTGCGAAAACACAAAAGTCCAGTGAATGTGCTGCTTCCTCCGTTCATCGTCCCATAGATCTTCAAGTATGGGTACCTATAACATTAGCTTAATTCTTAATTTTATTTAAATAGCATAACAATTAAAATAAAAGAAAAGAAAATAAAAGGTGGCTACTGACGGGAACTGAAGAATCATCAATGTGATTGCCGAGTAAAGGTTCGCTTAAACCATCAACCTCAGAAGAATCAAAAAGTTCGTCGTTCCTTTTTCCATCAACGTCACCATGATGTAGTCTCCTCCTCATTGTTCTTGTCGTCATTTTAATTAATTAAGCCTAGAATTGATCAAATCAAATTAAATCACATAAAACATGTTAAAACCCTAAACCCAATTTTTATAAAAAAAAAAAAAATTAAGTCTGTAACTGCTGCGAAATCAAAATAAAAATAAAAGGAAGAGAAGAGAAAGAACGTACCACAGCAGGTGTTGGCATAAGGAAGGAAGGGAAGCTTGGAATGGAAAGGGTATAAAAAGAAGGAAAACCTCGCAGTTAAGAAAGCTTATGACCAATATTCTATATTATTATTATCATCCTATTAATAACAAACTGCCGAAATTATATTCTTTAAAAGAGAAGAAGAAGAAGAAGAAGAAGAAGAAGAAGGTGTCCTGTCCTGTCCTGTCCTGTTGTCACGATGACTTGACCCTTACAACCGCCATTTCTCCTCTCCTCTCCACGGTGTCCTCCCTGGAAGCACGGGGAGAGACAATACACTTACAGATCTGTCACGATTTTTCCTTTTTCTTTTTTTATTCAAATTTCTGCTTCAATATGTTACTAATAAAAAAATATGTTACTAATAAAAAATATTATATATATATATATATAATATTTTTTATTAGTAACATATTTTTTAACTAAGAGTAAAAGCAATTAAAAAAATCAAGAATTTGAATAATTTAAAATAATCAGAAAATATCATAAGTATTTTAAGTTAAGAAAAAATTATCATGATCTAAAACATAGATTTTAACAAATAAAATATTTAAAATCATGTTATGCCATTAAAAGAAAAAATAAATAATTTGATAATCTTGTTAAGAAATTATAATAAAGAATAATAAAATATAAATTTTATTTTTATTTAATATTAATGATAAGAAATTTTAAAAAATATATTACATATTAGACTTAAATATAATAATTAACAAAATGGTGAGATTGATGGTATGACATTTCATGATGGTAATTTAACAAACATATATGACAATTTTTATTGAAAAACTCGTTGACTAAGGCTCTGTTTGGACTTATTGGTTTTATAAATTTAACAAACATATAAGTAATTTTTCATGGATATAAAAAAAATGACATGAAAAAATTTAAATAAAAAAACTTAGTTTTTAGTCATTTAATTAGTATTGTTTTAGTGAAACGAATGGATTTTGTGTGTTTAGAATAATAAGATTTAATTATTCAAAAAGGTTAAAAGATAGATTTGAAATAAGTATTTAAAAGTATGTTTTTATTAAGATTTTATATCATCATATTGTAAAGTAAATCAATAATATCCCGGTAACTAAGAAAGAAAGAGGCAAGAGAACTCGGAGGAACCAAGCAAAGGCAGAATTAAAAAACTTTTAGAGAATTGAAACAAACTCTATAATGATCCTCTAAATTTTGGGGGGCGAGGGACGTAACAATATACTAACCTCAAACTATTAATCTTAAAATTACTGTGAAGCCATAAAATCAATAACAATAAATAAAAAACACAAATTGGATCAAATTAGAAAACTAAAAAATTCACTTAGCTATTGATATTGTTTACACCAATCTCTCCCCAAACTATGTAACAAACTTTCACAATTAAATCAACAGATGAAGATTTTGTTTCATGGTTACTGTCATAACTCAATTTTAGATTTCTCCTAAAATTATTTTTTTTTTTAATTAAGAACAAAAAAATAAAAAGCAACAAAAAATTTTAAAAAATGAAAATGTAAAAGACCGGCAAGAGTAGGTTGAGAAAGGTTTCCATTGTATAAAGAAACCATGTTGGAGGTTTAGACAAAACTAGAAGACTAATTGTACCCCATTATACTAAAAAATGAAGGACAACACATATTTAAGATCAAATTAAATGATTATCAAATGAATTTGCATAAAAATTAAGTTTAAAGATTTAATTAGACTTTTAATATGTCAATTTAATTTAATTATGGGCCTAATTAAATGTTTGATTAATTTTAAGAATTAATTTAGGTCCAATTAAAAGAATTAATTAAGTGTGAAGACTTAATTGAACTTTTAATGGGTCCAATTAATGTTATTAGGAACTTAATTGGTGAAAAATTAAGTTTGAAAGCCTAATTTTAGTTTAATTGAGAACATTGGAATTTTGAAGGACATATTTAATTTTTTCAAGCTCAATCAAGTGAAATTACGGATAAAATTGCAGAAAAATCAAAGTTTAGAGGTCATTTGGAGGTTAAATTGAAGAATTTCAAAATTAATCACTACTTTGTAAAAAGAACAAAAATTTAAAGGTTCAATCGAACAAAAATTATGGGGTGAAATTGTAAGGAATCCAAAAGATAAGGGCTAATAAGAGGCTCTATTACAAAGTTCCAAAGGTTCAGGAACCAGATTGAAAAATACCATAATTTCACTATTCATCATCTTCTTCCCATTTAAACAAGAGAAAAGGATGTTCAAGTGTTCACTTTTCATCCTTAATTTCTCCCTTACTTCTTCATCATACCACACAAATCTTATTTCAACTTATACTCTAGTATTTGTACTTTACTTTAATATGACATTCTAACTTTAATGGCACTAAAAACACCTGTCGATCCTCTCCTAAAAATACTACCCAACATTGTTCTGCCTGCAAAAACATCCTTGGTCCCCTATTTATCAGATGCAAAGCAAGACAAGTTTTTGTCAATAACACACAAATATTATGTCAACTCATGCCCTGGTATTTGTACTTAACGCTAAGCTAAAATTACATCTCTAACAGTATCAAAAATACTACCCAACATTGTTCTTCCTGTAAAAACAGCCTTAGTCCCCTATTCGTCAGTTGCAAAACAAGACAAACTTTTGTATTTAACTCTAATAAATGGTTGGGATTTATTCTTCAACATCAAGGGTCGAGATCCCATTAATTCATAAGCTTTAAGACCTTCTTATTTCTTCTATAAATCCTAAAAAAAATGAAAAAAACTAGACAAATATGAACACTGTCATAAACAAACCTCCCATCCATGAAAACTCCAACCAAAACACCTTAAAACAGACCCCAAACCATACAAAGCTTTAACCATTAAAACACCATCCAAACAACCATTTTCCATACCAGAAAAGTCTATTTCAAAGATAGCCCTCAAATCATCACAAAACAGCACTCAAATCATCACAAAACAGCCCTTATAAATAGTGGCAGTAGCAACCAACTATAAGGAAAAAAACAGGAGTAAACATCAAACTTCAACGTAGTAAAGCTCCCTCTACATAGATCCATTTATGGCATTGCTAGTGGGGAATCCATTTGGTTCCACACGCTGTCGGGATTACCTAGCAACTTCCTACAGTCCCTCGACAACCACAACAACCTTGAAAGGTCGATTCCTAACCCCAAACCATTTATTTGATAAATTATTAGTTTTAGGGACAGAATATTAATTGTGCATATGTTTTTTAGACTGTTTGATGATGATTTGTGGTTGATTGAGTTGTTAGTAAAAAAATTATCATTTTTTTAGTATGGTCAAGTCTCTAAAAAAGTTAATTATATTTTCATATTTTAGCATATTAAAAAAATCACAAAAATTGTCTTCTTATTTTTACATGCATTTTTGGATTTAGTAATTAGTTTATTAAAGCCATGAAACTTGGCTGACATTTTAAAAATACCAAAAAAATTATCTTGTTTGTCTAAATATCAAGGATTATAAACTTATACACAAGATATATTCTTGAGAAAAAAATACAAAAATATGTTTTGACTCTAGAATGACTAGGTTTTAACCTGATAAGATAAGAACCTCATTACCAAGGAGAACTTTTCTTAAATCTTAGACAGACCAACGGCTAGAAAAAACAACAATACCTTAGTTTATACAAACAAACAACAAACAAAACAACTTACCTTAGATAAAGTGTACTAAGGGTAATACGTCCTCTTTATACACAACCAATCTTTTTATCCAGACTCTGAGACCAGTTAGGGTTGCTAATGACCAAAATATTAGGCGGCGATTATATCTCTTTTTTCTAATAAGAAACAAGAATTCCTTGTTCTTTTCCTCGTCACCAGATAGATTCCCGACCCGGAAGGAAGATCATCGCGACGCCGCATACGTGCAACAGAATAGGAACTTCTTGTTGACTAAGCTTTGTTTTTATCTAATTGTTGTGTTTTATTTTTAATTGTTTGGTCTGTGTGTTTATTTTTAACATGCATTTCTTTTTATTATTTGCTTATACACTTTAACTTTTGTACATATTGTTCACGCATCACATGTCTTAATTTTTCAAGCACGCATAAACTTTTAGGTTAGGTGGTGGTTTAGCGATTTGCCCTATGACTATCGGGCAGGGTTCAGATACATGAAATACTCAACTCATATCTGAGTGCTTTCTTAGTAATTGTGGGTATACGTACTTTAACCATTTCTTGTAACGCTCTCATACTGTCTTTATAAAGATTGTCACTAAGCAGATATAAGATCCTTTTGAGACTAGGTAGAAAACCTACATATGCTTACTTAATGAATAAAACATGTTCTTAGTTTGTATGTGTCACCTTCATTTTACATCAAAGCATACATGATTAATAATCTTGAACTCCGCAGGATTTTCTAAGCTAAAACCATGACTATTTCTGAAGACAGGCAATAATCTGAAATGATGTAACTAGCTGGAGGAATTACCCAAGACCCAAGGTTGGGAAATTACAGCACATATAAATTGTTTTGTCTTTTTTTGAATAAAAAAGGCTCATACCCACCTTTGTGTTTTATTACTCTCTAATGTGTATGGGATTTAACCAAGAGGATTTTAGAAAGATCTTTTCAAATTAATCAGACTATGGATTTTTATTTGTATTCAACAAAGAAGTCATGAATTAACTCTTTGAACAGGTTAATCTATTTTCCATTTATGTGTACATAAACTTGTGTTCATAAGCATATATGCATTCATGTTTTCCTATTTAAATGTCATGCATGCATATGCAGGTTGAAATATAGGTCCCTGAAAAGCCCAATCCACAAAGTTTATTACACCCGATTGTGACAAAAAATTATGGATGATGAAGAATGTGCTCACTGAAATTCCCACTTCCAATAGGAGTTAGACTCCTTGAAGGCTAACATGAATCGCATCACAAGTATGCTTGAGCAGTACTCAAACAACTCTCTGGTGGAGGCCCATCTAATTGGCCCATATTTTTTTTTATTCTAGGGTTAAAGTAGTAATTTCATTGTGCCAAAAAATAACAAATCTAACCTTATATAATATGTTAAAGACAATTGTATCATGGTAAAAAGATTATCTTGCTCTTAATGTCTAATTTAAAGATTTTTTTTTTATTCAAGAGTAATTTTATAATTATATTGTTATAATTAATAGTATTTTAAGTCTTAATGTAAAGTAAATTCTTAATTTTTTATTAATAAAAAAATATTGGAAAAAAAAACTATGCTGAATGACATTTGAAATGATATACAATATATGATAAATTAGTTAAACCTTTTTCCAAACTTTAATTCATTTGAGAATTAATTTTTATATATATAACTAATCTCAATTTTAGTTATGACTGCCCTATACTTTAATATATTTAAAATCAAGTTTTTTTTTTGTTATTTTTTCAAGATTTCATTAATATTTTATATATATAACTAATAACATGATTTTAATACCTCAATTTTAATAACCTTTAACCTAATTAATTAATTTTAATTTTTTTCTATGGACTTAATTTTAAATTTTGAAGATAAAATTTAGGGTGTGTTTGAGATTATGGTAGCGGTAGTGGTTTAAAGTACTTTTTTATTTAAAAAAATATCAAAATAAATTTTTTTATTTTTTAAAAATTATTTTTGATATCAGTACATCAAAACAATCTGAAAACATAAAAAAAAAATTACTTTAAACAAAAAAAAATTAAAATTAAAGAGAATGCTATTTATACCACATTCTCAAATACACCCAGCCTCTCCATTTGAAAATTCTGGTTTTAATCTAACAATGAAGAGATTTTAAGATTGTTGGTGCATTTAACACAAAGAAGAGAGGGTACGCAGGCTATTTAAAAAAAATCAAAATTTTTTATGTTACATTTAAAATTTATTTGTTTAATTCTCAAAATTAAAAATTAATTGTATCAAAAATTAAAAATTAATTAGTTAGGTTGAAGATTGTTAACATTGAGGGTAGTTAAGTTATAAGATTAAAAAAAAAATGAAATTGAAAATACAATTACTGATTCTTAAATAACTCTGTGTGAGTGATTGTAAATAAAATGTAAATGGTAGAAAAAGAAAAGGAGAATAGTAAATATCATTTTACCAACAACAACAGATCGGTTTAGAATTTTTAAAATATTTATTTTTTTAATTTTATTTCTTATATATTTTTTTAATTATTTTACTGTGATATTAAAAATAAATTTTAAAAATAAAAAATATATATAATTGTAATATATTTTAAAATAAAAATATGTTAAAAAAACAATATAGACTTCAGTAGGCAAATTGCAGGGGCAGAAATTGAAGCCATTTATTGGAAATTAAAATGGAGAAAATGGAGGATGGTGATTCCCTATACCTGCAGCTTCACAAGCTATCATCAGTAGCAACAAAGGAAGAAGATGTTGAGCACATCCTTACTTCTCTCTGGAAAACCAGAAGAACCGGTCTCCCTTCTCCCCTTAAATCCCGCTTTCAATCTCTCCTCGATATCCCTTCCCTTCCTCAACTCGATCCCGTAATCACTTCTTCTTCTTCCTTCTCCTCCTCTTTTTTTTCTTAATTTTTTTTTTAATAATACCTAGTTAATTAGTTAACTGAAAAGGTTGTTGTAGTTGTAGGTTTTGGCATGCCTTCGTTCGATTATCAGAAAATGTGTACATGAGAATATGAGCAGTGATGAGCTGCTGAAGCTGTTTCCACCTGATTTATCCCTTGATTTGCAAACCACTCTTATCACTTTGCTCCTCAAGTATCAAATTCAATGGAAGCAGGATGATTTAGCTACAACCGAACAGGTTTTATCTTACCTCTTAATTTTTTTTGTATTTGTCATTTTGGTTAACATATGTTTTTTCCTATCCAGCATTCGTTGCCGAGGACTAGTGTTTTTGGGATTAGTGGTCCGCCGTCGTTTACGGCTGAGGTTCCGACGCAGCTTTGGCCTCGTCAAGATGATACTAATGGACGTTTTAATCATAATGGTTTTGAGGAGCCTACGTCAATGATTGCTGAAACTGCTGCCTCAGTTTTTGCCCAACATCATGTTACTGCTCTTGACAACATGGTAAGGGAAGTAAACATGTAGTTAGTTACAGTGTTTTTCTTCAATGTACTATGCCATGAACAAGTAGTTAGCTGCTACATTTATTTTAGATATTTTAAACTGTTTGTTGTCCTTGAATGAGAACTCTGGTTTTACCCTCTAATATCATTTGTCACTAAGGAGGTATCTGCTCAAGTTGGTGATGTTTTACTTTCTGGCTCTCAGTGCCCCACTTGAAAAAAAAAAGATGGAAAAGAAAGGAAGCCTTGAACTAATTCTCGGTTGCTCAAATTTGCTTTGAGGATATCTCAAATTAACAAAGAGAATAGGTTGACTACTTCTGTTTACTTGTTCTAGTGAAACTATTTTTGTGATGCTGAATTGTTCTCTAACTCGGTAAAAGAAGCTGTATGTCCAGCAAAAATCGCATTGGCAATTCTTTCTAGAGAAACAATTAAGTAGAAGGGGAAAAGAGTGACTCTACCCACTTGCACTGGATTTCTATGGGGAGAAACTTAAAAGAGAAAGAAGAGGAGGAGATTTTATAAATTCAGCACGTATAATCCTAAATCCTAATCGTTGATTCCTAGGAAGCTGAAAGATCCTGTAACAAGGTCATAGAGGGAACAGCAGTCAAGAAGTTAATCCACATGAGATTTAAACTGGCTCTGAAGACCATGCATCTCAATCTCCTTCACTTCAAATCTCTTTCTGTTCATCTCAGACCACAAAAGCCACATTTAATACAAGTGCGTCATTCATACTGAAACATCCTTCAGATTGCACCATCTCAGCCATTCCAAAATTCTATCTTTCCAGCCTTTTAGCATGCGAATCCCTGAAATTGCCGATGTCCTACTTGATTCAAAAATAACTAAGACCCACTTTTCTCTTGCTTCCTTGGAATGAAGTGAGAAACAATCCTCTGCTATCCATTGACTGCACTTATGCTTACAACACCATGCTAGTCCAGTTCCTATTTTTTTAATCTCTTTTGACATGATCCTGTTCCTATTCCTATTGAGCTTTGCCATCGCCCCCTGAGAAAGCAACTTTAGTTGGAGTCCTGACTTTCAATTACAACTCAAAGGAAGTCTTGAAATATGTTGTTTGACCCTCCATGAGAAGCTCTAACAAGCTTCTTTTTCTTTGGGGGCAACTATACCACCATGTCCTTACATCTCTCTCCCATTACCATACACAGCAATTTGGGTTTGAAAGAGCATCTCTGATTAGCAAAAGACTAATGTAGAAATTTTATTTATGTACTTACATATCTTTTTCTGCTAATAATATCTATTAAGGTGTAATTGCTTTCGTGTATACATTCAAATTCCAGGCCTTCAATAAAGTGAACAAGATTGCTCATGATAATGCACATCAGAAATTTGAATCCTTTGGTAATTTATATATGTGACTGGATTTTACTATTATATAGGCTAATGTACCTCGCCTCAAATCAATGACATGGACCGCAGAGAATCGCAACCCTTCATCAGCTAATAGAGTTGCCATCATAACTCTCAAGGTATGTGAATGCTGGTATTGTGTTTTCTTGTCTCAGTAAGCTGAGCAAACTTCCAAAGAGCTACATGTTTCTCCACAAGTAAAGAGAACTTGTACTGACTTTTTGAATGGTCATTTAATGTACTATTGGAATTGTAGACTTTGAAATTACACAGAGATATTATTCTTGTTGGAATTGCTAGCTTTATATTTCTGACTGGTTCTCCTGCTCTTTTTGATCCACACTATTTTGCCATTAAAGGCCTCATTTTCTTTGTGATTGATTGTGTCAGCTATTGGGTACCTTAGGCATATTATGTCACCAAAAGAGAGATTAACCAGCCTGGACTTATTAGCTGTTTTATTGGGTCATTTGTCCCCCTGGGTTGATATGAGCACAGTCCTATATGTTTCACACTTTCATAATGGCAGTCCGTATGGGTATGAGGTCAATAGTGGTTTCAAATTTAAAAAGTAGCTTCATCAGGAAACAACAAGGGTTGAACAGAGTGGCAGTGTACTATAGATTCCAAGCTGTATCGGCTCATGGGTATTCTTATTGATAGACGTTGGCTGATTCAGAGCAATAGGATCTCTGTACTGTTGTGTATTTGTAAAGCATTCCATATAGTGAGTTATTCAGGATACAATTCCTTAAGTGATGGAAAGTGGTGTATAGAGGCCAAGAATCATTGCTGTTTTAGATCTACTTTGAAAACATATCTAATTACAATTTTAGACCTTCCTCCGAGTACTTATCAAGTGTGAATTCCTCATATTTGATAATACTTTGAGTTTAGACCTTTCCTCAAGTATCTATCAAGTTTGAATTCCTCATATTTAATGAACAATTCACAAGAAGTGCTTCCTTTTTCAGAATGTTTAACTCTCTTTCTATTCAGTTATTAGAACTTCTTATGGTGCTCTTTTGTGTATCTTATATATATTTTCCTGTCTTGATTCATAGCTTCAAGATTACAGCAAGTCTTCTTCAGGAGAAACGGAAGTGAAATTTCAGCTTAGCAGAGACACGCTTGAAGCTATGTTAAGATCAATGACCTACATCAATGAGCAGCTTTCTAGCAGGGTATGCACAATTCTCAATCTTGATATGTTTGCGAGTAAAATTTTAAAAAAATTGATGATCTTTCTAGGGTTCTTTAAAATAGGACTCATTTATCAAAATTTTGAAATATGTCAGGTCATTTAATAAACAAGAAGAGAAAATTATGAAAAAGAATGCCTGCTATCTTCCTTGTCAAAAAAAAGAAGAAAAAAGACCAATGCTTTTCACGCTCTGGGCATTTTCAATGGGTGTTTCTCTTCTCTTTTCATCATTTAACTGTTTATGAAGAAACTCAAAATTATTTGCACAGAATTGTGTAAAGTCTAAACTAGGTGCGTGGTAGTTGATGATAGAAATTGGTGCTAGTTGGATTATTTCATATAAATGAATAGATATAAGAGGTATATTACTTCAAATATCTACCATTTCATTCTCTTTTTTTATGGGCAAAAAGGGTGAATTTGGAAACTGTAGGATCCTTAATTTAATATCTCTGCACTTTCTTAGTAGTGAAATTCCAGGGAAAAAAAGCTTGTTGTATAGTTCCACTACTGACTGCACTGGTCTCTATTTTATTTTTTTAATCTTAATACCAATAAAAAATTTCACAACAAAGGGCAGCTTAAGGTTACTAAATAAATAAATTGGAAGAGAACAAATGAGGCGAATGATGGTAGTATTGTCAGATTTCACTTTTCTGTCCAAGCTGCTCCAAAATAAACAAAGATCCTCATCATTTGGTGTAGTAGGTCGTCAATTTAAAATCCTGGATGCTTAGCTGATCTGGTGCTATACAAGTATTCTCTGTGCTTTCTTGAATTTATATTTCTGTGGTTGCACACATGCTTGATATTGCTGAGGGAAATCCGTGTTGTAGTTGCACAGGAGGTGATGCTTAAAATGCTACTCTTGGGTGCTTAGATTTTTCCAAGGGGTGTGATTCTTTCCTGTTGTTGATAAAAGCTGAACTTGTTATGTTAAACAATTATTTTTTGGCCAGGTTGGGAGCTCTTCTGGACCAGCTCAGAAGAAGCAAAAGCAGTAGATCCATGGGAGCTCTTCTGGACCAGCTCAAAAGAAGCAAAAACAATTTATTTTTTTGGCCAGGTTGGGAGCTCTTCTGGATTCATTCAGTTGCTTGTTGTGCCAAAAATTCTTCGATTGGGGTGACCAATCAAAAGTGCATTATACGAGCCATGCCCTATTGTTTAGAGTATTTTTAGCAGGATAGGTATAATTTCTGCAAAATCTGTGCACCTAGTTTAGGTATCCTAGTTTCCTAAAACTTTGACTGCCTGCTCTTTTGAGGGTGTATTCTATTTTCTCTGTAAACCAAAATCCCCATTTTAGGATCTATGATCGTGGGACAAGAAAATGCTAAGAATAATAGTGCTACCCTTAGTGCCATGTCATGATATTTTGAGGTGATCTAATCCGATTACCTAATACATCTAAAACAACTAGGTTTTGCGACGGAGCTCCACTCCTGACTCTCTTTTTTTTCCATTATTAAGCCTTTTATCTCCTTTTAATTGAGTTTTTCTAGATGAAATTAGTGTTGAATTATGGCAAAATTAAAAAAATAAAAGAAATAGGATTGAATTGTAAAACATGGAGAAAATATTTGGCTAATCCCTACTTCTCAACAATTTTCATTTTAGTTTTAAAAAAAATTAGATTTATTTTTTAATTTGAGTTAGAGAGAAGAGAGAGAAATTTATAAAAAAGTTGTTGGTTATAACGGCAACTAAAATGACTAAAATTTGTGTCAAAAGTTTTATTCAACGAAAGAAGTTTGATAGTTGTGAATTTTAGTTCGTTAGTTTAATATATTCTATAGTTAATCAGTTGGTTATACGTGATATTATTATGTGATATTATTATATTCGTATAAATACATATTTATTATTATAAAAGTTTAATTTATCTTTAATATTTATATAATATTAGATTAATGAATCTAATATTTGATTTTTGAATTTAAAGTAAAGATAAAGTTCATAAGACAAAAATGTTTTGCAAATAAAATTATAAAGTTGTTGTAATTATAGGATTCTTATTTCATCAAAACATTTTTTCTAAAGTGTTCTTAGTCGATACTCTTTGAAATACTAGATATTTATTAGAGCTGTAGAGACTGATATATATTATGTTCTTTTAAGTTGTTGTAATTATGAGATTCCTATTGCATCAAAACATTCTTTCTAAAATGTTCTTGATCGATACTCTTTGAAATATTAGACATTTATTAGAGCCGTAGAAACTGATACATATTATGTTTTTTTTTTAATGTTCTTTTCCTTATGAAAGGAAGCAGCTGTTCTCATAAGTTGGGGTATAACCTAGAACTAACATGTAGGTGTTTGTCATAAAACATGTATCTTGAACTGGCCTGCATAAGAATTTCATATGGAGAAATCATCTATATTTATGGAAAGACACACGTGACGGTTGTGTAAGTAATCCTTAGACTTGAAATCACTAAATTATCTTATATAGAGAATGTTATGTTTTGATTATGTTACATGTTATCTTAATCGAGGTAACAAAGAGGCAAACATTAAGTATAACATGAACTATATGAGGGTACTTGAATGATAAAAAAAATATTCATCACCCTGATGAATTAGGAAAAATATTTCATCTGTTCTTAAATAGTATTGACTGATAAATCCTTGATCAAGGTGGAATAAGATTTGAAAAGAGTTTTAAATCTTATTCAAACGATCAATGACTATTATGTAGAGAACAAACATGATTTAACATGGCAAACATATTTCATGCTTTAATGTAAATCAGAATATTATTGATAAAAGGATATTAATTACATTGAGAAACCAGTCATTGAAAGGTTAAGTCGAACCACTAATGACTTTTCTAATATTTAGAGAATCATGACACGTTGCTAGACGATGCATTTGATCTTCATATATAAATTAATTAATTGTTGAATTGATAATAAATTAAATTGCTTAATTTATTTAATTATAATTATAATTTATATTTGGATCAACATATTAGGAATCTAATGGGTCACATACATGAAGCACCATTAGTCAGGAATTAAACTACGATGATTTAATTAAGTATGACTTAATTAAAATCTATTTTAGAAATTAAGGACAAGAATATAATTATTTCTAGACATGGAAGAATCAAGTAAGGACTTGATTGGATTAATTTCTAAAATTATCTTGAATTAATATATGGATACTATTCAATGGACAAATTGATATTTTGTCAATTTATAGGGTTTTTAGATTTCTCTATAAATAGTAAGTTATGCATTTTATTTTAGAATGATTGTCTGATATACAAAAAAATTACGTAAGTCACAGAACAAAGAGTTAGCACTCTAGGCATAGCAATCTCTCTCTTCTAAATAGGAATTTAGAAAACTTCTCACTGGTAGTTCATGTGGATTACCCTCCAAACAATTGGATGACTTGTGGTTTGCGATAACCTAGCCTTTAAAGAATTATTCAAAGCTGAAGAAGATCATATCTTCAGGTAATAAATCATTAAACAACTGTAGATCTGTCAAACATGACTCCTGAATAATTTTGTTTTATTATTTCCGCTACATGTATGATATTCGAGAACCCAACACAGCCTTCATCTTGCATGAAAAAGTAGATCGGGTTAGAGAGATTATTTTTTTCAGTTTGATTTTATGTTTTTGGAACAATTTTGGATGTTTTGAGTTGAGAAGTTAATTTATTGATGCTTATATTGTGTTTGTTAGGTTTTTGTGTCAAAATATGTTAAAAATGGAATTTTGAACCCGAAAACACATCGGTTGATTTTTCAACCATCCCAAAATGATCGGAATCTAGACTTGCAAGCGACGCATCATCTATATTTTTTTGGATGATTATGTATCAGCTTAACATGTGACATTTTGATAATAATTTGTCATTAATATTGAATGAGAAAAAAAATTTGTATTTGTTTTGATTTTTTTTATTTTTAATCAAATTAAAAGCACATGATAAAAAAGAAAAAGATATGTTTTTTTATTAAAAAAATATTAATAAAAAAGTATGAATTATACTAGAAAATATTTTTTCAATAAAGTTTAAGTTATTTATTTCTATAAGTGAAAATTAAAAAGTTTTTCGTAATATATATATATATATATATATATATATATGTTTATTTTAGTTTTTTAATTGAATTAATAAATTTATTATTATTTATTAAGATATGTAATTTTTTATTTATTTTATTAAACGTGTTTAGTTTGCATGGGAAATCAAACTAGAAAAGGGAAATATAATTTTCATAAAAAGAAAGTCCAAGGCTACCGGCTGGAAAGGAATCGAATATTCGAATGTAGAAGTCGGAAAGAAGGTGGGTGGGGTCTGCGCATTAAAATTCACTTTTTTGATATATGTATATCACATTCATAGCTTACTCCTAGTCTTTTCAACAGCTTACTTATTATAAATACTTACTGCTGAGGCATTGGCGTCTGGCAGGCAGCCAAATTCAATTGTTTTTTGGCTTTAAAGAAATGGAAACCGAAAGGCTGAAAAGTTGAAGGCATAACTTTATGTTTCACCTTGCGTAATATACTTGACAAAATCATGTTTTGCTGGGACATTGCTCTTAGTTCCCCTCAAGTTGAGAGGGACAGGACAAGATCAACACCAAATTGTCGGTTCGAAAAGCGTTGTTGTTTTCTGGCTAGATTGGATTCATATCCAACAACAATTCAAGGGTCGGTTGTCTTGCGTCAATCTGATAACGTATCTATGCCAACAGAAAGAAGAATTGACGCGTAACGTATGATCTCAGTAATGCAGAGAGGTGGGCTGTTCTAGTCACCTTTACTTAACCAGCCCCACTTGCCACTCTCTCTTTTGTTCCCTTTGCAGATATTGACCTTAGCCAGCAGCGCTCTTTGATTATAGATGTAGCTACTTGCGCACCCCTTTACTGAAAAAGGAAGAAGAAAGAATCCTTTTTTCTGATAGATAAGGGAGCAACCTTACAAAATATCTCCGCCATGGTCCCTGGTCGGGCTGGACGGAATACTAGGAGCCATAAATGGGTCTTTCATGGTGGTTTACTGGGAGAGGACAGATTGTCTACACGCAACGAAGTGCATCTTTAAAGTTTCATTGAAAGAGTAACTAACTCCCTTTGAAGTTGCCAGGAAAAGCCAACAGTCTGACTTTCAAGAACCTTGGAAAGGAAGCAACAGAGAAGATGATCAGCTTGAGATATATTCCCTGCATTGTGTTTCAGTTAGAAAATGGCGTCTGGCCGGCAACCAAGCACATTTAAACCCAAGCTGTAGAAAGGCGGTAGCATTGCTGTTGTCAAACTTGATCAATATATAACTCACATCCTCAGTCCAATCAATACCTGGAACAATATGTCCTCCTGTGAACTTGCAGTGCTATATATACAGCAAAATACTGCATTTCAAGGAACAGGCAAATTGAACAGCTACACTAGACAAGACCTATAACGGATCCGAAACAATCATGCTGCCACAGGTCCACGGACAGATGACAACCCTGCATATCACCCGCACAGAGTCTACTCGAATAATCTCTTATAAGATAATGCCTGGGCATATCAAAGATGAAGAGGAAAAACTGAGGAGAAAATTTGAAACAAAGCATTAAACGCCTGGAATTGATCACATTCATTCTACAAATTGTAATTTACAATATGCAGGGATTTCAAACAATCTTTATCCCAGAAAACCTCAAACTGCTCACTCTTAGAACCTAAAAAATTCACACTTCAAGAAATCAAAACCAAAACTCATTCTTGAAGAGATCAGATCAATAAATTAGAAAGTAATCAAAACCCAGCCAAGTAATAAATCGTGGTAGACCAAACTATAAAATCAAAAAAGCCCAATCTCACACAACTAAACCAAAAGGAAGGAAAACTCAAACCACAAAACTTCCTCTCTTTTCTTCGCTACAATGCTTATCTTCAATCTGAATCACTAGAGCTCGAGCTCGAGCTCGAATTAGAACTCGAACTATGAGATTTTGCCTTCTTGCCTTTGGTATCTGATATGCTCGAACTCGAATTTCCAGGTGTTTCATCGAATCCATGCTTTGATTCACGAGGAGCAATTGTGCTGGTTTCTCCACTACCAAACTCAGCAGTATCCGGTTCACTCTCCTTGATGGAAGTCACTTCAATTACTTGCACAATGCTTGATTCCACAGCCTTGATGGAACTCACTTCATTTACTTCTACAGTACTTGATTCAATATCCTCAGTGGAATCCTCTTCATTTATTTCTGAATTCCTAGAATCCATCTCCTTGGTAGAAGCTGCTTCATGTCCTGGTTTATCATTCGGATCCAGCAACTTCGGCCGCTGCTCAATATTTCCTTCTGAAACCTGCTTCATGGCGGTATGAATATCCTCCAGAGATCTTGCTTCAACAACTGGCAAAGCTGAACTGGTTTGCCCGAGATCTTTGGTATCATCCACGACTAGCTGCTGCTCAATTGCACTGGGAACAATGATCTCCTCAACTTCTACTCCTTCATGAAGCTGCCTGAAAGCCAAGTCAACATCTTTGATTGTTTTAACTTCAAGGACTGGGATCTCCTTGGCAGATCCCATTTCATTTGCTTCTGTTGTTGCATCCCTCGAATCCACCAGTTCCTCAATATTCTCTTCTGAGATTTGCTTCATAGCAAAATGAATATCTTCTAAAGATCTTGCTTCAACAACTCGCAAGTCTGAATCAGTTTGATGTTTAGATTCATCCTCAGCTAATTGCTCCTCAACCATACTTGGAAGGATGACTTCCTCAACATTTGCTCCTTCATGAAGTTGCTTGAAAGCCAAGTCTATATCTTCAACTGATCTAACTTCAAGGACTGGGAGCTCTGGCTTGACCTCTGTCAGGCTTAAATTTTTTGGCAAGAAGTCAAATTCAGGACTAACACTAGTATTTTCTGGTACTTGTTCATCATGGAGTGACTCGCCAACAACTTCTTTTATACTGAAGTCCCCAACTGTATCCAATTCTGACAACAATCCCTCATCAATCTCCTTTAACTCGTCTTCATCTTCGTTGATATTTTCCTCGGAAACAGGGGGGCCATATGCTTCTCCTGGGTAATTAGAGTGTTCTAAGACCTGATGATAATCCTCATATACAATTTTATCAAGGACATCATCTTTCAAATCCATTCCACCATCTGGTGATTTGTATGGTAGACTATTGGGAGAGTCTGAGGTGAAATTTGACATCGAGGAGGTGATACTTCTTGAAATTCTCTCTTCAGGATTGTGGACTTCTGGAATGTTTTCGTTGTTGGAAATGGTAACAGATAGTCCCTGTTTGGTGTCATAGAAATCACGTTTAATGAACTAATTCAGCTACCTAATAAATCACTGATTTGCTGTAGAGTTCTAATACAAAATCCAAACCACAAATATTGAACTGATTTAAATGTTGAGAGAAGCATTCAAGTACTAGAATTAATCGCAAACAAATCCAACACACGAGCAAAAATTCATATAGGTTTGAGAAAATAATATTGATAAATTCTTCAATTATTCCCAAAGGAAGGCATTCATACAACAAGAGGTCTTCATGGAAGGTAATCTTATGCACAACCCATGAAATATGCTGTGCGTACAACAAGAGGTCCTCATCTCAGATCAGTCATTCAACAAAACATGTACAAGAAGCAATACATACTAGAATTAAGAAAAAAGTAAAACTAGAAGCAGAAGAGTTGCATGCCTTACCCGAGGTTCATCGTGATTGCTAAAAGATTGTTCAAGCATGGATTTATCTGACAAAGACTGCTGTTTCTCCAATTCAAGATGAGGTTTTTCCTCAGACAGTGGATTTTGGTGACCAGATTCTGAAGAAACAACTGTCACATCCACATCTTGGTGAAAACCAGCACCAATGGCTGAATCAGAACTTGATAAATGCACTTGATCCTGTTCAGATTGGATGGTTTCTCCCTTCTCTGATGAATGCTCCTCCACAAGCTTCATCTCCAAAGAAGATACATTTAGATGAGTCCCCTTAACTTGCTCAGCCACCACTGATGGCTCTCTTTCTTCATGCACAGACAAATGTAAATCATTCGAAGGAACATGCTGAGAATTAGAATCCACTGGATCTAATTTCTCACCCACAGCTTGGAAGCCATCAGCATGAATATCCACATCAAAACTTGTTGAGCTGACTTGATCCTGCTCAAGCCCAAAAGATTTTTCAATACCAATTGCATGGTCCTCGACAGGTTTAGCCTCTGAAGCAGATAAATTAGTGTCTACTGAAACCTGCTCAACTACCAGTAGAGGATAATCTTTTTCCAGTACTGGCAAATTGCTCTCTTCAGAAGCCATCTTATAACTAGAAGAGGCAGAATCCAACTGCTTATATCCATCAACAATGATTTCTGCATCAAGACTTGATGAGTGCAGTCGATCCTCTTTGTGATGAGAGTTTTCTTCCTTACCGGCTACAACCTCCTTTGCTGATCCATTGTCTGATAGAGATGGAGAAGAATCAACTGAGAAATTCTCAGCAGCTGATTCAGGCTTTGTAAACCCATTTTGACCATCAAAATTTGACTCTGCTCCTGAGAACCCAAGCTCTGTAATCTCATTCCCAGTATTTTCTGCAACTCCTGTTGATCTGAATTCAGTTTCATCTGGTGAGTGTGCTTGTGAAGAGCCTTCAAGCATCACTTGGTAACTAGACGTATCCTTCTCCAAGTTCTCAGCATGCGCTTCAGAATCTTTATCTGCAAATTCAGCCATTGCCAGAGGTGAACCCATTTCTGATCTTTGTGTGTCGGAAGAAAGAGAGGAAAAGGAGAGAATAGTCTCAATTGATGGGGGGCTTGAATCATAAACAGGATCACTATGTTGACCATCATCCACCACTGCACTTGTCAAATGGATATCTGAATTATGAGAAGTTTGTAATGAAATGCCAGGTTCCTCAATATGATGGCCTCCTGGCTCCAAAACAGGTTCTTGATTGTCATCTGCCATTCCACTTAAAACATTTGAATCAGACTCTGTTGAGCTTTCCTTCAAAATGCCAGCATCCCCAATTTGATTGCCTGTTGACTCCAAACCAGGCTCCCTGTATTGACTTCCATCCATCATCTGACTTGTAAAATGAAAATCTGAATCAAGAGAAGATTGCGTTGAGATGTCACATTCGTCAATATGATCATTTCTTGACTCCAAAACAGGCTCCCTGTGTTCATTATCATCTGCCAACCCATTCACAAAATGAAAATCAGAATCAAGTGAAGTTTGGATGGAAATGTGAGAGCCCTCAATCTGACTATTTGTTGGCTCCAGACTTGTTGATCCTCTATTCACATCACATATTTTTTCATCTATCTCTGACAATGAGGATAGGCTTGATCTACTGCTGTAATCCTCTTCACCATGTCCCATACGCAGAAGAATTTCACTTGTGTTAAGCTCCTCAGGAGTTACCCCTCCTGATTCAGACAAGCCAGAATCTATTTCGTGGTGGTTTTCAACGTCCCCTAATGCAAATTCAGCCCCATCATGGTGCAAATCACTCTTCTCAACCTGTTCATCTTCCACAGAATCTACCTCTTCAGATGATAAACTTCCCCTTTCGACAAGGAGAGAAGCATGGTCAACATTGGAAATCATTTCTGTTTCTTGAGAAACATCTTCTTCATTGATCCTCTTGTCCTCTTCCTCCAAAGCTGAACTAACTGACTCGGTATCTGGAACTGAGCTCACCTTTGACTCGCTAGCTTCACTTAATTGGCGCTGGAAAGTGTGATAGCTTGTCCCTTCAGTAGCAAATCGTTCGGGTACAAAATATGGCTTCCATCGAAGATCATGCCTGGTCCCCGCCAAAGTTGATGGCCCAATGCTGAAACTTTCATGCCTTCGGAAAAATGGTTCCCTATGCTGAGTTGCAGAGAATTCCTGTTGAAAACTATCTCCCTTAAGATCGGGCTTTTCTTCATTTGAGTCATAGGGAAGGTCAAAAGGATTTCGTCTTGGCAACAATACAGAAGGAGCAGACCCAGGAACATCATCATAAGGAAAATCAAACGGGTTGTGCCTAGCTGTTGAAATAGATGGAATGTTGATGGGAATATCAGCAGCATCCAAGTCTATAAGATTCTTCTCAGCCATCAATCTCATGTTTCTACGAGCCCTTCTCCTTGCAATAAGACTCTCCAAACGCTGGTTTCTTTCGAGTTCTAAAGTCCCTAAATCCATGAGGTTTTTCTGGTCGTCCTCTGTCCATTTGATTGCAGATTTACTTTCATCCTCTTTACTGCCTTGTGCTTCTTCTTCATTATCATTATCATCATCACCGTCTTCGTCTTCATCTGCCTGGTTTCCCACATCCTCCTCTGACTCAATACTGCTCTCATCGCTCTTATGAGACCCCTCTGAACCAGCATCAGATCCATCATTGGAAATGTTAGCTGGTTGTGGAGCTTCCTCATCTAAAAGTGGGTGGAGCTCATCAAGCATTGGAAGAATGTCTGCCATTGAAGCATCTGGAGAGGAGCTTTCCACCCCATCAGATCCAGAATCAGAAGCCTCGTCATCATCCTCTTCATCATCATGGTATGCACGTTTCCAAGATGATTCCTGAGAAAATTCCAAGTAACCATTATGAGTTTCAATAAACTCTCCCACAGAATTATCATCGTCAAGATTCTCATCTCTTGAATTTTGAAGCAAAGAATATTGTTCTTCGACACCCTCTGCATGACTTAACACTTCTTTGATCCCAAGATTCTCCTCTTGAATCTCCCTCTTCTTTCCTAACTCTAAATTATCAAAATCACTCTCCACTTCCTCAACAACTTGCTTCTCAAATTGAACTTCTCGGGAAGTTTCATCAATCAGCGGCACATAATCTCCTGAATCGCCATGAACCTCAATCTTCCTATTTTTGTTCTCCAGCAAGCTCTCTTCTTCAACATCTCTGTTCCCTACAAATCCCTCTAAACTAAAGCTTTCATCTTTCTGAACAACAAAAGTGGCATCCTCTGCAACCCCTTCCTTCTTTAAATATGAAATCTCATGGCTAACTTGTTCTTCTTCTTCTTCTTCTTTTTCTTCTTCTTCTTCTTCAACTTCAGGTATATTTGGCTCCCCAAAACTCAAAAGGGTCCCAAGCAAAATGGCAGTACAAATCAAAACAGGGGATGCAGTGACTAAAAGGGAAAACAAAAAAGGAAATGACCTATACAACAATAACAAGTAACAAACCATGCCCACAAGAAATGGATGTTTGCAAACTGATCTATAACATAATTGAAATGAAATCACCAAAAATCTCCTGATTTGAACTCTAATTCTCATTGCATCAATACCCATTTCGTCTCTCTCTCCTTCTCCTGTCACAACCTGTTTTTTAACAAACAAAAAAAGAGCTTGGAATTAGAAACTAACTAAAATGCACTAGATCCACGAAACCCAATTGCTATACATAACATTAGAAAACATATAAAAGGAGCTGATAATTGATAATTTGAGCAAAACCGACCTAAGAAAACCCAATCAAATGAAATACAGAGCAATCAAACGATGATCAAATTCAACTCCTGAAATCCAACGAAAAAAAAAATCAGAAAATCTAAGTGATGGGTTCCGGGTAGAGTTCAAAAGGATAGAAGAAAAATTCAATCCAAATAGAAATCTGGACCATTCAAATTACGATCAACTTAGTGATCATTGCAATATCAATACCTGAGGGGCAGAACACAATAGAAAGGCAAGAGATCGATGCTAAAGTTTGAGACTTTTTAAAGGAACAGAGTGAAATGAATGAATGACTCACCAGATTGACATACAGATCAGAGGACTCAAACCCGAAAAAAGGAAATGGAATCCTCTGCTTTTGTTTCTCTTTCTTTTCCTTTCTCTCTGCACCTCTCTCTTTTAACCAAGATTTCTTCTTTTTGGGTCAGCAATAGGCATGGAGAGGGAGCTTTCTTTTTGTAGAGTGTGATTAAATTTTGTATCAGACAGAGATGATCAAATGGGGAGGGAGGTGGTATGATAATAATGGTACTAAAAGCAGAGAAAGAGAAAAGGTTGAATGGGAAAGGAAATGAAAATTAAGTTTTATTTATTTATTTTTATGGAATTAGTATATTGTTTTCTGTTATTGAGGATACTTCAATTTACAGTCAAGGAGTAGGACAACCCGATGCTCCTTGAGTTTCTGCCATTGGATTAAGATAACCACTCTCAATTCTGACTGTTGGATTAGCATTAGCAAGGCTAATCATGATTAGGCAGCACATGATAGCATATGATTAGAACTCCACAATATAAATAACCCAATTAATATTTTAAGTATTTGCAGCTGATTGGTTTGGTTTAAAAGAAAAGAGTGTGGGATCGATCATTACATCCATTAGATAAAGGGATTTATTCTCTTTTCTTTCATTCTTTCCAAGTTGGCAGCTAGGACCTGTGTGCCCAACCATCACCCGTCCACTCTCTTCCATGTATATAATTTTAATGTATTTCGACCAAGTTGATCTTAGATTTTAGACACAAAATGATTATTTTTTTCTATTTTATGATCCCAGCTGCTATCAGATTTTGAGAGGAGATTAAATGGACTGAAACTGTCAAAGCTATCGAGCCAGAAGCAATGGAAATTTCAAATGGTGGAGATGACCAAGTGTGGACTGCACAAATCATTCAGGGCCTTGATTTTTTAACCACCAATTGTGTCAACGGGTCTGAATCACTAAAAAAGTTGGTCACTGCTAAGAATTGGAAGGGAAAAAAGGTGGTTTAAAAAATGGCTACCCTTCATGGTGTGGTTCTGTTATTTTCCCCCTCTCTGGGATAATCTTCATGTTTGGTTCATGGCCTGATATGAAAGGACTTTGCTATCAATTGGATTCAAGCTGTTTTAGTGTCATTCCAAGGCACTCTAGTCGCAATATCTTTAACAAAATGTTGTGTTTTTCTTACAAATTCCTGAAATTGTAACAGAAGCATGTGTTGTTGCGGACAAAGGTTTGAGCCAATATTTTCCTGTCTAGCTTGATCTATCTAGATTTGAATGTTGCAATCAACATATCTGAACTCATCAAAAAGAGATCTTGAGAACAAGAAACTGTAAAACAAAAGATATATACAAGAACGTTTTAAGAGCAATAGAGTTTGTAATTTCCCCGGAAAGTAAATTCAGTGGGATATACCTACTGTCTCAGCCTGTGCAGGAAAGATTAACGTAAGCAAAGCAATTAGTTGGCTGTAAAAGATTTATTTTGACATTCAACAAGAACGAAAACGAATTTTCCAATCAAGGTTTTCATCATGCAGCTGTTAGCGTGCCAAGCCACTTGCTCAAAATTTGAAAGAAAAATAATGTTAACCAGAACCTATCCTTGTTCTCGTGCCAACTTCGAGCTCACCTAATTTTCACTTCTTTTCTCCACTTCAGCTTCATCATCACAGTGTGATCGACGCCAAGTGCTGAGCCTTGTGCTCATCCACACTCTCCCAAGTTTGAAAATCATGCCAGCTCTCCTTTCTTTAGTTCTTTTACTATGTCAACTGCTTCACTAACTGCAACATCTTCGCCACTAAGTGGCAAACCTTGTGTTTTCTCATCAATATTCTCCAAGTTTAAGGTTTTTTCATCGCCAGATGAACTGTCATCTTCGTCAGAAGCCATGGAGATACCACTTGGAGTCAATGTCTCTGAGCTCTGTGATTCAGACATGATGGATGGTAGCGGTGATGACGAGCCACAGTTCATCATATCAAACTTTTTCTTGTCATCCTCCCTCATCCATTGGGCATAAGCTTCATAGTTAAACCCAGCTGAGTTTCTGCCACCAAATGCACAATCCAGCTTATCCATATCAAAGAGTTCTTCCATCAGCTTTTGGCTCTGTGGTCCATTGGAATAGACAAAACTCACTTTCTTGTATGTTTTGGGTTCAATAAATGGTTTCACCAGCTGCAAAAAAGCAAGTTTTGTAAATTTCGGAATCACACTTAGCATGGGAGAAGTAACGTTATAAAGGCCACAGGGAATGACCAAGTGAACAAGGTTTGAAACAACAGGGACAAATACAAAATTAATAGGATTTGTTTCATAGTTCCATACATTTGTTCCATTATCAAAGAATATATTAACAATAGAGTGCAGGGAATCAGCATTCTTTCTTACCTTTTCCCCCTTTTTTTAGAGTAAACCATCTCTTATGGTTCTCACCTATTCGGTCAAATATAATTCTGTGCATGTCCTTCCCTAGAAATAAATTAATCCCTCGAGTAGAAGTCCAAATCTTTATTGCATAAGGGAAAAAAAGATGGTGGGTCTGAAAGAACTTCATCACCTAAACTTGACAAATTTCCCCAACAAAATTCTACATTGAATGTGTTCTTACAAGTCTGAACTGCTCCAAGATCTCTCAGTTTTTGCATTGCAACACCACAAACACATCAGATTTAATGGGTTGCAAATACAAAGGATAAAGTAAATATGAAGTTAAATTAAGAGTCTGAACTGCTCCAAGATCTCTCAGTTTTTGCATTGCAACACCACAAACACATCAGATTTAATGGGTTGCAAATACAAAGGATAAAGTAAATATGAAGTTAAATTAAGAGAAATTGCCACAACTCGACTGGATGATGAGAATGAAAATGATAGAGCAAATATGAAGATAGATGATGAGAAATTTGCATAGATGCTAGGATCTCTTCCTACAGCAGAAAGCATTAGGAACCATGAAGCAAGAGCCACATTTACTTTAGGTTTAAGGAATATTAAATCTCAAGATAAAGCATTGTGTATATCATCGCATACCGTCCAAAAGGATTCAAATACTTTGGGGGGGTTGTAGAGGATTCCAACACCTAGTCTCTCAGGGTAATGATTTTGCAGGATGTGAGCTGTTTCCCGAGCAGCCTTCACTGATATGCAGGACATTGTCCACCCTTGGAAATCAATTAGCCATACCATCTGATCCTGATCTGGATTTAAAGTTGTTATAGCATTCTCCATACAGTAAACAAGGTGTCTGATCTGTCCTCTTATGCCGCTTGTATTCTGATATAAAAGGATTTGTCTTAAGTCCCAGAAAGCATGATACTATAATGAACCAAAACAAAAATAATAGTACGCTGAATTTTTCATATTAAGGCATCCACCTGGAAACCAGGTCTAAAGATAAGAACAGTCCGTCCCTTCTTGTCAAGATAATTAGCTCTATAGACTTTTCCAGTCTCAGCTTCATTAGCAATATCTTCCTAAAACATGAAAAGGAAAAAACATCATCTTAATTTGCACAGAAACAGGGCACAGTTTATACCAGTTTCAAACAATGCCCATGTAAGGAATTGCCAGACATCCATATGTTTGAGCGATAATTGGTCTGGAAGCTCTTTTCTTTTCTTTTCTTTTACTTCGTTTATAAAGACTTCCATACAGTCTATGTCAAAGAAATTCAATTCCAAAAAGTACTGGAAGCGTATACCCATCGGATCTTCTCAGGCTTGAATTCCAACCTCCATTTCAATGTGTTTTTCAACATCTTGGCTGCCTTCTTTGTATTCCAGTTCCTTGCTCTGAGATACCTTGATATTGATGCATCAGAACAAAGCACTGGAAGCTTATCAGCTACAGGACCTAGAATCTTCCTAACATCATTGATCTGAAAAAAAAGGAAGAAAGTTAGTTCCCTCCCACATATTTGATTTGATCAACTGTAGTTATACATCACTCAGTAGGGGCTTTGAAAGAGAAATAGAATTTAAAACCCAACATGAAAAATCTAGGAATGGAAAGAATTATTTTGATTGATGATGAGCTTAGCATCAAAAGAAAATCATTAAAATCAAATTGGTTAAAGTTTCCAGTATGCTGGATGCAAAACAAAATAGAGCCAGCATTAAAATTGATCAACCCAGGGTGACAATTTGAGAAGAAGACAAATCCAAATCCTAATCTAATGAAAAGAAGAGCCCTCCAAATGATTGGTAGACTATGCTCCAGGCCCAGTTAGAAGGTAATTGAACCATAGAGAAGAAGCAAAAAAGTTACTGTAGGAGAAAGCAGGATCATGCTTTTGTTTTTACTAGCTGCTAAGCATGCATAATAAGACTCGTTTCTCATGATACAGAAAAGATTAAAAGAAATGACCATGGAAGAGGGAAAACTAGAAGCAAACCCCCCTGCCCTTGTGTTAAGCAAGTGTATAATTAGCAAAGAATTCAGGCATAAACTATTACAAAATTGATAGCTTATCTGATGAAATTCATTGTTGAATCATCATTCCACTTGATAGGAACCAATTAAAATCACCCTTAGGCAACAAGACTTTCTCCTCTGAATTTCAAAATTCATTTTTATCGAAGTAAAAAATATCAATGGTTCTTAAAGCTACTGTTAGGCATTACATATATACCTTAGCCAGCTGCTCTTGCTCCGACAAAGATTTTTCTGTACTGCTTCCTTGCAACTTTCTGATAGACATCTTTGCAAAATTTAGTGACGCTTGTGCAAGCTGAAACCAACATTTAGTAATCAATTAATTCGAGTATCAAACAGTTATTCAAAGTAGATATGCCACATAAAAGGAAAATACATTTCAATGACATACTACATCACAACGATCAACAAGAAGGCACGTGCATATTTATGATGGTTCTGTTCCATTTCATTCTGAGCCAAACTATAATGCTAGAAAATTGATCCTACAACTATTAAACAGCTTAAATAAGGCTTCTTCCTTCCTAATGACTGGATGGTATGAACAGCTTTTGGAACACCTGAAAAATACTTTTTCCCATGCTTAGTGTTTATGAACAGAGAGTGTGAAAGGTCCCTTTTGTATGGAGAAATGACCATTCTTATGGCATTGGACTCCTAAAGACATTACCAATTCAGATCCTTCGGTAGAAAAACAAACTGTTTTGCTTTGTTGAAATCTGTATCAAAGAAATATGAGTGCACAACGCTGGCTATCAAGAGAACTTCTTCCACTTCTCCAAGCCATGATATCTCAAAAATAACGGTGCAAAATACCATTCTCAAAATTCCCATCTTCAATATCCCCCACATGTTGTACAAGGGTGTTTCTTCCTAAAAATTTTCCATGCAGCTAGAAAATCCACTTCCGTGCCCATCAATATTCTCAATAATGAATTTAAGATGATAGCATGGTACCTACAAACTAATTTTATAAATTCAGATGTCAAGAGCTGACAAAGAAATGATCTAAGCATAGCAGCTGCCAGGACTACAAAATTCAATTACTCCCTCCCCTTTTCAAGTCAATGGTCTCTCTATCAACACTACCAATTCCCCATTTCCCATATTCTAAATATCGTTTCTTGTTTCACCTCTTCTGCTCCTCCTTGTGGTTTCAGATTCTTCAAGCAAGTATAGCAAGGAAGTCCTTCGAACAAGAAGACTCACCAATAATTTCAAACTCAATCCCAAAAGTCTAAATCGTTAAACAAATCACAAGCATAACAAAGGACAGAGATTCAATCTTAGCCAACAAAAAAAATCCAAGTAGTCTTGAAATGTTCCGTCCACTTTCTTACCATCAACGATCCATTGATTCTGTTTCCGATCAGTAAGTAAGGAGCATAATGAAAAAACTTTCCATAGCATAAACATGAATACCCTCTTTCCTTTTTTTTCTTTTTTCTTTTTTTTTCTTTTTGTTTTTTCTTGGTTAGCTTTAACACAAACAAAAGCTTATCAAGAACAAGAGACACATAAAACTATCAACCAGTCAATCATAAGTATCTCTGAAAATCCCTGGTGAACTAATAAGATCGTATTAGATATTTCTTGCATGAGTCCTATAGCACCCGTATCCATCACCACAGCCAGAAAAGCAATATCCCTTTAAAAAGATTAAATTTTGTATATGATATTCAAATCAAAACAGACAGAAAAACAAAAGAGAAAAAACTGGGGTTTTGAATTTCGTTACCTTTTAGCTGTTAAACAAGATGGCCCCATTTCTTTCTATTTATGTGCAACAAAAAGTCTCATTTCTGTACAAATGAATATACCCCATTTATATTCTGCCATTAAAAACATGATTTTCCACTAGAAGGGCAAAAAAGAAAAGAAATCCCAGTTGGAAAAAGCCTTTGAATTCAGAGGATAAATGGATAGATACAGTTACCTTGTGTGGTGCAACGTTGGATGATAGATTTTTAGTATCCGAGATTGTTGTTACTCGCAAGTGGGTTTGGACAAACAGAAAGGATATGCCTATAAGAAGAAGAAGAAGAAGTGTTGAGAGACCAAACACAACAGGAAGAAGGGCAGGTAGCTGGCATTTTGAGGTAGTTTTTGGAAGCGGATTTATTCGATTGACCGGTTGTTGATGATGAGTATTTGGCTCCTTGCCTCATTCTGTTCTCCTGCCCGGTGAATGGATAACGAAGGGTGATTTTTAGGAGATTTCGGCCCTTCTTTTTTTAATTTCATTTCTGACATGTGATGGGATGCTAATAGGGTAATAGGTATATCCGCTTTCCGTGGCCCAGTTTTGTTTGTGCCCGAACAGTTATACAGCAGTCACAATCAAGTACCGCAAGTCTAGAATCTGCAGCTAGAAAAATGCACCTCCCCACGCCTGCTTCCGCAACCACTACTTTGAATAATGTGTAAGGTCGACAGAAAAAAAAAAAAAATTTGTGTAAGGTCGACAGAAAAATATATATTTAATTAAAATTATTATAAAAAAATTTTAATTTAATTTGTTTTTTATTAGATTATAATAGTTTTATAGTTTTGAAAATTTATTTGGATTAACTTGATTTAACATTAGGTTTATTAAAAAATAAAATTTTTAATTTATTTTAATTTATTTATATGAAGTTATCATGATGATGACTTGATATGTGGAGGCCCTGAAGAGTTAATCTAAATCAATCTAATATGTTATCATCTTAATATTTATTAAAAAAAATCTCATCTTAAATATTAATTTTGAGTCAAATTATGTTTTTATTGGTTATTTAAGTTGCCTTTAAACCCATCAAGACGACCGAGTCACATCGAATCAATTCTCACATAGTTTATTTTTATATATAGAAAAAACATGAGTAATACCAAAAAAAATTATATTAAAAAAATAATAAATCAAACCCACAGCATAACATGAACCAGTTATCTAGTAATTCAACTATTAAAGCTAGTAGCTTGATAAACTTGACCAATATCTTATCCTAGAGAAGTTAAAAGGTAAGATGATCATATCAATCACTAGAAAAATTCTTTTGATTTTTTATATCTCATAAAAAAAATGAAAAAACATTAGTCTAAAAAGAAATTTTGATAAAAGCTTACAAATGAAAGCAAGATCAATTTTTTTTTTAGTTTTAATAGATGTTTTTTTTTTATGGTAAGGTTGTCGGGTGAGGAAGTATATTATCCAAGTACATTTATGTCATGAAAAATCAACATATAAGTTAAACTTTTGATATATCTAAAGTTATCCTTTTTATTTGGTTTCTATAAAACATAAAATATGCATATAAATCAATATAAAATAAAATCAATTTACAATATTTGTTGATAAAATATAAATTTGATGTAAATTAAGACAATAATCAATTGTTTGTCCCAGTGCTAGCAATGTAATTTCAAATCATATTTTAAACTTACTCAATCTCTTATTCTTGGTAGCATAAATAAAAACAAATAGCGGACCAAAATTTATACATTACTCTCTTTAAAAAAGAGGTATAAGAACATTGACAAGAGAGTTTGTAAAAGAAAAAAGTTTTTGAAAGAGCAAAAGTTTATGGCATTATTCATTTTGTTTTTGTTGATTATTCAAAACCTTATCAAGACTATCTTTTTATATAGACAATTCTGATAGTTAATTTTAAAAAAAAAACTTTTAAAACAAGAAGACACAATTTTTTAATTTAAAAAGACACGACTCTATTTCAAATAGATTTTTAACAGACATAACTCTTGGTTTAAGAGTTTTAACAAACACAACTTTCCATTCACTCCAATAATCTCCACATGAATGAAAATTATTTGATTAGAATAAAATACAAAGTCAACACGGATATAAAGAGTAATAACAAAAAATCAATGCATTGGGTGAGATAGCTTTTGGCCCTGAACCTTTCCTGATGAAAACTATATGATTCACTTAGCTAACTAATGAACATGATATCTTGAACTATTCAGTTTTTTGTACGAACCCAGATTATACAGATCACACATTTTCTTTTCTTACAATTTTGGTTCTCACAATTGTGTTCATTTTAGCCTTGAACATGTCCTGGTTTTGGAGAGTATTTTAGAAAATTTAACATTTTCAATTCTCATAGAAGTAACCTCATTTAACACTCACATTGGTGATTCTTATAAAATGTATCATACAATACCCTCACTTGAATTTTTCAAGCTATAAGAATCATTAAAAGCTTAGTTATCTATGTTTTTTTGTTGCAGATAACACTTTTCATCATAGAAATGGGTAAGAATATTACTATTGAATTGACATACAATTTTGTTATCCATTTGAACATGGATTTAGCTCTTGTCAACTAGGTTTGGTTGCTTTCATGGTAATTCTTTGAAAATAGACTTTAATCCCATCCCCTTTGATTATTTATCAATTTGATCTCTTGTTAAGCTTTTTATAAGAAAATTTGTAATGTTATCCTTTAACATCAGATAGTCAATAGAGATAATCTCATTAAGAGTAAATATCTTACAATATAGTGTCTTCAATGAACATGTCAAGACTTATTGCTATTTATTATTGTATGCCCCATCAATTGCAAATTGGATAACGTAATGTATACAAATTACCAATATATATTTTGGCCAACTTGGAATATCCTTTAAGAAAAAGTTTAGAAGCCATTTTACTTCTTTTCCCACTTTGTCTAAAGCTATGATAAAGGAATTGTAACTTTGTCTAAACACCTTACACTTATATGTATTTATAGGATGGTCTTTGACCATTATATAACTCATACAATGTCTTGTTTAATTTTTTGTGAGATATTTTATGTATAATATAATTTGTTGATAAAATAGCCTTCTGCAACAAGTTCCAAGGTAATTTTGAACTTATCAACATAACATAATCATTTCTTTTAATTTTTGGTTCTTACATTCAGTAATATTATTTTGTCATGGTGAATAAAGAGACATGGTTTGATCATAGATCATACCATTGTCAGAATAAAATTCATCAAAAGATGAATTATACTCCCTCATCTTTATCCCTTCTTATCATATTGATATTACTACTAAGTTTATTTTTAACCTTGTTTTTAAAATGTTTGAACATTTCTAGGGCTTTGTATTTGTTTATTAACAGATAAACATAACAAAATCTTGTGCAATCATCAATAAAAATAATAAAATACTTGTTACCACCTCTAGTTTATACAAACTTTAAATCATAGATATTAATGTGAATAGATCAAAAGACTCAACCATTTAAATAAAGGGAAAAGATTTATTGATCATTGTTTTTTTTTATATACAAGAGTCATAACATTGAGCTTAAATTATCCATCACTTAAATACCCCTTTATCCACAAATATCTCATTCCTAGTAAGGATAAATTTATCGGGCTTAAAAACTATTATAAACTTGTTCTTACTCAACAATGAGCCAAAAACCATATTATTTTGAATATTAGAAGCATGAATCACATTGTTTAGAGTCAGCTCTTTCCTAGATTTCATCCTCAGCACCGTCTTTCCAAGGTTTGGGATTTTTCTCATACAAAAAACGTTTCCATGAACAATTATTCTCTATCAGCAATTGCTACATACTAAAAAAACTATTCTTGTCAAAACATATATGACATGTGGTTCCAATATCAACCCATCATTATATATGGTTGTCCATCAAGTTAACTTCTGATATAAATTTAGTAAACTCGATAATTTCCTCATCAACATTCTCGATCATGTTGATTTGAGCATTTTTTTTCCTTTACAATGATGGCAGTCCTCAATGTGGTATCCTAATTTGTTGTAAATAAAACAAGTTAATGTGGTATCCTAATTTGTTGTAAATAAAACAAGTTCTTGTGAGCCTTATTTTACTGTCACCATCATCATTAGGATTCTTAGAGAATTTGTCATGTTATACTTCATATTTAAGTTTATAACACTTAAAGTTTTAGGTATTTTTTTTTTTCATATGAAGCATGTTTAGGAATAGGGTTAGCCAATGGGATAATTAGGATAACGGAGGCTACTGGGATAACCGGTGTATTAGTGTTACAAAACACTATTTTTAGCCATCTATTATCTTCATAACATGATTAACTTTGCAGTTATATACTACATTTATATAATCTCACAAATTTTTTAAAACATAAAAATAAAAATTCAGGTCTTAGAAAATTCATAGGAATTGTCATTAAATCTCATGATTAAATAAAATTATTTTGACTATTTTTATATAAAGATAAATTTTTCTATCAACATATATCTTGTTTATTTTAGTCAACACAATGTTTTTAACTAGAAGCATTATTTCTCTTATATATATAATTGTTAAAGTAAGATAACAAAAAATATTAAAATAGGATGTACATATTTTGTGTAATTGAAAGCTAAAAAAAACCATAAATGTGATAAAATCATGTTCCAAATCTATTTAAACATTTTAATAACAAACAATCGATTTCAATCAAATTTTTATAAATAATTTATTATTAATATTATTATTTTCATATCAGATATATAATAATTGAGAGCAATTTTTTAAATAAAAATAAAAATTTATAACAGTATTTAAGAACCATGTCAAAATTAAAAAGTAAGTGAATTCAATAAAAACAATTTGAGATGCAAAAAAAAAACCAAAGAAAAAAAAAAGAAAAAAGAAAAGGCCAGCAAAGTGCCTAGCCCACGCACATGTAGCAGGCTAGGCCCGCTCACCTGCCCTGTTTATTTTTCTATTAAAGAGGCGGATCCATCCCTTATTTTTTCAATCGAAAAAAAAAAGAGTTTAACTATCACAATTTAGAAAATAGATATGTCATCCAACACTCTAACCTATAACATCTAACTAAAAGGGATAAAGACCAAAGTAAACTTTTTGAATGAAATTCAAAGTCGTCATCTATTTTATCTGCTCTTTCATTTGGGTCTTTGTCTTTCAATTCGATCTTTTTTTCAAAAAAAAAAATACTAATTTAAACTTAAAAGTAAAAATAAAATTCAATGATCAAATTAAAAATATAAAAAAATTGATTATTTTAATCCATAATAATTTATAAAAAAAATGCAAGTGCAAAGTGCAACTTAAAAACGCCTCACAACTTAAGATTTTTATAATGTAGATTAAAACAAGAATCGATCCTCTACGAATAATGTAATTAAAATATTATTTTTCAGGTTTACTTCTTGTCTTATATTTTTATAGTACAAACAAAAACAAACAAAATTACACATTATTCTCTCTAAAATAAGGACAGCAGAATTTTGACATGAGTTTATAAGAGTGAATGATGAGAAGTTTTCTGCAGTATTCATTTCTGTTTTTTATGATTGCTACCATGTCAAAACTATATTTTTATATAGACAATTCTAACAATTAATTTTAAAGTAAACTTTCTAATTTAAAAAGAAAACTCTATAGTTTTAAGGCACCCAACTTTCTATTCACTCTAAAAAAAAAAAAAAAACCTTAAGGTAAAATTAAAATGGAAACCAAGACCGGAGAGAGAGTAATGATTTGTTTTGATCAGGTCATAAAAATCGAAAGTCATCCATTCAAAGTTCAGCCATCAAGAAAGAAATCAGCTAACATACATCTCCATTACAAACGATCCGAGACTCATTCTATATGAACAACTTCAAGATCAGCGGCAAACAACATTTCCGCAAGGCAATGAACAAACAAGAATCCAAGCCTAGTACAATGCAGCATTCTGTTTATAAAGCCCTCGTTCTTTGATTAGAAACTAGACAAACCCAAAAGGTTACTCAGAGCCTCAACGTCGCAACAAAAGCTTACATTCCTTCTTCCAGCAACTTATATTTACTTGCATTTTCTATACAAATTGCTGTATAATCAACTATTTTACTTTAATTTTTGTTGGAACCCAAAACAAAAAAAAAAATATGACCAAAAGGCAATCTTTCTAGATGCAGCAGCTAATGCTAGACATGAAGATTGCTTTGAAGCAAACGCAAGAGAGAGATGCTGCCCTGAGTTCTTTTTGTTTCATCTGCTGCCGATTTCTTCGCACCTCTATTTCCCTGCATAGCAAACAGATATGGAATCTATCTGAATCACTAAACCAATGGTCAAGGTAAGTGATATTTTCTCCTTTCAATTCTCATTCACCAATCCATTCCTTCTATCATTTAGTGTATGTATTGGAACCAGGCCATGACTACATATTATTTGCATAGATTCACACATTCAGAATTTTCAACAATGCCAATACTGGCATGCCAACCTTGCTCTGTTAGTTCTTTAAAGGAATTCTAAGCAAGTACATCTCAACAAAGGCAAGTCAACCCATCTGCATTTCACACCCTTTTCAAGTGAATTTCGGTTATCCGAACATGCTATTTTTCTGGAAAGAGCAAAGTAAGAGGAGACGGACAGTTCACTTACTTTTGGCTTCTCAGATTCATCCTCAATGCCCAAAGGGATATCCCTCAGTAATGTAGAAGAGGCAGGCAACAGTCTCCTACAATCATATATGAGGAGCTTGTGAAAACTGAAATTAATTTACCTCAAGAAAACCGTAAACAAACTCGGATAGTGTTTCGAATGTGTAATTATGGAAAAACAGAAAACTGACCTTTTTGGTTTCAAAACATTCAATGGTTTGCAAGAACTATCTGACAGTAATTCACTTTCTGGCACATCAAGGTTGCACTTTTGAATGGATGCGACATCTTTGGGTGATACAGATGGATCCAAAGATTTCTGAAAGAAAAAATAAATTGAAAATTACCAATAATTACTCACATATTCGTAGTTGCATTATCCAAGAGAAGCACGGGTAGATCTAGTCAAGACTAAATAGAGAGAGAAGGTTAGCAATTAGCAGTCTATGTACCTTAGTAACAACATCCTGATACTTTTTCGGAGAACCATCGCATTCAGATGCCCTACGATTTAGAGAATGAACATGCTCCTCCGTCTGAAAACAGAATCCTCATATATTAATTGATTTCTTGGAGCATAAATGCATAAATAATAACTCAATGAACAAAGAGATTTCCCAATTTAAAAAAGTTATAGAGATGATATTAGGATAAAAATAAGCAGGTCTATATGCCTGAGAAAATACATCTTGGTACTATCCTGGGGTGGAGTCACATTTTAGAATTGCATCTTGATCTTTTCTTGGAGAACCTTCACAATTAGATGCAAAGTATAGAGAATGAACATTCTCTGTCTGAATACAGAAGCATCGTATACTAACTGCTTTTTTTTGGAACATAAATGCATATGTAATATTTCATTGAACTTCATGATGTTTCTCAATTTAAAATGGGAAGAGAGATGATATTAGGATAACAGCCAGTAGGTCAATTTAGCTGAAAAGATAGATCTTGATCATGTCCAAGAATCGAGTCACATTTTCTAGAAGTTGCATCATGATCTTGTTTTGGAGAACGTGCCTTAAGGTTCGAAGTATGAACATTCTCCTCTGTATAATATTACAGAAGCCTTAGAGATTAATTGCTTTCTTGAAGCATAATGCATATATAATATCTCAATAAATAAAATTGCAATTCTTAATCTAAAATAGAAATAGAGACAACGTTAGATCAAAAATCAACATGTCTATTTACCTGAGAAAATACATATTGATCATTTCCTGTGGTGTAATCGCAATTTTTAGTTGCACCTCGATCCTTTTTTGGAGAACCATTGCATTCAGGTGCCTTGAGATTTAGAAAATGATCTTTCTCCTCTATCTGAATATAGAAGGGAAAGATTAATTGTTTTCTTGAAGCATAATGTATATTTAATATCTCAGTAAACAAAATTGCAATTCTCAATCTAAAATGGAAATACAAACAACATTAGATAAAAAATCAACAGGTCTATTTACCTGAAAAAATACATTTTGATCATGTCCTAAGGTGTAATCGCATTTTTTAGTTGCACATTGATCCTTTCTTGGAGAACCATTGCATTCAGATGCCTTGAGGTTTAGAAAATGATCTTTCTCCTTTATCTGAATATAGAAGTGAAAGATTAATTGATTAATTGATTTCTTGAAGCATAATGCATATATAATATCTCAGTACACAAAATTGCAATTCTCAATCTAAAATGGAATAGAAACATTAGATAAAAAAGCAACATGTCTATTTACCTGAGAAAATACATGTTGATCATGTCCTAGGGTGTAATCGTATTTTTTAGTTGCACCCTGATCCTTTCTTGGAGAACCATCACATTCAAATGCCTTGAGGTTTAGAAAATGATCTTTCTCCTTTATCTAAATATAAAAGCCTCATATAATATTGTCAGGGTATTTATGTAATTGCCTACATACTCTAAATAAGTGTGTATGTGTCTAAAAGTGTAAGGCACAAAACTTCTATCATTTTCTATTTCTCTTCTTTTCCTATCTATTTCCTCTTCTTTTTTCTTTTCCTCTCTTCGTCCTTTCTTCTTCTTTCTCTATTTTCAATTCTTTCAATCTAAGAAAACCAAATGGTATCAGAGCACTAAGAACACTAATTTAAAAGTTCTTTTATCCACCAACAAAAGCACCATGGTTTCAACAAAAATTGATGTCATTTGCTTTGCTAATTTGTAGAGAGATAGTTTGATAAAAAGGTCAAAATTGATTTTTTGAGTACTTCAATTTTTAGGGACCGTTTGATCAAGATATTTGGGGATTTTTTAGGATATTCTCAGCTTGTTTGCCTTGGATTTTAAGGATTAGCAAAAGTTAGGCGGTCTCTTGTTGATTGTCCAAATGATGCAACTAAATTTCAGAAGTTAGTCGATAAATAATGAGTTTATGACTTCCTTGTTGGACTCAATATGAAGTATGATCAAATTAGGGTTCATGTTCTTGGTAAGGATCCTATTTTTTCATTAAGGTAAACATTCTCACATGTTCAAATTAAAAAGGGTAGAAGGAATGTTATGTTACAGCTTGAAATTCCATAAAGATTAACCATAGTTGTCGACTCTTCTCAATGGGATAGCAAAGGACAAACTCAATTTAGTGATCAATGAGTATCGAACAAAGAGCAATTAAAATGTGATTGTTGTGGGCATGCTAAACACACTAGAGAAACCTGTTGGAAGCTTCATGGACATCCTACCAGGGACGTAGAGGAAAAAAGGTTGGACCTACCTAATCATAAACTCACATGTCATAGGTGACTGAAATTCCAGCTTCAAGTGGATACTCAAGTTCTTCCACTTTTTATGAGGAGTTGCGAACCCTTAGACATTTAATGGCCAAGCTTGAACCACCCTCCATTTCTTCATCCAAATTTGCTCATACAAGTATAAATGTCATAGCTAGGAATACTTCCACCATAGTTGATTTTGATCCATAGGTTATAGATTCAGGAGCAAATGATCAAATGACTGGATCTTCCAAACATTTTTTTATCTTACTTTCCTTCTTCAAGTAAAGATAAAGTTCATAATGGTTCTCTATGTTCTGTTTCTAGGAAAGGATTAGTTCAATGCACTCCTATCTTATCCTTGTCTTCAGTTCTTCATGTTTCCTATTTTTCTAATAATTTGTTATCTATTAGTAAAATAACAAAATAATTAAATTATGAAGTCTCATTCTTTTCAAATTATTGTGTGTTTAAGGACTTAAAGATGAGGAAGGAGATTGACCATGTTAAAGTGGAAGATGGCATGTATCTACCGAATATGGATTTTATTAATCTGGTTGAGACAAGCATAGTTGAACATACTCTGAAACTTGATTCTTCGATGACCGCTTAACAACAATTATATCAGTGGCATAATCGTTTAGGGCATCCTTCTTTTGTAGCCTTAAATAGAATCCTTCCAACTCTGTCCAAACAGTGTAATGTGAAGAACTTATTATGTGATGTAGTGAATTTGCAAAACACATATGTGCTGCTTATTCACTTATTAATAAAAGAAGCATTACAACTTTTGCGACTATTTATTATGATGTTTGAGGTCCTAATAAAATTGTTTTCTTGTTTGGTTTTCGATGGTTTGTCACCTTCATTAATTGTTACAGTTGCACCACTTGAGCTTACTTTATGCATAATAAAAGTGACAAGTACTCATATTTCTAGAAACTTTATAAGATGGCGTGCACACAATTTAATACTAAAGTACAAGTCTTAAGAAGTGATAATGATATAGAATATATGGATGGAACCTTTCAGAGTTATCTTGATGATCATGATATTGTTCACCAAATAGGTTGTATAGATACACCACATCAGAATGGTATAGCTAAATGGAAGAATCAACATCTTCTAAAAGTTACAAGATCTCTTATGTTCACAATGAATGTTCCAAAATTTAATTGGGGTGATGTAGTTCTTATAGCAACATATCTTATCAATCGAATGCCCTTGAGAGTTATGAATTTTAAATCTCTTGTAGAACTTCTACAAGGAGTTTGCTCTATCATAGTTTCTTTTGAAGTGTTTGGTTGTGTATGTTTGTTTGACATCATCGACAAACAGTGGAAAAATTAGATTCTAGAACTCTAAAATATGTATTTATTAGATACTCTACTACTCAAAAAGGTTACAGAAGTTATCATCCTCTTAGCTAAAAAATGTTTGTTAGTATGAATGTGACATTTTATGAGTGAGGCCTATTTCACTAACAACATGTTTGGAATTCTCTAAAATGAATTCAATTATGAGTTTTTAATGAAATCTCATGTTCGGAATCCTTTTGAGTGTTAGGAATTAAATTCCAAATGAAATCCAATCTCTAAAAATACTACAAAAGTAAATTATAGGGCAATCTCTAAAAATACTACAAAAGTAAATTTATCTTCCTTTCATATCTCTTTCCCCTTCTTTCATCTTTTCTTTTCTTCACCCTTTTCTTCTTTTTTCAGTTATTTCAATCTAAGAAAACCAACAAATAGTAATTCTTTTATTTAAGCATAAAGGCACATTTAATATCTCAGTTAACAGTCTGACATTTCCTAATATAAAAGTGATATAGATGATCATAGGATAAAAAATATATAGAGCTATATACCTCATAAATTACATTTTGATCCTGTATTGGGGTGGAGTCACATTTTTTAGGAGTTGCCTCTCGATCTTTTCTTGGAGAACCATCGCATTCAGATGCCTTAAGGTTCAGAAAATGAGCACTCTCCTCTATCTGAATACAAATGACTCACATAGTAATTGCTTTCATGAAGCATAAATGCACACATAACATCTCAATGAACAGTGTAAATACCCTAATTTAAGTAGGGATATAGTTGATAGTAGAATGGAAAAAAAATGAATAGGGGTATGTACCTCAAAAATTATATTTTGATCATGCCCAGGGGTACCATCAAATTTTTGAGTTGTATTGCATTCAGGTGCCTACAATGTGGAGAGAAAATGATTATTTTAATCCAGAGATACGGTAAAAAAAATCAAAGTGGGACATGGAAGGAGAGAATCAGTGGTTTACAAACCTCAGCAAATACATCTTGATCATTTCCAGGTTCAAAGTCATTGTGACACCTGGGGTCCTTAATATTTGGTGTCAGGATTCAAAGCAAAAGTTTCAGAAATTGATCGTTTTCATTATGCATGACTGTACAGGTGTTTCACTAAAAGTGATGCAATTTCACCAGCTAAGCAAGAAAAGACAATGCACTTTAAATATCAACAACAAAAAAAAGGAAAAGAAGAGATAATGGCATTATCTTGCTTACAAGGGCTTTGCTCTTGGTATCTATGTTAACCAAGGTGGACACCGTTGAGTTTTCCATGGAGCAAGAACAGTATGATTTAAAATCCTTGAGCTCCTTTTCTAGCTTAAAATATCTTGTCTTTTCATTTCCAATAATCTCATTGAGACCTTGGATTTCCCTTTCTGCCACCTAGTTATAACCATTCGTCGAGCAGATTGCTAGTTAGTTTACCTAAAATTACATTTAATCGCCAATTCAAAGCCAAGTATCTTTAGTTAACTTCGAGAAAGAACTTGGCAAAATAATGAAACTTGAAACTTTAGCTCAGGATACTAAACATAACTTTACCATGAGTTTTTCTTTATATTGCTTCAAGACATTCCATAAAGCTTTCGCAAAATTTTGCATGACTTGATGGTTTCTCTCCCTTGGCAAATCAATAGAGTCAGGCTTGACTAGAGCAGCACAAACAGAGTCCGATGTGTAGATTCTTTTGGTAACTGTGGCCAAGCAACCATGTCATTCTAGAGAAAATTAAAGAAGTAGATCAATCAAATAAATGAAGATTCAAAAAGGTATATTGGTAGACTTGTACAACCTTTTGGCAAGAGTGGGTGTTCGTCTCTAACACTTTTTCCTTCCTCGGTCTGAAAGCAAACCACAACAATTGCAATGAAAACTGAAAATTACGTTCACTCAAACCACAGGTCTCAAATTATAATCCATAAAAATATGATAAACTTCAAATTCATCTCTGTTCTTGGAATGGAACTCTGTCATGGAAAAGATAATGAATGACTTATATACGAGCATATTTTGAGCAGGTTGTTCAATTTTTTATGGGCAATAGACTCCCATAGTGTTTTTTTCCCTTTACTAACATTAGACAACTCTAGATACTAGAACTTATTAGACATAAGAAAGAAAGTCATAGTAGAACAGAGTCTCTAGCAAGAATAAAAGTTGGTGATGCAGAAACAGATTGTTGATTTAAGAAACTACATTCATGACACTTGGAAGCTAGACCATGTGAATTAAGCTTAAGCAATGTGTCCATGGACAACAAATGTACATAAATACAAAGCACTCAACCAGATGTTAAAACTATGTTCTTAAACAAACAAGTACAACCTTGAACCTTAGTTTGTATCAATCAGCCAATGCGTTGTACACTTCATAAATTAATTAATGTCCGATATTAAGAAGGATATTGTAAAGATCATTGACTCATTCTCTATCTACAATTCGAAATGATCTACACAGGATAGATCCTTTTTCTAAGGGAACATGTTTCTTGTTGGAATGAAGCTTTCAAGAAAACATCATTAATTACAGTGTCAAAAAATACAAAACAACTTAAAGTACATTTCCTAAATTAAAGATGAAACATTATGAAAAGACTGATAAAAGAGTATGAAAGTAAAACGAATATAGTACCACCTTTGCATACCGTCCACTGCATTTCATTTTTTTTGCCTGTTCAACTCTAGGCAACATTTCAATGTTCCTCTTGTTAAGAAACATAGATGGTTCCTCAACATTAGTGAACCTAATGAATTGCAAATGTTAAAACCAAGTAATTTAATTATAAAAAAAACTTGAAACTTGAATGAGATATATGAAAAAAAATAAGTTAAACAGAAACTTAAATTTGAATGAGACAGCTGCAAAAAAAAAGATTACTTGATTTTCATAAAAGGAGAAGCTTGTCTTAATAAGTAGGATGTATCGGAATAGTCATGTTCTCCTGGTTTTACTGTTAATATCTACAAAAGTACAACAAAGAACGAAAAGGCATGAGATTTTTATTTTTTTGGAGAAGATAATTGAAGAAATGAGAATATGAGATGCAACTTTATTTGATGCTATATATATATATATATAAATGATTCATATAAAAAAGAGGAGTTTTATCTGGGATATAATAATTTAGCTTCAGGGAACCAATGATAGAATGAAAACTGCATACCAAAGTCATTCTTCTTTTTCCTTCTAGATAATCTCGTAGATACCGAGTCAACTGTGGAGAGATGAAGTCAAATTGCGTAGAATAGGCAAATTCATAAGCAACTAAGTTAACAGATTAAGATATCTTTAGAGACAGTGCTGCCAATAATTCAGAGGCAATGGAAATACAAATAAAAATAAGTTCAACCATCACGGGAAACAGGATTAATGAGGATAACCAAGATATTCATTGATAGGAGGCTTTACCATGGAGTTCTTGAAGTGCATCTTTAATGGTTTCTTGGGATTACTCTGGTGCTCCAATAGTGACTGAGACAAAAAGAATAATAGCACATGATAACATGCATGGAGAGAAAGAGCACACTGACAAAGGAAATAGATGTTCTTGGATTGTTTGTGCAGGTTGACATAATTAAAAACTCTTAAGGCGTCAAGACATTGCATAAAAAATGAGCACTGTACAGATGCCTTGGAAATCCAAAAAAGGACTTGAATCACGTACTCTAAGACATAGGCCAAAAACCATTGATGTATTATTGATGAAATTACTTTCGATCAATCTTGACCCCTGCAAATGATAAAGCAAAGTTTAAGTGTTACAAATATATATGTCAGAACCACTCTGCGATTGTCAATGTTGCACATCACACTGAGATCAGGAATCTCAAATGAACTCATTTGAATACAACTGGTACAATCATAATTTATGTTTTCCAATCATGCTTATATCTCCATAAAAAATGTAACATTGCAACGGTTTTCTAACTTCCAGTAAATATAAATCATCACCTGAAATTTCAACAGTTGGATTATTAAAGAAGTTAGAAACTCCTGGGATGTGATACTTTGACAAGTTAGAAACCCCTAAAGAAGTTCAACATCGGCCCAAAAAATCAAAATTCCTTATAAAATAAAGGAAAGAAAGAAAGAAAATCAATATGTCATCTGATAATAACCCATTGTGTGTTTCAAAACTAAAGCTGCATGTATTATAAAACTATCAACTGATAGTGCAATCATACTAAAGGAAGATTTGTAGAATTGCAAAACCTGATTGCCAGTTCTCTTTTCGCGCTCTGCTCCAGCGAGATCAACAATGGTAAGGACAGCATTGTTTGGTTCAACATCTGGATCTCTGACAAAACTGTGGATGTTAATGATACACTGTGACCGGCTGCAAGTATGTTACAAGAGGAAAATCATAAGGTTGGTACAATTTTATTGTAACAATTGAATCCAACAAAGCTCATTAACAACATTGCAAGAAAATTAAAATAAAATTACTGATCATTAAACTAGTAATCTATGTCACTGAAAATAACATATACATATACATACATACATACATATATATATATATATATGTATGTATGTATGTATGTATATGTATATGTATAAAGATCTGTAATATAGGAGAAAATATGCCTATCTTCCATAGATAGACAGGTGCATGATTAAATGGAAATCTATAAATAGATTATCTATCATGATGGACTAAACTCTAATAAATTGTAGATGTAAAAGCAATGGGACATGTGATCAGCACTAAATTATTTTTACTCTACAAATTGACATTAGTAACATGTTTATTAACATCCTACATTAATTGCAAATTTCAAAGAAGTTCCCACTCCATTGTTCTAGCGTGAAACACCAAGGAATGGACAAGGCTCATCCATTAACCCAAACTCTTGACACTCCTATCCCTAAAGCACTCACAAAAACTCAATCCAGAATTTCTTTCTATCTATCTATAAAATTCCATGAAGAAAAGCAAAGTTTGGTTGCAATGCACCTTGATTGGCTATTCGTATTGGTCATGGCTGTTGTGCGTTTCAACATTGCACAAGCTATCAAGGATTCTGCCTGTGCAGCACTAGAAATGGCAACCTGTTTGCACCAATCAATTTACACAGATGTCAACATTAGAAGGCACTGTGCACATAGACAACAAAAATAAAACACTAATGACAGATTAAAAAAGAAAAGTCATCAACCTCTTGGAGACCTTTAATGGTAGCCTGCTGCATAGACAAATCACCTCCATCTGGGGATAAGTCAGAGATTTTCTCTCCCTTACCTCGATCTGAATATATTTCAAAAACAGATACTTTGAATTCCCTGAAATTACACCTTGTAACAATGAGTAAATAAAAAAAAAAGGACCTCAACATTTCTTAGACCCCTCTAAATGTTAATCTCTTACAATAAATTCATTCTCATTAATAACAATCATACATAACAATGCAATTACCTTAAACAAAATCGAGAAATCCTCAAATAATATCCAACTTGAGTAGTGAAAGAATCGGCAAAAATGAAACACAACCAATTACCTTGTCAACTTAGAACCACATTGCTGAGCCTCCTTAAAAATCTGTTTTAGTGCTAGATGAACCATCCCAGGCTCCCTAGGAGTCCCAAAAACTGTATGAGTCTTCCCTGAACCACTTGGACCTAATGCAGCTAACAGTCCACTTTTTCCATTAAGAAAATCATCCACTAATGGCTTCACCATCTTCTCAAACACCTCATTCTACACACACAACTCAAAATTAACCCCAAACCCGCAAAATGAAATTATTCAATTTTTACGTGAATACTGAAGATTCTGGGTAGAGAAGGGTTACCTGAGTGGAATCGGAGGCAAAAACATGAGAAAATCCTTCATAAACCTCGGATTTAATTCTTTTAGAGTCTTGTAAGGATGCAGGTGGTGATAGAGTAACCGAATGAGAATCATTGACATCTATACAAACCTCATTACTACTACTAGTGGTGGTGGTGGTGTTGTTTTTCTTTACGTTCGCACTATTGTTTTTGGATGAAGGGTTTTGAGGCCAAGCGTTTTTCTGTCTTTGCCTAAAAATTTTTTGATCTTTGGTGTTTGGCTTAAGCGTAACAATGGGTCGAATTCTAAGATAAACTTTAAGGTCTTCTGAGGTAGCAGGTGCTGGTGGTTCTGGTGGGTTCTTTTGAGGGATTTCCATTGCAAGAATGTCTTGAATTGGGAATGAAGAGATTTCTCTTTTCATATTTGGATTTTGAGCATTGGGATTAGGGTTTATGGAAGCAGAAGGTGTAGGCCTCGCTCTTCTGTGAGGGTTTCGCCGGACGGTGACTGTGTTTGGACATTCAGATGGACTTTTCGCCTCCATTTCTTCTCTCTCCTCTTTCCCACTCTGTTCCTGAGTTCAAAACTTTGAACTCGCAAGTTAGGCGGAAACAAAAACAATGAGTAAACCTTTTCACTCATTTTAAAAATCTATAAATTATATCGATGTGTACCAAAATTTAAAAAAAAAAATTTGTTTTTTTTTTCAAAAGATATTTTTAATTTTAAAAAATATTACTTTAAATTATTTATTTTATGATCTTAGATTATTTTGATGTACTAATATTAAAAAAAAATTAATACATTTTCCAGTAAAAATTATTTTAAAAAGCAACTGCTATCAGCCTTCTACATTCTCAAATATCCTCTACGGGCTTATTTATTTTTGTGTTTCAAAAGAGCTTTTAAAATAATTTAAAATTAATTTTGCTTTAAATTAATATTTTTTATATTTTTAAATCATTTTGATATACTGATGTTAAAAATAATTTTATAAAAAAATATATTATTTAAATATATTTTAAAATAAAAAATATTTTAAAAAATATCTGTTATCACATTTTCAAACAAATCTTGCATCCGTAATTGCATTCTCTATGAGTTTCTTTTCATATTGTAAGTCTAATTTACATATTAATGGCATCAATTTAAGGCAATTATTGCAATATATAAATTTTAAAGGAGAATCCTTGGAGCTGTATTCATTTCATTTATTGCAGACCATAATGTCAACACTTTTACTAAATAATTGGTTAATTATTCAGTTGACGTTCATTTTATTAAATCATACTTTTTCTTTAAATTAATATTATTTTATAATTTTAAATCATTTTGATATACTAATATTAAAAATAATTTTTTTAAAATATATATTATTTAAATATATTTCAAAATAAAAAATAATCACACTTTCAAACAAATCCTTTGTTTATTTTATTGGAGACCATAGTATCAAAACTTTTATTAAATAATTGGTTGATTATTCAGTTGACGTCCATTTTATTAAATCATGGTTTTTCTCATGATATATATACACACACTTATCCTCTATTTATTTTATACATTTATTTATGATCACAAACACTTAATTTTCATTCCGTATTCAAATCTCTTGATTCGAAATTCATAATTTCTTGATCCAAATTTCTGGTTCAAATTCTTGAAATCCTTACGTACTGGAGGAGCTATAAGTTTCGGATGAATATCATCGGAGGCACACACGACATTTGCTATGGCTAGGAGAAAAATTGGAAGAAAATCAAACATCTTTTGAACTTCTAATGTTTCAAAATTATTTTTAAAAATAAAATTTTTAAAAATTATTTTAAATTAATTTTTTAATATTTTTATATCATTTTAATGTGTTGAAGTTAAAAATAAATTTTAAAAAATAAAATATATATATATTATTTTAATGTATTTTCAAATAAAAAATATTTTAAAAAGCTTTCATTATCGTAATACTAAACAAGTTTATAATTTAATTAATATAATTAAATAAATAGATTCGAACATATTTTATAATGTAAATATAAAGCATCATTAATATTAATAATTAACCAAAAAAAACTAAAACAACATGCTTGGTTTAGTATTCATTCATTAATGGTTCATGTTTACTCAATTTAAAAGTTTTTTGAAGTGTGATAATAGTTATTTCTCAAAATATTTTTTATTTATAAATATATTTAAATAATATTTTTTTATATTAACTTATTAAAATAAACTAAATAAATAAATTTTTACCTATCTCTATTTTGGTTTACAGAATGAACTTACTTGTACAATGGTTTTTTTTATTTTATTTTTCTCAACTCTCGTCTTCCATGTAATTTCTCGTATCCATCTGTCATGTCCTTTTTTTTTTTTCATATATGGCTTCTTTTTCGCAATGTTTTTTAATCCTTTCTTTTTTATTATGATTATGTGTTGTTTGGTATCATTTTTGTTAAAAATAATTTTTAAAAAATAAAAAATATATTATTTTAATATATTTTAAAATAAAAAACACTTTAAAAAATAATTATTACCACATTTCCAAACACTACACTCTTTGAAAATATTTTTTTTTAATATTATTTTAATCCTTTACATGTTAAACTTCTATGACAAACATTGTTGCAACTGTTTTTGGAAGTAAATTGGAATTTATATTTTATACTCGCATAATATTTTATGTATTTCATCCATTGTTATTGATTTTTTTCACCTTTGAGACGAGAAGAGAATATGTTTATTTTACTATTTATGATATTGTATGTTTTTTTATATAGATTTTTTGCTTGACTTGTTATTCATGGAATATATTAATTAAATATACATCAAATGTAATTTTAGTTAATTGCAAAAATAGATATATTCATGATTTGTATTTAATGGCACTAATTACTTCTATGAACTTGTTTTGGTTAAATAAATATACATAATAATTATAATTATAATTAGGTAATACTTGTATAATCACAATACATAATACATGTAGTAAGTTCAGTGTAAAAAGAAGAACATGTTGATAAATTAATTTTTTTATTAATTGATGTATAAGCCTGTTTGTTTTTATATTTTAAAGTATTTTTTAAAAAAATAATTTTTTTATTTTTTTACTCTAAAATAATTTTTTTAAGTATTTTTAAATTATTTTTAAAATAAAAAAAATTATTTTAATATATTTTTAAATAAAAAAACTTTTAAAAATGTTGGTGTCTTCAATAATATGTGAAGTATAAACCATGCTATCAATTTTTCTCATGGTCATATCAGCTTTTTGTCTCATGCTCCTGAGAAAAAATCTTTTATTTTAGATGTATTCAATGTATCATTACAGTTTTTTTTTTTAGTTTAACGTAGGTGTCCGGGCCAGCTTACTCATACCTCGATTAATCTCACGAGCCCTGAAGTTAACGACCATGTAAGCCTTCAGTGGCCAATATCATTACAGTTTTAACACCCCTGCAACATAGCGCGTGAACAAAAATTGGGAGATACCAATCCCGCGACATTGGTGGAAGCATGCCAACATCCTCTCCCTGACGGTATGTCACGTGATAGCAGAGGATAAATGGTTTGTTACTGATGATTTTTTATTTTTATTTTCATCCACAAAAAATTACAAGTTTATCTTTTTATTTTTTTAATATTCTACTTTCAGTTTTTATTTTTAATTTTTGTTATTAATTTTTTATAAAAATTTTATTTATTTTCAATTTAATTTTTAATTATAATTTATTATATATTATTTTTTTCAGTTTCGGCCATATTCTTTTTATTTATAGTTTTTTTCATAACCCCTTTGAAAAAGTTTTATTAGTTTCAATTTCATCTTGCAATCAAAGTTTTCTCTGTATTATTTTATTTGAACTGATCCTTGTTCTTTTTAGTTTTCTTTTTAATTTAATTTTCTAATTGAAATTTTTTCGTTGCTCTCTAATTTATTTTTTATTTTGATTTTTACCATCATTATTTTAATTACCATTTTTTATTATCTCAAATTATTTTTTTATCGATTTTTTTTTCTCAATTTCATTATTTAATGTTTAATTTGTTGAGAATTGGACCTTGCGAGCTTTTCCATGTATGATGATTCTGGTCTAATAACTCAAGTCATAATTTTAAAAAGTTAATGCAAGTTGATATTTTTCATTAGTTTTTTTTTAAAAAAAAGATTAATTGTGTTGTTCTTCAATTTCTTTTTTATCAATTTATTTCAATCTCGTGATCTAGGCCATGAGTTTTTTGGGTTAACCCATGGTAGTTTACCCCTTATTACTCAGGTCATATGTCTATCACGATACCTCGAGTTGACTTGGATTGATTCTTTATATCCCTTTTTTATCTAGTTTTGTACTTTCAAATATATTTTTTCTAAGTAATCGTTGTTTTTTTTTAAAAAAAAATTGTATATTCACTATTGTTATCTATTTTTTAATTGTTTAATTAAAACAAAATCAACTTATTAAACTATTAAACATGATCGTAGCTATAAATTGATTTGTTTTTTTCTTATTTTTGTAGCACCTAGATTATTGTTGCTTTTTTTTTATTTTAATTTTGGTTTTTATTTTCATTGATATATTTTTTTAAATAATTTTTTGATCTATGTTTCAATTAATATCCCTCCCTTATTTTTATTTTTATATTTTGTATGTATTTAATTTTTTGAAGATATTATTTTGATTCATTTGGGATTTTTTATGTTTTAAATAGATGAAATTTACTTTAAAAAATAAAAAATAATATTTATTTTTATATAATATTTATAGTATGTGCAATCTTACATAATATTTTGTTCTCTTTTATTTTATTCAATCAATTCCACTCCACGTATATGTATGTTTCTATTATCGTTTAATTAAATAAAAAATTAATTTTAATAAATAAACTCATTAAAAACAATCATATAAATAATTTGTATTGCAAGATCAAATATCTTAATTTTTATTTTTTACTAGATTTTTTTCTAGTTTTGTTTGTTATCGTTAATGACTTTTTTTTTCATTTATTCACACAAATAATTTTTAATTTATTTAATTAGATATATGTATAAGTTTTTTTTATCTATCATGATTTTTTCACGCAAAAAAGGCAATGGAAAAGCCCACCTATTTATTATTTTTTTTGAAAAAAAATATCCAACCCATAACAAAGCACAAGTCAAATAATTAGTTTTTTATATATAATTATCTATAAATAAAAATAACTATTTATTTTATCCAAAAACATGATTGAGTTAAGAAATTCTGCTAAATTTTTATATTTTAATGAATCATACGAACAACCTGTTTGTTATTGTGTTGGTGGTTATTTTTTAAAGTTATTTTTATAAATATATTAAAACAATATTTTGTTATTTTTTAAAATAATGTTTAATATTATCACCACAAAACTATTTAATAACAAAAAAAAATTAAAACAAGAAAATATTCAAAAGCCTGACCAGTCACCGTGTTGCCAAACATGATTATGCTGCCATCTCCTCCAAATACACCATCCACAACCATTATCCTCCTCAAATTGAACCTCTATCGTAACCAGCCTAACCTGTAGTCCAAGCCACCATCGTAGTCACCACAGCTAATATCAGGGCCAACCAATTGAGCAACAGTATTGTTGAAAAAATAGTTGGCACGCGGAGCGCAAATGAGAGGACTCTACAGTCTACAGTCTACACCCTTCGTGTGGCTCATGTATTGTTTTTTTGTCATCAAAAGTCACCTTTCGCGATGATGTAACTCATCATAGCAGCATCATAGCAGCACCTCTATAGAGCATGTTTGGTATTGTAATAGCTTTTATGGTTGTGATTTGAAAAAAATTGTTTTATAAAAAGTACTTTTAGTTAAGGTTGGTTTAAAAAAATAAGTGTTTGGTTAAAACTGTGGTTGAAATTGAGGTTGAACAAAAAGTAGTTTAATGTGTTTGGTTAAGAATGTTTTTGAAATTGAGATTATAAAATAATTTTAAAAAATATATATTAATATTGATGATTTTTAATTTTAATATTGTAGATTTAACTATTGCTATTACATCATGAAATAAATAATACTTTATTTAAAATATTTTTTATTGTTCCATTAAACTACCTACAATTCCATCACGTATGAAATTGAGATTGCGATCAAATTCTGTAAATGCGGCATCGTCAAGCGATCTCTATCTAATTTATGTAGTCATTGAATAATGTTTAACGCTAATTTTTTGAATAAAATACAATTAAAAATAAAAAAAAAATATTTTGTTGGATCGGATCCAGTTCAATACATTTTTAGCTTTGAATCGGACCAATTTCACTATTCATAAAAAAAAATGGATGGCTCCAATGTTAGAAGAAAATGGATGAACAGTGAAGCCATGCTCCACTGTTCATCCATTTTCCAATTACAAGAAGCAGCCAAGAGCTGCTTCTTGTAACCTGTGGTTGCACCACAGTTAATGATGGGACCCACCATTGAAAAATTATGGTGGGAATGTTACCAAACGGGAAAAATTATGGCTGCGGGTGAACCTTACCCGCAGCCACAATACCAAACAGCCACTATGATACGGCGGTTCGTGTGGCTAGCGTGCAACGTTTTCCCTTCTTTTTTTTTCTCATTATTCCTCAATTTTTGTGATGACTCTTCAAAATTTTAATTTTTTTTTATATTTGATCTATATTTTTTTATATTTAATTCATATTTTTTTAATTATTATTTTTTATATGAAATAATTTATAAAATTGAAACTTTGTTTTAATTTTATCTTCATTTAATTTTTTTATATATCAAATTTAATTCTCAATATTTTGATTGCTATTTATTTTATTTAAGATAATTTCTAAAATTGAATTTTGTTTTGTGATTTCATTTCATTTTGAGTTTTTTTTATCAAATTTAGTATTCATTTTTTTTATTGCTATTTTTTTAACATTGGTAAGTTTTTTAAATCAATTTTTTCTCGATTTTATCTTTCAACATTAAATTGATTGAGAATTGATCTTCTTAACTGAGTTCAGGTTTATGATTTTCATGAGATGTGAATTTGAGATATTAACTCAAGTTTAAGATATTCGCATGAGTTTACTTGGTTTTTTCCCTGTTTTTTCAGCTTTATCGTTCAACATTTATTTAATTAGAGATTGAACTCCACTATCTTTTTTATTTGCTTTCTACTAGATTTCTCACTTATTTTGAAAATGATCCAGATTACTTTATCATTCAATATTGAATTGTTTGGTAATTAAGCTCAAAGTTTTATTCGGTTTGTTTTTGAAGAGATTACCCTGATATCACAACTAGATTGCAGATTTTGCATGCTAACCTAGCTGGACTTGGGTCGGGTTTTTTGAACATTTTTTGATTATATATATTTTTTCAGTTTCTTTCATCAATATTTATTGGCTGAAAATTGAGTTTTAAATTTTATCTATTTTACTTTCAATGGGTTTATAACATTTTCATTTTATTATTTATTCGTTGTCAGATAAGATTCTTCAACGTTTAATTTTTTTATCTCATTTCCATCTTCGATGTTTGATTGATTGAGAATTGAAGTATTTTTTTTTATTTTTTTTCTATGAGGTTATCTCAATCTTAAGTCTGTGATCACAGTGGTAGCGGGTTAATTTGATTTGATTTTTTTTGTTATATTTTTTCAATTTTATAATTCAACATTGAGTTATTTGATAATTGAACTTTATGATTTTATTCAATTTTCTCTTGTGTGAGGATACTCTAGTGTCACGACCAAGTTAGATAGTTGGGGTGCTAATCCAAATAGATTCGGGTTGAGTTTTTTGATCCTTTTTTTATTATAGTTTTTTTTCATTTTATTTACTATTTTTTATTCATATTATTAAATTAGCTAAGTTTATTAAATTAAGTCGAATTAATAATTAAAATCTTGATTTGTTTTTGCTTTTTTGAAAACACTTACATTACTTTATCATCTTTTTTTATGCGTCCGAAAAAAATTAGATTAGCCTTGTGTAGCGCAGAACCCCCTTTACAGTAACAACCAAGTTGATATGTTTTCTAATTAAAGTATTAAATGTCCCTGTATCATTCTAGTCTGTGCTTGTACTATTACTTTTGTTTATTATATCCATCAACTAATTTTCTTCGCTCAATATAGAATACACGATGTATTTGAAACGTGACACGTGTCCAAACTTTATCTGAAACGTGACACGTGTCATATAGAGGCATGGCTTTTTTAGTAAAAACATTATAAATAAAGAAAAAAATTAAAATTAAAAAGAATTTTATTTTGTAATTTTTTATTTAAAATTTTTCAGTAAAAGAATAAACTTTTTTCTCTGGTTATAGTTTGTTATTTTCTTGGCCGATGTATATTTTGAGCCAAGAAAATATAATTTAGGAACATAATATATTAAAATAACAATATAAAGATAGACTAAACTAAATTGATATGGTACTTTGACCATTTAACTGTTTTTTCATATTTTTATTTCATTATTTTTCTCTCAAAATAATAATATGTATAATGTAGTTGAGAGGCATAAAACCCGGAAAAAATAATAATTAAGAAATCGAATTTTAAAAAAGTTGGCATTAAGACAAGATTGGAAATTTGGAAACTAGAAGGACGATATTTGAAAATGTTATAGGATAGAATTAGAATATCGATGATTCTATAGGGATGAAACGGAAGTTTACACACTATCCATTTATATATTTTTGCATTACAAATTCATATTTTATATTCATAAACAAACAGATAGCACGAGAGAAAAGGGTAAAAAGTAGCTTCGTTATCCCGTTTTGTTACAACCGTCACACGCTGCCGTTTTGCCTCTCTTTTTCGTCTGGTAACCCTAATCTCCCCCCCCCCTTCTATAATACACATGCATTTATCCGTGCATCATCCATCCTTTGAATTCTCCGTTCTCATTTTAATAAAAGCATTTTTCGCATAAAGAAACGCATTTTTTTCTTGAATGTTTTTTCTTGGGATCAATTGGTAGCAGGAGTGAGTGAGTGAGTGAATTTTGGATAATAACGATGCGGTTTTGTAGTTGAATTGGAAGTGGTAGAGGTTCTTGAGTTTATGTTATGGCTCAGCAACAATCTTCACGTCTCAATCGGCTACTCACTTTATTAGACAGTAAGTTTTTGTTTTCTAATTGTCATTTTTGGATCTGATTTGATTTTGTTCAAGTTTTCATGTTTAATTACATGAACAAAATATACATGTAATTTTTTTTGAAGCTGGTTCGACACAAGCTACAAGATTGACTGCTGCGAAACAGATTGGGGATATTGCGAAATCGCATCCTCAAGACTTGCATTCTCTCCTGAAGAAGGTTTTTTTTTTTTTATTTTTATTCTGTCTTATTGTGTGGTGGTTTTATGCACATGATTCTTTAAAGTTAACTGATTAGCTTTTGTCAGCACCATTTCAATTTCATTTGCCGAGAAGACCCTATTAAAAAAAAAAGTAGCTAGCCGTGGGTTGTGCTTGGTTTTAATGGTTGAGATGCCAGGTTTTGTTTTCCATCTTTTATGTAGATGAGTTGATTTTCAAAGGTTAAGGTTGTTTAACATGAACTTACTTGGCAAATGCTATGATTTGAGAGTGAAAGTGAAATTGTTATGTCTGCTAAGAGTTGAATGAGACATTAATTATAAATGTGTAGGATGGAGCTTTTAATCTGGAATGTCCATGAGCTCTTTATTTCCCATTATAGCATATGGTGTTCTGGCATAGGTGTCGATAGAATGTGATTCATTCAAAGGGAAATTTAGAGCTTTAGCGTTGTTTTCAGCCAGTTGTAAATGTATCCTGAAGGGATTTTTTTGACAGTTAAAGAATGGCTCAATACCATGTCCCCACGTATAAAATTTTGGTGAAAAGAAAGAGTTTCTTAAGGGATTATCTATGTGGCTTTGCAGAATTATTAAGACAGTTCATGAATTTTTTTTTTTTTTCTGGGAATTTAAGTTCTAGGGCGCAAGAGTTTGTTCATTTCTGTTATTTCTATTCACTTTAGGTAGTGGATGCTTTTAAAAAAATGGAACTTTGCGTTCATTGTTCTCTTGTACTGTTATCCCCATAAGTTTTTTCGACTTTCAAATTTGTAAAAGAACTAGCGATGTATTCAATCTCTTAGCAGACAACAGAGGGGAACTTTTAGTTAGGCGTGCTTTTCTTGTATACATCTCATTCATTGGAGTTGCACCATTCTTTTCTGCACACCTATTGGACTGCACTATTTATAAACAATGGCTTATTTATTTAACCTTGTTATAAATGAACTCCTTACCAAGTTAAATAAATAACCCATTTCTAACTAGTTAAACTACTAGATTTCCTAGTTTTAATAAAAAATAATAACTTTCTCAATGTTGATATAACCTTTGTTATTCTTGTTGTTTTTGGAATCTTGCTTTCTTTCACCCTTTTCTATCTTTGTGAAATTAAATATATAATTCATTTCAGTTTCAAGTAGAAATATTTATTAAAGAAAATTTCTTATACATTGTTATGATCCATTAATTCTAGACTAAAGCCTCCCAATTCTGACTACTCTTTTAAAATTATGCATTTTACCTTTTGATTTGAGTCGACTCGTACAATTTACTGAATTGTACTGAATGGAATGGAATTGTGACTGAATCATAAGATTCATGTACATCTAAGATTCATCCCGTGATTCATATCGTGAATCGAAAGAAACAACCATGCCTTAGATGTTTCTTTTAGGGCATTTGGGTTTGTGTTTAAAGCTTGGCTGGAAGTAGAGGTGGGTTGGCTATGTTTCCAGATCAAACTGGGTTAAAGTGAGGTAAGGGTGACTTGTAGTGTAGGATTTGGAAGTTTTGGATGCTTTTTTCGGAAGCTTGATTCATGTTTTACAAGTTAAGCATTTTCCATTGGGTTGGACAGTGTGGGATTTGATCCTTGGAAAATGGAGAAGTGAATAGTTGGCGAGAATCTTTCAAAGAGGGTGCCTGATATTGATTACAAGGATCTTCTCGAGCACTTAATCTTCTTTAATGATAAAATTTGTTGCTGATCTTTTTATGTGGGGACTCATTAGGCCAAAAGGATGGGTATGATTCTGTGGCAGCATGTGGTATTTGTAATCTTTTGGTGTAACTAGATGGGGAGAAATGTTAGGATTTTGAAGGTTTTTTTCATGACTAGATGGCTGTTGTGGGGTGGGTCAATATTGCTCCTTCCTCATGATATAATGCTTTGGGGCTCTTAGAGGAGTTTTGTGGGCATAAATTTAGTGGGACTAGATTACTCACCTTTTGTATTGAGATTTGTTTCTTGGGACTAGATTACTCACCTTTTGTATTGAGATTTGTTTCTTTTCTTTTTTCTTTTTGTTAGAGATGACTTGTGCTCGAATTCTTTTATGGCTGGCCATTCTGTTATTTCTATAATATATCTTCTTCTATGAAACGAAAAAAATTCTTTTGGGTTGGATTGCCATCATTAGGAAATAGGAACATTCGTGGCTGTGATTTGTGGAGGTTATTCAACAAGGTTAGGGAAAGTTTGCCAATTTTGTATTATTTTTCTTTGGGTGGGTTTGAGGCCCTTGGTATCATGCTGTATTTTGGTTTCTTGAAATGCCTTTTATGTTGTTGTTTCTTGAACTATATATATGTTTTCAAGGAAGAAGAGAATCGCAAATGGTTTTACTAAGTTGGATTAAGAGTTAAATTGTGCTCATATGTTATCTTGAGGCATTCATAGATGGTGTATGGGATCTATTGATACTTTTTCTTAGAAAAAATGGACTTATTGTCAGTGAAAATGGGTTCTTTGTGCTCTTTTTTCTGTGCTTCAGTGATGGAGAATGCTTACTATGGAAGAGGACATAAGGGGTAAAATGTCTTTTTGGAAATGATAAGGAGGTGATGTGGACCTCAATCTACTTTTGAGCTTTTTGTGAAACTTTTCGCCATGACTTTTTATTGGTACATGGGATGGGAGCTGGGGATGATAAAATGTGATTGAACTGAAAGAAAATTTAAAAATCAAGGTGAAGGTGGATCACTTGATTTTAGAGTTATCTTAATCAGTCAATGGGAGAATGTGTGCTGTTAAATCTAGTACCGACTAAATTCTCTTAGTTTCTTTGGTGATGAAAAAACGACCTAAAACATATAAAACTCCTTTACAGACCAAAAAAGGCACTTGATGCTTGGCCCATTTCATTCATTCTTTGATATAAACTACCATTGGCCCTGATCATGAGCATCTAAGGAATAGTTAAAGACCTGTGAGGGTGTTCTTTGAGATTCCATATACTTTGCGCTAGTTGAGATGAGGGTATTTGTAGATGTAAGGTTTGTATAAAAGTATGTTTTTAAGGAGGGAGAGGTGGCACCCCCTAGGATAATTTAGGGAGGGGTTTTAACTTGTGATGGTTTAGTTAAGTGTGCTATGCAAACATATGGTGCATAAGGTAAAAGAGTAATTGGACTCGATTAGTATGAGTGAAGATGATGATAGACATATCAGAATATGGTCCCAGATGGTATAGCTAAATGGCAGCCTGATTCAACATTGTTATTTACTCTGATCTGGTCAAGTTGGTTTTTGTTTACCAGCATGTATGTGGTCTAAATTCCTATTACCAAATCTTTCTGTCCCATATGAACATCCTTTCTTAATGTATTAAAGAGGGCCTCTCTAACCAGTGAAAAGTGGTGGGTACAGTAAATGTAGAGAAAATTGTAACTAAGCTGAAGTGTACCAGACATGAGCTGTTGCCTTAATGCACATTTAATCACTTAGTTTGCAATGCTTTTTTAATTATTGAAATTGTTGCTCGCCTGTCATTTTGATGTAATTTTCAAAGATTGAATTGACCCTTTTGCTTTAATCACCTCTTGTATGGGTCAATTGGTTATGATATAGTGGTTTTGGGGTCACCTTTTTCTTGTGAACTATTACTGAATGGTTCTATTCCTTGTAATGTATCAGTTTAATTATATTGGAAATGATGATGATAATATTATTTTATTTTTGCAATAATGTTATCATAGACATCAAGTCTTAATATAAGTGCCTTGTGAAAATAGGTTTCTCAGAATCTCCATAGTAAAAACTGGGATACAAGAGTTGCAGCTGCTCATGCGATTGGGGCTATTGCTCAGAATGTCAAGCACACTTCTTTGACTGAATTATTTGCTTCTGTCGAAACAAAGATGTCTGAGATTGGGGTTTCGGGTCATGTTGAAGATTTGGTGGCATGCCCTAATTTTCATTCTCAAATAATATCAAACGGTTTATTTAGAAGGTTGTTGATTGATTGATTTTGCACTCTTTTACATTTATTGTATGTGGATTTTATTTTATTTAGTGTACAAGCAAAAAAAAAAAAAAAATCTTCTTGTGCATTGATATTTATTTTTTCTTCACCTATTTAACAGCTTTGATATGAACAAAGTGTTGGAGTTCGGTGCTTTGTTGGCATCTGGAGGTCAGGTAATACTATTTCTTGCACTGTCATGAAATTCCATTGCTCTTTGGATTTTTCTTGATTAGCAAAAGAAGTTTTATAAGAATAATGAATGAGCAGACTGTTTGGCATCATCTACATTAGATAAAAGATTCCATTGTATATCAGAAATATAAAGGAAATCTATTCTCTGCCAAGTGTTTTTGTCTTTTCTTCTTTGCATGTCATCCTAAAAAGTAGTGGAAGTGGAATACAACCCCGTATCTTTTGATACCCCCCCCCTAAAGAACCTTGCCCCTGAATGCTTTCACAGTTCATATTCTATGGAGCTTGGAATGTCCCAAGTGACAACCATGGCTCCATAATCCAACTCCTTTGGTGCTTTAGCCTGAAAACAGTGTAATAACAGGTGATTCACTGGTTTAGCAGCTTTGTGAAAAGATAGCACCAATTTGCCAATAACTCTCTTGGAATGACTACATTTGATTCAATTTCAACTATTTAATCTTTTCTTTTGATTATACGTAATATTTAGGAAAAGAAGGAAGGGATTACATGCTGGCTTTCTACCTAGTTAGGAATCTGGTTATTATACAAAGTTTGTTATTTGATTGACTGTAACATTAAAACAACTTAAACCATTGAACGGGGTACATTCCTAACTGTTGAACCAAGGGAATGGGATTCCAGCCACCTTTTCTTTTTGGAGAGTGCTGGAATGCTGATAAAGATGTAAGAGGTTAGAGAAGTTGAAGTGAAGAAACAACAAAGAACTCAATTTCTTCAGTGTTTATGACGTGTTTAACTGTCATCAAATCTATCATAATGCATCTGTATAAAGGAGAGGCTCTCTACATGGATTGGTCATCCATCATTATTCTTTCCAGATGGGATGGTTAGCATTCTGAACCCATACTCTTAATGTCATAACCTGATTAGATAGGTTTACAGATTGAATTCCCCCCTTCAAGGTATTTCTTTAACTGAGCGGGGTGCCATAAGAGAGGAATTGGCAGTGCAAATTGAGCATGTCATTTGAGTTTGGAAAACTTGGCTCTAAGGAATGACGTGTAGAGTGGTGCTTGGGTATATCCCACAGAAGCAGTGTTTTCAGTAGGACTCAACTTATTTTAGGTGGATACAAATGCTTAGTGGATGGGTATTCAGTTACTTTTTTTTGCCCTGACTGCTTAGGTACTGTTAACTTGCCATGTGACATTTTGGTGAATGGAAAAAAAATAAAGGAAGACTACTTTTTCTGTGGGGATGACTTAAGAGTTTGCAGGGCCAATTTCCTATTAGATTGCATTATGGAACAAAATTTATGAATACTTTTGAGGAGTTGTGCCATTGACTATATTAGATAATTCATATATGAAGTTAAATCAACGTAAGGCATTTTGTGAAGGAAACTTGCTACCAGTCCTGCGTAAATATTATTTTAGCTGAAGTTGGCTGATTTAGTACCAGTGTATTGATATATAGGATACTTTTCAGGGAAAAAAAGAGAGAAAGAAAGAAAAAGAAGAAATGAAGAAAAAGAAAAAGAAAAAATGATTTGGTTTGAGGGAGCAAGAGGAATCTTTAGGCTTTTCTTGTTATCAATTTCATCAGTACTTGAAGAATTATTTTAGTAATGAACATTGCTGGTATCCACACCTTGCATATGCATCAGCATTACTAGGACAATAGTAATCTCTGATGGTGCTGATCAGGGGACTTGTTCATATGCTGTGAAAATTTATAAAAAAACTTGAAATTTCATCATGTATCATTCAAACTTGCACCTCTGAGTTGTAATAACTTTTCATCTTCACAAACCTGTTGGGGTATTCATTGGGAATTTGCACCCATCCCCCTTCCTTGTACAGGTCCCTTTATTAGATATTTGGGGTGGTTCACTTTCTTTTGGATGGGCAAGGAATTTGCATGACACAAAACTGTTCGGTGCTAGCTTGGCTAGGTCCACTTCCTTTCAAATGTCCATGTTCTGATATGTAAGTATATGCATCTATGTCAAGATCTGATATCACTTTTGATCCCAGGAATATGACATTGCAAATGACAATTCTAAGAATCCACGGGAGCGATTGGCTCGCCAGAAACAAAACCTGCGACGTCGTTTGGGTTAGTAATTGATGCCGTTATTACCTTTCTTTCCTTTGCGACAAAATAGTGTTTTCTTTGCCTAGTAATGGTGCTTTCATCTGGTTTGGAGAGGAGTGTCCTCAGTGAATATACTAACCCCTCCAGCTGTTCTGTGCAATTGTTGTTCTGGCTTTTCATCTTTTGGAGAAGGGAAAATGCATATTCTCCAATGTTTTGTCCACCCCAACCCACCCACACACAAAAAAAAAAAAAAACAAAGAAAAAGAAAAGCACTAATGTTCAATATGCTATCTCCTTCTCGCTGGCTTGTCTCCTGAATGTCTGTTTGATGTAATGGACTGCCGACATATTGTCTGAAGTGTTTTCGCTCAGACACCTTGAAATTTTGTGGCAGGTTTAGATGTTTGTGAGCAGTTTATGGATGTCAACGATGTGATTAAAGATGAAGACCTTGTTGTTCACAGGCCAGAGTCTCAAAGAAACGGTTTAGATCATAGATTTTACAAACACCCGTCTGTGCATAACATCCAGCAACTTGTTGCAAGTATGGTTCCAAGTGTAATTTCCAAAAGACCAAGTGCAAGGGAGCTGAATCTCCTAAAGCGAAAAGCAAAAATAAATTCCAAAGACCAAGTGAAAAGTTGGTCAGAGGATGGGGATACAGAGGTTGCTTGTCCTCAGAGTACAACTCCAAAGGGCTCAAATACAGAATCCTTTAGCTTTAAAAAGGTACCACAATATATCTCTTACTGCCCCTTGTCACTGCTTATGCACAGCTGTTCTTGAATATACAGACATTGAGAAGTAAATGATGTGCTCCATTATGCATGTTTCCTTCATGCATTTGATCGCTCATCTTTCTTGAGGGAGCATTTTATTTTCTTTCATTATCTTACTTGTGCAGATTTAAAGTCTTTAATGCTGATCGGTTTATCTTAGGGGCATACTGTTTAGTTTTTTAAATAGGAAGATGTTTTTGAGAGACAGACATCAATCTAAGGTGCATGTGTGCCCACTTATTGCAGACTTTTGCCAAGTCCAAGGGCATGAGCAAGATATCTTTTAAGCTGGCAAACCTAAAACCACATGTACTAGAATAAACTGTTAAGTAGTGTTTTTTCCCTGCCTGTTTTGATGTTTTGTGTCTAGAGCCTATTGGCTGCTACTCATATGTATTTGGAGCTATTTTGTTTTAGTACATCGTATCAGTGGGCAAATGTCTAATTTTCCATGTGGTATTCATTTCTCTTTCACTGAATGGAATTTCTTATCTGTTAAAGAAGGGTAAAACTGGAGAGACTGAAAGGGTCTTAGATGACCAAGCTTTAAAAACAGTATCAGAGTACAATGGATAAGGGTATGCACCAGAAATCTTTGGGCTTATAAATTGTAATTCTCCATACAGATTACAATGATTCATCTTTTGACTTTACCAAGAGTCTAATTTTTGTTCTTTTATTTTAACTACAATTGAAAGAAATAGCTAATTTTCGGTTGCAAAAGCCATGTATAAGATCTATATATTTTATTCTGTCCTTCATCTAGTTTATGTGAGAGACGAGAGCATCAAGCAACAGGAATTGGAAACATTTGTAAGAGACAAAGATCAATTCTTATACTGAATAACTTCTCTATCATTGTGAATCCTATGTTTTAAGGAAGACATATTTGGAGACTACCCTAATATGCTTTGGTCAATGGAATCAATTCAATGCTTGTTCTATAAAAGAATAATTCAATATTGGAAGGTAACAGAATTGTAGTGTTATTCTGGAAAGTGGATCTACAAAATGGGACGTGCCAAATGGTTTGATTAACCGACAAAATACCATTGGTGAAACATCCATCATAGTTTACTTATATTATCATTGTTTGCTGTTGTAAAGTCATATTTCTTATACCTCCTTTGCTTTTACCTGTTCTACCTGATCAGTGTCAAGCTGCAATTTGATGCTTTCTTTCTATGCAGGCAGATGCTGATGAAGAAGACAACTTGGAGCATGATGGAGATGGGAGGTGGCCTTTCCATGGTTTTGTTGAACAACTTATTGTTGATATGTTTGACCCTGGTGAGTTTTTTGTTTTTATTTTGCTAGATTAGGATTTTACTGTGGTTCCATTGTCTAACAGTAGTTTGTGTGAGAATTCTTTGGCAGTTTGGGAGGTTCGCCATGGCAGTGTCATGGCGTTGAGAGAAATCGTAACTCATCATGGTGGTTCTGCTGGATTGGTTGTGCCTGACTTGAGCTTGGATGGTGCTCTTGATGAACTCAGAGAGAGAGAATATTCAAATACCATTAAAAGAGAGAGAGAAATTGATTTGAATTTGCAAGTTTTAACAGATGAGTTTGAGCCAAATCCAAAAAGACATAAATCTGAAGATGTGTCATCCCAGACAATGGATATGATGGTCTCTACTAGCAATCTCGGTAGTAGTGACATTTGTGTAAAACTTGAGCATAGTGGATGGAATTTGCCTGTTGGGCAGGTTAATAGCCAAGTTGATATCGTTAGTTGTGTTAAGATGGAGCCCGAATCTTACCCTAATGTTGCATCTTATTCTGCTGAAAGAGCTGTTGGCATGGTAGAGTCAAAGGGTTACCCTGAACATCAGGGTTCTTTTATGAAGTCAAATTTGCAGAACAGTTCTCCTGAAAATTGCGAGCTGATGAATTTGGTTAAATTGGCCAGACATTCTTCTATAAAAAATAATGAATTTCTTCAAGATTGTGCAATCCGTTTCTTATGCATATTATCACTAGATCGGTAAGTGTGCAGATTCTTTTAGATTGCCTATAAATTGTTGCTTCTTAAGTTTCAATCTTTCACCCATTATTTGGCTGGGAACTATATATATTGATTTTAAGATTATTGTATGGGCTACATTTCTATGTGCCATCCTCGGATTAGTATGTATGTGATGCTTTTGAATTTTCTTTCTTTTGTGCAGTTTTGGAGACTATGTATCTGACCAGGTGGTTGCTCCAGTACGTGAAACTTGCGCCCAAGCATTAGGTGCTGCATTTAAGTATATGCATCACTCTTTAGTTTATGAAACATTGAATATTCTGCTTCAAATGCAGGTAGATATCATATAACAACATGCTTTTTAGTCTCTATTATGTTGGAGATGCTGGGTATGATGTATACCTGGTGCTTTTTTGGTGATTTTTATTTTTCTGTCATTCCTCCTTATTCAGCGTAGGCCAGAATGGGAAATTCGTCATGGAAGCCTTTTGGGCATCAAGTATTTGGTTGCTGTTCGACAGGTGAATTTTCTCTCTCTTTGGTTTATTGAGTGCTTATTCTAGACCTGATGAAATTTATTTCAAACTGTTTATTTATTTTTCTTTTATCAGAAAATTGAATGAAACATGTGTAGAAAAGTGCTTTGCATTAGGGAGTCATCCTCCAAAAGGACAGAGATGTAGGAAAAAAAGGAAAACTTGGAAAGATCCAGAATGTATGATAAGGAAGGGGATCCCTCCATTCCCCTTGAATGTGAGATAGAGAGACCCATTTATAACCCCCTGAAGTGTTCATTGCACATGTCATGCAAAAGGGGGCAAAAAAAACAGCACGGTCTATAGCTAGAAGTGAGAGACTCAACCCAGTGTCTTGAACTTTTCAAAATTTTCGACGTAGAGAATTTTGAACAAGAACTGATCACTGGGTGGATTTTAACAGGCCCAATCAAGGCTTCAACAACCTTGTCTGTACTGTGACATTCAGGTTTTAGCTGGCCTGACTGGAGTATCTTGTTTCTGAAACTGGAACTTGGGTCATGCCTGACCCTTTTTAAACCACTCGATCTTCCCTTTTTCCCGTGTATCTACAATTTTTCCTTATTCCTATATTCGATGCATAATTCTTTGGGAAAGTGGAAACTAAATTTGAAGTCCAAATGCCCCTTTTTGGTTCCACGGCTGGGATAGATAATGTATTACATCCTTTACCTATTTTGTGGCATGATGGGGCAAGTCACTTGGATTAGTGGCAGTTTCAGATTCTGTTTCTTTATTCCTTGAAAAACAAAATGTTCATCATTTGTAATGCACATACTTTCTTTAATGTTCTCAGCTTCCAAACCAACTAATTATATGTACTACACATAGATTTCCTGCCTTTATTTTCTATTCAGGTTCTACTGTACTTCTCTTTTCTTTTCATCTACTCTGGAAAATGTCATGGTGAATTGATCTTGTTCTCTTTTTGAGGGTTTCATGGACATTTAGCTTGTTTTCTTGATTTCTGCAAACTCTAATTAATATTTCTTAGACAGATGAGATAGAAAGCTAGAAAAAAACACATGCCAATAGAGTTAGGAAATTGGGAAAGATATTTCTAGTGGCCTAAAATTTATTGTGTTTGCCTTGTAAAGAATATGCCAAGCAGACTGTTGCTCATGGGTCTAGGTAGCTTTGGTAGTAATTCTCTTTGCCTAGATCCTGAGGGTTTGCTTTTGGGTCTTGTTCACACCAATGGTGTGGGGGCTTAAAGGGAGAGAGATATCTAGCACTGGATTGGAAAAACATGCACCAAAAATATCGAGGCAAGGTACTGATGTTTTAAGGAGGTGAACTAACACCCAGCAAGTGGAGAGAAGACAGAAGAGAAACAACCAATGCTTAAGATTTTGAGTTTCAAGCATTGGCCTCTTCATGCATCCACTTCATGAATTTACAGACACATTAAAGTTGTAATTATTTTTTCTTTTCTTTTCTTTGTGTCATTTGTATTTTTCTTCATCATGCATCTCTGCTCTTTGTTTACACTAGGAGATGCTGCCTGATTTGCTTGGCTGCATTCTACCTGCTTGTAAAGCTGGACTGGAGGACCCTGATGATGATGTCAGGGCAGTTGCTGCAGATGCTCTAATACCTACTTCTGCTGCAATTGTTTCCATGAAGGGTCGGACATTGCATTCCATTGTTATGCTACTTTGGGATATCTTGCTTGATTTGGATGATCTAAGTCCTTCCACTAGCAGGTACATCTACACACTGGGAGATTTGGTATTTGCTTTTTTTTTTTTGGGTGACAAGCAATATTACTAGTAAAAATAAGCTTTATATACTCTTATTTGTGTGCTTGGAAAGTATGATGTAATATATACAATGTGCCCATGGCATAAGCCATCTTGGTGCCGTCACCGCCACTATGTTTTTGTTTTTTTCCATGTTTCCATTCTTCATCTTGGTTCTTGATATCTGATGCCTGTATTGCATGTTCACTTCTTATGATTTTCTTTTTCTGGATACAAGAAAACTGAGGACTTTTCAGTCCCCTCTGATGAAAGTTTAAGGAGACCTTAAACTGTCCCAGAAGTACTACACTAGTAGACTATAAAGATGCAAATGAAAAAGATCTATGATACTGGAACCGCTGCATGGGTGAAAATTGATTCTTGAAATTCTATAATTTTTTCTGCCCAAAATTTCATAAAACTCTGAAATTCCTTCTTTTAAACTCCTTCACACAAATCCATAACAACTCCACTATACTGGGTTTACTGAATCCTCACAACAAATCACAAAACATCTATTCCATATCTCAAACCACTAGGCAATGCAAGTTTACAAGTCTTTATTACAAAAAGATCAGCCAGCAAAATTGTTTTTTTTCCCAACAGTGATAAAATGCCACATCTGGCATCATGCATCAATTACACCAGAAGTGAATAAGCATGAAAGGAGGATGGGCAATGCAGGACCACAAGATATTTTTTTGGACTACGTGCTTTAGAAAGAAAGAGTTTTATTTTGATATTGTAGTTTCCTTGTGTTTTCCTATTTCATTTTTTGGGTGCCTATGTTTTCTGTCAGAGAAATGGTTCTCTTGTTGGTTGTTCTACACCATGGGCATCCTCCAAAAGATGAAGATATCCTGAAGCTAATAAAACTCACAATAGGGCTTTCTAGTCTCTTTGGATGTCTGCTACATACACTCAAAGGCCCCTTGAGCTGAAGAACCTATAAAGTAAAAAACCTACTCTTATCCCTCAAAACGTTGCTTCCATTGATGTGGTGATTACATATTCTAGAATCCAAAAAAAAAGCTCGCAGTCTTTGGCCTTCCCCAAAGCCTTCCCAAAGCATTTAAGAAATGTTATCAATTGAACCTGGAACCATTCATGTATCCCACAAATGCCAAAGCACCATATATCTCTACTAATGCTAGATTCTAGATTATATATCTCTACTAATGCTAGATTCTAGATTAACTATGTTAACTTCTAGAAGGAAAACAAGAAGGTAAAATCTATCTCCCTCCTGTCATAAAACACAAAATTTTGGATGATGCTTAACATAAAAATCCATTTTGCATATTCCTATGCTACAAATCTCTAACCCACCGGATTTACACAGAAACATTGATTATCACCTTTTCTCCCCATAGAAGATTGTGCAAAGTTAAGATTGCTGATATGGCGCCTAACTTTGCACCATTTCTTATGTAGAATGATTTTCTTTGAAGTGACCTTTCCTTTAAGATTTTATTGGCCTCAACTTCTTCCCACCTAGTCTTTATTCTATAAATCAACTAATAGAACTTGCACTAGGTTTGTATCTCCTAATATTGTGCACTCCTCTCAAAATCAACATTCTATTATGTGATCCATTGTTAACCTTGAAACAGGAGCACTCTAAAACATTTGTACTCCTGACCTTTGAAAGCACAGGGGATCGGGTTTTAAGAGGAAAATTTCCATGTCAATTCATTGTTGCTGGCATTGGGAACATTTACTGGCGGCATATACAATATGGCTATTTTCTTTCAGCTTTATTTATTGTTCTTACCACTGGGCTTTATTTACGAATGTTTTTTCTTGGAATCGGTGCTAGCATTCTTCCCTTTCCTGGAACAAAGTCATATCCTTCCTTCCATCTGCAGAGGATTATAATCTTTGGTTAATGTTTGGAACTATAACTTGTCAAAAATGACAGGGTTTCAATCCATTGGACTTTGGTGATATGTTGAAACTTGGACTATCTTTCAAGTGTGACTATTCACATGTTGTGGTAGTCTGAATCAATTAAATATTATAAAAGAGTTTATGTTTGAACATCAGTTATTTTGTTGCAGTGTGATGAATCTGCTGGCAGAAATATATTCCCAGGAAGAGATGATTCCCAAGAAAACATCAAAAGATAAACAAGAGTTGGATTTAAATGAAGTGGTACATGTTGATGATGTTGGAGAAGGAAGAGACTTACAAGAAAATCCATACATGTTATCGACATTGGCACCACGATTATGGCCATTCATGAGGCATAGTATCACATCAGTCCGACATTCAGCGATTCGAACTTTGGTAAGTCTTTTAAATTTCTTTTTATTCAAGTGTCCTTTTCAGTATCTCAATTTGTTAAAATTACCAAGTCAAATCATCATGGCAATGACACTTGTTTCATTCCCTCATAAGTATTTGTTCACCGAAACTAGAATTCTTGCATATCTATTTCATTTGACCTCTTCATGAATAAATGTTCTCATTCCTTTCATATATGTTTCCTTTAATGTCATTAAGCATATGCTAGCATGGGGGTTCTATATGCTGAGGATTCTATTCTATCATGTTTCATTTAAGAATCTGATTTTCAGGAGCGATTGCTTGAAGCTGGTTATAAGAGGAACATTTCTGAGCCATCCAGTGCATCATTTTGGCCCTCTTTTATCTTGGGAGATACCCTGCGTATTGTTTTTCAGAATCTGCTGTTGGAATCAAATGATGAAATTTTGCGTTGTTCAGAGAGGGTTTGGAGGCTCCTTGTCCAGGTTTCCTATATAACTTGGATGCATGAAATGATGCGCATCAGATATGTTGAATTTTTCATTTCATTGTTGGATTCATTATGTTTTTTTCATACACTCTTTGCATTTTGTTTTTCTGTCACTTCAAAAAAGTATGCAATTCCATAAACTTCTTGTGCACTGGAAGCAGCACTATAGCATTTTCATTTTCGAGACATAAATTTATCCGGTTCAAAGAGTAGGACACTATACATGTATTCATATGCTTCAGAGGATACTGGCAAAACTAGAGGCATGTCAGTAATAATCTCAATAGTGAGTTGAATTGCAAATTCTTGTTCCTGTAAAAACTATATTTGGTCAGACTAGTTCTTACAATTGTAACTTGATACTTTGGAATTTAAAATTTTGACAAGCACTATTTTTGTAGAGGCAACTTTTCTAGTTGCCGACTAAAATTACATTTTATAATGTCTACAACAGTTAATATGTTCTAATGCTTTGCTTGTTTAGTGGATTAGTTCTTGTATTCAAATGTTATTTTTCTATTTGCTAACTCGAGTATTTCTGGAAATGTTTCTCTAATGTTTATAATTTTCAGCTAGTTCCTTTGCTTCTCACTTTTTCTACAAGTGCTTGCTAATTTTACTTTCTTTTTCAAATTTCTTCGCTGACATTAGTGCCCAGCAGAGGACTTGGAAGCTGCTGCAAGTTCATACATGGCTTCTTGGATAGAACTTACAACTACTCCATATGGCTCACCATTAGATTCTACAAAGATGTTTTGGCCTGTGGCTCCACCTCGAAAGTCTCATTTTAAAGCAGCTGCTAAAATGAGAGCTGTAAGGCTTGAAAATGAGTCTTGCAGCAGCATTGGCTTAGATTTTGAGAAAGAAACTATTCCTCAGCAAAGAAATGGGGATGCTTCTGCTAGCACAGTCAAGATAATAGTAGGTGCTGATGCTGAAATCTCAGTAACCTATACTCGAGTGATTACGGCTTCAGCTTTGGGAATGTTCGCTTCTAAGTTGCGTGGGGATTCTATGCAACACGTAATAGATCCATTGTGGAATGCTCTCACCTCTTTATCAGGGGTTCAGCGGCAGGTAGCATTCATATTTAAAGTTAAATTACCATTCTCTCTCCCTCTCTTCTTAATAGTTGTTGGACTTCATCAGGTAGCATCAATGGTTCTTATATCGTTGTTCAAAGAGATTAAAAGGAAGGAATCCTCTGAAATCCATGGGGTTATGCCTGCTTTTCCCAATCATGTTGAGAAGTTGCTGTTCGATTTGTTATCTTGTTCTGACCCTGCACTTCCAACAAAAGATTCAGTTCTTCCATATTCTGAGCTCTCAAGGACTTATACAAAGATGCGCAATGAGGCCAGCCAGTTATTACATGTCACCGAGTCATCTGGCATGTTCAAGAATTCATTGTCAACTATTAAAATAGATGTGGAAAAATTGAGTCCTGATGAGGCAATCAATTTTGCATCAAAATTACCATTATCATGCAATGATAGTGCTGGTGATGAATCTACTGGACACAACATTGTTGATGATATTGATTCATCAAAACAGCGACTTCTGACAACTTCGGGCTATTTAAAATGTGTTCAGGTATGTTCCAGGTGTGATATTGTGTTTGTCTAATGCTTTTCTATTGAGCATTTGTATCCTTTTAAGTTGGAGAACTCGATATCACCTGATTTATCATTTACACATCTATCTAGATCTAAAATTTGGCTGATATTTAGATGTCTACAGCTACCCTGTCTGGATCGCTTGCTGAGTTCTGACTTTATTTTTAAGTATTCCATTCTCCATTTTCTCTCATTTGATAAAATTGTTCTTTATTGTTACAATTTGTGTTCTCCAGAGTAATTTGCATGTTACTGTCTCCGCATTAGTTGCTGCTGCAGTTGTCTGGATGTCAGAGCTTCCTGCACGGCTGAATCCGATCATTTTGCCCCTGATGGCCTCAATCAAAAGAGAGCAGGTCTTTTTGCTCCCTACTGTTGTTGTTGTTGTTGTTGATGATGATGTTGTCTTGAACGGGATTCAGTTTTGATCACCAAGTACAATTGTTTGTTGTTGCTGCCATAAACCGGAATCAGTTTTGATCACTAAGTACAGTTGTTTCTGGATTCTGATATGTATTGCATGCCATTTTCAGGAGGAGATATTGCAACAAAAGGCTGCTGAAGCTCTTGCAGAGCTAATTTCACGTTGTATTGCACGTAAGCCTGGCCCAAATGATAAGCTGATTAAGAATATTTGTAGTTTGACGTGCATGGATCCTTGTGAGACACCCCAGGCTGGAGTCATTGGGTCCACAGAGGTTGTTGATGATCAAGATCTCCTCTCCTTTGGGATTAGTACAGGGAAACAAAAGTCAAAGGTTCATATGCTAGCTGGTGGTGAAGACCGGTCAAGAGTTGAGGGCTTCATTAGCAGACGAGGTTCTGAACATGCATTGAAACATTTATGTGAGAAGTTTGGGGCTTATTTATTTGATAAGCTACCAAAACTATGGGATTGCCTTGTCGAAGTTCTCAAGCCTGGAAGTCCTGCAGATGAACAACAATTTGAAAAAACTATCGCATCCATTAAGGATCCTCAAATCCTTATAAATAATATCCAGGTGGTTACCATCCTGATTTATCATCTAGACATTTTTGTTTTTGGAAATCAACCTAAAATCAGTCCTCTACTCTGTTACAATGGGGCAAAATCTGAGTTACCTGCACTGACAGAACATGACTGAAGTATGGATGCTAAATTCAAGTCCAACTCACTACTGAAATTTGGACATGTTAATTATCCGCTTGTTTCAGGAACTCTAATATTAAATCAAAAGAAGAATGAGAAGGCTATGCTCCTTTATCTGCCTTTTTTCTTTGCATAGATAGAACACATTACTGTTACAAATGATGAGCGAGTGCACTTTAGGAAGCTTTTGAGTGCTTGAGAGGTCAAGAGGAAAAGTGAAGTTGCTCCATTACTGGACAGGACACTTGATGAGTTGATTGATAAAAAAGCTAGATATTTTTTCCTATTCCTTTTGAAGGGAGTGTTTTGTTAGCTTATTATTTTCTCTGAATTTATGAATTGCAGGTGGTGCGATCTATTGCTCCATTACTGGATGAGGCATTGAAACCTAAATTGCTCACACTTCTCCCTTGCATTTTCAAATGTGTGCGCCATTCTCATGTTGCAGTTAGATTAGCTGCCTCAAGGTGTATTACCTCAATGGCCAAATCTATGACAACAAATGTCATGGCAGCTGTAATTGAGGATGCCATTCCTATGCTAGGGGATGTAACGTCTGTCCATGCCAGACAAGGTGCTGGCATGCTTATTAGTTCACTTGTTCAGGGACTGGGAGTGGAGCTGGTCCCCTATGCTAGGCTACTGGTTGTTCCTCTTCTACGTTGCATGAGTGATTGTGATCATTCTGTCAGACAGAGTGTGACACGTAGTTTTGCTGCTCTTGTTCCTCTCCTTCCTTTAGCTCGAGGCCTAGCCCCACCTAGTGGACTAAATGAAGGGTTGGCAAGAAATGCAGAGGATGCACAATTTTTGGAGCAACTACTTGACAATTCCCATATTGATGATTACAAGCTCTGCACTGAATTAAAAGTGACATTGAGGAGGTATATATTCTGTTCATATCTTGTGAAGTTTAGCAGCAGAATTGATTGCGCTCTTTGTATGTTTTTAGGTCTCCCTTACTCATATTTTGTAACTCATGATCTTAATGTTTATGTTTTTAGGTCTCCCTGTTGGTATATACTCCATGCTAATAGAAGCTAAAAAAGAAAAATACCTAATTTTGCCTTTATGTGAACAATAAATCAACAACACTAGATCCAGTAACTCATCTGTTTTTCACTTTTAAAATAGAAGTAGCATCTTAAATAACTCTAATCAATAAAATGACCAACTAACCTATCAAAGACATAAAAGTTAAAACAGGATCATTTGTGTTTGACCAGCATCTCCTCTTGATTTGCAAGGATCCCATGACTCTTGCTTTGAATTTTCTCAAAGGATGTGCCTTTCATCTGCCATGGGTTTCTATCTTCTATCCCGTCTTTTAATTCTACTGGTGCACTTTTAATGCGCCCAAGCTATCATAATAATATGCTTGGTGCTTCCAGGTATCAACAAGAAGGTATAAATTGGCTGGCCTTCTTAAAACGATTCAAGCTTCATGGAATTCTATGTGATGATATGGGGCTTGGTAAGACCCTGCAAGCATCAGCAATTGTGGCATCTGATGTAGCAGAGTTTCGTGCTTTGAATAACTGTGAGGATGTTCAACCATCTTTAATTGTTTGCCCATCGACACTTGTGGGACACTGGGCCTTTGAGATAGAGAAGTACATTGATGCTTCTTTAATTAGTACTCTACAATATAGTGGTTCTGCTCAAGAGCGCATCTGTCTTCGAGAACAATTTCTTAAGCACAATGTCATCATAACATCATATGATGTGGTTCGCAAAGATATTGATTACCTTGGACAGTCCCTGTGGAATTACTGTATTTTAGATGAAGGGCATATAATCAAGAATGCAAAATCCAAAATTACAGCTGCCGTGAAGCAGTTGAAAGCCCAGCATCGCCTAATACTTAGTGGAACACCAATTCAGGTCAAACACTAGTGCAAAAACACACTGAACATAACATTTTTCTTTTTCTGACAAATGACTTGCTTTCTCTCACAGAACAACATCATGGATTTATGGTCCCTGTTTGACTTTTTAATGCCAGGGTTCCTTGGAACTGACAGACAAGTAAGTGTCGTATGTCTTGGTTCTTAGGAAGCTGTTTATTTTACGAACTGTTTCTGAATGCTGAGTTCTCTTTATGCTCTTTCGTGGACTTGTTGTATGTGAATATTAGAAGAGAAAACCTGAAGATGAAAGCATTGAAGCATGTTAATTGTTTGTTTTTAAGTGGCATTAATGGATTTAATTATGTTCTGTGTGGGTCCTTTATTTGATGGTTCTAGCTACCATAAATTACTGTATTGGATTGCACCTGCTTTTCATGATAATGTCATGTAGTTACCTATCTTTTCTCCCTTTCCCTAAAATATGTTTTTTTGTGTGCGTGTGGCATTCTAACTTCATTGAGAACCTTCAGCCATGCTATAGCACTTGATTCTTGTGCAGAACTTGTGTATTATTAATTTTTCCATTGGCCCAACTTGCTGGAAATTACAATTCTGTTATGAAAACAATAGCTGGTTATTGTAAATTAGCACTTTTTGTACAGCTAATGACAGATAACAGCAACCCAATTTTTGAATTGTTTTTTGAGTCATTTATTTTTATCGGATATTATCTCACATGTTTAGGAGTTTGGGATCCCGACACGCACACACACATAATCACAGTATCTATTAGCACTCTTTAATATTTGTTCCAAAAGTTTTCCACTTGATTGTCTTTTGATTATGGTGGTGATTGTTAATGTTTGTTTGTTATTTTCATTTCAAGCATTTTTATCTTTTAGACATTTTTTTTTTGTTTTACCAAAATCTTCATATTGAGTTCTATTTTATCATGTATTCATAAAATAAAATATCATGCTAGTTACATATAAGATAGCTAAAATTGGTTAAATAAAAAAAGATGCAACCTTTATACCTTCGTTCCTAGTTCCTGTTCCTGGTAGACTAATCAAACTACTAAAATCTTTGGCTTGGTTCTATAAAACTCTTATGTTACCAAGTGCTTCAATTCCATTCTTATGTTGTGTGATCCATTCTCCTGTATGATTATTGATTTGATGAAATTTTGGCAGTTTCAAGCCACTTATGGGAAACCTTTGCTGGCTGCTAGAGATCCTAAATGCTCTGCCAAGGATGCTGAAGCTGGGGTACTTGCTATGGAAGCATTGCACAAGCAGGTGCTGTCGTTTTCCCTTTTGTTCTCACTTTTCCCTTTTCCCTTTTCCCTTACTTGGAGGGAGTAGGGGAATGTACCTTGTTGGGGTGTTGCAGATCTTATAGGTTGTCTTTGGATGTTGTTTATACAACAGGTCATGCCTTTTCTCTTACGAAGAACAAAAGATGAAGTATTATCTGACCTGCCAGAGAAAATTATTCAAGACAGATATTGTGACCTGAGCCCTGTCCAGTTAAAACTTTACGAACAGTTCTCTGGTTCCCTTGTTAGACAGGAGATTTCAAGCATGGTAAAGCTGGATGATTCAGCACAACCAGAAGGAAATAGTGCTTCACCAAAAGCTTCCACACACGTTTTTCAGGTGATGTGTTTTTTTTGCTGGCAGTGTGTTGTTCCCCCTCTGTTGTGCAATGTAATAGTTTTGAACAAACTAAGTTGTGCCACTTTTTTTAATCTTTCAGGCACTTCAATACTTGTTAAAACTTTGTAGTCATCCATTGCTTGTTGCTGGTGAAAAAATGCCCGAGTCACTTGTATGCCAGTTACATGAACTCTTACCTCCAAATTGTGACATACTTTCGGAACTTCATAAGCTTCACCACTCTCCAAAACTAGTTGCTCTCCAGGAGATTCTGGAAGAGTGTGGAATAGGTGTGGATGCTTCAAGTTCTGATAATGCTGTGAGTGTTGGGCAGCACCGAGTTTTGATATTTGCGCAGCACAAAGTAATTGACTTTCTTCAACTAAATTTACTTCTTTACAATGTTCATCGTGCATTCTCTTCTATGATCCTTCTTTGCTTAATAATCAAATTTCATGTAGGCCCTTCTTGACATTATTGAAAGGGACTTGTTTCATTCCCAAATGAAGAAGTAAGTTCCCTGTTTCCTGTTTTTAAACTAACCTTTTGTGCTTTGTATTTATATGAATGCCTTAAGTCTGTGTTTAATTCTATTGTACGGGTCCGTTCTTGGAATTTCTTTTCATTAACCTTTTATACCTTCAAATTCGCTATATATATCTCGTTGTGTTCGTAGTTACTTCTGTCTTTATCTTCACATGGTTTCATTTTACTCATTCAGTCCTTTCTTTATCCATTTCATTGCTTGCATGCAGAAAGGTTCCTGCTAGAGGTAATTGCTTAGTCAGAGTATTAAAGGCATCATAATATGAATTATCCTCCTGAACTGAGAAAAGGAATTGTCACAGCAAGAATAAAAATATATATTTATCATTGAATTGCCAATGGGATGTAATTTCTCTAAATCAAAACACATAATTGAATTGCTTCAATAAGGATTGCAGCATTGAAGCGAGGCATCACATGCATGAGCAACACACTTATGATGTATGTGTACTAAAGAAATTTGTCATTATTGGTAAAATGACATTAACCCTATAACCCATCCAATCCTGCCTTCCAGTGTTTTGTTATGATACTTGGTTACACCCAAAATTCTTTTAATGGGATGATTTTTAGAATTCTAGTTTGTCAATGATAGACTGCAAATATCACAGGTAAATGGATAGTGGATATTGTTTCCGTAGTCAATCGACTTTCCATTCCACCTATGTCTCGCTGCTGAGAAGCAGATGCTCTGGTCATCATTTATTAGATGCTCTGGTCATCATTTAGTAGAGTTCTTCGTAGGGAAAATATATCTTACTGCAACCTTTTGCTTTTCTTCATTGTACAGCGATAAAATTTAAAATATCTGATATTTTCACTTTGTTTTGGAGCAGTGTCACATACTTGCGGCTGGATGGATCTGTTGAGCCAGAAAAAAGATTTGATATTGTAAAAGCTTTTAATTCAGATCCTACTATTGATGCCTTGTTGCTTACGACTCATGGTAAGTCACTCTTTCTCCCAAGGTTTTTAAAATCGCTTTTCCAATTAAAATCGATGAAGGGTCCAAAAGGTCAGATCATGAAATCAAATTGTAAGATTTTACATATTTTACATAATGACTGTTCAATGAACACACTCTAAATGCTAGGAATCAACTTTGTGAAACTTATAAAATGAAAAAATACGTGTCTTGAACAAAATAAAAATTAGGATTTGTGTTTTTTAACCAATTTTCAAATTATTTTGATAAAAGATAGCATATATTTGAAAACTTTAGAAAATTTTATTATTGTAATAACAAATTAAAAGTATATTTAGAAAAAAAGAAAACAAACCATAACGGAGACATGATAGCCCAATACTTTATATCGAGCATGTGTCAATTGAAGCAGAGAAAGCCTCAGTTCATGGGCATCTCTTAACTTTTACTGTATCAATTAAAAAAAAACAGGAATGAATCATGTCATCTACCGCTCATTCTCATCTCCTCGCCCGTTTATCAAACAAACAGATAAGAACACTTTCAATTATCCCAGTCCCAAAAAAAATTTACTTTTCTATCACAGGTTTGACTGACAAACATCTCAAGCAGAGGGCTAATTTTTCTTTAAGTGGGACAAGGAGCATGATCTTGAGCGATACTATTGCGAGCTCAATCTTTCTGTTCTTTTCTTCATTCTGTCATCTATTCATCTCTCTTTATGTTCGTCTTTTATGGGTTTTGGGAAGTTTGGAATGCATTTAGAGCTGCACTCAAGCTCTTGCTGAGTGAATGATAGACTAATTTTGGAAGGTGTTAAATCATGAATAACAGTTAAAACTAAGCCCAAAAGGCTGCAAACTGGGATTGTTAAAATCATGAGTTCTTGATTTCACCAAGTCAAAAAGTGATTTTATCATGATCTTAGCACAGTGCAATTTTTGAAGCGATTTGAATCGGCCAACTTATATTGCATCATGAAATCGTGCGATTTTATGGCTTAGATTGCGATTTTGATAACCTTGCTTCTCCAGTTGTTTAAGTTACTAAAGTTTATTTATCATATGGCTCTCTTGGCAGTTGGCGGGCTTGGTTTGAATCTTACATCTGCTGACACCCTTGTCTTTATGGAGCATGATTGGAATCCAATGCGAGATCTTCAGGTAAGAAAACTCTCTGTCTGAGATGTTTTCCCATCGTCATTTTGTCCAAATGATATTTGTAATCTTTGCACCATGTGTTGCCTGTAATGTAACTTGTTAGGAACTTTACCAATTCACCGCCCAAAGGTTATTCTACTAGTTGAAAGCCAGGCAACCTTCAACACCTTACAAAATTTCAGTGGCCCTGTTGGATGTTACGTACACTTCTAAATTTATGAATATATCATTATAAGTGCGTTCATCTAAGTGACTTACCAGCACAATTGATATGCCAATGAAATGTCAACTTTCTACATGCTTGCCAAACCGACCTTGCTTTGTAAGCATTGCTGAAGTTTCAGAAGCTGGGGCATTGCTGGTGATTTGTACCCAAATCATAATATAAAGCATAAGGATGCAACAAGCAATTTCGATGATGAAATCAAATGCGGTCTTTTGTTAGTATATGGACCCCCATGATTTCCTGTATAACTTTGTATTTTGGATATGCTTGAATTTCTGTCAAAGAGGTGTAGCTCTCTGCCTCTCTTTGATTTTAAATGGCTTATCTAGTTAATTTGATTTTAAATGGCTTATCTAGTTAATTATGTCATATGATGTACTTGCAGGCAATGGACAGGGCACACAGATTGGGGCAAAAGAAAGTTGTGAATGTCCATCGCCTGATCATGCGTGGCACACTGGAAGAGAAAGTTATGAGTCTCCAAAAGTTCAAAGTGTCGGTTGCCAATGCTGTTATTAATGCAGAGAATGCCAGTCTGAAAACGATGAACACAGATCAATTGCTCGATTTGTTTGCGTCAGCTGAAACCAGAGCAAAGGTATTGCTAAGAAAAGTTGTAACCAATATGTTCTGAGAAAATGCATTGCATCTTTTCTTTTTATTTACTGACGTTTTTGTTTCTTTGATGTTATTTTTTATCTTAAGGCCAGCCTAAATTTGACTTACCTTTTTTTTCCCAATCTCCTTTCGGTGACATTTCGTTGTGGTTTTATTTCCAGGGAGCTACTGCATCAAAGCGCACAGACGGCAGCTTTGATGGAGATCCAAAATTAATGGGCACTGGGAAGGGGTTAAAAGCCATCCTTGGTGGACTGGAGGAGCTCTGGGATCAATCACAGTACACTGAAGAGTACAATCTGTCCCAGTTCTTGTCCAAGCTTAATGGCTGAACCCTGGCTTCTCATCCCATGTACAAAGTGTATATTTGTGGTTGAGTTAGGAAAAAGAAAATTTTGGCGTTTTAACCGAGCATATTTCCCCCATTCTTTCTTTCCCCATAGTTTTTAGGTTTTTTTTTTTTGGTTCTCCTGATCGATGTGGGAGGCTGGGGAAGAAGGTTTTAGTGGTTGGTATGATAGCCTGAACGCAGAGATCTTCAAGGGTATCGAGAAAAATCTCAACCCAAAATGTGCATCAGATGGGAAAGAGATTTGTACAGTTCGAACAATGTATATACATTTGGCCTTCTCTTTAATTTTAGCTCATCATTTCTACAGAAAGCACGAGATTGACGTGTCATTTTATTTCAAAGCTGCAGGTGAACTTACCTCAGAGGGTCTTCTTCTTCATCATTGGAACGATGCTCCGCCCTCCGGAGAAGCTCTGGTACTCTTTTTTTTTTTTTTTCCTTTCATAGCAACCTTTTCCCCCCTTAAACCGCCGCCTCCTAAATCCATTATTAAGGTTGTTGGAGCGTGGCATTTCTATGCATTTGCCAGCATCATATTTCCATAGCATTTCTATACATCTGCCAGCATCATCTTTTACTGAATACAAAGTTTATGTTCCAACGAAGCTTGCCAGTTTTTCCTGCAAATGAGTGGATACAAATTAATCTTGTCTGAATGGCCTGACAAACTGAATTGGGCGACTCCAAACCTGTCTCCAACCCTCATCGATCATTATCCTGTCTCTTTTTATCACCAGCGAACCTACCTGTGAAATAGCTCGACTGATAATTAAACTTGCTTCTGAAATAGCTCGCCCACTATATATAATAAATGTAATAAAATAATATTTTGATTTATTAAAATTTATCTTACTAATATATAAATATATTTAAATAATATATTTTTATTTATTAAAATTTATTTTTAATACAAGGATATAAAAACGATAAAATAAATTAATAAATAATTTAAAATTTAAAATAAAAAAATTTGTAATTGTAATTGGGCTGATATCACAGAGACTGGCCACACGTGCCTGGCCTCACGTGATAGGTTTACTTTTCTAAGACCTTCACCTTTTCCAAGGGGTATCCGGGGCTTTGAAGTCACACTCTATAGATAAGGTTATAATAGGTACTTCAGAACGAATCAGGACGAGGAATAGAATGAATTGGTTAATAATTGAACGGATCTGCAGGACCAATAAGATGACTTCACTGGCTTTGAAGGAAGAACAGTTAAATTTCATTAACAACTTAATTTTTTTATTAAATAATTAATGAGGGAACATTTCTTTGGAAAGATAGCAACTTAATATTTTTATTAAATAATTAATTTCATGTACCAACTTATTTTTTTTTATTAAATCATTAATGATGAAGATGTTCTTGCAAAGATAACAACTTAATATTTATATTAAATAATAAATTATATTTAACAATATGCATACCATGGCAGCGACAACTTCCTACCTGAAGTAAAATACAAACAGCATGATCAAAAAGTACAATTTTTTTTTATATATATAAAAGCTTTTATTGAACCTTTTTGTTACATATTATTTCAAGATTTTATGAATCTAACTTGAAGTGATCATTTATACTGACCACGTGGAGATTTTGGCATCGGGGAAGTTATGCTAATGGGTTAGTTTTAAAATATCATTTGATATATCTCTCTCATAATACAAAATAATAAAATGTTATCGACATTTAATTAGATTCATTATTGATAACTTCGTTTCAGTTTTTTCCTGCCCCAGTCTTAGAATCAGACTCCAATATTATCACCATTGCAAATTGATGTATATTATATTATTGCTCAACCCAGAAAACAATATTAATTTCCTTCAATATCTTAATTTGTTTACCTTATAATTTTATTTTATTTACAATAAATTATGTCCTTACTAAGGTAAGCAAGTCTATTTCTTACCATGCTTTTCCTTTGCATTACATCTTCATCCTAATAGCAGGCATCAAACTCGTTCTCATTACATTAATGCAAATCTAACCATTTCATCATGCAGAAATTGCTTCAAAAAACAATCATCTTTAATATGCTACTTAAGTCTAACATCATGTAGTTGTTTTATATATTTAATCACAAGCAAAACCATATTTTTATTTTTATTGGACATTCATGATCAATCTTTTATCTCCTAGAGTAATTGGAAAAAACCCTTAACACTCATAAAATTCTGTAAAACTATTTTAAGGATGAACAATAATTTTAATATCAAATTAAGGTTTTTTTTCATAGCAAAAATCACAAATAAAATAAAATAAAATAAAATTTTAAAAAAATAATAAAAAAGATGCGAGTTGACCAAAAATCTAGGGCTTGTGTGCCAAGTCCAAGAAAAATAAGGGTTAGCGTGTGTGAGTATGCAAGGCCGATCCCGCACTCCTAACCTCAATTGTTTTTTTTATAGAAAACAAGTAACATGTCATTCACAATTTATTTATTTATTTTGAAGTAGATAATGCTGGAATGAGTTTTGGAATTTAAATAATATTTTCAATTTATTTTAATTTAAAAACACTTTTTTAACCTCAAAAAACCAATCCATTTTAAAACACCCCAAAATTATTTTAAAAAAAACTAGTTGAAAAAAAATCTCAATTCAATTTACTTTTCCCGATAAGATAAATCCCCAATAAAATAAAGAGTAAATAAAACATATTTTCTTAATAAAATAAAAAGTAAATAAAACACCTCAATTAAACCCATTTCATCAACCTATTGATACCAATAATGGTTTTTTTAATTGTCATAAAATGCCCGATTAACAACTTTATCTCTTTTTTAAAAAAAAATCTAAAGACTTACCAACAACTTTATCTCTTTTTTTAAAAAAAAATCTAAAGATTTATCAACAACTTTATCTCTTTTTTTTTTTAAATCTAAAGATTTAAAAATAAATAAAATAAAATTTTAAACCAAAACAAAAATGTCAAACTAAATGAGCTAAAAATAAATTTTGCAAAACCTCCTCCTCCAACGCGAAAAAAGCACTACATAAACAATGCCAAAAAAAAAAAAAAAAAGCAATTCCCCCCTCAATCTCAATTTTGGTCCCCAAATTCTAATTTCACATACGCTAAAATCAATTTTTTTTTATGCAATTGAGAATGTCCATTCAGTTAAAAAAATAAAAAATATTTTGAAATTCGATGGGGCTTGCAGTTCCATAATTTCTCTCTCTTTTCTACGAGAATGTCCATCATCTCTTTTTCAAACTCATGGTAGAATAAGAAACTCCTTACATTTCAATGTTTAAAAAGTGTTCCTCTTTTTAATATTCTAAAAGGTGGAAATACATAGCCAGCCTCTTATACACCAGACACTTTCTTTCATCAAGGTGAATTTGGGTCCCTGGGGACTCAAAAGGCCTCGAGCAGTCCTTTTCCTGGCTGCTGAGACAGACATCACCACCACCACCACCACTACCACCAATGGCAGCCCTTACCCTCATGGATTGGCCAACAAATACTGGCTTTTTAACCCTTCTATGTTTCAAGGTCGCAATCTGAAGAGCAATAAATAAGAAAAACAGGCAACCATGCTCTAGAATAGAATAGAAAAGAAAACCATGTGCCATATGATTAAACATCAAAGCTTGTCCGCGAACGATTTCACCCTTCTCAAATAGAAAAAGACCACACTACACATTTTAACAGCCACATTACAATTTGTAGTAGTGCCAAGAACCAGTTCTAATAATATAATTCGGATACAAACACCAGGCCTGGAATATTGAGTGTTAAACTAAGAATAAATGGCCTCGCATATTGTTAGAAAGTTATTCACATCAAGCATTTATTTTCACAAAGAATTCATATGGGAAAAAATGAAAAATAATATTATTACTGATAATGACGTTACTCGATCATCCTGACTTACCAAGTGGCTGGCTACAAGAGGTCAATGGAAAACTTCCGACAGCAAACTTAACGTGATTAAGAAAACTACTTTTGATTACTGAATACTATGCAAATGGATTCCCTCCAACAGAAGCAACAGGCCCTTGTGTTTGAACATTCCTGTTGAGAAGGCAAGTGAGGCTGCCGCAATAAATTTACGATAACAAAAGCGCAACAACAATGACAACGACAGAAAACTCACAACCACCACCTACAACAGAAGCTTACCCTAATTGAGGGCTGGGTGCTTGTCCTGCCATATATGCTAATCCACCTACAGAAACAAAAAGAAAGATTGGATGAAATAAAAGCAAGTTACATTGCCAGAGATGTATGGAATGCTTTCATAGTTGTGTAATGAGAAGCTGCGCATTGTTTTGAATGCTTGGGCAGATTAGCATCTAAGCATCCAACAAAATGCTTCAGTGTGCTGTCTTGCCATAATAATCCCCAAAGAACAAAAGCTGAAACAAATAAGAGTTTCTCCCGTCGGAATCAGTGGACAGCTAACCTTGTGGTGCAGCAGGGATATATGTCATCGCTAGATCTTGAGGAAACCATGGTTGAGTCACACCACCAAGGAAGCTGGATGGTGAGTTAGCGTTGGGCAGTGCAGCTTCCAAAGAGCTCATGTCCACGAACTGAAATATGACGCACCAAGATTAACTTTTAATAAAGGGGGAAAGTGATGATAGAATTCAGCAGAACAAAGCATCCATAAGACCTTTCAGGTTCTCTTCAGAAGACAATACAACAATTTCTTTCCCTTCATTTTATTTTAGATAAGCATATCTAAAACAAAAGTAAACTAAATACAATCACGTAAGATAAAAGGAGAAGGATGCATGATTACCAATCATTTGTCTTTCTTTTTTTTTCATTGAGGAAGCATATATATCCTAATTCTGGCAAGAAGCGCCTCATTAGAAGCATGATGAAACTTCACAAAAGTCTCACTTCAACCCAAACAATGTTACCACCCCAGAGCTAGAATGCAAATTACAATGCAACACACAGCATGGCTGTTACATATCCAAGAAAGTAGACAAAATACTACCCCAATTAGATTATTGATGTCATCTAGGATGTGTTTAGGAATGACCCTGCCATCATATGATCCATCACTTAGAAACATGATTGCCAAATATTATTACAAGAATTATTATTAACATTCAAAAAGAACTAATAACACCCCAGCTTTATTAGTGACATTTTATTCTCAAAATACCTATTCATAGCTCATTGTTAAAAAATGCCACAGAAGTTAATACATCAAAATGCTATTTGATGGTAGCATGAAGAATGCCCTTTAATGGAATAGAGTTCATACATCTTTCCTACCAACATCAGTTAAAAATGATATAGCAACACAATCTCGTGCTAAACAAGGAACTGTTGCCATTTCATAGGTTGTTCATCTTATAATATCTTGCAAGGCATAAGGACAAAAAGCTTGGCAAGCAGCCCTCTTAATCCTATAAATCATGACTGCTCTTGATTATTGCATGTGGTGGATCTGCAACTATCACTTTTTAATTTTAATTTGTTCGCCCCTGGATTGGACATGATAAATTTTCAATATGCTTACATTTTCCACTTTCACTTCTAAATGACAAACCAACAGAGACAACAACATCAAATTTTCAAGGGACTAAATCACAAAAGTACTACTCCCCATTGAATTACCTTCTCCTTCACAGAGAGCTGGTTACTGCTGATTATACTGATGAAACCCTAAATTATTAAGAGTTGTTGAACATTAGTCCATACTCCATCAATTAAATTTGACACGATGGTTACACATCACAAAATAGTGATAAATTCAAATTTATTTGGAATAATCACAAGCACTTGCTTAATAGCCAGCCTAGAGAAACAGAGAGAGGAGTTAAAACCCTATATTCAAGTGCATAAAAAAACAATATAAGACAACCCTTTCCATCACCTGAATATTTTCCCTTGAAATGGTCAGTAGCACAAACGAGCAAACATTAGAGGAGAGCTTATACAAGTATGAAACAACATGATATGGATGACAAGAGAGCTAACAGAACTAAGGAAATGATATGGATGATAGTGTAGACATTATTTCAGACATCATCTAGTCAAAGCACTTAATACAGTATCAAGCACCAATCAGCAAATTGTTTTAACTATTTCATACCATATTGCTCGGCTCCAAATCAGATTCGTATGGTAGATCAAACGGGTTAATTGATTTATGATCCGCATGAGACTGTGTTTCTTCCTGTTGAAATAGATAGATAAATAATTCACTGATCTAAAATTATCATGGCTAAGATCATATTGCATAAGGCATAAAACCAGTGAAAGTGAAGATTACAAACCACCAAAGGATGTCCTGAAGGAGTATATGATGGCCCCGCAACAATATCTGATGGTTCACTAGGACCAGGAAGTACTCCATTATAGGCAGTTCTTTGAATCCCATCTTTGTTAAAGTCCTGCAAAACACAGTTTATTAGTCTAACTTCGAAGAACCATAATATCTTTAAGCATTGTGAGGTAGAAGCAACCTCTGAAGCTCCAAAGCCAAAATACTGATCAGCAGTCGGTGAAGGATTGTATAATGTTTGTGGTTCACTACTTTGCTTAATGCCCTCCAGGGGAATGCCTGCCACTGAATCATCAAACTCAAATGCACTCCAATTCTGTACAGCATAATTTAGCCATCAGGAAATAGAAACACCGGTTATTCAATATAGGACCACAAAACAGATACATGAAACACAGATTTACTGTGGCCATAGATAGCATACCTGAGAACTTGTATTGCCAGTGGCTTGTACACTGTGCACATCACCAAGCCAGGGATCAGGAACTGATGATGAACTATGATCAACAGAGTTTTGAAAAGGTGGCCATTGCATGCTTGTATGTAATGATGGAACTTGGTCAAAATTTGATGAACCTGCATTGGAAGGTCCTACTGAAGATGTAAGATTCTCAGGCCCCGGGGTGGATGCTATGGGCTGAGGACCATCAAAAGTTGCCCATCCTTCATTTTTAGGCAGTGAGGAATGTGGAGATTTTTCATCCAAGGAAGTAACTGACTGCTGCTGATAGCTACCTAGAGTTGAAGGAAGAGAGGTTTGGGAAGGCTGATATAAATTAATAGATGAAGCTGGGGGCACTTGAAACAAATCTACAGATGGAGCTGGCGACGTTGCTGGTAACTGAAACAAATCGATTGGTGGAGCCATAGGAGAGGCTGGTTCTGGAGCCACTGGTTCCTTGAAAAGGTCCAAGCTAGCATGACTAGAAACGGATGACACTGGAAAAGCAGGCATATTTTCCTGGGGATTTCCTGCAGCTTGCCCAGCTTCTGCGACAATATCCAGCAAACTTCCCGAATTGTATGACTTGATGGACACAGAAAGGCTATCAAATGATCCCATGCTTCCTAATGATGTAGTTCTCTGAATAGAGGGACAATTCAGTATCATTTGATAACAAAGTGAGGCTAAAGTAATCCACAAACAGTAACAAGGTAGGAAAAAAATGATGCCACATACAGACCAAATATATTTTTTTCCCTTATTGCGTACCATTAAAAGAGTGATCTAGCTAATGAGAACTAATCTATTGGTCCAATCCATATCAGCAATGCCTATTTTTCTAAAAGAACAATAAAAGGATACCTTCTATCAGTTTCCAAACTATTAAGGATCCCCCAAAATATACAGGTGAAAGCAATCAGTGAATAATGGGGTATACCTCAAAGGGCAATAGTCATCCCAAGGACCTATACTCCTGTACATGGCATGAAAACCTTGCCAAGTTGCCAGTGGTTATTATACACTGGCAATTAATGACCCCTTAGCATTTTTGATTTGACCATAACTGATTTTCTTAACAAGTTTTAATTTACAAGGACAGACAGAATCAAAGACTTGTACATGTTGATATTCTTTGTAACTACAATTCTGTAAACCATCATACCCATTTTGTTAAAGTACGAACCTTCAAATATACAAACTTATAAGAACACAAGGGCACTCACATCTGACACAGATATGTATCCAAAACCTCCACCTATGTCCAAAAATCATAGCTAATATATTAAAACTTAAAAAAGAGACCTGGCATTTTAAACATTTTTAGTGCAATAATTAGCCTTACTGATTTGTTACTCCTAATATATAGTATACGGACTCCATGTGATATTTTTTGGCTAACCAATCATTTTTCCATTTCAGAATCACTTTGTAAGAATCCTGACATAAAGGTTACCATAAAACTACTGTTATTGCAAAAACAAGATGCTATCTACAGCTTAAAACTGACAAAAATTAAAGGTCTTTCATTTGTCTAAATATGTCTAGAAGAAAAAAGGAAATACCATAATATTCAGAACTGTGTTTGAAATAAATTAAGCTGGCATGTCATGCTATATCTGCTAATTAACTTTAAACTTTCATGCCACAGTTAAAGCCATAAGAAAAAAATTGGTGGCTCTAAATGTCCAATTAACATTACAATCATTAACTAAGTTTTTAAAATGTATCAATTGCTAGTTCTCCATATCCAAATGAAGCCATTTTTAAGCCAATCTGCTAGGATTGGCTTTAGCTTTCCCTAAATAATATCGGAGGGGATACACACACACACGCATATTATGGTGTACATATGTAATAAAAGAGCTAATCCATGATTTGTAATATACAGCTACAATGCAACTATCTTACACAGGCACACATATAATGCAACTTTAATGCAAGTGTTGTCGAGACGGTAACTTGAAGCATATATACTATAATATCTCGCACACAACTATTCATGTAATGAGCTAATTCCAAGGTTCATGATGAAAAGCCAATAGGTTAATGTGGCATCCCAGTATCTAATCATTTTTGCAAGCTAGTCAAAGACTATTTCTTAATAAATTACTCATCAAAGCCATCATTTTTGCAAGCTAGTCAAAGACTATTTCTTAATAAATTACTCATCAAAGCCAATGACATCTACGCTGCCTGCACCAGCCTACCAGTAGATGTCTGGCATTGACATGAATATAGGATCAGAGTATCAAAAATAAAATAAGAATAAAAGTAGGCTTAATTGCTATTTTGTTTTGGATCAATAGGTTGACACAAGTAAAGATTCCAGTTAGTATGATCTATGTCTTAATACACAGTAAAACAAATTAAAGGCAAGGGGCTACACATTGTGTATGAAAATCACAACAATGCTCCAGTATCATTACCATTGGCATACATTTATATGAAAATCACCAATCACATGTTGCCCAAACAAATCCACATTATTAGCATAAAAACTAGGTGAAATATGACCTGTGGATGTGGAATCCCATCTGCATCTCTTTTAAAGCTTGCCTCTGAAAATGAATTTGCCTTTTGATGCTTTACGTCACCTAAACCATCCCTTGAAGGCTGAATAGGTGGACTAAAAGCAATATCCTTCTGAAAATTTGGTGATTCAGCACCAGATCTGACTGGATCTCCACCACTAGACACAGAATAGTCTGAAACCCGAGAAACAGAACCCTCATTTGCAAACCTGTCTTCAAACACCCTTTCATTTAAGCGGGTAGGACTACAAATAAAACTAGCCATCTTTCCAACATTAAGACCTCGATCTGAACCAGGTTTGCGAGTAAGTGTGTTAGTTTGCTTTCCATAACGACGATCTTCATATTGAAAGTCATAAGGAGGACTTTGAGAATAAGAATGATAAGAGCATGCACGTCTTGTCTCATCTTCATGGCTTCTAATCCTCTGTCAACATCATTTATGAATCACACCTATTAGGCTCTTATTCAAGGCTGAAGAAAGAGAATTTGCAAAGAAATATAACAACATGACATAGATAGTCAGAGTTCATTCATTAAACTTTTTGAAATGAGTTACAACATCCCTATACATCCAACAAAAAAATATTTTTCATCTGCCTTTCCCAGAAGAGAAACACAAAACATCATTCTGATGTTCCAGGGAGATAGAAAATTCTGAAAATCTCCATATTTTCTTTCCAAAAGAAAAATAAAAAAATAGCCCGTCACACCTTTTCATACTACATCTTGAAAACAGGAATTGATTTAACACAAAACCTGAATTGTAAATTTCAGTAAAATGATACCATATAGTGATATCAGTTGTTTACTGCGATGTTACCTGCAAATCTCTTGGAGGCTTATCAGAGGTATTTCCTCCAGCATATTTTTTATCCACATACACATCCTTTATAAATTCTCGCACTTTATCCACTTTACTGCAAGCAGAAAACACAATCAAACAACTTCCGTTTATATCAACTGCAAGCATAGTAGTAGGACCACAGAAAAGATGTTGCACCTGTTATCAGGCAATCTCTGCCTTTGTTGGTTCCAATCCTTCAAATATATTTCCCTTGCACGCTGAAAACATTTTAATGTCTGGTCAACATAACAATAAAAAAATCCAACTGTTCCCAAAGCCAACAAAAATTCACCACCACCTATACCTGATTGCCACCATTTTGAAGAGCTTCAACTTCTTGGGATGTGAACTTCGACATGGATACTGACTTCACTCGATGAGTAAACTCTCGACTGTATAACATGCACATATATATATCAAAACAAGAAAATGAGTAGTACACAACCCATGCATAAATGTCGGTTTCAGTCGAAAATGAAAGGCAATTTCACACCGACTACAAGGCATTGCTTCAAATCCAAACAATCACAGACTTTACTCAATTTTTTTTAAAAAAATAATCATAAAAATACTATAACAAGCACAAAGAAAACCAAGAAAGCAGAAGAAAATACTCACTGAATCCCACTGCAAGTAGTACAAATGAAAGTCCAGAAATTAGTACAAACATACTGTGGACCCTGCATTTTTCAAATATATAAAAAAATTCAAAACAAAAACAAATTCATCTAATTAAAAACTAAAAAAAAAAACAAGAATTACCAAGCTATTGCAGTTGATACAGCGACGGTTGGGAGGAAGCTTCATGAGACCTCTAATTATCTTCTCGTTTCTCTCTTCTTCTTTTCTACTCCCCATTTCTCTACAGATTTCAAGCCAAACAAACCCTAAACAAAGAAATATCGAAACGTCTCCTTGCTTTCGATGAATCCAAAGCCTCTATTTTTAGAGCCCAGTAAAATCAATCAACCTGCGAAGAAAAAACAGAGAGAGGTAATCTAGGGTTCGTTTAGTTAGAAAAAGGAAGAAGAGGAGGAACTCGATTAGTCCTTTTCCTCTTTCGCAAAATAAAAGGAGATCAAATCAGCTCAGCTCCACAGCATTTTATAATACAATATTGGTTTTTTTTTTTTGTCAAAAATAAATAGAAGACAAGGTGACTTGATACATTCCCCTGCGGATAAATGAATTAATCCATCCATAAATTTTATTTTATTTATTGAGAAATATGTGGGATTTTTATTATTAACAACGCAATAGCAGCCTATCTTTGTATGGTTGTAAATTAAAATTTCATATCAAAGTTATTGTAATACAGTGCCTTCAATACATGCGATGATTTGGCATGGACTGGATGTTAATTATTGGGTTTTGAAAAGTAAAAGTAATAGGAGGAGTTGCATAATTATAGTAACGTCTTTTTCGATAAGAGATGCTGCATGCTGGCTGCCCACCTGGCTTAAGTCCTTTTTTGTGTTTTTTTTTTTTGAATTAGTATAGTAACTTAAGATTTTTAGCAGCGTAATAACATTTGAATTTTTTTTTGGTAAATTAATATATTTTTATTTTATAGTGCTTTGAAAACATGATAGGTGATAAATATCATTATTTTTAAGCGTGATAAGATAATTATCACTCCTTTAAAAATGTGATAACTTAAAAAATTATATTTCAGAAATAAGTCATATTATAAAAATTTAAACTCCTCTCTAAATTTAAGAACACAGACAGATGTAACATCCTTCTCTCAAAAAACCTACATCCACACCCTTTCTCTATTTAAAAAAAACTCATCAATCAATTGTTGTTTTTTCTTATAGCATAAAAAAATCAAACTCATCTTAGTTTTCAAACATTCTATAACGTTTTTCTCTTCAAAATCCGTCATCGTCATCGTCGTTGCCCCTGTTGTCCCAATCCTTTTTCTAGGCCTACAAGCAATGTAAATTTACTACATCTCTATGAATTCGTGTTTGGTTTAGTTGAAATGAAATAATTGTTTAATGTTTATGTTGGATTTAGTGGTTGTTGAATTAATGATAAATTAGCTATGAATATCATCAATTGGGATTAATTTGATATAGTTGAACATGAAAATAAGTTAAATTAATTACGAATTAATTATTTCAATAAATTATGTGTTGTGTTGAATTCTGGATAAGTTGTCGAATTAGAGATTTTGTGTAAATTGGTTGTAATCAACTAATAATGTTATCAACTACACTTAATGATTTCATGCAATAGAGCATGAATTTAGTAGAATTATGATGGATTACATGTTGCATTGAATTATAGATAAGTTGTTGAATTTGGTATTTCCTTTAAATTTTTTAAATTTATTATGAATTTGGGTTTGATTTCATGCAATTGAGCATGAAAATATCAACTAGATTTGATATCATGAACGATGTTTAATTTTGGTCAAGAACGCATTGCATTAAATTTTGAGAATTTGTTTGAATTTGTTATGAATTTTGACAATCAAGGGTGGGGTAATGCAATTTAGATAAAATTACATCCAATTGATCAGAATTCGATTATATATATATATATATATATAATGTCTTATAACATATTTATGTTATATCATTATAATGACGTTATTTTTCCTAATATGAACAATAATATTACATATAATGATGGGAGTGATTTGTTGTTAAATGATAATTTAGGCATATCATTTGTGGAAATGACAAACTATTTGTCATTGACGTAGGTGGAATTATAATGATATTGAAATAACTTAGAGGTTTCAAATTGGTGAACATCGGTATTATCTTGTACCAATTATATATGATGGAAGTTTTAAGATAGTAATTGATTCTTTCATCCAAAATGGATTGAACATAATGGTATTGTATACAAGTAGTCGACCTATATGTCCTAACTTCTGGTCAAATATGTATAAGTCTACACAATCTGTCAGTTCTTCAAAGTCAGTTAGTAGAGGGAAAATAGTTTATTGTTGGGTGATTTGCTACAAAGGATTGATGATAATATATTTGACAATCCTTTCACTTATCAGCACAGATTTGACTATTTTGAAGCTAGTGACAATAAAGATGATGAAATGTTAGACTCGAATATGATAGTAAATATTGATGATGATATTAATATTGATGATGATGTTGGTGATGAAATAATACCTTATGCTCCTAAATTTGAAGCTGCTTCTGGGTCCACATTTGTTGTTTCTCATGATTGGACACTTAGTCATAGACATTTGCTAGGAAGCTTTGATTTAGAGGCTGAACAAATATTCAACAATAAAAATAAATTTATTAATTTAGTTAAATGGTGACACATTAAACATTCGATTGAATATCGAGTCTAACGGTTGAACTCGACCTTTGTTCGATTATAATGTGTGCAAGCCCCTGAATGTAAATGATATTTACGTGGGGGATATCATAAAAATATTAAATAAAATTTTAATTTCAAACTGGAAAATGACATACTTAAAATTAACTTAGAGATGATCACTATCATGCCTTATTAAAGGGCCATGACTTAGAGGGTGATTGGCAGTGTGGTAGCGGTTGCTTTTCAAATAACCTTTTTGTGCCGAAATGCATGCCAATGATTTTTTTTTATTTTTTAAAAATCATTTTTGACATCAGCACATCAAAACGATCTAAAACGTACAAACCATATTAAATTTTAGTAAAAAAAAAATTTAATTTTTTTGGGAACGCGATTTACACCGCGTTCCCAAACATATTCTTAATTTTCTTGAGCAAAATATAACAAATAAACTAAAAAAAAGGTGTTCAAATAGTGATATTCATTGTAGTTCAATATTCATAAATTCAACAATGAAGTTATGATTTTACCCTTTCAGTCCAAAAAATTTGGCTTGGTGATGGGGTAGTAAGGTCTTTTTATTTTGTTATGAATAATAAAAAGACTAAAATTTCGAAGGAGAAAAACAAATCCCTAGCACGTAGGAGCAATTTTGAATTTTTACTTTTCAATTAACGGTTAAATTACTTAAATGCTCTTAAAGTAAAAAAAAAAAAAAAACTTACCTTTGGTCCAGGTTCATCTTTGTCTTTTCAATTTGTTTTTTTTTTTTTTTGTAATTTCCTGGTTTATCGAGAGTAATTTAGTCTTTTAATCAATATTAATTAATATTGAAATAGAAAAGGTTGTTAGGGCGTGTGGTCTATATATCAACGAGTGGGAGGCATTCGTACATTTTAATCGACACGTGTGGCGCTATTCGGTGGCTAAAATTGCCTTTCATCCATGTTGTTTAAAGAGCGATCGTGTCCTCTTTCTCTTAGTGCGATGTGTGTTGGCAGTGGTGAAGCGGTTTATACCTAGTGAACCTTTTTTTTTTTGCCTCTCTAAAAATTATAGGTTGATCCTCTTTATTTTTGGTATTTCAACTTCAGTTCTTATTTTTTTTATTTTTTATTTTTATTTGTTTTCAGTTTAGCCTTTCAATTTCAATTTGTCATATATTATTATTTTTTCTTTATTTTTTTCCTTGATCTTTTTGTAAAAGTTTTATTGGTTTTGAATTTCATCATTCAATCCAAGTTTATGGTGTATTATTGTTTCCAATTTAGTCCTTATTCTTTTGATTTTTTTTTGTTAAAGTTATTTTTTTTTTCAATTTAACCCTCCAATAAAAAAAAATTAGTTGGCCTCTAATTTATTTTTTTATTTTGATTTTCACCCTCATTCTTTTAATTATTATTTTTTTATTTTAGATCATTTTATGTAATTGATTTTCCCTCAATTTTATCCTTCAACGTTTGATTTGGTGGGGATTGGGCTTCTCAGTTTTTCTATGTATGGTGCTTCCGGTACAATGATTCGGGTCACGGGTTTGAGAAGTTAATGCAAGTCAACATTCTTTTTTTGGTTTATTTTCTTTTTTGATTTCATCGTTCAACGTTTTTTTTTTAAAAATGACTTTGTGGTTTTCTTTAATTCCTTTTCAATCAAGTTTTCCTGATCTAATGACCTCGACCATGGGTTTTACGAGTTAACACAGGTTACATGTGTATCGCAATACTTCAAGTTTACTTGAGCTAGGTTTTTTGTTTATTTATTATCCAATCCATGCTTCCAAATGTTTTTTTTTCTCATGATTTTTTTTTATATAAATATTTTGTTCATTTACTATCATTATCTTTTTTTTAATATCTCATTAAAATAAAATCAACTTATTAAATTCATTCATGACTATAACCTAAATTATTAGTTTTTTATGTTTTTAAATCACGCTTGTTATGTGTAGCCACCGTTTCTTACAAACAAACAAAAAAGACATATCCCTAGTGTAGTGTGAGTGTACACACACTTTATTAGTTTTTTTAAGTGGAATGTTTTTTGAAGTAGTTGTTCTAATATAAAAAATAAAAATAAATATTTTAATATGTTTTTTTTTTTTAAACACCTCCGAACACACTTAATTTTAGGCCCTGGACATGATGCATGCATTTGTAAAGGTATAGCCTCCTTACATGACATAAATAAAAGTAGCTCAAAAAAGTCAAGAAACAAACATCCTTGACAGATTGCATTGTACGATGACTCAAAACCCAATGAAAAATCCGTAACTGACAGAAGACCGATGACTCTGTAAGTGTACAAGTGGTTGAGCTTGTGAGAAAATGTTTTAAGATGGCGCTCTCTCTCTCTCTCTCTCTCTCATTCTTCTATTTTTCTAATAAAGCTTCTCCCTGTTATGTCCTCTCCCATTATTGGATTTGTATTTTCTTCACAAAAACCTCACCCACATTACCTAAACACTCCTTTTCCAAATGGGTTCGTATCATCAGACCAGCCCCTAGTTGAGAATAATTTGCAAGGCTGGAACTTGGAACTGGCTAGCGAGAGACGTATAACTATCAAAGCATTATTTTCTTCTTTTTTATTTCTTTTTTTGCAACTGGATATATATATATATATATATAAATAAACACCACGGACTCATAATCACCACGGCATCTGCCAAACAGAACCCAAAAGCAATAAAGGCAGCATAACTATATGGATGGAAAACTTGTCTCCCAATATAGTACATTAAAAAGATTATAAGCCCAAAAACTACAGCTAATCGTTTACAGTCCAGCTTCAACATACAGCTTGGGAGCCTCTAGTACCCTAAGCTCTAATTTCTGGCAGATGCATCAGCGTCACAGGTGGGGGGGGGGGGGGGGATACAATAGAATGCTTCAACAGTTTAGACATGATGCACCTTCTGCGCAATCAATTTTATCTCTTTGACCCTTTCATCTACCAATTGCTGGAGTTGCTCTTCTTGATTTGTCTGGTTTTCATCCATCCAAACACGAGCAGCTTCACTGTCCTGTGACCTGAACATTACAAATGACATCTCCGGATTATAATCACTTGGAACTTCAACCACTTGTTTCCCACTGCTCCCAGAATCTTTCCCTAAGACATCAGCCTTCACACGACTTGAGATGATCGCCACAAAATCCTCCATGTACTTGTCAACAGGATCAAGACCTAGATAAATTAGAACTTCCCAACACTGAAGAAACTGTTTCCTGTTGATTTTCAAGGTTTTCCTAACATCTTCAACTGCACTTACAGGTGGGTTAAAACAAGGCACATGGGTTTTCTTTGACAGTTTTCCTTGTTTTAGATACGAAACAGTTGAATTAACTGCATCTTGGATTGGGGCAAAGAGAAGGAGACGTTTTATGTCAATAGAGGTGCGCACGTGTTGGAAGTAATCTAATGGTTCTTCAACTGTCAAGTCATAAACATCTTCCAATATGGCAACATTGCTGAGTACTTCAACAAGGTGACCACCATAACCCTTGTGTTGGTATGGAGGCAACACCAATATCTGCCATCAATAGAAGATCTCATCAATTTACTATAGAAAGTCACATGAAGTTTATTTACCTGCTCCCCCACTGATGTATTAAAATAAAAGAAAATGAACCTGACTGAGCCGCAAACGTGTGCTGTCGGGGTAATGATAAAAACGATACACCGCAGTAAAACCCAACAGTTTATGTTGAGTATCCCCATGTTCATCACTTTTCTTCTGAATTAGGACATACAATTCCCATCCTGGATCATCAACATCAATGGGATTGCTACCTGAGTCGGAAAATACAACTTTTCAGAATCAAACACCTGGACAGCAAGGAAGGAAGCAATAAAAATAGCATATTCCTTGACAGACCAACGCCAGTAAAGAATTACCATCGATAAGAAGAAGAACAAGAGGAACCAGGCGACTGTAAAGGTGTCCAGCAGCTGTATTTCCTATAACCATGCGAACAACCTGACAGAGTAGGAAAGAACAGTAACCATGGCCATCTCTTTCAAGCAAACCTCTACAAAATACACTAGGAAAAAAGATGGAAATAGAAGAACTAGAAATTGTTTATTCCAGTGTCAGCATCCAGCCCCATAGCACCCTCTTTCCCCGCCAAATAAATAGAACTGAGACAAAGGTAGTGAAGACAAAGGACCTTTTCTTTTTGGACTGATAATAAATCTTTTATATATCTCTTGTCTGCTAGTCATAAAAGCACTGTGCTTTTAATATAGATTTCAAAGACAGGAACAATCTGGGAACTGCAACAATTTCAGGAATTATGATTGTATACAGGGACTCTGCCTTGAGAGTGCCAACCCGTACTGCATTTAGAGCATATGGTTAGCAGGGATGCATTAATGAGACATAATGCCTAAGGTTCTCTCCTTTGTTTAATCTCCCCTGATCTACATCCTTCCCATTCTTTCTGAATTGTGCACACAATCTACTTCAAATCAGATCTAAAACCAAACGAGCATTGTAATGTTCCAGCCACTTTTCATTTCATAATTCTCTAAAATCAAATTGCAATCATCCGCAGATATTATCCAAATCAAACTCTATTAAATACCTAGTTCCCCAATAAATTACCCAAGACTGAAGTTAAGGGTTTTTCTGCATTCCCCCACTCAACATAAGAGATTCCAGACAAGCCATCAGATCTAAAACCAAACAAGCATTGTAATGTTCCAGTCACTTTTCATTTCATAATTCTCTAAAATGAAATTGCAATCATTCGCAGATATTATCCAAATCAAACTCTATTAAATACCTAGTTCCCCAATAAATTACCCAAGACTGAAGTTTAGGGTTTTTCTGCATTCCCCCACTCAACATAAGAGATTCCAGACAAGCCACTCAAACCATAAACAAAACTTTAATAGCTGAATATGAAATCAAGTACCTCGACATCTGAAGTAGCTGTCCCTAAATGACTATTAGAATCAACATGTCCATTGGAGGTTTTGTGTTGCAATATCTCTCCATCTGAGATAATGGATCTGCAAACATTTAAAATATAGAAATCATAAATCAAACAGCAGTGCAAGGACTAAATAAAAGCTTGAGTTAGATGTGCGCAAGATAACCATAACAAAGCACCTAACAAAATGACTCTCTGTTGAAAATGTCTGAAGGAAGTCATCTTTGTTGTCAACAAGAGTATCGGCGAAAATTCTCTGTGGGTAACAACAAACCAGTCAGCAGGCCCCAATTGACATAAGAAATGAAGAAAAGCAGTAGCATTGCAGACTTTGCAGTCATTGTATACCTGAAGAGATGATTTGAGATCCGTGATACCTTTCCCCCCCTAACAACATACAATCACAGAACTCAGTAAAATTCCATTTAAGAACATAAAGCTAGAACCACCCTCAAAAACTCAACTGATCGATAAGACAAGTTACTCAATATATTGAATAACAAGAATGTCATTACTCACATCAGATGTGCTCTGAAACTTAATATCAGCAAATGCATGGAATGATACGCTGCTAACCCAGATGGTTATCTGTATACAAAGATATTGAACAAAATTGGAGAACAAAACATGGTAGCATAGAGTAATAATCTTGTATTGAAACTTGAGTGTGTGCAGATGGTAAATAGTTAACACAAATAACATGCTCAACATGCAAAACCCTGGTAAGCAGCAATCTAGTGAAAATGTGCATTACCTTCAACCCATTGTAACCGTAGATTTTCCCATCCTCATCAAAAAAGCCATTCAAGTCAACTGGACTAATACGAAAACTGTGTGAAGCACCCACTTCTTCCTTGCTAGAAACTAAGATACCAATCATCAAGTACACATGAAAATCAAAACAAGAATAAAAAAATAATAAATTATTAAATCCAAAATTTCAGAGGGTGCCATAAATGCAACTACACAGAAAACCAATCATCACGAGCATAACTCTTCAAGTATGCAGCCATCTCAAAGTCATGAATCTTTTATTTATCAAACAAGCAAAAGCCTGTCCAATTCTCTGCTTTATACTATTTCTAATAATGACTTAATAATGCTCGAGCAAGAACAAAGCTTATTCCCGAAGTTTCCATAAAGAGAAAGGACAAAGGAACGAAAAAACTCTTAATAGTTGTATTCTTTTCCTAAAATTAATATAACAAAAAGAAAATTGCATCTCTGCTCATACATTTTCCCAGTAAACAAAAACGAGTCAATGACACCAGCCAAACAGGTTATAAGTAGAATAAAATTCCCAAAAAAAAACCTTAAAAGTTGATTATAACGTACCCAGGTAAATTAGGATGCACTGATTGGCCTCGATTCCAACATCTGCATCAAAGATCAACACAAATATCACTAAATTAAGCAAAAATCACTGGAAAGAGTTGGTAACCAGTGAGCAAAGTTAATGGGAAATTGACTAACCGATATTGGAGAAGCCAACACGACGGCGTTTCTTAGGCTCGGAGATTGGATCGGCGGTGGGTTGTTGTTTCTGCCCCATTTCTTCTGATAGCGGGTGGGTTAGGGTTTTGAGAGCGGGAAATGGGAGAGACTAGGCGGGAAATTATACCGTACAAATGACACATGGTCTGGATTAGGGCTTTATTTATCCCCTGTAGCTAGCGAATTTGTGCGCGTGTGAGTGTCACGCGAGCTGACAAGACAGGGATTCTATGTTTTTGGAATGCTACGATTGGATTTTGTTATTATTAAGAATTGAGAAGAAATTCAAATGGAGTTTCAAGGCTAGTTTATTTGTTGGAAAGTAATTTATATTTGGAAAATAAATTTAAAAAAAGTGAATTATTTTTTGATGTTTGGTAGTATAATGAAAAATAAGTAAAAAAACACTTTCCAATGTTTGGTCATGTCATGGAAAATGAGCTGAAAAATAACTTATTAATGTTTTATTTTTCTCAAGTTTATTAAAATAACAAAGAACAAATTTTACAAATTAAAAAGTTGAATGAAAATGGAATTGAAAAAAAATATAATTTCATAAATTATCTCAAATAAAATAAATAATAATCAAAATAATAGATATCAAATCTAAAAAATAAAAAAAATAAAAGATGAATAAATTAAAATAATAATAATTAACATTTCATAAATTATTTCAAATAAAATAAGTAACAATCAAAAGAATGAGGATCAAATTTGATAAATAAAAAATTTCAATAAAAAAATGATAAAAAAAAAGCAAATAACAATTATAAAAATGAGGACCAAAATTAATATAAAAATTAAATTTTAAGAGATGAAATTGAAAAATAAATATTTAAAACAAAATATATATAGCAATCAAAAGTTTGAGGATCAAATTTGATATAATCAGCAAATAATATGACATTTCTAAATTTTTCACAACTTTTAGAAAGTGTTTCCCGCCCAAATTTTCCAAGGAAACACTTTCCTGGAAACCAAGCCAATTTTTTTTTTGATTGGAAAATGTTTTCCATTGACCAATTCTTCTAATGGTAAACAAACACATGAAAGTTTAGAAAATGGTTTTCCAGAAATCACTTTTCGAGAAACAAACATAGCCTTGGTTTCATTGTTCATGCCCTGAGAAGCATAGTTATCGAAACCAATTCAGGAGTTGATACGATCAAAAAGTTAGATTTTAGATTATATAAATTAATTTATGTGAACTTGAATTAATTTAAAAAAATTAAATTTTTTTTTAAAATTTTAATATTTCAAATGAAAAAATTAAAAAACAATCCATGTGAATATGAGTTATATATGTTATAAATAATGAAGTTTCAAATATTATTTCAAAAGATTTTGTATCTCGCATTTAAAAGATATTATCTTAGTATGTTATCTTTTTAAGTTGAAGTATTTTAATTAAAAAGATTTTTTATTACATATTAAAATAACATAATTTTTTTTTCTTGTAAACATAGAGTATATATACTAAAAGACTTCAAATCCCACATTAAAAAAATAAAACATTCTTTTAGTATTTATATAATGAACTTTGAAAAGGGTTAATAACCAACTAAAAATATATATAAAAAAATGAGTCTTTGGCTAGGAGAAAAAACATATTTGAAAAAAAAAATCTGGTCTCAGTCGGGTTTTGCCAGGTCACGGGTAACCCAGCGGGTCAAAGAAATCTGGTCTAAACCAGGTTTTTCCAGGTTTTTCCTCATCCCGGTCTTTTATATTATCCAAACCAGTATAGCCACTGGGTCAATCGAGTCCCGGGCCGACCTGCCGGGTCAACTCGAGTTTAATAACTATGTTAACAAGTCGAGTGGATTTTTTTATGTTCTTTCAATTATTTTTCGTGTTTAGTTTTTTTTATTTAGTTTTTTAATATTGGCTTATTAAAATTAGTTTTTTATAATTTATTTTTTACAATATGATTACAGCCTTATAGATTAAAGAAAAATCTAAAAGGGATCGTAATTTCACAAAAAATGCACTGATAAGTTAGTGTGGTTTAATTTGCACAATGACTTGGTTTTTTTAAGGTCTTTTAATATATTTTTAGTATTTAGTTTTTTGTTTTATTTAGTCCATTTAGGCTTGAAAGAAAGTCTTAATGTTGGAGTGATACTAGATTTTTTTAAAAAATATATATATCAAATTTTCACAACAAATTAAAAATTAGAGTGCCAGAATTGAAAAAAAAGAAAGAAAGAAATGTCAGCCATTTTTTAAAGCACTTTGCTGTCGGTGCTTTCAGGGAGTTCTCTGCATGGGATTTTGGCAAATTTTGCAATTAAATATTTTAATTCAAAATTTTATTTTGTTTAATTTTTAGTGTCTCCTTGAGAGAAGGAGAGAAGAATGAGAAAAAAGTTGATGTCAAAGTATTTTTCTTGCCGAGAGGAGGGCCATTGAGATGTTTTTGAGATTCTATATTGTCGGGAAAAGTGGATTGGTGTTGGGGTGGGATTTTTTAGGTTTAATTTTGTATTTTTTAACAGTTTTTTTGGGTTATTTGGTTGATTTATTAGTTATGGTGTTATAAAGTGTTTATTAGTTTCTTTTTTTAAATAAAAATAAGTTTAAAATAAACTTTTAGATCATAAAACACCCCCTCATTTTACGAGCATCTTTTTGGTGGTCGAAATTCATGCAAGGGGTGAAGCATCGTCTACTATAACAAACAACCTATTTTTTAAAAAAAAAACAAAAAACAAAAGTTAGGCACCTTAAAGGAAAAATAATAAAATGGCCTACGTTTGCAGGCTTGAGTTGACAGACCCATACAACTAGATTTATTTTTAAAAGCCCATGCACTGAGCCACACAAGCCTGCACGTCTGACATTTTTTTTCTTCTATCAAACTAATTTAGAATATATTTAGATATTATTTTATTTAATATCATTTGATTTTTACTTTCTTGTCCAATAATATTATAGAATGTTTTTAAAAAAATTAAAAAACATTCTTTTTATACAACCTTTTTTTTTAGTTTTCTTCAATATGAGTGTTAATTTTAGCTATAATATTTGATTTTTACTGTGTTTTTTAATAAGATTATAAAAATATTTTTTTATAAATTAAAAAGCATTCTTTTTATAAAACCTTTTTTTTGTTTTATTTGTTTTCTTCTATACGAGTGTCAATTTTAGCTATCACATGATTAAATAAAAATATAGTTTTAAAAAAGTTGTGAAACCCAATTGGGGTTCATGATTTAAATCACGAGTTTGACAAGTTAACCTGAATTGATCTAGGTTGCTATGAGATTTCATTATCTTAATATTAAAAAAAAAATGACATCTTAAAATATTTTTAATTCAAGTTAAGTTTTGCCCAGTCATTTAGCACTCATTTAGATTGGTTATTTTTATTTATGTTAGTCTCTTTACTTCCTAACTTAGTCTTTCGTTAGTATTAAAGTTTTTTTTAGCATTTATTTACGGCATAAAACTACTCAATTTATTTTATTAAACATATGCATTACATTTTGAGTTCATGATTAATTTTATTTTTCAACTAAAAGAACATGTTAGAAATATTTAAATATTTTTTTTGTGTTCAAATTTTTTTAATCAGAAACAACTTCGTTAAAAGAAATTTAACTAGTGAATTCTAGTTAAGGGCCCTCAAGTTGCTTCATTTTTTGATTGAGGAAATTTCCATTATTTGGATCGTAATATAACCTAAATTTTATATACGTTATTTAAAATCTTTATATGAAGAAATAAATTAATAGAGAAAAAAGAATGCTCACTAAATTAATTATTATTCATATAATAGGAAAAGAGAAAAAAATCATAAATTCTAAATGTTCAATAATTTATATTGCTAATTTACAAATAAAAAATTGCAATTCTAAAACTATCAATTATATATGTAGATATTACCAATTACTAAAGATAATTTAACAAAGATATTAAATTTCATTTCCCAGGAAAATAAAGGTTATCTAAAAAAGTATTATTTATAAGAAATTACGGATAAAGTTTGAAAATTTATAATATATATTTTTTAAAAAATAAAAATCAATGAGTTGTCATTAAATAACTAACTAACTACTTGGCTCGCGCTTCATTGTTGGTAAAAAATTCAGCACAAAAACATAAATGCATGGGCTTTTCCAACTATTTTTTGATACCAAGAAACAACCATTATAATCATAAATCAAAAGGTATATGAATGCATTTAATTAAATAAATTGAAAATTATATGTGTCAATAAATATAAAAAAAATGTTAAAGATAACCAAAGACTAAATTAAAAAATTAAGAGATAAATATAGATAAAGATAATTGATCTTACAACATGAGTTATTAACCCAATTATATTTAATAACTTTATTTCTTACAATCAAGTTTTTATGTAATCAAATGATAATTAAAATAGACACACATAAAAGCGATTTAATAAAATCAAATGAAAAAAAATATTATGCAAAGTTGCACAAATAAAATACATACTAATATCAGAAAAAAATTATTATCTTATGTGAAAACGAAGTAAAAACTAAATGATATTTAATTAAAGTCTAAATTAGAAAGTTGAAAGTTAATTGTGAATCAAAATATATGGTCTCAAAACACAGTCATAAATCTAGTTGTATTTAATATCTTTATTTTTTGGAATCAATTTTTATTCAATAAAATAATAATAAAAAAGACAAATATGGCAAGAGATTGAATAAAATTAAAGAAAAAAAATAAGTAAGGCTATATAGAAAGAATACCTACAAATATATAAAAAAATGTTGCAATCTTATTCATAAACTAAAGTAAAAATGAAATGATATTCTATTAAAAAAATCATAAAAATTTGTTTAATCAATTTATTTTAAACAATCTCAATTAAAACTAAACACTCGTTAGGTTGGGTATCCCACACATGTGCTTAATTAATCTATTTTAATTAAATTATATTTTTTAAAAAATAAATAAAAATCAAAGCTAAAAAAAGGGGTCAGGTGCTTGGCTCATTATTTAAGAAGCTCACATATGAGCATGCAAGACGAACCTTATACTTACCTTTTTTTTCTTATAGAAGCGGATAGTATATTGTTCGCCCCTATTTATTTATTTTTAAATAAAGCTTAACGGCCTGTTGTCTGCCTACCTCAAATTTGGTGGCTACAATAGTAGTTAGAAAATCGAGGGATTGTTTTTTTATCTAAAAATTTATTTTTGAACTCATTTTCATCTAAAAACACCTAATAAACATCATTAGAACATCAAAAAACAAATTTGTCAACCCAAAGTACTAAAAAAGGTGGAAAATATAAAATCGAACTAGTAAGATTTTTCTTTTTTAATCTTGATCTACTATTTTAGACAAGATTAATGTTCAAAAACACATTAATGGGCTCCCCTCATTGAATAGAACTCGTTCACACTACCATCAACCTTTTTGTCATTTGAATGTGGCCAATAGACGACTTTCTTTTTCCTCTCTCATATTCAGAAACTGAAAAATAAATAAAATAAATTTTTGGATGAAAACTAAAATTCTAAAAACTATAGGGACTGAAAAAGAATAAAAATGAAAATAGGTGGACTTTAAACGTATGTTTTCATGAATTTGAGACTGGCCATTTGATTTCTCTTTATTTTATACTTTGGTCCTTTTTTGTTGGAATTTTTCTTTCCTTAACAATTTTTTAGAAATTGGGCGTTAATTTGGACATAGAATGATGCAATTGAAAAAAAAAACAGTTTAAGAAAGAAATTGAAAAAAAAACGATATTGTGAATCGCTATAGTGAAATGTCTATTTTCACTTAAAGACAACTAATAAACGCTCTTAAAACATTAAAAAACCATTTTATCAATCCAAAAACCCAAAACTGGTCCAAAAACACATAATCAAACTAGTAAACAATTCTCTCTTGACCTTGAAAGACTTTTTTAAGGCAAGATGAATGTTAAAAAATTATTTGTGTGTATGCTTTGTTGCTAATTGGTTGGGTACATATAGCATCAACTTTATTCATGTAAATATATTTAATTTATTTATCTCTAATATTGATTAAAAATTTTATTAATGAACTTAAAGTAAAGATAAAGTTATCAGGACAAAAGTAATTTGCAAAAGAAGTTATAAAGTTGTTATAACTATGAGGTTTTTATTGCATTAAAGCATTGTTCCTAAAATGTTCATAGTAAATGTTTTATTAAGACTAAATATTAATTAGAATTGTTCAAACTGCTACATATTATCTTCTTTATTTTATGAAAGGAAGTAATTGTTTTCATAAGCTAAGATATGCGAGATGCCTAGAACTAATATGTAGGTGTTTGTTAGATGACATGTACACTGAAATGACCCGCATGAGAATTCCATGTAGAGAGATCACATGTGTCTATGAAAAAATTATAGTGATAGTTGTATGACCTTTATATTTGAGATTATTATGTTATCTTATATAAGAAATGTTATGTTTTAATCTTTTTACACATTGTTCTAATCAAGGGTAATAAATGGGCAACTATTAGGTATAACATGAACTTCATGAAGATATTTAAGTAATCAAGAGAGGACTTATCTTCTTAGGTGAATTAGAGAAAATGTTTTATTTGTTCTCAAATAGTATTGATTATAAATCATTTTGCAAAGTGAGATGAGATTTGAAAAGAGTTTTAGATCTTATTCAAATAATCAATGACTATAGTATTGAGAACAAACATGGTCTGACAGAGTAAACACACTATATGCTATAATATATAAATAAGAAATTATTGACGAATGAATAATAATTACATCGAGTAACAAGTTATTGAAAGGTCAAGCCAAATCTCTTACGACTTTTCTAATATTTGGAGGATCATGACATGTTGTTAAATATTATACTTAATCTTTAAATATAAATCAACCAATTATTAAACTGATAATAAATTAATTAATTTATTTTATTTAATCCTATTTTATTTAGAATTGTAATTTATATTTTGGCCAACTTATCAGGAACCCAATGAATCACACACACAAGAACCATTGATCATAAATTAAATGAGATAATTACTCAAGTGTGACTCCATTGTAAATAAGTTTTAGCGTGTATGTGTTTCAGGAACCCAACAAAAACATGTTAATGTTACCCTCATCGTCGAATGGAACTCGTTGACACCAAGATCAACCTTTTTTATCATTGGAATATGATCAATCAATAAATTTTTGTCTCATCTCTTACATACATGGACAGGAGAATAAATAAAATAAACTTTTAGATCAAAACTAAAATTCAAAAAATTATAAGGACTGAAAATGAAAAAATAAAAATAGATGAATTATAAGTACTTTTCGTAAAAAATTGAGATTGACTATGCGATTTCTCCTTATTTTGCACTTTGATTCTCTATTGTTGGAATTTCTTTCCTTGACCAATTTTAGAAATTGGTCACAAAACAATGTGATTGAAAAAAATATTTAAGAATAAAATTTTAAAAAATTGTTTTTGATACTATAGATTATTACATTAAAATCTTAATTCTTTTAATATATTTTGTAACTTAAGAAGTTAATAGATATTAGAGAGAGAGAAATCTCGATCTAATCATTAAAATTAGTTGTTAACTAATCATTAAGATTATTTGTATATAATTTTTCATTAAAAAATATTTATATTAAAAATCATAAAGGAAGTTGCTAACTTTTCCCTTATTATATTTAAAAATTGAATTAGAAAACAAATGTTTTTTTTTTGAAATTTTCATAATTTATTTTTTCAATTATTTTCATAATTTTATTAAAAATCATGTTTAGTCTTCAAGTAAATTTCTTATTATATTTTAAAATAAATTATTTACTTTTTTTTTCTACATATTTACCCGACAAATACATGGAATGATAAACCCTTTCTTAGGATTTAAGACTTGTAACCATAGTTCTAAGACCCGGTTCAGTGGGGCTGGCCTGGTTCAATGCCCGGGTTTTGGGTTTTGACCGGGTTAATTTTTTTTAAAATCAAAACGACGTCATTTTAGTAAAAAAAAAAAAACAAAGGTCAACGGGTTTGCAGTCGAGTCTTACCGGGTCAACCCGCCGAGTCAACCGGGTCACATCGGGTTTTCTCTTCCCCCGTTTTTTCTTCAACCCGACCCGGTTCCAGCCCCGGGTCGACCTGCCGGGCCGGGCCGGGTTTCAAAACTATGCTTGGAACATTGGACACCCATATTTAGCTTGATTTGTGTAGCTACTTTCTATCTCTACTCCGAATTAAGTTATTAGTTGTAGTTTCTTTTTACTGGAATGAAAAAACAAATAACATGTAGTGTAAATGATATAAAAATATATATAATTAATCAAAAATATATATATGCACGTAATTGCACAAGAAAGTTTCCTTTTTTTATAACAAATTTGTATTTAATAAAAAACAATTAAGAATTTTTATCTCTTAAAATTAGAGGTAAATAACTGTTTGGTTTGTGAGAAAGTGAAAGAAATAGCTATTCTGATTTTTTTTATTTAAAAAAGTCATATTTTATTATTATTATTTTTTAATTGGAAAATAAAATATTATTACAATTTAGTTGTTCTAATTCTTTTTTTTAGTTTAACGTGGGTGTCCGGGCTAGCTTGCGCGCACCTCGACTAATCCCACGGGCCCTGGAGTTAACGACCATGTAAGCCTCCAGTGGCTATCATATGAGTAACCACAGGGCTCGAACCTAAGACCACAGAGGGAGCAAACCTCTTGGTCCCAAGCTCTTACCACTGGGCCACCACCTAGATGGTTTTAGTTGTTCTAATTCTTAATTTCATTTGACTTGGTAAAATGTATCCTCTATAAGAAAATGAAATTTAGAAACACCAATTGAAAAGTTTCTGAAACCACAAGCTCAAATAGGAAAAAAAAACAGTACAAGCACTTATTTAGGAAAATATGTATGTACTTGTTAAATGACATGTGCATTGAACTAACCCGCATGATAATTTTATATGAAGAAATCACATGTATCTATAAAAATACTCATGTGACAGTTATGTAAATGATTCTTAAACTTGAGATTATTAAGTTATCTTAAATAGAGAACTTTATGCTTTGATCCTAACTACATGTCGTAATCAAGGGTAACAAATAAGAAAATATTGGTATAACATGAACTATATAAAGGTATTTAAGTGATCAATAGAAGATTCATTATCCTAAATGTATTAGAAAAAATGTTTCACTTGTTTTCAAATAATATTGATTGTGAAATCCTTAAGCAATGTGAAATGAGATTTGAAAAGAGTTTCAAATCTTATTTAAAGAATTCATTACTATTATATTAAGAACAAACATGATTTGATAAAGCAGATGCACTATATGCTCCAATGTCTAAATCAAAACAATCTTGTTGAAAGGATGATAATTACACTGAAAAAATGGTTATTGAAAACTTAAGTCAAACCATGTATAATTTTCCTAATATTTGAGGGATTGTGATACGTTTCTAGCTAAATGGTATATTTGATCTTCAAATATAAATCAATTAATTGTTGAATTGATTAAATTAAATTGTTGAATTTATTTAATTTTGTTTTTTTTTAGATTATGATTTATATTTAGACCAACAAATTAAGGAATTTAATAAATCATACGCATTATAAACCATGCGTAAGAAATTAAACTAGGATGATAAATCAAGTACGAATTAATTGTAAATAAGTTTTAAAAATTAAGGACTAGAATGTAATTTATACATGATATTACAATTCTAAATTTAGAAAAATCAAGTAGGAACTTGATTGTATAAATTTAAAAAACTATCCTGAAATAATATATATATATATATATATATATATATATATATATATATATATATATATATATATAATATTTTTCAGGGTGCAAATTGATATTTTACCATGAATAGGATTATCAGGTTTTTTCTATAAATAAAATATGTCTTATATTTTCTGTATAGGTTATACAACACAAAAATACCTGAAAGCATAAAAAGAAAGAGCTAGCACTCAAGACATAACAATCCATCTCTCTTGAGAAGGATTTAAGAAACTTTTGATATGATAATTCGTGTAGATTATTGTTAAAAAACAAATAATTGAACGACTTATGACTTGTGACAATTCAACTTTAACGATTTGATCAAACCTTTAAAAAAAGATATAACCTTCAAGTAATTTTTTTTCAAACCCTAAATGACCATGGATTATCTAAAAAGATTTCTAAGACTTCTAAAAACCTTTTAAATTATTGTTTCTTCTACATTTATGTGTTTTGAAAAACCCAACAATAATAAGGTAATAAATATAGGTGCTGGAATCTTCAATGACCATAAATAATTGCAATGGTAAAATTAATTTAAGTATTTTAAAAGAAAAGATTAGAGATAAGAAGCCAAAACATGAGATCACTGAAAATAGAAACATCATGGATCACTAGACTGGAGATTTTACACCGACTAGAAGTTTGTTCTTGAAAGAAATCAAACCACCACAAAACAACACATTGACCAGCCGAGAGAAAAGAAAGCAGAAGAGGAGAGAGAATTGTAATCATAATCACTAATCGAGTTGTTTTTGTTTAATAGTAGGAAAAAAAATAAAACAATGCTGATGAGAGACGACTGAGAATGAGACTAGGTGAAAAAAAACCCTAAACAACTAAACTCTCTCTCACACACTGTAATTTTTATCAACTTTATGCACAGAAATAAAATTTCAAGTCAACAATGGGTAAAGTTAAACAATATCAATTACTTGCTCAAAACCCAACTTGTACTTTCAAAGTTTTGCCTAAACTTCTCATTTAAGTCAATTTGAATTAGTATTAATCGAGTTTGGGTGGAATTAAAATCCCCAAATAGGGGTAAAAATGAAAAAAAAAAAAAAATTATATGTATTTTAGTTCTACCCATAATTATCAGACCCACCCTAGGGTCGACCCGACCCAAGGTGAGCTTAGTTTGTGTGATAACTAACTAATTGTGTTTTGGGCTTTGATGACCTTCAAGTTCATTCGTTTGACAAAGATTTGCTCTTATAAAATAAATAAATCTAAAACTACCACCACTAAAAAAACCAAAAATGATAAATTGAATATAAATATCTAATTTTCTTTCACTATGAATAATAATTAAAATAAAAATATAATAAAAACTGAACCTATAAGTACCATCCATTGTCATTCCTATGTATAATTTCTTACTCAAGGAAATAACTTTTGAATTTCTTATTATGAAATCTAACACAGCCGTTTTTCACTACTTACGAGTCCAGCAACCTTTATGAGTTATGGAACATTACTTAAAAATACCTTTCCACCGAATCTTTTACCCCAAAAAAAGAAAAAATACATGAACGTTTTAAACTTTAATGTATCCTTAGTACATAATATTTTTTAAAAAATATTTTTCAATTAAAAATAATGTTTTTTAAGATTTTTATTTTTTATTTTTTATATCATCACATCAAAAATATATATAAAAAAAACATCTAAAAACATCAATTTAATACTTTCATAGATGAAAAACAAATTAAAACCCTTTAAAATACAGAAACTACCACAAAATCAAACAAGTGCTAAAGCATTCCTTTATCTAAAAGCAATGTTCAGGGTGAAAAAATATAAACACTTTCAAACAATAATCTCAACTAAAAAATTTAAACTCTCCTCCAGGAATAGTTCGTAAAACTCATATGAGCTTAAAACTTATACAAGTTCATCACTACCTTCAATCATCTCAACCCCCAATAATGATTTTATATTTCTCTTTAACAAATACTAGTCACATATATTGAGAAAAATCAGAACATGAAACGAAAAGACCTAGCTAAGTAAACCATCAGTAGATATTTCACATCAAAATCTGAGTTTTAATTGCCTAAATAATCAATACCGATAGTTTCATTGTCTTAAGAAAACGAACTCTCTAAGAAAACAAAGCACTCGCAGGTGGAGGCCAGTAATTTCTCTCCAGATTTTAGGCTCAGATTTTAGGCCAGTAATCACCATCTCAGGCAAAACAAGATTCAAGCCACTGCACCAGATCACCAGCTGACCTGCATGCTCAAGAGGAAAAATAACGGGTCACTTACAAATAACAAAAAACAAGGGGGCCAGCGAGCTAATTGGTGTGCCTGCATTTGCAGATCCTGGTGGGCAAATGCTAAGCCCAGCTCATAGATGTCAGGCACCCACAAGTGTGGATAAGTGTAACATTGCTCAAAAGAATTTGAAGCTTTCAGGAAACGAATACTTGAAACAAGGACCGTTACTGTTACTTACATTTGTTGTCACCGTAGACCTTACAAAAAATGCTCAATATCAATTTCCAATAAGGAACATGGATCCGTAATGACAAAGTTGTTCAAGACCTGGTAATTTATTGCTAATCAGAAAGATGTTTAAACCATACAAAAGGAGTCATAGAATAAGTGAACTGGCAGGAAATTGAATGTAACTTGCGAAAGGAACACTTTTCTATGACAAATTTATTCCGCATAGCCACTGGCCATCTGTTCTGTAAAATAAGTTGTGAAATTCATTTTTCATTTATAGTGTTGATGCCGACATAAAATAAAGCTTAAATTCCAAAATAGATTACGGTGCTAAAACAATACTTTTCACCACCACCCAACCCTAATAAACAGCCGCTGCCAGCACCAAAAAGACTACCAATTTATATAAAATATTCTCCACAAATATATGGACAACAGAAATTACAAGTCACTGTTTTCACTAAAAATCACTTCTGGAGCACTGTGCAACTGTATATAACAATTTGTTAGAGTCCAACATAGCAATCAGTAAAAAATTCAAGAATAGAATAATCAATTTCATGGATAAAGAAAGGCACAATCAATAAAGTTTACTAGAAATTTCAGATTTTAACACATTGACACCAACAAGAGACTATATTATGTTACTGACTATTGTTATGAAATATCATGGTGCTAATAAATAAAACTTCTACGTATGCGATCACTAGATACCTGGGGGTGCACAATACCAAAATCGCCAATATGCTTCCCTTTGTAAATGATGCTAGCCTGTCTACCGGGAAGAAATTCAGGTGCCTTCAGTAAATACCAAATGAGGGTTATCATAACCAATAATGCCAGAATGACCTCAAAAACAACAGGCAGCACAGGAAATACTTACATCTGACCGCTGTATGTAGTACCCCGTATTGTCACCGATTGGCACAAAAGGGGTTCCCAGCACTTCCATAATTCTGTCCAACAAGGAATGAATAAGCTGCAAACACGGTTTAAAATGTCATCCATTTAACTTATTAGACTTTATAAATTCTGAGTGTGGCTAATAAAATTTAGAGACAAAATTGCTGGATGCAGAACAATAGAGGAAAAGTCCTCGGATGAATTTCATGGAGTGTGGTCGTAGGATTTTGGATTTATGAATTTAGACATTGACATCAGATTTGATGTAAAAATTGAATGATAAAGGGGAAAGGACTACTAACTGCAGGCTTGTAGCGTTATGAAAGAAATCCATTTATTAAAGCCTCACGCTGTGCAAGAAATTAGAGAAATAGGATGCAACTTTATTCATTAAATTGTGCAGCTGGAATTAGAATATTATAAGCATATTTATGGGCTTGAAATCTTCCTGATGTCACCAATAGAGTTTGACTCCTGAGTAAAAACACAACTACCATTTAGAATAATAAAAAAATAAACAAGAAATTTAAAATTTGCTAAGCAGGAGATACTTTATGCTTCCTAATTCTAGCTAGAGAAACACTCGTCTCCCAGCAATTATTAGATTTTGGACCCTCTACCTATACACCGAAATCACACTTGATCCTTAGGCTAGATAATTGCTGCACAAAAGCATACAAATTTGAATATTGTTTGGCAAAAGCCATGCCTTCAAATAAGAAAATCAACTTGAGAGATCTTTAATGGGTGACAAGATATCAAAAAAAAGAATACCAATGAAATAAAATCAATGAATCGATGAAGTATCAGATAATAACCGTTCAAAAACTTGTAATGAAGCCATTCCATACAAGATTGGAAATGAAGCTCAACAACATAACAAACTATACCTCAAATCCTGAGTTAGTGCCACAATACAGAGCTGCAAGATGGCGACGGTTAGTTGCACCAACATCTTTACTCTCATCCAAAAATGCTACATCACCCACTTCAAAAATCTATTGGCCAATTTCAAACATGAGAAGTTATCCACACACACATATATATACATATATCCTGCCAAAAGCAGGAACAAGTTATCACACCTGAAAAAAGATTATTGATTCTCATTGATATAGCAGCTACCAACGACATAATGGGAGGATGTGCACATGTGCGCATAAAAATAGCAGTATGAACTTCTATTTTGCAATGAACTGGACTCGATGCATTAAGCAAACACCCTTGGACATGCATAAAAAAATTGCACCCTAGATAGTTGTTCTGTTAGATGAAGGAACTTCCTCCTACCAATGAGGGTAAAAATTATTGCCACGGAGTATCAAGAACACTATCATACTTGATAGATATTTGAGCATACTCCAGAGATTAGTAGAATTATCTATGCATTCAAGTTGTCAAAATAGTGTAAGAAATATACAATTCTCTAATAACAAGGACTATCAAGAACCAGAAATAAGTACCTTGATTGGCTTAGGATGGTCTTTGTTATGTCCAATAATTTTCAAAGCACCAGGCATGAGGCTTGTTCGGACAGCCTACAGAAATGTACAGGAAATTAAAATTTGAAAAAGAGGTGAAGATATTATGTATAGTTATGCCAAAATAGGTAGCATACAAAAGCTGCAAAGATTATTTAGACCACAGACATAGGAACCAAATAGCAATTCAGACAATTACTTTCTGCCCATTTAGGCATGCTTGTTTGGAACCCTCTCAACCCCGATCCCAGAACCCTTTCTGATTCATAATGCATTATCACCTAACCATAAATACTGCAAAAGCAGCTAGTTTCTGATTCACAATGGATGACTGATCATGTGAAGTACCAGCAATGTCTAACATCTTCATAAGAATATATCCTTTAAGTATATCCAAGTCTTACAATATTTGAAACAAACAAGCAAGTACATTTTAGAGTTATAAATTCTGCCAATTGAAGGATGATATTTCCAGAGGATATCAACCACACTCCACAATCATATGAGAATACAAACATACAGAGGTTTTACTAATACACAATTTATCTTCATAATAATTTGATTGTTGGTTAAAAAGTCTTAGCAATAAAACAAGGAAAAGCAGAGGTGCATATCAGGTAAAAGTTATACAAAGGTGAAGGAAAGCCAGTTCAAAGAGATTGAAACGACCAAAATCAAAATAGAACATGAAAATATAGTAGGCTTGGAACACCACCAAAGACGATTTAACACAAACCTCAAAATCTGAGGAACGGGGATTTCCAATAATCACTGCACTTGATTGATCATCTTCTCGATTTAACAAGGCAAAATTCTCTCGATTAGAGCATAAAATCCATGTTAAGACCTCTGTAAACCCATTCATTGCAATCTAGAAATTGCAGACAAAATAAATAAATAAATAATAAAATAGCCCATGGAAATCAAAGTAGAATAATAAAAACCACAATAAGAAAATGCTAGCAAAGCAAGAACATGAAGAGAGAGAGAGAGAGAGATCTCCTTTTAGTACCTCTGCTCTGATAAGATCCTCGAGCTGATTCAAGGGCAGTGGCTTCATTGATGGGAGCCTTCTCTTTGGAATGTCATTGTACCCATAAGCAATTGCAACGTCCTTGAAAAGACAGTGGATGCCTTGTCATTCACAAAAAGAAAAGGACGCAAATTGGCTATGTTATAAACACAGTAAATAATAGTAACCATTGTTGTATACCTCCATAACATCACACGGGTGAAGAATGTCACTTCTTGTTGGAGGTACCGATACATTGATATTGCATTTGTTGTCATCAAGTACAGAATGCTCAGAACGCAATTGCATCCGATTTAATAAACTAGTAACCTGAATGATAAAAAAATAAAATAAAAAACAAGTGCTATTGCTATCTCAGACTTTCTTGCATGGACAGACACAAGGGAATAGTGTCAGCAATGCCATAATTGATAAACAGATAGCTGACAGAAAATCCTAGAAGAAAGCATGCCAGAGGGCTAATATACCCATCAGGTGCAGAACTTCCAACGACAGAAATCATGTACTGTACAACAGCCAACGACAGAAAACTTGTACTGTACAACATCCCCTGATAAGAGATGGTTTCTTCAAGACAGAAGCAATTTCGATATGATAATCGGGAAAAAAAAATAAAAATTGTTCCTTAATATTCTTACCAAAATTACCAGGTAAATGACAACAGTGGATGGTTAATGAATACAAGAATGAATCAACATCAAAATCTATGCCTGTGATTGAACACAGCTTAACAATTCTTAAATTTCAACTGCTTTCAGATAACTTATATAAATTTTTAAAACTAATCAGAAATTCAATTATTTTCACCACCTCAACATCTGTTTTCCTTTTCCTTGATGCTGATAACACATAAAATTACAGTTCAAACAACAGCATTTGTCGAGCTCTGTTTTAAATGGCTAAAACAACTTTAGATGACTTCCCTAGAAGTCCACTGACTCTCAAACAAACTAGATGTAATCCACGACTGATTGCTGCCCCAACTATATTCTCCTCCTAATATAACTTGTAAACAAAGTTATGGAGAATCAAGTGAATGGAAAATTAACACAATCCAAGAAAACTAATTCTCTGAGCACTCAATTTATTTGATCAATCGATCTTTGTCACTTCATCTTGAATGTCTAACCAGGGCGCTATTTATTAGCATCAAAGCAACTAGAAAATAGGAAAACCAAACCCAATCCAAAAAAAAAACCCACCAGGAATAGGACTAACTGATAGACTAAAAAATAAATAAAAAAATCCTAAACTTCTTCCTAAAATAAGTAGTCTAGAATTCAGTGGCAGGTGGTTCTGCATCATAAAGTATCACCTAAAGTTAAACATGCTACCATCAGTTATCAACTTACATGCAAGGAACCAACTTGCATTTCCTTGAAATCTATCCAAAGTTAAACTATAGTCTTGCTCATTGAAATCAAACACTGTAAGTACAATAAATCATGTTCGATCAGTAATTCTTTTTCTCTGGTAAAGCCAGATGCAAGTATACTTCCAGGTATCATTGAGCAAATTTGCAAATTGAAGGAAAATCAAAGTAGTGATCTTTCTTAATGTGCTGTCCATTTCAAATCTTTGTGCATTTGAACAATCCACACAAGTCCTTTGCTTCAGGAAATTGAGTAAACTCGACACCATCAATTATCTTTTCAAATTAAAGCCTAATATGATCAAAAGCAGAATTGGTTTACTTATGATACATCACTTAATCAATGAAAATGCTGACATCAAATGGAGCAGCACTTCATTTAAATTTAAATGAAAGCATGTGCACAAAATTAGTAACAAGTGTAGGAACAACAGGAATTACAATACCTTTTCTGCCTCCAAAGAGACTCCAATTGAGCCAGTAATATATGAAAGAGGAACTTCCATGTTATAGACAGATAAATCAGGGTAAATGAATGACCTCCCATCAGAATATATCACTTCAACTGGCTCCACCTCAAATTTTCTTTGACAATATGCTGAAAAGATTGTTACCTGAGAAAACAAGGAAAATGTGTACATAAATCTAAAAATTACCATGAAAAAGAAACCTGAACTTCAGTCTCTTACCATCGTGTTCAATACAATATTGGCCTTTGTCAGATCGGTGGCTGTGCATTCAATGAAAACATTCTTAGTCTTCAGAGTGATAGCCGAATGCGCACCATTAATAATTGGCGGTAGAGATAAAACAGTTCTGCAGAAAGAAACATGAGATGCATATATATACAGGCAGTAACTTGAAATTCTTAAAGCACAAAAGAGAGATGTCGTAGGCTATAAAAGAGCATGACATTCATACTTAATGATCAAATGAAATGTGTCAATAAGTAACCTAAAATATCCCATAGAAACAACCACATGAAAAAAAGAGGACTATTGTCACTGTAATTGCTGATATCTGTCTTGCCCTGCCCCCCTAAGAAAATTGGACCAGGCTGGGTTGCTCATTTTTCAAAAAATCAATTCCATTGAACTCCACATATATACAAATAAAACATAAGGTTTCTGCCCCATCTGTATCTGACTCAAATTTGTGCCCTCTCTTGACAAGATATCATTAAATAAAATGGGGCACAAACTAAAATAGAGATGCAAATAATGCACAAGGATGAAGCCAAAGCAAGTAATTGGAAAAGGAAAACTACGGATGCACCCTAATTCCAGAATTTGGTGATTCGCAGGGGAAATCTAAAGAATTGAGTGATGCGCAGGGGAAATCTAACTCTTGTGCATTCACATCCTCCATAGGGTGATGGAATCTCTCTTACCAGGGGTATATGAAGCAACTGAACACTATATCAAACTATAGAAAAGATGTCATTCAATAAAAGGAACTAAAACTAAATAACAAATCAATAGGTTGACAGGCAAGAAACTACAAAATCATAACGATTTGATTTTATCGAGAAACCTACTCATACCTTTTAGAATCATGTATGACAGGAAACACTGGAGAATTCTCAATTATTTGTAAGAACTTCTTCAGCTTCATATCAGACTGCCAAGTAAATATTGTTAGAACCCATAGCAAGACAAAAGGCATAATTGCATTTTTTGCACCTAGCATACAATTTAATTCGCAAACTCTTGCGTATTACAAGAAAATCATTCACAAAGGATAGGCTTAGAACCATCAACACCACAGTTGTTCAAGGATTAGAAAAACAAACAATATAAAGGCAATATCAAAACTTGAAAACATAACTAATGGACAACAAAATGAAGACGCCATAATTTCCAATCACCTTGTAAAACTCCATCAGTTCATCAGCTCTGAAGCTTTTCTCCTAAATTACGAGAATCAAAGACAAAGAAATCACCATTAGTCAGTCATAAATGTTTATGGCATTGAGAGTGTAAAGCACAAAGCAGATGATAATAAGACAGCAATAAAATTAGCCACCAAAAGAAACACACGGAAGCTCCCATGAAATGTGAAATAAGGTTCAGAAAGACTGTCTGGATAGATTTCTAACTCCAAAAGCATGCACATTCTCTCCAGGTATTCGCTGTGTGTGAAATAGTGATGTCAAGGGGCACTCACCTAGGCGCTCTAGGTGAGGCAAAGCCCCAACACCTTTATTAGCCTCATGCGTTGGATTTCAATGAGGAGTCGCCTTGGCGAGTGCCTTGTGAGTGGGTGCAAGGCGCTAAGGCTAGTGCCTGCTTGAAGTTACTCCTTTTCTATTGGATTTTTTTTTTAATGATTTATGTTTTGACCTATTTGTCTATTTTTTTAATTTACCACAAGAAACAACTTAGGGTTGTTTCTGTAAAAAACAAAGATTAGGGTACAAAAAAATTAAAGAAATCATTAAAGTGGGAAACAAACAGACAATGAAGTACACTTAGAAGAGAAACACCAACCACACTTTCTTTTTTCAATGGTGGGAGTCGAAGAACAACACATTTGTACAGCTAATACTTTAATTTTTTCTAAACATTTGCAAAATAGTTTGAGAGATAAGGGTTTCGATTATAATCATGAAATGGAGGATATGGAGGATTCAAGTGAAGAAGAGGAAAGCATGGAAGGAGATGTTTTTGAAGTTTAATGAATAATGATGATGATATTTAATTTTGTTTTTTAATCTATCTGGCTACTTACTATTTTAAATTATCTTATTTTGTTATAAGGGTGAAAAATATAACTTTATATGACTATGTTATGGTATTTTATATTTTCTTTTGATTTTCTAATGATCTAATCTTAATTGGGAAGATATATATTTTAGATTTATATAATATAAATTTTTTTTTTTAATTTATAGCATTTCGCCTTGGTTCATTCGGGACCTTGGGCATTTTATAGGCTTGGCGCCTTTTAGCGCTTTTCACCTTTGACAATACTGGTGTGAAAGCACACTAAGATGTTTAACAAGAGTATATAAAAAACAAGACATAACTAACACAATACTACTAAATGGTGCCAAGTACATTCAGAAAAAGACCTATAAAACTAAGCAAAGGGGCAGAAAAGGACAGGCTTATAGTTCAAGTCCCCCTAGTATAAACTAATTTTCTTGTGACATGGCCAAAACTCACCATTGCAGTGCAGATGGGAATATATTCAAACATACGAATCACAAAATAAATATTATAGCACAAGTTACCTGTTTCAGTGGCACAAAATTAATGCTTTTGGGATGCAAAGCCTGAAAAATGAGCGCATAAAACATGTTATAATTTAGTATGTATTCCTTCAGTTCTCATAAAACAATCCTGATTTTCAAGAAGCAAATGAAAGTCAGAAAACCTATCAAGTAGACATGCAAAACCTACATGAATGTGCTTTGCAACAAACAATTGTATCCATAAAGAGAAAAGATACTACATGACCAATATTTAGTCCGAGGGAGAAAGGAAAAAAGAAAATACATAAAAAGTTGCAGTAGACAATATCCAAAGGCCACTTATCCATATATAACGGGACACAGTAAAAACATCATTGCAAAAGTGTTGAAGCATTCCTATCTTACAAGAAGCATCTACCGCACATACTATAATTATAGCACAGGCCAAATGAGTTGTGAGGTCCTCTTCTTCCAGACTTGCAGTATTACATCACATCATTGACAATACAAGATGCATGTGAAAAGAGATGATTCCAAAGATATTGAGCCCACCTCATAAGTGAAAGGGCCTTGTAGTGTATCCAAGTCATGAGTCCCTATTGCAACTAGGGTTCTTCGCCTAAAACATATGAAAACAATGGATGTGAGTATTACGAGAGTGAGAGGGATAAAAACAATAAAAGAGCATTCAGACAAGAATATTAATACTACCTACAAATGTTTTGATGAAGCTTATCTTGAAGATCAATGAAACTGTTGTAACTAGCTTCATCAAATGTAATATCTCTCAGAACAGCACAAACAACAAAGGGACGAATCGACGATGTCTGCAGCATGCCATGAGATGCCAAAATTACTCCAAGCATGTTTGTGGCTATTAGGAAAAAGAAAATAAAAGAAAACATACTTGTGGTTTGACATGCATCTTAAGCATTGAGTCCTTGGGAATGCTGGCAAGTGTATATGTTGGTGTCTGCTGCTCCTCGTTAAAAACGCGGAGGGCTTGGGCAATCCCCTCAAGGCAGAGCAAATCATATCTGAGGATAAATAAATCAAACAGAAGGATATTATCACAATCTTTTCTTGTTTATATAATACAAATATAAATATAGATAAACCGAACCTACCTGTTAGCAGGAACTTCAATTTTGTAGATGATTTCTCCATCGTCATCACCAACTCCTCCATCTTCTTCATCCAAGTGCCTCTCTTTTCTAATAATTGCTTTCTCAGTTGTCTGATATCATCATCGAGTCAAATTGATTGATTGATTTTGGATTCGAAACATCATCAATCAAAACAAAATTAGAAGAGGGAGGGAGGGCTCACCACATCGTCGAGCTCGATGCCGAACTTGAAGCACAGATCCTCAAACTCTTCTTGAGCTACAATACAGTACAATACAATCAACGAACAATTAAAATAGAGAGAAGCGAGGGAAATGAAGCCATTGCTTACAGTAAGATTTTCCTAGGGCTGAGAACAAACGATCTCTCCCCACGCTAACTGTCGGCATGGTGCTGCTGCTGATAGCCTAGGGCAGAAAAAACGGGTAAAATGGGTAAACGCGTCCAATTAAGCTGCTTCCGTTGCTTGACTCGGGTCGGTCCAGACTGATTTCCAGGTAGTATTTTATTGCAGTAAATAAAAAACATGGAAGAACTAGATGGCCATTTTAAAATTGACAAAAAAAAGTTGATTTTGGTCCTTCTAGTTTCACCATACCCATTTTCCATCCCACTATTTTTTATTTTTTTTGTAAATTTCACTTTTTATCCAAAACATCATCTCTTGTTTTTTTTTTTTTTATCCTCAGTTTATGTTAGGAGAGAGAAAGTCACTGAATTTCAATTATGGATAAAAAAAATATCGGTTAATAATTATTTTGATCATCAAAATAGTTGATCTTAGTATCTACGAGTTCTATTTAATAAAAATAGTTCCAATAAGCTCTTATTTCATATTTAGATTGTCTGAAAAAATATATTTAATCTCGGGAAGTTTTTGAGTTTCGAGTTGATTTTTTATTTTAACTTTTTTTATGTTTTTTTAAAAGCATAAATGAGTTTATTTAAATTTTTAAGTGTTTTGAGTCAAAATAATGTTTTATAGTTGATGTTTTGGGTGTAAAACACTCTTGACCTGACTTTTCATCAACTTACCAAAGAGTAAGCAACTCATCATTTGTTGCAAGAGGCGACTCTTTGCCTGCTACTGTTTTAAAGAAAATCATTGGCGGGAGAAAAAAATAAAAGTTTAAAAAGCCAATATGCGCGACTTGCCTCAGGCCTGTATGACTGGGCCTTTTGTTTGGAGGCCCAAGCACGTTATGTTTTTATCATCTAATAACAATATATAGGAACCCTCGAGAAATTTTATGATGCTAAAGTTGTAATTAATGACGTTATTCAATTGAACCTATTTTGAAAAAAGAGACAAACCCATCAAAAGTAATAAAAATATATTTTCAAAAAGTGGATCTCGTTGAATAACTAATTAGAGATTACTAATTAAATACTATAAAATTTATTGGGAACCCTCCAATATTATCGATGTGTTTACTCTGACTTAGCAAATAGATCTCTCTTAAAAACTCTGATCAAAATATTTGCAAATATTAGCTAGTTCAATCTAATTGAATTAAATTGATTACCAATTAATTTTTTTAGAAATGTTTAAGAAAAAAACATAATAATAAAAAAATGTTTGAAGAATTAAAAAACTATACATTTTAAAAAAAAATCTTTAAATTTTTAAGAAATAAAAAATTCTAATATCACTCAATCATTAAAATATTTCCAGAGAATCAAGAAAAGATATTATCTTTGAAAAAATAAAAATATTTGATAAATAAAAACACTTCTTGAATTATCAGACATTTTTTTTTGACAATGTTTAATAAATAAAAATATCAAAGTTTCTTAAGAACATTATTTTTTATCTCTTAAAAATTAACATTTTTGTAGAATGTTTTGAGAAATTTCAATTTTTTATTTCTTATATATTTTTTAAAATTGTAATTTATCATTTTTCTTATCTTTTGCAAACAATTCAATAGTGCAAAATTTCCATTTTTGTTTGAGGATTTTCGAATTTTTATTATTTATTGAAATATATTAATAGTTGGTCAATTTCATATTTATTGACATATTAGTTAATGAAAAAAATCTGTAACTTATAGAATAACTTAAGTACTATATAATTTTTTATTTTTTCATACCCTAATAAAAACCGAACACCTCAATCTTTCAGGTTTCAACATTGTCTACCGATTTTAATTATAGATTGAATTTTTTTATATACCTTTTAAAAGATGAGGATTTAAGTTTTTATCATTGTCTTTTAAGAGGAAGCCAATCATCTTATCCTTTTAAAGTTTTTTTGGTGATTTTTTTTAGTTAAATGTGGGTGTCCGGGCCAGATTGCGCGCACCTCGATTAATCCCACGGGCCCTGAAGTTAACGACCATATAAGCCTCCAGTGGCCATCATATGAGCAACCATAGCGCTCGAACCTGAGACCATAGAGGGAGCAAACCTTTTAGTCCCAAGCTTTTATCACTGGGCCACCACCTATATGGTTTTTTTTTGTGATTTTTTTTATACTTAGGTACTTAGAGACCTCTTTTAGTTGGAATTCTTAATGTTTTGAAGTAAGCATTCAAAATCATACAATACACAATCAATATGGATATAATTATTAATGATATTTACAATAACCACTGCATAATTTATTATATTTTGTTGCCATATTCTCATTTATTTAATGACTTTGTGTACCTTTTTAATTTAATAGGAATTTGGAATTTTGGAGATTTTCGCAAAATAAAGCATTTTTAAATCATTTCTCTCAAATCAAAATAATTTGAAACTTATTTTTCAAAATAGGATATTTTATGCCATTCCAAGTATAAATTTTTTGAATTCAAATTAAAATTATAGCTAAAGAAAAAAAAACACAATTTAAAATGATCTTTCTTCCTTTCCCTCTTTTTTAAAATCATTTTATGTTTCTCTTTTTTATCATTATTAATTTTTTTTATGTTTTTAAAATGATTTTTATTTAAAAATATATTATTTTATTTTTTAAAATTTATTTTTATATTAACATTTTAAAATAATACAAAAAAGAAGAAGGTAAGAATCCATCCAACGGGTCACATAAAATTCAAAGCCATTCGATGACCCCCCTCTTTAATTAAACCTTTAACTCTATCCTCTCTTCCAGATAATTCTCCTCTCCCTCTTTCCATTTCTCCGCTCTTATCTCTCCCCCACTCTCTCTGCTCCAAAACGAAAATGGCCACTGTAATCAAAACGCCGCCGTTCAGTGCGCCACGGATTATCAACAACAGCAGCATTTCCTTAAAATATGCAAATCCCTTATGCCTTTCTTTTAGCCACAACAACAACAGAAGTATTCCCAATTTTTCCCTTGCCAAAAATTCTCTCCGGTTCCCCACCAAACCTTCCCTCCGGTTCGTAAAGTTCGTTCCTTTTTCTTCACAAGGAGAAACCGAAACCACCGAGACCGAGGAGACAATCCAAGAACCAGAAATTGAGGTATTATTATTTGCTTACTGGTTTGGTTTTATTGCTTTGCTTTTATTATTTTGGAGGCAATTGAAATTTGACTAAGAAATAGCAGTGGATTGTTGTTTTGTAAAATTGGGAAGAATTCATATTTTGGGCGAAAGTTGGGATTTTACTTACTGGGTATTTTTCATTTTTGAAGACCTCGAAGAGGGATATCAAGTGTTTTAGGGGTTATCATGAAAGCTGTATTTTGATGATCAGAAAAGTTGACTGAAGGAAGCACACTGGAAGCTGAGATTTTGAGGAGTTTGGCATTGCAAAATAAAGATTGAATATCATGTTTGAGTTGAAATTAGTTGCATTCCTTTGTTGGAGAGTGAAGAGGAGATAGGGTTCTAATGGAATTTGTTTTGGGAGATTAGGATACACACACACACACACATATTTCTGCTGTCTATATTCGAGTCCTTTTACTGAACAAGAAATAAAGATTTCTATTGTTGATGATGGTCTCAACTTGTAGACTTGCTGTGATTTCTCAAGGTCTATGGTTGCAACCAACCTCGTCATACAATGTCTCGGAAATCTCTCATAATGAAGCAGAAATGTGTATCTGGGTGTACTTAAAGCGTTAAAAAGTGCTAAGCTTCAGTTTAACTTTTGTTTATCAGAGAAAATTATAGTATCATTTAAATTAACCTTCAGGGTATGCAAACTAGGTACTTGTTTTCTCAAATCAATATCATTTTTTACTCATAGGAGACTGATTGCTTAAAGAGGGGTTGTAGTTTCAGAATTACCTGTAAAAAGTGAAACTTAATTTAGAGTTAGCTTTCCTTTCCCATGCATTAGGAGCCCCATGTAACCTTTTGGTTTTTGGCTACACTAAGTGAGCATAAATTTCAGTTTTACTGCTTCCCAAACTTGGACATTAGCCAGTAAAGAATCTCAAATAAGAACTTCAGAATGCAAAAGATCCCGCTATATGCCAGAATACGATGCTTAATTTGGATCGCCTTCTTTAAAGAGTGGTTTGAGGTGAGGGTTTAGTCAATATGTTGTTTTTGTGAGTATATGCATAATGAAAGTTATTGGAACCCATGCTTGAGTGGACTTGACTTCTTAGTGCGTGGTTTGTTGTGTGAAAAATTCTTCAATAATATTGTAAATACAAACCTTTTTCTTGAAAAATACTAAATTAATTTTTTGTCAAAAATAAAAAAGCTTTTACTGTATCTTTATTACAACTCAAATAAAACTGCCAAAAAATATCATGATTTGGACCATATTCTGTCATCTACTTTGTACTTTTGCTATTGAAAAATGCATTAAGATCTTGCTTTGTATGGTTAACGTGGTTGCATTTGGAATGATGATTCAATCCATCATTTCCATTTTTTATTTAAAGCAATGAAGTTTACTGATCTTACAAAAACACAAACAATTTAATATAACTATACCTTCACACAATGAAATCTATTAAACAACCAAGAAGATTCTAGTAGAATTTCTCTAGATATATCATAATGGCATAGAGGATCCAATTCCATGTGGCCATTCACTTTTAAGAATTAAGTTAAGAGTTTGTTTGGACTGGTTGAGAAGTTATATCATATCTTTTCACTTCTGAAAATGTTTTTAGCAAGCATATTTTTATTTCACACTTAACTCGTTTACTAGGCATATACATACCGTATCTAAGGAGACATTTGATGGATTGTATCTTGAGAACTTCCATATGCACCACACTAGAAGGAGATGTTTGATAGACTTTATTTTGAGAGCTTTAAAAACCCTGAAGGATTTATTTTCAGGAATATAAGGCACATGATTTCACAAATCAAAGCAATTTCGACCATCAGTTTGTTGCCAGTGGTGTTGTTTTCTTCATTTACAATGACCTTTGCCTTTTTCAAAGTTGATTTGGCTTCATTTTCATTATCATTCTTGCTCTTAGAAGACTTTTTTCCATTTAATGCTAAGTGTTTTTGGGATAAGAAAGGAATGATCTGGACTTTTTTCTTTCCCTGTTCTTCGGCAGTCCTTTATTCCTTCTTTTTTGTTTGTCACGGAAAGAATTCTAATTCATTTATATGCCTTAAACATAATTGTGATTCTCTAGCTGGCTTGCAAGGATGTTGGCTCTGCCAACATTTTTCATCTGGAAACATATTTGATCACAAAGAAATTAAATGTACCATACAAAATTAAGATGATTGATTGTTGCTTGACCTATGATGTTGTGTAAGCTCAACTTTATTGATGCAGTGGTTATCTATGTTTTATCTGTTTTCAATAACTTATCTTTGGATTGGTTGGTAATTTGATGTTCTAGATCTGACTTGACAGTACAAATTATTGTTTTGGGCAATTTCTTGTGCATATATTTTGTTTAAAGAGATGGTTTCTTTGCTTGCATGCGTTAGCTGATAAATTTATGTAGCAGGACTCATCTGATGGTGCTGTGGAGGTGGAAGATGCTGCAAGCAGTGAAGAGGTTGCAAGCAGTGAAGAGGTTGCTGATGCTGAGGACACATCTTCAGTCGTCATGGCTTCCCTCCGGTCTTACAAAGAAGCTTTGGCAAGTAATGATGAATCAATAATTGCTGAAATAGAAGCATTTTTGAAATCCGTTGAAGATGAGAAAATCGACAATGAAAGGAAAGTGGCCAGTTTGACTGAAGAATTATCAATAGAAAAGGAGCGGGTTCTTAGGATTAGTGCAGACTTTGATAATTTTCGGAAGCGGACAGAGAGAGAACGCCTCTCACTAGTAACAAATGCCCAAGGGGAAGTTGTGGAGAATCTGTTGTCTGTTTTGGATAATTTTGAGAGAGCTAAGACCCAGATTAAGACAGCAACAGAAGGAGAAGAGAAGATCAACAACAGCTACCAGAACATATACAAGCAATTCATGGAAATTCTAGTTTCGCTTGGCGTTGTTCCTGTGGAGACTATTGGGAAGCCCTTTGATCCAATGGTGAGTTGCTTAGCTTAACTCAACTCAACTTCAGTATACATGACAACGTAAAATTGCCAAGGTTTGGGAAAAAATGGTAAAAATGATGCATGTAGATTCAAGAAAGACTGTCATTGTAGCTTTCATGAACTATATGCATGCCTTGATAATTAATGATCTTGTTGAAATGGGAACCCTTACCTAAAATTATTACCCTTTTATTGATTGGCATAATGATCAGTCAAATGGATCGTTGGCTTAATGCAGGCGAGGTACCGAGTTGGCTCGAAATTCAGTCAAGTACTGATCAACTTTTTCGAAAATTTGATCAAGTTTGTTCTGGTTTTATGAAGGCTTGGACACGCTTTTAACTCAAACCAAGTCTTTGCTTATTTCGAGCCAACTCGGTGAGTTTGAATGTGTAGCAATGTATATATAAATGATCTTCAGATTGTACTTATAGCATGAATTTGCATATAAAAGAGGTAGGCAAGAAGCGAACTTTTATCAAATCTTGTCTTAATTCTCATGTTTTTGATGGTATAATAAGCTTGTGGTTCATGAAAGTTTCTGTGTATTCCTAGGATGTTAGCTGGCTTTTTTTTTTTTTTTTTAGATGACAGAAGATTTCGGGCAATTTTCTGACTAATCAAGATGTTCCTCTCTTGTGATAGTTGCATGAGGCTATTATGCGTGAGGATTCAGATGCATTTGAAGAAGGTACTGTACTTGAAGAATATCGCAAGGGGTTCAAGCTTGGTGACAGGCTCTTGCGTCCATCAATGGTGAAAGTATCTGCTGGTCCAGGGCCTGTGAAACCTGAACAAGTAGAGGAATCACAGGAAGAAGCTGAGGCTACTAGTGGAACTAGTGAAGGTGGCAGCACAGAAGAGGAGTCTGCTTAGAAGACAAGATAGCCTAGACTCAGTTTTGTAAGCATAAGCTGCGTTGTTGTGCCTAGTTTTATCTTTAGGACCCCAGTTTTGGTGGGTTGTGGTTGTTAAAAGATGATACTTCTACTGCCATTTGTTTCTTTTTAGTAGTAGTTGATATTGGTCAAAAGGAAACACCATTTTGTCGTGGCCATTTTCTCTCTGCTTGTGCAATGCTCCCTGAAGAAGTACTGTAAAATGACAGCAAGATATCAAGTTTTATGGTTTCTATTGCCGAAAATCCCCTTTGATTTAATGAATTATAATTAAGGTTGTTACAGCCTTTTTAATTATAAGCTTTCTGCATGTTTCTTGTGCTTCGCTGAGCTCGAGGCCTCCTTTGTTCGAGTTTTTGCAGTTTCCCATTTCTTTTTTTCGTCATGCTTCTATGTTTCCACCATCACCATTATGTTTTGCTGATTCTCAAAGCTTGAATTAGGACCCCAATGCACAGTTGTAAAAAGACCAACTGTTATTTCTGCAGTATCTTGGGTAGGATTTCAAGTTATTTTTTAATGTAAAAAAATATACTAGTATTATGAATGTATTTTCTTGCATCATAAAAAAATTTAATTGAAAATTAGAAAGTTGATACGGTCTTGAAATAAATTGTGAAAAATGCCGACAAAAATTAAAGTGGAAACCATAGATAAACTCTTTCTTTATTTAATTATATGTAAATAAAAAATGGATAATCATCACAAATGCAATAGTTTAAATTTTGTAAAAAAAATGTAACTGTTAGTATAAATTCTCTTTTATAATTAATTAATTTATCTTTCTTTGAAAAAATATATATACATCTTCTTTTAACTATGTTGTTTATTACATGGAAATTGCAAGTAATTAAAACCAAGATAAAAAATTCTAATGATATGAAATAAGTAAAAAATGTATATCTTTAATCAAAACCTCTTTTATAATGCGTTTTTTTTTGACAATTTTTTAGAAGTTTTATTTTTTCGAAAAATGCTTTTCATAATTTTAAAAGTAAGTTTTAATAAATAAAATAATAAAATAATGAATTGATAATTCTAACGTGAATATATTAAAAAAATAGAACAATAATTATGCTAATAAAAATTATATAAAGAATTTACAATTTTTTTTTTTATAAATATGTCATGCATTTAAAAAATTATACTTATACACAACTATTTAGAAAGCAATTGATAACATTACCATGAAAGACGCCAACATCATTTAAAAATAATTTTATAATTGGATAGTTAGTTAAACATTATTTAAAGAAATTTATTTAAAAAGAATTTAATTAAAAAACATGAAAAAAAAAATTAGTAAGATAAAAAATGAGTCAGGCAAGCTTAAGTTGGGCTTGCCCTCCTGGCCCACATGAAACCTAGGGTTATATACCTGGTTTCTATTTTTTATTTAATTTGACAGACATTCATTTTTTTTATATATTTTAATTTGGTGTACAATACGTTGTTTGTATGGATAGACAAGCATCACTTCTTTATGACTGTAAAATCAGAATATAAATTTATTTAAGATGAAAACCATCTTTATTAAGTTATTTTCTTAAAGATAAGCCATAGATATCAAAATTGTAATTATTGATGGCTAAATCTAGTCACTTGAAAGGTTTATCTCTTCCTCAAAAGTTTTTGATGATTTTTTAAAGATATTTTAAAAAATAAAAAATAAAATAAAATAAAATTCAAAACCAAAACGGATCAAAATAGGAAAAAGAATTCAATCAATGGACCAAAGTATAGATTTCCACTCCTCTTGAATAAATAAGTGAAAAAAGCTGTAATTTTAGAAATTATTAGTCAAAAATTAAATTAAATTAATTAATTAAATATGACTTGATTGTAAATAAATTTTAAAAATTAGAGATTAAAAATTAATTAATATACGAGATTACAATTATAGACCTAGAAAAAAATCAAGTAGAAATCTGATTGAATAAATTTCTAAAATTATCCTGAAAATATATATAATATTATTCATGAGAAAAATTGATATTTTATTATTTATAAGGTTTTCAGGTTTACTATAATAGAATCCTATATTTCTTATTTTTTGTACACAACAAAGAAAAAAACTATATAAATTACAGAACACCTGAAAAATATAAAAGAAAAAAGTAAACACTCAAAGACATTGCAATCCCTCTCTTCTAAAAAGGTTTAGGAGATTTTTCATTAGTGGTTCATGTAGGTTATTTTTAGAGGTTAAATATTTAAATGACTTGTGATTTGTGACAAGCCATCCTTGAATCAATTATTCAAAGTAAAAAATAATTATTTAATCTTCATGATTTTTATATAAACCCTAAATAACTTTAAATTTATCTAATAAGATCATTAAAACTTCTAAAAAAATATTAGATTTATCGTTCATGTTGTGCATATGTTTTGAAGAAAACTTAATAATGACAGCGGAGTCACCGTTAGACAATTAAGGTTGTTAATTATATATTTTAATTATTATTATTATTAATTATAAATTAATTTTTTGTGAAAAATTCTTTTTCTTATGTTAAAAAAAACAAAAAAAATATTTTTCTCATGTTTTTTTAAAAAAACAAAAATCATTTTTCTCTTGTGACTGTTCCGGCCAGATCTAGCCAGAATTGTTTTTTTAAATCTAGTCAGAAATTCAAAGAAAAAAAATCATAAAGGGTGGCTGGAAAAAGCACCAGCTGCGGCGCCAGCCTTGCTGTGGCTAGGTCATCGCAGGTGGAGAGGGCAATAGACTTGGCTGTTGCCTCGCCAGAGCACCGCCAGCTTGCCAGCACTTCTCGTGACACACCGCGAGGCTATTGCTCGCACTGCAAGAGAGGTTGCGTGAGGACTGCGCCTCGCTCTGATATAAGCAGCGACAACCTTGGTTGCCTCTACTGGCATTGCCATTGGCTGTGGGCAGTGTGCCCACTGCCGGCGACAACTAGAAAAGAAGAAGATGAGGAGCAAACTTACAATTATGCCCCTGCATATTTTATTATATTATAATAGAATTTTTAGGGGTGGAATAATGATTTTTCGGTGTGGCTAATATACCTTATTACTTATTACAATAGGTATTTTAGGTAGAATTATGATTATATTTCTAAACATATAAAATATATAATATTAAATTAATTTAGATGTAGAATTAATTTTTCTAATTGGATTAGAATTTAATTAAAGTATTTAATTTATGATTTTGATTTTTATGTTATCCAGATTAGGATTTAATTGAATTTCTTAATTAAAGTATTTTAGAAAATATTTTTTTTTCTCTAAATAAAAAAGAGGTTTTAAACCAAAAAAATTTATTTAATTGATTCTAAAATATTTTAGGATGTTAATATGAATTTTAATATGATTGATTTTTTTATTAAATTTTAAAAAATAGTTTTTTTCAGAAAAAAAATATTAAATAAAATTTATTAAATTTGGGAAATTATCAATTGGATTTGATTTAATATTTCTAAATGTTATAAATATTATTATAAAATTACACATAAAGCTAATAATTAGAATCAAAGTATGAAATATATTTATTTATGCATATTAATGTGTTTTAATGTATGATGGATGATTATAAATATTAAAAGACCAATGTAATTGTGTTTTTAATGGTCAAGTGGTTGTAATATTAAAATAGAGTCTCTATGTATTGCTTTTATTCTATCTTTTTTTAGGTTATAAAATTCTTCATCATTCTTTTGGGTTAATACTTTTATACAATTATGTAAATTTTATATAATTTAAATAGAAAAAATCTATTTTATAATTCAAGATGAAAAAAAAAATGACAAAGAAGGTTAAAACTGTAGTGCTCACAAAAAACTTATAAAGATTTGTAACAGCTATCTATGTTTTGACCTTTTAATTTCTTTTATTGACTCGAGAGAATTAATTTAGATATGTCCATAATTATCCAATTAAAATGACATGTTAAGAATGTATATTTATATATAATTATTATGTATTAAATCTCTTATTAATATATTAAATACATATTAACAATACTCTAAATGGCGTGGATCTTTCCCCACACCTTTTGTTTTCATTATTCCCCACGTTTGTTTTTATTATACTAATATTTTTTTTACATATTTTTTTTTCTCATAATTAACTCCTTTTTTAAAAAAACAAATTTGTATGTTTTTTTTAAAATTACTTTTACTAATTTTTTTTCTAATATTAAACTGGTTAAGAATTTAGCTCTGTTATTAAAAAAAATATTATGGATTGCTATAATGTTTCACTGTATGATTTTTTTTTTCAAAATGATCATTTTGATTTTTTTTTCATATTGAGCTGGTTGAGAATTTAATTTTGTAGTTTTTTTTTATAAAAAATATTGTAGATTATTACAGTATTTCCCCCACATGGTTTTTCTTTTGGTACAATATTTCTCCACATGTTTTTTTTTTTAAATTATCTTTGTTGAATTTATTTTTTTTAATATTGAGTTGGTTGAGAATTTAGCTTTAGCTTTCTCCACATGTTTTTTTATTATTTTTTTTTGTGTTTTTTTCAGAATTATTTTTGTCAATTTTATTTTTTTAATATTGAGCTAGTTGAGAATTTAACTCTGCAGTTTTTTCTTTAAAACACTGTTGATTGCTACAGTATTTCTCCATATGATTTTTTTCTTTTTTCTTTGTTTTTTTTCCAGAATTATCTTTGTTAATTTTAGTTTTTTTTTCATATTGAGCTGATTGATAATTTAGTTTTGTAGTTTTTTTTCTTGAAAAAAAAAACATTATGAATTGCTACAATGTTTCCCCACATGATTTTTTCTTGCTACAGTGTTTCACCACATGTCTTTTTATCGATTTTTTTTTCAAAATTATCTTTGTCGAATTTATTTTTTTCATACTGAGCTGGTTGAAAATTTAGCTTTATAGTTTTTTTTTAAAAACAACGTTGATTGCTGAAGTGTTTCCCCACATGATTTTTTTTGTTATAATTATTTTTCAAATTTATCTTTATCAATTTTATTATTTTTAATATTGAACTCGATGAAAATTACAACTGTAGATTTTCTCACGAAACACTATAAATTGCTACAGTGTTTTTCTGTATAGTTTTTTTTCCCTTTTATTTTTTTATGATTTTTTTCAAAATCATCTTTATTGATTTTATTTTTTTAATATTGAGTTGGTTGAGAATTATAATTGTATATTTCCTCACAAAATACTATAAATTACTGCAGTGTTTCGCTACATGATTTTTTTCCTTGTGTGTTTTTTATGATTTTTTTTTAAAATTATCTTTGTCTATTTTTTTTAATATTCAGCTGGTTGATAATTTAGTTTTGTAGTTTAATTTTTCTTGAAAATATTGTGGATTGCAATAGTATTTTTTCATATAATTTTTTTTTAAAAAATTATGATTTTTTTTATAAATTCATAAAAACACATAAATATACTATAAACCCGTGATAACACGTGTGGATAACAACTAGTTAAGAATATAACTTGTTGCCTTATGAATTTATATGCATAAAACCATAAGCTTCCAAAATAAATAAATTTTCCTAACCGAAATTGACAGGGGTGAATGCCAACTCAAAGAAAGTTTGGGGAGAGATGAAAAAATTTAATTTTTTTTATTTTAAATTAATATTTTTTAATTATTTTGATATATCTATAATAAAAATAATCTTTTAAAATTAAAAAATATTATTTTAATATATTTTAAAATAAAATATACTTTAAAAACCAACCGCCCGTCAAATTAGAGAGACGGAGAGAGAGTCAAGAAATTTTGTCTGCAAAAACAAGAATTGCTCTCATGGTTTCACTGTAACTGAAAGCATCGGCCTCAAGCCTCAAGAGCGAGCCCTGAAAGCCTGAGGGGGTTTGCTAAGAACCTCATACTGCTGGAGATAGCAAGCACTTCACGTTTTGGAGTGGAACAGAAATCAGAGAGAAGACCGGTTTGCTGTTTAAGTAATTGCAGCCTTTAGGACGCTCATGTTTCCACCAGCTTGAAACAGTTCAGAGATGAAGCTAAATATTTTTTTTTGGTAAATGGGTCTTCATTTTTAGTTGATTATATATTGTCCAAATCTCTGGTTTTGAATTTTATTGCATTCTGGGATCTGGGTTTATGTTGAAGTTGCTATCTTTATAAGAGAATGACATCAGCCTGTTAGATAAAACAAAATTCACACCAAATTCTGTATTTGTTATCAAAAAACCAAAATTTTTAGATATGAAGCGTGTTTCTTTATCTTCGGCGGAAATAATTGCCAGCAACCAAGACCTTCTGACCGAAATTCTCATCCGAATACCTGCAAAACCTCTCCTGAAATTCAAGTCTGTATCAAAACAGTGGCTCTCTTTAATTTCTGACCCCAAATTCTGTATCTGGCATGCTTGCCACCAACGAGTCCTAAACCCCACACCCAATGCCCTCCTGCTCAACAACTTTTACTCCTCCACTCCGACTTTCCAGTTCATCCCTCTCATTGGTGATGATTCATCTTCTTATTCTCAAGCTGCAGTCTTTGACTATTTGAATGTGTCTCCGAACTATCGGCTCAAGATAAAGAATTCTTGCAACGGATTGATCCTTTGTATGTCCATCTTCTATGGCTGTGGTTTTGATGATGCAGGTTCTGAACTCAAGGGTATTATTTGTAATCCCACTACCAAGCAATTTAAGACTCTTTCTTTTCCGGTTCCTAAATTCGGGAATTCTAAAACATATTCAAGTTTTTATGGTTTGGCCTTTGATCCCTTAAAATCACATCACTACAAGATCATTTGTCTTCATGTTGATTATCGAGTCTCTAAAAATCCCCAAATTTATCTATATTCCTCACGTACCAACTCTTGGAGCTTCTTGCAAAACTCTCTGGAAGCACCAACTTTGTATGGTTTTGTGAATGGGGTTTTCTGCAATGATGCTATTCATTGGTGCAGTTATGAACAAACCACATTGTATTTCGATGTAAATACTGAAAGTTTGAAGATAATGCCAATGCCTCCTATATTTTCGACTGTAAACAGATTTCGGGAAATGATGTACTTTGGGGAATCAAGGGGCCGTTTGCACTTGGCAGGCATAGGACGCCGTTTCATCTCTCGATTTGATGTTTGGGAGATGGCTTCTGATTATTCTGGATGGTCTTTGCTGTACAATGTGAATCTTCATAGTATGAAAAGGGCATTTCCTGAACAAAAGTTTGATACATTTTCAATATTGAATGTTCTTCTGGCTGAAAAGGAAGAAGAATCGAAGGTTGTGATATCAGTTGACAGTATAGCCGTGTCCTTGAATGTTTACGATGGTACATGGAAGATGCTTAGTGTTTTAGAGCCAGGACTTGAATTTCCTGCTGAATTGGGTTATGAAGGGCATGATGCCTTTCAATACTTTCAGTCCCTTGTTTGTGTTTGAGCATAACACTTTCACTGATTGGTATTCCAATTATCATGTTGATTGTTATGCAATTCTGCAATGTTGAAATTTCTGGTTTTGAGCGGAGATGCCAAAGCATTCCAAAACCTGGGCTTGGCATATGACCATCCAAGTTGGTGACCTGGCTTTTATCATATGGTTAAAGAGAAGCTAGTTTTATCATGACAACCAGGCTTCCCAAATTTTAGTATCAGCTAGTATCAGATATATTTCCCCTTTTGCAAAGCTCACTTATAGTTTTGGATGTTCTCTAATTCATACATGTATTAAGTTTTATGGATACAAAAATTGTTGAATGATGATGACATTGCAGCTTTAATTTGTATAGTAACATCAGAGCTATTGGGTATTTAAGATATATTTCGGCCCAGTAGTGAGTCTGAGTACAAAAGCATACTATGTGAATTTGTAAAGACAATATTTTTTATCATGGGTTACTTGTTTACATCATTGGCCATGGATTTTAAACTTGTATTTGAGTTGTTGGGGCCGATTCTATGCATGTTGCATTTCCTCGATGAATGTTATTGGGTTCATGTGAGTGTTTCATTTTCTCGTCGATCTGCTTTTGTCTGTTTTTTGGCCATTACAAAGCTGGTTATACAACGCTGAAATAACCATCAAGATTCCACTCGGAATACTCGATGAGAAGATCACCTTTACTTGATTTTCTATCCAAAAGATGTACTCAGAGTTGGTAGCGTTTATCATGCTACTAGTGCCATGCAAGCCAGAGGTCTTTGCAGATGAGAAATTAAGATGTTCCCCTAAGCCGTCACGGTATCCAGACAAAGCTCATTTATAGGTACCTCTAAATTGAAACTTCATGGGGCGGGCTTGTCTTGCCATTTTAACTTCTTAGGAGGGTTGTAACTAACAGAGTTGCTATTAATCCTCAGTCCTTTCTCCTCTTTGGTTGTGCTCACATGTTAAAGCAGCTTGGTTGCTTTCTGATATTGGTGATTACGTTTTATGGATGGCAGCATCTACTGTTGTTCATTTTTTTCTCGTGATGGAATCGTCTCATCTAGATCATCATCTTGAGGCTATTTGGATTTTTATGTTAGGTTGTATTGGGCAACAAAAATTGTTTGTCACGGTAAGCCAGTGAAAGAGCCATCAAACTGTTGCCTTCGCGTTTTCTTGTGCTTATTAATGTAGTGAACCTTTTCAGTCAGCTGTCATCTCTGTTTGATTCCGTATCCTATTGGTCTCATATGGGACAGATCGTGAAGATCAATGTTAATGGCTTATGGCATCATGCAAAACTGAAGGCAGTGCAGATGCTGGTATTGTTTTCCACAATTATAAAGATGATTATGGCTGGTTTAGCATTTCGCTGTCTTCTATTAATCCATTCATGCCAAGCATACGTTGCCCATGGTGGCCTTGTTCTGGAGAGGATCATGGCTTCACAGAGGTGGTTCTTCACTAAGATGGTCATCTGCAAAGTCATGCCAGCCTCTCTCTTCATGAATATCTCTCTAGCCTGGGAATGGTAATCAGTAAACACTTTCTCTCTAAATCATTTGTCACCCACTGTGATGTATGTTATGTTCCTTGCTCATAAGAAATGGCTGGTCATTTGTTCGCTCGTAATGCTGGTAATTTAGATAATTATGCTACTAGGCTCAAAGATCCTCTCTGTATTTTCTATGTTGTGTAAAATTCTGATCGTGTTGTAGTTCAATGGTAATTCCATCATTTATCTTGGAAAACTGAGTGGATTTCAGTTGCAGCTAGAGTTGCCATATCTGCAATGGTGTACTCACCCATCATTTATCTTGTTGCAGCTAGAGTTGCCATATCTGCAATAGTGTCTCCGGTTCTTAATTCAAAATTTTCTCAAGGATCCTATGCGTAGGTATCAGACCCTAGACAGATAGTTGTGATGATCGATCTAACACCAAGTTGCTGATCAACTATTGATTTCTTGATAAAATGCTATTTGTTCTTCGTTTTTTTCTCCCAACATGGAGAAATTATAATTAGGAACTAAACAAATCAAATAGAGTATAGGATTCTACTTCAAAACCAAGCTCAACAATCATAGTGCACCAAAGAAATAAACAATAAGGTAACAACAAATAAAGCAGTAAAAGGTAGAGAAGAACTATAAAGGAAAGAGATAAATTGCATAAAAGCTTGTGAATAAAATTACATATATAGGGTTGGACATCGTAGTTTCGTAAACTTTTTATTCTAATCTTATATAAATTGTTTATAAAACATAAAAAGTTTATATTATGAATTCTAATACAATTTAAATTTCTATTTGTACATGTCTCTTTTCTTAGTAATCATATGCACTCCAACTAATTTGTAATACTTGCCACTTTAATTTATTGATGATTTTTGTTTTGAATAGAACTTGATTTTCTTGTCAGTCAAACTATAGATATAATTTGAGTACTTGAAAATTAAGCAATATTTTATTAAAATATATGACTGCGTACAAAATATAATTTGAATACCTGCGTACAATCACTTTACCTTAAACTAAGTGGACAAAACTCGAAAAATAAGGTTTAGAGATTTTATATTTTGAATATATTATTTCAACTAAAATTTGATTTGATCATATTAAATCTTCACAATAAATTAATATAGATATATTTTATTGTGAAAGTAAATTATAATTGTCAAAATTAGAAATTTAATTACTAATTTTAAATTAAATTAAATCAAATAATAGAATCAAAATTTCTTACTGGATTTGAAGCAATTGCAGATTTTAGGGAGCAAAGTGAAAATCATAAAATTTTATCTTATGCACTAACAGTAACTAGCAATTTTGACCTGCATATAAGACTATTTTTTGCCAAAAATAATTATTGTATAATCTTGTTTTGAAGGTTTTGTCATCTTGAATCTAATGGACAGTGTTTACAACTCTACTAGTAGTTGATAAGTTATGGTTGAGGAAAAACATCAGTTCCATTTTCTCTTTTATCTCGATTTCTGTACATTAAAAATTTAGCAATTTCTTTCAAATATAATGCATTGTTGGCGAGAGATGAATTTATTAAAAGGAAAGTTTTTTCATTAATAGGAAATTTAATCAAATTTCTCTCATATGATTGGAATTTTTTCTTCTAATCAGTCAAGAGTCCACACATATTAGGGCAAAGTGTGGCTTTAAAAAAATCACAGTATCCCTTTATTTTCTCTTACAAACAGTGCAGGCCACCGACTAGAATTTATCTCCAACAGGTATGTCGAATCTCATAACTTGTTTTTCTTTTTCTTTACTTTTCCTCTATTCTTGTGTGTACTTTTTTTTTTCCAGTAACTTCATTTTCAATTCAAAATAATGTCTCTTTTACCATAGACGAAGTTATATATTTGTGAAGATAAGAGTATTTTGCTAGCCAACCAAACACCACCATGCATGGTCTAAAGCTTTCTTTATCAAATTCTACATTGATCGATGTAGAGTAAAATATGGAACTGCTCAGCAAATCAAGCAACTGTAGCTATCAACCAGAGAAAAATCTGGAGGAAGATTAGGAAGACCAACAGATCTGATTTACCCCACGTCTTCTGCTGAATTTCAAATGTTGATAAGATTTTCTGTTAAGATTATTATGCTGTATCCAAACTCTATAAAGAGTAACCTTGTATCTGTAACATTTAAGAGAGAAAAATACATTTTCTACTTCACTGTTTTCTTAAGTTTACAATGGTATCAGAGCTACAAAAAGACTAGCGTCTCATTATGTCTTCCTCTCCTTCCTCGTCCACTACAATCCTTAACTCCTCCTCTTTAATCCCCACAATAATTCCAATCTCTAATATTGTTTCACTCAAGTTGACTCCTGATAATTATCCTCTTTGGAAGACATAATTACCGTACTATTTTCGTGGACAAGACCTGTATGGCTACCTTGATGGTACACTCATTCTTCCTCCCCAAATGATTGATACTCTGCATCCTGATACATGTTCACTCACCCAAATTCCAAATCCTGCGCATTTTCAATGGTTGCGACGGGATAGTCTAATCCTTAGCACTCTCATGTCTTCCATGACTGAGGGTGTTTTAGCTCAAATAGTCTCTTATGCCACCTTTCATCAGGTTTGGCGAGCACTTGAAACAAACTTCTCCTCACAATCTCGAGCTCGTACCATCCAGGTTCGAACTCAACTTGCCAATGCAAAGAAGGGCAGTCAATCTGCCAATGATTATTTCTTATTGATCAAAAGATTAGCTGATGAACTTGCTATGGTTGGCCAACCTCTCAAATGTGACGACATCGTTTCATATGTCCTTGCTGGGTTAGGACATGAATATGACAGCTTTGTCTCCTTTATCTATGCCCGTAATGATCTAGTTACACTTGAGGAGGTATACTCTCTTCTAATTGTTAAAGAATCTCATCTAACTCGTCATCATCTATATACTCCTGCACCCCTTGTTGAAGCAAATATTGCCCAGAGACAACCGCCACCATCCAACAATAAGAGCAGAGGTGGTTCTCGGGGTAGAGGCCGCCATAACAATTATCGTGGAGGGGGTGCTTTCTCCTACAATAGAAGTGACACATATAATTCTTCTACTATTGTGTGTCAAGTCTGCGAAAAACATGGCCATTCTGCTCGCAAGTGCTACCATTGTTTTGATCTCACCTATCAACATTCTTCTTCTCCTCCAAATAAACAGGCTTTTATTGCAGCAAACAATGGCGGCTGGGAGAATGACTGGCATGCAGAAACAGGTGTTACTCACCATATCACTCATGATATGGCCAATCTGAACCTAAAGAGTGATGACTATACTGGTACAGATCAACTTCAAGTTGGCAACGATCAAGGTTTGCATATCTCTAAAACTGGCAATTCCTCTCTTCATACATCCTCTCATTCCTTTGTATTGAATCAAGTTCTTTTAGTCCCTCAAATTCAGAAAAACTTACTTTCTGTCCAAAAATTCTGCACTGACAATAATGTTTATTTCGAGTTTCATGATCAATATTTTCTTGTGAAGGATTACTCGGGGACCGTCCTTCATCGAGGCTATGTCAGTAATGGTTTGTATCATTTCTCAACCAAAAATGTTCCTCCTCAAGCCTTTTCCAGTGTTCGCATTTCATTTGATCAGTGGCACCGTCGCCTAGGTCATGCTGCTTCTCAAGTTGTTCAACGTGTGTTGTCCTCAAATAAATTGCTAGTTTATAAAATAAAAAGCCACTTTGTGTGTCTTGATTGCCAATTAGCAAAGAGTCATGCTTTGCCTTTTACTAATTCAACTTATGTTTTAAAATCTCCATTAGACTTAATTTTTACCAATGTCTGGGGTCCAGCATCTGTAGCATCAACTACCGGTGCTCGATACTATGTTAGTTTTCTAGATAATTATTCTAAATTCTTATGGTTAGTTCCCATTAAATTCAAATCTGATGTTGAGCGTGTTTTTCTTCAATTTCAATGTTATGTGGAAAAACAATTTAGTAGTAAAATAAAGGCCATACAATCAGATTGGGGTGGTGAATACCGTAGACTTCATAATTATTTTCAAGCAAATGGCTAAGTTCATCATATTGCATGCCCTCATACTTACCAACAAATCGGTTCAATTGAACAAAGACATAGACAAATTGTTGAAGTAGGCCTTAGTTTATTAGCACACTCAAATTTACCTCTACTTTATTGGGAAGATGCCTTTACAACTGCAACCTTTTTAATTAATCGCCTACCAACACCCATCCTCAATAATTTGTCACCTTATGAAATGCTATATAACCGGATCCCAGATTTTTCTTTCTTACGTGTTTTTGGATGTGCATGTTGGCCTAATCCTAGACCCTATAATAAATATAAATTGGATTTTAGAAGCAAATCATGTATCTCCATTGGCTATAGTGTTAATCATCATGGATACAAGTGCCTTGATTTATCAGTTGGTCGTGTTTATGTGTCCCGTCATGTAATATTTGATGAAAATATGTTCCCTTACCAGAAAAATGTTTCCTCTATACTGTCCTCAAAATCCAGCTCATCCACACATGTTATCTTACCTTTCTATCTTCCAGTACCACTACCTGCCAGATTTAATGATATGCAAACTCAAAGTATACCATCTGCAACTAATGATTCTGTTCCTTTAGTGTCTCATTCTGCAGGAACAAATGAAGAATTACCTGTTAGGCATATCACTTCTATCTCCTCGCCAGACATAGTTGCTGCTGACCAGCCCATCTCCTCCAGTCTATCAGAGACACCTCTTCAATCCACCTTAAATCCTATAGTAATGCAAGGCAATACCAGCACCCATGCTATGACTACTAGATCAAGAAACAATATTTTTAAACCAAAAGCAAACTCTGATGCTTTTGTACGGTATCCTCTACCTAAAGCCTTACTTACCTCTCTTAACTCTTTTGATGTAGAACCAACAAGTTAAAGTGATGCCGTCAAGTCACCACAACGGCGAACAACAATGAATGCAGAGTTTGATGCTCTTCTACGCAATGGGACTTGGTTATTAGTTGCTCCTCCTCCTAAAGCCAATATTGTTGGTTGCCGCTGGATATACAAAATTAAAAAAAATGCTGATGGTTCCATAGAGAGGTTTAAGGCTAGGCTAGTTGCCAAGGGCTTCCATCAATAAGAAGGAATTGATTTTAATGAGACATTCAGTCATGTTGTCAAGCATGCTACAATTCGAATTGTCTTGTCCTTGACTGTTTCTTATAACTGACAGATTAAACAAATTGATATCCAAAATGCATTTCTACATGGTGCATTGGAAGATGAAGTTTATATGGCTCAACCTCAAGGCTATATCCATCCCTAATATCCTAATCATCTTTGCAGACTACACAAGTCAATCTACGGCTTGAAACAAGCTCCAAGAGCTTGGTTCTCTTGTTTAACAGATAAACTACGGGCGATTGGATTTCGTGCTAGCAAGGCAGACCCTTCTTTGTTTATTTGGCACAAGAATGATGTTCTGGTTGTTATTCTTTTTTATGTTGATGATATTATCATCACAAACAATTCTGGTACTGCCATCCATCATGTACTTCAAAACTTACATTCAGATTTTGCTGTTAAAGAGCTTGGTGATCTTAGCTACTTTTTGGGGGTGGAGGTCTTACGCTCAACTAATGATATGTATCTCACTCAAAGAAAGTATGTGGCTGAACTCCTAAACCGCACTCACATGGCAGAAGCAAAACCATATACAAGTCCTATGTCAACTACCTGTCACGTCTCTACAACCGAAAGAGTTAAGTTTTCAGATCCTTCTCTCTATAGACAGGTTGTTGGTAGCCTACAACATTTGACATTTACTCGACCTGATTTTTCGTTCTCAATTCACAAAGTAAGCAAGTTCATGCATAACCCATTGGAGTCACATTGTCAAGCAGTAAAAAGAATACTACGTTATCTTAAACATACCATATCAACGAGACTATTTCTTAGGCGGTCTCCTAACTCTGCAATTCAAGCTTTTTCAGATTCTGATTGGGCAGGTGATCGTGATGATCGATGGTCAATAAGTGCTTATTGTGTTTTCATGGGCAACAATCTTATCTTATGGCGCTGCAAGCAACAATTTACAGTTGCTCGTAGTAGCATAGAAGCTGAATATAAATCTCTTGCAGACACTGCCTCTGAACTCCAATGGTTGCAATCAATTTTATCTGAAATTGGCTTAACAATTCCAACCCCCCAGTGTTATGGTATGATAATACTGGAGCCACATACTTAACTGCTAATCTTATGTTTCATGCCCGTACTAAGCACATCGAAATTGATTTTCATTATGTGCGTGACCAAGTTCAAAGAAAGCAACGTACGGTTCAGTTCATTTCTACTAAAGATCAACTTGCTGATTCCCTGACAAAACCAGTGTCTCCACGTAAGTTTCAAACTACTTTGGCCAATCTAAATGTCCGAGCTCTTCCCTTCAGATTGAGGGGGCGTATAGAGGAAAATGTGGAACTGTTCAGCAAATCAAGCAACTGTAGCTATCAACAAGAGGAAAATCTGGAGGAAGATTAGGAAGACCAACTGATCTGATCTACCCCACGGCTTCTGCTGAATTTCAAATGTTGATAAGATTTTCTGTTAAGATTATTATGCTATATCCAAACTCTATAAAGAGTAACTTTGTATCTGTAACATTTAAGAGAGAAAAATACATTTTCTACTTCACCGTTTTCTTAAGTTTACAATCGATTTGTTAACATAAATCATTCTGAAGCATTAATCCAAAACCCTGCTGATAAACCAACAAACGTTTTCCTTTGTTTTGATCCAGTAGTAGGGAGTTCGTATAACACTTTCTATCGTCCAATGCAAGAATTTATTTCCCGTGATGGTGCAACAAAGTTCTTCAATGACATGCTTGACTTATTTGAAGTTCAAGTATCTGTAGACCAAAGTATTTTTGATAATTTTTCTCCAAAATGGGGTTAATAGTTGACGATGCTTGTGCTCATGATCTTGCCAGTCATTGTGGAAATTAAGGTTGATTTGTGGGAAGAATTTCATCCAGGATTTCGTTTGTGAACTATTTCTTAAAAAGTGCTACTTTTTTCATGGGATTTGGTGTGTAAACCAGTGTTATTAAACCCGGACCGGCCTGGCGGGTTGACCCGGGACTCGGTGGCAGAACCGGTTTGGGTTAAGCAAAAGACTAGCAAAAGAAAAAAACCGGTGAAACCCGGTTGACCCGGCGGGTCGACCCATGACCCGGGCAACCCGGTCAAACCCGGGCGAGACCCGACATATATATAGAGTAACTTTACTATCAGCAAAAGGAAAGAACCATTTTTCTGCCCTAATGTTTTTTTCTTTGAAGCTTGAAAAACCAAGAGATCTGGTGTATGTAATTTAGTAAATGAAGCCATTGCTTTCCTAAATTTTTCAAGCCAAGGTAAGAATCATGTATTCTTTTAATTTTAAATGTTGTCTTCATGTCATTTAAATCTTTTGAGTTTGCAAAGAGGTTGGTTTCTTCATGGAACAATTGGTTTCTTCATGAAGCAGCTTTTGAGTTTGTGAAAATAATGGTAAACACCCCCTAATCATACTAGCAACCAAGATTGAAAAGATGACAATTAGCTTGCCTCATCTGCAATTAGCTTGGCTCATAACATATTTTTCTAATTTAGCTTGCAGATCGCTTAGAATTCATGTACTATTCAACTGCATTAATATAATTAATTAGTTTTTAGCAACTTGTGTTGTGATTTTAAAGAATTGTTATTCACAAATACGTGTAGTACAAAGCTTGTTGTTCTTCCTCTGAAATAATAATAATAATAATAGTGTAAGCAATTTTTTGGCTTGAATATGGATTACTTCTAGTTTCTGCGTTCCTAATTTCCTTTTTTCTTTCTTTTTTTCCTCCAAGCTACAAAGTTTTGATTATTTATGGCAAGTTTTTTGGTTTCCAGAAGTTTTGAGAGTTTTTGCCAAAAAAATTACCTCTATCTATATTGATGAATACATGGCTCTATGCCTTGTTTTGATGATTAGTAGTTTTGGTTTATGTTTGGTTTGGACACATGCAGAGCTTTGAAGGTTTGAACAACCTGCAAAAATTGATGGGACACTTTCCTTTCTGGTGCTTAGAGACTGGGGCAGAAAAGATGCTTTCAAAGTTGCTCTTCAAGTTCTACCAACTTCCTTGCTTTTGTTTAAATTATACCATGTTTTTGTATGTTTGTGCGCGTGTAGAAGGGGAGTTGAAGAAAAGGATGCAACATGTAACTGGCATTTTCATCTTTTGAAGAGCTTTTCTTTAATTAATTCTTACCTATGATTGCGTGGATACAGATGAAAAGGATTGAAGAGAAGCTGGATATAGATTTTGCATTAATTCCTTCAATTTTCTGGGTTGACCAGGGTCAACCCGTGTAACCCGGGACCCGGCTCTTTGACCGGGTCAACCCCCGGGTCGGGTCTTATAACTATAGTGTAAACTATTTCTCAATTATTGTTTCATTTGGAGAGCATTTTCTCAATAGTCACTACATGTAAAGAATCATTACTTAACAGTTATGGAGCTTAACCAACAATTTCTCAATAATTGCTACATTTGAGAAGTTATTACTCAATAGTTGTGAAGCTTGACAGATGGTTTCTCAATGGTTGTTGCGTTTGATGAACTGTTATTCAACTCCTGTAGTGCTAGATGAATTGTTTCTCTTTGTGGATCTTGATGAATCGTTTCTCTACAGTTGTGGTGCTTAATAAACCGTTTCTCAATGCTTGTTGTGTTTGATGAGATGTTACTCAGCAATTATGGAGCTTGACAAACTGTTTTTTATGGCTATGGAGTTTGATTAACCGTTTCTCAATAATTCTGCATTTGACAAACCATTACTCAACGATTATGGTGCTCGACGAACTGTTTTCCAATGATTATTGTGTTTGACAAGTTGTTACTTAATATTTATGGTGCTTGATGAATTGTTTCTCAATGGCCGTGGAGCTTAATGAACCATTTCTCAATGGTTGCTGCATTTAAAAAACCATTACTCACTGGTTGTGGTTCTCAATGAAACTTTTCTCAATGGCTATTATGTTTAGCGAGTTGTTACTCAACAGTTATGGAGCTTGACGAACCATTTCACAACAATTATTACGTTTGATGAATCATTACTCAACATGAATAAAGCTTGACAAATCATTTCTCAATAATTATTGTGTTTAACAAATCATTACTCAACGGTTATGATGCTCAATAAACCATTTCTTAATGGTTATAGAGCTTGATGCACTGTTTCTCAATGATTGCTACTTTTGATGAACCATTTCTCAACGGTTGCTACTTTTAACAAACCATCAAGTTTGGTGATTCACAACTTCCTATCAAATATGAGAAGACCTTTATTCTTTTATACCTTTGATTGAGGTAGTTTTCAAATCTTTTCTTTTTCTTGTTATATTTTTTTTAAGACTTGTAAACAATATTGGACTTGTGATTTTGTTACTTATGCTTTTATGTTATAGTTGTGTTGTCAGGTTACTTTTTTTCCACCATGCAAACAATCATATAGGTCAAGATAGTTTTAAGAGGAGATGTAATTTAACTTATAATAATTTCTAAACTGCTTACGTACCTTTGTGGATAAAGGATCAAGTCACAATACAATTTAAAATGTTGTTTTTAGTTTAAAAAAATTTATGTGACTATACTCGAAACAAGTTCCAAGTTAGTTGTATACATACCTTTGTTGTTAAAGGATTAAGTCATATCATAATTTAATTTATCTTTTTTATCATTCATAATTTTAGTTCATGTGGGCCAGGAGCTACATCAGGTCTTAAACATAGTATCTCTTTATAAATTTATTATTAATAGGCTCAATCTTTAATCCATTATCATTGATGATTTAAAGAGGAACTTGTTGAACCACATAAGGTTCATCCTATTTAGAAAAGAACATATTGCCCATATGTTTTGACATATTTATTTAATGTTGTACCGCTAAAATGAGATCTTCTACTTGGAATCAACATAATCACACCTTCTTGTTAAAAGCCCTATAAAGTCAAGCTTCATAGCGTTTTAAATGTTGTTTTGTCTCGAAACACTTTTCATCTAACGTTTCAAGTTCTTTGAGATGTAGATGAACATTGTTTAAAGGGTCCTTATTGGATTGTGATATTTAGATATGGAATTTGATAATCTAATGAAAGAACAACTTTGACACTGTATACCAAGGAATATAAAGTAGTTTTAGTTGGCATTTTGAATGTAGTACGATAAACCTATAGTGTTTTTTTTTTAATTTTATCATGATAATTCTTTTTCGAGCGATTAACCACTTTTTTAGGAATGTAGTATAATATCTTATTAAATGTTTTTACCAAACCATTAGTTGGAGCACTGTATACAGACGGATTATGTCATTTAAAACTAAATTGTGCACACAACTTTTTCATTGTTGTATTGTAGAACTTCTTTCATTGTTAGTTATGATATTCCTTAATATCCCATAACGGTAGATGATTTTTCCTAAATGAAGTCCATAACTATCTTTTTATTGACATATTTTAATGTTGTAGCTTCAACCCATTTTGATAAGTAATCGGTCATGACCAATATGTAAAGATGCCTGTAGGATTTTTTATAATGGCCTTACCACATCAAGTCCCTAAGCATCAAGAGATAAGAAGCAACTATCATATGTAAAGGCTCGGATGGTTAATGGATCAAATTAGGATGAAATTGACAAGTTTGGTATTTTATAGCATAATCAATGCATTCTTTCACCATTATAGGCTAATAATATCCAATTATTTTGATTTGAAAGAGAAGTTTATGACCCAATTGATGAGCTTTATAAATTCCAAAGTTTGTTTCCTTTAGAGCTTTTATAGGTTCTTATTCTCCAAGATAATGCAAAAAGACTCCATCAAAATAGTATTAACAAAGAATGCGTTAGAAGTATATGAAGTGAAAAGCTCTTCGCCTCACCACTATCTTGTGGTGTAGATATTTAGGTAGCTTACTATATTTTAAATAATTGATATGCAGTTGGCAATGGTCTATTTTTTTTTTCAATCTCATAGATAAAAACCATACTTAATTATTCTTTCTCATCTACATCACTCGTTATCGGTGGAACCATCCATATTTAACATATAAGGACTTTGATTTTTTCAGCATATGATGCTAATATTGATGACATATTTGCTATAACATTGGCTAACGTATTCTTCTTTTACAGTACATTTTACAAAGTAATGCAATCAACTGATGTCATTAGTTTCAGTGTGTACTTGTGATATAGAATGAGTTATAGCTTCTTGACATTATAAAGTGAAATGATTTTCTTAATAACCAATTTGAAGTCTCCAAACACTTTAATATGAGGCATCTTTATATTCACCGTCATCCTTAACCCAATAACCAAAGCTTGATATTCAATCATGTTGTTGGAACAACATTTAATACGCGAGAAAGTGAATGGCAAGACTTCTCCTTCGAGTGTGGTAAAATTACCCTGACACCAAATCCATTTAGTCACGATGCCACCATCAAAGGATATTTTTCAAGGTTCTGACATTTCAGTGAGCAAAACGGTCTCATAAGACAAGTTTTAAAAAAACTCTAATTCATCAAGAACATGATGATTGTCGAGAAAATTAGCTAATGTTTGCTCCTTGATTGTCTTTTATGAGACATAAAAAAAAATTCAAATTCTAAAAGTAATAACACTTATTTTTCTAATCTTCCTTATAAAAATGACTTTAAGATGTATCTGATAGGGAAGACTTGAGAGATTAACCACATTGAGTATGCTTGAAGGTAATGCCTTAAATTTTTATGGCAAACATTAGCCTGACATGTCTTCTCTATTAGAGAGTAATTTAGTTCAAGCCCATATAAAGTACTACTTATATAGTATATTTAGTTCAACCCCAATGAACATGTTTCAAAAATAATATAGAGAATAAAATATCATCCTTGTACTAGTGCTTGTAGCACTAATGGATTAAACAAGTATTATTTGATCTTTGTTCAAGTCATTAGTGCAAGCTTCATCCAAATGAAATGGCACATCCTTCTTCATAAAACAAGTATATGGATGACATCTACCAGCTAAGTTAAAAATGAATCTCTGTATATAGGTCAATTTTCCTAGGCGACTTTTCAATTCATTAGCCTATTTTACAAGTCTAACCCTATTTTTTACTTTTAGTTGATGAACAATAACCTTTGGGTGAAACTTGACATTTTATTATTGGACCAAAAAAAGATATCTCGATACATTTTTGACATCGTTTAGGTCTAAAATATAAAAAATCGATAATACACCTAGACTAAAGGCATGTAAGTTTTTTTTTCTCAGGGAGCAACTCAATATTTTCACTGTTCAAGTAAAACCAAAGGACCATAATACCCTCTTAGGTAAGGTCATTTGTATTTGAATGGGGGGTAACTTAATTCTCGAACTACAATTCATAATTTGTTTCCACTGTTGATTTGCGAAATGGGATGCATGAATTTCCTTTTTGGACTATGGATAAGCAGGTTTAGCATGTGGATTTAGAGACTGTTTGGGAACGCGTGTAAATCGCGTTCCATAAAAATTTAAATTTTGTTTTTGCTTCAGTTTAATTTTTTATGTTTTCAGGTTGTTTTGATGTGCTGATATTAAAAATAATTTTTAAAAAATAAAAAAAATATTATTTTAATGTATTTCTAGATAAAAAACACTTTGAAAAACAATCACTACCATACTCCCAAACACATCGATATGGAATTGAAAGATCCAATTTGAGATTTGATCGTTTAGGATATTTGCATGGATTTCAATATTGAAAGATTTACACGAGCATTAGACCTTACACCTCTTAATGATTTAACTGTGTTTTAGTTTAAAACAATTACACGATCGTTATATCATTTTGTATTCTATATTCTTTTTTTTTCACGGCTAATAAAATAGTTAATTTAATTATATAATAATAATAATAATAAATAAAATAAGTTTATAAAGAAAATATTATCCCGATGACATGCACAAAGAGAATACTTGAAAAAAAATATATATTAAAAAACTCAATTTCAAAACAATCAAATACTAAATAATAAAATTAAAAAACTACAAAAATCTACACGAGTTATTCAACTTAGTCGTTAATTCCAAGTCACAAAAATTTTTTATTTATTAAAATATCTTGAACATTATATTTTTATATTAATAATTTTCTAGCTCAAAATAAATCATATGACGGACCACTTAACTCATCTACTAATACATGTTAATAAACGGTTACATAATTTCAGGCTATACATATTCACTTCATTATATTATCTTAAAGTTTATTATAAAATAAATTGCGTTGATTTCAACAAGGTGCTCAAATTCAATTTTATTCTAGAAATAACACAAGCCTAACAAATAATTGTTGACGCTTTTATTATGAATAGATTTAACAATGTAAGAAAAAATTTATATTTGTTTGGTCCATAATCTTTAAGTGATAAATCATATCGGTATAATAATTTCTTGTAAGAACACGACCAACTAATAAGGACCAAAATATAACCATCTAGGTGGTGGTCCAGTGGTAAAAACTTGGGACTAAGAGATTTGCTTCTTTTGTGGTCTCAGGTTCGAGCCTTGTGGTTGTTTATATAATGGCCACTGGAGGCTTATATGATCGATAACTAGTTGGCCCGGACATCTATATTAAACTAAAAAAAATAAAATAATAAATAAGGGCCAAAACATTAATATTAATAAAAAAAAAAAAAAAAAAAAAAACAAGTGGCCAAACACAAGTAAACATTTTACCCATTGCTTAAAAATGTCAAATCTACAGAGGACTAGCTCTGAAGTGAAATACTACTCTCTACATCTTTGACGATAGTAATCCCTCACAAAAAGCCACACCCATAACCTGCTCGGCGAAATCCCAAAACCAAAAAAATGCAGTCGAGCATTTTAGATTCAATCGGTGTCGAAATTATTGGCGTCATGTCCCCAGTCTCAATCTGCATGCTCCTTGTTGTTCTCATCGTCTACTCTCTCTCCTCTTCGAACCCTTTCTCTGCGGCCTCCGCTCCGCCGATCCGCACCGCTGCTAACCTCGTCTACCTCGAGAGCTCCTCCGACTCAACCTCCCAGAAATTCGAAGGCGCTCTTTTAAACGCGCTCGTGTTTGTTATTCTCATTGCCGTGGTTACTTTTTTTCTTGTTCTCTTGTATTATTACAATTGTACTGGATTCTTGAAGAATTACATGCGGTTCTCGGCTTTTTTCGTGCTAGGTACATTTCATACTTCGACTGTTCGTGTATATTTTTTTTTACGGGGCTGTGAAGTTAATTATGTTACATTTTTTGAATTATCTTGTGAGTTTATTGTATTGAATCTTCATTTGTGTGTTCTTGCTGATTGTTGATTTCAGTGACGTGGGTTTATTTTGGGTTTTTAGTTGGGCAACTGGGCTGAAAATTTTGTCTATGATTTAGCTCCTAAAGTGTGTTTTGTTAGTTTGATGTGGTGGTTTTTGAAATGTTTGTAGATTTCATTTTGTAGTTTGATATTTGTTATCCATGATTGAAGGTTTGATTCAATGGTTTATGTATTTTCGCTTTGATTCAATGGTTTATGTATTTTCTTGTTGCTTTTTCAAGTTCATGATTGCATGTTAGCACAGTTACCAGTTCGGTCATGTCATAGATGTGACTTGATTTTGTGTTTGTGATGGTGTTGGTTTTAGTGTTATTTCATGGATGGATAGATCCTCTTTCTCAACAATTTAGCATATTCCAATGCCTTTAGACTCAATTATGATTTGTGTGAGTTATTATTGGGACTTTTGATTGTTAATGACATGCCATTTTAGGTGTTCTTCTTAGCTTTGTGTTCTTGCTGCTTCTCAGGTACAATGGGCGGCTCAATTTTTCTATCAATGATTCAGCATTTCTCAATTCCTGTTGATTCAATTACCTGTTTTATTCTGTTGTTTAATTTTACAATTGTGGGCGTAATGTCATTGTTTTCAAGTGGGGTACCGATTTTTGTGAGGCAAGGATATATGGTGGCATTGGGGATATTTGTGGCAGCTTGGTTTACTAAGTTACCAGAGTGGACTACGTGGGCTTTGCTGGTAGCTTTGGCACTATATGATTTGGTGGCAGTTCTGGCACCTGGTGGGCCACTTAAGATGTTGGTGGAGTTGGCTCAGACTCGAGATGAGGAACTTCCAGCATTGGTTTACGAGGCTCGTCCAACAGTTTCACAAAATGGGATTGTGCAGGGTCGGAGTTTGGACCTTCTGGTTGGTGGTGTTTCGGACTCTCGGTCAGTGGAGATGCAAGCTATGTCAAGTAACAACGTGGATCAAAATGAGAATCAAAATCGTGCAAATTCTGGCTATACTGTTATTCAGGATACCAATTTTGGAAACATGGAAGGTGTACAAAGGAGAGATGAAGGGGGGAGGTCCTTGTCAGTGGATATTTTGCATGAGAGGCACTCATCTAGCAGCAGCTCATCAGAGTATTCAACTGTGGTTGGAAATCGTGACTCTGAGATAGTTGTCGATGAGGAAAGGTCTCCGCTTGTTGGTGCACCAGAAATGAGGAATGGGGGGGAACAGATGAGGGATGGCTTGGAGAATTCTGATGTTTCTAGTAGAGGTATTAAACTTGGTCTTGGAGATTTTGTGTTTTACAGCGTCCTTGTGGGCAGGGCTGCAATGTATGATCTGATGACAGTATATGCATGTTACCTTGCAATTATTTCTGGACTTGGCTGTACCCTTATTTTGTTGTCAGTGTGGCGCCAGGCTCTGCCAGCTCTCCCTATTTCAATAGCTTTGGGTGTCATCTTTTACTTCTTGACCCGGTTATTGATGGAACCTTATATTGTTGGGACAGCAACACAGCTGATGATGTTCTAATCCTCTATTTTATAAGAAGAAGATTTTTACTGTTCAAAGAAAATTTTCAAATAGACATGAATTTTGGATACATAGCTGTAAGTATTAACCCCTGAAATTTCTACTCCTTTAGGTCATGCAAGGTCCTCATGATTCTAGTCCATGATTAGATAATGCAGCAAAGTCAAGTAACTGGTAAATTCAACGAGTGTTATCTGACTCAGGTTTAAGGTTGTTAGCTTTATCAAATTCGGAACTTATTTTCTGATGCTGAACTTCTGAAGTGTGTTGACATTATTGTCTTCTTTTAGCTTGTATTTCAAATGCTATGTGGAAAATTTAATTAATTTTAATTACAATGTTACATTTAATTCTGAACAGACCCACACACATATATGCTTGTGCTTTTGCTTATATGGGACCTTGACAACCATGTTCTCTGTCGTTGAAGCTATTGCTATCTTCTTAATATCCTCTTTTTAAACTTTAAACTTGATAAGCTCATAGCATAGAATTAGAATCAACATATTTGTTCTGAAATGTTAGATTATGAGTTGAGGATTTTGAATGAGAAAACTCTAGTATTTGAGTTACTGCTGGCATGTTAATTTTTTTTAGCATGATTTGAATACCAAAAAAGCTATGAGCTATCACCCATTTAATGGCTTGCAATTTTCTTGGTTTTTTGCTCTTTTCTTGTGAGGAGTTCTTACGCTTTTGGCATACAGCAGTTACAAGTGGATGAAAAGAGAATTTGCATCACTGTTACATGTTTATGAACCTTTACTACTTCTGAAATTGTAATTTCAGTAACAGATGCACAGGACTCGAAAAGTTCTTGGTGATTTAGAAAATTCATTCAAGGTTTATATGTGATATTCATCTGTTTGTAGATGGCAACATTGGCTAAGCTAGACCAAGGATACTATTCCCTTGGAGTATCATGCAACCCATTTGCCAGTAAATGAAAAAAACAAGTCATACTCTGCAGTGCAGCTGAAAATACCCATATTTGTGCAAATCAAATATGAAACTTCTCCCTGTTTGAGAGAATGTCTTTTGGAGCGAATGAATGTTTGAGATGATAGATTTATGTAGTCATTAATGAGTGGCCTGGGTTGGGATGAGAGGATGCTTTACAGGGAGTTGTTATGGAAACAAACTGAGGTGTATCCATTTGCTTTATGAACCTATAATTTGTGGTCCTGTTATACCACGATGGATGAACGAGATTTAACCAAATCAGCTCATCAATGCCGAATCATGGTGACCTATTTTTTGAGCTTCTAATTGGATTTGGAATGTGTATCGATCCACTGTTTGATATTGTGCAGTGTAGAGCAAGTATCTTCAAACTATCAATGAAATGCATTTCTTTCCGAATTCACAACCTTAGGAGTAGAACAAAGTCCAGCATTTTAGCTCTTGTAATTCGCTAAATTTCCACTTTAACCCTCTTTTTATTTTCTTTAAAAAAAGGGCCTATCAATGCCAATCTCATATTTATTTAAAGTTTTTATGCAGCTCCACCTTTCCAATTGCATTTAAGCTCAAAAGAGTTGATTGGGAGAGGGGTGGTTTGCGGGAGTGAATTCTACATGGGATATATATACTTAATTGTTGTACTTGTTATATTTTTAATAAAAAGATTAGTGTTTCCTGAGTGATTGGTAAGAAATGTTGGTATTCTTTAAAAAGACGGGTTGACAATAAATAACTAATGACAAGTAAATATTTTTTTAAAAAACAAGTTAATAAAAAACAAGTGTTATATTTAATTACGATAATCATTGATCATTGACGAGAAAGATAAATGCGGTATTTGACTATTTATATATAATGATATCATATAGGCTCTCTTGAAATTCATAGCTATATATTATGGAGTGTGCCGGATTAAAACATAATCAATTCTCTATTAAAAAAATGAAAAGGTTAGATTTTATTAACTAATTTTAAAGGAGTACAATTAAAATTGTTTTTTAAAATATTTTTTATTCAGAAATATATTAAAATAATATTTTTTTTTTATTTTTTAAAATAAATAATCTAAAAATACTAAAAAAATATTAATTTAAAATAAAAAAATAAAAAAAAATCAAATTTCTTTAAAATAATTTTGAAATGTAAAAATAAACGGTAATTAATAGTGTAACCTGAAACATCTTTGAAAAATAAGGCTAATATTAGAATATAATGACAAAAATAAAACATTAAAAAAGATTAAGGGGGTAAGATATAGTTTACCCAATCAAATAAGTAGGAGTAGGAGTAGGAGTATCAAACCGTTGAAACTACAAATTAAAAAAAAATAAAAATGGGAGGTGTACCAGACGAACTATGGAGACAAATTCTGGAAATGGGAATCCAAAATTCCAAATTGAACTACAAAGATCTGTGTTGTATCTCAATTTCCTGTAGACGCCTCCACCGTTTATCCGCTGAGAACTCTCTTTGGCTCCTCCTCCTCTCCTCCGATTTCCCTTCTCCAAATCAACAAAACCCCAACCCCAACAATTCAACTTCTGCATCAGCTAAATCAACTTATAAAATCAAGTATCCTTATTTCAAAATCGAAATCTTATGTTTTTTTTCTTGATGAATTTGCTTTTAATACTGTTCAAAATTAATGAATGTTTTTTTTTTGGGATTAGGTTTGAGAGGGAGAAATCGAGGAAGGTTGCGGCGCATAGAAGGGCGGTGCTTAGAAAGGAGAGTGAAGTTTTGGAGTTTGAAAGGAAAATAAGAGAAATTGAGAATGGATTGCGTCAAGAGACGGAGAAAATGAGAGCCACGGCTGCTGAATTGTCCAATTTACACAAGGTCAGGTAAATCACTCTTTTTCCTTCTTCGTTTTGTATTCGAACAATTATATGTCATGTTGCAAATGATTTTAGAGTATTAATGGGAAAAACAAATAAAATAAAAGAATAATGGAATAGCAGAGCAATTTGTTTCAAATAACAGAAGCCTGTAATTTGTTTGAATCTCAAACTCATTTCAATCCTTTAGCATTTGATTTCAGTTTATAACTTTCCCAATTTCATTGATTTGGATATTCCTCTTTGAAGTTTTTGCATTCATGGATGAGAGTTCTTTTTTTTTTTCTTCTTCAGGCAAGCTTCTGTGGCTCTGAATGTGTGGCAGCCGGAAGTTATTAGGGGTAGGCAAAAGCAAATAGTGGAGCAGAGTGCTGTTCCAGTTGAATCTCGAGTTCATTCACTTGAGATGGAACTTAAGCTTTGCAGGCAACGGATATCAGGCTTTGATAAGGCTTATGTAAACTTTGATCTCTCTCTATGTAGTAGTCAGTATATCAGTTTAGTAGAAATTGAAAGCGTTCTTTCCTAATTCCTGATCATTTTCGTGTCAGAGAGATGAGAAGCGGAGACTTGAGTTGGCAATGGAACAGTTGGCGTCCATGAAATATCATCCATTACGAGATCATAAGTTGATAAATAGTGGTGACAAGGAACAGAAAAAAAAGAGGAAGAAGTTGAAAACATCTGTTATCTGTAAGAGCCTCAAACTTTGTCATTTTGATTTTGAACAAAATGTTGCTTGTAATTTGAATAACAAGTTGAAAGCATTTTGCTTCACCCCTTTTTTTCTTGTTAGCTGTTATTGGTAGCTCTTATAGATTGCTTTGACTCTCTGAACTTGATCTTTGCCCTGTCCTTCATCCTCTTTCATTGGACATTTCAGTTACTGTTAGATTATTTTATATCTTTTTGAAGGGGGAGTTGGGAATTGGGAATTTGCTATTTGTAGTTTCTTTGTTTGTGCTCTTGACCTGCGATCAATCCTTTTTCCACTGTATTCCATTTGGTTACTTTAGATGCATATTGGATTCTTTTGCTTTTCAACTTCCTTCTTTTAATTGCCAGTAGAATGAATGTTGTTATTGATGCGCGCGCTAATAATTCTTTTTGTTTTGAGCAAAAATAAAAATTGCTAAAGTGTTTTAATGGTGAAAAACAAAGGATGTTGCAGGGATTGCTGCAATGACACCAGGAATTAAAAATTCTGTAAGGAAATCGTAACTGACCACAAATATCCATTTCTAACACTTATTGCAGTTAGGTTCACAGATTTGATACTACGCCCAGTGATATTTATACCCTCCTATTATAATTCAGTTTTCTTTCTTTCTTAATTTTTTTTTAGCTGAAAAACAGAACATGTGCTTTGTCACACGTTCAAAATATTAGTCTCTGCTCCAATGCTACTTATTTACTTATTTAGCGAAATGAGTTTTCAATTTAAGTGTCTGCCCAAATGAACAAATTTATGACCCCTTTGTTTTCTTTCTTTTTATATTTAAATGCTTTCAGGCTTATGGGACTGGAATGTAAATTATGTTGATTGAGCTAGGTTTCAGAGTTTTTTTTTTATCTGATTTATGACGATGAACTGAGTTCTATTGTTAAACAAACGAGAATTAGTTTAACTTGCTTAGAAGTCAAGCTTGATCTACTGACAAGTAGGTACACTCCCTTTTAGACCTCTTTGGCTGGCCTTATCAAGACCACCTGAAATTTTCTACTGCTCTCCACCCTGCCTCTGGTTCTTTGCTTTTTTTAAGCACTAACATTTAATCTTGACAAGAAACTTGAAAAATAGTCTATATTGAAATCATCCTGTCATTATTGCTGAACCTAGAGATAGACTACTGTTATGAGTTATCTCCATGTTAATGAAATTAACCCTTCTATGGCAGCCTACTGCCACTGCATAGATTATCGATAAAGTTTGTGATTGGCATTTAGCAGAACAACAAATTTCATACTTTCCTCTTCACTGCTTTACCTCAAAGACCACTAAAATTTGTAATAAAACAATATTGGTTGGATTGTGTCTCATAAAAATTGCTTTGTTATGAGGATATTGACATTCTTAAAAAAATGATGATATTGAGCAGTTGAGATAATTTGCGATGAACTATAGTAGTCTGTAGATATAGTGTATTTTTTTACTCACTAAACCTACTAATATGAATTTGCCTATTCCATATTTTGACATTTCTTTTTGGCAGGACTTGCTTGTAAAACAATCTCTAAGTGCCTTTTTAATTGTTTCTCCAGTTCCTGAAAAGCAAGGGTAAAACGTCAAAGCAGTGGAGGCTTTCACAAACAACCAACAGCCTGGCTGGTACTGCCATGGAAAAATCTCTAGTTGGTACAGTCCTCTGTCTTCTCCTTGATAGAGTTACAGAACTGGATTCTCTACTGGGCTCTTGACAAGCTTTGCTACAGGAGATGTTGAGTGGGGGACTTGATCCTTAGTCCATGAGAATGGGAAATCGTTGTAGAAACCGATTAGGGTTTCATATATTAAGTTAACATTACATAGTGTTATCATCTGTATGTACATGAATCAACCTGTTGTCTGGGCTATGCTAGATTTTATTTTTGGTCACAAGGTTGGGTCGTTTATTGATACTCCATGAAAGGAACAATGTTAGAGGATGTGGATTCTTGTCAACATGGACAAGTACTTAAGTTCTACCGAGGCCGTAGCCCAGGTCTCGTGGATGAGGCTTGCTGTCCCCTGCCTGATGGGCATGCAGCTATCTGACGGAGAATTTAGCTACCGGAGAATTTAATTGTTGGCTGCGGTTGCCAAGAAAGCTGTGAAGTAGGGGAAAGATGAGCTACGTTGTCACTAATGTCTCCATTCTTTATTCAACTTTTAGTAAGTTGTCTGGTGAACGGTGTTTGCGCTCTGGTGTCTGGTTTTCATTCCCTTTAAAACCTTTTAGACGATGCTGTTGTTACCTTGCAATCCAAGAAATACCACTGAAGTTCTAGGGATTCCTACTGGTGGAGTTACAGTATTTCGTTTGGTTAACTTGTCCTAGGGGCATCTTATGTTAAAAGATGAAAAAAAATAAAATCTTGATGGCCGACCCCGTGAGGATGTTACCTCGTAAAATCCAGCCAAGAAAGAGAGAGGGGACTGGACTACCAATTTAGTACATTTAATTTTTATAATCCACAAGTATAATGCATTTAATTCAAACCCAGTAACAAGTAAAAAGAATTGCATTAGCATAAAAAAAAATTATTTTTTTTTTTGCAAATGTTGGGTGGTGGTTTAATTAGTTCTTCAAGTAAAATCTTTAATTGTGAAGTAAAAGTCTAGTTATGAATGCTAACTCCACTCCGCGTGAACTTGAATGCAAAAGCCTCCCCCACTGCGTAAACTCTCGCATAAATATCTGCAGGCGAATTTGGTGGTACATAATTTTTGGTCATTTCTTCGTGCCAGATTATTTCGGTGGTAGGATGACAGTTTTTCTTATTTATTTAGTGCTTGATTTGAAATGTGATTATGGTTATTTTTTAAAGTATTTTTTACTTGAAAATATATTAAAATAATATTTTTTTTATTTTTTAAAAATTATTTTTGATATCAGCACATCAAAATCATTTGAAAACACAAAAAAATATTAATTTGAAACAAAAAAAATATAAAAAATTTTTAAATTTTTTCAAAATCGCATTTAAAACACAAAAACAAACAGAGAATTTTACCGTAAATAATATTTTCAAACTAGTTTATACATCAATTAAGATTATGTTTTTTTTTTAAAAAATAATTTTAAAAATATACCCTTCATATTGCTTTAATGCATTCATAGGATTTTAATAAATTTTTCTAAATGCTAGCTCTAAAGTTTGAACTCAAAAAATAAAGAAAAAAAAATGATACATTCTTCTTCATCACCGAACCAATTCTTCTAGTGTTATGAGATGATCACAATTATAACATAAGTATTATATAATGATATATACTCAAATTCTATACATACATGAAGACACGTGTGTGTGTGTATTATATGACAAAATGTAAATAAAATATTTTTAGAGGGTAATATTGTGCATTAAAAAGTAATATAATATATATAATTCTCAAATCTTCCAGGAAAAAAATCTTTATTTAAAAAAAAAAATATAAAATGAAACTAAGTTTGTAAAACTATTTCTGTAAATGATAACAAAAGATGATACCACGTATTGAAGAAACGAAGGAGGCTTGTTTAGACCGAAATAGTTGTTGAGTCGGTACCCTTCAAATTACTCCTTTTTGTGTGTGTCTTTATAAAGGGGTGTAAATGTGTTAAATGTTGTTCTTTTTATTTAAAAATAAATTTAAATAATATTTTTAATTTATTTTTAATATTAGCATGTTAAAATATTATAAAATATAAATAATAATTTAAAACTAAAAATAACTTTAAAAAATCTCAAAAATATAATTGAATGATAATTCTAAAAAGCGCAAAATTCTAATTATAACATCATCAATATCATAAATTATTTTTAATATTAGCACGTTAAAATGATTATAAAATATAAAAAATAATTTAAAAAAAAAAATAATTTAAAAAATTTTAAAAATATATTTGAATTATAATTCTAAACAACGCAAAATTCTAATTATAACATCATCAATATCATAAATTATTTTTAATATTAGCACGTTAAAATGATTATAAAATATAAAAAATAATTTTAAAAAATTTAAAAAATACATTTGAATTATAATTCTAAACAACGCTAAATTCTAATTATAACATCATCAATATCATAAAAAAATATTAATAAAATAAATTTAATAACACCCAAAAAAATCATCAATAATCAATAGAGTGATCATATGTGTTTTCAAATGTATATGTTTTTCACCTATAATTTTAATTACAAGCGAGTCACCCAAAACCTTTGAATAATAATTGTTATACAATCAAGTTATTTTTTTGATAATTTTTAGTATTATTGGATCATTGAGAAATTTTTATTGTATCTCCAATATAATTGAGAATTATATTATAATTAGAGTTTTGAAATGCTTTTTTTTTCTTTTTTTTTTCTGCGCAAGCTTATTTATTTATTTATGATGTTTTTGAACAGCTACAAAATTGAATTTTGCATTTCTCAACCTGAAGAAAAAAGCTGTAACAGGAGGAAGATGTCAGGTCGATTAAAATTATAATGTAAGGTTGATGTGCTTCTTCTTCTTCTCTTGTTCTTCTTCTTTAAAGTCGACTAAAAAGAAATTGAAGTGTTTTTTTTTATTATTAATATGAGTGTTTGAACTTAATTAATTTTATAAATTTTAAAATTAATAATTATATAAATTTTTAATAGTTAAATAAAAAATATTTAGTAAAAGAACTTAAAATTTGACCTCGGATTAAAATGACGAGATTAATTAGCCGTACTTTTAGGTGTGTAGCCTTTGGAAGTTTCCACAGTTCCTGACAGCTTAGGTTAAGGCTACAATAGGGAGTAGTGTTGTAATCTTTCAACACCTACTATGAGACAGATTGTACTTTTTAACAATACTCTGTGAAGACATGGAAGGGGGTCCTTAGGCTAAAGTCCTGTCAATTAATGAGTAAAACTTTGTCAAAATGATTGCCAACTTTGCTTTCACGGCAGATACAATTAATTAATACTTTGATGGGTAATGTCATGTGTTTTTATAAAATATTTATTTTAATTAAAATAATATTTTTTAAATATTGATATATTAAAATTATTAAAAAACATATAATTTTTTTTAAAATTAAATCAATCTAAAAAACATTTTAAGAAAATAAATTGAATAGTAAAAACAATTGAGATTGTGGTAATTATTGTTTTTCAAGTGTTTTTCACTAAAAAATACATCAAGATAATATATTAATTTATTTTTTAAAAAAATTCATCAAAATACAATTCTTTTGTATTCTTGTGTCATTAAACATTTCATATTGATAGTGCAATGGAATCTCGAGATTTTAATTTTTTTTTCATCTTATTTCTAAATTTGGAACAATTACTCAACATTCTTGCTCTTATTTTTGAACAAAATAGACGTGCTAAATGTATACATACACCTATTTTTAATAGTTGATACTATATGTCATATCAACTCTAACTTCTTGTCCTGAATGCTTCTTGAGTGATGCTGCTTTTACTATTGTTTATACTATTAATCATGTATTTTATTTTAGTACTAGTAATCTGTCACAAATTTATTTGTTGATGATCCTAATACAGAGTTTCTCTTTCCGCTCATTCTACTAGTGGTTGAAACCATGTTTTGCAAAAATTTAATTTTTTTTTTGCTTAAAATTAATTTTTTTTAATATTTTCAGATCGTTTTGTTTTGGCTCATTGTGTTTGATTTTCAATCTGGTAAGCAGAAGTTTCCTAGTTTTGGTGCAACCCGTAATTGTTGAGGTTGCCCGAACGATAACATTGATGACTAAATCGTCGATGGAAGTGCCACTATTTTAATGGAGTCAGGTTTCCAAAAATCCTGAATAAAAACCTATGATTGATGCAGGGTTCGGAAAGTTCAGGATTAATATTAACTTAAAAAATTAATATTGATGAACTAATTCTTTTGCAAATATGAACTTCAACAAAAAATTTTACTGGGATAGAGCTGACAACACTGTTGTTGGGAGGGTTTGATAGAATCACGTTGTAACTAGGTAAGATTGAAATTAAAATAAATATTTTTTTATCCAAATGTTAAAATTTTATTTTTTATTTATTAACCGATAATTCATTTCTACCATATATGTTGCATGATTTTTTGTACGAGGCTCGGAAAAAAAAAGCCAAAAAATATGCTAAATAAAAAGAGCTTCTAGGCTAGAAAGACATGGTGATTTGGAAGGATTTCAGACCTCCATATGTCTTGGAGGCTGTATGGGTAGAATATATTCAACAAGTAATGTCCGAGCATTTCATGCGACAGCAACAATTCGATGCGGAGAACCAAAACATGCAGATTCACGATTCATTACCACGCACACCAGTGGATTCATTCTGTTTGTTTCACATGCAAAACAAATAATAAGATTCTTTTTTCATTACATCTATTTTTTAAAATTGTTGTTTTATATGAATATGTTTAACTAAAATTTTTTTTTTCTTTCAGGCTATAGTTCGTGGACATGAACCAAGACCAATGGAGCTTTTATTAGAAACGCACGTGTGAAATGATGAACGTCGGAAAGGGGTGCAACAACTCATGCATAGCCGAGCTCAGTACTTCATGGTATGTTTTATTTCAACAAATTATTTTCTTAAGTTATTATTTTTATGAATTTGCTGATTTTCTCTCTCCAGGAAACGTACAACACCTAGTTTCAAGAGAGATACGAGGGCGATCCTTCAACCCATCCAAAACTTGATTTGGAACTATGGTTGGCAATGGACCTAATAGAAATCGGGTTTACAGTATCTCAAACACTACAATCGAGGACTTGCGGATTACCCGAAGTGTTTCAACTCATTGATGCTTGCAATCGGTTCTTAGTACTCAAACTCCAGAGCTTAAGGCGATTTTAAATCAACAAGTTGAAGCTCGGACGATCCATTTTGCTGCTGAGACAGAACGACTTAGTGCTGAGATGACCAAACTCTAGCGATTGTACTTGAAGCTAAAATCACATATGGGTGTTATATGTGCTCCCATCTATGAGCACCGATGGAATGATCAACATAACAAGAATCATCGAGAAAAGTTTTTTTGATGAATAGTTACCATTTATGAGCCCATTGGTAAAAAATCATGCCGATAGAATCATTGTCTAACTACTGACGAAATATTCTGTTGGTAAAATGTAAAATTTTGGTAGTAATTCTCACCATTAGCCAATCTTTTCATTAATGTGATCAATATAACAGCCTTAAAAGTCCTACTCTCCATCATTTAAAAACCGAATGGTAGTAGCCCTACTCACAACCTCATCCCTTTTAGCTCAGATAACAACAAACACCATCAACAACAACTCGGTCTCCTCATAAACCAATGCTAGTTTTTGCCCAAAACCAACCAAAATAGCAGCCCAGATCGAGACCATAACCAAACCAAAATAATCCCTCTTTTCCACCAAATTCAACCTGAAATATCATCTAGAAACCAAGAAAAATGAACATGAAAACAAATCCAAAAATGATTCAATCATCTCAACCTCAATTGCCACCTAAAAAGCCAATAATTTCTTACTTTTTATATAGGTTAGAGGTAGCATGTGAGGAGCACGCACCACTTATGTTCATCATTGCCTAATTTATATTTGTTCGCGAGTGAATGCCATGTGTTGTCGTTATCCAGCCAACCTCTAGTAGATTCTAGCCACTGATAATTATTTTTTTAAGTTCATTTTCATTGAAAACAAAATTTTCTTATGATGATTGGTTTGAATTATATATGGGTTGTGTATTATTTATACATATGTTTGAATTTTGAATAAAGGAACTTATTTCATATTGGATGTTTCTGATTTTTTGTACATGACATGTTTAATTAAATTATTTTATTTTTGTTGGTATTTTGGTATAGCACATTGGGTTACATGTGATATGTCCATATGAGTTAATTGAATTTACTCTGATGTGATGAATTGGATTTATATATGATGCCTTAATTTTTCTGTAGTTTAAGTAACATGGATTAATTAAGATTATTCTGGTGTGAAGAGTTGATTTATATACGAAGTGATGATGGATTGGTTGAGAGAATTGAATCTATTTTTATCAATTTCCATATATAAATGATGAATGTGTTGTGTCAGATTTGATGGTTTTTTTTTAATTTTATATATGAAGGGTGAGATTTTACATGGAGTTTGTTTTATTTACATTTTTTAATGGTATGAATATTTTCTTATATAAAAAAAGATTTTTTTGATTTTGTATTCCTTTGTGTTTGTTTATTTTTATCTTTCGATTTTTGAATAAAAAATAAATAAAAATGATTTTTCTGAAAAATGAATTTGAATCTGTTAGTTGATTGGTGTTTTGGCAATAACCTTTTTACTCATTTTTTCTATAAGATAGTAATTCATCATCCTACCAACGAAGTCACTTATGATGTGATAACATTTTTTAAAACAAAAAAAGGATAAAAAATATGTAGCATGTCCTTTTATTTTATATATGGTTATTATTTAGTAATTAATTTATTCTATTTTATTTTGGTGAGAATGGATGCTAAGAATTTTTTTTTTGTTTCAGGATATATTCCTTTTTACCATATCGTGAGTTGATTTAGACCAGGTCAACATGATCTTATAAGGTTTATTGAGAGTGAGTGGTAACCTAAAAGCCTAATTTGGGACATAATCAAGAAAATGAGTTCAAAAAACCCAATTTAATATTCGCCATCTTCTCGAGTTCAACGTCCGTGTTTTAAAAGTGAGGATCAAGTCTTGTAGCCAAACTCAATACCAAATCAATATCCTAGGTCTTTATATTCAAGAATATGCTAGTTTAAGCACATAATTAGAAAGGCCCAATAAGTACGCCATCACAGGTTTTAGAATATAGAGGTAGCTTACCTTAGGTATAATATTTTAGGGTGATGCGTCTTTCTTTTAGTATAATCAACCCCTTACCTAAGAATATCTGAAAACCAATTATAGTTTCTAGCTACATTAAACTAGGTAGTGACTTGATGTGAACCCCGTGAATATGAGGATTTAGAAATCTACAATCAAATCAACTCTTTTCAAGAAAGTTAAGATCAAGTTTGAAATTGAACTTGACACAACGATAACTTGCATTGAAACACCAAACTATAAATAATCGAATCCCCACCTAACATCTATAAAGAGATGAAAATGAGAAGTATAGAAGACGACATAAAGTTTGGTTAATTTTTCGATAAGTTAGAGTAGTTCAATGAAGAATAAAAAAATATGAGCAAAACTTCTCACACACAATAATAATTGTTAAAAACAAAGTTTGTTCCCCTAAAAAAATTCTAAATACAAGCTAAATAATCCTATCTATACTAGATAAAATGTCATAAACAATGCTAAAAAAATAATAAAAGAGTTCTAAATAAAAAAAGGAAAAAGAACCCTAAATCAATTATGAAACTAATATAAATACTGGTAGCTTCTGGATCTTATCGCAAGGTCTTTCAGATATTTAATTAACCTGAAATATTAATCTAATATAGAACAAGACCTCTGAAAATTTCTGATGAAATTTCAGCTCGATCCAATGGTTGGATTGAAAACTATAACTGTTAGAGTAAACTATACATTAAGAAAAATAAGCCTCAAACTGCCAAAATTAATTAGCCAATGAAGTAGATGGATTAGGTCCATTTTGTACACGAATTAAATTGACTAAGGCCTGATCTTTATTTGTTGATGTTGTATTCATGAAATTCACCTTGGTTTAAATATTCCGAATAAGCCCATTAAATGTATATTTGAGTTTTTTTACTCTTAATCTTGTAATAGCAAAATTGAAGCTTTTAATGGATTTTTTTTTGTATAGTCTTGATGGTATTGTGACTTCTTGTTTATTTTTGAGTTTTTTTTTTTAACTCTAAAAGTTTGTTTGATATTATGTAGAGTTTTTTTAAAATTTATTTTTGATATTACAACATTAAAATGATTTAAAAACATAAAAAAATAAATTATTTTCAAAAATATTTTAAAAACACAGCATCTTACAAACCTGATTTGCCGCGAAGTCCGTAGCGACCTATGGAAGTCACTGAACCATAATAATGAAATACAAAATAAGGCCTCGTTTGTTTGCTAGAAAGTAGTTTTTTTTTTGGAAAGTGAATTCCGGGAAAGTATTTTTCGATGTTTGGTAGTGTAATGGAAAATAAGTTGGAAAACACTTTCTAGTGTTTGGTTATGTCATGGAAAATGAACTGGAAAATAACTTATTAATGTTTTATTTTTCTCAAGTTTATTAAAATAATGAGAAACAAATCTTACAAATTAAAAAGTTGAATGAGAATGAAATTGAAAAAAAATATAATTTCATAAATTATCTCAAATAAAATAAATAATAATCAAAATAATAGAGATCAAATCTAAAAAATTAAAAAAAATGAAAGATGAAGAAATTAAAATAATAATAATTAATATTTCATAAATTATTTCAAATAAAATAAGTAACAATCAAAAGAATGAGGACCAAATTTGATAGATAAAAAATTTCAATAAAAAAATGATAAGGAAAAGCAAATAACAATTATAAAAAAAAGACCAAAATTAATATAAAAATTAAATTTTAAGAGATGAAATTGAAAAATAAATATTCAAAACAAATTATATATAGCAATCAAAAGTTTGAGGATCAAATTTGATATAATCAGTAAATAATGATATTTCTAAATTTTTCACAACTTCTGGAAAGTGTTTTTCGCCCAAATTTTTCAGGAAAACACTTTCCTGAAAACCAAGCCAAATTTTTCTTTGACTGGAAAGTGTTTTCCGTTGACTAACTTTTCTAATGACAAACAAACACAGAAAAGTTTGGAAAGTGGTTTCCCGGAAACCACTTTCCACAGAACAAACACAACCAAAAAGAAAAATATTTTTCTGGAAATTAAATCAAATTTTTCTTTGACTGGAAAATATTTTCTATTGATCAATTTTTTTTAATAGCAAACAAATATAGAAAAATTTAAAAAATAATTTTTCAAGAAACAAACGTGTTCTAAGTATTGTAATTTACCCAAAGTGAGAGGTGCCGGATAGAAGAGAAATAAAGACTGTAGGGCTGGGAAGTTTCCTACCTTTGGGTGAAAAGAGCTGCAGTGGCACGTGATCGGCCAGATAGGAAAAGCCACAGGAGAGACATTCACTTCCCTTCTGACATTGGCTTCTCTTTCTAGATTGACTAAGTGAAATTTAATAAAAAGGCAAGGTGAGTCAGCATGGTAGATCAAGTGTGGTGTAAAAAGAAACCTGGTGCCCCCCTAGACGTCCATGTATATATACTTTCACATGGTGATAGATTACACTATTTGACAAGTCCCTATAGAGAGAAGCTTTAGCCTAGACGAAAGGGAGAGTGATTAGCTAGCAAAAGAAAAGAGAGAGGAAATTGTGGGTGAAGGTCCTAAGCCATGGGAAGACCTCCTTGCTGTGACAAAGTTGGGATCAAGAAAGGTCCATGGACCCCTGAGGAGGACATCATCCTAGTCTCTTATATTCAAGAACATGGTCCAGGAAATTGGAGATCAGTTCCTACCAACACTGGTAAGTTCCACAACTTAGATCCATCTGATTGCTCCTCATCATTTATGAAATGAATCCCAATGACCAGTTTTGAAATCTTGGCATGGGACTTACATTTCCAATGTTTTTCAAGACATGGGGTTTTCATTTTTGGATGATCAGTACGTAAATAAACATTGAATTATGGAGTACACTAATGGATCAATATATCTTGTTGCTTGCAAAGGGTTGTTAAGGTGCAGCAAAAGTTGCAGGCTTAGATGGACTAATTACCTCAGACCAGGAATTAAGCGAGGCAACTTTACACCACATGAAGAAGGGATGATAATTCACTTGCAAGCTTTATTGGGTAACAAGTAATCCCCAAAAACCTCAATTTTCTGTTTAAATTTTTGTGTTTTTCATTTGGTAAATCGAATTATATCGTTAGTATTTTTTTATGACATAATTACATGTCATGAATTAATTTGAATCCTTTTTGTTGTTCTTGATTTATTTGGACGACAGATGGGCAGCCATAGCTTCATATCTTCCCCAGAGAACAGATAATGATATAAAGAACTACTGGAACACCCACCTGAAGAAGAAACTAAAGAAGTTCCAATCGGCTTTGGATCCTATGGCACAAGGCTCAGCAAGTAGTCAGTTTATGTCGAAAAGTTTCAATGAGAGAAAGTGCTTGGATGATTTCACCACCGATTCCTCAGTCCTCAACAGGCCTAATCAGGTCTCCACATATGCATCAAGTACCGAAAACATTTCGCGCCTTCTTGAAGGTTGGATGAGATCATCTCCAAAGCCAAACGGCACTGATCTTCTCAAAGAAAATTGGGAGAAAAACAACAACAGCCTGGAAAACAATGGTCATAGCTTTGGCAATTCAGTGGCTACAAATTCTCTTCAATCTTATAGGCCAAAACCCGAGGAAGAAAGTGGTGATCTAATCTCTCATGAAGAGTTTGAGTCCATTTTATCACTTGAGAACTTGAATAATGTTGCATGGGACAAATCCTCTTGTGATTCTGCTACTGTTGTTACTACTACAAAGGATTTCAAGAGCTCTACGAGTGATGAGAAGGCCAATATTACAATGACTGAGAGGAAGCAGAAATCTGATGAAAGCACTCCCCCCCTGTCATTTCTTGAGAAGTGGCTCTTGGATGAAAATGGTTCTGTTCAAGTGGAAGAAATCATGGAACTGTCTCCAATATTCTGAGCACGTTATTGTTCCTTCTCTCCCATTCTCGATCCTTTTTTTTTTTTCTTTTTCCTTTTTCTTTTGTTTTATTTTTAGTTTCAGCTAAACCAGTGGAGGAAAAATCAAAGAAAAAAAATAGCAGTGTGATCTCTCAGGGTTTAATCTCTTGTTTTGTTTAATCTCTCAGGGATTCTGAGAAGTTAGGATCTCTTTGCAAATTGTAATTAATCTTATTATATATTAATGAATTGAATGTCATGAAATAACCTAATTAAGCATTTCACACTCTGTGTAATTTGTGCGAGACCAGCAGCATGTTGACTGAGAGGAAAAAAAAGCAAAAAAGTCCTGCTAATTAATAAGTACTCCATTGCAAAAAGTCAAATTACACAGGATATGTATATGTGGATCGAATTTGGTTCAAGGGTTAGAAAGAGATGCGCCTAACGCACGACAGCGAAGAAAGAAAAAAATGAAAGAGAAGAGTAGTCTACCCATTTATTAGAGATCCTTTCATGGGTCTCCACCAGATATTGATTAACTAGTAGTATGTGCTTCATATTTATCTAGGTTACTGTGTACACATACAAGAGAAAGAGATACACAAGTGGAGACGAATGTTATTGAAGTCAAAATGAAGACACGACACGACACTCATGGATAGATAAACAACAAAATAATTTTGTCTTTGAACTAAACCCTAGCTAAGAATATGTAGCCAGAAGCAATAATTAACGTATAATTATGGAGTTCCCATAAGGAAGGTTTAAGCGTAGGAGATATCATGCATTATATATAAGTAGCACTGCTGGGTCCATTTCGGCAGAATATATTGGGTTTAAGACTTTAGAATTATTATTTAATACCTTCAAGATTATATATAATTAGCTGGCACTCAACCCCCACAATGAATTTGTTCAGATATCAGGGATATGCAAAATTTGGTAATTAATTACTTGAACCAAAAATGGGAACTATTGCGAAGTGAAAGCAAGAGGAAGAAAATCCATAAAAGTAAAAAATGAGAGAGTGTCACGAAAGTCTTGCATCCAAATGAGGTAAAATGGTTGCTTCAATGGCTTTTTAGCTAGAAATACTTGTAGTATATATAAATGAGAGAGAGAGAGAGACATGTGATCTTAAATGACCTTTCGGTGATGACTGATGAGAAGCAAAAATGCCAATCTTTCACAAGATACAGCCTAGCTAGGTTCTGGCTTCTGATCTCTTCTATACGTACGTGATACAATTTGGTCCCCCACCTCCCTTCTACATGCACTACTACCTTTATATCAATAGAAGAACCTCACAGGGTTATAGCTTTAGGGACAAAAATGTAATTAATCCAGCCGTGTTCCAGCATTGTTGAGTACAAACAATTATACCTTCTTGTATAAATAATTAATGATAATTGGAGTAGATAGCAACAATTATATCACAAAATAAAATGTGTTTATTATATACTTGTGAAACATAAGATTAATTCCAATTTATCTCTCTTTAGTTTGGAGCAAGCGAGTTTCGGTAGAATCAAACTTTTTTTTTTAAAAAAAAAGATACACTGGTGGTAACGGTTTTTTAATCATGAATCAATTTGTACCTTATGTCTGTCTTTGTGTTAAGCAATCTAACAAAACAAAAAAATTTGTGTCCGTGAAGTGTTAAAATTTGATCCTTTTTTTTTTTTTTTTTTTTGCAGATGGAAGCGTTGAGCGCTATAAAGCTTGGTTGGTTGCTATATATTTTATTCAGTAGGAAAGCATTGACTATTCTAAAACTTTTAGTCCTGTGGTAAAACATGTTACTGTTCATTCGGTTCTCACCATTGCGGTTTTAATGGTTGGACGATTAATTAGCTTAATATACATAATATCTTTCTTAATGGGATACTTCACGAAGAGTTGTATATGCAGCAACCTCCAGGTTTTGTTGATCTTACTCTTTCTTCTCATGTATGTCAGCTACATAAATCTTTGTATAAGTTGAAACAAGCTCCTCGAGCATGGTACACTCCCTGAGTGATTATCTTTTATCTATTGGATTTCTTGCTTCAAATGTTGATACCTCTTTATTCATCTTGTCTATGAGTATTGATATATTTTATTTCCTTGTTTATGTCGATGATATTTTTCTTACTGTAAGCAATTTAGTCTTACTTCACCATTTAATCCAATTGCTAAGCTCAGAATTTAAGCTCTGGGATTTAGGAGTTGCCTATTATTTTACCCTACTAGCATGCTCCAGTAAGATAAGTATATTCTTGACAAACTCCACCGGGTAGGTATGTCTTCCTGCAAATTAGTCGATACTCGTATTTCTGCCTCCAAACTTGTTATAGTGTCCGATTGCATATTTTCTGATCCTACATGGTTTCATCAAATTGTTGGTGCTCTTTAATATCTCACATTTATGAGACCAGATATTTGTTTTGTTGTGAATAAAGTATGTCAGTTTATATATTCTCCTGCAGATACACATTGGGCTGCCATTAAACACATTCTGCGTTATCAGAAGGGTATAGTTTCTTTTAGCTTACATATCACTCGTAGTTCCTCATTTACTTTATATTGTTTAATATATAGATGTTGATTGGGCTGATAGTGTTGATGATCGTAAGTCAACGGGTGATTATCTTGTCTATTTCAATTGTATACCGATTTCTTGAAAATTGGGCAAACAATGTACAATTGCTCGATCTTTGACCGAGGTTGAGTATAAGGCTTTAGCTGATGACACTTTTGAGGTCTTATGACTTCAATATTTATTGACATATCTACATATTATTCCTACTTTTTTGCCTATGCTTTAGTGTGATAATTTGGGTGCCACTTATTTGTTTGTCAATCTTATTTTCCATGCTCATACTAAACATGTGAAGGTGGACTATCATTTTGTACGAGATAGGGTTGTCAAGAAAGGTATTCATATTTGTTTAATTTTCTCTAAGGATCAACTTGCATATGTTCTTACCAAGCTATTTCCCATAACTTCTTTTAATCATTTCCAGTTCATGCTTAGAGTTGAAACCCCGCCCTTAACTTCAGGGAGCGTATTATAGGAAGTGCTACTTTATAGGGTATATATTACAATAATTCTATTTATCATGTGTATAGATTAATTGTGTGTTGTAATCTCTACACTAACTATTGTACATTGCCCTACATTAATAAAAAAGGTTAATAAACTAATTGGTTAAGTCCAAATTATTCTCAACTAAAGCTAAGCACACTAGGGGCAAAAGAAGCTGAAAAAATAACAAAGAAGAAAGAAAGAAAAAAACTATTACAAAATGTGTAGAACATCTTCATTTTAACCTCTTTTATAATACTTTTTAGAATCTACACTGATTCAGAGTTAATTTTGGTCATTTTGTCTTAATTACATGCCATACATAAATAAAGAACATGATAGTGTTTTTGCTTTAAAAATCTTATGCCTTTTTTTTTTAAAAAAAAAAAAACCTAAAAAACAACATAAGTTAATCTGTTAAACCCGTGATGTAGATCATAAAACTGAGATATCCCATAAAAAACAATTTGAAACAAATTACAAATTACAATTCTCAATTTCCAATCAGCTCAATGTTTAAAGATGAAATAAAAAAAATCAATTAAAAAAACATAAAAAACAACCTGGGTCAATCTGCCAAACCCATGACCTGGGTCATGAGATCAAGATAAACTCAAAGAAAAAAAAATATAAAATGACTTGATTTAACTTAGGTTATATAACTTGTCAAATTTGTGAATTTAGTCACGAGACTAATATACCTCGTTAAGAGAAAATCAAAATAAATTATGAAGCTCAATTTTCAATTAACCCTTTCGGACCCAATGTTAAAAGATAAAATTTATAAAAAATTTAATTAAAAAATGACACAAAAAATGAATCAAATCAACCCGGGTAGATTAAAAAAAAACATTGATTGAAAAATAAATTAAAAAAGAAAAAAAATAATGCTTTGTTAGAAGAGTTACAGGAAAACCTCTCCTCCTTTTTTTATTATTAATATCTTTAGAATCACTTAGGAAACAAAATTAAAGTTTGCTTTGCTATCGATCTACCCATCTATCATCAAGTGCAATGCTTAATGATCAAGGTCCCTGACGGAAGACTACTATAATGTTTTCTCATAATCAGCTTGGTGCTGTCGCAATATTAATTAATTATTTTATAACAAGGTACGTACATGTGTATGCGTTCATTAACATTTTAAAAAAGCACCCATTATAAGCTGACGAGAATTTAATTTTTTTTCTTAAAAGAAATCGGATTCTTTTTTAATTTTTATAATTATCTCTAATTTTATGGTAAAAGAAAACAGATATATTAAATTTTATTAGAAGGCCCAACAATAATTTCTTCCCATATATAGTTCACGGGAAGTTCTAAAAATGTTATATAGATAAGATTATTTATGAAGCAATCAAAGTTTCTTCAATAAATTAAAAAAAATGCTAAAAAATTCATTAAAACCAAATATAAGGAGCGTATCGATGCAAAATATCCTAAAAAACTATAATTAATGAGAAATATTAAAACACACGAATTTTGGTAATAAACATCAAAGATTTTAGGAATATAAACAGTTGACAAGTTTTACGATTCAGAATGTTTTTTAAACAGCCACTCATAAGAAATATTACTATATGATATAAGAAATTATGATTTTATCTACAAGCTTTTTTTTTTTTTTGGTTTAATATGGGTGTCCGAGCTAGCTTGCGCGTACCTCGACTAATCCCACGAGTCCTAAAATTAACAACCATGTAAATCTCCGGTGGCTATCATATATAAAAACTTATTATATAATATATACAATGAGGGTTTATCTTTTCAAGAGTGCGGTTATTACTGTATGCTAGCAACCATAGAATTTAACCGTTATACCTATTTATTCAATACTATATTTTATATAGAGAAACCTCATTACATGTATAGCTCCTGTTTAGTATTACGTTTTAAATGGAAATTGAATAAATTTTAATTTTTTATTTAAAATTAATTTTTTTTATGTTTTTGAATTATTTTTATATCAAAAATAATTTTTTTAAAATAAAAAAATATTATTTTAATATATTAATAAAAAACATTTTAAAAATTAATTATTACCCCTATACTAAATATCCCTGCAAATCTATAAATGAGAGACAGGGTGTATCCACCAACTAGTCAAAATAGGACAGAAAAATTATTAAATTTGTATTGGAGATTTGATTTGATGTTTTACTTGTAAATACATAGACATGTATTAATACATAAATATTTATTAAAAACATTTTAAAAAATAATTATTATTACATTCTCAATACCCTATATATCCATACCTGAGATGCAGGGAGGATGCACCAACTAGGTCAAAAAAGGACAGAAAATTATTAAATTAGTATTGGAGGTTTGATATGATGTTTTCGGTTGTATATACGTACGTAGGTGTGTATTAATAAAGGTATTGTACGGACTGAGTAACATCTATTTTCCATTTAAATGCCTATAACTAATTTCATAAATATTTATTGGCGTCGTTTTTATCTTTTTTTTTTTAAAAAAAAGCTTGATATGACATGCATGCCTCTGACTGTAGCGTACATGAAAACTTTCTTGCCCTAACATTCCTGTATTTCTTTTGGCATATTCACATGCAGCGATCGAGTCTTATAAATACTTTATTTCTTTCTAATTTGTCCTCGTGTTTTCGTTTATTTTATAGCATGTTTTTTTTTGGTTATTAATATGCGTCCAAATAAATTACATGTACTTCGACTCATTTCACTAATTCTAAAAATCATATTTTATAATATGTTTTTTTTACTTATTAATATGCGTCCAGATAAATTACGCGTATCTCGACTATCTCCAAATATACAACCCTTGAATAAATTTCTTCTGCTGTAACTTCATGATGATTTGAGATTAACTAGGACCCGAGGTTCAATGGAAGAAGAACCCATCACATCATTTTATAACATTACTATTTTCTCTACCCAACATATATAGCAAGGTGCATGTGAGATGAGAGACGGCACCTATTCTTATGATCCCCATGAATAGCCCTGCTCCATTGTTCATGAAAATGATCTTTTCTATGGACCACACAAGCCCTAGTATCTTATGATTTTTTTTAAAAGTTGTTTTTATTTAAAAATAAATTAAAATAATATTTTTTATTTTTTATTTTATTTTTAAAATTTTATTTTTAATATCAAAACAGTCTAAAAAAACTAAAAAAAGTAATTTGAAACAAGAAAAAAATTAAATTTTTATAAAAATACTTTTCAATCGCAAAATTAAACGGGGCTTTACAGTAAATTAATGTTAAATAACCATTTCAATCTAAAAACTTAAGCTATTAAGTGAGGTTCTCATATATAATTTATATTATTCTTTAACATATCTTCTCAAGTAAAAGCCCTTTAAATTTGAAACTTGCATAAATTCATATAGCCTTATACTTAACTTTTATTAAATAAATGAGAATAATGATATTTAAACTCATGATATTTTGATCATCAAGACTTTAATACTATATCAAATAACCATTTCAACCTACAATTAAAACTCTGGTAATTTGTTATTTAATATTAAATTGTGTTGATTAATATTTCAAAATAAAAGTGATATACACACAAAGAATATAAAAGTATTTTGTTATATATGTGTGTGTGTGAACTATTTTAAAATGAAATTTATTTTTAAATAGAAAAGACAAAAAGACGTATTCTATGTCAATATCTGGAAACATTAACTAAACGGGCAATAAATACTCAGTACAGATTAGCAATGAAGTCAATGCCATAAGATTGAAAGCCAATAGCATACAAATAGATGATCCTGTCAAAATACTAGCTATGGTCCAACTGCTATCTGATCCCACCACCTTCAATGCAATTTACTTCAGTCCCGTCCTACAAACATGATTATCTCTCTCTCTCTCTCTCTCACTCAGATCAAATCAACATGTGATCTCTCTTAATAGCCTTCAAATTAGGCCAAGAACATGGGCCACCCCATGAAGAAAGATCAAAGCCAGTTTTCACACAAGCATGAGACCTCAGACCATGACACTGACCTCAGTCCTTAAACATCTCTCTGTACATTCTAAAAACAATTTCCAAGTAATAGGAAAATCACAAATATAGAGAAGGGAGGTGGGATTTAATCCTGAATTAAATACTCTACTTAATGTTGTTAATTTCTAACTTTCTTTAGCTTGTTCGGCAAGTTCGCTATATATTTCATGATACATATAAATGACTTGTGAAACAACTTCTTTAAAAGTTGATTTTCATAAATAATTTATATATTAAAATGATTTAAAACTAGAAGCATGTTAAAATCGATTTTAAACAACTACTTTAAAGAAACAATGCAGTATAAGTTATATATAATCTATAAATTAAAAATTAAAACATAATTTTGACTCATATTTGTACAAAAAAATATTTAAATCAAAAAATTATCTTCGAACCAGGTGTATTATTATTATTTTTTTATTGTAATTACCAGTTGTTAATCTGGGGCAAAATAATGGATCCAACTGTTGATGTCCAGGGTACTATGGAGCAAAAATAGCCAGCCCATTGTCTTGGTACAGGTCCACCAGTTCATGAGCAGCAGTGAAAATTCATTCACACGGAAGTCAAAGTGCAAGCAACAATCCTGAATCCACCAGTGTGAAAGTGGACTCCATCAAAGTTGAAAAAAAACGCGGCACGGTCACACGAGTGAACTCTAACCACCAAACCAAGAACACAAGAAGAGACTAATTCCTAGAAGGTTGGTAGGATCAAGGGCATAAATGATATGATGTGAAATGTTGAATGTTCACAACAGCTCCATTTGACACTGGCTGCTTAACTCAGATACATATCTGCACATGATAAGTTGTAAGATGCAGGGACAAGATAATAAGAACTTGACACCGACGCACTCAGCTACTGAACGCCGAAGAACAACTTCCTCGAGAGAAAAATCTTGACACCCAACATTGCTTTAAAAATAAAGCCAGATTCTATGCCGTGTGTGTATGAAGGTTTGACCTAGTCGAGCTTGTGATGACGGGTGATTATGAGAAGTCGGATATAGACCAATAGAACAAGTCTAGGTCCAAGAGGAGATCTGGTCGCGCAAGACCAGAATGATTGCTCAAAATAGTCATAATTTTTTATCCGACTGTTGAATCGGATTGAAATTTTTACATGAGTTTCCGTAAGTCTTTTTCATTATAGTAGTCATCACGTCGCTACGCGAATCATTAGTTTGTATCAAAACTCAACAATCCTTGATGGTTATTTTTCTTTACTGTGTGGTACAGAACAATCATGGCTAGAAGAGGTTATAGAATATAATGTGCTTGTATATGAGGAGATGATGAGGTTTCTTCTTGAGAAAAAAAAAATGTACAGGAACTAATGTGTTGTTTCCATCTACATCAGTTGTTGTCAATCGAAATCCTGGTGGTGGGATCCATGATAGGGTGACCTGCATAAGGTATTGTGTTAGGGATCCACGACGGAGCTGCCTTCACAAAGATTTTATGTTAGGGATCTATGATAAAATGGTCGGCACAAAGGTGTTAGGGACCCATAATAGGGTGGCTCACGCATAAAAGAATGTTTTTGATGGAGAACAATTTTTAACCGAAGACTGAACTAGAGGATGGGTTCTTTCCAACCCAGAGAGACTTATATGGGAGCTTTTTCAGGAAAATATATATTTTCCTTAGTTAATTTTATTTCTTTCTATTTTATTTTTCTATTCTTTATTATTATGCTTTTCTAGTTTTTTTTCCTATTTAAAAGGGATATTTTTCCCTGATTTATTTCTTCTTATTCAGTATTATTAGAGTTCTTTAGTTTTCTCTATATAAAGGGTTGTAATAGCCATTTGAAAAAGGGAGACATAGAGGAATAAAATTAAGTATTTTGAGTCTTTTTATATTTATGGTGTTCTTGGTCTTTGAAGGTTCTGACTTGTAACAAACCCTTTATCCTTCACTTTGTATGCTTCAATTGGTATCAAAGCTCGTCATTGAAGACATGCAAAGATAAATCACAAAACTAACTCGTAAGCTAGAGGAGAGAGACCTACGAGATCAGGAGCAGCATGACCAGGACCAAGAGAGTGAATCTGGGTCCTTGGTGAGTACTAGCAATCAGAGGCATATTCAAATGAGATTAGCTCTTGAGTAACAAGAGAGGAGGTCTGCAGATTTCGATTTTCATATCAAAATTCTTGAGTTTTCAGGAACTTTATAGGCAAAAGAATTCGTAGACTTGTTGGATGAGGTTGAGAGGATTTTTTTTAATACAATGATTTATCTAAATAGACATGAGTAAAGTTGATTGCAATCATATTACAGGGTAGGGCATCTGCTTGGTGGGAGCAGTCGAAAAAGATACGAGAGAGATAAGGGAAAGCTAGAATCAATGACTAGGACAAGATGAAGAAGAAGATGAGAAAGAATTTTCTTTCTTTTGGCTACTCCCAAACTCTATATCAGAGGCTCCACATGCTAAAACAAGAAGGTAAAGTTGTCAATGATTACACTAATGAGTTTTACCAATTAGTTTTCAGGAATGATCTAGTAGAAACAGTGGAGCAACTAGTGGTGAGGTATCTTAGTGGTCTACATCAATCTATTCAGGACATACTATGTCTTCAAGTCTTGTGGATAGTTTTCTATGTCAATCTATTCAGGGTGTATTGTGTCTCCAGGCCTTGTAGACAATTTTTTAGGCTTATTAGAGGGCTTTAACAGTGGAGAAGCAACAAGTTGCTAGGACTTTAGTAGAAATTTTAGGGCAAATCAATGGAGGACACAGTAGTGATCCAAGGCAGGCCACTAGCCAGACTAGGTTGAACCAACAAAATCAATAGGCAACAGGTCAAGGTTTTAGCTTTATACTTTGTTGTTTTAGATCTAGTAAGATGAGACACCGAGTTAGCGAGTGTAGAAAATTAAAGAGTTATTCAAGAAAGAATATGCTAGTAGAGGAGAAGCCCATGAATTTTACTAACAACGAAGATAATTTGGACAAAGATGGGAGTGTTTTGCATTGAGATGAGAATACAACCCTTATGATCAGAAAGAGTTTTCTGATACCTAATGGTAATTCAGATGAGGATAAGAGGCATAATAGTACCTTCCACTCTACATGCACCATCAAAGATAAAATTTATAGTTTGATCATAAATAATGGGAGCTGCGAGAATGTGGTCTCTATGGAGGCAGTACAAAAACTTTAGCTGGCAACTGAAAGTCACCCAAAACCCTATAAGTTGACATGATTGAATAGAGATATTGAGATAATTGTTAATAGACATTGCCTTGTTTCTTTTTTGATGGGTCAAAAATACATTGATAGTGCTTGATGTGATGTGGTATCAATGGATGTTTGTCATATTCTGCTGGGGAGGCCATGGTATGATGGTAGAAAGAATACTTATACCCTTAGCATTAAAGGGAAGCGTATAGTTTTAAAACCTATAAGGGAGAATATGGAGATGAAGATTGAGGGTGAGAAGAATTTATTGTCCTTATCACAGTTTATAGAGGAGTAAGTGAGTGATGTTTGCCCTAATATCTATGAGTATAATCAATGAAAAGGAAAAAAAAGGATGACGATCTTGAAGAGGCACAAGGTGTGTTAGGAGGATTTTTAGATTTGATATTGGATGAATTGCCCCAAGGTTTACCTCTTATGAGAGAGATATAACACCAGATTAACCTGATGTTGGGTTCTAGCCTGTCAAACAAAACATGTTATAGACTTTAAGGCTTGTTTGTTTTTTAGTTTCAAAAGCGTTTTTGAAAAAAATTGAATTTTATTTTATTTTTTCTTTACTTCAAATTAATATTTTTAGGGGTTTTCAGATTATTTTGATGTGCTTATATCAAAAATAATTTTTTAAAAATAAAAAAAATATTATTTTGATGTACTTTCAGGCGAAGAACACTTGAAAAATAATCGTTGTCACAGTCTCAAACACTCTCTTAGCCCTAAAGAAGCCGAAAAGTTATAGAGGCAAGTGGTGGAGTTACTAAAGAAAAAGCATATTTATGAAAGTATGAGCTTTTGTGTCCAGCTAGCCCTTTTAGTCCAAAAAACAACAGGTCATAGAGTATATGTGTAGACAATCAGGCCATCAACCATATCAAAATATAATGCAGGTTCTCCATACTATGTCTAGATGACATGTTAGACCAGTTAGCAGGGTCTAAAGTATTATCCAAGATTGATCTCAAGAGTGAGTATCATCATATCATAATTAAACTAAGAGATGAAAGGAAGATAACCTTCAAAACTCACCAAGAGTTATATGAATGAATGATTATGCCATTTAGACTGTCCAATGCTCCTAACACATTCACAAGATTCATGTATAAGGTATTGAGGTCATTTATGAGTAAATTCTGTAACACCCCACCTCACTAGTACCAATTCTACTCAATCCAATAACAAACATGAAAAACAATAAAATGGACCATTATGGAGAGTTTTCTTACCCTTAAGAAATGAAGAATCAAAAGCTAAAACAAGTTGAATCAAGTTCTTTTCCTTCACACTTCCCTCTAAGCTCAATTTTTTTTTCTCTCAAAGCACTCTTAAAATCTTCAAACTCCTTATAGTCTCCTTAATGTATCAACCCTCTCTTTAATTACTTAACACTCTTTCTATCTTACACTTTGTTTTTGATTTTTCAAGCAATTTCCATGAAAAATAACACAAACCCTCTATTTCTCATTTTTCTTCCCTTGGCCGGCTGCACAATCCCTCTTTCCTTTTCTTTTTTAATTGCTAGCAGCTTTTAAAGAGGATGGTTTTGGGCAAAGTCTCACTTTGGTCCCTAAGGAATTTCTAGACAATCATTTGTGCCATTTGTTCTTTTATCTAAATTTTTTTTTTATCATACTCCAAAAATTCTGAAATTTTAACCTAGGTTAAAATAATGTTTTATAAGACTCCATGCAAAATTTCAACTTAATCTGATGACCAGATTGAAAGTTATGTGTTATAACGTAAAATTAGCTGGTTTGTAATTTTTCGTCAAAATTCAGATTTTATATTTCATACTTGCACAAGTCATATCAATTAATTTACTCAATTCTCGAGACTTTTTTTTTCATATATATATATATATATATATATATATTTATTATTTTTATTTTTATTTTTTTACCGGGGTTTACATTCTCCCCACCTTTAAAAATTTCACCCCCGAAATTTAAGTCATACCTGGATCTTGAAATAATTCAGGATATTTTCTTCTCATCTCCGATTCCCTTTCCCAGGTCTCTTCTTCTATTTGAGAGCTCCTCCATAGGATCTCAATCATAGGTATCTTTTTATTCCGAAGCTCCTTTTCACTCCGGTCTAACACCTTCACAAGTCTTACCTCCATAGACAAATCCTCTTTAATTTCCACAGGGACTTGTAATAGCACTCGAGATGGGTCAATTTCTGCTTTACGTAGCATGGATACATGAAACACATTATGTATCTTGGCCAAGTGCGATGGCAAAGCCAATTTGTATGCTATGGGCCCTATTCTCTCTGTCACTTCGAAGGGCCCAATATATCTCGGTGCCAATTTTCCCTTCATACCAAAACGCAGCATATGCTTCCAGGGAGCAACTTTTAGATAGACCTGATCTCCCACCACAAATTCAAGTGGCCTTCTCCTAGTATCAGCATAGCTTTTCTGCCTATCTTGTGCTGCTTTCATTCGATCTCTTATCACTTTCATCTTTTCTGTCATGATTTTAACTAATTCCGCCCTAATGATTTTTTGATTACCAACCTCTTCCTAACATAATGGAGTGCGGCATTTCCTACCATATAATGCTTCATAGGGAGTCATTCCCACAGTCGTCTGATAACTGTTATTGTACATAAACTCCACCAATGGCAAATGATCTTCCCAGCTGCCACCAAAATCCAGTATACAAGCTCTCAACAAATCCTCCAATGTCTGAATTGTTCGTTTAGATTGACCATCAGTCTGGGGGTGGAAAGAAGTACTTAGATTCAACCTCGTCCCCAAAGCACTCTGGATACATGGCCATAGTCGAGATGTAAATCGGGGATCCCGATCTGAAACTATTGACACCGGCACTTCATGAAGTCTTATCACTTCATTCACATATAGCCTCACTAGTTTGTCGACTGGATCCGTCATCTTCATGGGAAAAAAAAAGAGCAAACTTTGTCAACCGGTCTACTATAACCCAAATTGCATCATTACCCTTCCTTCCCCTTTGTAATCCTGACACGAAGTCCATTTTAATATCCTCCCACTTCCACTGAGGTATCAAAAGTGGTTGTAAAGGCCCAGCTGGTTTTTGATGCTCTATCTTTACTTGTTGACAGACACTACATCCAGTCACATATTCAGCTATCTCTTTCTTCATTTTTGGCCACCAATAAAATTCTCTTAAATCCCTGTACATCTTAGTTCTTCCTGGATGTACAGTAAATCTAGACTCATGGGCCTCCTTTAACACTTCTTCTTTCAGCACTTTATCTCCTGGAAGATACATTCGCCTTCCCATCACCACCATTCCATCATTTAGTACTTGGAAAGGAGTTTCAGCTCCTGATTCTACTTTATCCCTTACCTTTTTAACCTTAGCATCCCTTATTTGCGCTTCCAATATTCTATCTCGGAATACTGACCTGATTTTTAACTGAGCCAATAAAGAATCCACAGGCCCAACCTCTATTTTGGCATTTATCTTTCCCAGTTCTATTAGCTCCTTCTTATCACATTCATCTAAATCCATTACTAAAGCTTTATTCTTACGACTAAGGGCATATGCAACAACATAAGCTTTTCCCGGATAGTAGTCTATCACACAGTCATAATCTTTAATTAACTCTACCCAACGTCTCTGTCTCATATTCAACTTCTTCTGAGTCATCAAATATCTCAAACTCTTATGATTAGTAAAAATTTATACTTGAGATCCATATAGATAATGTCTCCACACTCTCAAGGCAAACACAACTGTAGCCAACTCTAGGTCATGCACTGGATAGTTGACCTCATGTGGCTTCAATTGCCTAGACGCATAAGCAATAACTTTTCCGTGCTGCATCAACACACATCCAAGTCCCCTCTTTGATGCATTACTATAAACTACAAACCCCCCTGTCCCTGATGGAAGAACTAATACCGGAGTAGTAGTTAGCTTATGTTTCAACTTTTGGAAGCTCTCTTCACATTCTCTGGTCCACTCCCACTTAGTTCCCTTCCGAGTCAATCTTGTCATAGGAATGACAATGGTGGAGAATCCTTCTATAAACCTCTTGTAGTATCCCGCCAATCCAAGAAAACTATGAATTTTAGTTACATTGGTTGGCCTCTCCCATTTCAATACTGCCTCGACTTTCTGCGGATCAACAAGTATACCATCTGCTGAAATCACATGTCCCAAGAAGGTTACCTCCTTCAACCAGAACTCACACTTGCTTAACTTAGCATACAGCCGATGCTCCCTTAAAGTTTGCAGTATTAAACCCAAATGTTGCTCGTGCTCTTGGTCTGAACTAGAATAGACTAGAATATCATCAATAAATATTACCATAAAGCTATCCAAATATGGTCGAAATACCCGGTTCATTAAGTCCATGAACACTGCTGGCGTATTCGTCAATCCAAATGGCATTACTAGGAACTCATAATGTCCATAACGAGTCCTAAACGCAGTCTTTGGCACATCCAATTCTTTAATTCTCAACTGATAATATCCCGACCTTAGGTCTATTTTTGAAAACACCCTGGCTCCTTTGAGTTGATCAAAAAGATCATCTATCCGTGGCAACGGATATTTATTCTTCACCGTCACCTTATTAAGTTGTCGATAATCAATACAAAGCCTTAGAGTTCCATCTTTTTTTTTTTTACAAATAACACTGAAGCTCCCCAAGGTGAACTACTAGGACGTATAAATCCTTTTTCCAACAATTCTTGTAGCTGTATCTTCAATTCAGCTAGTTCTGCAGGTGCCATCCTATAAGGCGACTGAACTATAGGGGCCAACCCGGGAATTATATCAATTGAGACTTCCACTTCCCTTTCAGGAGGTAACCCAGGCAACTCCTCAGGAAACACATCTGGAAACTCCTTTACGATAGGAATGTCTGCCAACAGCTCACTCTCTTTCTCCCTATCTTTCACATAAGCAAGATACGCCTCACATCCCCTTTATACCAGTTTCCTAGCCCTTATTGCTGAAATAATACAATTTGGTATGATTTTTCTTTCTCCCCTAAATATCGCTCTCCTCCCATCAAGTCCTTGGAGAGTCACTGTTTTTGCAAAACAATCTATCTGAGCTTTATACTTACCTAACCAATCCATGCCTAAAATTACTTCAAAATCATACAATTCTAGTGGTAATAAATCTACCCTCATTTCTAACTCATGAATACTAACCCTGATTTATTTATATACACAATCAATATTCACAGTTTCCCCGAGAGGTGTGCTAATAATAAACCCTTTATCTACCTTATTGAGACATTTTCCTAATTTTTCTACTATTCGATTTGCCACAAAAGAATGGGTTGCCCCGGGATCAATCAATGCATATACAACCTGAGAATTTATTTGGAGCATACCTGCCACCACATCTGAAGCAGCTCTAATATCCTCCTGCATCATATTATAAACCCTGCCAGGAGTCCTGGTATCTTGCACTCTTGCCCTGCCTCTAATCCCACTAGCCCCTGATTGAGCGGGCCTCACTGGTCTATTTATGGTGATGGAATGTTGTTGGCTCTGAGTCTGAGCTTGTTGTCTCTGCAAAAACTCCCCCTTTCGAGGACAATTTCTCTTCCAATGTCCCTGAGCCCCACAATAATAACAGCCTCGCCCCAGGTAGGAGCACTCCTTCCATAAATGCTCTCCTCTACAAATATAGCATCGACCAGGCATCATCGAACAATCACTTGGATGCCTCTTATTACACCGACCACACTGAGGATACATAGTAGGTTTCTGTTCTGATCCTCCCCTGGTAGCACTATCTCTTGAACCAGAATGTCCCCCGATCGAACTCGCTCCTACACTCTGAGCAGATCTAACAGTTGTCCCAGTCCCTTTCTTAAACTGACTAAACTGCCCTTTCCCTTTCTTAAAAAAGGAGGTCTCCCGGTAGTAAACTCAAACTCTTTCCACTTCCCCAACTCGGATTGGCCTTGTTAACCCTCTTTCATACAGGTTTCTAAAGCCTCAACTGCATCAATCAACTCTCTTGTAGTCTCAAATCTGTGAGGGATCAATGCCTGTTTCAAATCCTGTCGTAATCCATCTCGCATTTTTTGTATCCGATACTGCTTGGTCGGAACAATATATGGAGCAAACATGGAGAGATCATGAAATCTCCTCTCATACTCCAATACAGCCATATCCCCCTGAGTCAAGGTCAAAAACTCTTGTGCTTTGATTCTCTGATGTTGGGAAGAATAATATTGGCTCTCAAACTGTGCCCGGAACTCAGCCTATGTCCATGATCCAATAGGCCTTCTTGATCGTACTGTGTCCCACCAGGAGTGAGCTCTGTCTGATAACAGCTGGGTGGCACATCTTTCCCGCAACTCTTGCACCACTTGAATCTCTTCTAAAGTATCTTCAACCTTTCGAAGCCACCTCACAACAACCTCAGCATCAGCCTCTCCAAAAAAAAACTCACAGCCCATCTCTCTCATACTTTTCACTGTCCAAACTAGAGCAACCACACTATCAGTGGATGTTATTGCCACTGGAGTGGTCTGTGGCATAGGGGCTGCTGGAGCTGATACATGGGACATGCTTTCAATAACAACCCTAACAATCTGGGCTAAAAACCCTGGATCAGCATATGGTGATGGGACAATAGTAGGCACTGTTACTGATGGATGAGGTATGGTAGCAGGCACTGTCTCTGGCAGTACTGGTGAAGGAATTACTCTCTGACCCTGCTGAGCTGGGCCCTTTAACGGTACAGTTCCTATCGGAATACCCTAAAGTCCTGACACCTGTATCACTGGTGCTTGAGATGCGATATCTGCCAGGGGATCCTCTCCCTGTCCAGCATCTGTCTGTAAATCCTGACCTCTATCCTGTCCTGGGAATGGTTCAGTCCTGGCTCCCTGTCATGTGGTAACCATCCTACAATTATTCATTAACCATCAAAATCTTGTTCCACATCCTGAACCTAAACCAGGATATCAAAATGGCTCTGATACCAAATGTAACACCCCACCTCACTAGTACCAATTCTACTCAATCCAATAACAAACATGAAAAACAATAAAATGGACCATCATGGAGAGTTTTCTTACCCTTAAGAAATGAAGAATCAAAAGCTAAAACAAGTTGAATCAAGTTCTTTTCCTTCACACTTCCCTCTATGCTCAATTTTTTTCTCTCTCTAAAAGCACTTTTAAAATCTTCAAACTCCTTAATGTATCAACCCTCTCTTTAATTACTTAACACTCTTTCTATCTTACACTTTGTTTTTTATTTTTCAAGCAATTTCCATGAAAAATAACACAAACCCTCTTTTTCTCATTTTTCTTCCCTTGGCTGGCTGCACAATCCCTCTTTCCTTTTCTTTTTTAATTGCTGGCAGCTTTTAAAGAGGATGGTTTTGGGCAAAGTCTCACTTTGGTCCCTAAGGAATTTCTAGACAATCATTTGTGCCATTTGTTCTTTTATCTAAAAAAAATTCTTATCATACTCCAAAAATTCTGAAATTTTAACCTAGGTTAAAATAATATTTTATAAGACTCCATGCAAAATTTCAACTTAATTTGATGACCAGATTGAAAGTTATGTGTTATAACGTAAAATTAGCTGGTTTGTAATTTTTCGTCAAAATTCAGATTTTTATATAACAAGTCATATCAATTAATTTACTCAATTCTAGAGACTTTTTTTTCATATATATATATATTTATTATTTTTATTTTTATTTTTTTACCGGGGTTTACAAATTCATTGTAGTTTATGTCAACAACATTTTAATTTATAGTCTCACTTTGAAGTCTCATTTAGAGCACTTAAGGGTTGTTTTTAATACTTTGAGAACGAAACTATTATATGTCAATAGAAAAAGTGTAAGTTCTGCATTGATACTGTTGCTTTTTTGGATTTTATTGTGTTTGTTAATGGTGTTTAGGCTAATTAAAGTAAGATTTTTATGAATGTGGAGTGGCCAACACTGAAAAGCATCCATGATGTTCAAAGTCTTAATATCCTTATATCTTTTTATAGAAGACTCATCAAGAATTATACTTCCATTATTGCAACCATTATAAAGTGCCTAAAAAGATGTATTTTTCAGTAGACAAATGGGACTGAAACAAGTCTCAGTTAGTGAAGCGGAAGATGATTGGAGCTCTAGTATTGGTATTACTAGACTTTAAGAAACCATTTGAATTTAATTATGATGCATCCATAGTTGGCATTAGGGGAGTTCTTAGCCATGATGGGCTTCCAATCGCCTTTTTTGATCTAGAGTTTTATGTTATTGTTCAAATATGAAGTATTGGAGACACTACCTTGTGCAAAATGAGTTTATTATAATTACAGATCATGAAGCTCTAAAGTACATCAATGAATAACATCAAGTGAAATGGGTGTCATTCGTACAGGAGTTCACCTTTTCGTTAAGGCACTAATCAAGAAGCATAAACAAAGTGGTTGATGCTCTCAATAGGAGAGTTACCTTGCTTAGCATCATACACACACATGTGCCAGGATTTGGTGCTTTACATCGTACGTGTACGACATCATGACAATCATCCTCCTAGATCAAGGATCTTTGTGGTGATATGGGTGAAAAAAACAAGGAATTCTTGTCCTTTATCAGTAAAAAAAAAAAGAATGAGAGTCACTACCTAGTATTTTAGTCACTAGAAAACTTAACTGGTCTTAGATTCTAGATAAGAGAACTGATTATGTAAAAGAAATGTATTAGAACCCCTAGTAGTATCTTATCTGAGGTAAGCTGCATTGTTTATTTGTTTGATATAAACTAAGGTAATGTTGTAATTTCTAATGGTTGATCTTTCTAATGATTTAATAAAAGTTCTCCTCAGTATAGAGGTTCTTATCTTATTAGGTTAAAACTTAATCATGTTAATGTCAAAACATAAAAACAAAAGGAAATGTTTTTTTATTTAATATTAAATGAAATTGTTGGAAAAACATGTGAGGGACCCATAAATAATTCTAAAATGGTCCTGAATGTTTTAAGAATTTTTTGAAATTATTTTTGGGGCTTGTTTGGCAAAGGCACAAAAAATGAGAAAATAAAGCTTGCTGGAAAATTATTAGGGCATCTCTTCCAAACACGCCCTTAACTAAAAATCATAGGTTAAAAAATTGTCTTAAAGCTATGTTTGGAATACACACCTTAAGAACACAATAAAACATTTTTTTCGTTGGTAAAAATTTTACTAGCCAAAGATGCTCTGATCTTAGAAATGGGCTTAACTCAAGTAGTAGTGAGCAAAAAAACCAAAGAACCAATTAAAATAAGAAAAAAAATAACCACAAAACCAAATCGACAAAAAAACAAATTAATCGATTAGAAATTAAAAAAAAGTTTTGGTTCGGCTTCAGTTTTTAAAATCTGAAACCGATTGAATTGAATTGAACCAAACTGGTTCAACCAAGTCATCATTTGAAAAAAATAGGTATAAGTAGGATATTTTTTTCTAACCTTAAACCTAAATCAGTATTTCTTAAGACAAAATTAGTCGCCCCCTCCATTTGCTCTATATGTCTCTTGTCTCTCAAATTTTTCTTCATGCTCCACAATTGTTAAGCTTCATGCTCCTCAGTCCTCTCAATCAAAAGCACACCTCTCTTTACTTTTTCTTTTAATTTTTTTATCCTATTTCTTTCTATTTCTCACATAAACTTGTAATTGTTATGCAATTTCTCATGCACATGTAACTAAAGAAGATTATTTTGATGAACTAGCAGAAGGCCTTTTTGTGCTCTCCTTAATGTTGGTCTTGTGAGGACAACAATTAGGAATCGGGTTTGGTTATTTATTGAAGAGACTGAGTATAAAAATGCTAGGCACTTGATGGGTGGTAAAGATCTATGTAGAGTATTTGTAATTGGTTTTCTCTTCTTCAAATAATAATGATTTGATGGTTTTACATTTCATTAATAGATATCTTTTGATCTTCCTTTATTTTTTTTGTAGTCAAATTACTTCTTTTCTTTCCTTTTGTTTCATGTACCTTTTCATAAAGTTTAATATTTGGGTAAGGATCTAACAAAAAAAAATTGGGGTTGAATTTCTAGATATCATGCATGCCTAACTAGCGTAAGAAAGAGCCATGTTTGTTGAGAAAGCTAAGATGTCTCAGAAAAAGGGCACAGAGTTGAAAAAACAGAAGCAAGTACAAAATTAGAAACCCTTAAAAATGTGGCCAATGAAAAAGACCAGAAGAAAACTCAATTGAAATAATTTTGTTTTGAACTGGTTTGGAAGGGAAGAAACCAAATCGAAACTAGTCGATTTGAACCGGTTTTCAATTCGGTTCAGTTTGAAAACTTGAAAAAAATAATTTTGGTTTGGTTATTTATTTTGGTCTAAAATCGAACTGAATCGAAAATGATCAGCCCTAAGCCTAGCCACATGGGCTTGGCTTCCTAGCCTGAAGTCCAAGCCCTTAAACATAACCCAAAACAGAAACAAAACAAACAAGAGTTTTTACTTGAATCTGACGAAGAACATGAAGAACACCATAAAAGGAACCTAGAAACATAGGTTTGATTTTAGACTAGATATAAGAAATCCAAATTTATATGAAGGTTGGAAAACATACAGGGATTAAAAATTTAACATCTATTCACTTCGATTATCAATGAATTATCATGATTTGGTAAAAAAAGGTTTCAGTTCAAATTAAAATCCTAAGATTAAAACCCTAAAAGACATGTTATTAATGTAAAAGAAACCTAGATTACTGGCTATAAGGGCCATGCGGAGTGGCTAGTGCAAAGAAATAACCAAAATTGGTCCAAATCACGGAACTAAGGCAAATATGCAGAACTGGCTAAAAAACCCAGAATGGCAGATATATAACGAAACCTAGAAAAAAGAACTATAAGCCCAGAAAACAAACTAAACTTAGCGACCAAAGCTTAAGCATGCTCAAAATAACTTGTTTTGACCATTAAAACAACAAGAATCAAAGGCAAAACAGTAAGTAAAGTCTAAGTCTTATAGCAAACCAAAAACACATTTCAACATTGTTCCTATAGCTATTTTTCACACTCTTAACCATTAATAACATGCATTTGGCTTAAGCAAACCCAACTAACCATTACCAATGGTCTAAAAAAATAAAAAACAAATAAAAACAAAATTTCAACATATATTGCCACAATGACTTTATTGACTGTTTTGAACATCAAAACATGCTAAAAATATATCTCACACTAACATTTATCGCCTAAAAAACAATCAAAAGCATCCAACAAAACCTTGAACAACATTTAAACACACATATACATTTTAAAACATGGCATGGTTAAACATCTAAAAAAACATCCATTCCATTTAAACTAATAAATGGCTTTAAGAGAATGCACAATGAACACTCAATGCCAAAGATAATAATAAGAATAGAATGGAAAGGGAAAGGGTGTGTTCATTGAGCTACACCCCTTCATCAAAGTTGAATGTTTATCTTATCTAATGATTGTTGCCTCCTTGATATCTTTCCTCGAGTTATGATGGTGAATGGCGGTATAGAGAACTAGTAACAATGGCGAGGATGGTTGGTTGAAAGGTTAATCTCTCTTTTTTGTTTCTTCTCCTTTGTTATGGCCTTATGCATATTTTTTAACAGGACAATAGAGATCATTCAGGGGCCATGAGATGGACTATTATCACACATTGATGTTGAATAATCAATCCAAACCATTCATTGAGGTTGAGGATCACGCTTTGTAGTGTTTCAGAGCTGATAAAAGGAGTATACTGGCAGGCAATACTAGTTGGGATATGGGTTTTGGACTCTTGTAGCAGCGCCTTTAGGGCTCTAAAAAAGGTTTTGTTTTGTCTAGGTGCGAGTACAATATACAGGGTGTGATGGGCTATGTTCCTTGTCTTGTTTGAGGAAAGGATGAGGGAGATTTTAAGCTTGGAAGATGGTAACAAACCAACCTTTTTTTGAAGCTTTTTGAGGAAGAAGATCAACAGTGTCCATACAACAAGTTGTGTGGCCCTCTTTAATTCTTTTTGTCCAAGACTAATCAAAACGACGTTCTTTTGGCCACACAACAAGCCATTCATTGAGGTTGAAAAAGGAAGTACACTAGCAGGTATGACTAGTTGGGGTATTGGTTTTGGCCTCTAATAGCATCGCCTTCAAGGCTACAAAAAAAGGTTTTGTTTTGTCCGGGTAGGAGTACAATATACAGGGTGTGAAGGGCTATGTTTCTTGTCCTTTTTGAGGAAGGGATGAGGGAGATTTTAGGCTTGGAAGATTGCAACAAACCAACCTCCTTTCAGGGCTTTTTGAGGAAGAAGATCAACAGTTGCCACACAAGAAGTCGTGTGGCCCTCTTTATTCTTTTTGTTCAAGACTAATCAAAACGACATTTTTTTGAACCAAAACAAACCGTTTTAGTCAAAAACACACCTTTATATTTAAATGAAATAGTGTCATTTTGATAACCCTAGGTTAATTAGGGTTTTTAAATTTGAATTTGACCAAAATTCAATTTAGCCCTTGCTCTCTTGATTTCTTTTAATTTAACCCATAATTGGTCTTTGACTTTTGATTTTGTGTAATTTCACCCCTACCAAAATCAATTACCAACCCCGAAGTTTAACGATTTTTTCACTTTATTCCTTGGTTTCTGATTTATAAAAATTAACCCTCAATTGATCATTTAAATTTTAATTTTCTTCAATTTGGCCCTCGATTTTGTTGATTTCAGTCCTTGAATTTACACACCTTTCACACTTTGGTCTATGGTTTTGATTTCTTCAATCAAGTCCCTAATTATCCATAAAATTTTAATATTTATACAATTAAGCCTCTGATTTGACCAAATTAACTTTATGAAATTGCAATGTAACCTCCAAATTTTAATTTCTTTCAATTAAAGCCAAATTCAACTCAAAAATAAATTTTTCTTACAATTAAGCCCTCATTAAATTCCATTAAAATAAGAAAAATTCCAATTAAGTTTTCAAACATCCAATTTTGAATTATCCTTCCCTAATTAATTTTTCTCTTATCAATAGAGCATTCATCTATCACAATTGAACTGTTAATTCTCCAACTTTGTATATTTTGATCCACCTCAACAAGGCTTTGGTAATTTTTTTAGCATTATTCATATTTTTCTAAGTGATATATATATATATATTATTTTCCAATTTTTACATTTTTTTGTATTTTCCTTTTTTCTGATTTTTATATACGGGCCCCAAAAAATGGGTAACAACACTTTCTGTGAGCTGTATTCGGGTGTTTTCTCATTCTATCAGATTTATGTCGAGTTATTCAAAAAAGATAAACAAGATAACTTTGTGCTTGAGAATAGTTATTTTTCATGGTTTGTAGTTTTGTATTCCAGTTTGTTCTTTGCGTGAACATATCATTCATGAATTACATTATGAAGGGCATTTTGGACGGGATAAGATACTGGCTCTAGTGTCCATAGACTATTATTGGCCTAAGTTACCAAGTCAGGTTTCCAACTTTATCAAGATGTGTGTTGTTTGTCAAAGGTCTAAAGGGTCTTATCGATTACTAGGTTTTACACCCCATTACCAGTTCCTGATGCTCTATGGCTAAACATGAGCTTGAATTTTATATTAGGCTTATATTATACACAACAAGCTATAGACTCTTTTTTTTTATAGGTTCTCAAAGATAATCCATTTCATAGCTTGTCGAAAGATAATGGATGTATCTCGAGTAGCTCAACTTTAATTAAATGAGATATTTTGTTTGCATGACATTTCTAGGTCCACCACTTCGGATAGGGATGTCAAATTCATGAGTAGTTTCTAGAAGAGTTTGTGGAGAAGGATGAGAACTCAATTGAACTTTAGCAGTGCTTATCATCCTCAGACAAATAGGTAGATAGAGGTAGTTAATCACAGTCTTGATAACTTACTACGAATCCTAGTTTGGGATAAGCCAAAATAGTGGGAAATGGCATTGCCATAAATGGAGTTCTCTTATAATAGGTCTCGAAATCGGACCACCCAACTAAGTCTCTTTGAGACCATCTATGGAAAGAATCCTTTAAGAGTACTAGAGTTAATTCGCATACCTCGTATCAGATGATCGAGCATCCAAGCTATAAATATGGCAAACTACTTGCATAACATTCATGAGTAGGTCAAGTAGACAATCAACAATAACAATGCCAAGTATAAAGCCCTGCCTTGTACTCATCGTAAGAGGGTAGTGTTTGAGGTTGGTGATTTGGTATGGGCAGTTCTTACACGTGACAAGTTTCCAGTGGATGAGTATAACAAGTTGAAGAAAATGAAAATAGGCCCCTATGAGGTGTTACAGAAGATAAATAATAATGCTTACAGGATTCATCAACCTCATCATCTAAAGACTTCTTATTTCTTCAATGTCTAGCACTTGATATCTTACTAAGAGGAGGACATAACTTGAGGATTAGTTCTCTCCAACCCATAAAGTCTGATGTAGATGAGCTTGCAATAACAAGTGATTCTAAGTAGTCAGGTATGAATCTGTCATAAATAGATAAGGATTTGATATAATTAGATTATATGGATGACCTAATAGATACATTTATATACTAGTTGGACAGGTCTAGGTGCAAGAGAAGGTCTGGTAGCTCTAAACTAAATGATGGCTAAAAAAGGCCATAACTTTTGATCTAATTATTGGATCGTGTAGAAAGTTTTAAGAGAGTCTTTGGAGGTTGTTTTCCCTACAGTAGCCACCACGTTACTATGCAAACCTTAAGATATTTAGATATCAGAAATCTCATCCAAATCCCTAGTTTTGGAATTTTTGTTATTTTCCATGTGTTTTTTAGGTTTCTTGTTTTATTTTGGATTTTATGCTTCTTTCCTTTGTATTTTTGGATTTGTTTTTTGTTTCCTAGTAAGTAAGGTTTCTTGCCTGGTTAAGCTTTTGTAAACTTTCTAAGGAGGCAGTCTTTGTTGTTATTATTTTAAAGAGAATAAACCTGTGAATTTGGAGTTCACATCTGCAGCAGCCCCTTTTGCTCATCAAAATTCTGTGTTTTTATTTGTTGCTATCTTTAGCTTCCGCCTGCATCAAGATTGCACATGCACGGAAAATGTGTGGGGAAGTAAAGTGATTCAAGAACATTCCAAGGAAAAAAGTTACTCTAAAAAACTGTTTAAGCTTCTAACTTGTCAATCAACATAATGGCTACTCCTCACTTAAAGATAAAAAAAACTCAATTTTTCATAAAACTAATATTCTGGATAGTTCAACTATATTTGTTCCATATTTAAACCTCTTCGTATATAGAAAGAAAAATAACAGTCAAAATGTACCCCTCACCAAAGCATGATAATATAACCTTTAACATTGAAACCATTAAAGTTTTTCAGGCTGAGAATAATGACGTTGACATATGCTTATGGATTTTTTTGAAAAATAGCATAGTTTTATAAAAGTTTTGGAAAAATAACTTATGTTAAAAAAGTATTTGGAAAATAGCATGGTTTGAACACAATTGTGTTTCATAATATTGATTTTATACATAACTGTTATTTGAAACACAATTGTGAATGTTTCAAAACATCTTTCTTTTGCAAATTAATTAACTTTAACAAAAGTCAACCAAATATTTTATGAAGATTTAGTGGCCAAAATATGGGATTGAATATCCAATGGTCAAGAAAGAAAGATAAGATAAGGTGATGTGGCAAGAGAGAAAAATGATGGGGAAGAAAAAGGAAAGAAAGAAAGGGTCATCGAGGACATACCGGGACTCTGTTTTCAACACACTCAGTATCGTTAGAAAGATCTCAACAAAACTATTCTAACTACACATTGAAAGAACACCAAAGGAGGTTGTAATTAAACCTAAATTAACCCCGAACAAAACCCCTAACAAATTACTACTTTATCCTGTGGTCTTTCAAGGCGTGGTTATAATCGTCTAGTTGAAATCTTTCTAACAGTACTAGATGTGTCAAAAATAGAGCTCTAGTGTGCCCTAGGTGACCCATTTTTTCTTGGCAATAGGATCTGAAATCTCATTTCTTAGCCATTGGATCTTCATAAAATTTTGAATTGATTTTTTTATGCAATTGAATTGAGAGGAACATGGTTTTTGGAACAACCGTTATTCCCAATAGCAGTTGTATTCAACTTCTATTCTCAACAACGAATGTGTTCAAATTGTGTTGTTTTCCTAATATTTTTAAACATGTGTTATTTTTCTAAAACTTTTATAAAAATGTGTTAGAATTTTAAAATAGCCTAATTCCTACACGATCAAACAAAAATACATGAAATGATTGTTAAAATCTTAGTTGTCGATGAAAGAGTGTATGTAGGTTCCACCTAAATTTTGTTTTTGTAACAAATCATGAAATATACGTCTCATAGTTATTAGGCGAACCTTACAAAGTTGATATCTAGAAGTTAAAATTGTTTCAGAACATACACTAAAGACATCATAAAATCATCATCACCATAAAGATGCAAGTTGCATCACTTCATCAAGTCAAGAGAAACAAATTTGATACCATCGGACAGTTTGGTTAAGCCCCTCACGACCTTCAACTTGGTTTTTCTGGCAAGTTATAAGAATGGATTTAATCTCATTCACTTTCAGATTAGATCATTAGGGTGTCACATCCACAAAACCCTTTTCTGTTGGTTCTAGTTTAAACCAGATTGAACTAAATCCTTAATTATAAACACAAAAATGCTTCTCGTGTACAGTTGAAGCCTATCTCATTTAAAAGGGAAAGAAAAAAAAAGGAAAAGAAAAGGGTATCACCCTCAAATTAAAGATACCTAGCAAATGCTTCTGAAGAAAAAAGATTACGCTATTATGTAGTAAGGAAACCGCAACAAAAAGGATCTTTAAGCTTAAAGTGGCCTGAAAATTCTTACCCATTAGTTAACGGGTGGCTTGGAATATAAAATTTATAGACAATGATGAAATTATAATTTCTCCACTTCATTTTGTTCATTATAAGTGATGACAGAATGGCATTTAGCTATGAATAATCTCCATAATTTCAAATACTTGTGCTACATATGAACAATTAAAGTATGGAAGGAAACAAAAGGGTATACCAGCTACACAATCACGACCCCCTACAGCCCATAAGATTGTGGTTCCATTATGATTGAGGGATGAACGAAGCTATGCAGATGTTCTGATTTCAGATGAAACAATGAAGCCCAAAGACAACCACCAGACTCTTCTTTCGGATGATTTTCTAAACCTAGATCATAATTTAAATTATGAATTGATTATTCATGATTATCATGATTTTGATATCGAATGGCTTCGTAATAGTTTAGTTGGGTGGATATCTGAAGGTAGGGACTATAGACAGATTCAACAATAATTAGTCCAGACTGGATTACTTTTTAGTGGCCACTCAAGTTCTTATTCTGTTTGATGACCATGATGTTATGATGAATGCTTTTACTACAAAAGAAAGAAAGAAAGAAAGAAATTTGGCCAAGTTTCTTCACCAAGATACGACAATGGCTCCCATCAGATTGTGCTGCAGACAGATTAGCATGGATCTCCATTACAAATCTACCAATATCTGGATGGAATATGGCTTGTCTCACAAAATGGTTACAAGATATGGGCAGACTAATAGGGTATGACAAAATCAGCCCAAGGTTCTCTTCATTATATGCCATAGGACTTCTTATTGGCACCCAAAGTTCTGATAGTCTACATTCTGAAGTGATGTTAAGGCTGAATGGTGATGATTATCGTATTACAATCTCTGAGACTGATTTTCTACCTTCTCTACCTTACCCGGACAGTGATTCAATACCATACAGTATAGATACTTTTTTTGGAAACACTGAAACAGGTTGAAGATGACGAGTCAGATGATTAGTCTGAAAATTTAGACAGATTAGGGAATGTGAAAAAGAATGTGGATATTGTAACTATTCTCCCAATCAGTATACCTCAAGTGGTCAACTACGAGATTCAACATACATTGTTGATGTATAACACACATTGGAGTGGTGATAATTCCTCAGCAAGAATCATGGAACAAGAGAATTTATTCCCAGAAATTTTGGGATTGTATGTGTTAAAAGTAAACTAATTTCTGGAAATTAGTTTATCCAGTCAACCGGTTGAGACTAAGTAATTGGTTGGATTAAATAAATCGGTCGACCGGTTGAGAAACGATCGACAGGTTCAGTCGGCGGAATACAATTCTTGTTCAAATTAGAATTTTCTTGTATTAGTTTAATTCCTTGATTATTTAGGACTTTTATGCCTATAAAATGGCTTGTAATTCAAAATTATTTAACACAAAAGGAGAGAATAGCTAAGAGAGCTTAGAAAGAAACATATAATAAAAGTATACATTTCTCACAATCTTCTTCTTGTTCTTGAGTTTTTGACTTTGCATTACTGTTTTTTATCTTATACCACACTCATCCTTCTTTCACAAGTGGTATCAGAGTTTAGGTTTGATTATTTAACATGGTCAATCCAAACTTCCCACTTCATTATCCTAGGTTGACAAAGAACAACTATGAAACTTGGTGTATTCAAGTAAAAGCTTGGTTAGGTTCCCAAGATATATGAGAGATAGTTGAAAAAGATTTTGAGGAGCTTATAGATGGAGCAACATTGACTTCATTCTAGAGGGAGGTTGTACAAAAGGCACGAAGGAAGGATCAACAAGCACTAACAATCATCCATCATTGTATAGATGATACCATTTTTGAGATAGTGGAAAATACAACCACCACAAAACAAGCATTAGATATTTTGCAAGAATCAAACCAAGAAGCTGACAATGTGAGGAAGGTATGTTTACAAAAGTTATGTGATGACTTTGAAAAGTTACATATGTTTGAATCAAAGAATATTTCAGAATACTTTGCAAGAGTATTGGCCATATACAATCAAATGAAGAGATATAGGGAGAGGATGGAAGAGACACATGTGGTAGAGAAGATCCTATGCTCATTGCAAAAGAAGTTCTATTATGTGGTGGTCGTGATAGAGGAATCGTAAAATATAGATATTCTTTCAATCCAAGGTCTCATGGGAAAATTACAAGCCCATGAGGAAAGAGTCAATAAGATTCAAGAAGATGTGGGTAAACAACCACTTTTTTCAAAGTAAGATGGTTCTAGATATTCACAAGAGGGTAGAGGATGTGGACAAAACAAAGAAAGAGACAGATTTGGAAAAGGAGGTCATGACAGCCTCAACAGGTCAATCAGTCGACCGCATAAAGCAAACTAGTTGACCGGTTACACTGATAATGGCAATCTGAAATCTAGGTTTGACAAATCAAAAATTAAATGCGATAATTGTTAAAGATAAGTCATTATGCTAGGGATTGTTGGAGTCCAATCAAGAGGGTTGAGGAGAATGCAAATCTAGTGATAGAAAAGGTGAAGGAAACCACCATATTAATAGTGCGTGATGAAAGAATGCAAAACAAAGAGAACATGTGGTATCTAGATATTAGAGCCAGCAACCGTATATATAGAGACAAAGACAAGTTCATGGAGCTTGATGAAGCGATTAGAGGTAATGTCACATTTACGGATCATTCAAAGGTTTTCATAAAAGGAAAATGTTTGATTTTGATTAAATTAAAAGATGAAAGTCATCAATTTATTGGTGATGTCTATTATATATCAACGGTGAAAAGCAACATATTGAGCTTAGGACAATTACTGAAGAAGTGGTTTGATATTAAGATGAAAAATCATACTTTGACATTACTTGACACTAAAGGAGCTATGATTACAAAGATAACCATGAAAAAAAAATAGAATGTTCTTGCTAAACATAGAGACAGGTATGCCTAAATGCATATGTAAAGGATTAGACTTGGCTTTGGCATACGAGACTTGGATATATAAACATTGATAGCTTGAAGATAATGGCACAAAAGGAGATGTTGAAAGGTCTACCATCTATTATACATCCAAATCAGTTATGTGAAGGATGTTTAGTGGGTAAGCAATTTTGCAAGAGATTTCTGAAGGAGTCTCTATCATGAGAAAGTCAACCCCTATAAGAAATAAATGTTGATTTTTATGGTCCTATCAAACCATGTTTATTTGGTAAAAATCTGTATTTTTTACTTTTTATTGATGATTATAGTGGAAAAAATTAGGTATACTTCTTAAAAGAAAAGTCTAATATGTTTAGTTGTTTTAAGAAGTTTAAAACATTATTTGAAAAAGAAAATGGTTATTCTATAAAATTACTTAGGACAAATAAGGGGTGAATTTTATTCTAATGATTTTAATATATTTGTGAAGATCATGGTATAAAGAGACTCCTAACGATACCTAGATCCCCACAATAAAATGACATGGTGGAGAGAGAATAGAAGCATCCTTAACATGGCAAGAAGCATGCTTAAAACCAAGAAGATGCTTAAAGAGTTTTGGGTCGAAGCTATAGATTGTGCTATTTACTTGTCAAATAGATGTCTTACTAAAGGTTTAAATGGCATGACTCCACAAGAATCATGGAGTGGAAGAGAGCCAAGTGTTTTTCACATGAAAGCTTTTTGAAGGATTGACTATGTGCATATATACATAATCAACTAAGGACCAAGCTAGATGACAAGAGCAAAATGATGATCTATGTAGGCTATGAACAAAAGTCCAAAGGAAAAAAGTTGTACAACCTTAATGAAGGAAAGATGGTGATTAATAAAGATGTTGAGTTCAATGAAAAAGGAGATTGGGATTGGAAGGTAGATGATGGTGAGAAATATGACTTCCTACCGATTATTGATGAAGAGTAGGAAAGATATAAAGATTATCAAGAACCTATAGTTATACCTCCATAAACACCAATGAGCTCAACTTTTCTTTTTTCTTCTTTGGCATCTTTTTTTAGTGGAAGATCAAGTAGTAGCACTCCAGCAAGTGCATCAAGAAAGATGAGGAGCCCTCATGACTTATATGAGGTAACTATAATGTTTGAAGAAGCAATAAAATAAGCAAAATGAAGAATTGCATGGATAAGGAGACCGCATTAATTAAAAAGAATGACACATGGAAATTGGTTCCTAGACCAAGAGGAAAAAAGTCAATAAGTGTCAAGTGGATCTTCAAAGAAAAGAATAATATCAAAGAAGAAGTAGAGATGTATAAGGCAAGGTTAGTGGCAAAAAGCTGTAGTCAAAATCATAGGATTGACTGTGATGAAATATTTGCTCCAGTTGTTAGATTAAAGATCATTCAATTAATTATTGTCATTGTTGCCCAACATAGATGGAGAATCTATCGAATGGATGTCAAATCAGCTTTTCTTAATAGTTTTCTTGAAGAAGAGGTTTACATTGAGCAACATATAGGATATGAAGTGAAGGGACATGAAGATAAACTCTACAGTAGTTCTCAAAAAGTTCAAGATGGAAGATTGTGCAAAAATTCAAGGGAGTAAAAATGTCAAAGAATGATGAAAGAAAGAAGATAAACTCTACAACATTCAAAAGCTTAGTTGGGAGTTTGAGATATTTTACATGCACTCATCCGGATATTGTTTTTGGAGTAGGACTTATGAGTAGATTTATAGAGACACCAACCATGACACACTTCAAAGCATTGAATTGAATTCTTCGGTATATCAAAGGTATTGTTGATTTTGGCTTGTTCTATGTTATTCTAATAGCTTTGAACTTGTAGATTATAGTGATAGTGATTGAGCTGAAGATATGGATAATAGAAAGAGCACTACGAGTTTTGTTTTCTACATAGGAGACATAGTATTTACATGGAGTTCAAAGAAGCAATCTATAGTCACTTTGTCAACATGTAAAGCTACATATGTAGCTACTTCATCATGTGTTTGTCATTTCCTATGGCTAAGGAGATTATTAAAGGAATTGTGAATGCGACAAGAAAAACCTACTAAAATTTATGTGGACAACTCATCAGTCACTGCATTAGCAAAGAATCTAGTATTTCATGATAGAAGTAAGCATATTGACACAAGATTTCATTACCTACGAGATTGCATTACAAACAAGTAAGTTGAAATCAAGTATGTGAAAATACAAAACCAAATCGCGGATATCTTCACAAAGCCACTGAAAAATGATGTTTTTATCAAGATGAGAAATATATTGGGATTTATGAAGAAAACAAGTTTAAAGAGGGATGTTGAAAGTAAATTGATTTTTTAGAAATTAGTTGAACTGATCAATTAGTTGGTAACAAGTCGACTGGTTGAGACTAGATAACCGCTTGGATTAAATAAATTGGTCGATCGATTTAGTTGACAAAATACAATTCATGTTCAGATTAGAATTTTTTTATATTAGTTTAATTCCTTGATTATTTATGATTTTATGCCTATAAAAAAGCTTTTAATTCAATATTATTAAGTAGCATAAAAAAAAAACGATAGATAAAAAAACTTAGGGAGAAACATTTAATAAAAGTATATCTTTCTCTCAATCTTCTTTTTATTTTTAAGTTTGTGACTTTACATTACTATTTTTTATGTTATATTATACTCATCCTTCTTCTAATAATATACTATTATCAAATACCATGGCCAACATGGACCTGGATATTGAGGTTTCACAGCTATTCGGCTCTCAGCAAATGGGCTCCCTACTCATATATCTGAAACAAGATTTACTATAGTTAGCACTGAACACCAGAACTCATCGCAGAGGCCCATGGCAGTAGCTTGACCTCACAGCATGTCTCCGAGGAGTAAAGCCCAAAATTTAAAGTCTCTCCAATACAGGATGCTTTCAAAACACAGCAAAGGACACCTCTACAGAGGGGGTTGATGAATCTTCAATGAACAATGGCATCCGAATGGGGAATCTCAGATGGGAACAGGAGATGGGTAGACAGATTATTGATTCTCCTTTCAGGAATAATACTGATGCTGGGATAAGCAAGATGGTTGTCGATGGAGTGACACTTGATATTGCTGGAGGTAATAATTTAGAGGACTTCTCTTCTGAGATAAGGAATCGATTGGAACGAGAGGCTGGGGACTGGGAGTCCATACAGTGATAGAATCTTGGTCTGATAGGTATTTACATTAAACTTCTATGAAGATATTTTCTTGAAATATATGTGGTATGGGTTCGAAGTTAAACGAAGGTCTGTTTCCAAGGTAATCTCTCCACATGATGTAACAGTGTGTGTTTTTTTTAGAAACCAGGTTGAATACTTGTATGGATAATAATATTTATCAGCTATGGGATGGAAAGGATGTCAAATGGCGGGATCTAGATTCAGATGGTCGTTCGATTGCTAACTCTATGGGATGATGCAAAATTTCAGGTTCACTCTATAGAATACGGTGATGGTTTGATTGGCCTATTAGGGCAGCATGTTGAATCCAGTTTTCGTTGTGCAGTAGTGGGAATTTATGCCCCCTGCACAGTGCATCAGCGACAGTCTTCATGGAGGAATTTAATCATTCTGAAGTCTGCATTTGACATTCCTTGGGTAATGATTGGTGACTTTAATGAGACTTTGGCCAAGGGTGAGGGAAACAGTAGATTCATCAATGCTGCAGGTTCTAATGACTTGAAAAGATTTTTAGATTCTTGTAACTTGATTGAACATGCCTTAACGGGGCATAGCTTCACATGTTTTAGAGGAGGCTCTATGAGCCGTATCGATCGAGCATTTTCTTCGCCTGAATGTCACTCACATTTCAGAGATTCCATTCACGGGCAATTGATTGTAGGAAACCATGAGCAAGATAAAGGATGGAAACCTTTTCGATTTATTGAATGCTGGTTATATAATCCTCAGTTTCAGGAAACTCTTCAATCATCATGGCAGACAGCTTTTATTGAACTTCCAAGAGATTCAGACTTTTGAAAAAGCTCAGTTGTATTGCAAAGGGCCCGAGACAATGGAATAATGCTCAATATGGAAATCAAGAAAACCGTCTGGCTTGGTTGTATAATCGCATAGCTGAGATTGAAAAGCTTCAGGTGGATAGAACTCCCACATAGATGGAAAATCAAGAACCGGGGGATTTGATAAAAGAGCAATGACAATATTATATGAGGATAATGCCAAATGCATTGCCTAGATGAAGGGGGGTTTATATTAAAGGTTATAGAACCCAATCACATATTATGGAAATTGTTTTTCACACATGAACTAAAGAAGAAAGGAGAAATCAATGTTCATTAAATATGCTCAAATGAGAATCCAGCATGTTTGTTCATAAAAGCATGAGCATTGTTGTTACCTCTTTTTTTTTAACACATTAAGAAAACCTAAAACATTGCCCAAGTTGGTGGTGAAGGACTAAAACGACAAGTGAAAAGTTGGGAGACCATAATGTAAAAAATTAGCAAAATTAACAACTCAATTTTGATTGACAAAAAACCTCATTGGTGAAAATATTTTTATTTTAGTGTTTAAGGACTCAATTGAAATTTTTGAAAGCTTAATTAATTTTATTGAGGATTTAATCGCAAAAAAAATCAGTTTTGAAGTCAATTTGGATGTTAGTTGAAACAATTGAAGTTCGGGGACTGAAATTGAACTCTAGCTAGTTTAATTGGTCAAATCAGGGGCTTAATTGCATAAAATTCAAAGTCTGATGGGCAATTAAGGACTTAATTGAACAATTCATAAACCAATGATCAACTTGCAAAAGGCGGGTGACTTTAGGAACTGAAATCGATGAAATAAGGGGTCAAATTGAAGAAAATTAAAAGTTTGTTGATCAATTAAAGGTCTAATTAAACAAATCAAAATCCAAGGACCAAACTATAAAAAGCACTCAAATCTCTAGCAATAGAATTTGACAGGGGTGAAATTGCATGAAATTAGGAGTTCAGGAGGAAATTACCGGTAAAATTAAAAGAAATTGGAAAAATAAGGATTTAATTGAAGTTTGCCAAAACTTAAATTAGAAAATCTTAATTTGTAGGGTTTAGTCAAAACGACGTCGTTCAGCTACTGTGCACCTTCTTCAATAGTTTTGGTTGATTTAGTAGACATTTTCAAGTGAGTGAATGTAGCGTTTCCGACCACCTCTAAGACTGTAACCATCACCATTCAACTGAGAAACACCCCTTCTACAACCTCATTTCCATGATATCAAATGTTTACATCTTATTTTCTCTAATGATCTCAACAACATCTTGTCCTTGATTAACCATCACTGCACTTTCAGATTCCATGCTGATTGAATTGGCACTTTCAAAAAAATAAATGTTGAGCTACAAACCTCCAAATTATGTAAGAATAGATCCAATCAAAAGGTATGCATCCCCTCTACCATGATCAGGTGATCTTAGGCGATGTTGATGTCGGTGTTGCTCCAACGAAGTCACAAAAGTGGCCAACCCAATCAGCCTTAACTGAGACACTCATCTGCACAAAACAACATAACTCTTTCGTGTGTTAACACTTAAAAACTCCAAGAGGGTTCTTATCAAGGGTTTAAAATCATTCTCTAAAGATCAAAAGGTTAGAAACATTTCACATTGACTTTTAAGTTACAAAACCACCCGAAGCAAAAATCATTGATCCAGAGATGAAACCAACCTAGTTTTGGTTTGTTAGAACCCTAATAAACTCATCTAGAATCTCTAAATCCGCCTATAAAAAGAAGAGGTAATCAGAGGAAGAAGGGGGGAAGAAAAGGAAGAAAAGAGAAGAAAAAGGAGGGAAGAAGAGAAACTTTGATTAAGGTTTAAGAAATCCAATCTAGTTCAAAATTCCAAGGGCTCAGTTCATTTTTGTTGGGCTTGGAGATAAGAAAAAAGGGAAGGCAACATTAGAAATCTATTCTTATTTGAAGATTTCAAGCTTGGAAGGTATAATTATAGCTACAAACCTTGAAAATAGAGTCCATGAAACTTGTTGAATTGATTTATATTGTTTAAATGCAATGTTTTGAATGTATTGATATGTTAATGATTGGCTTAGTATGTTATGTTTACATGTTTATTTGATTTGGAATCTGTCAAATGTGGTAGTAAAGAATTAATGTTTTTGTTTAGTTAATGCATTAATTTTAGGTTTTTGAGTTGTGGTTGTTTTTTTTTTTTTTTCCAAATGTGGTCTTATAAAAATACAATATATATATATATATATATATATATATATATATAATAAAAAAATATTTTTTTGCGTGTTGCATACGGTCAAATCTCTCAAAAATACAAAAAAAAATTATTTTTTACTTAAAATATAGATATATAAAAATATATGTTGTGTTTTAGTATTTTTTACAAAAAATATATATTAGCATGCATTGTGGATTTAATAACCAGTGTATTGGATCCATGAAAACTTGGTCAATATTTCAATAACTCTTATAAATTTTAATTCATGGAATTAATGGTCAATATTTTGATATAAATGTTGGACCTACAAGTAGGCTGATATTTAAATATCAAGAGTTGACCAGAAAATTCTCATAATTATTTTAAATATTCATCAATTTTAATTGAAAATATTTTTTATCGTAATATATGAATTGTGGAAAACATTTTTATAATAAGAATTCATTTGAACACATGAGTCCATAATAAATCAAAATCGCCAAATTTAGTTGCACGAATAAATCTTTATTCTAAGCCATAGACAAATCACTAATTAGAACTTCTCAAAATTTTCAAATTACATTCAAACCATATAATGTAACCTATCTAATTCTCACATAAGAGGGAGATAGATATGCGTTGTCCTCTTGTTTTTCTTTCACCTAGGCTGTCCCAGTGTTGTCCCGTTAGGTTTTATTGACAAGGTTTATCATACGACAATTTCAAAATGTGTAATAAAAATATTGTACTCTTTGTCTTTTACTAGGGTTTTTGTTTCAAAGTTTTTAAAAGGACAATTTCAAAATGTAGAATAAAAATATTATACTATTTTTCCATCTCTAGAATTTTCGATTGACGGAGTTTTTTCTAATAAGGTTTTAATAAGATATTCTTAAAGAGTGTTATATATATATATATATTCCTTCTACTCTATTTATGTATATCTGATAAATAGATTTATATATAGATTTATTAGTCATATATCTCTTAGCTTATTTCAATGTGATTATAGTGAAATCTTTTAACTTTTTATTGTGTTTTGTTGATCCTCTATTCGCTCTCTAGTTATTATTTTATATCAATTTTTTTTAATTTTCAAAAAAATAAATGTGATCTTTCACAAAGAAAAATTCCAAATTTCTTCAATCAAAACTTCTAGGTACTCGATGATTATTATTTTTTATTCAGTTTGGTTTTTATCAAAAAAAGTAATTAAAGTGATTTTTTCTAAAAAAAACCAAACCGAAACCGGTTCAAACCAACCGGTTTCGGTTCGGTTTGGTTATTTTAGAACAAAAACCGGTTCTGATTTGGTTTGATTTTTTCGGTTTGGCTAGGTTTTTTTTTTGTTTTTTCGATTCGGTTCGGTTTTTTCAGTTTCAGGCTTATAAAACTAAAACCAAACCGGTCAGTTTTTAAAAAATTCTAAGTGGTTTAATCGGGTTTTTTTCACGGTTCAGTTTTTTGGTTTTTTTCTCACCCCTACCCATACAGCAAGGTCAATGCAATACCACTGAGCAGGACTTCCTGGCTATGGTGACTCACTATACTCTTATTCAATGAAGGGAAGAATTTATTAACAACCAGAGAAAATAATCTGTGCATTATATACTGAGTCAAATCTGGAGATATATATAGACAGCAAAGACGGTAATATTGAGAGAAAAAATAAGCGATGCTGGAACACGCACGAAAACCAAATGCTTGAAACTCTATCATCTAATTTCCTAAATCTTTATTTTTACAAAAGAGTTGTCAAAATCTGTAGTGAGAATAAATTGAATTTCTCACCTTTATATATAAACAGAACCTCAAAGTATAAAGAAACACTGAATGTTTCACCAAAAATTACTAGGTGATGGTATTTTTCTTAACACTCCATCTTCATGGGTCCCAAAACGAGAAAATCGCCTAAACTTATTTACCTTCAACCTAATTGCAGGGACTTTTCTTGCTACAGCCTGCCATATCATTTGAACTGCATCGCCTTCCTTTGATGGATATTGGAACTCAAAGAAGTTTTCTACCTCTTTCAACCTCTGCCACATTCTAGTCCATTCATCCTTCTTAATACTCCTGACAAGGTTTATGAGGAACTTTTCTCTGACAGCATCTGAAGTGCGGACAAAAATGCAGAATTGAGAGTAGTCAAGGACATCCTCATAAGGGAGCTCGATATCATCACTGATGATGACCGGAACGCAGTGGCTGGCAATGGCATCAAAGAGGCGGTTTGATGAGGGCGTGTCACCTGCTATGTTAAGGCAGAATTTGGAGGAGTGCATTCCTTGAGAAGCTTTGCTCACTCCATCCTTTTGTACACTACCGAACTGAAAATGCACGTCTTTTTCATCTTTTAGAGCATAAAATAATTCTTGCCGAGCAAAGCCACCCTGAGTGAGAGAAATCCAAAATTGAAGAATCAAGGAATAAGTAATGTAAAGCCAACCTACAGTGACGCATATAATAATAATAGTTCGATGAAAAGAAAAATACTGGATCATCTTAAATAGTTGGTTTTTCAGAATCTAATGAACATGAAATGTGTTTCCGTGGCAGAAAACATTCAGCAAGTCAAATATGTCTTTTGACATTGTGAAGATCAAGCAAGGATTATAATGGCAAAGTTTCATGAGATGCTTTGGTGTTTTTGGAGTTTGTAACCACAACCAATCCTCAACAGCAGGCCGGAATAATTACCACAAATGAACTCCATTCATGTGCATATGGCTAGTTCATTACATCTGTAAGAAGTAAACTATATAGATATCAAGTCCACGCTAGTTTCAGAGCCAAAAATTCAAGTTTGCCAATTATTTTACCTCGACAGCTACATGATAAGATATGCATATAAAAAACTCAGTAAGTTGATAAGCTGGAATCGATGCCTCAAAATAGAATAAATTATTATTTTATTGGCATGTACTTTGACACTTGATCCATGAAATTATCCTAATCTAAACAATCTCTGTTTCACAGAAAAAGAAATAACGAGGAGGGAACTGGGAAGTGCATGCCAGTTTATGTTCTTAATACATAAAATTGTATCTATAGCTTATTTTTACGTTATGGAAAATGTCAAAAAGAAAATTTTGTGGCAGAAAAGTATTTATTGCAGTAGAAATTTTAAAGAAACAATTAACAGCAGAAATAGTAAAGAGGAAGAGAACATACATCTTTCCTGTATATGGCTCCTTGAAAATACAGCAAAGTCGGGCGGCTGTCAAAGTTAGAGGAGTCGTTGGCATAGCTTTTAATTACATGTTTGTATGGTGCAATCACATCTTTGCCAACATTTGCTATATTTGGAGAATACCTCCCAAAGTCTGCAAGTATGAACATTGCCGTCCATAGCTTCATCCTTGCATATAACATGCTATTTGGATGGTGAGCCAAAATGATATGGTCTCGCCCCCCAGACCTCTTCCATTCCTTTTGCGAAGTCACAAACTTGACCAACTTTTCTTCCAATGATTTGTTCTTGCTCTTCTTTTGGTGTGGATTCACCTTGGAATATCGGTTATAGCTTATAGAAGAAAAGAATGGCACAAATATAACATCAGCTTCACTAGAATTTTGAACTCTTACTGCACTACCAGCTCTAGGTATGCCAGGAATCTCTGAAGCAAGAAGATCCATTGTAAGCCAATATTCAATACTATGTTGCAAGTTCAGCCCACCAGGATATGCAGGCACTTTAGCTCTAAGATCAGGCCAAACACTACCCCCTTGAGGTTTCCAATCCAAGAGTCCAAAATGAAACTCAGAAGGCAAATCATACATGAAAACCTTAAGAACTTGATTGCAATTATTATCAAAACTGTTACATTTCACATCTCCTAAATCATCTTTCTCTTGAGGTTTTTCTTCTCCTCCATCTCCTTCAATGTCTACAGGAATTGCTCGTGCTCGATTTCCAATCGAGGGTTCAACATCATTCCGATTCCAGGATGCAGAATTGCCATTATCAATCACAGAATTAAGTTTAGGATGAGGTAACAAACTAAGGTCAATAAATCCGGCACTGACCGTGGAACGCAACATAAAAAACCATGACAGTATAAACAAGGCAGACACGAAAGAAAACAAGCAAAACATAGATTTCCTAGAAACAACCCCAAGGGATGATGAGGAGTGCTTCTCAGCCATTGCAATACAAATAATAATCCAACAAAAAAAAAAAAGAACAGAATCAGCTATAATATCTTGTATCAAACATCACATTTCTGCCAATATGATTCTCTATAAGAAATTGGTGTCAGTCACATCGGCTAAAAGATCTCTCTCCCTCTACAATCTCTCCAATATTCTTCAAAAAACTTTAATACCCAACAAACCAAATCGCCTCTAGACTGCAGAAAATAGATCAAAATTGATTTCCTCAACCTACATTGGCTAGAAAGTGAAAAACCAGCTCAATGTCATTCAGAACACAACCCACCAACAGAAAAAAGGACCAAAACCACTCAAAAAGAGAAAAGATTAAAAACCCACCAAAGAATCATATAGGAAAAACCAAAAAAAACAAAAGGGGTGTTTCTTTGTTCTTTGTACACGGTGTATAGAATCGTACCGTAGAAAATAAACGAGCACACACCAAAATTGGCCGTTGTTCTCCTCTCTCTCTCTCTCTGCCAGTTTTCTTTTCTTTTCTTTTTCTTTTGAGTGCAAAAACAAAACACAAAAGGAAGGACTCTGAAGTTGGCGTGGGGATAGGGTCTATCAGTAGAAGCGGGCTTTGCGCCTCTCTCTCTCGTCCTCTTCTTTCTTTCTTTGTCTGCGTGTTTCTTTTGTAGAGTACTTGTTTTGGGCTATTAATGGCTTTCTGTTTTGAGTTTTTATTTACCCTTATTTATATCAATATGTTATACATTGTAGTGTTAATTAATAATAATTACGGGAAATAGTGATAGTTGTAGTTGTTGTTATTACACGCAAAACTCAGATTCCACAAGGAAACCGATAGCTTCTTTGGCTTCTTATCTTTAGCATGTTTTGTTACTAACAAGATTCTTTTGAGAAACGGATAGCTTGAGCTTTCCTCTTTGAATTTGTATTTATTTATGATTTTACTATTTAATAAATTTCATATTTGGATATGAAAATCCAAATAAAACAACAAATAGAATTTCATTGTTGTTTCCTCTAGAATTGTTCTTAATTTAACTATTTCAAAGCTTACAAGGATAGCATCTGAAATTACAGTAGCAGTTGTTTTTTATAGGTTTTTTTACTTGAAAATATATGAAAATAATATTTTTTATTTTTCAAAAATTATTTTTAATATCAGAACATTAAAACAATCAAAAAACAACAAAAATAAATTTTAAAAAATCACGAAACGCGGTTTCAACCACAAAAACAAATAGCTCTATGCAAAAATGTTTTTAATTTTGTTTTTTTTTAGATTTTTTAATATATTAATATCAAAAATAAATTTTTTAAAATAAAAAAATATTATTTTAATGTGTTTCTAAATAAAAAAACACTTCAAAAAATAATCGCTACGAGAATACAAAATTAGCTCAAAAACAAATTGCAAATGATTTCTCTAAAGACTAAATAAACAATCGACACAAGTTTTTCTTTTATTTTGACATTTAATATATCCACGAGTCCATATCTATTTATAGATTATATCAAGTTTAAATTCTATTACAAATTCTCTTTTTTTTTTCTCATGAATATTCAAAATATACCAACTCGAAATAATAATTTAAGAGTTCCTAATTACTATCCAATCCAAGTCTTAATTGCAAAGTAACTCCATGATGAAAAAGAAGAATAAAAATTGAAGTCTAAAACTGGAGGAAGACTTGGAAATTACAAGCATTTTCTCTATATAATCATGATCACAAGTTTTCTATTACGTTCAAACTATGTACTCAAGGGCTTTGAGATTTGAATGCCAAATACTGTAAATATTTTAGGTAGACGTTGGATTGTATATTTGGGAAAATCCATGTTCTAAGCAGTCAAATTGTTAGCTAAGCAGTTGAATTTTGACGAATTTATTTTCTTTTCTTTTTTTCATTTATAATTTAGATGTGATATGAAAATATGAATGTATTTATACTTTATTTATTAAAATAAAATCACTACTTTTTTTAAAAAAAAAAAATACCTTGTAATGTTGTTACTGCGACGAAAGAATTGTTGAAATTATATTTATAAGGTGACCCAATATTAATTTGTCAATATAGAACAAGAGGCGGCTTCCCAACTCATCAAATGAGGTATGTGGTTGTAATTATTTTTTAAAGTATTTTTTATTTGGAAATGTATCAAAATAATATTTTTTTTTATTTTTTAAAAATCATTTTTAATATCAGCGCATCAAAATGATCTAAAAATAAAATAAAAAAATAATTTGAAGCAAAGAAAAAGATAAAAAAAATTTAAATTTTTTCAAAAGTACTTTTAAAATATAAAAATAAACAGCTTTATGTGGAATCATTTTGAAGAATTTATTTATAAATTATTCAAATAAGGTCTGATTTTTTGTTTTACTTTTCTCCTTGATGATTCTTTCAATCATCTTGTATTTCCAAATCGACCTTGTTCGTTGTCAATACATAGTCGACGTGGTTGGTGCCATGACTTGTTGGGTTTAGGTGGGAGCTTCTTTTCAAAATTTTGACTAAAAATCTAAAATAAACCATTTTCTTTGCAAAATAATAATTAGTTAACATGTCATTCAAGTTTCAATCCATTGATTGAAGTGATGGAAGTTGTTTGTTTTTGGGGGAAGAAATATTGTTTTTAAAATAATTGATTTTGTTTAAAATTAGTTTTTTTTAGTTTTTTTTTATCATTTTAATGTACTGATAAAAAATAAATTTTAAAAAATAAAAAAATAATAATTTATTTCCAACCAAAATACATTTTAAAAAATAATTATTACCACGATAATAAACATTTTAAAAAGGTTGGCCGATCATCTTTCTTTTCCATCATTTCTTTTAGATTACTACGTCTCAAGAGGTAAAATTTTCAAAATGTATCAATAAATATAGGCTTTTTATTATTATTATTAAATTGGAGGGATGTATTTAATTTTATAATTTTATCTATAAAAAATACACGAAAGCACCATCTAATTGAAAAAAAAAAAAAAAAATTATTTGCTAGCTTGTGATTCTATTTCGAGAAAGATTGTTAACCCGATGGATGTATCTTTCCTATCTTTCAAGATTAATCTGCTTATGATACGGGTTGCTGTTGAAGATGAAATGTTTCAATTAAGAACAAAAGTATCCCTCAAAAATTAATATATCCGAACAATTTTTTTTTAAAAAAAAATTGAGTATGCATGCCCAAGTTTTGAGATAAAATTAGTATATTTACGCGCGCTTCGTAGTAGGTCAATAACAAATTTTTTTCAAATATAAAAAAAAATATTAAGAATATAAAGAATATTTTAAGTGTCTTGGATCTGACAGCCATGGCAAATCCAATAGCTTTGGATCAGGTGATCATGCCTTGATCCAAAACATGCCAGCAACTTTTAGAATAAAAAAATAGAAAAAACAACGCCTCTATAATCCTTTGAACATGTTCACAGTACAAATACTCTATATACACAATACTGTTAGAGAATGATATAAATCATATCTTGAGATCTCACCTAAAAGTTTAAGCTATTAGATCGAGATGATTCTTTAATATGATATCAAAGCCTTAATGAACAAATGGTCATAAGTTCAAATCTCACCATCTCTATTTATTTAATAAAAATTAAACCACATGATAATATGAGTCTATGCAAGTTTTAAGTTCAAAATGTTTTCATATAAAAAGATATGTTAGAAAATAATATAAATCATATCTTGAAATCTCATCTAACAGTTTAAATTATTAAGTTGAGTTGGTTCGTTGATAAATCCCATAACAGAAATTTTCTCATATATATATATATATATATATATATATATATATATATATATAGATGCATGCTCAGAAAGATCCCACTTATGATACGGGTGCAACCGGGTAAGGTGGAACTGGAGTAAGATCCAGTGGCTTGATTCTATTATATTTTTCAATTTCTGAACCTAAAGAATCAAACTGTTTCTTGCAGTTGCAAAAAGAGACATGGTCTCAAATAAAATGCTAGTGATTTGTGAGAAAAAAGTGGGTGACCACGTGGTCCCATTTTTAAAGCACATACATATTCCACGGTTATCATGTCTATGTATTTTATTTTAATATATTGTTAAAAAAAATATATTTTAAAAATAATTTTTATCATTATCTCAAATACTCTCTAATTAATGTGACCATCTATAAGTCCAGCTGCTTGATCATAGAGATGGAAAATAAGATTCTAACGGGGGTATTTAAAATAATAGTAGCGATTATTTTTCAAAATATATTTTACTTGAAAATACATCAAAATAATATTTTTTTTATTTTTTAAATTTTATTTTTGATATCATCAAATCAAAATGATCTAAAAATACCAAAAAATTAATTTAAAATAAAATTTTTTAAAAACTCCAGTTGAAACGCCGCTCAACAGATTTACATAAAAGTTGATATTGTGATAATAATTGCTTTTCAATGTGTTTTCATTTTAAAATATATTAAAATAATATTTTATCTTTATTTTTTAAAATTTATTTTTAATATAAACATTAAAAAACGATATAAAATATAAAAGAAATTAATTTTAAATAATAAAAAAAAAAGATTTCTGTGTAACAACTCTTTTGAGCGGCGTTCCCAAACCAGAGTAATCAGTTGTCATCCCACTATTTAAATTGCTAATTAGTCGTTGTAGACTTCCACAACAATGTGACTTGTTGAACGATATAAAATATAAAAGAAATTAAATGAACGGGCAAGGAAATCTATGCAAGTCATAATCTATGCAAGTCAACGAAACATTATTATTTATTTATTTTTCGATGAACGGGCAAGGAAGGCACTTCTTTCTTAAAAACCCCCTCAAGTGCATTGTAATTTAGACGTGTCGATTATAGTTGAAGTCATTCTTACATCAATTTTTTATATCACCAAAAGATCCGGTTGTTTGGTAGCAGCACGTGCAAACAAATCTCCACACCTGATCTTGTTTTTACCTTTGAAATGAGTCTTTCTCTGTGTTGTACTCTCTTTTCTCCAGGTGGTGAGGCTTTGTGGTTTTGTAGGGGCGTGTGTTCATATCCCACCAACACCTTAATCTTGTTTCTGTTAAGGATATCAAGGATATCACTCCCTAGCTCCCTACAAACCAGGATACTTGATTTCAAATGCTTACTCTGTTGTGATTATCCCGAAAGTTATGGTTGATGTTATTGTAATGCTTATCACTACAACTGTAATGTCTATATAATTATAATGATACACACAGTTTGGCTATTGAGTCAAAATCATCTTTACTGTATATTATATTTCATGGTATCAGAGCAAATCTAGCTTACCCTTTAAAGATCCTGCTTTCGCTTTTCCGAAACATGGCTGAGTCTGGTTTCTCCTCCTCATCTCACTTTGCTTTCCCCAATCCAACGCAACTTATCTCTATCAAACTTGATGAGACAAACTATCTTGCGTGGACTGCCCAGTTTAAACCTATTCTCAAAAGTCACAATTTGCTTGGCTTTATTGATGGTTCTAACCTCTGCCCTGCTGCCAAAATGAGTTCATAAATCCTACTTACACCAGTTGGCAGAGTCGTGACCAACTTCTGCTAAGTTGGATCATCTCCTCTATTTCTCCAGCACTGGTGGCTTCACTCTATGGTTTGGACTCCTCATTTTTGGCATGGCAGTCTCTTGCTGTTCGATTTGCATCTCAATTAAAATCCTGCATCTCCCACTTGAAACGTCAACTACAGAATCTCCAACAAGGTTCCTTGACTTGTGCTTCGTATCTAACTGAAGCCAAGTTCTTAGCAGATCAACTATCTGCTGTTGGAAAACCAGTTGATGATGACGATCTCATATCCTTTATTATTGGGGGTCTTAATCCTACTTTCACACAATTTATTACCTCTTACTCCTTCCACACTCGGGAGGCTTCTATGTCATTTTTTGATTTCAGGTCTGAACTACTGAATCATGAAATAATTATGAACCGTCATGCTCCACTAAATCCTGCACTAGAAACATCCTCATTTGCTTTATTTACCAATCGACCAAAGTTTCAGCCTGTGAAACGTAAACTCCAATTTTCAAGGTCTTCAAACACCAACGCTACAAACCATAGTTTTCTGCCCCTTCCATATCTACCAAGGATGTTCATTCTGTTTCCAACTCTGGTGGTCGTCCCCCTTACCAGATTTGTAAAGGTAATAATCATCAGGCACTGGACTGTTTTCGTCGAATGGATTTTTCTTTCTAAGGACGTCATCCCCCTACAGACTTGACAGCCATGGTTGCTATTATTAATGCAGAATTCCTGAATTGTCAATGGCTTGTAGACAACAGTGCTAATGCACACGTAACTAATAATGTTGAGAATCTTGACTCCAAACGCCCGTTTGATGGTAATGAGATTGTCGGTGTAGGTGATGGTGCAGGTTTGTCTATAAAACATATTGGTTCATTCATTGTCCACTCTGGTAATAATCGTTTTATTCTTAAGAATATTATTCATTGTCCTCAAGCTGCTACCAATCTCCTTTATGTTAACAAATTTTGTGTCGATAATGATGTTACTTTTCATCTCACACATAATGCCTATTCGGTTTAGGACAATTAGGCGAGAATCATGCTCCTTTAGGGTCCGAGTGAAAATGGGCTCTATCCTATCAATCTCGCCAACTTATATGGGAATCAAGACACATAGCTCCCTTTGGCATCAACGTTTAGGTCATTCATCTGAGTCTGTCTTGCGTCATGTCTTATCAAATTCTAATTTACCTCTTGTTGGTTCGGTGCAAAAGAATTTTGTATATGAATCTTGTCAACTTGGCAAGTCCATTCAACAACCCTTTTCCAGCTCTCATCGTGAGACATCAGGTCCTTTAGATCTGGTTCACTTAGATGTTTGGGTTGCACCTCTTGTTTCACCTAGTGGTTTTAAATTTTATGTAACGTTTATTGATGATTTCAGTCGATTTACATGGTTGTATCCCATTGCAAACAAATCTGATGTCTTCAATTCTTTTGTTCAATTTCGGCTACTTGTGGAAAAATAATTTTCATCCCCTATTAAATGTTTACAAACCGATAACGGTGGAGAATATATTTCCTCACCTTTTACTCAGTATCTCTCACAGTGTTGTGTTTGATGAAAACTATTTTCCGCCAAAATAAGAATCCCAAATCACTCTCTTGTTGGTGTCGTGCTCCCTCCTGGTACGTCTTCCTCTCCCTTTCAAATTCCAGTTTCTACTAATTATTTGGGTTCACCACCTACCAGATCTACTGGTATGTCTTCCTCTTCCCTTCAAGTTCTAGTTTCTCCTCTTTCTTTGGGTTCCCCACCTACCCATCAGACTTCACCCCAGCCACATGAGCCTCTCGATTCATATGTGTCACCCATCTCAACCTCCATTCAAACTTCAACTGTGTCCCCTAATCCTTTGCCCCATCCACCTCTCATTGAATCACTTGATCATTTGGCATCTGTCGAGCACTCCCATGTCCATCATATTGTTACTCGCTCACAAACAGGGCATTCTCGACCTCGCCAATTCCCTAACTATGTGACCCATTATTCCTCACGACATGTACTTCACCTCTTCTATACGGTAGCCATCCCTCCTGAGCCTAACACTTTTACACAGGCAGCCTCTAAACTAGAATGGCGTGCAACTATGGAATCTGAGTTCAAAGCATTATTGAAAAACGATACATTGTCACTCTGTCCACGGCCTTCATCTCACTATATTGTCCGCAACAAATGGGTTTACAAGATCAAACAGAAACCTGATGGCTCTATTGATTGTTACAAGGCGAGGTTAGTCGCCAAAGGATTTGATCAGAAGTCTGGCGTCGACTACTTTGAGACCTTTAGCCTAGTTGTTAAAACGACAACTGTTCGTCTTATTTTAGCCTTGGTTGTACAGTTTCGATGGACTACACGACAACTAGATGTCTCCAATGCTTTTCTTCAAGGATACCTTGATGAGGAAGTTTATATGGAGCAACCAAAGGGGTTTATCAGTGCTGAACATCCTAACTTTGTATGTTGATTGCATCGCTCTCTTTATGGCCTTAAACAGGCACCACAAGCCTAGTTCACTCGTCTCTCACAGGCACTTTACGATCTTGGCTTCTCTGGTTCTCACATTGACTACTCTCTCTTCACTCTTCATAGAGATAAATTGCATATTTATAAATTAGTGTATGTCGATGATATCATCGTCATTGGCAATGATGATTCTACAATTTTCTTTATTATCTCAAAATTACAATACGAGTTTGTGATGAAGGATTTAGGTGACTTGAGCTATTTTTTAGGGATAGAGGTTGCATGTGATCATACAGGTTGCATTTACGTCAATCTAAATATATCGCTGATTTACTTGATCGTGCTAATATGGTCGGTGCTCGACCTTACAAGGCCCCTGCATTTCTGGTTCAAAGATGTCAAAATTTGATGGTGATCTCTTAGTTGATCCCTCTGAATATTGTCATATTATTGGCGCCCTATAGTATGTTACCATTACACGTTCTGATATTGCGTATTCTGTCAATCAGTTATGTCAACATATGCAAGCACCTATCAGTACCCATTGGACTTCGGCAAAGCGAGTTCTTCATTACTTAAAGCATACTACTAATTTTGGTCTTCATTATAAACCCAGTACTGTTGCCTTACATGCCTTCTGTGATGCGAATTAGACGGGTAATCCTGACGATAGACGTTCTTCCGGTGGCTATGACATCTATTTTGGTCAGTGTTTAGTTTCTTGGTCCTCTAAGAAACAACCTGTTGTCTCCAGATCCAGTATTGAAGCAGAGTACCGGAGCTTGGCCTTAACGACATCTAAAGTATATTGGATCCATATGCTTTTACGAGAATTGCATATTTATTTGCTTTCACCACCTACACTCTAGTGTTATAATCTCAATGCTATGTCTTTAGCCTCTAATCCTATTTTTCATGCGTGAACCAAGCATATTAAAATTTTATTCGAGAGAAAGTAGTTAACAAAGATGTGGTTGTTCGTTACATTAACACCCGCAATCAAGTTGCAGATATCTTCACCAAGGCCACACTGCTTCTCGATTTTGCATCTTGCGTGACAAATTATTGGTATGTTCCTTCCCAGTAATTTAAGGGAAGGTGTTAAGGATATCACTCCCTAGCTCCCTACAAACCACAATACTTGATTTCAAATGCTTGCTCTGATATGCTTAAACTTGTACTCTGTTGTGATTATCCTGAAAGTGTTATGGTTGTTGTTATTGTAATGCTTATCACTACAACTGTAATGTCTATATAATTATAATGATACACACGGTTTGGCCATTGAGTCAAAACCATCTTTTCTGGATATTGTCTTTCAGTTTCTACCTTGGTCTCACGGGAGGGATTGATGCCTGCTAATTGCTACCATAACTTCAAATTATGAGTGAACACAAGTACACGGATGCTCTTTTAACATGTTCAGTTATTACAACATAAAATCAAATTTATACCCTTTCAGGGTTGTGGTTCTTCCATCATGACAGTTATGTCTCATTACGCTATCGATCATATTAAGGTTGCATTTATGCGGAGACACTAGACATCTCTATGTATTTGTATTGTAAATATAGAAATTCAATCTAAATTGATCTCAAAAGTAAATGTATTTTATTCGTCTCTTTAACCAGACATGTGTCAATTTTTTCTATACCCGTCCCAAAACAGTAACCAAATGCAATCTAAGTGAAGTAAAATTTGTTCAACATCCAACAAAAATCTCAAATCTAGGATCAAGTGAAGTAAAATTTGTTCCACATCCAACCTTAAAAATCTCAAATCTAGGATCAATTGGAGAGTGAGCAACATTGCGTATTAAAGCAACTAGAAGTTTTTTCTCATTTCAAAAGCAAAAGTTTGTTTTTTCTCAATAGTCTTTTTTATTGAAACCAGGAGAGTGATGAATACCAATCCAAATAGAGGGTCAACAAGTTTTCAAGGATCAGAACTGGAACAGCATCTCAGGTGCATATCCAAGAGCTTCGAGGTGAGCTGCCATGGCCTTGTTCATAGGTGGTGGTCCACACCTTAGAATCTGTGGATTGCATAATGGAAAATTAGTAGCAATTAGTAGCAATTGTTGTAATTTTCTTTCGAGTATATTTTATCTTTCCCTGATGTCTCATGATGAATGTAAGAAAATCAGAAACCTACCTTGATATCAGGTGCTGGAGCAGGGCAGTAGGTTTGAATCATTTCCTTTGATACAAAGCCAACACCACCATCCCATGTTTCGGGAGGCTAAGGAGAAAGTAACATCCAACAACACAGTTTGGTTAATCAAACAGTCATCAATGACTATACCACATAAAACAGACATCTATAACCCATTATGCGTGATAACCATGCTTCAGCATGAAGGACCTACCAGCAGAACAGTAGCCATAATGCATGCACAAGCTTGTGCAAACATGATCATGCCATCAGACAGAATATGTAATTCATCCAATACAAAATTCAATAGATTTAATCAGTTTCTCATGGCTGTATCACAGGAATTTGCTTGAAGCAGCTAAGCTGGACAAGGAACTCATTTCGATATTCCATTTACGTTTTCAAGACCATTTTTATCTTAAATTATGACCAGCACAATCTTTGTGCCCCAACAAATTGTGAGCAGATTTCATCGAGGTTGGGGTTGAGTGGGGTGGGGTGGCTGTTGAAGTGTAATTTTCAATGTACAGCCAGGCTAAGCAAGGACTCTCTCCACTATCTATTGTATTTGGAAAGGTAGCTGAGCAGGGAAAAAAGTCATAAAAGAAACTAATAAGCAAGTTGCAATCTTCAAGGACTTCTCTACACCAAGATATAGAGAATACAAGAGTCTCAATTATGAAAAAAGGAAGACAGTAAAGCGAACATATTAAGCAAATGAAAAGGAGAAACAAGTAACAATAGAATTGTCTGGCATAAGAAAGACAACTAACCTGATTCAAAACATAGTAGACGTTAAAGTGACTAGAGTACCTCTCAGCAAGGGTGTCCAATTCCTCCTGCAAATAACAATTCAAATTATTTTGAATTGCAAAACAAAACAACACATACAGCATATTGTCACTGCTAACAATACAGAGAGGGGTGGCAGGCATGTTATTGTATTAACAATAATATTCAAAAGAAGGATGCAGACTAACAGATCCTCTTGAGCCAAAAAAGAAAAAAATATCCCCAAGAAGCTTTGACAAAATTTCTACAAGAGGAACCTATAAAAGTTTTAGTTTCAGACTACTATCCATGTCTTAGCTTAGATGGTGACATTTGATTTAGTTCCTCTTTTTTTATTGTTAATCTTTCTAGAATTATTTTTAAAAGGATTTTTCTTTCTCCAAAGACCAACATTATCAACCAAGTTCTTCAGTTTCCGAGAAAGTTTTAGTTCCACCGTACTACACTACAATGAAGTCTTGGCAAGTGGTAAATGAATGATGGTTTGTCAATCCCACGAGTTTCATTTAGTATAAACTAAAGTAGCCATCATTAGTTCCCAAAATGCCTACTCTCGTGAATTTATTTTTCTAACAAAACACTTTCAAGACAATAAATGATTTCTCTTTGAACATTTTTTTTCTATTTTCTTCCCCTGGAGTGGTATAAATGAGCAAATGAGCAGGTATGAAATCCTGTGAAAAAAGTTGAGAAAGTCAGCTAAGCACACTAAAACTTTAGAACTTCCATCTGGGGAGCATGCTTTTCTGTTATTGTAAATTCTCTTAATTCCAACAAATTTCAAGAGTTTGTACAGTCAGTTTGTATGCTGCTAGAACGTGCTCTGCACCCAAATGATATTTCAGCTAGTTTCCATTTTGGGGATTGATAACAATGAAGTTTGCCAGCAGAGACATAATTGCCAAGGTATTTTCACCTCATGGTTTATTATCCCACCAAATAGATGGCACTGCATGATATTCACTCGCTTAGGGCACCATTTAGCCCGGCATAGGGCACATTGGCTTGATAGTTCAACTGATTGTGAGCTACAATGGAGCATCAGAAGAAAATAGAGCTGCAACTTACCTTCAAAAGAATGTCCTCATATGTAACATTAGCATAAATGAGGTGCACCTTTGTCTTGTCATTTGGGTTCTCTAGTATGGCTCTAGCAACCTGAAGTGGACACATCAAGGTACAATGAACATGTGATCACCAAAACCTTCCAAGAGGCAACAGCCAAAGACCATTGCAAGCTAAGATAGAACGAAATCAAAACTGGAATAAAAAATATAATCTTGATAGCATACTTGGAACATAGGAGTAATGCCAGAGCCTCCAGCAAGCATCCCAAATGCTCTAACCTGGCCAGGTTGATACCTAAATCGGCCCTGTTACAATGGTATTTCAAACACCAGCAGTCCAAGCCAGATCATTGTTTTTTCATCTCAGTAATACTGGATAGTTAAAACTTAAAACCAACACATTCAAAAGATAGTTAAATCATAGCCTGGAAGTTATAGATGAAACAGCATATGATAAACTTGCATCCACAGTTTTAATCATTCAACTAATTATGAGAAGCATATGAGGCATCGCATCTGGTGGATATGATAGGACATCATGCACACTATGCATCTCGTTTAACACATAATGGTAATAATAATGCAATCGCAATACAAGTATTTACTATCAGGTGGTAATAGTGAAAGTCAAGAATTAGTGTAATAAAAGAAAGAAAGAATCCCTTAGAAGCAAACACACCACCCTCCTTGTTTCCAGAACGTAACATTGTTGTCGAAGAACAACACAGAATTTGGTAAGAATTATGAAAAAATGAAAAAAACCTGTTCATTTGGAAAAGAGCATTTACCTTGGGTCCCTTGACGGCAAGATAATGACCGACTTGCATCTCTCTGAAATGATGGGACATCCTTCCTTGTGGATACATCTAGTTACAAAATAATAAAAAGAAATACAACAGTTACAAAGAGACATAACAAGTATCAATATTTAAGTACTATCCACTAAAATCAAGCCCAGCGAGGTAAAGTTTTCTGGTATGTACCTTAATGACTAATTCGAATTGTCCAACATCAGAATCCAATGTAGTTGGGGTGTAAGGTTTGATAACCTCTTCACCTTGACCATCCTTACCCCTGTTCAGGAAAGAAGCTGATAAAAGAACTAAACAATGACAGGGACAGGTAACAACTAAGGCAACTTTCCATCATATCAATTAATATAATTGAATCCATTTGAATGGTTAATACTTACAAACACTGGATTAAGAAACGATTGACACAGACAAACATAAAAAATTCACAAAAAGAGAAGGAAAGAACTGAACTTGCAACTTATATGCTGTCCAATAGGAAGGCCTAAAACAGAAGTAGGTGTAGGAAGTGCAAATGTGAACTTTGCCACATTATGGCTCAACTGAACACGCTTGACAAGTTTAAACTGCTTGAAATTTTCTGGATCTAAGCAGCCTATAATCAAACAGAAAAATTAGTTAGTTTCATAAAACACAACAAATACATTGATAGAAAGAATAAAGGCAAAACAAACTTCACATAAAGCTAGCTCAAATGTAAAATCTAAGGGATTGAGCGTACGAGCAAACAAAAGTACAAAAAGGCTAAAAGCCAATCCACTTAGTTACTCATGCTTTAGTTAATAATGAACTTCAATCTAGGCGCTTGAGAGAATCTCAATTTGCTCATTAAAACCTCATTCATGGGGAGTTCACCAAGTTCCAGCCGTGGTACAACAATACTAGCTCTCCATAATCCATGATGAAGTATAAGGTTCTTTTACAGAACCATAAATCATTCAATGAGAAACCGTAGAACAAAACAGCAAAGCCTATATCACCTTAAAATTAGTAACTCAGAGATACATTTATAGAAGTATGCAATTAGAGCAACCATTGCTAATAACAATCGCATCAAAGCCTCGTACAGCAAGCAAACTTAAAACGACAACCCATTTATTACTATGTTAGAGTATAACATCTGCGCAGCTTGAACTGCATTCAACATCAAGAACCATCTTTCTCAATATGGATACTGAAGATTTGGAAAACCCAGAACCCAGATTTCATAGAACAATCACAAAGTTGGTAAAAAAATATAATCTTCCTAACAGAAACTCAATCAACATGCACAAAAACAAAGGATAAATAAGCACAGAATTAAGAAGAAAAGAAAAGAAAAGCTCAGACCTTTGGGCTTTTTGGAGGAGAAGAGAAAGACAGCACCAATAACAATGGCCACAACAGCCACAGCTACAGCCCCAAGAATCTGAACATCAAGTGTGTGCAAGAATTCTAAATCCATTGGGTCAGTGATACTGATTACCTTACCCTAAAAGAATTCAGCTTTATAAGGGAGTTTTCAGACAGGTGAACAAAACAAGAAAATGAATATCAGAGATGGGTGTTCTATGTAGCCTCTCGTCTTTGTTTTGGATCTTTCCTTGCTGCTGTTAATTAATTTTTTATTTTTTTTTTGGTGAAATGCTGCTGTTATTGTTGTTAGTTGCTGCTACAAGTGAACATAAAAGAGTAGAGCAGAGAGCCAGAGCCTGAAAACGTGGTAGGTAAGACTATTTGACGTTTGGTATGGCCTAGCCTAACTCGAGACCTCTATTGGGAACTGGTTCACCAACCCGCATCTTGGCAGGTGTGGTGGCCTGTCACATTTTATCATTATTTCTTGCTCTTGATTTTTTTTTTTTAAGATTAAATTTTTATTTTATTTTAACGTGGGTGTTCGAGTCAGGTTAAGCGTACCTCGACTAATTCTTTGGGCCCTGAAGTTAACGACCACGTAAGCCTCTAGTGGTCATCATATAAACAACCATAGTGCTCGAACCTGAAATTACAGAAAAAACAAACCTCTTAATCTCAAGTTCTTATGAGCCACCTTCTAAATAAGTAAATTAATTATTATTATTTATGTAAGAAATATTTTCCAACTAATTTGACTTTTTAATAGAATAAAAAATATGTTATCCATGCTAAGCTCGTAGGATTCAATGAAATTTGACTTTTTTTTTATAATATAATATAATATAATATGAGATATGAAATTAGATCCACCCCTTCAAGATTTTATTTCAATTAATAAAATTAATTTAGCACAATATAGGCACACCAAAGGAAAGCGATGTTAATTTATTTTAATTCTTCAGTCAAATTCAGTCATATTATAATATAGGCATACTGTTTCAGGGATGGTATGAAGTGAGTCGTAATTTTTCAATTGCATGTATGTCATCGACTATATTATAAATGTATATAATTTTTATTTTTAATTTTTAAGGTGCAATAAATTATATTATTTTCTTTCTCACGTTAGGTTTCTAATCTTAAGGGAGGTTGTAAGAACATAAAATTTATTGTGAATGTACCGCTACACTGTTGAAGATTTATTTAGAATATGATAAAAAAATAAAAAATAAAAAAACCCCTCATCCGAGCTCTATTGGGCCAATTTGCAAATCCCATCACCATTTTTTATTTTTCCTTTTCTTTTTTATTTTTTTAAGATATTACCATGTTTGTCAAGCTATAATTTTAGCTAGAGGTACTATAATAGAAATTACCATGTAAATAGAATTACTGACCTCCTCAAAATTTATTCTAAGATATGTTATATAGCTACTGCCATCCTATACAATAAAACAACAAATAATGCAAGCTGGGTTTGTTTGAGAGCGTGATTACGGTTATTTTTTAAAGTATTTTTTATTCAGAAATGTATCAAAATAATATTTTTTTTATTTTTTAAAAGTTATTTTTGAAATCAACACATCAAAATGATCTAAAAACACCAAAAAAATATTAATTTGAAGCAAAGAAAAAAATAAATAAAAATTTAATTTTTTTTAAAAACACTTTTGAAATGCAAAAACAAATCAGAAATGAGCTACAAAACTATCATATTTTATTATGAGCTCCTTTATATTTTTTTCAAAGTATAGTTTAGCGAAGGAAAAAAAAAGATTTTTTTTTCATATGAACAACACTAAAATTCAGCTATCTCTCTATCTATTATTATAATACAATATTTTTCCTTAAAGAAATTATAAACCAATTTAAGTATTGAGGAGTTATTTTGCATGTAAAGCTCAGATACAATAAAGTTTTATCAATTTAAAATCTGTTTAGGAGTGTGATTGCGGTTGTTTTTTAAAGTGTTTTTCACTTAAAAATATATCAAAATGATGTTTTTTATTTTTAAAAATTATTTTTGATATCAGGGCATTAAAATGATCTAAAACACTAAAAAAAATTAATTTGAAGCAAAAAAAATAAAAAAAATTTAATTTTTTTCAAAAACATTTTTAAAACACAAAAACAAACAGGACCTTAATCCGAATCTAACCAAAAATGATTTCCATTCCGTGCAAAAAACTAATGTAGAAATACATTTGTAATATACATATCATAATTTTTTTGTTTTAACTATAAAGAAGCATCCTCCTAGAAATTCAATTTGCAAAAAGAAAAAGGAAAGACTTCACTTCACTCAAAAAATGTTCATCATTTTATCCCATAAGATCTCGAGTATATATATATAATCACATATTAAATATTTTTATTTGTCGAAGTTTTTTTATTTTTAAATAAAATTTAGTAACTGTTTTTAAGGTTGATGAAGGAGAATAATACTATTAAATGGTTTTGGATCTTCCATCAATAAATTTTGGTAGTGAGATTCAATTAGTTGCTATATAAACAACCTAGATTTAGAAAACTCAAGGGATTTTCTTCGGGTATAATATAAAAATATTGATGTATTTATACTTTATTTAGTATACGTGAAACCAAATAATAATTATTTTACTATTATAAGGAAAAAACCTTGTTAATAAAATTGATATTAAATAAAAAAAAAAAACCTTGGGAGCCAACAGATTTGTTTGTGCCAGCCAGCACATGGTTTCCTGTTTCCACTCTCAACTCAACGACAAAGAGGTTTATCTTCCTTGAGCCATGCCAGTCAATCTTGGCCATGTCAAAACCTTGTCCCGACCGATGGACGAGGAGATATTTGAGTTAATTACAACTTAAACCTCTTCATTTGCTATGGACCTTTTGGCTATAGGATTTAAAATTGGAAATCCATGGTTAGGCCTGACCGGATTGTGTGTAGGATATGGGAATAAGAAAGTCAATATGTCAAGTTAATTTCTTGAAGATTGGCAGATTATATGGAGGGATTTTGTCTGTACGAGAAAGAGACAACTCTCTATCTTTATTTGAGAAGAAAAGTGTATTCTCTCGGTTTAAATTAAAAATTAAAAATTAAAAATTAAAAGAATATTTCTCTATTTAATAAAAACAAATGCGAAAAACAAAAGGCCAAGTAGAGTTTTTGGTAAGTCATTTAACAACCAACACTCACAAAAAGTTGCTCAATATGGTTTTTTCAAGAGTGGAATGATGTTTTGAATCATGTAGTCAAAATAAATAATTGGTTTGATGACACATGGAATAATCTAGAGATTATCTTGTGTTCAACTTTTCAATAAGAGCTTGAAAAATATATTTAATTAACTATATGATTTTATTATTAAGCTTCATTTGAAATTATTTTTTATGTTATTGGATAGTATTAATGTGCTAATATGAAAAATAATTTTTAAAAAATTAAAAAAATTATTTTGATATATTTTTGAAAAAAATATATTTAAAAAGCAATAACCACTATGCTATCTAACACCCTCTAATTGTGTTACTATACATTGAAATCATAGCTTTCTTGTAGTGTTTTAATGTTCATACAAATATTTTAGAATATTTATGATTTCTTCCTGTTTTTTTGGGAAAAATTGATTTAAAAAATATTTTTATATTAATCCTGAAATTTCTGCTCATATAAATTATTTGAAGAATATTTTTTATCATATAAAATGTACATGGTTAGAAAGCACACCTCATTAGCTTTTCAACAGTATAAAATTTGACTAAGTCAGAGTTCTGAACATAAATTATAATTTTTTAAATATTTAAAATGATTTAGGTCAAAATTAAGTTTCTTCATTAATCCAAGTAATTTTATTTTACTAGAACCAATCACAATGTTAATACACATTATTTATATACTAAGTTAGATATCTTGAAATTCATCTTCTCACCAATACAATTTAAATCAAGTTAGCCACACAAAAATTTAACATCAACAAAGCGACATGTTTCTTGCACGCGCCTTACTCATGATTGTGGAATCACGCACTAGTGGCGCAAGATCTAGTATGGACACAAGCACTATACACCTGTTTTGCATGCCAATCATTAAGTGGAGGCAAGCTAATATATGCATCGCAACACAATGACACTATCATTAAACATAACCCATTTGCATATAGTGGCGTGTGTAAATGTGGATGGTGGTGTAGGGTGTTGTTTTTTAATTGAATTTTTTTATAAATTATTAAAAATATTAAAAAATATTTGTAATTTGTATTAAATTTATAGAGATTTGAGAATTATGGATTCGAACTTTCGTAACCTTCAATCATAATATTCTTAATGATACTCTTGCGAGTATGAAAAAAAATAGTATTTTTACTAAACATGAACTTCAGTTTCATACACATTTCTAGTGGCAAGTTGTAAATTATGAGTGTTACCGGTCAATAAGAATATGGTGCAACAAATGACCCGAATAGATTGAATTCGTCTGAACATAACCTAAAATGTATGTTCCATGATTCCATTAAAAAGTTAAGGATACACCCTATTAAAATGTTTCTAGGTTTCACCATCAAAAGAGTACACTATGACTTCATCCACTATAGCATCATATGAATGATACCATGTCATATGCTTAGCAATCTTTGAGGATAGGAATAAAATTTATAGTCTAGGAGTAATTGAGAAGTATCTAAGTTTTATATGTGCAAGAAGAGTCATTCCCCTACTAGCTCCAGGTTTATACCGAGCATACCTACAGATTCTGCACTCAATCAATTTTGCATTTTCAAGGTAGTACAACATGGAGAAGTTTGGACATATGTCAATTTTCTAGCATTCTAGGTCAAGAGGTTTCATTATGGATTTGGCAGTATAAAAGTTCTCTTTCAGCCTATACCCTTCAGGTAAAATGTTTCTCGCTCATTCGACAATTCTACCATATCGGCCTTACTCAACCTATGACCTGACTTGGTGATAAACACTTGTACAACGACCAATAATTTATTATGATTTGTGCACCCATCCCATAATAATTTATTAAAATTTTTCAAAAGATCAAAACACCTTAACGTGTCTACATTTGGTTTTTCATTTACAATTGAACAATCATATGAATAATTATGATTCATTCTCATCACATCCATAACTATACTCATATAAGAATTACTATTATCATCTACAACTTCATCTATATTGCTAGAACTAGAAGTTGACCCAGCCATCCATTCTACCATGGTCTCATAAGGAAAATATGGTTCTTTGTGTGTAAACCAACACAAGTATTTCTCAATGAACCTTTTTTGTAGAAGATGTATCATAACAACATCTAAATCGAGAAACTTTTTTATTTATACACCTCTTACATGGACATCTAATACCGCATTCACTAGTATTTTTTGGATTATATAATACGTAATTAATAAAACCCTCAACCCCATTATAATAACCCATCATGCGTGATCTTTCGGGTGAAACTTGATACATTTAAGAACGATCATCCATTAATTATATGAAATTTATATAGAATATCAATGACAACATATATTAATTAATTATGTGAACTAAATAAATTTTCGACAACCAACTAATTAGCTATTATTGGTTTAACTCAAACTTATTCAATTTATTTAAAACAATACTCTTAAATCATTATCAATTTTATACAAATATTCAAATTCCTCCACATTTACATAAATTTTCAACTTGACAATAAAATTGACAACATATGAAACATACCCATTAAATAAGTCATTATTTATTTCATTACAAATTAAATACTTAAGTCACAAAATTGAACTCAATTTAATCAAATTACAAACAAATATAATTTTCAACTCTTTGGTGGTTCATATTGTTGGTTAATGGTAAAGACTTTTCTCGTAATTGGATTATAAGTTCAACCTACACTAGAAGGAAAATATGTTAAAAGAAGCTGACTTTTTTTTCCTTGAAATTCTTATCACACCAAAAAATAAAAAAAACATACAGAGAGCATCACAATAAAATCAGGGAACAATAGAAAAGAAAAGACATTTATGATGTAAGAAAGAAAAAATACCTTGATGAAAGCAAGAAGAGAGGAAAGAGTAAATAACAACACAACCTGAAAAGTTATGATGCATTGTCAAACCAAAAAGAAGAACAATGAAAAAAAAATACATATCATGATATGAAGAATAAGACCTGGCAATTCAATTGAAAATTGCAGCAAAGTCACAGATCATCACAACAAAGCAATGAGGAAAAAAACACATGTAAAAGGAATAAAGGTTGAAAAACATAAGAAATGAAAATTATAAAAAGACAAATAAAATGAAGAACAAAGAAGAGAACTAATCTTGTCAGGATTGACCTAATAACCAACAATTTATTCAACAAAAATAATCTATAAGTTGTAAGGAACTGACCAAAAAAACCATTTAGTCAATCTTTAATTAAAAACATAATGTAACCAAACCAAACATCATATCAATACTAAGCATGATAACTTTCACTTTAATGATTTTTTTATTCTTTTTTTAACCTAATGTTTTTTTTACAAAAATTATAACACCCCACCTCACTAGCAAGATATTGTCCGTTTTGGGCCTCCCAGTCCACCCAAATCCAGGGCTTCCACCCAGGTCCCCCTCACGGGTTTGTTCTTGGCAGCCACGCATGGCTCCAAAACGCGTCTTACTAGTCAAGGTGAGCATGCACTTATAAGGTCCTGGCTCTGGACGCTCGCTTCCGATGTGGGATCTTACAATCCCCCCACCTTAAGACGAGCCGTCCTCGGCTCTGATACCAAATGTAACACCCCATCCCATTAGCAAGATATTGTCCGCTTTGGGTCTCCTAGTCCACCCAAATCCAGGGCTTCCACCCAGGTCCCCCTTACGGGTTTGTTCTTGGTAGCCACACATGGCCTCAAAACGCGTCTTACTAGTCAAGGTAAGCATGCACTTATAAGGCCCTGGCTCTGGATGCTCGCTTCCGATGTGAGATCTTACAAAAATACTCTTAAATTGTTTTTCTTGTGGTAGATTAAAAAAATGGACAAACAGATCAAAACATAAATCAATTAAAAAAAATCCAAAAACAAAATATGTATTTCAAGCAAGCGTTGGCTTTAATGTCTGGCATCCACTCACCAAGCACACACCTAGGCAACACTACATTGAAATTCATTACTCGAGAAAAATAAAGACATTGTGGCCTCGCTTTGCCTATAATGCTTAAGCGAGCCTTTGAGTGCCTTTTGACAACACTAACATACAGTAAAACAAACAAAAAAATAAAAGGAAATCAACCTCCAAGCCATAAATCTAATTACATAAATAGATTTTGTTTTTAAAAAAGTAAAAAAATAATAATTTCATTACCTTTAGGCATCTCTTTCTCTAAATCTCAATAGACTGATCACTTTTATATTTTGAATTAGATCGTTAATAAAATTCATTCATAGTAAAACTATACAAAGTTAGTGAAGTAAATATAACACTAAAGGAAAGGAAAGAAAGAAATCATGACAGCGTTGATCATGAAGTTAGGAAGAGGAAGTGAATGCTATTATCGATCTACTTCTTCTTCATCCAAAGTCGTGTTAACTAAATCTATAGCAAGGTTGTAGAACACATGAGTTTGTGTTTGAAGGTGGGTTTGTTGAAATTAAATGATAACCAATGATGATATCGTTATGAGTTTGCCTTTGATTATGAATCTATATATATTTAATACCTAAAATCAAGATTTATTTTGAAAGATGTTTTTTATGTGTTTTTTATTGTTAGTTTAAAGAGAGAACCATAAGCACATGAAATTTGATAAAACAAATTCTAGTCCATTTTGAAATAATAATAGAGGAATCGTAGCTATTAAGAGAAGAGAAAATAGAAAAAAAGGAAAAAACATGTCACAACACCCAATGATTCTCCTAAATTAACATGGAAGAAACCTAAATGAAAGAAAGATAAGTGTCCAAAAACAAATATGTTATAATAATAGTAACAAAAAGAATAGAAAAGACTAGGTTTCTTCCATTACTTATATAAAACCTATGTAGAATATTGATGACAACAAGTATTTCATATTAATATTGACAATCCTTACTTTTTCTCTTTTTGGAAATAAGATTATAGTTTTTTCATATTAATATTGACAATCATGTTATTAAGTATTATATATGAATCTAATATGTAATTCTTTTTCTTAAATTGTGATCATGAATATTCAGCGAAAATAAAACTTATTTTTTATTATAATTTTCCTATATAATTTTCTCAAATTAATTATTCATTTTTTCTTTAATTGCATACAAAATATCGAGATATGATTTTTATTTTTTTTATTGAAACTTATTTTTCATATCATGATAATTTTTTTATTTAAGAAAAAATGTTTTTTATAAAGAAAATTATATTCTTGTTAAAAATATATATTAATAAGGAAATGAAATTTGGATTGAAGAGATATAAGTTTCTATTTATTTAAGTTATCATTTTTTTTTCAAAAACTTATGTTAATTTCCTTTGCTTTTTATTCAAAAAAATATATGATTCTGTTAAGAAAATGTTGTCTAAAAAATTTCATGTATAATAGAAAATAATTCATCTGATAAAATATATTTTTCCAAAGATTTTATATCATCTCCTTGACTGATGATATGCTTGGTTGAGAATAAACTTTAAACAAGTTTTATACCAAGAACATATCAACAAGCATGATGAATTTCGTGAAGAAATCAATCAAAAAGTTTAAGAAGAAAGCAAAGTGAAGACTTAGATTAAATGTTCATTTTAGTGCTCATGTAAATCTTTATATCCTACTTGATAGCATAATTAAAATGAACTCGCACATTTCATTTTGCATGCATTAAAAGATTCATAAATAATTTGATATAATTTAAGATAGATTGTTCTAAGAATTCATCAAGGCTAATATGTTAAAATTGGAATGCTGCATGAACCGATCGGTCATTTGGTATTACCATATGAACCGGTCGACCGCTTATTCATCCATAATGAACACTTGGGAATCAAGAATCGGTCGACTGACTGGCTTGACCAATCTGAACCAGTTAATTGTTTTAATTGTTAGTAGGGTTGTAACAATTATAAACGACTAGTTTTTCTTAGAAACATATATAGCTTGTCTAATTGCAAAATTAGAAAGAGATTCCAAATATATATGATATACAAGCTATTCTAAAAGTAAAAACACTGTAAAATTACCAATCCTTGATCATACTCTAATTTGTTCTATTTAACATTCATATTTTAGCACAAGAGCATTTAATTTCATTCTCACTACACTTAAACACCTTTAAATCCTATAAGTGCAATCTAGTGAGTTATAAAGATATTAGAACTTTCACTAAGTGAAAAATATTAAAGAGAGTATATCTTTAAATGATGTAAAAATCTTAGTGTTAATTCATTAAGTAACCATTGTACTCTTGAAGTTGGATTAGTGAAGGAATATAATACTCAAGTACGGTTAGATACTTGAGGTGTGGACGTAGATTTGTCGAACCACTTTAAAAAGAGTTTACAAATTATCTTTTTTATCTCTTTACTTTAAGTACTTTATTACATAGTTGGTTATTGTGTTTACTTAAAGTAATTTGCATTATTTGTAGAATTTAGTGATACACCTAATTCATCCCCCTCTTAAGTGTTAAATTGGCTTAATCTTTGAACAAAACTCCTTTCATACATGTATCTTTTTTAATTATAAAAACTAAATAAAAATAGATTTCAAAAACCACATCTAGCATGGCGTAAGTAAATAAAAAGTAATTAATTTATTAGCATTTTCAAATAAATAAATGCTAAATACCTATTTTTTTTAAATCATATTTCTAGATTGTGTACTAAGCTTTCCTAGAGATTGACTCAGCTAGCTAAGAATGATATGCAAAAGAACGTCATTATAGAGGATGTTCCACCTCAACTATATGATGTTTCTTGTCATGCCATATCTTTTTGAGCTGTGACGACTACCCTCGTTATCAAAGTAATAATGCCTAATAATGTGAAGATATTCAAAACATATCAAAATTTTGAATACATTTTATTCATCGAATATTTCAATATAGTTATTGATGAAATCCCAAAAAAATCCAAGTAGGCTAGGAATAAGGTTCACAAGTTGAATAATCGGTTAATCAATTGATCATAGCAATCTCATCCACTCTCCTTAGCCAAGGTGTTTGATAGCATATACATGGTGTTTGGTAGGCCAATGCATATACTTGATGCTTGGTAGGTCAATGTGACTTGTAACTCGTACCTGCAAAAGGTCTCCTTTGGTAGAGGTGAGGAATCTCCGATGGTCATTCCCTTGGTCATTCCCTTGGGCATGCCCAAGAGAGGATGCAATCATTTCCTTGAGCGTGCCAAAGGAAGATGTAGTCATTTCTTTAGACGTGCTAAGGGAGGATAATTATTCCCTTAGACTTGACTAACTACCAAGTCGAAGTACTTTAAACTTGGCGATGAATCTTAAAATCATATATCGTCTTTTAAATCAAAATATATAATCACTTATATCCATAAGCTAGATTGAAGATAGTTCATATACCAAATTTATATCATAAATATTTTTATTCGAATTCATACTCTTATTTAGATTCATATATATAAACATTAACAGCCTGGCACCAACCATATATTAGTAAACAAAACCATCCAAACATATCAATGATATGCACGTGTATACGTAAACCATTTTCTATGTTTTTCATTTATCATACCACGTATTTTTTAATCATTTCTTCATAAAATTACCTACACTTATAATAATAAAACCTTAGAATGTATATTTTTATAACTTAATTTTAACCTTTAATTTTATAATTTTTTACAAAAAAACATATAAAAAATTGATTTCTTCTCATTTTTTCGTATTTTTAACCATTTTTATTTTTTTTCATGATTTTAATTTCAAGGCGATAACACGTGAGAAGCAGTTAAGAGAAATTATGTCACATAAAATTACGACCCTATTTAACAATACATTGACAAAAAAAAAAAAAACACTCTCCCTTCACCTCCACCTCCACATCACATCAATATTTGCTTTCAGTTCTTGTGGAGGCATTAGACAAATGGCTTCACAAAGATATAATTTGTTAGAAATCATAAAATTGTCAAGAACCCGACCCTAGATTATTGTTATTATATGATGCCAAGTCAACAAATTTTTAGTTGAGATAAAATGCAGGCTTGTCTGGCCTCTTCCCAAAGACTCACCAGGTACATCATCGGATGCCAAATTATAATGCAGCACAAGAAACCATAACATGTAATTAAGAATTACGAAGAAATTATTCTTTTCTTTATGAGTGATAATTTATGTAGCACAATCCACAGAAACAAATGACTTTCACATTCATAAATTGTGGCAGAAATCTTTGTATTCTATCAGCTACTGTCATTTTCCTTCACAGGATCAGAGCTGACAATTGGAAGATTTTTTCTATACTGAGTAGATGTCAACCTTCTCTCTAACGGTGTTTTTCGTTTGCTCACAACAAATCTATTCACCCCTTTCCGCATTGGCATTATTGATGGGAAATCCTCATCTGGGATCTGACTGAGCTCTGAGATGTCCTTGATCTGCGCAACCCGTCGGAACCACCTTTCTGACTTGGCCTCTTCAGACATGTCCAAAGGATCTGGTTCCTTCACTGCCGACCCTTCCAAGCTCTTTCCAGTCCAGCTATCCCCAACACTCTGATTCTTAGATGATTGAGGTGCAGTTCCCGTGAAAATCTTCTTCTCACTGATATTCTCTTTCCAGGAAGATCCATTACTCTCGCTGTCATTGGTATTTGCGGGGGAATTATTTAAGTTTTGCATTGAGTTCCCCATTTGATTTGATGTCCCAGTGGCATTCGCACTCCTAGAATTTCCAGTGTTCCAACTATCCCTGCCAGCTGGCAGGGGATCAATAAAATTTTGGGTAAAATTTCCACCTGCCGATTTCCCATAAGTGGCACCTTTCTTTAAATCACTCTTCTTCTCCCCAGACCAGCTCCCTGTACTGTCCTCCTGAGCTGCATGGGTAACCCCAAGTCTAGCATCATCCAACTTCTGTGGATGCTTCTCCAGAGTTGCAGAACTTGAGGTTTCGCTAACACCTTTATCATGGGAATCTGTCTCATCTGGTTGCTGATTATCCTTTTTAGCAAAGTAGTTGGGTGGGAAGGGGACAAAGGGTACGGAATTTGTGGTGTTAGCTTGCTCCATGGCTGCATGTCTCTTGTACATTGGAGAAGTCAGAGACCTATCTTTCTTCTTGCTAACAACAAATTTATTCTCTCCTTTACGCAACGGCATGATCTCAGGGAAGTCATCATCTGAAATTGCACTGGTCAGATCAGTGACATTATGCAACTCTGCTACCCTCTTAAACCATCTCTCTGATTTTTCAGCTACGTCTTTCTCATTATCATCACTCAGATTCTGGTCCATGGACATCTCAGAGGGTTGGCAGCTATCTCTTGATTTACCATGCTCACTGCGCTCAGAAATAACACCTTTCTGCTCACCGTTGCTTGAAGTAAGAGATTCATAGTTGACTGTCTCCAACTTCTCCCTCTCCTCCATCTTTGAGTTCTCAGGTTTCTTGGCAAACATGTCAGCAGGTAACGGCACAAACGGAACATAATTGGAATTGCTTCCTCTAGGGGCACTAAATAGTGGTGAAGCAGGGCTCCGATTGATAGTTTGGTTGAGGGGATTGGTTGTACCTATGCTTTGATTATCATTCCTTTCCCGAGTGTCATCAGTACCCATGTTTTCTTGGAATTGAGAATTTGCCAACCTCCTTTCCAGTGGAGTCTTCCTTGTGCTGACAACAAATCTGTTCACCCCTTTCCTCAATGGCATTATTTCAGGAAAATCTTCATCTGCTTTGGCACCATTCCTGTCCAAAGAACTGTCCATCTGAGAAACATTGCCATGCCTCTGCTGTGCCATCTTTTCATTGGCAGCCAGCCTGCTAACCAGATCACTTTTATTCACATAGCTCCCACTGCCATATCCTATGTCTGATCCAGAGCTGGTGCTAATGGGTGAAACACCTCCTGGTCGCTTGCAATCACACCTTAAGCATACCATGTTCCTTGCATAATTATAGAAATCACATCTGCAAAAGAGAAAGTTGATAGGAATTACTCAAAATCATAACTCAAACAAGGACAAACCAAGCTCCAAGCTTGTAGAAATGCCAAGTACAGAAGAAATGCTCACTGAGGACACTCCCACTCTCCACCAGTAAGTTGTCTCTTGGGCCGTTGTTCATCACATTCAAGGCATTTCATGTTTCTTGCAAAGTTCATGAAACTACACCTGCTCGATAAAGATGGCAGTAAAAAAGTAAATCATCACATGATCACAACAATGAGAAACATATCTGAGTTTAGTATCGTTTTCTTCATTCATGAAGTTATGATCCTCCAAGACAAACAAGTTATGTTAAGAAAACAAGTTGAACATAACATGAGAAGATCAAATAGGACTCTACCCTGGGCATATCCAGTCACCTCTTTTCATTTCAATATTTTGCCCACGAGGCCTTGGTGTTTGTCCATATCTATCAGGGAACTGATTTCCAAATGAACCATTTAGGTTTTCCTCCACAGCATTGTAGCCCAGCTGAGCCAACTCACTAAAGAGACTTCGAACAGATGGCTCCACAAGTTCTAAATTATGAAGATTGGTCTTCACAGAAGAAACAAAACTGCTGGCATAACTCAATAGAAACTTCATCAGGTCCACTGTCCGTGCTTTATCAGTATTTGGCACCTAGCATTTAATAATAATGAGAACACGGGGTACAGATTCAATATTGGCACCTAACATTTAATGATAATGAGAACACAGAATACAGATTAAATATTGGCACCTAGAAATGGTTAGAAAATTACTGCTTGATTTGGTGCAAAAAATGTTAAAAACAACTGCAGAGCATGGCCATTAGCCAGACTTTTATAAAGCCTTCTTTCAGTGAAGGTAGGATTCAATTCAGTTACAACAACATCATCAACAACAACAACAACAACAACAACAACAAGCATTAATCCCAAACTAGTTAAATGCTACTATAGTTAAGGAAAAAAAATGAAGAAAATAACATAATAACATGCAAGTTCAAAGGCTCGAACAGAAGTTGAGATGAACAGTATTTTGGCCCCAGGCTTTCCATCAGCACAATTTTTTTTATGGATTGAAAGCTCTTCACTATCCACTTTAGCTGCACTAAGACTTGGCAGTAAATAATAAATTTTTGTTGTCCCCTCAGATATAATATAGGAGAAAGTTCCATCATCTGCAAATATCACCACCAAGGACTCTTCTTCCTTTTCAGTCTGAATAATACTCAACATCGAGAATAGATCATACAGTAAAATGCAGTTCCAATTTAGTTCAGGAAATGCTATTCTAACAAAATGAAAATTCAAAGGGTGCTTTAAAGACACCCAGAATAATCACTTGCAAGTTGATAACATCTAATTTTAAAAAGGAACTATCACTTTTTAGTACCACATTAAAATGTCCCTGAGACTCCTCAAAGTAAATCTTATTCCAATCAATGTTTAACCATTGAGAACATGGAAGGAATTAGCCTGAGGCCTCACTATCAACATCAAATTTCGCCTAGCACCTTATACATGCCTGAAGCACACTTTTTTTACGGCACTGAATAAAAGAACTCTAAACTTAGGTAATTACTGTACTAGGGCCTTCTTTCTGAATTTGCCTGAAATTCATACGTGCAATTCATGAAGCAATGCAAAATGATTTCTATCCCAACATAATGTTAACAGAAACTACTCGTGCATGATTTGTGACCTCAACAACCCACATTCAAGGAAAATATCAACCTTTTGAAATGTCCAAATGCTGGGGAATGTACACAAGATTGGAAGACCTTATCCTATAAGCATACCTATATAAAAATCTTGAAAACAGATAGTTTCCTAAGAAGTAGAAAACTTGGTGGCATCACTGTTATCCACTGATACAAACTGTCAAAGCTTCTGCTTCCTAGTTATTAAGTACTTAAATCAACCGTTTCCAATAAAATCAAATGTATCAGAAATTGAAATAGGAACTCCTGATAACAGGTAAAAAAGGTTTTGAAGCAAGTAAAAACAAATTTAAGGTTGTTTTACTAACAACTACTGCCTATATCAACCATCCCCGTTCTTGCAGAACAAAGGCAATATTTCACACTATTTTGAACTCCACTTCCCTGATATTATACCCTTTCATTGCAGTCAGCATTTAATGGATTCAAAATACAAATGGGCTCTGTGCACTCCAAATATCAACTTTCAATAGTCCTCCCTACATCCCTCTGTTTTAGGATCACTTTTTTTCCTCTTTCCTTGAGCTCTCCTTATGGTTTAATATGGTTTTTCTAAATTACTAAAAGCCAAATGGTTGACACATATAGCCTCAAGTCAAGTGGTAAACCTACATATTTAGCTTTCGAGATAAAAAAACATTACTTTTTTTTAATCACCAAACTGCCACCACTACTACATTGACGCAAGTTTTATTCCTAAACTTTCAACAAACTGCACTAATCTATCTATTTTTGTTCGCATTTCAATTCAAACATGCATCGAAACAAATCATCTATTCACCCATCTCAAATTTCACACACACACACACACACACACACACACACAAAAACACACACACACACACACACACACACACACCCCATAAACTCCCATGCTTATCAGCTTCTACTTTCAACATCCATTTAAATGAAAATGCAATGAATAGAAAGACAAACACAAGAACCTACCGAATGTAAATTCCAATAACAAAACAAAGAACAGAAACATGAACTTCTAGCATAAACAATTTTCACAAAGACTCACATTACTATCACTTCCATGCAAAAACAACTTCATCCTCCTCACTGAATCGTCACTATTCTTGAACAAAAATGGTAACCCACTTTGAACCACGACCTCAATATCTCTTCTCGAAAGCATCCTACAATACCCATCAACAAAAACAATCACATAATAACAAAAGCTCTAACTCAAAAAAAAAAAAATCAATCCAAATGAACACTACACATATATTAACAGAAAACCGACCCTAAAGCCTGAGGTTTATCACGCGCGAAAGCTAAGGAAGCAGTGCAAGAACGCAAAAACCCCTCTGATAAATCATCAACTGAGGTGAGATCATCACTTGGAGTATTAGAACCATGCTTGATATTAAAATAACCGGCCGCAGAGAGGTTGTTAACAAATTTAGACCACTCTGGCCAGGGGTCGGAGAACCCGGAGGTAGAAGGAAAGGAAGTTGAGGTGGAAGGGGAATCGGAGAAATGGGCAGTGGTATGGAGTTGTTGGTGGTGCTGGGAAGGGGAGCAATTGGATTTTAAAGGGCGAGGAAGGGAGAGAGTGAAGAGGTTGTGGTGGTGGTGGGAAAGGGAGGAGAGAGATGAAGGAATGTGGTGGCGGGTGAGGCGGAGGATCGATGGGTAACGGAGTGGGGAAGGAATGGTGGTTGTGGTGGTGAGGAGCATGAGGAACCTGGTGGCGTTGCTGCTCATTTTGGGAGGAGGGGGTGTTTAAGGGTAGAAATGCATGGGAATGAGTGGTGGTGAGGTTTAGGGTTTGTGGTGCTACAACCCTTCTGGTGATGGTGGGGATTTTTGGAGTGGAGTAAAATGTCTAGGCCTAGCCTACTGGCTAGAAATTAAGGATGCAGATTTCCTACCTGCAAATATCAAAGCGAAGCAAACGACGTGTCTTCAATGCCTCACTGCACTCCAAAGAATTCCAAAGAATTTCAAGTTCGTTTTTAAGAGCATGTTTGGGAACCTGGCTGCGGCTGCGTTCCCAAAAAATTTGAATTTTTTTTTATTAAAATTTAATATGGTTTGTATGTTTTGGATCGTTTTGATGTGCTGATATCAAAAATGATTTTTAAAAAATAAAAAAATATCATTGGCATGCATTTTGGCACGAAAAGTTATTTAAAAAGCACCCACAACCACACTGTCAAACATGCTTTAAGAGAGAGACGTGTTTAAAAACATTAAAAACAAATTGTAAAAGCGTTGCATACTTTTTTTTTAATATAAAAAAATCAATCATGAATTTAAAATTTGATGTATAATAGACAATATTCCTTTTAAATGCTAAAATAGTGATATATTATAGTGATATATTAGATGATAGTTTTTTTAAAAATATTAAGATAGTAAAATATTGGATTGACTGGGATTGATCCAAACAAACCCTATGCATTTCACCGCTCCATTGGAAATTTCCTCTGTCTCTACCATACTCTAGCTTGGCAATTTCCACAGCCGATCTAAGGTTGAGCCCTAGGATTTTATAGCAAACTTAAAAAACCATCTATAAACACTTTATGCTCAATCATTTTAGATGTCATTTGCATCTTCTATATTTTTGTAGTTGCTAGCACAAAGTTAGTCGATGCTTATTAACCAGATACCATCATTACTTCTTCTACAGGAAAAGAAGTTCACGACTTGTAGGTGATGCGAACCTCGTGATCACATGAACACACAATCCATAGCAAAATTAAAAACCAACCCAAGTAAACTAAATTCCAGGTTTGAAACCCCGGCCTAGAGGTAATCTTGTATCTAAGAACCACAGGTATTGGAAACATAATCTAGATCCAGAGATAACCTTATACCTAAGAACCCAAAGTATTCAAATGACACTACAAAACCAGTTAATCTTTGATAAGTTGGTGTACAATCTTTGTTCTTGCAAAAAAAAGTTGTTTGCAATATGCAAAACAAAGAAAAAACCCTGTTTATTCAAATCATCATAGCTGCCAAAACTTGCATCTATAAATGTAATATACAGTTCTCTCTAAATAACCATATTGGACCTTTTTTGGGTTGCAAGCCAATTGACCCTATATAGTTATCATAACCCAATTTTGGACAACATAAAATTCAAAAAAAGGAAATGAATGAAAAATTGAGGTTTGGATCAAGACAACACAAATGGAAAGCTTTGATGGGTTTAATCATGTTTGATTTATGATTTTGGAAGTTAATTTTTAAAGAAATTAAAAGAATTAGCTGGTATGGAGTTTTATTTAAACTTTGATTGGGTTTAATTAATGATATCGGGAGTTTGATTGAAGAATGGATAAGTTTGAGGATTTAATTAAGCTTAGAATTAGTTTAATTAATGAAATTAGGGGCATAATCGAATCAATATTAAATTTCTGAGTTGATTAAGGACAAAATTACAAGTGATTAAGGTCTAGGGACCATTTTGTAAAAGGCACCGAAATTCTGTCTAGGGGCCCGATTAAAGTGTTGAAACTTGGAGGACCAAATTGAGAAATGGTCATTTCCAGTCCGAAACGCACCGTTTCAAGCATGTGCTATTTCTCTTCCTCTTCCTTGGACGCTGAAAGCTCACCTGCACAGAAGGAACGGAAATGGTGAAACACCGGCATCCCAGTCCAACCAGAACTCAATTTGCAAAGCTTATCTTTGTGAAGATGACAACTCCGGGGAGATAAGGATAAATTTTTCACGCCCTCATGCTTATAGAAAAGAGTCCAACAGGGGCGGGACTGTCGGTGCCTCAATCCGACTGAAACACAATGTCCCCATACCTTATCATGATCCTGGGAAGATAAGCAGCATGACAGCCTATAAAAGGCAGGGGATCGCAAGAACGGGGACGGAGAAAAGGAGAGCAGAAAACAGGGGAACAAAAAAACCTAAAGAAAAAGAGAACCCATAACAAAAAGAAAACGCAAGAGCAGGGGAAAGAAGAACATTCTCCGGACAAGACCTCCACTTTCATCTTCGTCTCCGCCTTCGCCTTCGCCATCGCCATCGCCAGGTAAGGCCTTCCTTTTCCCTTTGATTCTGCACCTCTTGTTGCAAAAGAAGAAAACAGGGCGAAGGTAATTTAATTACCTTTGCCCTGTGCAGCGCACGCGTGGTTTAAACCATGCGTGCCTGCTGCCCAGCCGGGTCACTGGCTTGGGCCAGTGACCGGGCTGGGCTGGCTGGGTCTAACCCAGCCCATGCGGGTTGGGCTGGACTCAGCCCAAAAAAAGAAGAAGTGGGCCAGGTCTGGGCTTTAGACCCAGCCGGCCCAAAATGTGTTTGCTAAGGGTGTGTTTGACAAAACACACCCTTATGCCTTGACCATAATTCTTATGCCCATGTTAGTTTGATATTTGACCAAACAAACCCTTTTTCGATATCAGAAAATTCCAAATATATTAGGGGATCTTTGTTGATTTATTTGTGGGCCCCTCACACTTTGATTTATGTTTTTTTTCTTTACATTTTGTATTTTTTTTAGTTATGTGCTCAATCTGTGGCCTATTATTGTTAAATGCAAATTTATCGTGCAATATTTTTTTTTAACTTCCATCTAAAAAGAGCAAATAATAATAAATGATAAACAAAAAAGATGACATAGAAAATTTCTTCTTCAAATTCATTTTTCACGAAAATATTCACTGACGCCAGAGTCAGGAGTATCGTATTTTTGGATTTGTGTGATATTTACCAATGCTAGAGTTGAAAATATTCGTAGGAATTGTTCACTGACGCCAGAGTCAGGAACATGAAAGGAAGAATAAAAAAAGAGAAAATGGAGAACAAATTCTTAGTAATTTTAGACAAAACCAGCAATGCAGCCTGCTTTAGGTAGGACGCTTAAGGGGTGATAGCATCTTCTCTTTTGCGTAACCAGTCACGTACCATATAATCTATGTTGACCAGTTAGGGTTCCTAGTGATCATAATACTAGGTGGCGACTCATTGAACAAGACATTTTCCCCCAAAAGAACAAGATGTCAGATATCTGTTCTTTTTTCCAATTGAGAGATAATTTTTAATTGGTCGCCGCGATGTCCGGGTGTGATAATAGTAATCAACTAGCCCAAGTCTAATATTGAAACAAACCCTAAAACAATGTATAATGGACTAAAACAAACCTAATTAACATAATAAAAAAAGTCATTTTGCTTGAAATCCCCATGTATGCCCGAGACTCCATGCTCCAAATTAGTTAGGAAAATTTGTTTTTGATTACTAGAATTTTCTTCCTTAAATTGCCTCCTCTCAGTCTCATTGATGTGCAAGAAAATCTTGTAAAAGAAGAAAAAGAACAACAAAAGAATCTCAAGCCTCCTTTCCACCACATACATTCTATAATGCATATGAAATCCTTTCAAACCATGGACAACAGTTGTTGTCATAAATGTCTCATTATTTGATATGAAATCTTTGTAAAATAGAAAAGCCAATAGCTTCCACACATGTTTCCAGTAACTTTGACCCTTTGAAATAATCCATTCCTAACTCCAAATGACCTAAAACATTAACTCAATGTAGAACAACATGTCTAAAAACTCTTGTAATAATTTTAGCTTAATCCAATGGTCGAGTTAAAAGTTATGTTTGATACCATAAAACTAAATAGTAGAGAATTTTATGCCAAAATCTAAATTTGACCTTACTTGGATCGTATCAATAGGCTTTCAACCTCCATGCGACATTGCCTCATTAAGCTTTCCCTCATTGTAGAAAATCCCCCATTGCTGCCTCTTGTTGGAGTTTAAGCCATGTCTCAGTCCTAGTGTACTGCATGTCAATTACTGAAAGAGCAGTTCTAGAGCGAACATCCCTTTCTTAAAAGTGAGTTCTCACTTCTTCATATCATTTTATAAATGCTAGATAACCTACAAAACATGTGACCAAAATCATGATACTACAATAACCTCATAGAAAGTAAAGCGAAACAAATTAAGAAGCTCAATTCTTAATAAGAAAATTTTTTAAAGGAATAAAAAAAATCAATTTAAAAAATAGAATAAAAAATAGATGGTGTCAACCTGGATAAACTCGCTAAACCTATGACGTGATTCATGAGAATGAGATTTTCCCATAAAAAAAAAATTAAAAAAAATTATAAAGCTCACATTTCAACCAACCCATTGTTAAAAGAAATAATAGAAAAAGAAATATATTTTTTTAAAAAAAAAACTGAGTCAACCTGGTAAACACATGACCTAGGTCATGAGACCAAGATAATTTAATAGAAAGAAAATTAAAAAAAAAAATCTCAAAGTACAATTTCGAACCACTTAAACTCTTGGCCAAAGTTATGAGAATAAGATTACCTAACACAAAGCAAATAAAAAAAAAATACAAAGCCCATCTTTTTACCAACTCATTATTAAAGGATGAAATTAAAAAAAAAACAAAAAACAAATCTGAGTCAACTCAAGTTAACTTATTAAACTCTCAATCATGTCATGAGATCATTATAACTTAATAGTAAATAAGCTAGAAAAAAAACATGAAGCTCAATTCCAAACGAACTAAACCTGTAGCCTGAGTCATGAGAACTAAATTATTTTATAAAAAAAATAAAAAAAATATGAAGCCCATTTGTCAATTAACTCATTATTGAAGGATAGAGTTAAAAAAGAAACAACCCAGAAAAAAGAAGAAGCTAACTTGGATTAACCTTGTAAACCTGTGATCCATGTCATGAGACCAAGATAATTTAATAAAAATCAAATAAGAAAAAATCACAAAGTTAAATTCTCAGCTAGCTAAATGTTGAAGGCCAAAACTAAAAGAACAATAATTAAAAAGAAAAAGAAAAAAAATTGACCCGATTTAACCCTGGCTAACTCTTGAAACTCATATCTCGAATAATAAGATCAGGATTTAGAAAGAAAATAAAAAGAACTACAAAGCTCAATTCCTAAACCAACCATATATTGAAGGGAAAAACTGGAAAAAAACCAATTTGAGAAAAAAGAATGAAAAAAAAACACGAGTAAACTTACCAAATTTTCGGGCCTTGTTATGTGATTAGGATAATCCTATCATGAATAAAGCAAAAACATTATAAATCTCAATCCTTAACTAAGTCAAGGCTAGGATGAAATTGGAAATTTTTTTTTAAAAAAAAGGACCTAAAAGGACTAAAGTCAACCTAAGCTAACCTTCCAAACCCGTGACCCAGACCATGAGAATAAGATAATCTTATAGAAGGTAAATTAGAAAAAAAAATCATGAAACTCAATTCCTAATAAACTCAATGATAAGAGATAAAATTGAAATGGAAATAAATTAAAAAAAAGGATCCTAAACAAAATAAATGACAATAAAAAGAAATATGATGAAATTTGACATAAGAATAAAATGACAGGTCCCCTTGCTATTTTGAAAATAACAAGCACAAAAACCAAGAAAAGGAGAGAGAATAGAGAGGAGAAGAAAAACAGAAAAAGAGATGCCATCCTCCTCCACCATCTACAGGCACCATATCACCAGGATGGTTGAGCCGAGATGTTTCCATCGCCACCAAGGATAGAGATGTTCAATCTTTAAAGGAAGTTACATGCACCGCGCAGAGCACGATGACTTCCTTCACACACTACCCTCTTTGCAACTGCCCGTTAACCTCGATACCTATAGTTTTTATCAGTTTTAAATGTGGTCCCTTAAGCCTTAATTATTTTAGATCACTGAAATTAAATTTTATTTTGCAAAACCGAGCATCAACCACATGTTGGAATTTTTTCAACATCTTGTGTCCCCATTTCTAGGCAACCAAAAAACATTATTAAGTCTAATTAAAAAAAAATATATAATTTCAAAGGTTTAAGTTGAAAAACAAATTGAGGTTCTAAAAAAATAGGACTAATATTTCCCCTACTTGAGCATGCAATCTCTGATTATATAAAGAAAAAAAGGTCAAATAATTGTCCATCATTCAAATTCAACCTCCATTGCTTCAATTGTTTCAAATCAATAAAATTTAATTTAATTTTGCTAAACTAAGCATCAACCAAGCGATAATGTTTTTTCCAAACACTCTAAGATCCTATACACTAGATAGCCAAACCAAACCACCCAATCCAATTTCAAATAAATGCAACTTCAATGGAACAAATCAAGAAAAAAAAAGTTCAGGGATCAAAATAAAAAATAAAAAAATAAAGGACCAAAATAAATAAAAAAACTCTATGAATTATTATTGTAATCCATAGTGAAATAGGTGTGGGTGAACAATGTTTTTCTCATACCCTTTAGTTTTCTTTTCTTAATGCTCTAATCTTTATTTAAAAACTAAAACATCCTTACTATTTTATCTTTTTTTTTCTTAGGTTGTTGCTTTTGTTTTTCAGTGGTCATCCCCAAAACCCTCGTGTTTCTCTGTCTCTTTTTTTTGTTACCTTTTTTTTATATTTTAAAAGAAATTTTATGATGTTTAGTCACAAACATCATAAATCCATTTTTTTATTTTTTATTTATGTAACAAAATCTTAGAAGATGGAGGCGGGCTTATGAACAATGAACAATTTTAGCCTACCATATTGCATGGATTACAGTGAAAACCCATACATGGATTGTTATGTATTTGTATCATAGTGCATGTTTTGATGTGCATCATGTTAAATCTTAGTTCAATTTCCCTTTCTTTTGGTTTTTATTTTTCAAATTTTGATGGACCTTTTAAAACGCACCAAGTTCTTGCATATTACTAGAGGAAATTTAGAAGAGTAGGTAGTTATTGTCATTTGTGTCACAACCATTTTTTACCCTTATTTTCCAATTAAAAAATAGAAAACTTTCCAAAAACATATATTTTGAATAAAATTTAGTCAATTTATGATTGTTGTTACTCATTTTTGGACCCCACTTGCTGAAGATGGTGTGTACCCCTTTTGAACCAAGTGCAAGAGTGTAGCTCATGTTTGATGGAAAATTGACAAAATCGGAGGAGAAAGAAAATTTTTTTCGAACCCTATTTGAGCTGTTTTCTACTCTTTTTATCCCCCCTTTGCTGCCAAAAGCGTCAAATTTTTTTAGGTTGATAAGGAATCTTCATATAAATCCCTCAGAATTTGCATTTTTTTTAAAAAATTGATTCTGCTGCTGTCGCAATTTTTTGTTCTAACTTAGGCTCTGATTCTGACTTAGTTTCATACGATATCTGACCGTCCTAACTATATTCTGTCACTCATGACATGTTGAAAAATTGACCTACACCTTTATTGGGTCTTAAGGATCATTGTTCTTAGGGCAGACTGTCAGACAGATTTGGATGTTCGACATTGTCAGATCAAGTACCTTTTTGACCAACCAGATTCCTGCCAGATTTTATTATCTAAAAAGATTTTATCTCACTTTGAATCCTTCATCAAAGTTGTAGTCCGGGACATGTAGATGAATTTAGGCTTTTGAATTGCTTGATTTCGATATCAGAAGCTCAATATATTCCTGTTTGAAATCTAGCATGAAAACATATAATCCTGCCGCGATAAGGTTTCCAGCCGATTTTGGTTGCAATTCTGTTATTTAAAATGAATTGATCTCATTTTTTATCCCTCATGAAAGTTGTAACTCTATAAGTGTAGATGAATTTGGAACTTTTGAATCGCTTGATTTCGATATCAAAAGCTCATAATATTCCTGTTTGAATATCTAACGTGAAAGGAGAGAATTCTGCCGCGAGAAGGATCCTGACCCGAGTTTTGCACTAAAGACTCTATTTTCGTCATAAATTTTGTTGATTTGTTCTTAGATTATACTCTCAGTTATATCAGGATGCTCGACATTGTCAGTTTTTGAATTAGATCAGGAGACCTTTTTTGACCAACCAAATTACTGCCAGATTCTGTTCTCTAAAACGATTTTATCTCACTTCGAATCCTTCATCAAAGTTGTAGTCCTGGACGTGTAGATAAATTTGGGCTTTTGAATCGCTTGATTTTGATATCAGAAGCTCAATATATTCCCGTTTCAATATCTAGTGTGAATGCATGGATTCCTGCCGCGAGAAAGATTTTTGCCTGAGTTTGCAGGGACATAATTGTAAGATGCTTAAAGTTTGAAGACCAATTACAGGCCAATTTGAAGCCCCCTTTTGGACCTAGGACCAAATGGAAAAGACGCTAAAATAAGGAAGTTGATTGAAGATAAAATTAGAAGGAAGAAATTGAAGAACCACGTTTTTTTTTTTCTGCACAGCTATCCCGGTTTATCTTTCCTTTTATCTGCAATTTCCTGTTTGGTTTCCATGTTTCTCTTGCTGGATTAGAGAGCTGCATACCATGTTTTTATTGCCTCATTTCAAAGGAAACAGTCGGTGCCTCATGGTCCCAACTATGGAAGGAAAGAAAGGAGTTATACCACCCTTTGATCAATGGAAACTAAGTGCTGAAAATCAGAATAGGAATCAGAATATTTCAGTTTCCTTTTTAATTTTTTTTACTGCAAATCAGCAGGGATTTGCATCCTAGAATTAATGTATTGAATCTTTCCTAAATAGAGATATATTAGACTATATATAAGCCCCTCTAATGACCTAGCGAAGAGAGGAGAAAAAGAAAGAAAGAGTAGAGAAAAAAACAGAAAAAGAAAGACAAGAAAAAACACAAGAGAGGCAGGCAGTTAGGAGAGAAAAAAAAACACAGAGAACAGAGGGAGTTTCTTTCCTTCATCCTTGCGTTGCTGTGAGATCAGGAAGGTAAGCAGTAGAAGAGAAAGAAGAAGAAGAAAAGAGCAAAAAAAAAGAGAGAGTAGAGAAACGAAAAAGAAAGAGATAGTGAGAGGAGAGGATAGTGCAGATAACAGGGGAATAAAGGGTTTCTTTCTTTGATCCTTTCGTCACTGTGAAAGAAAGGAAAGGGGAAAACAAAAAGGAAGGAGGCGGAGAGTGGAAAGTAGAGAAAACAAATGGAAAAGATTAAGTTTTCTTAAGATTATCAAAAGCTAAAACAAAACAAGGACTGCCTTTCGGTCTCTGCTCCATTCCCTACAACAAGATCTGCAGAAAAGAAGAGAACCAAAGCTAAAACCAGTAGAGAGAAAGGGACGAAGACACAGAGCTAAACGCATGAGACAGACGCAAGCTGAGAACAAAGGGAAAATAGCTGGAACAAATGAACATGGACAGACCAGCCAGCACGCCTTCAACATCGTTGCAGCTTCTTCGTCTTTCTCCAGGTCTGTTATTCAGTTTCTACATGCATTTATTGGTTGCATGTGTTACTATTCAAGTGAAATTTAATTCACTTGAACAATGATCAGCCAAGGCATGCGTGAGGAAACTCACGCATGCCTTTGTGCCCAGTCGGGTCACTGGTTTGGGCCAGTGACCCGGCTAGGCCTGCTAGGTTCAGCCCAGCCACATGGGCCGACTTGGACCCAGCCCCTAAAAAAACGAGTAATATCGTTGTTTTTTTTCGTGTTTATTTTGTGGTTTTTTTTTGTATTTTTATATTGTAAAAATACAACTCTCGTATTTAGAATACCCGGTTTTCGACGCAATGTGACAAATATACATATATATCAAAAAAATGTTTTCATGCATACGGCTAATACCCTAACATGTTTTGAATGTTTTTTTTTTATAAAAAAATAAATATTTGAAGTTTCGAAAAATGTGTTTTTCGCATGGATTTCTTAAATACAACAAAAAATTATTTTTTTGCATTTCTGGATTTTACAACATGTTTGTAAAACTACAAAGGGTATTGACCAATATTCCATAAAATACAAAAATCTTATTATGGGGGGAATTCATCTATTATTTACTGTTAATGTTTGGATAAAGAAATCCCTAAGGAATGAATATCCAAAATATTATTGTGAATAACTTGTTATTATTCACTGTTAATATTTGGATAAAGAAATCATAAGTGGTAAATATCCAAAATAATTTTCTATGAATAATAAGTCATCACACATCATTGAAAGAAGCCTTGATTATAATTGAGGACATTTTAATTTTTGACTCCACGGTTATTCATAAGTGGTAAATATCCAAAATAATTTACGAGCCGTGGGAGTATGGAACACTAAAGCAAAAATAGGCTTTTAAAGCGCCTTGAATTTCCTTAGATTTCTAAATTTTTGTCACTCTTTCTTGCGATTTACGAGTAACAAACTCTTGAAATACTAAGGGAAAAATGAGTTTTTAAAGCACATGGAATCTCCTTGGATTTCTATCTTAATAAATTTAGTCTGAATCAAACACAGATTTTAAGAGATTTGCATTGGTTCTCCTTGGCACTTTATAGATATATCTAAGGGTGTGATCCACATTGACTAATGATTCTTTCTTTTTAGACTTTCAATTCAAGTTTGTTCATCATAGCAAGACGTATACTAGAAAAACTGATGGGATTAGAAAACACCAACACCATAGCAGTTATAAGGCAAACCAAACACCAAGCAGCTTACCTTAGGTAGGGCGTACTAGGGTACTAATACCTTTCTTTATGCATCCAGTCCCTTGCCTTAGAATCTCTGAAAGACCAGTTAGGGTTCCTAGTAACCAAAATACTAGGTGGCGACCCCCCTTTTACACAAAACAAAAACCCTGAAATAAATCGAGGGTCGCCGCGAGGGTGCGACAGGATGGCGACTCCGCTAGGGACCCTTGGACTAGGCTTGGATTTGTTTGTTTATGCTATGAATTTTTTGTTCTCTGATTGCTATTTATTGATACTTTGTTTAAAAGCTTTAGCATGCATCTTTACATTCTGTCATACATGATATAATTATTCATCACTTTATTATTATTATCTTTTTGAGGGCACACAACATTAAATTTTAAGTTAAGTGGGGGACTAGCAGCTTGCCTTATGACTTGAGTCAAGGTTTAAGTTTGTGTAAACCCCAACTCTTTGTTGAGTGTTTAGACTGATAGTGATTGGTACACGTGGCATCCCACTATCTGCTGAACCCCCATATTGCCTTTACGAGGGTGATCACTGGGACAACAAGAGATCTTTTTTTAGAAACCAAGTAGTAAACCTACCATATGTCTCATGTAAGGGAACTAGAACCTATCCTTAGGGTGTATGCTCCATAATATTTTTAGCACCAAAGCAAGTCGAACCCTAAGGCATCTTGAATTACAGGACTTTTGAACGAAATGGCCACAATTGCTAATTTTTTCATCATAGAATATGGGAAAAATTCTGAACTATCATAATTGACTGAAGGAGATTGTCTTAGAAGCGATGCTAAGAAGCTGTCACCAATCAAGAACCTGAATTGCATTATGAATGAGGTGAACAAGTTAACGACTCACTTTCAGAATGTGGATAAGGATGTATTTTTTAGGAAATACGGACGTTTGGTGGAAATTACAAGGGTAGAAGTTTTAAGCCCAGCTGTGTGAGCCTTAGTTCATTTTTGGGATCCAGACTATCGGTGTTTTTCTTTTGGAAGCATAGACCTATGTCCCACTATGAAGGAATATGGAATGTTGACCGAGTTTCCAAACAATCCGTATAAGATTTATTTTTCTTTGAGATCTGACAAGATTATCCCCGAGCTGTCAAAACTGCTTAGAATCTCCAACTTGGAAAAGTTTTTGGAAAAGAATGCTACTAGTCTGAAATGGAGAATGCTAGAAATTGAACTGGAAAAGAGGTCAGGATCAGAAAAAGAGAGATTGATTGCCTTGGGCATATTTGGCCTTGTGTTGTTCCCAAGCCAGACGGGTGTAGTGAGTTTGGAGGCCACTGCTGCTTATGTAGAGTATGAGAATACACAAATCAATCCAGTGACTGTTATTTTAGCTGAAACCATCTTGACACTTAACCATTGTAGGAGGTCCGAAAAAGGAGTAATGAGATGTTGCACGCAGTTGTTGTATATCTGGATGGTTAGCCATATTAAAACAAAAAAGCTTGTCTTCAATAATTTTTTGTGGTTTACCCAAAGACCCCTGAAATTAGTAGAAAAAGAAGAATGAGGAGATTTGGACAACCAAGGTTGGGTTGACAAATTAGAAGGTCTACCTAATAGTATTTTTAAGTGGAGAGCCCCATGGGTAACGACAGTGAAAGTCTTGATGAGTTGTGGACAAAGACGTTGGGTGCTATTGGTAAGGATTACATGTTATGGAGTTATGCTCCTGCCCTTGTGGTAAGGCAATTTAGGGGCATGCAGTTTATTCCAAGGACTATGGGAAATGCTCAATTCTTTGGCTTGTTCAAAGATCCCATTGCATAAAAAGTTCTGGAGATCATCAAACAAGATTGGAAACATCTGGTTTTGGTTGAGATAAAAGGTTTAAAGGATCCAAGTGCAAGTGAAGGATATGCAAGATGGAGAGACTTAGCAGCTTCAGCCATGCCTTGTGTAGGAGTCAAATCTCCCCAAATTATAGAAGAGCCTATTAAGAGGAAAAGGATCAATAATGAAGAGGAGTTGAGAAGACAAGTGGAAAAACTTCGGATAGAGTTAAGCAAAAGCAGAAAAGACAAGGCAATGTTGGAAGAAATGATGCTGGAAAGGGATAAAAGGAGAGCATTTCTAGATGAGCAAATACATTCTAGAGATGCGAGAATAACAAAGCTTGAGTTAAAGCTGGGTGAGGAGAAGATTGTTAGGGAAGAAAGTAAGAAGGAGCTAGGAGGGATGAGTTTGGATTGGATGCAAAGTTGCTCTGAACTTGAAGCAATGGAGATTGACTTTAACGATTGCCAAAGAAGCGCAAAATATTACCAAGAAAAATTTGCATAAGTTCAGTTCGAACTGATGGATAAGATTGGGAAGTATGAGGATTTGAACAAGAAATATATGGAGTTGGAAAGCCATTCGACGGGGATTGCAAAAGAAGAAAGTAAAAAGAAAGGTTTTGAGGCTGTTGAAGCAAAATTAGCGGTTAAGAAGAATGAGATAAAAGTTATGAGGATAAAACTTAACAAGGAACGTTAAAAGGTGAAGTATTTGGACGAGAAGCTAGCAGCAATGGAAAAACACAAGGATCAAATCGACGCCAACAACGCTGCTTTGAACAAAACCAATATGTTGCTCATATAAAAGATGACCAAGACAGATGAGCAAATGGACGATGCTACTGCACATGCTCGGATTATTAGAATCAATGTGCGAAATGTGGGAGGGGACATCATTTGTTATCGCCGAAGCCTAGCTGAAACTGATGCCTTTCTAGGGAAGATTGAGAACTGCGGCTTTGCCTTTTTACCTTTGGCTAGAGAGTTTGTAGAGGAAAGGGATTAATATATTTTGTATTTCCTTTTTTATTTATAAATGTAATAAACTTATCAAGCATTAATGAAAAGGGCGTTGACCCATCTTCTTATGCAAAATCTGTCTTTTGGTGAATATGATTCAAGCAAACGACTTGAAAGGCAGTACTTCTAGCAAAGCAACGTGACAAGAGAACCTATGTTTATAAGGTGGTGGCTATTATTCGTTCACAAGAAGGCTACATCCATACCCAATATACAAAGCATTATTATTGCAATCATGCATTTCTTATACGTCTATGCACGCATCTGCAGACTAAGAAACATAGGTCCCCCTTCTAGAATCCACAACACTTGACTAAGGAAAAGGATGAAAAATGAAGAAAGGTTACACCCAGAAGCTCAGTACCAAAAAGAGCTTGAAGGAGTTTAGAATGATGTTGCGCACCTAATCAGTTTGCTAGAGCAAATGTTTTGAGACAACTTTTTCCCTTTAATGAGATCATGCATTTTCAAAAGTTCATCTTGGTGTTTTTACACATTACATTCCGTTTTCAAAGTGGATCTTCCATAACAACACCTACACTTTACACTGAGAATGAATGGCCGAACTTTAAAGAATACATATTAGTTGTAGAAGAGGAAGAATGAAAGGAAAATAACATTAGGGGACTCACAAAAATTAATAAGAACAACATGAACAAGCTTGGAAACCCGCTAAAGAGGAACTTGAAACCATAGATGTGGGCAATGAAGAAATCAAGAGAGAGTTGAAGATAGGGACTTTGATCACCCCTAAAGAAAGAGAAGAGTTGATTACACTACTCCGAGATCATGTAGATGTTTTTTTCCTGGTCCTACAAGGATATGTCTGGTTTGTATAGGGTACCACTAGTAGAAGGATACAAATCGATTAAGCAAAGGTTGAGAAGGACCAATCTGGATGTCTTAATCAAAGCAAAGGCAGAAATTGAAAAGCAGTGGAATGCTGATTTTCTAAAAGTAGTCAAGTATCCACAATGGGTGTCCAACATAGTTGTCGTGCCCAAAAAGGAAGATAAAATCAGGGTTTGGAATTTAGGGACTAAACCCGGGCTAGCTCTAAAGATAATTTTCCTTTACCACACATAGATGTATTGGTCGATCCATATATTCCTTTATGGATGGATTTTTGGGCTACAATCAGATGAAAATGGCACAATAGGATAGGGATAAGACAACCTTTGTAAACACCATTGGGAGCCTTTTGCTACAAAGTCATGATATTTGGATTAAAGAATGTTGGGGCCACCTACCAAAGGGCCATGGTGACTCTATTTCAGGACATGATGCACAAAGAGATTGAAGTATACGGGATGACATGAATGCTAAATATAGAGATGGAGAGAATCATGTCCAAATATTGAAGGAATTATTTGAAAGACTAAGAAAGTATAAGTTGAGGCTTAACCATGCAAAGTGTTCATTCAGGGTGAAATATGGGAAGTTGTTGGGATTTGTGGTGAGTGACAAAGGGATAGAAGTGGACCCTGACGAAGTAAAGGCTATTTAATCTATGCCAACTCCTAAGACTGAGAAGGATGTAAGAAGGTTCTTGGGAAGGTTAAATTACATTACTCGTTTTATATCCCAATTAACCACGATTTGTGACCCAATATTTCATTTGTTAAGGAAGTGTGCTTAGACAAAATGATGAAATAGAAAGGAAGGAAATGGTCATTTATTACCTAAGCAAGAAGTTCACAGAATATGAGTCTAGGTATACTGTGATTGATAAGCTGTGCTACGCGCTAGCATAGGCTGCAAAGAAATTGCGTCAATATATGTTGTATCATACTACGTGGTGGATTTCAAAAATAGACCCCTTAAGGTACATCTATAGAAAGCCCTATCTGTTAAGCTAAATTGCAAGATGACAAGTTCTACAGGCTGAGTATGACATAGTATACATGACAAGAAAAGCTGTGAAAAGGAGTGTTATTGCCGATCACCTAGCTGACCATGCTATGAAAGATTATGAGCCATTAAACTTTGACTTTCCTGATGAATATGTGCTCAGATTGGTGGATTATATACTTTGATGGTGCTGTAAATGTATGTGATAATGGAGCAGGTGCAGTGATAATCTCTCCTAATAAGAAACAGTATCCAGTTTCAGTTAAGTTACAGTTCGGGTGCACCAACAACACGGTTGAGTATGAAGTTTGCATTCTCGATTTAGAGGCTGCATTGGAGCTGAACATCAGAAAGATAGATGTGTATGGAGACTCAATATTGATCATCTGCCAAGTAAAAGGAGAATGGCAAACCAAGGAAGAGAAGTTAAGGCCATACTAAGAATACCTGTCTAAACTAGCTGGGGAATTTGAGGAAATAGAGTTCACCCATCTAGGAAGGGAAGGAAACCAGTTTGCGGATGCTTTGGCCACCCTAGCTTCCATGGTCAAGATAGACTTTTGGCACAAGGTACAGCCAGTACACATTAATATCATAAATAACCCAACTCATTGTTGCTCAGTCGAAAGAGAAGTGAATGGAAACCCTTGGTACTATGATATCAAAGAATTTCATCCAAAACCAGGCATATCCCATAGGGGCATCCAAAATCAACAAGAAGACTTTGAGGAGGTTGACAATGGATTTTTATCTTGATGGAGAGATTTTGTATAAGAAATTATTCGACGGGACTTTGTTGAGATGTTTGGATGAATTTGAGGCAAAAAACGCGTTACGGGAAGTCCATGAAGGGATTTGCTCAACCCATGCTAATGGACACGTGATGGCTAGGAAGATACAAAGAGCCGGTTACTTCTAGATGACATTATAGAAGGATTGCATCGATTATGTCTGAAAATGTCATAAGTGCCAGGTATACGGTGACAAATCAACGCCCCTCCAGCTCCTCTGTTTAACTTCACATCTCCATGGCCCTTCGCGATGTGGGGAATTGATGTGATTGGACCTGTCAACCTAAAAGCCAACAATGGTCATAGGTTTATTCTCGTGGCTATCGACTACTTTACAAAATGGGTAGAAGCTGGTTTATTTGCTCATGTGACTTAAAAAGTGGTGAAGAAATTTATTGAGAGAGATTTGATTTGTCAGTATGGTCCACCAGAAAATATTATAACTGATAATTCCTAGAATTTCAATGGTAAGGTGATAATAGAACAATGCAAAATCAAGCATTCCAACTCTTCGCCGTATAGACCAAAGATGAATGGTGTGGTAGAAGTTGCTAACAAGAATGTTAAAAAGATTATTCAGAAGATGGTAGTCACCTATAAGGATTGGCATGAGATGTTGCCATTTGTCCTTCATGCGTATCGCACCGCAGTCCAAACCTCAACAGGAGCCACCACGTACACGTTGGTATATGGGATGGAGGCGGTGATGCCTTTAGAAGTGGAAATCCCCTCATTGAGAGTACTGGTAGACTCTGAGCTAGAAGAGGTAGAATGGGCAAAAGTTAGATATGAACAGCTGAATCTAATTAGTGAAAAGAAGATAGCCGCAATCTGTCATCATCAACTCTACCAAAGAAAGATGGCCAAATCATACGACAAGAAGGTTCGACCTCGAGAATTCCACGAAGAAGATCTTGTACTGAAGAAAATATTGCCTTTACCAGGAGAAGATCAGAGTAAATGGGCGCCGAACTATGAGGGCCCCTACATGGTGAAGAAAGCATTCTCAGGAGGAGCTTTGTTGTTATCTAGAATGGATGAAGAAGATCTACTTAGGCATGTGAATTCTAACTCTATAAAGAAATATTACGCTTTATGTATTCCGTAATTTCCCAATCAATAAAATAAAGTTCGGCCATGAATTCTCTCTGTAAAGAACCTTTTCTTCATAAAGCGCATGATCTCATAGCATTTGAAATCTTTTACTTAAACAAACTTTTTTCTTACGCATGACTAAGGAAATGACTCCATCTATTGGAGGGAACTAAACCAATTTTAAAACTGACAGGTGTTGCACACCACACTAGGGGCAAAAAGTGCACATAGGTGTCCATAGTGAACCAAGGCCCAAAGGGGTATCATCAAAAAAACTTTTAAAAACATCTTTTTATGAGAATTGCTAATTGCATTGAAAGTTTCAGTTTTCATGAACAAAACCAAATCTTTTTGAGTTTGCCTTCTAAAAATAATACTCAATAGAGCAAGAAAAGGCTCCATAAGGAACCGGAGATCTCTTCACCAAGAGGATAGAAAGTATAGCGCGTGGAGCATATTTCAGTTCAAGAGGATGAGTCGGACAAACAAATGGAAACAAGAGCTTAAGAAGTCTACAATAGAAAGGGGGACCTATGTTTCCAAAATAGGTAACAAAAACATGCATGCTATATTGTCATAACACTAAGCTGGCAGGAGAAGGTGTGACGAAAGCCAAAATAGTTCCAAGTTTTTGGGAAACCATTGAGGTACAAAATCTCAGGTTAATGGAACTACGGAAAAGGATAGGAATTGTGAACCAGCACTGCTTCATTTCCTCGAGGTAAGATGTTTTCTTTTGAAGTTTGAGATGGGCAGGTCACCTAATTTTGAGGCCATTTCTTAGAAAAGCGTGGAGTTTTCTAAGAATTTTAAGATGGGCGGGTCACCCGATTTTGAGGCCATTCCTTAGAAAAGCGTGGAGTTTTCTAAGAATTTTAAGATGGGCGGGTCACCCGATTTTGAGACTATTCCTTAGAAAAGCGTGGACTTTTCTAAGAATTTTAAGATGGGCCGGTCACGCAATATTGAGACCATTTCTTAGAAAAGCATGGAGTTTTCTAAGAATTTTAAGATGGGCAGGTCACCCGATATTGAGACCATTCCTTAGAAAAGCGTGGAGTTTTCTAAGAATTTTAAGATGGGCAGGTCACCCGATATTGAGACTATTCCTTAGAAAAGCGTGGAGTTTTCTAAGAATTTTAAGATGGGTCGGTCACCCGATATTGAGACCATTCCTTAGAAAGCGTGGAGTTTTCTAAGAATTTTAAGATGGGCCGGTCACTTGATATTGAGACCATTTCTTAGAAAAGCGTGGAGTTTTCTAGGGCCAGTCACCTGATATTGAGACCATTTCTTAGAAAAGCGTGGAGTTTTCTAAGAGATTTAAGATGGGCAGGTCACCCAATATTGAGACCATTTTTTATAGAAAAGTGTGGAGTTTTTCTAAAGAATCTTAAGATGGGCCGGTCACACGATATTGAGACCATTTCATAGAAAAGCGTGGAGTTTTCTAAGAATTTTAAGATGGGCCGGTCACCTGATATTGAGACCCTTTCTTAGAAAAACATGGAGTTTTCTAAGAATTTTAAGATGGGCAGGTCACCCGATATTAAAACCATTCCTTAGAAAAGCGTGGAGTTTTCTAAGAATTTTAAGATGGGCCGGTCACCTGATATTAAGACCATTTCTTAGAAAAGCGTGGAGTTTTCTAAGAATTTTAAGATGGGCAGGTCACTCGATATTGAAACCATTTCTAGAAAAAAAAACATGGAGTTTTTCTAGAAATCTTAAGATAGGCAGGTCACCTGCTAGGGAGACCATTGTTTAGGAAAAGCACAGAGTTTTAACATGATCAGGTAATTTATCTTTACAACATTTACTACGCTAAGCACTTGACAAGTCTTGGCTCCGTAAGCATTGTAAAGAGGGGGCAGCTGTTGTTACTTATTTTTTGACCCCACGTGCTGAAGATGGTGTGTACCCCATTTGAACCAAGTGCAGGAGTGTAGCTCATGTTTGATGAAAAATTGACAAAAGCGGAGGAGAAAGAAATATTTTTTCGAACCCTGTTTAAACTATTTTCTACTGTTTTTATCCCCCCTCTTTGCTGCCAAAAGCATATGGTTTTTTTAGGCTGATAAGGAGTCTTCATATAAATCCCTCAGATTTTGCATTTTAAAAAAATCTGATTCTGTTGCTGTTGCAATTTTTTGTTCTAACTTAGGCTCCGATTTTGACTTAGTTTTGTATGATATCTGACCATCCTACCTATATTCTGTCACTCATGACATGTTGAAAAATTGACCTATACCTGTATTGGGTCCTAGGGATCATTGTTCTTAGCGCAGACTCTCAGTCAGATTTGGATGCTCGACATTGTCAGATCAAAAACCTTTTTGACCAACCAGATTCCTGCTAGATTCTGTTATCTAAAAAGATTTCATTTCACTTTGAATCCTTCATCAAAGTTGTAGTTCGGGACACGTAGATGAATTTGGGCTTTTGAATTGCTTGATTTCGATATCAGAAACTCAAGATATTCCTGTTTGAAATCTAGCGTGAAAACATAGAATCCTGCCGTGAGAAGGTTTCCAGCCAAGTTTGGTTGCAATTCTGTTATTCAAAATGAATTTATCTCATTTTTTATCCTTCATGAAAGTTGTAGCTCTACAAGTGTAGATGAATTTGGGACTTTTGAATCGCTTGATTTCGATATCAAAAGCTCATAATATTCCTGTTTGAATATCTAACATGAAAACAGAGAATTCTACCACGAGAAGGATCCTGACCCGAGTTTTGCACTAAAGACTCTATTTGTGTCACAAATTTTGTTGATTTTTTCTTAGGTCATACTCTTAGTCATATCGGGATGCTCGACATTGTCAGCTTCTGAATTAGATCAGTAGACCCTTTTTGACCAACCAGATTACTGCCAGATTCTATTCTCTAAAATGATTTTATCTCACTTCGAATCCTTCATCAAAGTTGTAGTCCTAGATGTGTAGATAAATTTGGGCTTTTGAATCGCTTGATTATGATATCAGAAGCTCAAGATATTCCTGTTTGAATATCTAGTGTGAAAGTAGGGATTCCTGATAAAGAATCATTCTGTATATATTTATCCATTTCTATATGTACCAAAATCTTAGAATCTTCTTCTTAAAATGTATGGCTTAATGCATTAAGTTGTTTCCATAATTTTCGAATAAAAAGAAGTTTTAAAATGCTTTGCTAAATGTATGGACAATGTGTTAAATCATTTCATACTTTTTTGAATGGATAAAATTTCAATGGATTTCAATTTATTTCCAAAATAAATGGATTAATATATTTCAAGGTATCACATGACAAGGTTAAGTAATTTATCATACAATAAACATTTCTTAAAGAAAACCGTTTTGCAAATAACCAAGATGTTATCAAATAGCGTATGACAAAGTTGCTTATGTCTAACCACAAGATTCAATAATAATTAAAACCATGTTGAAATAACTCGGCTAACTAGCTTATTAAAGCAAACTATTCACTTTAAACATTTTGATGGAAGATCTATGGTAACCACTACTATAAAGCTCACTATGGTGATGCCTTCCTCTTGTTCTCTTATATCGATCAAAGTAACTTCTCTAATAATTCTTCCATTTCATCCTTCCACACATCCTTTTTTGTGCATAATTTTCTTTTCATATCCAATTGATCAAGGCTTATCCCTTACTAATCCAAGTACTCTTTCGCCATCAAATGTTCCTTTTTTCATGTCGTAAAATCCAACCCTAGCTATTGTTGCCTATCAATCTAGCATCACCTTGAAAAGAAAGAGAGTTAAAAGGATGAACCATACAAGTCCTACTTAATTGAGTAATTTTTTAGCACCATTAAAGTAAAAGACTTGGATAACCCTATTAAAGCAATTTAAATGTGCCTAGGATAAAAAAAAAAGTCATCTCTAATGTATTTGAGATTCTTTAATTTAAGCAAAGCCTTAATCGAGAAGTAGTAAAAATCCATCAATGAGGCTTATCACTATATCAAAAGACACATCTAAAGGTAGACTCCGAGTGGGAAGCCTAAGCCATCTGGCCATCGTAAGTATCATTGAGTTTCATGGTGTCATTAAATTCTGAAGTGTCATTACCCAAGATTGACATATCTTTTCTAAATAAATGTCATCTTTGATATATCATCCTCTATAAACCAAATATATCTTTTGCAATTTTTTTTAGCCTAAAATAAATTTCCTAGATAATACTAACCCAGACTAAGATCACCCCTCACACTAATTGAAGATATATTTTCAAAGTTTTAAGATAATCGATGAAATTTTTCAAATAGAAAGAAGTTTTTTTTAAGGGATGAAAAGTGTTACAAAAAAAAAAGCAAGAAAATGATTAAAAAAAAAAAGCTCTCTAAAGTGCCCCTGATGATGATGAAAGTCTAAAGTTGAAGACAAGATATTAATGACTAATATGAGATAGAATTTTTAGAATTGAGATTTTAATGAGATCAATCATTAAGATGTCAAAACTAAGATGGCCGACCTAAAAGATCTCCACATATGAATAAGTGATCATATGTCTTTTAACCCTTAAACACCTTTTGAACCTTATATATATCTCATTCTTTCATAAACATGAACGTTAACTTACATTACATGCTTTTATAAAGTATTTTTAATAAAAAATAATTTATTTATGTTAATAAGTTTTAACCTCTAAAAAAAGAAGAAAAATGCTTTTCGAGCAGTATCATGACCTATTTATGTGCTACAAAATATCATTGTTTATGACATTGAATCACGTTTTTTCACTAATAAATGGGCAAGATCAACATAAAATGAATCAAGATGCTCTCCTTTCAAAACCTAAAACTCTATTCCAGAATCCAACTTTGCTTTTCAAAATAGCCCTTTATTTATTAAATAATCCATCTCAACCATTTATTTTCTAAAATATAGCCAAAATTTATGATCATATTAAAAATGACTCCAAGAAAACTTTTCACCCTCGATCATGTATTTCATATTTCTGACAATAGAATAAACTTAGTGTTTAACTCATTATTGAGCAAAAATAGTTTTAAGATGGTCTTTGAGTGTGATAAATTTATACTTTCTAAGAGTAAAATGTTTATAGGTAAGGGGTATCTTAGCGATGATTTTTTTCAAAATAAATATAATCACCATTGTAACTAAAGATGAGAATAATAATAAGAATAATGAATCTTTTTTTTTTATTTCCTTAAGTGTTATGATGTGTGGTATGAAAGATTAAGACATGTGAATAATAATTATATACAAAGGTTAACTAACCTTGAATTATTATCAAGTATGATTTAAAAAGTAATAATAATAAGTGTGAGGTTTGTGTAGAATCAAAATTCACAAAATTTTCCTTTCAAACAATTGAAAGAATTAATGAATCTCTAGGTTTCATTCACTCAAACATTAGTGATTTAAAAGTGATGCAAACTAGAGGTGGAAAGAAGTACTATATTACCTTATAGATGGTTTTTTCTCTTAAGAGCAAAGATAAGGCTTTTAAAATATTTAAACATTACAATAATAAAATTGAAATTAAACATAATTAAAAAAAATAAAGGTAATAAGAAGTGATAGAGATGGAGAATACAAAACACTATTTGGTGAAATTTATTCCTAAAATGGTATTATCCATAAAATCACTACCCTTAATTCACTAAAAAATCAAAATTGGTATTACAGAACATTTATAGAAATAATGAGTGTCATGTTGATAAGTTTGGGAGCGCCTCAAAACTTTCAAGGGAGACATTTCTGACTACCAATTATATACTTAACAAAGGAACCTATAAAAAGTTAAAAAAATACACTTCATAAATTGTGGAAAGGTAAAAGAAATTTCTAAAAATACCTTAAAGTATGAGTGTGTCATGCAAAGGTAGTAGTACTTGATTTTAAAAAGATCAACATAACTATAGATTATGTTTTTATTGATTATGATTACAATAGTAGTGTATATTGATTTTTTTATATATAATTGAATTATTAAGAACATTCACCCTAATACTATACTAGAATCATGGAATACTATATTCTTTTAAGATGTGTTTTCATTTAAGAAAGCACAAGAAAATCATTTACTTAGAGGGTGTTTGGGAGTGTGGTAGTGGTTGCTTTTCAAATAGCTTTTCGTGCCGAAATACATGCCAATGATGTTTTTTTATTTTTTAAAAATCATTTTTGATATCAGCATATCAAAACGATCCAAAAGGTACAAACCGCACTCAATTTTAGCAAAAAAAAAAAAAAAAATTGAAATTCGCTGAAAAGCAGGTTGAACAGCAGAGCCAAACGCTGAAGTGATCATCTACAACAAAAGGATGATGAAGTTGTGCTTAGAAAGAGTAAAATTAAAAAAAAAACAAAATTTATAGTCTTGATTTTTGAATGTTCTTATTGGAAATTGAATGTTGAACCTACTCTAAGACAATGTCTTGTGCCTACACTTTCTATTTGAAAGAGACAGTCAATAGCAAAATATAATCCTAAAGTAAACTAGTGGTTCTTCTACCTAGAAGTAAACTATATGGCCAGAAATTAATATTTTTTAAAAAATAAAAGCTAATGAAACTATTGAAATATACAAAACAAAACTTGTTAAAGGATTCAAGCAACAAAAAGTTACGGACTATTTTGACACATATTTAGTTGTGTCAATAATAATTTTCATTTGAATGTTAATAGTCATTACATTTATTTAAAAGCTTGAAATACATTAAATGAAAATAAAAACAATTTTTTTAAATAGTGACCTTAAAGAAGAGGTTTATATAGAATAACCTAAGGGGTTTGTTATGAATAGACAAGAAAAGAAAGTCTGTAAGTTTGTTAAATTATTATTTGGTTTGAAACAAGCTTCTAAAAAATGACATAAAAAACTTAGCGATGTTATGTTGTCAAATGAGTTCATAATCAACGAAATTGATAAATATATTTATGTGATAACACAAATAAAAGTTATGTCATTGTATGTCTCTATACAGACAATATGCTTATTTTGGTTAACAATGATTTTATGATCAAGTCTACTAAAATATTATTAGCTAATAAGTTTGACATGAGAAACTTGGGTGTTGCAGATGTCATACTAGGAATAAGAATTACTAGGACATCAAATCAATTGGTATTGTCTCAATCTTATTATGTTGAAAATATTCTTTATAAATTTTTACAAACATGACAATAAAATTGTAAAACACAAATGGGTAAAGTGTGCACATCTAAAAATAAAGGTAAGGAAATAAACCAATTCGAATATTCTTGAATAATTGAAAGCTTGATGTTCATTATGAATTGCATAAAGCCTGAAAGCAAAATGAGTAAATTTACCATTAATTTGAGTATGGATCATTTGAGAGAAATGAAAAGGGCACTTAAATATTTAAGGTATATCATGGACTATGAGCTACACTATACTGATTACTTAGTAGTACTAGAAGGGTATAGTAATGTCAATTAAATACCCAACACTAAGGATTTGTAATCCACTAGTGGATATGTCTTCACACTCAGTTGAGCAGTAGCGTCTTGGAAATCCTTTAAGAAAATTTGTATCATAAGATCTACGATAGAATTAAATTTTATTGCTCTCGCTAAAGCTGAAGAAGAAGTCGAGTGACTTCAAAATTTCTTTGAGGATATTCTATATTGGCAAAACTAGTGCTAATAATTTATGTCCATTGTGATAGTTAGTCTGCAATTGAAAATGTATAAAATAATATGTATAATGGTAAATATAACCATATACATCTTAGATATAATATCAATAAATACTTACTCTCAGATGAAATTATTTCTATTAACTATATAAAGTTAAAAGAGAATATTATAAATCTACTAACCAATGTTTTGTCAAAAGAGATGTGTATAATTTAACAAGGAGAACCAACTTAAAACCTTAAAAGATAAAATAGTGTAATGATGATAATCATACCTAGTTGATTAGAGATTTCAAGATCTAGGTTCAATTAGAAAATTAAGTCATATAACATTCTTCGTAGCACTAATAATTTTTTTTTTTTCATATTCCTATGATGAAATAAGTGCTAATTGCAACGTAAAAAAGAATGAGTTATGCTCTTAATTATTTTCATATCTTGGTATATCAAATGAAGTATAGCATAATATTTTTAATGAGAAAGGTGGTAATTACCAGAGTTATTTTTTTTAATCGGTTTTAGTTCCTAAATCTATTATAAAAAGAGAATGAAGGAAGAGTTTTCTACACTATTTTTTAGTTTTTACACACACTTCCTCACCTTTGTTTTTAAAGTTCTTCTGCTCACTTTTAAACTTTGTTATTCCTCCCAATCTAAAGCTTATGTTCGGTTTTTTTAGTGATACTTAAGTCCATTATTAATTTTGGTTTGCAGACCTTGTTTGGTAGTGCATCAAACGAGGTAGTGTTATTAGAATGTTGAGAGACTTATTGGAAACATTCTAATTGCACCAAGAAAAGAGCAATAAAATCTTAAGAACAAAAGATTCATTCTTGACAACAACAATTTTATTATTTTTAAAATGCTTTAACAAGAAAATGTCCTTATTTTTTTTAACCTAAACATAGATATATTATATGATTACTATGCATGTTAGGAGGATTGTATTTCAATCTTTTATGTAACTTTGAATATATGCTTAATAGTTTTTTAGTTTTGATTGCAAGTTTTTCATGATATATAATACTGAATATTTATAGTTTTAAATATTATGAAGTCTAGTCTTTTCTTGAACAAATTTTTTATTTATTTTATGATGCTTTTTATTACAACTATCACCTAACTTTTGGACAATAGCAAATAAAGGATTAAAACTCACATCCTTAGTTTCCCTAGTCCAAACCAATGAAATACATAGAATAGAAAGCTGACATTTCTACTCGGTTTCCCTAGTCCAAACCAATGAACCGCAAAGTTGAGGACGACCATTTTATCTTTTTATTTGCTGAGTTTTGTTTCTTATGTAAGATTCAGTTTTTTGTTTAATTAAAGTAGCTTCAATCATGATTTACAGTGATAACAGTCCTTAATTTGTAAGGGCTTAAGAGTCAACTATGAGCGCCTAGCTGCTGGCTAAATGCATACATGCATGACATAAACTCACTTGTAAAGTTCAAATACTTTTTGAGAAATTGTGTTACCTACATTGATCATAGCATGTCTGTCGCTGCATTTTGTCAAGATCCATTCCCTCAGCTACTAATTGACAAGGAAAATTGAGGATGTAATCATAATCCTGCTTAGAGAAAATTGAAAGACAATGACTGGTGTAAATCGTGTTCATCATATAGGGATACAGACACAATTGACTGGAGAGGAAGTCAATGTTTGAAAGGGTAATGCAGTGAACATATGGGCAGATTAAGTTCAAAGAAACAAGTCCAGGTTCACAAATTTGATAATATTTGAATTTCCAATTTTCATGCTAGGAAATTTGAGACAGTACGAGATCATTTTTGAAGCCTCTTTTATGCTGTACAGAAAGCAACAAGCAGTCTCATTGCCTCGTTGTACTTGGGCAAGATTATTCAATATAGCGTATACATGCAGTTGATTGCGGAGACTGAATTGTTCATCATAATTATACTTTTTTTTCTTTTATTAAAGAACTTATATATGAAGTGATGGTAAAGAACAGACAAACTAGACTAGAACAAGGGACTAAAACTCAGGAAAAGTACAAAATTCGAAGACTTGAAAACAAATTCTTTTTAATATGAAGACATTATCTTCACATTCAAAATTTTGTATCCCTCAATGATAATTGAGCATTAAATTCAGTTAAATTAAAATTAAACTATTTCTTGTTACAAAATAATCAAATAAAGGGGCATCTTTAAATAACGTGAATTTCTTAAGACTTGATCCTTCTTTATTTTCGAAAAAAGGCAGCACTTGATGTTCCTTTGATAATCCCTCTTAAGGTTTAAGTCCGGACAAAACTGGATTATCAGCAAACCTTCTCCATTTCGTCCCTATTCAAGTTGAGTTGGTGCCAATTTTGTCTCTCATTTACAACTTATTATAGAATAATATAAATTATATCTTGAGATCTCATCTAAAAATTTAAAATTTTAAGTTGAATTGGTTCTTTGACATGATATCAAAGTCTTGATGACCAAGCGGTTACGAGTTCGAATCTCACCATCACTATTTATTTGATAAAAATTAAGTATAAGATAATATGAGTCTGTGCAAGTTTTAAGCCCAAAAAACTTTCACTTGAGATGGTGTGTTAAAAAATAATATAAATCATATCTTGAGACTGCAACTAAAAACTTAAACTTTTAAATCGAATTAATTCTTTTAACACAACCTAACGTTATTACATGAAACACACATTGGACCAATCCTGGCATTCCACAACCATAAAGAGCTATCGCCATAATATCCTCCCTAGTCTTTGGAAATCTACTAAACCCAACTTTAAACATGCAAACCTTAACACTGTCGGGTCCTTCTCTGTTTCTTTCGGCCCAAATCATAGAAGTTCTAGTCAATTGATAAACTTAGTCAAATATGAAGGCCCTCAATTTTCCTTGAGAGATAAAACAAAGGTCCAATGATAAAGTATATTTTCAATTTAGGATTTACATGGTTATTATTCTATGCTCCCTCGATATATCGCTGTATATTCTGAAGAAACTATCATTGAAAGTGACTGCGCTTTAATGTAACTACTGTATGTGTAGAACATGATATCTAACTATAAAATATAGTTGAAGGACCAACAGAATAACATGATGGGGGGGGGGGGGGGGGTAGCAAGAGAATCATTATGAGATTTTTGTCATAGTTGCTGACAAGAGTATTATACCTATGCAACTCTAGATTTTGTAAGAACAAAAACAAAAAAAGGATGATTATTTATGTAGAATGTCATAAAGACAATTTAGTATAGAGCCGTTGCTGCATCTGTTCTAGGAGTCCTTCCGTTTGGCTTATGGGAAAGGTTCATTCCCTCGTCAAGATCGATTGCTGAGATAAACTTGAATTCTTGTGCCTATAATCTCTTTGAAGTACGTACTACTCATTTATTATTTTCTTAATAAAGAAAGAACATGTGTTCGATTCTTTGAATGCAAGGAAGGGTTTGATGAGAAGAACAAGAATCAAGAAACCGACATCTTGGTTGTCAGCTATTTAACAACCATGCATCTTGAATTCACAAGTCTTAACGCTTGATTCTCTATGTTCCTTCAACTAATTAAAATTTTAAATTGATTTCTTGTAATTATCTGATGAAATTATGATGGTATATAAACGCCAAAGCAAAATCGGTGCAATATGACGGGAATTAAAATAACGTATATGTTCCTTCAACCGAGTTAAATTAAGTTTAATTAAGAAAACATTTTTTAAAATAACTAGAAAAATAAAAAAAAATCCTATAATATTTAATTTCGGCATGGAAAAGATCTTATCTTGTTACAACTAATAAATCCACTATATAATTTGGCTTGTAGAATACAATATTGATAGAATTTTAGCTTCATCTAATTAAATTAAATTAAAGTTATGCCCACATTTTGCAAAAAAAAAAAAAAAACGTTTAACTTGTCCAGGTTTATATATATATATATATATATGTGGTCAGTAAGAAATGCATAGGATTCTTTTCTACATCCGTGATTGTAGAAGAATGCATTAATCTGCTTGCATGACTTAAGACTGTGCTCATCAGTTATTTAATATATTTTTTAGTAATAGTGATTTTTCTTTAGGTTCAATTTTTTTTTTCTTAACAAGCGTTGTTGGTATATACATCACTAAAATTGTTTGGTTTGAAATATTTTACTTTTATTTAAATTTATAATTAAGTGACATATGTTGGAGGTTAAAATATTGCTTTAAGTGTAATAAAAAATATTTAATAAAAAAATAATAACAAATTTTGATCACTAAGCCTATTAAATATGGAAATTATAAGAAAACGTGACTTAAAATTTTTTTTTGTTTTTAATTATTATCGAATATAGTGTCCAATTTCTTTCTATTACATTCAAACGACCTTTTCAATATGGTTGACAGCAAACTTTTTTATGATAATTCAAATCAAGCATAAAAGAAAGCTAGCGTTGTTGTTTATATGTGACAGAGATTGATGAACACCTTCATCTTTTACAGAAAGACCTCTGTACGTTGCTTTACGTTCAACTTTTATACGTGGGTACTTAGTGGGTTTCCTGAGAGAAATAAAATGAAAACAAATTAACCATAGATTGTTTAAACTAAATTTTATATATGAAAACCTTTTTAATTATATGTTTGACTCATTACGTTTTCTACTTAAATTACGAGTTTATTTATATATATATATATATATATAGAACTATGAGATTATATTCTTTTGATAGAATAACAAGAACTATGAGAAGTTATACTTAGACAGTCAGACTTCATGTGTAGCTACACCTTGTGTTGTCCTGGTCCCTCCATGGCCAAACGGATAACAATGTTTCATGCATGAACCGAATAAAAGGTAAGGTGTCTGGGCATACAAGGCAAATAAAACAAAAAATAATAATTAAAAGTAAAGTGAAACAAAAGGTAGACAAGAATATTGGTGGGAATCCAACGAAGATAGTGCCTCCATGATGTTTTTTTCTTTTTTGAATAACTTATAGAAGGTTATAAGTGGTTTGTGTGAAAAGAGAAACAAACCTTTTATTTCATCATAAAATAAGAGTTAACTTAGTTTTGTTAGAGTTTAGAATGTTAAAAAATCATCTCAACCTAATAATAGCTTAAGTTATTAGGTTAGGTCTCAAGATATGATTTATATTATTTTTTAAAAACACCCCCTCAAGTGAAAGCTCTTTGGGCTTGAAACTTGCAAATGTTCATTTTACCTTATGCTTAATTTTTATCAAATAAATAGGGATGATGAGATTCGAACTCGTGACCACTTGGTTATCAAGGCTCTGATACCATGTCAAAGAACCATCTCAACCTATATACTTTTTATATATAATTATCTTAATTTTTTTTCATATTTAATTAAATACAGTGCAAGATTCTTCACTCCAATGCTTGAAACTCAGTAAATCTTCCCCTCCTATCAATCTCGTGAGCTCCATTACTCGTTATTTGTGGATAAATAACCAACAGAATAATATATAGTGCTTAAATGTATATGGATATTCATAAATTAAATTATTCTACGAGGACGAAATTTGCCACTAACCAACAAACTTGTATTACCGAGGGCTCTGCTATTGGATTAGCTGAGGGACCAGCCGCACGTGTAACATATATTTCAATATTAACGTCAGTGTGCTAAGACCAAACTCCAAGAAAGTAAGAAACGGTTTGGTCTTTAAACAAACAAAAACGTATTCACTCACGAGCTCGCAAAGGCACACCCCCAAAAGCAAAGCACATAAAAAGAAAAGGAAGATGATTCTGAGCTTTATGGATGTTACAAAGAAAGCTTCGTTGAAAGTAGAAACAGGAGCCTGGGACTGTTCTCTAGCCCTATGCATGGTTCTTCACGCCTATTCTTTTCATGTCTTGGTCTCTCCAGCTATGATCTGCGTGGCTTTAATGATTAGAATTGCAAAACAAGGAGGGCCTGAGAAAATTTCCCAGAAAATTTCCCTTGTTCTGTGAATAAATTAATTAATCCCAATGAATAATACGAGTGTGCGAATTTGTAGCCACACATCTATTATAAAATGTTATGTCTTGCGTTGATACGAAATCTGAGAAATTATTAGGAATTTTAATTTAATAGTTTAAGTTGTTAATTTAATAGTTTAAATTGTTAAAATTTATCTTATATTTATTTTTTATTAAATAAAAAAAATAGTAAGACTTGAACTTGTAACTGTTTGGTTATCAAAATTCTGATACCATATCAAAAAATCATTTTAATCCAATAGTTTAAGCTGTCAGATAAGATTCAAAATATAATTTATATTATTTTCTAACACATTTCCTTATAATAATATAAAATTCATAATAATTGATGAGTCCTATATTTTAATGAGAAAAGGAAGCTCAGTTATGATTTTACACATGCATATTATATAAAAAATAAAATCTTCATAGGATTTCATGTTCCAAAAAGTTAGTTGTGGAACTTGAAAAGGCATGGATACCTTGCGAAAATCTAAGAAAAAAATAATTTAATCTGGATACATTTAATTTGATCCAAAATTAATGCCTTTACTTTTAATTCATGCAAAGAAACAGGAATGAAATTATTAGCACCTAAAATAAACATTTTAAATTGTGGACACTCGTGCAGGAAGTGTCCAATGAAGGATTGAAAGTTGGGTTGACCGAAATTGAAAGAAACTTTTCCATGGAGTGTCATCAATTTGCATTTCGGAGATTTCATGATTGAGGTTGTTTTAGAGGACTTTACGAATTTAACATGTTTAAAAAAACTAATGAATAGACTTTCACTTTATTGTATACAATTTAACATGTTTACATTAATAGTTAGAATTATAAAATTTAAAAGTTATGACATACATTAGTACATGATTGGTGTTCGCGCTACGCTGCGGATCCACATTATTTTTCTAGTAAAATATTTAGGCGTCGCAAGCGTGTTTTTTTTTTTTAAAAAAAGAGAAATCTAATTACTCGGGTTATAGTTTTGACCAACTAAATAAGCTGGTTTTATTTGAATCATATTGATAAAAAAGAAGAGCAATGATAGCAAACAAGAACACACACACACACACACATAGTCATCATGATAACATGAGAAAAAACCTTTATCGAATAGCAAAAAGATGATGTTGTTAATTTTTTACTAATTAAACATGGAAGGATAAAATAGGATAAAAAAAGAAAAAAAAATTGGTGTAAGCTAATCCGAGCCAGCTCGATAGACATGTAATTTTGACATTAATTGGTGAGCTTGTCTAGATTAATTTAATAAACCCGTATCCTAAGTTATGAGGTCAGGATAATTCATGACTTTGGTCATCAGACTAGAAACACTATTTATGAAAAAAAAATCATGAAGCCTAATCCATAGGAAATGAAACATTGAAAGATGATCTGAAAAAAAAAGACAAAAAAAATACCAATTAAAAGAATGAGAGTTAAAATATAAAGAAAAAATAAATTACAGGGCAACAACAAATTTTCATTTTGAAAGTTAAAGTGTAAAGGATAAAAACATTAACAAAAGGAAAAGAAAATCTAAATAATAAGCAAAATAAAAAAAAACACAATTAACTTGGATTGAAGGGTGAAATTAAAAACAATAAAACTTTTATAAAAGGTTCAATAAAACAAAAGGTAATTAAAAGAATAAGGATCAAATTGAAAAAAAAAATCAATACATCATAAAAAAAATAAACATACAAAACACAATCTTAAATGTAAATCGAAAACCTTATTCACGCATCTAATTAAATCAATCACAAACTATTTTGTAAAAAATTATCAATGATAAATAATAACATAATTGGAAAAATTTAGAGACAAATGCAAATTAAGATATTTAATATCGCAACATAGGTCATTTATTATCTTTAACAGATTTATTTATTAAAATCAATTTGTAATAGAAATTGATACACACATAAATTTTATGCAAGGCTGCACATATTAAAAATATTGTAAGAAAATAATAATTTTTTTATTTTCAAGAAAAATTTAATCTATATAAAATAAAATAAAAATATAGATGAATCACACTAACGTAATGAAAAAATTAAACACACCTAATATATATAAAAAACAACTATGTAAAAAAAGACTAAATAAGACACAAAAAAAAATCATAGAGAAGGGGTACTAATCAAAACATAATTGCAAAATATTATTTTAAAAAATACATATAAAATGTTGTTATTTTTAAAAAGGAAAAGAATTTGGTCAGGCGCTGTGGGCCTGGCCCACCAAGTTCAGGCTAGCATGTGGGCCTTTATATTTCTTAAAAGTTAATGGAGGCAGACAACACATTATTTGACAAAAAAAAAAAAATAGAGATAACCCTTGAAATCATTTTGACCATTTTTAGGCGCTTGAAATTATTTTCAATCTAAAATCTCATTTTCAAATTATTTTTTACCAAAAACACTTAGAAAACACCATCGAAACCTTGTTAAACCAATCTATGGCCTCTGAAAATGTCAAAAACCACCCCAAAACCTTTAATCAACTTAAAACCAAAAATCTTCCCGAGTTCATATCTATTTTTAGGTTCTTCCAAGGTAATAAAACACTTAATCTTAACTCTCCTAATTATATGGAACCATTTGACACAAAAGTAGACTGTTTTAGTGGTCGGAATTGTTACCAACAAAAATTCTCTATCTACGCCAGAATTCAGTGACCCCTTCTCTCTCTTGCATCCAAAAATGAACTGAAAACATAGAAAAATAAAGTTAGGTACCAAAATTACATTTCTTAATATTAGAATGACCAAAAAAATAAAGTTAGGTACCATAATTAAATTTCTTAATATTAGAATGACTAATTACTTATTAGCTAAAAAAGATTGGGAACTAAAATGAATTCTTCAAGCAAATCTCAAAGCCACCACCTATGTTATTTGTTTTTTTCCACTTCAATCTTTTGTTTTTTAATTCAATCCTTCCTCGAAAAAAAAAACATGCAATTGAGTGTAAATTTGGGCTAATTGAAATTTTCTTAAAAAATAACTATTCTAATTTATAATGATTTATGAGAGAATACACAGTAAAATTGCTATAATATAATAGCCACACGAATTAGTTTTAGAAATAGGCATTTAGAAATGTTAAGAGGTGCTTTCAATGCTTAATAAATATACTGTTAAAAATATTAATACTTAATAGACACTTGTAGTATCCGTTTTTTTTTTATAAAAAAAACATATAATGTCTTTCAATACTTAACAATTATATATAAAAAAAATTAATAAGATAAAAAGTGATAAGAAAATTAAATTGAGGTAAATTATAATATTTTTAATTACATTTCAAACATCTAAGGAATACTAAATTGAGAGTTAAATGGAGTAAAACTAAAGTAATTATTTTAAATTAACTAATTGGTCTTTCCAAGAAATAAAAATCAACTATTCATTATACTACAAGTGTGAACCAACTATTATTAGAATTGTTTTTATTCTTTTTAGTTTATAAGTGTGAACCAACTATTATTATTATAGTAATTTAAGTTACTTATAGTTAATTAGGTAACATTTGATAGTCTTTTCTTCTTTGTTTTTTTTTTTTTTTGACAATTAGAATCATCGAGCTAGTTTATGGATGAATCGAAACTAAGTTCCTTCCCTAAATAATTCTAAAAGTGTATTAATATATACTTTGATGTATTCGGAGGAATAAATTTCTCTAGATATTAATTTCAAGATCCAAATTCAAAAAATAATGGAAGGAAAGAACCTCTTTGACCTTCTAAGTAACTCCAAGGATGTTTTAATTTGTTACCTTTTTCTATTATAAAAGTTACTAGTACTATTATAAATATAATGTTAAAACTGTCGTATTTATGATTAAAAAAAAAAGACATTTAAAGCTAACGAAATAGTTTTATCAATTGGAATATTATTGAAATCAAAATAAATTATTTATTATTACTATATTAATGATTAAAAATAAACTATAAAACACTACCAGAAAACCGGAGAAAAGCAACGGAATTACCGACGGAAATATTCCGTCGGTAATAATTACCGACGGACATAATTCCGTCTTCAAATCGGTCGGTATATACCGACGGAAATATTCCGTCGGTAATTCCGTCGGCATATACCGACGGAATATTTCCGTCGGTAATTCCGTCGGCATATACCGACGGAATATTTCCGTCGGTATATACCGTCGACTTCACCGACGGAATATACATTTCGTCTGAAAATACGCAACGGCATGGTGATGTCAGGGGATTTTACCGAAGGAAAGTACCGAGGGATTCAAACTGTGATAGCTGTACAGTGACGTGGCGCTGTCACCGACGGCATCACCGACGGTATCACCGACGGATTCCTTCCGTCGGTGATACCGTCGGAAAAAACCATTATATGCACCCATCTGCCGACACTCTCATCCTCTGTTTCTCCTTCTTCTTCTTTCCCATCCCACCTCTCCCCTCCCAAACTCCTCCCAAACTGCAGCCAAACACCCATCCCAAACTCTCCACTATTCTCAACACGAGCACTCAAGTTTCTTATATCTTGTACGTGGTCACAATATCCGTTTCTTGTAGATTTTATCATTTTTTTGTAAGTAAATCTATCCTTTTTAATTAGTTTTAATATTTAATTGTGAATTTTATTGTTTTAGTATATGTATTTTGTTAACGTTTGTACTTGTTTAATTGTTATTTGTCAAAGAAACTTGTAGTATGAATGTATAATTTTGTAGTTGTTATAGGTTGTTTTAGATTTTGTCAAATTTTATTTGTTTGTAAATTGTTGAAATTTTGTTTGAATTACACCAAATTAAATGTGTCGTTGTGATGAAATAAATAATTAATAGCTTATTTAAGTGTCTTGTTTAATTGTTATCAATTATATTTCGAAGTTGTGAGTAATTCTGTAAATTTATATATGTATAAATTTGTATGTATGAACGTTGATAGTTGATAATTGATAATGAATATTTAACATAAGTGTTGTTTTAGCTTGTTGGATAATGTCGGGGAAAACCAATATTTTTGTTATGTTTTATAGAGGTTCAATAAAAGTCATGGATGTATCGGAACTCACCCCAAGGATTGCGAAGGATGGATTATTGTAACGGTGTCCAGGGTTTTATTAATTTCGCAACATCTATTCCGAGGAATTTTACTGATGGCGGTATTAGGTGTCCATGCAGGAAGTGTAAAAATTTAAAGTTTCTGCATCAAGATGTTGTAACGATGCATCTTCTAACCAAAGGGTTCATGGAAGATTACCTGTGTTGGTATGCTCACGGAGAACTATTTGTTCCTGATGAGAGCATGGAAGAACAGGTGGTTGGGTCAACTTCTAGTGCTAGTAACATGCATGAAGTTGGAAATGAGAACAGTAATCCTTACAGGAATATGGTTATGGATGCAATGAGAATGAGTGAAGATAATGTCAGGGGATGTCCAATCGTAGAAGAAGAACCTAATGCAGATGCAGCAAGGTTTTTTGATCTGTTGAGAGATTCTGACGAACCATTATGGGATGGCTGCACGAACCACAGTAAATTATCAGCCGTAGCACAGGTGTTCACCATCAAGTCAGATCACGGGTTGAGTGAGGCCGGTTATGACAAGATTATTGAATGGGCGAGAAGCATTTTACCTGAAGGGAACAGGCTGAAAGAGAACTTCTATGCTGCCAAGTCCATGATGAAACCCCTTGGTTTAGGATACCAGAAAATTGATATATGCCCTAACTTCTGCATGTTATACTACCTTGAAAATGCCGAGATGACCGAGTGCATGACGTGCGGGCATTCCCATTACAAACCCAGAACTGGTAGAGGGAAGACTCTCGTGGCATATAAAAAACTTAGATACTTCCCAATCACACCTAGACTGCAGAGGTTATTCATGTCACCAAGGACTGCTGAGCACATGACATGGCACCAATCACACCATGCGGTTGATGGAGTGATGGTTCATCCTTCTGACGGTGAAGCCTGAAAACACTTTAACAATATGCATCCTCCCTTTTCAGCTGAATCAAGGAACGTGCGTCTTGGGTTGTGTACAGACGGATTCAATCCATTCGGGTCATTTGCTGCTCCTTATTCTTGTTGGCAGGTCATACTGACGGTTTATAACTTGCCACCGGGGATGTGTATGAGGCCGGAGTTCATGTTTTTATCTATGGTCATACCAGGTCCGAGCAGTCCGGGGCGGAATATAGATGTTTGTCTTCGTCCGTTGATTGATGAGTTGACGCAGTTGTGGTCCTCTGGAGCTTTGACTTATGACATCTCGAGGAAACAAAATTTTGTTATGAGAGCGGCTTTGATGTGGACTATCAATGATTTCCCAGCTTATGGAATGGTTTCTGGTTGGAGCACGCATGGAAAGCTAGCATGTCCATATTGTATGGAGAACAACAAGGCATTCACGCTAACAAACGGGGGTAAAGCTTCTTTTTTTGACTGTCACCGTCGTTTCTTGCCACATAACCACAGGTACAGAAAGAACAGAAAGGATTTCTTTGTTGGCAGGGTTGAAAATGATGTTGCACCCCCGCGTCTTTCCGGTGAAGAATTGTTTGATGTTGTGTCAGAGTACGGTGAAATTGTGTTTGGTCTCCAATCAGGTAAGCAGAAGTTTCCTGGTTTTGGTTTGACCCATAATTGGGTGAAGCGAAGTATATTTTGGGAGCTTCCTTATTGGAAGACCAATCTTCTCCGCCATAACCTTGACGTCATGCACATTGAAAAGAACGTGTTTGAGAACATTTTCAACACCGTCATGGATGTGAAGGGGAAGACAAAGGACAACATCAAGGCTAGATTGGATGTAGCGCTGTTCTGTAACCGTAAAAATATGGAGTTGGTTTGTGATGGGTCACGGGTCGCAAAACCAAGAGCAAGCTTCATGCTAGAGAAAAACGCACAACTACTAGTCTACAAATGGCTTAAGAGTCTGCGTTTCCCCGATGGACATGCCTCGAACATATCAAGGCTGGTTAATACGGAGGAATGCAGATTATATGGAATGAAGAGTCATGACGCCATGTGTTTATGCAAACACTCATCCCATTAGCTTTTCGTGATTTGTTGCCAAAGGGGATATGGGATGCACTAACGGAGATTAGTCATTTCTTCAGAGATATATGCTCCAGCAAGTTGAATGTTGATCACATTGAGAGGCTTGAAAAGAATATCGTCGAGACAATATGCAAACTTGAGATGATATTCCCTCCATCATTTTTTGACTCAATGGAGCATCTACCCGTACATTTACCGTTTGAGGTAAAAGTTGGAGGACCGGTCCAGTACAGATGGATGTATCCATTCGAGAGGTTAGATATTACAGTTGCTATGACATTTATAATTAAATGTTTTTATTTTAATGTTTTTAATTGATAATTTTATATATATATATATGCAGGTACTTGTTCAATCTTAAAAAAAAGGTTAAGAACAAGGCGCATGTTAAGGCGTCAATATGTGAGGCGTATATTGTTGAGGAGATCTCAACATTTATCTCATACTATTTCGAACCTCATTTGAGAACGAGGATAAACCGTGTTCCACGGCATGATGATGGTGGTGAAGTGCATTCAAGTGGGAACTTGTCAATATTCTCCAATCCTGAACGACCCACACCTAAAAATGCCGTGAGGGGAAGATATTTGTCTGAAATAGAGTTCAGACAAGCACACAATTATGTCCTATTTAACTGTGATGAGCTGAGACCTTTTATTAAGTAAGTAGATGTTCGACTTAAACTTTGTCAAGAGTGTACTATTTATGTTTTGTGATACCATACACTCATATACTTTGGAACAACCTTGCAGGCAACATCGACGATACTTACTGTCCAATAACTCACAGCTGACCGAATCCCAGATCTTTCAATTACAAGATGAACAATTTGCCACATGGTTTAGAACACATGTAAGTCCTAGCACAAACTCATTATCTCTTGCAATGTAATTAATTGTAGTCAATGTTACATAATATCCGTTTATTGATTATTGTTGTATTTAATTTACAAGCTAGGTTTATCAAATGGAAGGTAGTGCTGCTATTTCACTGTCTTTACTATGTCTGGGCCCTGAAAGAAAAGTCAAGTGCTATAATGGATATTTTGTCAATGGATATGTCTTTCATACTGAAGAATACGGGCATGGAAGAAAGACATACAACAGTGGTGTTTGTATTAAGGGATCGACTTCTAGTGAGTTTGAAGTTGACTACTATGGTAGATTGGAAGAGGTCATCGAACTGCAATATCATAGCGAGCAAAATAGAGTGTTTTTATTCAAATGTTATTGGTATGACACAACTGACAGAGGAATCAGAGTAGATCCTCACTATGGTCTCGTTGAAATCAATTCAAAAGCTAGACACCGCAACGTAAACGACGTCTTTGTTTTCGCAAAGCAATGCCAACAAGTTTATTACACATACACCCCTTCCTTTAGAAAGGACCGATCAAGAGTTGATTGGTTATCCGTTTTAAAAACAAAACCCAAGGGTCGTGTCGAGGTTGTTCAGGATGAGAACGAAGACACAAGTGTGATAGATGAAGTCTTTCAAGCTAGTGAGTTGGTTGAACCATACCGAGTTGCTCCGTCGATTGACTTAGAAGAAAATTCGAATTTCCGCGTTTTCAACGATAGTCTTGTTGATGTTGACGCAGAGGAGTTGAATGTTGTTCTGAGCTCCACTAGTGGAAAAAAGAATGTTGTTGAAGAAGATGATAACGAAATTGAAGAGTGTGATGAAGCTGATGATAACAATTCAATGGAGGACGAAGATGAAAATTCCGACTAACTAAACATGTTATAAAACCTTATTTTTATAATGTAATAATTTGAAACATGAAATATTTATTCTTCTTTAAGGGTCAGCCGTTGTTATTGTGTTGTGTGTGTTTTTTAGTTAGCAATTCAAGATTTTTTGAGAGGGTTACATATAAAAATTAAGAAAAATTATGGGTTTCCCGACGTATATACCGACGGACTATAACCCGTCGGTATTTCACAGAGAGTTGCAAAAAAAATTACGGGATTTTGCCACATTCACCGACGGATATACCGACAGAATATAACCCGTCAGTATTTCACAGAGAGTTGCAAAACAAATTACGGGATTTTGCCACATTCACCGACGGATATACCGACGGAATATAACCCGTCGGTATTTCACAGAGAGTTGCAAAAAAATTACGGGATTTTGCCACATTCACCGATGGCTTTCCGACGGCTTTTCCGACGCCCATACCGACGGCATCACCGACGAAATTGTCCGCACGCATGTCTGACACGTGTCCCGTCTGCACATCATCGACGGAATCACCGACGTCACATACCGATGGCATCACCGACGGCCCGCGCATGTCTGACACGTGTCCCGTCTGCATCATCACCGACGGCATTTCCGACGGATCGAAAAGTTTGGCGGGATTTTCGAACTTTTTTGGTGCGCATTTCAATTAATTTCCTGACGGAATTACCGACGGAAATTAATCGCACCGACAGCAATTAAGGGCCCCCCACCCCCCCCCCCGCACCGTCTCCTCCCTCCCCTCCTCTCCCCCCGTCGTCTCCCCCTCCCTCTCCTCCCTCTTCTCCTCCCGTCGTCCCCTCCCTCTTCTCCCTCCCTCTTCTCCCCCTTCGTCTCCCCCTCTTCTCCTCCCTCTTCTCCCCGTCGTCTCCTCCCTCTTCTCCCCCGTCGTCTCCCCCTCTTCTCCTCCCTCTTCTCCTCTTCTCCCTTCCTCTTCTCCCTTTCTCTTCTCCTCTTCTCAAGTGTGATCTTCTTCTCAAGTTTAGTTTCAAAAGGTATGTATTTTTTTTTCTTTATCTTTGTATTTTTTTTATTTTAATTATGATTATTTTTTTGGTGTTCTTTGTTTTGTATATTGTTTGTAGATAAAATCTTAAATTCAACACATTATTAAGGTAAGCATTTTTTATTCCCAAATTTATTTTGAATTGATATAATGTTTTTTAATTTTGTGTGTTGTGTAGTGTTTTTTAGTTTTTTAATTTTATTTATTAATTTTAGTTTTTTAGTTTTGATATTATTGTTTGTATTGTTATAATTGTTATTGTTGAATTTATGTTAAAAATGTTAGTTTATAAATATAATTGTTATTGTTGATTTATTTTAAAAATGTTAGTTTATAAATATAATTGTTATTGTTGATTTATTTTAAAAATGTTAGTTTATATATATATAATTGCATTTAATTATTAGTTTATCTTAATTTAGGATAAAATAATTAAATGAATGTTCATAGTTGTAATTCTATATGATGTTATTGAATAAAATGTTGTGTTGATGATGATGAGTTGGGTTGAGATCCAGGATGATTGGATCGGGATGTGAAATAAAATTGGAAGTGTAATTTGATTTTGTCGACAACTTGGGACCCCCCAGTACAGGGGAGACTCTGTCGAATTTTTTTTTAAATAATCGAAGTTAATTATTCGTATACATGTGTGTAGATGCGTAGAATGAAATCTACAGCACGTCGTCAGAAGACGGTTGCAGCTAGTTCTTCTAGTAGCGAGGAGGACGTATCCTTAGGTGCTGATCACGGCGAGGAATCTACGCCAACTTGTGATGCTGCCTCTTCTAGCGCAGGTTTCACAGCGCAGAAGCGGTGTGCCTTCACAGCGGGGTCAATTCACCCGCAAGTACCAGGCACAATGGAAGGATGACCTCTCAATGTAAGTTCGTTTAGGTTTTAGATTTTTTTTTATATACTTATAACATAATTTATGAACAACTAATTAATATTAATTACTACTTTTATTTAATTTCAGGTTTACAAACATTGAGGCTGCAAGGACTATAACATTGGCGTTTAAATCGTCGATGGAGATTCCATTGTTTCAATGGAGCCAGGTTTCCAAACATCCTGAGTGGAAACCTAATATCGATGCATGGTTTAAGCGATTTCAGGTCGGTGTTAATTTTTAATTTCCAGCTTATTTTTAATAAATGATTTTTATAATTTTATATCTTGTACTATTTTTATTTTATATGAATTATTTATATACACAGAACAAATTTGAGTGGGATAGGGCGGACAACAATGTTGTGAGGAGGGTATGGGAGAATCACGCGGCAACTAGGTAACATCAAAAATAATATTTATTTTTGTTTTATAATTTAATGTTTTAAATTCTAATTTGTTACTATGGAAGTAGGTTGCGTGATTTTTGGTATGACACCCAAAAAAAATCAAAAAAACATGCGAGGGATAACGGTCTTGAAGGATGGAATGAGGTGGCGGTTTGGCAGGAATTCAAACCGCCATTCATCTCGGGGGAAATATGGACGGCATATATTGAGCACGTGACCTCAGAGCGGTTCTCACGGCGCTCACAATCTGGCGCCGACAACCGGAACCGACAAATTTATGGTTCGGTGACCACGCACACTGGCGGATCCGTCACATGCAAAGGGGATGGTAAGATTAATTTTATTGAAATATATCGATAATTAATTTGTCGTTCCTTATAATATATTTAACTTTCAACCTATTTTTGCCTTACAGGCTGCGTCTCTTAGACGTGAACCGAGTCCAATGGAGCTGTTTCTAGAGACGCATGTGCGGAGTCAAGACCGCCAAAAAGGGGTGCAGCAGTTCGTGGACAACCGTGCTCAGCACTTCGTGGTATGTTCGTTCATTCATTTTATTTTGTAAGTTATTATTTTCTTGAATTGCATCTTGAATTGCATTTGATGATTTTTTTACCGATGGAATTTTCAGGAGACCTATAATAGCCGGTTGAGGGAGAGATATGGGGACAATCCGTCGACCCATCCAGATTTTGATCCAGATTTGTGGATGGAGGCGGGATCGTCTGGTGGACCCGATAAAAACAGGGTCTACGGGCTCTCCAACACTACGGCTGACAACTTGCGTTCGACTCGTAGTGTCTCAACTGTTGGAAGCTCTCCATCAGTATCGAACACCCAGTCTGAGGAGTTCATTGCGTTGAAAGCAACAATATCAACAACTCTCGACGAATTATGATGAGCTCCGTCAAATAGTCATGGAGATGAGATCAAAGATGGGTGACGATACTTGTGCAGCTTCTTTTTGGCCGTTTGGTCCCGGGAACAACCAGCCTCCTCCTCCTCCGCCTCCTCCTCCAGCTCCGCCGCTATTCTAGTTTAATTTTGTTTTTTAAATACATTAAATTTGTAATGAATATTATTACTTTTACATTTTTAATGTTTAATGCATTTTTATTTGTTTATTAATGTTTTTTACAATTAATTCATTATTTTTTTTATATATTTCAAATACCTACCGACGGATATACCGACGGATAATATCCGTCGGTATTTAACAGAGAGTTGCCGAACAATTACCATCCATGCCATCTTTACCGATCGGTGATTAACTTCCGACGGCCTTACCGACGGATAATATCCATCGGTATTACACAGAGAGTTGCAACAAAATTACAAGCCATGCCATACATACCGACGGAAAACCCGTCGGTGATGCCGTCGGTAATTACCCTTAAAATTACCGACGGCTTGGCCGTCGGTAATGTTCCCGCGAGGAATTTTTTTTTGGCGCGCGTATCCGTCTGTATTACCGTCGGTGTTTCCGTCGGTGGATGGTTTTTTTTATTTGCGACAGAATTAGCGACGGAAATGGGATTTACCGACGACTGGTTTACCGACGGAGCGAGTCTGTCGGTGAATCCGTCGGTATTGGTTTCACCGACGGATTTCATTGCTATCACCGACGGAATTAATCCGTCGGTAAAACTGGATAATGTTGTAGTGAAAAATATATAGAGTAAAAGTTTTAGAAAACACTTAACTATGCATTGATTTCATTAAACTCATAAGCTAGATTTCAAATATAGCTTATGAAAATATAAATATTTTACCGGTAAATAAGTTGTTTATCTTTTTCAATATAAATATGGTTCTAGCCAATCCACTCGCAGTAAGTTGTAAGTATGATTTTGAATTAATTTAGAATAAAAGAGAAGAAGGTAGCTATATTATGAAAAGATTATACATATCAAAGTATTTTATCTTAGTTGCCTTTTTCATTTTACAAATTTTTATTTATTTATCTTGGATACTTACTATGGTTGCTAAGTATATATGTTTTCATTCTTATAAATGCATTCAAATATATCTAATTTATTTTAAATCTAATTGTAAACAAAATTAAGGATAAATTACAATAATTTTTTGAAGACATTATGAAATTATAAAAACAATTCCAAAGATTTATTACCATTTAAAAAATATTTAAACTAAATAATTTTAAAATGCGAGAGAAAACACTAATTCAAAATTTAATTAAAAACATAAAAAAAATATAAAACATAAAAAAAGCCAAACTAGCACACTTTACTTAAAAGGCAAAAGCCCAAGCACAACTTGCCCAAAAGCCCAAGTTCAACATTATCCACTTAGATATATGATTTGTCATCTAGTATTGCCCTTTTTGATATTTAGAAAATCAAAGTCCAAGTTTGGACCTAAAAACCACCTTTTGTACTTGTTTTAACTAGAAAGCAATTTAAAAACATCATAGTAACCCAATAAACTCATTTCTAATTTCATAACATTCTTTAATCCCTCTAAGAACAAAAAATAAATGAACTACATTTTCATATTCAAAGCACAACATCATCCTCATTGAACTTCCCCTCTTTAAAATAAATCTATTGACACCGAAACTAATTTTTTTTATGATCATTATGTAGATGACAAAATGCTCTCTCTCTTTTTTTTCTGGAATTTCTCTCTCTCTTCTTTGCACCCTTAGGGACTGTAACATAATAAAAATAAAGTTTATGATCAGAACATAAAATCTTAAAATAACAGGAATTAAATATGCAAAAAAAATCAAGAGACCAAAGTTAAGTTTTCCATGTCTCCTTATTCGTGTAACTTGAAAGAAAGCTTTATTTTTTATGTTAATTTTGATTTTTGTCATGTTAATATTTTTTTTAACAATAATCTTAAATTTCATTTTGTAAAATGGAGCATTTATTTGATGTAGGAGTAGTTTATGACATTTCATACACACAAGAGCATGTAAATAAAAAAAATCCAAGAAATAAAGCATGACAACATAATTTTTGAGAGCCAAATTAAAGAAAAAAGAAGTTCAAGGCTAACAAAAAAATGAGAAACCTAGAAAGAAAAACTAGAAGAAACGGGAGCTCAATAAATTAATAAATAATGGCGAGAGAATGAAAAGAACAAAATTTTATTGATGATCTCCTTTAGTTTCTCTTAATAAACATAGAAATTAATTACATGCACTCTAGCTGCTTGTGATAATTAATTATATCACGCAAGATTGCCCACTTAAACGGTGAATGAATGTTTGCTGTGAGTTGTGACAGTATCAGTTGCCAGTCATGGAAGCTTCAAATCTTATGCCATTAGGTTCAATCACAATGTATGGTGGAGTTTCGTCTTTTGACATTCTTCTTCCTCTATACTTTTCTGCTTGATATGTGGGATTCAATTGGTGGCTATTAATTAGAAACGGCTCTAATCATGATGTTCTTGAATAATAGCTGCTCGTGAAAAGCTAAAGGCTACATTAAAGAAGAGTAAATAAGAATTTCCTGGTTAAATGTATACATGCCATGGATTGAACCCCTTGACAATTTACGTTTCAACTGCCCTTTAGAAATTCTGTCCTGAAACCCTAAAGAATACTTATTGATCAGAAAAGTCCACCGCTTCAATTCATATATAATGGATATTCATTCCCTTTGCTGCTAACTGACAAGCTTGTACGTTGTGGAATTTAACAATCATCATCACGTGTTATAATCACGTTCAAGAATTAATCATTGGTGATCATCTACTGAGAAGTAGGTAGGGTGCAAATGATCGGCCAATTTGTCAAGAACATGTTTGGATTAGGTTCAAGTGACGATACCAAGTTGATTATTTATCTGCCGTGTAATTTACAGTGATGAACTGAGTTTGTTTCATCCTGATCACGAGCATATATATATATAGAAGAAATGAAACTACAGTCTTCTATGTGTGGAAAGCTTGGAGTATGGAACTTATGGTGTAACGTCCCAAGTCCGAATGAGAAAACAAAATATTTACACTGCCTTCTTTGATGGGGTAGAAACTAGAAACATTTTACAACAGTCAGAAGAGCTAACCAAGAAGGATTTGAAGCAGGCGAAACTCATTATTCTCAGTGCTTTATATCTTCAACAATTAGTTGAAAACAAAAAAAAAAACTACGGAGGTTGGGGTAGCGGTTGGGGCTAGTCCTCCCACGAAGGTGAACACGGTTCATGCCTCTCGCATGGTAGTGGTGCCCGCTATACGTCGCCCTCGAGCCACGCCAAGGATTAGTCTCCTCACCCGGAATGGGCCGGAGAAAACCTTGTTCATAAAAAAAAAAAAAAAGGTTAAAAAAAAAACCCTTTTATTATCAATCTAGTCAAATAAACCTTTGTATTTTTTATTTTAGTCAACTGAGTGTAATTTGCAAAAAATTAAAAATTTACCTCAGTTAATTATTGGAGGAATTAGTTCATCATGTCCTTGTGTTTTTTTGTCTATCTCTACAAGTTTAATTGCTTATGTTCTATCTCTATCCTTCTAATGGACATTTTTATGCAAATTAATGAAAATATCCTCAATTGAGAAATTCAAAACCCCGTCCAATTTATTTAAAAAATAAATTAAAATAAAAGAATTGCCATATGATGTTAAGATTCATTTCTTTTCATAGTTGCTTTTTTTTAATAAATTATGTTAGAGATTTAAATTTCTCATATGAGAATGTTTTTGTCGATTTGCAAGAAAGTATCAACTTTGGAGAAAGAACTAAAATATTAACGTAATTAAACTTGAAGAATATATTAGAGACTAGATTTAAAATATAAAGACACATTGAACTAACTTACTATTCAAGTTCATTACTTCCCTCATTATTATCAATTTTTTTTAAAAAATTATTATTAATATCATCATTCTTCCCTGTTATGTCCACTCTCCTTATTAAGTACTATATTTTTTATATAGTAAAAAGATAATTTCACCTTTCCTGTAGTCTTTTCAATTCTTTGTAGCAAGGATAGCTCTCTCATTATATTGCTTTAATTTATAATACTTTGTGTTAAATAGTAACAGGAACATTAATTTTTTTAATATGTTGTATGATATTCAATTGGGTAAAAAGAAAAAAGAAGAGGGGGTTTGCGAAGTGAAGTGCCTCACTCTGTTTAACTTGAGACATTGGTTAAAATAATAGAAGCCATGGAAGAGCCACGCTCGCTCACTCTTTGCGACAATTAATAATCACACACGTGAATACAATACGAACGTATGCCCACAAAGTTCCTGTCTGGTGACTAATAAGAGAGATTTTTTGGTGGTTTGGCAAAAGAGATTGTAGCTTCATTTTCCCGGGATTTGCCTTGCGAAAAAAGATCGTTTAGTCAAAAAAAGTAGTAAAAGGTTGCTCCATAAGGGCCCTTAAGTTTCAACAAAGGCTGCGTTTGATGTTCCCTTTTGGACATAACTGGGACAACCCCAACTAACCTCAAAAAAAGGTGTCACTAACCCTTACAAATGCCTCTGTGTTGTGTTGGAGTGGTGGCCGCCCATACCTTTTGGTCCTCTCATTTTTTTACACTTTTTTTGGTTGTTAAATTTTGGGTCATTAAATTCTGCCAAATTTTTGTTAGGACAATTCAGCACTCATGACAATCAAGAACAGGTTTCGTTCTTTGCTTCTAGAAATGGAGATAAAACGCTGTCATTTGGTGTATTGGGGTAATTGATTAGCTAAAGCTTTCTTGGAATGGCTGGACTCAGCAATCAATTACCGTCTTTAGAATATATTTTTTTAGAATTAAATGAAATTTAACTTATAAACAACGGATAAAAGTAAATCAGATGGGAGATTCTTTGATTTACAAATCCATTAATTCCTCTTAAAATTAATACTGAAATTATTATTTTGAAAATACCCTCTTTCTTTTCTTCAACAAAATCTTCTATTTACTTTAAATTGTTCATCTTCAGGAGATTCGGTTTCGTGGAGTTGAGGGATGTCTCTGCTAATGCCGTCAATGCTTTAACTAAGCATTGTCCAAATCTGATTGACATTGGGTTCTTGGACTGTCTAAAGGTAGATGAGGTAGCATTGGGGAATGTAGCATCTGTTCTTTTCCTCTTAGCTACTGGGACATCAAAAATGAAGTGGCGCGTGGTCTCACATCTTTGGCATAAAGACTGATATTGGTCCAAGTGCAGTTTCTATCTAGACTATTACTATTCACCTGGCTTGAAGGTTTTGTGTGCAATGAATAGTTCTCGAAGAAGACAATACGTTCAGAGTGATTGAATACAAAGGAAAATTGTGACTTGTTCTTTTCACTCATATTTCTTTGAAGGACTAGCTTTTTTATTTGCCGATACTTTAAAGAGAGAAAAAGATGTTCTTTTAGAGTGGAAAGAAGAAAGGTAAACACATCTTTTGCAATATAAAGTGTAAATAAATAACTTTTTAGTTTGTTTGTTGAATATAAGCTAAGGAAAAAATAGTTAAAATTATTGATTCAATTTAATTTTATAGGTATTTTAAATAATATAATATAATTGAATATAATTAAACAATTTAGTATTTTATTTCAAATATAAAAATTATATTAAGTTATTAATTAAATTCAAATTACATGTAGAATTGAATTCAATTACACCTATAATTTAATTATAAACAGGCTATAAAAGTTTGCACGAGAACTAATTTAGCTAGTTCGACAATAAAACATGTGTTATTAAAGTGTTGGAGTGTATGTGTTTGTTGTACCTTATAAAGAATATTTTTAATTCAAAAGGCTATTTTTTTATGAATAATTTATAATAAGAATGATTTAGGAGCATGTTTGATAAATAATAATTTAAATCAATTTTGTCTACCTTATAAACAGTAATTTTTAGTCATATATATTTATGAGTTTTCTTTAAATAAAATATTGAAAAACACCTAATTAATTCAATTTATGAAAATTATACCAAATAGATTTTTAATACATTAGACAAGTTTTTGGAGCTCAATTTTACAAATGCAACTTGAATTGATTCACCAGTAATTAAGATTACTTTAAAAATTTGGTAGATTTTAATTTTCCTTTTCAATATATACCATTCCAAACATATAGCCACTTGAGTTCAAATCTAACTTAAAACTTCTTCAATTTGAATATCTATATCCATATATTCTATAATTTATTTGATAAAATTGTGAAAGGGTTCATCCAACCTTCATTTAACACTTGCCAAGTAGCAGTGTTCTATATAGTTAACCTGTAAAATATATGACCTAGATCATGAGATCGCAATAACTCATAAAAAAAACTAAAACAAATTATGAAGCACAATCTCCAATCAACTCAATGTTGAAAGGAAAGAAAAAGAGAATATTCATTTTAAAAAAGGATAAAAATATGGCTCGATTCAACCCAAGGTAAAGCTTTCAAACTCGTGACCTGAGTCATGAGAACGGGAAAACCCTATAGAAAGTAAAGTGAAAAAAATTATAAAGTCCAATTTCAAATCAATCTAGTATTGAATGACAAAATTAAAAAGAAATCTAATTTTAAAAAAGTGACTCAAATCAACTCAGATTAACCTGCCAAACTCCAACCCTAGTTATAAGATTAGGATAATCCCATAAAAAAAACTAAAAAAAATATAAACTCAATTTCCAACAAACTAAATGTTTGAGTTTAAAATTGAAACCAAAAAGGTAAATTTTAAAAAGGACAAAAAGAAAGTGGCCCAAATCCACAATGGGTATCCGTGGGTCAGGTATTGCAATATTCATACCTGAACTCGATCATAAATTTTTTACCCGCCCCCGACCTAAACTCGATCGGGCATAAACAAAACCTAACCCGATTAGGTTTCGAGTATCCATCGGGTATTCATTGTCCATCTTTTAAGTATCCATTAGATATCCATAACCAAACTCGAACCTAAAACCAAAACCATAACGTGTTGTGCACTTGGCAATTCTTACATAACAGTAAATGGACCCATACTTTCATAAAATGATCCCAACATAGCAATTTGAAAATCATTTAAATTTGCATCGATCATATATATTAACAACAGAAAGATACAATAGAAATTTAGACATTAATATTCTAACTTAGAGGGTGCATTTTAAACACCAGATAAAAAAAAAACATCAAGTACACTTGTTAAACAAATAAAAAGGGAAGTTTAGCAACAAATTCTTAAAAAAAAAACAGGTTTAATTCCAAGATAACATTTCCTCATTACCACAAGTGTTTTGCAAGGGTACTTATTTCTTCTGCAAAATCGACAACCTGTATAATTTTCCAACAAATAACCTTAAATCTATAGAGATTGCATTTTTCTTTAATATCATGCATTATATCTAATTTGCTATACCAAACATTAAACATTAAACATTAAACTAAAGCTCCAACGCATATTCATCCACTTAATCCAACATTACTGGTATGGTCTACATGGATAAAAATACATACAAGAAGCAAAACATTATATCGAACATAACAAATTGAGATTTCATTCTCTTCACAACAAGAATTATTTTTATAGTATAAATTCTATACCTCTTCACTACAATCAATATCATTAAACATGGTGGTATAACCATTCCAATCTAGTGTTGCTCCATCTAAAATCAATGCATACAATACAATTTAGAAATATACTTCAATAAATTGTTAAAATGCATATAACCATAATAAAACATAAACATTTATTAATGTACCTTGAGTTTCAATAGACTATAACCAATTTTGAGGACAAATTAATGCTTCTATAGTCTTTGGATTAAGTCTATTACGAAGTGTACTCACCAATCCATCATTTGTAATGAAAGCATACTCTAAAGCTATGGTAGATACATGGATAGCTAATAAATCTCTAGTAATGGATTGTAGGATTGCTTATCTGCCACCTTAAACTTTCCACGATGTTAGAATATCAAAATCATCTTTTCTTTGCAAAATATCATAATCTAAATAATGATCAAATTCAGTCCTAGCATGTGAACTTTTTGTTTTGCATCACACAGCTATCAAATTCAGCCTAATCATAACTTGAATCCACAAAGCTAACACTCAAATATGGAGTCATATATAATTGAATTTTACCTCTCTTTTGTCTTTAAGCATAAAAATCCACCAAATCATAACAAAGATGATGAATCTTATCCTAGTGGTTCACATACTCACTCCCATATACTCCCAAACATGGATAAACTTCAACAACAATTAGATCTAGATCTGGACTCAAATAGTTAGACAAGAGTTATAGACTAATCTAAAGAATCAAAACTTCTATGTATGCAAATTGTTTTGGATTCCAACACATCAAGCATTGATGTAGTGGACTCTATCGAATGTAATGCGAAGAATTATAAAAATTTGAATCATGGTCACATAGACTCCCGTAGTGAGCCTGTTATAAAGGACATTCAACATGCTTTAAAGTCTCATGTGATATTGAACAAAGGCTGCAAACATCCATACCATATGAAGTTGAGAAGTGGCAAACATATCATTAATTTTTTCAATAACACATGTAGCATCCAAAACATAATAGATGAGATAGAGAACAAGTCTAGAGGAATTTAAGGCTTTTGGAAAAAACAAATGATAGACAGTAGAGGTAGCGGATATAAAAGATGAGGTTGGAAACATGTTATTAGAGTGAGCAATTTTAGCAAATGAAAATGGTACAAACCTAGAGGAATCTATAGAAGCCATCAAGAGTTAGGTGCAACGAAAGGAAAAGGAATAAAGAGCAAATCCATAACAATAACCCTACTCACTAGTTGTTGGATTATTTCCATTACTTAATGAAGGTGTTATCATGAAATGTATATGGACTTGGCTTGATTTATAAGTGCAAGTCTATGCCAAAAGTTATCTCTAACAATAATGTTGACTATTGTTTTCTTCTTGAAACAAAATTGTGTATATCTTTAGACAATTTGGTTTCACAACTAGTAGTGGAACCCTAAAATATGAATAGTTAAACAAAAAAAAATAGAGAACATAGGAAAAAATATCATGTCGTTCTAAGATTTTAGCATAAAAATATAACTAGGCAGAATTGAACACAAAATAAACCAACCTTAGGTGCAGACTTGTTGATGGTGTTGTTGACTTGCTACCGACAGGTCTGTTACCAGCTGGATATTGGAGGAGACTAAAAAAGTGCAAGAGTGACAGAGAAAGAGAAGGGAAGAGCGAATTGTGTGATGACTGATGAGAGGGAAATGTGAACTATGACTTTGAGTCTATGTGATAGCAAAGATTCGGCTGGAAAGGTAATGGAGAAACCCTAGTTTTTCTTCAAATATATAGGTGGGTACAACTGTAATGTTTTTAAACTTTAAGGTCACATATCTATACTTCGGGTCGGATTCAGGCAAGGTTTCGAGTCGGGTAGAGCAATATCGATACCCTACTCAAACCTAAATTTTTCACTTCAGGTATTACTCGAACCTGAACAAGAAAATAATTAATATCCATTTGGGTAAATTCAAGTTGGTATTCATCGGGTTTGAGTGAAATTGCCATCTCTGCCGGCTAATCTTTTAAACTTGCAATCTAGATCATGAGACTGAAATAACCCCATAAAAAACAAATAATACAAGAAATTACAAATCTCAATCCATAATCAATCGAATGGTGAAAGATAAAATTAAAAAAAAAATATTCAATTTATAAAAAAAAAAACAAAAAAAAGGGACCAAATTTGATATAAAAACAATTAGCAAGCCACTTTGCTATTTTAGATAGGGCCTGGAATGGAAACTGAGAACATGAAGAGAAAAAATAAAAGAAAAGAAAGAAAAGGTCGTTGGAGGCAACTCCAACAGTACAATGCGTCGCCCCATTAGAAAACTTTACCGAGATGATCCTAACGATACCAAGAAAGGCCACTTTCAAAGTAGAAATTAAGCTACACACACCACCATATTATGGCCGCCTCTCTTACATGTTGGCGTGTACATTACACGCCTCAACCACTTTTCCCTTTTCCCTTTTCCCTTTTCCCTTTTTCCTTTTCTTTCATTTTATTCCTTTGTTTGGCCCAAAAAAAAGTTGGATTTTTGTAGCATTTTAAAATTTGGTCCTTAAATCTTCAATTGTTTTAAATCAATAAAATTGAATTTTAGCTAGCTAAATCAAATATGAACCCAATGCAAAAAACAATTCTCGATATCGTGATAAATACATAGAAAGTAAATCAAAACAAATTACAAAGTCTAGTTTCAAGAAAACACAAATTAGAAAGAGTAATTTGAAAGGAAAAAAATATCTGATGATTACACTCACCAGCCACTTTTCCCTCATCTTTCACTCTAGTCCTTGATTTGGCCAAAAAAAGGTTGAATTTTTGTACCATTTTCAATTACTGTCCCTAAATCTTTAATTATTTTAATTTAATAAAATTGAATTTTATCTTCCTAAATCTAGCATCAACTCAGTACAAAACAATTCTCCCGATACCGTAATAAACACATAGAAACTAAACCAAAACAAACCACAAAATTTAATTTTAAGAAAACATAAGATAGAAAGATAAATTTGAAAGGAAAAGAATTCAATGATTGAAACAAAAAAAAAAAAACTATCAAAATCCATAGCGAATTTATTCACAATGCACAGTAAATTCAATCAGGAAACAACTATCTCTTTTAGTTGTTTCTATAGTAATAATAATTAGATAAAAATCATACATCTCTAACTGATGTTTTCAGCAATTAATGAAGCCAAAATTAACTATTAAACCAATACCAAGATCACCACGGACTTATAACCCATTGATCCGGAAGTACCAAGTAATATACGTCCAGCAAATTTGTGTAATATTAAGAGGATAACTTGGATAAAAGTGATGGATTTAGGATATTAAGGAAGGAAATTTTTCAAAAATATTCCCCAGTTTTAATTTTGCATCAAATAATTTTCTGTATCAATTTTAAACTTGAACTTTTAGAAATTCTTATTCAATAACTTACATATATTTTTAAGACTTTCTATCTATATTTCTATCCAAATTGTATTTTTTTTAAGGAATAATGTCATTTTGTGGGTAACTTAATTAATGCTCTATATAAATAATTCCAATATAAATATTTAATTGAAAAATTATAATAATATAAGGGTAAACTTGATATAAAAAATAGTTTAGGTGTAAAATCAATACTACTCCATCAGTTTGGTGATAAACCTGACGTATGCCCTAATTAAAATTAGCTAAGCTGTCTGTGTAGAGCTTATCGATCATATAAGTCGACAAGGAATCCCGTTCCTATCTGTTAAAGCAGGGCTTCCAAGTTGATCTTAATTAGCAGGGCTTCCAAGTTGATCTTAATTAGCAGGGCTGAGTCACATGGTATACCTAGGTTAGACCTAATCCAACCAAAATCTCACCTAATAAACAAAAGAAAAAATATTATACTTTCATTCCTTAAAAAGAATTAAGTCGTTTAGTTTTGAAGACTTCAAGGTCACTAATCGTCAAGATTAGTAAATTAAATTACATTATAAAAGAATATATATGTTAATTGTCTATAGAATCAAACTAATTAGCTAACCATGAAGATGTCGGTTTCTTGACTCTCTGTTCTTCTGATCAAATCCCCAATAACGTCTCCAAGAATCCAAAGACTACTCTTGACTCGTGTTGTGTAATAAACTGGCGATTCAGACAAGAAAACTTTGTATGCTGGATATGATCCTGATCAGAAAATCTACATTTCCCATAGACCAAAAAAGAACTCTTGGCACGAGGTAGTTCAAGCGTGATTTTCCATGATCAGGCAGTGTCATGATTATTTTTTAAGAAAATCTTAACATAAACACTGTCCCAATCTCAATAATGCTGGCTAGATATTCCATATAGATTAATAATATAGAAGGAGGTACACGCTGCTGGTGTATATATTTTTAACTATGTTTCATCATATTGTAGTCACTGTCATGGTAGTTACTTGAAATTTGGTATCAAAATGAGGATTCGATGTCCCCATAGCTAGGAAAATATATATTTGATTGACATGTATAGACACCCATCATATCTTAAAAATTGAGGTAAATAAATTGTATCAATTGATTAATGGACCCCATGATTGTGTTTGTACATCAAAGTAAGAGAACCTAATTTCATCAGTGTGGGGTTCGAATTTAAAAGGCTTTGTCGACATTGTAAATTTTTTTCCTTCCTATCAGTCTCGAATTCCTTTGATTTTGACACGTTCATGAACCTTCTCTTACCAGTTTATTATGTTATGTGCACTAGCTTTGTTTTTTTCTTTTTCTTTTTGAATAGGATCAGATTTGATGTAAATGAATTAGAAAGATTTACGAAACCCTAAAACATGTGGCATGGGGACACGAAGAAACACCCTTTTCTTTTTTTAACAGAATTACAAAAACCAGTTAAAAAGATTGCAATAACTCTACATAATCAAGGGAGCACATTCCATGTAAATTATGAGAGAAAACGACAATAGATTTAGCTTTTTCCGTATACTTGTAGTATAAGAGATGAATAAGAGAAAAAAAGAAGGATAATTAATTAATTAATAATGTTTTGTGGTAACCTTATACGCATTAATCAATAATTTGCAGATCAAGGATTAAAAATTAGTGGTTTTTTTTTAATTAAACATATTTACAGCTTAATTTTCAAAGGATCCATGCCATCTAGGGAGTACCAAACCCAATACGCTACACCGCTCTTGATCTGTTCACAGACTTTTTGTTCTTCACTCCAAAATTATTTTCTCTCTTCTGGCAATTTTCCTCTTCTAAAACGGTGGTTGGAAGTGAAATTTTTGCTAATCGTATATTAATTTGGTCGGCAAATAGTTCCCCTGTTTCTAAAAGGAAAATGCGCATGGCTGTATGGCTGTGTGGCTGATTGATTGATTGACAGAGAGAGAGAGAGAGAGAGAGAGAGAGAGAGAGAGAGCAACAACCCACCTCCATGATTGAGACCCGGAAGCTTACTCAAGATTTGTCCAGTCAATGAGCCACTCTGAGGCATACTTATAGTAGTGGCCTAGCTAGCTAGTGGGTTGGTTAATTTAACTGTACAAAGTGACAGAAAAAAACTTTAGAACAATTTGTGGTTTAATTCAAGTCACTCAAGTGTCGATAACGCAGGCAATTGTTCATATACACATGCAACAAAATAAAAGGCCCACTATCAGCCGAAACATTGAAAATAAAAGGTTAGACAAGAGAACATAATTGGACGGAACACCTAAGATTGTGACTTGTAAGAACATAGCTACTGTCAATGCATGGTTGATTATAGGATACAAGAATCCAAATGAATATCTAAGGAAGACTGCTAGTTGCTTTCTTGTAATGATCTCCTTTTCTTTTTTTCTTTTTTGACAATCTGTTTGCCTCTCTCTCTCTCTCTCTCTCTAAACATAGTTTGTTAAATCACAAGGGATTTGTATTGTTAATTCCTCATTTCTAAGGAGTCTTCGTTGCAAGTGACGAGGATACTTTAATCATTTTGGCGGGTGTCTATGGCCGTATGGCGCCCTTCATCTTGAATTAATGAACACCTAACCTTTGTAAAATAAAATAAAAATTAATAGAATTGACTCGTATGCCATCCAACTTTAATTAATGCCTAATTAATTTCATTTGAAGATATATAATAAATTAAACCAAGTTTGCCCTGTTATCCCAATTAAAATAGCTTTCTGTATTGACCATCAGGCACCCTTTTTATGAATACAAATCACCTGGTATTGCTTGCAATATCAGTTGTATTAAATGAAAAATCAATAACTAATTATGGTAATTTTTAGAATATTAACAATGCTAATAATCACACTTAATATATATATATATATATATATATATAATGGGTCTTAAAAAGATTACCAATCACAGTAAATTTGTATCCAAATTATAATATAGAGAACGTGGTTTCTATAGATATATCCAACTGGTTAACAATTCCTTGAGACATAGAGCATCAACTATATACGAAGGATATTGAAACAATGTTTGTTGTCTCAATTAGTGGTGATGTTGTTTTCATATTTTGAGGATAGTAAATTTGAATATTGTAGTTTTTTGTGGAAAATTGTCTTGGCAGACAACATTTCTTTTTAAAAGGGAATAGTCAATTAATGCCGTAAACTGTACAGTACTTGTATTCAATTTTTATTTATTTCTTTTTTTGCTAATTTTTCAACAAAGGCTGCTTTTTTTTTATTTTTTTGTTCATGTCTCCTTTTGCGTTTTAAAAACGTTTTTAAAAAAATTAAATGTTTTTTATTTTTTTCTTTACTTCAAATTAATATTTTTTTATATTTTTAAATTATTTTGATGTGCTGATATTAAAAATAATTTTTAAAAAATAAAAAAATATATTATTTTGATACATTTCTCAATAAAAAATACTTTAAATATCAATCATAATCACATTTTTAAACAGACATGACCTAGCTAGCTAATCCTCAACCGTCGACATCCTTTGAGAAATTCTACTTTGTGATTTTGTACAAATTCATGTTTTGTCGTCATAAATCTGGTACATACTATATATTTCAAATATATATAGTACCTCAATTAGTTATTTCAAATAGTACATACTATATATTTTATTCATCGTGCAACTTATTAGACATTTATGTAAAGAAAATGAACCGTTATTTAATTAAAAGTACCATGCAAGGATAAAATCTTGAAAATATAATAATAAAAGGACTAAACTGTTAATGAGGATCTATTTACAAAATAAAAATATAGAGACTAAAATAAAATTTTAAAACCTATAGGACTAAAATGAAAATTAGTTAAAAAGATACATTACATTATTAGAAAAACTACAACCAAACACAAGAATACAATGGATCATTCATTTATCTTAAGTTACATTCTCTTTGTGTTAGTTATATTACATTAAATCTTAAAGAGCCAGGTGGCTAAGATTAATGTTTGTTCATTTTCTTGACTTTTTAAGTCAAAATTCTGGACAGCACCTGAAAAAATTATTAAATTTCTATAAATGCATTAAGAAGTTCAAACGTTAGGACCAACATTTAGAAAAATATATTAAATTCTTCTTAATGCATTAAGTTAATGTGGGGGAGCTTTCTTAAAATTGTTTGGAAAGAAATTAATTTCAATTAATGTACAAATTTATTTGAGAATATCCTGACCTTCAACTAAAAGAAAATCACTAATGAAATGTTGGTCTAGCGGTTAAGGCACTGCTATATCTTACAAGAGTGAGAATACAAGTTCGATCTTCAAGAAATGCACTTATTGGGAGGGGTAGCCACGAACCCCGAACGGGACTAGTCTCACCATTTAAAAGGGTATGAAGATACCCGAGTAAGAACAAAAAAAAAAACTAAAAGAAAATCACATTACCTTACAAAGGTTATTTTGTACGATGCAATGTTCATGGTAGTTTACAAAGGCATTCCCATTTCTTTTTATTCATTTTCGCTAGAGTTCAATATTTCATGTTCTTTAGATTTTGTGCTATTAATTATTAATTATTAATGATTCATTTTCTTAAATGAAATGAGAAACTTACCTTTCATTGCAAAGGCAGATTAATCTCATAAATTGTTTAGCCTTATGCTTCCAAAACTACTATTTTTCTCATCAACAAGATGCCTACACCAATTCTTCAATACCATTCTCCTTTTTCAAACAACAACCCAACTATGCATTTTTAAAGGTTTGCGGGTGCTTAAACTTTTTGTCTATGCATACATATAACAAACATAAGCTTTATCTTCGTGCTACCATGTCTGTCTTTCTTGGTTATAATCGGGGTCATCAAGGATATCGTTGAATGGTTTTCTACTCATTGTGTCTATGTCATTTATTTTTGGATATTCTACAAGTCTTCCTTTTCTTATGTTAAGTTCACTTTATCGGTTTTCTTTTTGTCATTACAACCCTTGCCTTATTGTCATCTTACTTCCAATTCTTCATAGATTAGCATTCCTCTATATACCCTATTACCTCATCTTTCAATGTCATTCTCTGGATTACTTCCTTCCACATAATCTTTCAATTATGGAACTCCTCAAGTTGCTCCATCTTTGATCTCATTTCTAGCCTTTTTATTTGGTTTCCATTCTCGAACTCTAATACAGTCTCGTATTGTTTTTCGTCATCCATCCACCTCTGGGACTTATCTCATTATATACTTATAATCTTAATGTTATCATGAACAATAACTCCCCTAGTTCATCTTGTCTTTTATATGTCATATTATATACTACTATACATATTCATCGTATGACCCTTCATCCATGTCATCCCAAACACTATCATATCATATATCTTTCATTAGCCAAGGTTGCTCTATATTTTTTATCTGAACCTACTTGTTATACTAAGGCTAAATGGCATCCCAAGTAAAATTTAGGAATGGTTGTGGAAAATTGATTGGTCTGCAATCACACCTAGTCTTTGGTTGTTTTTTAATCCCTCTATGTATGTTATTGCTAAGGCTAAATGAAATCCCCTAATACTTTATTTACAAATTACTAAGATTCGAATGGCTAACATTTACCATTCAAATTGACCCTTTTTATAAGTTTTATAAAAAATAAATAAAAAAGTTAAAAAATTATTTAAAGTCAACTAACTATTACTAAAAATAAAAATACTAAACAAAGGAGCAACGCCAACTATAGGCCAAGATACCAAAAGTAGAAAATTTAGATTGAGAGGCATAGTGCTAATACCAAAAGTAGTGAACCAGATACCTATTATAGGCCAAGAACCTAAGAAGAAATGTAAAGAATGAGAGCTGTTAAAACTAGCATATTAGAAGATCGGTCAGCCAAAAGAACCATGAGCAACTACGATGTCATAAGTTTCTTCCTTTTGACCAAATCTGTAACCTTCATTAGTGGATTCATTTTATTTGGTTTCCTTGATCAAATTAGAGGTTACCAAAAAACCATGCATAACATTGGATAAGGAGTCATTGCATAAACCTGTTACGCCTAACATGTGAAATGGGTCTATAAGGATGTAATGCTCAGCTTAGAATACAATCATAAAGTTAAAAGTACCAAATATTCCTAGAGGCACCCCATCTGAAAAACTTTCTTAACCTATTAGGTAAATCAAAAAAACAACAATAGTTGTCACAATAGGAGCTGAATATGCAACAACAATCCAAGGAATATAAGATTAAATAGAAAGTCAATGGGTCTACTAAATGATATAAGGCCGATTAATAGCCATAAGAATATCTGACACAGGAGTGTCCTCTATTGGTTTAAATAAAGTTAGGTTACTTGAATTTAGGTTAGCATGGTAAATGAAGAATGTTTTTTAGGTTGTTTGTTGTCAGGTCGTGGTCAACTTTGAGCCCAATTTCTCATCTCTGTATTACACAGGAAAATGATCTTATCCTATATGATTTTCAAGTTTAGAATGTTATATTTTAAAATTATCTAGCCATGCATGCATTGGAGTTTTCTACAAAGATTTATGTCAATTTTAATTTTAGTTCTTCCTAAGTGTTTATTTACACTTCCTAGAGTAAAAAATGAGTTATTGTTATTTATTGATTAGAATTCTACCAAATTCATTTATTAGGTCTTATTTATGTTATTTTAGTGTTTCCTAAACTTGTAGGGATGTTCCAAGTATATAATTATGAATTAGACCATATATTAGAATCTATTGGCAAATTTTAAATTAAGGTCTTTTAACTTAGCGGATTGACATCTATTAAGTTATGCATCTCATTTCTGAGTGGTGGACTTATTTCCTTGACTTTGTATCTCTAAAGTGATTATTTAAAATGTATCTTTAAATGAGTGAGTTGTTTGCATTTGTATCTTTTCGGTTCAAAACATTAGAGTGGTGAGCGAAAAACACTTTTTTTTATATGAGTGATCTTTGCTTTTGGATTTTCATACCATTATGGTATCAAGTTGGTATTAGAGCATTAGTCTAACAACCATGGTTGTTTAAAAGGGATATTCATACTCTTGAAACAAATGAAATGAGAAGGCAAATCCAGCAACTCCGAGAGCGTCTTGAACTATATAAGAATCGAGATGATGATGAGAACGATACTAAAATTGATTATTCTAGTAACAATAAGGATGATTTTAATCCTTGCATCATGAACCTCACCATGAATTAGTTAGTGACAATTCTTCATCTCAGCACCAAAGAATAATAAATAGAAGACTTTATAAAAAATCTAATATGAGAGTTGATATTCCTAAATTTAAAGAGAAAATACAACCTAATGAGTTCATTGATTAGCTTTAAACCATAAAGAGAATTTTCGATTTCAAAGACTTTCTTGGAGATAGAAAAGTGAAGTTGGTAGCTCTAAAACTTAGAAAGTATGTTTCCTTGTGGTGGGGGAATTGTAAGAAGTAAAGAGCTCGTGAGGCCAGAAGCAAGACCAAGTCTTGGGATAAGATAAAAATGGAGCTTAAGAGGAGATACTTACCTTAACATTAAATACAAGAGACTTTTCTCAAGTTTAATAACCTAAGACAATTTGGTCTGACCTTGAAGGAGTATACAATGAAGTTTGAATTGCTCATGTTAAAGTGTGATATTGTTAAACCTGAAGAGCAAACAATAAACCTGAAGAGCAAACAATAACCCGATACTTAGGTGGGTTAAAGGAAAAATTTTCTAATATGGTGTGGTTGCATCCTTATTAGAAATACTGAATAGAAATCAACATCTAAAGAGCTTTCTTCCAATCGGGGTAGTACTTCATTATCTAAGGGAGTTTCGGTAGCAAAACCTTTCATTGTTAAGGCTCTTAAGAAAGGTAGTGTAAGAGCTAGTTCTAAAACAATAAGTTCTTCAAACATTTATTCAAAGAAAACTTTCAAATGTCAAGGGTATGGACATATTGCTTCTAATTTTCCAAGCTGCAAAATTATTGTTATTATGGAGGAAAAGATAGTTAGTAAAGAGGACTTGCCGAATGAATCATATCAAGAAGGTGAAGTGACTTATGTTGATCAAGGTGAATTACTCATCGTTTAGAAAAGTTTGGGTATTGTTCATGATAAGAGTGAAGATTGGGTTTATTGCAACATCTTTTTCACCTATTGTAGTGCAAATAGAAAAGTTTGTGATGTAATCATTGATAATGGTGCTTGCACCAAAGTTGTATTTATTGATATGGTGAACAGGTTACAGCTTAAGATTGAAACACATATTTAACCTTACAAATTAAGGTGGCTAGAGAAGAAGCATATAAGGAAGGTGATAAATAGATGGGTTTTTTTTTTCATTTTTCATTGGAAAAAGGTATTCGAATCAAATATGGTGTGATGTAATACCTATGGATGCATGTTTTTGTTGCTTGGTCATCCGTGGCAATATGATAGGAAAGTTCAGCTTAATGGTTTTAAGAATACTTTATCGCTTTCTAAAAGATGGTGTAAAGGTTATTTTAAGTAGCACATTTAACGTGGTTCATCAGGTTGTTCAGAGACTCAGGCTTTGAATTAAATCATAAATACACCTCAACCGAAGGTACTGCAAAAAAGGAGTCTAGTTTCATCTTCGAGATTCCTTGACTGTAAGGCATCACCAAGGAGCGTGAAGGATTTGAAGCTGAGTAGCCCGATAGCACAGGCAAATTGATTTATTCGATTCGGCCTATCTTTTTGCAATTTAATAAGTAAAATAAAAGGCTATAACCTCTTCCTGCTCTTCCCAAGCAGCAAGAACGAGAGGGGATCTTGCCGATTCTGATTAACTTGCAAAAAACAGGGAAAACTAAATCACATCTTCCTCTTAATTAAGGGCTCGATAAGCATAAGCCTTTTCTATTAGTCCCATAGCTCCTTACATAACACTTGCTACCGTGCCCTTCCAAACCGGGACTTATTTTCAAACCTTCTAAAGAGGTGAAAATATTTTTGATTACTTATAGCAAAATGTGAATTTGGTTTATGCTCTTGTTGGTTTTTAGGAAAATGCTGAAACAAATTATTTTCCTCTAGAAGTTTAGCTTTTTCTTGATGAATTTTTTAATGTAGCTCTTAAAGAAATACCACCTAGCCTCCCTCTGATGTGGGATATTCAACATTGTATTGACTTTATTCTAGGTGCTATGATTCCAAACAAGGTAGCCTATTGAATGAGTCCAATCGAGCATGCTGAGTTACAAAAGCAAGTTGATGAGTTGATTTTGAAATGTTTGGTAAATGAAAGTAAAAGTTCATGTGTTGTACTTGCTTTTCTTGTTTCGAAGAAGGATGTATCATAATGAATGTGTATTGATAGTCAGGCGATGAACAAAATCATTATTGGCTACCGATTTTCTATTCCTCGACTAGATGACGTGTTAAATCATCTTCATGGTGCTACTATCTTTTTAAAGATTGATCTTAGAAGTGATTACCATCAAATCCGAACGAGAGTTAGTGATGAATAAAAGACAACTTTCAAAACTAAGAATAACCTTTATGAATGGATGGTTATGCTATTTCGCCTCTCAAATGCTCTTAATACTTTCATGAAAATGATGAATGATATGTTTAAACCTTTTATTGACATATTCATTATTGTTTACTTTAATGATATTCTTGTTTATAACAAGGATAAAAAGGAGCATTGTAATCCCTTGGAAGAAGTATTTCAAACTTTGAAGAGTCAGAAGTTCTATGCTAATTTGAAGAAGTTTGAATTCTTTACTAGTAGTTTTGTGTTTTTGGGTTTTGTTGCTTTCAACGAAGGAATGAAGATGGATCTTAAAAAGATTAAAGTAATTCTTAGTTGGCCACATCCTTAAACTCTTCATGATATTTGGAGTTTTCATGGTTTAGCATCCTTTTATCGATATTTTATAAAAGATTCCAGTACCATTATTGTTCTAATAATTGAATGCTTGAAATGAGGTAGTTTCAAGTAGACTAATAAGACCGAAAAGAGTTTTGAAGTTATAAAGCAAAAGGTGACCAGTACACCTATTATTTATCTACCAAATTTTTAAAAGTTTTTAAAGTTGAATGTGATGCTTTCAATGTTGGCATTGGTGTTATTCTTGGTCAAGATAGGAAACTTATTGCTTTCTATAGTGAGAAACTTAATGATTCAATAAAGAGTTATATGTTATTGTTCATGCTTTGGACCATTGGTGTTAATATTTGCTTCAACAACCTTTTGTGCTATATTATAATTATTTAGCGTTGAAATTTCTTAATAGCAAGCATAAGCTTAGCCGAAGACATGCTTTTTAGGTTGAATTTCTATAAACTTTTAGTTTTTCTATGAAATACAAATCTAGAACTTATAATGTTGTTACTGATGCTTTGAGTTAAAGATACTTATTATTGACTAAATTAAAAATGAAAGTGACGGGTTTTGAAGTGTTGAAAGATCTTTACAAGTATGATGGTGACTTCGGCAAGATATCAAGATATAGGCTGATTGGGAAAATGGTGTTTCCAAACATCTTGTTGTGCTAGAGGGTTATCTTTTTAAATGAAACCGATTATGTATTCCTCAAGATTCTTTGATGGAATCCATTATCTTTGAAGCTCATAGTGGCGGGCTTGGTGGGTATTTTGGGAGAGACGAAACACTTGGTGTTATTTAAGATTTTTTTTTTTTTTTTTTGCTGAAAATGGAGAGAGATGTCATAAGGTTTATATAATATTTTAGCCTTTTAGGACATGCCACATTACCTAATCACATAATTAAAATTCAAGTTTATACACTTCACTTCCAATATCAAAAGCCCCTTAGGAAGAAGTCAACATGAATTTTATGTTTAGTTTGCCAATAAGATCAAGTAACATAGATTCAATTATGACTGTGGTTGATTGTTTCTCTAAAATTGTGAATTTTATTCCTTGTAGAAAACATTTAATGCTACTAATATTATTGATCTATGTTTTAAAGAGATTGTAAAACTCCATGACATCCCAAAGCCAATCACTTCATATCAGGATTCAAAGTTCATAAGTCAATTTTGGCGTACACTTTAGAGAAAGCTTGAAACTCATCTTCAGTTCAGTACAACTTATCATCCATAAACTGAAGTTGTCAATCGTAGTGTGGGAAGTCTTTTGAGAAGTTTGGTGAAGAAGAATATTCGAGATTGAGATTTGGTATTTCCACAAGCTAAATTTGTTTATAACCATTCTACTTGTCAAATTACAAGTTGTAGTCCTTTTCAAGTTGTGTATGGTCAATTGGACTTAATTCCTCTTCCAACAAGTTTAAATTACAGTAGTGATGCTGAAGAAAGGGTCAAACAACTTAAAAAGTTACATGAACAAGTATATAGAGTTTAAAGAAAGTGATTTGGTTTGGGTCATCTTAGCAAGGGAAGGTTCCCCACAAGGTAAATTTTCTAAACTCAAACCAAGGATTGATGGTCCATTTAAGGTTCTTCAGTGAATTGGTGAAAATGCTTGCAAAATTGAGTTACCCACTCACTTAGATATTTCAGACACTTTTAACATGGTTGATTTATCTTCTTCCTATGGTGATAATTCAATATTCGACTCAAGGTTTAGTCTTTTTCAATTGGGGGAACATGAAACAAAAGTGTCGGTCCAAATGGAGTTGGGTTACTTGAATTTAGGTTAGCATTATAAGTAGAGTATGGTTTTTAGGCTGTTTGTTGTCAACATATGGTCAACTTTTAGCCCAAGTTTTCATCTCTTTATTGCATGGGAAAATGTGTCTATCCTATGTGGATTAAAGGGATATTTGTACTATATAATTATAATTCAGATCATGTATTAGAGTCTTTTGAAAAATTTTGAATTAAAGTCTTTTGACTTGGTTGATTGACATCTATCAAGTTTTATATCTCATTTGTGAGTGGTAGACTTATTCCCTTAACTATGTATCTCTAAAATGGTAATTTGATATGTATCTTTAGAGTGGTGAATTATTTACATCTGTATCTTTTCTGTTCGAAACCTTAAAGTGGTGAGCGGAAAACATTTTTTTAATGTACATGACCTTTGATTTAGGATTCTCATACAATCTCATTATCAATATCAATAACAGTAGGGTATTGACTTCAACAAAACCTTCAGTTTAGTTTTCAAATAGGCTATAGTTTAGATATTTTTTGCTATCCTTATTTTTCAAAAGTGATCTATTGATCAACTAGATGTTCATAATGTGTTTCTTAATGGTTTTCTTAGCACAGATGTTTACCATATAATAACATCCAGATTTTGTTAATCCTCACATTCTTTCCCATGTATGCAAACTTCACATGTTTGTCTATGGACTTAAACAAGCATTATATGCAAAGTTTGATCGGTTTCACCAATTCTTATTGGGTCTCAGCTTTCATGGATATGAAATTGACACTTTCCCGTTTATATAAAGATCTTTAACTATTTGCATTTATAATGAGGTTTATATTAATAATATCCTTGTCACATGTAATTTTCTTTCTTATGTGATTCATTTGGTTGCTGGTCTCAGAGTAGAATTCTCTATTCAAGACTTAGGCCATCTAATTTACTTTTTTAGTATTAAGGTACAATATGCTTTTCATGGGTTTCTATTCTCCTAGTCTCGCCATGCCTCTGATATTATGCATGAGGCTAGCATGTTCCAGTATATGTTAGTTTTTGCGCCAATAACTATTAGTTCTTATCTTTCTACCACATTTGATAGTGATTCTACTTATTCTGACCCTACTTAATATCATTAGGTGGTTGGAACTCTTCGATAATCTACTTTTACAAACATATATTTATTTTGTTATTTTTCATAACCTATTTTTAACCCTATTTTCCAATATATTTTCAAACAAAATTGAAAAAAAAAAGAGGTTATTTTAATGCAATTAAATCAATATATGGTCATTTCATTATTTTTAACACTTTTTTATTTTATTTTGTGCAAACATTTAAAAATATTAATAATATAATAAAAAAAAGAAAAAAATAAGGAGCAAAATGATGTGTATGAGAAAAGGGATGCAAGATAATGGAAGATTAAATAATACAATACAAGATCAAATAAAAACGAAAAATTCAAATACTCAAAACAAAAAAAGAAGCATCTTTATAAAATAGAGATTCAAACAAAATTAAAAAGATTATAGTTGATTTAAACTACATGGAAATGTTTAATGAAGATATTTTAAGAATCTCCAATAATGAATCTCCTTGAAGTCGAGAAGGAAAGTAATAGATCTTGCATGGTTAAAGAATGGAGGAAAAATGATCTTTGAGAATACAATTTTCAAGATTTAAGATTTTTATTCAATAAGAAAAAAATATAAAAGATCTTCCAATATTTTATATTAATTTATTGATATTATTTTTCATTTTAAAAGGGTTCCTGACACTATAAATTAAGACTAAAACAACCAAAAAAACCAAAAGAAAAGAAAAAAGAAATCCTTTTTGCCCTAAAAAACACAAGCTGCAATCCATTTCTCTTTTTTTTCTTGCTAGAATTCAACAACACACTACAAACCTATCCTAATACCACCAAACATGCCATTGTTACTATCATCCTCACTAATCAACCCACCAATCTCTCATCTCTAATTCAGTCCCTCTCACCTATGCTAAGAAAGATAGCCTCACTTGCTACCAATAAACACCTAGAATCTTCTTCATTGGCTAACACAACCTTCTCTCTCGCCTACCCACTATTATTTATTTTTCTCACGTAAACCATGACAAATACCACCAACAACCACATGACCTCTCACCAGCAGCGGAATCAAGGGGAGGTAAGCAGGGGCCCGGGCCCCTGCAAAGAAAAAAATATGATAACTGATTTTGTAGGTTAGTTTTTGTTGCTTAGTAATAGTGTGAGAAGATGTAATATTTAAATAGGTGGGCCCCTCTAATAGTAAATATATTTGTTGTACATTGACTTTAAAACTATCTACGTGGAAAGAAAAAATATGAAGTTATAAACAACTTTTTTAACTTAATGGATTTTGTCGTTTTCTTGCTGCAGCCCTAATATAAAAGGTAAAATACAGAAATAAGAATATAAATCGCAAACAGAAAGATTGAAGCAGAGCGCCACCAATTAATTCTTCTTTCATCAAACAAATCAAGGTAATTACGCATCGCTAACCCCAAACTTAAAATTTATTTTGTCTTGTTTTGGGATGTTTGTTGAGAATTTGATGAAGTTTTTTCATAATTCTATTATTTTTGCTTTTTTTTTGTTTTTTTGCTCGGATCTACTAGTTTTACCAAATTTGTTATGAATTCACAATTGATATGATAATCAATGATTTATATTCTATGAAAGAACGACAAGCACAATTAAAATAAATATGTAAGATTCATTCTTTATTATTTTTTACTTTATTTCAAAGTTTATCAAACATAAATAATGTTTCGCTTTATCTAATGTTTCTTATATACTTTGTATGTTTATATTTGATAGGTATAAAGACTAACAAAATTAAAGTGATGAATATATTATGAAGATGAAATTAACTTCATCGCTTTAACTCAATTTGGTATTGCTCAAAACCTTTTACCTTATGCAAAGGTCATTATATGTTTGTATTTTTTTTTATAACTTATGTACAATAAATTTAAAAAATATATATTATATTTTGTTATATTAATTTTGGCCTCCCCTAACAAATAATCCTAGCTCCGCCCCTGCCTCTCACCAAATCCATCCAATATAGCCATATCGAATTGATAACACAAGATACAAATCAAAAATTTATTTTCTACATTTTTTTCTTATAGGTTATGTTGGCTTGTGTAATCCCTGAGTCGTCATCTATACATTTGGTTAACTTGCCAGTGTTTGAATTTCAATTGTCACTACTGCCTAGGCCAGTTTCGACCATGTTTCAAGGTAACAACATCTTTTCATTCCCTTTTTATTTAATTTAACATGTTTTGGCATGATTTTCCATAAATATTTGAAGTGTTGGGATTCACATCGTTATATGGCAACCTAGAGGTATGAAGCCAATGTAGATTTATTTTTTGAGGTGCGATAAGGTCCGTGATCAATATTCACATATAGGTTAAGAAGAACGGGAATAAATGACTTATCATAAATATACCATTTTGGTCTCGGTGTGATGAATATATTTTTGTTTATTTACTTGATGTTGTTTTTTACAATGTTATTAAGGTAATGAGTGTTTTAAATGTTGCGTTTTAATTATCTTGTTATCTGTTAAGTGATCTAGGATGGTAAGACCTCGTTCTCGAGTCTTATCCCTTGGGTATTGCTTTTCGAATAATGAAATAGATTGATATTTGAATTATTTTTCATGTCTTCTTATAGTTTAATATGGATGTCTATTTTAAATAATTTATTCTATTATTGATTTGTATTACTTTGGTAGTTTCAATCAACCTATAAATTTTAAGACTTCAATTATGTCTTTTTTTTTCTTGAATATTGCATTAAGAATAAATGTGTTGATTCTATATATAAATTTTGATTGATGTTTGTAATTTATTTGTGCTTTTGCTTTAGGATACTCCTCTTTCATACAACAAATGATTTATATTTTTTAGTTCTTTTATTCAAAATTGACCCATGAATTGTAAGGCTATAATTATGTTATTTTCCTTGAATGTCACATTAAGGGGTAAATAGGTCAATTCTATATGAAAATATCCATGATTGATGTGTGTGAATTTATTTTTGTGCCCTAGCTTTTGGATACCTCTCTTGACATGACAAGTGAATTTGGGACGTATCAATTTGATCCCACCAGACCCTTTATAAATGGGTGGCAACCTTCAGACCTATTTTTAATATAACCAAAAAAGATAGGTCAAAGCCTAATTAACCATCATCATCCTTTTGAGTTTAACAATTGTATTTCAAAAGTGAGGATTGGGTCCTGTTATTAGGCCTACATCTCAAATCATTGTCTTAGGTCTTATTAGTCTTTTATCTTAATAATGAATGCATATATACTAGTTTAGGTAAACTCTTAACATGCAAAAGCAATATATATCTTGTATAATTAAGAAAATATATGAAGAAACTTACCTATAGGAAGGATGTCTATGATGATTATTATCTTTATTATTACATAACCAACCACTTATCTAAAACCTTTAAAAACTAGTTAAGGTTTTCTAATTATCATAAAACTAGGTGATAATTTTTTTTTCTTTTTATTTAACTCTTATCTATCCTATCATCTCGCGAAGATGTCTCTTACGAAACTATTAATAAGGTTTGTCAGATCATGCATGCTTGCATGTTCATGGTACGTGTCATTTTGGATTATCTTTTGTTGTCTCTTTTGATCACTTACTGCATAGCTTTGATGACTCTTCCTAGGTCAGTAACGTTGATGATGAAAAGTTCATAGGTACTTATGATATCTATCTTGGTCATAATATTATCTATTAGAAGTATACTAAGCAAAAAACGATTGTTTGATATTTTATATGTTGAATATAAGGTTATTTCTAATCCTATTATTGAACTACAATTTCTCTTCTCTTTATTATCTGAACTTAGTTATCCATTATCTTTTCATCCTATCCTATAGTGTGACAATCTTAGAGCCAATTATCTCATGGCTAATATGGATTTTCATTCATGCATAAAATATGTTGAAATTGATTTTGATTTTGTTCATGAAATGGTTTCAAAAGATAAATTATAGGTTCAACTTATTGTCATTGATGGTCAAATAGTGGATGTTCTTACCAAACCATTGAGCTCTATCTATTTTTTCATTTTCTATTCCAAGTTGATTGTGTGCTCTTGTTCACAATTAACTTGTAAGGGCATATGAGAGCCCAACTCTAACAAGGAGGCTCAAGAGACTTCTTAATCTTAAAAGGAGATATAATTTTCATGTTTTGTATGTTTTCTATTCTAGTTTGAGACATACCTTTTATGCTTATATTTTTCCTATTTGTACTAGGGTTAGAAAGTGTACACGGGTGCGCGGGCGCACTTATAATGCTTTAGAAATACATTGAATGTAATACCAAAACTCACGATAAGGGGTAGAATATTTTCTACAAAATTCACCTTCTTTCCTTTCTCTTCTTCTTTCCATTCACTTGATCTCATTGTTACTAATCCATCAATTTTATTTTTATTGATAACACCAAATTGATTTATGTAATTTTAGGGAAGCTATAGAACAAAAACTTGACTCTCATGATTTTTTAATTACTCGTTATGTTTTTAATTTAAGGGCATTTTTAGTACTTAAGATTTAGAATTTTGCCAATAATATACAAGAAAAATAAATATAATTAAATTAATCATTATAAATGGAGTGAGAATAACAATCAATGGAGTGAAGCATGGTCTAATCCTAATACATTACCTGCAAATACCGTAATTAATTCGTTGTTTGATGTGATGTTACTAGCTTGAATGTTTCTCTTATTAATTCCATTTTTCAACCTTTAAAGCATGTCAAATTATTCAAATTCCTTTGAGCTTTAGACTATTTTCAAAAATATTAATTTGTCTTGGGGGTCACTTTAGTATGCTAAAAACCTATTGTACTTTCAAGATTGATATAAAATGGCTAAAAATGTGATCCAAATTGCAACAACCACCTTTCATGTGATTCTGCGGTCCTTGTTGCCGATGCTTTGATTAAGGGAAGGGGATTCCCAGGGCAAGAGGAAGAGCTAGGATAAGAAGGAAGCTCTGAAAAGAGTTGATCACGTAGGTTGCTTATGCCACCGTTGCCTCTGATCTCGCCAACCAACAAGGAAAGCGTGATCCCATCTCGTGTTGCGATGTCGCGGTCGCATAAATTAATTACCCTAGCTTCAAACACAACACACAAGATAGTATAGAGCAAGCAAGGGGTCGATCCCACGAGGAAGATTCAAGTCAGATTTTTATGCTAGATGATATGCAATTTGGGGGGGTTTGGACGTTATCTAGGCTAAAGCAAAAGAAAACAGAAAACTATCAAACTAAATTTAATAAAATCAGAAAATTATCAAGAGAACAAACCTTGGTCACAAGCACACATCCACCTACAGAAATCAGAACTGATCATGGAAACGAAACATCAATTTATATTCTGAATATTTATCTCTTCTTAACATTGGTTAGTTAACGGATCCGCCGTATAACTAGCCCTAACCATTAAACAACCACAGTGTCCGCACTAGTAATTTAATTCAATGGCAGCCTTAAGAACTAGATAAGTTGATTAATCAAGAAAACATAACTGTCCGCAGTCTATGTTTGATTTGATTGAATGTTCTCCCTAAGATTAATAACGTAGATCCGCCATAATTATTAAACTCAGTTGCTTCACAAGTTCATATACCACAACTCCGGTTTTGATATCAAACTTAGCAATAAATTGTCTACAATAATAACTTAGAGTCCGCTCTAGCAATTAAAATAAACAATCATAGGAAAAATAAGCATAGGAGAACAAACATATTCATCATATAAACTGAAAAGAAAAGGTAAAATAAATCTCACAGTTCTTGAAATCCGAAGGTTTCCGTGTCCTTGCAACCAAGAAAAAATGTTTAGCCTTGCATGTTTGTTGAACAACTAATCAAAAAGAAGGAAGAATGCATAATTTAGGGTTTCTTAGAGGAAGGGGGCATTTTTCTCTTCTTGGCTGGCTGCCCCCCTTCTCTTCTCTCATTCTTTTTATATCCTAGGAAACCCTAGGTCTCTATTTTACAAAATAGTCCTCTATTAAGTAGATTGTTTACATTTAAGTACTTCAATAACTATTTTCCTAAAAAAGAAGAAATAGCCTTGCATGAAATCTTCAAGCTTTGACTTGTAGGAGCTAAATTGCTGAAATACAAACTTGGATATCGGTTTAGATGCTTCGGAACATAATTTGGACTCGTTTCTTCACGAAACCTGTTTGCTGGTAGAATTTAGTTTTCATCTTTGAAAAATCATATCTCCCTTATATGACATCGGGTTTGGCTGAAATTGGGAGCGTTTATAGAACTTTGAGACATGAATCAAAAAAATTGAGTTTGCATCAATTGGACTTTTGTAGCTCCAGATATTCAAGTTGGAATGGCCGAAGGTCAACACTGGCAGATTGCGAGATTTGACTTTGAAGGCTGCGATTTCCATGCTCTTCCTTATTTTATTTTCTTGCCTTATATTTCCAGAAAGGTATGGATGTTAGCTTTTTAATGCCACTGGAATCACTTCATTTCAACCTCTAGAGCTCACGCTCTGCACAAAACATCGACTGAAGGTCAAATCTGTCAATTATCTCCAATTTACTCCTTTTTGCATCTTTCATCCAAAAGTGCCTTCAAAACATAAAACAAATAATATCAAGGCATTTTATATATAAAACATAGGCAAAACACTAGTTAAATGTGGGTGAAACTATCGAATAATATGGTTGCATCAACCTTATCCAAACTCTTAAGGATGAACCAAGCAGTTCTAGGTTTCTCGATCAAAAGACTGTATCCTGCCAACATCCTGATGAAGGTTGGATAAAGATGAACTCTAATGCTTTATTTTCCATAACCATGAAGGACAAGTAATGGCTAGCACTCATAATTTTATTGAGGTCAAGAATTGGTGATTTTTTAGGAAAGCTAGAGCCTTAATTTGTTTACTTTAACTAGCCATCAATTTAGGTTTTTATAACAAGTTGTTTGGTGTTGGAAGAAGGATGAGTGTAGTATAAGATTAAAAACAATAATGCAAAGTCAAAAACTCAAGAACAAAAAGCAAATTTAGCGAAAGGTATGTTTTTATTAAGTGTTTCTCTCTAAGCTCTCTTAACTATTCTCAAACTTTTATACTACTTAATAATGTTGAATTATAAACCTTTTTTTATAGGCATAAAGTCCTAAATAATCAAGAAAATAAACTAACATAAGAAAATCATAATCTGAACAGGAATTGTATTTTTCCTATTGAACTTGTCGACCAATTTATTTAATCCAACCAGTCGATCGGTTCCCAACTGGTTTAATCCAATCGGTAGACCGGTTCCTCTGTTCTTCAGAAAAACCAGAAAATAAGTTTAATTTTCAACACCCCTTTTTAAACTTGTTTCTTCATAACTTCCAGCATATCTCTCATTTTGATAAAAATATCAATTTTGAGTGGCTTTGTAAAGATATTCGTGACTTGATCTTGTGTCTTCACATACTTAACTTCAATTTCCTTATTTGTAATACAATCTCTTAGGTAATGAAATCTTATGTCAATGTGCTTGCTTATATCATGAAAAAGTGGATTTTTAGCTAAGAGAATGGTTGATGAGTTGTCAACATAAATCTCTATAGGTTTCTCTTATGGCATTCGCAATTCTTTCAATAATCTTCTTAGCTATATGGAATGACAAACACATGATGTAGTAACTATATATTCAGCTTCACATGTTGACAAAGTGACTATAGATTGCTTCTTTGAACTCCGTGTGAATGTTGTGTCTCCCATGTAGAAAACAAAACTCGTAGTGTTCTTTCTATCATCCATATCTCCAGCCCAATCACTATCATTATAACCCACAAGTTCAAAGCTATTAGAATAACCATAGAACACGTCAAAATCAATAGCACCTTTGATATATGAAATAATCGCTTCAAATCTTTAAAGTGCGTAATGGTTGGTGACTCCATAAATTTACTCATAAGTCGTACTCTAAAAAAAATATCCACACGGGTACATGTCAAATATCTCAAACTCCCAACTAAGATTTGAATGTTATAGAGTTTATCTTCTCTCCTTTATCATTTTTTGACATCTTTACTCCACACTTAACTAGAGTATTTACTCTTGCACAATTCTCCATCTTAAACTTCTTGAGAATTTCCCTTGTAAATTTCCCTTGAATCACAAAGATTCCATTTTCTCCTTCTTTGACCTCAATCTCTAAGTAGCAAGACATGAGACCAATATCCATCATCTCAAACTCCTTAATCATTGCTTTCTTGAAGTCTCCAAACATCTTTGAATTATTTCTTATAAAGATCAAGTCATCCACATACAAACATACAATAAGAGTATCATTATTCTCTTTGATCTTTACATAGATAGCATATTCATGGGGGAATTTAACAAATTCATTCTTTAAGAAATATCCATCAATGCGACTATATCAAGCCCTTGTGACTTGCTTTAATCTATACAAGACTTTATTCAACTTTAATACCTTATTTTTATGTCTTTTCACTTCATACCCCATAGGTTGCTCAATGGAGACCTCTTCTTCAAGAAAACCATTAAGGCTGATTTGACATCTATTTGATAGATATTCCATCTATGTTAGGCAACAGTGGCAATAATTAATCAAATGGTCTCCAATCAAGCAACCGGAGCAAATATTTCATCATAATCAATCTCATGCTTTTGACTACAGCCTTTTGTCACTAACTTTACTTTGTACCTCTCCACCTCTCCTTTAGTATTCTTTTTTTCTTTATAGATCTACTTGAAATCTATTGGTTTTTTTCCATTTGGTCTAGGAATCAATTTTCATATGTCATTCTTCTCAATTGATGCAATCTTCTTATCTATAACAATTCTCTATTTTGCATCTTTTATTGCTTCTTTAATCATTATAAGATCATATCTAGCAAGATGACAATATAGTGTTATATCATCAATATGATTAGTTACTTCATATAAGTTATCAAGGCTCTTCATCTTTGTTGGTGAACTTAGTGAAGTGTCACCACTTGAGCTTCCACTAGAAGAAGATGAAGAAAAAGGAGGAGGATAAGGAAGAGAACTTGAGCTCATTAGTGTTTATAGAGGTGTAACTATAGGTTCTTGATGATCTTCATATCTTTCCTCCTCTTCATCAAAAATCAATAAGAAGTTATATTTCTCATCATTATCTACCTTTCAATCATATGCTCCTTCTTCATTGAACTCAACATCCTTACTAATCACCATATTTCCTTCATTAGGGTTAAAAAGCTTGTATCCTTTGGATTTTTATTCATAGCCCACAAAGATCATATTTTAGCTATAGTCATCTAGCTTGATTTTTACTTGATCATCTACATGCACATAGTCAATGCTCCCAAAAACTTTCAAGTGAGAAACACTTGGCTTTCTTCCAATTCATGCTTCTTATGGAGTCATGTCATTCAAGTCTTTAATAGGACACCTACTTGACAAGTAGATAGCATAATTTATAGCTTTGACCTAAAACTCTCTAGGCATCTTCTTGGTTTTGAGCATGTTTCTTGCCATGTTGATGATGTTTTTATTCTTTCTCTCCACCATGTCATTTTATTGTGGGGATCTAGACACCGTTAGGAGTCTTTTTATACCATGATCTTCACAAAACTCATTAAAATTATTAGAACAAAATTCACCCCTTATCCATCCTAAGTGATTTTATAAAATAAGAATTTTCCTTTTCAACTAATATCTTAAACTTCTTAAAACAACTAAACACATTAGAATTTTCTTTAAAAAAGTACACCCAAGTTTTTCTACTATAATCATGCTTCTTGTGGATTCATGTCATTCAAGTCTTTAATAGGACACCTACTTGACAAGTAGATAGCATAATTTATAACTTTGACCTAAAACTCTCTAGGCATCTTCTTGGTTTTGAGCATGTTTCTTGCCATGTTGATGATGTTTTTATTCTTTCTCTCCACCATGTCATTTTATTGTGGGGATCTAGACATCCTTAGGAGTCTTTTATACCATGATCTTCACAAAACTCATTAAAATCATTAGAACAAAATTCACCCCTTATCCATCCTAAGTGATTTTATAAAATAAGAATTTTCCTTTTCAACTAATATCTTAAACTTCTTAAAACAACTAAACACATTAGAATTTTCTTTAAAGAAATACACCCAAGTTTTCCTACTATAATCATCAATAAAAAGTAGAAAATACAGATTTTTACCAAACAAACACAGTTTAATAGAACCACAAATATTGACATGTATTTCTTTTAGGGGTTGACTTGCTATTGATGTAGACTCTTTTGGAAAACTCTTGCAAAATTGCTTGCCCATCAAGCATTCTTAACATAACTGATTTAGATATATAACGGATGGTAGACCCTTCAACATCTTCTTTTATGCCATCATCTTCAAGCTATCAAAGTTTACATGGTCAAATCTCATATGTCAAAGTCAAGTCTCATCCTTCACACATGTATTTAGGCATTTAAGCACATCCATCTCTATGTTTAGCAAGAACATTCTATTATTTTTCATGGCTACCTTTGCAATCATATCTCCTTTAGTGTCAAGTAACATTAAAGTACAATCTTTCATCTTAATCTCATACCCCTTCTTCAGCAATTATCCTAAGCTCAATATATTGTTTTTCATTGTTGGTATACAATAAACATCACCAATAAATTAATGACTTCTATCTTTTGATCTAATCAAAATCATACCTTTTTTCTTTTGATGGCAACCTTTAAATGATCCACAAAGGTGTCATTACCTCTAATTTCTTTATCAAGCTCCATGAACTTGTTTTTGTCTCCACACATATGATTATTGGCTCCATTGTCTAGATACCACATATTCTCTTTGTTTTGCATTCTCTCATCATGTACGAGTAATAAGGTGGCATCTTTCTCCTCTTTTATCACTAGATTTTCATTCTCCTCAACCTTCTTGGTTAGACTCTGGCAATCTCTAGCATAATGACCTACCTTTTGATAATTATAGCATCTAACTTTTGATTTGTCAAACCTAGATTTTGGATTACCATTGTCAATGTAATTGGTAGATCGATTGACCTGTTAAGACTGCCACGATCTCGTTTTCCAAATCTGCCTCTTCTTTCTCTTTCTTTGTTTTGTATACGTCCTCTACCCCTTGTGAATATCCAGAACCATCTTGTTCTAAAAAAAGTGCTTGTGCACCCACATCCTCTTGAATCTCATTGACTCTTTTCTCATGGGCTTGTAATTTTTCTATGAAACCCTGGATTGAAAGAACATTTATATTTTGTCACTCCTATATCGCGACCACCACATAATGAAACTTCTTTTGCAGTGAGCACATGACCTTCTCTACCACACGTGTCTCGTTTATCTTCTCCCCATATCTTTTTATTTTGATTGTATATGTTAAATACTCTTGCAAAATATTCTAAAATATTCTTTGATTCAAGCATATGTAACTTTTCAAAGTCACCGCATAGCTTTTGTAGATGGTATTTCTTATATTGTCAGCTTCTTGGTTTGATTCTTGCAAAACTTTCTATGCTTATTTGGCGATGGTTGCATTAGCCATTATCTCAAAAATGGCATCATCCAAACATTGGTGGATGATTGTTAGTGCTTGTTGATCCTTCCTTTGTGCCTTTTGCATGGCCCTCTTTGAGCTGAAGTCAATGTTGCTCCATTTATAGGCTCCTCGAAACCTTTTTAGTCATCTCTCATACATCTTGGGAACCTAGCCAAGATTTTACTTGAATACACCATGTTTCATAGTTATCCTTTGTCAACCAAGGACATTGAAGTGAGAAATTTGGATTGACCATGTTAAATAATCAAACATAAGCTCTGATACCACTTGTTCAAAATTTCATCATTAATTTTAAATTTTATGATTTGGACTAGATGAAAAAAATAAGATAACGAGTTAAATTGTTACTATGTTTATCATACTCTAACTCGATAATAAGTTAACTCTTATAAATGTTAGGGTATATAAAGGAAAAGGAACAATGTGTTTTAGTAATTGCAAGGAGAAAACTTGACTCCTTATTACCTAGCTAGTAGATCATTGATATTATGTCTTATCAGCACATGATGGAAACCTTTTAATTCTTCTATAACCATTTCTTTGATATCTTTTTTTTCTTAATTTCATTTGAATAGTTCGTTCCTTGTAATACTTGTTATAATGTCAAATTATTCAATAAAAACATATATCATGCAATTTTGAATTAAGGACAAAATAATCAAGATTGCTAATTCAATTCAATTTTACAGGTATTCAAAACAATATAATTAAATTCAATTATATAGTATAGCATTTTATTTTACATATAAAAATTATAATAAGTTATTAATTGAATTTAATTTCACATCTAATATAGTTTTAAATATGTTGTAAACTAGGGGTGGAGACAAATTGTTTGCATTTGTTTCGACGACATTCATCATTTCCCGTTTGTTTTTACGGTTGAAAATGTTTTAGGTAAAAAAATTAATTTTTTTCTTCAAATTATTTTTTTGGTGTTTGTAGTTCGTTTTGATATGCTGATGTCAAAAATAAATTTAAAAAAATAAAAAAATATATAATTTTGATGCATTTCTAAGAAAAAAGCAATTGCTACCACAATACTAAACGGGCTCTTAATCTGCTTTTTTCAGCAATGCAATTTTTTTTCACGTCCAAAAATTAGTTAACATGGTAGCTCATCATTTACCAAACCTTGCTAGAACTTTAAGAGAGAAGAGTATGTTAATGGAGGATGTCCCTCCTAGTATTTTTTTTTTTTCTTTCGTTTGTACCTCAATAATCTAGCTAGCAATGTTTTCATAAAAAATATAATGAAATCAGAATAACACCATTTTATAATTTTATGAAGTGAAATTTATAGTTGTATCCCTTCAAGTGGCATTTGCGACCCCTCCCAGCATTCAACAATGTCATTCTACTATGTCGTTGGAAGCACCTATGTGTCCTCTTCCTGTTGGTGGGGGGCGTGTCGCTGTTGGTGATTCAATTTGGTGTTGGTGGGCCTTTCTTTCTTTTTCCTTCTTCTCTCTCTCCTTCCTAAACAATTACAGGTTGGTCCTCTTGATTGTTGGCATTTCAACTTGATTCCTTATTCTTTTAAATTCTAATTGTTGGTCTTGGTTTTTTTGTATAAGTTTTATTTGTTTTCAATTTCATCATTCAATCCTAATTTACTAAATATTATATTCTCCAATGTAGTCCTTATTCTTTGGATTTCTATTTTTTTTCCTTGGTCTTTTTGTAAAAGTTTTAGTGGTTTCAATTTCATCTTTGAATTCAAAATGATGGTATTATGTTTTTCAATCTGGTCCTCGTTGCTTTGATTTCAAATTTTTTTCTTAATCCTTTTGTAAAAGTTATTATTCTTTTCAATTTCACTCTTTAATTACAATATTGTTTTTATTTTTATGTCAATTTTGATCCTCATTCTTTTTAAATTTTTTGTCCCTTTACTAAATTGATCTTTTTTTCAATTTCATCCTTTAATTAAATATAAATTTTATTTTATATTTTAATTTTTATCCTCATTCTTTGAGTTGCTATTTTTTAAAAATCTTTTTGTATAATTGTTTTTTTCAATTTCATCATTCAACATTTAATTGATTGAGAATTGGACTTCATGGTTTTTTCCAGATTAGATACTTCAGGTCTAATGACTCGTAAAAAAAAAGCGTTTTATAATTCTTTTTATTTTTTTTCTGGTTATTTAAAACTCATGATCTAAGCCATGGGGTAGGTAGAATATCCCGAGTTGGCTTGACCCTGATTATCAGAGCTACATGTTTGTCATAACCGGTTTTTTTCTATCTTTTTAACTCATTTCAGCACTTTAACATTATTTTTTGCAAAAAAAAAAATAGCCTAGCCCCGTAACCAATTGTGGCTACCCAGACTAGTTTAAAGTTATTATAGTAAACTTGCTAATATTACTCATGAATTTTGAATGATTAATCATATAAAAAAACATATTATTAAGAATTTTTATTTTCATCTGAATACAAATATTATATCTTCAACAATTATATTTGAGGAGGATGTTTAAGTATTGTATCCAAACATTCATTTACTTTTTTAACATTAATTTTTTTTCATAAATGTATTGATTTAAATATGGACGAGCTATAAATTTTGAAAAAAAAAACTAATTTCAAAATATATTTACATTAAAACAAAAGAAAAAAGCGACCTTATGAATTAAAGAATGTACAAGATCGCACAACAAGACTTCAAAATCTAATTTTAATAATAATTTTTTTAATTTTAAAAGTTCTGATAATAATATTACCACAAAAATAAATTTTTAATTTTCCTAAATTCTTCCAAAAAAAAGATTTAGAAACCATTTACTACTTTTTTTTAGTATTCAGTAACTTCTACTTTTTAAAATACTTGTTACATTATTTTTCACCTGAAAAATCATTAAATTGATTTTTTTTAAGTGTGTTTGGATTATTTTATTGTGCTAATGTTAAAAATAAAATAAAATATTAAGAAAAATATTATTTTAAAATATTTTTAATTAAAAAAATACTTTTAGAAAACAATTTACATTACGATATCAAACAAATATTTAGGTTGTATTTGAGATTGTTGTATAAGTTATTTTTTACTTGAAAATATATTAAAATAATATTTTTATTTTTTAAAATTTATTTTTAACTTTATTACATTAAAACAATCGAAAATAAAAAAAATTAATACAAGAAAAAAAATTAACTTAAAATGCTACTTATGTTGGATTGGACTCTTGTCGGTAATGACAAGGAGGGGGAGAGAGAAGGGCTATTCTTGTCATTTCACGGATTTTCACTCACATTTGTACGTTGTTGTTTTTTGTTTTTTTTTTTTTTTTTTTTTGCGTTTAAAAAATTGCAGACCCACAGCAAAATATGATCAGGTACTTCGTTGCAGATCGTTCTCACGTCTGAGTCTCTGACCTCTTTCCAAAAATCGTTAACAACAAACTCCCCTCCTCACCGTACACGTGTTGGGCCAAATCCACCCGCACGTGCATAACGTCCCTGTCCGGCACTATCGTCATCAAAAACAAAAAACGACAAAAACCCAAAACGGTGTTCAGAAACAAACAAAAACCATGCACGAGCTCAGTCAGATACTTCAAAAAGCTAAAACAAACAAACAAATAAATAAAGAAAAAGAAAAAGAAAAGGAAAAAGGGCAGTCTACAGTTGTAACTTAACTTGAATAGAATAATAATAATAATGATAATAAAAAGAAAAAGAAAAAAAAGGATGTCTTTATTTCCTTACGTTGCGATGGAATTAAAGAAAAGCCAAAGGAGAGAGTTGTTGAAACAGAAAAGCTGAAAGCTAAGCGAGTGATTTGTTACCCATCGGGATATATTTAAGAGTTTGCTAGTGGATTTTTTTTATAGAAAATATTTTTTTATTTTAAAAAATTATTTTTAATATTAGCATATTAAAAAAAATAAATTTTAAATAAATAATTTTTTTTATTTTTTACAATAACACCGTTTGCGACGCAATTCTAACTATTTCTAATAAACTGTAACGATTCTTCTCCTATGTTTGACGTAACCACAAATCAGTGTCCTTCAAAATCACTTTAGCCTTTTTGTTTCTGAATTTTGCATGCTAATGAAAATTGGTGATGATTATTGATCTACTTTTCATCATGTATTGCATTATTCTAGTCAACAGGATGAAAGTTTGCCCTAAAAATCAATATATCCTCGAGGTTACACCAAATATTATGCTCTTCTAAAAAACAATGAGAACCCATCAATCAAATTAAATGCTAAAACACAAACTCTTCGCATGCATAAAGCAAAAAACTTTTAGATATTCATGACATATTCCACAAAGAAGAAGAAGAAGAAGAAGAAGCTTGAGCTTGGAAGAGAATCTTCGTATGAATCATGCAAATACTTAGATTTTAATAAACTTATGAACATATATAATTTATAATCTTTATTCTCAGGGGTTAAGCTAAATAAAATCAACTATTTGTTGGATTATTTATGAGTGAGTCTAATAGGTTATCTTTACTAGATAAATTTAGGGTTTTATAAGAACAAGAATATCACGTTGTCCTTGGTAGTAGGAATTTATCAAATCCAATACTTGGTAGTTAGACATGCTGCCATGTGTCCTGTGTGATATATTTATCATTTAGTTTTTTTTAAAAAAAAAAAGAATAGCATGATTAAAAAAGAAAAGAAATTCTTTTATTGAGAAAGGGAATGGATAAAAATAAAAGAGACATGATATTCAATAGTTTTAATTATTTGATTGACAACCGGATATTTCTTAGTATCTTTACTCTATGTTGGAGGAAATCCCAGATATATATATATATATATAAACATGTCTTCATTTTATAATGGTAATGTATATAATGTGGAGTTTTCATATCCACTGTATATAATGTGTTTTAATAAGTGTCAAAAAATTAATTCAATTTAAAAACTTAAGCTGTTAGGTGATGTTTTAAGATATGATTTATATTATTTTCTAACATGCTCCCTCAATTGAAAGCCCTTTAAACTTGAAATTTGCACAAACTCATACTACTTTGTGTTTAATTTTTATCAAATAAATATGAATGGTAAGATTCGAACTTGTGACCGCTTGGTCATTAAGGCTCTAATACTATGTCAAAAAAATAATTCAACTCAAAAACTTAAGCTGTTAGATGAGATCTCAAGATATGATTTATATTATTCTCTAACAATAAGAAGATTGATTTGTTAAGCCAAAAAAAAAAAATAGGGATAATTAATCAATATTTGAAAGTCTAGCACTGATATATAATTATTTCTATGTTGTTGATTTGACCGTCAATTTATGAGTAGGGATGTCAATAAATACTAACGGGTTGAATTTTTACTACACTCTTATCTTACATATTATTTATCAAGAAAAAAATATATTTATATCTAATATATTAGGTTTTGAATATCCATATTATCTATTATTCGTGTAATATTTATTATTTAATATAAAATAAAATAGTAATATATATACATATCAATATTATGTATTATATTAAATTAAAAATATATAATTTTTTTAACTTTTGTGTATCTTGAATTAATTTTGGGTTAGATTTTGAATTGAATTTGGTTATATACACACTCTATACAATGTTTATCAATTAATATAACTATTCAAAAAAAATCTTACCCATTCAGAGTGTGTTGTGATCTATTAAGCTCAAATTAAATTATCATAAGGACAAATTGAGCAATTAGCATACAAAATAAAAAAAATATGAATTAATATAACAACAAAAAGTTTTGGTAAAATAACACACTTTTGAATGTCGTGGTTCTGAACAGTGATATTTAATTAAATGTCACGTTTCTAAACTGCGATATCAATTAAATATCGTGGTTGGGAACTGCAATAAAATTTTAATTGATGTCGTAATTCACAACCGTGATATTAATTAAATTCAGAACTAACCGATCAATTGATCATAATGGTCAGTTAAACTGGCTGACTTATGTAGACGGAAGCTAAAGACAACAATAAATAAAGAACACAAAATTTCTGATGAGTGAAGGGGGCTGCAAATGAAAACCCTAAATTCACAAGTTTAAAATATAAAAATTTAACGGTCAGAGTAGCGATTCCATATGTTGGATTGAAGGAGCTCTTGTTGTCTTAGCAGTAGAAATTTTTTTGTTGATATTAATATGCATCCAACATATGTTAGAAAAACTCTTTGAAAAAAAACTTTTCGTTTGCCTAAATTGGTTAAGTCACAGTAAATTCTAAGCAAAATTCATGTTTTTAGTAAAATATTTCAACTCTTAATTTATTGATATAAAACGATTGTACAAGATAACCTGATAGAGTTGGTCACCTAATTAGGGAGGATTGATTCCTTTCTTTAAATAACCTATGTCTATATGAAAAAAATTAATTTTTAAGATATTTTAATAAAAGATTTAATTTTGGTATTATGGTAGTTTAATAATATTTTTATTGTTAAGGAAAAATTTATTGAATGATATGATTACAAAAAATAGTTGTCCTAGTTTGTTACAAAATGTATATCTAGGTAGTGTTTAGTTATTATTTTATGACAGAAGAAACAGAGACAATCAAGATAATAATATATTTGGTTGAAAAGATAAAGATAGAAACATAAAAATAAATATGTCTCTAGAAAAATTTTAAAGTGAGATTTTGTATTTTCAAAATAGAAGATATAAATGGAACATGCCTCTAAAGACAATATTTTTTATTTTTTATCTCTAAAATATCCCTATAAAAAAACTTTTAATTCCAAAATTATTCAACTAAGACATGTAAGGATAAAAATGATTATTATCATAGTTTTAAAACTTAACTTGATGGCTGATTTGGGGTAAAGCATGAGTCACGAGTCGGGTTGACCTAAGTCAGCATAAGAATAAAAGTGATTATTATTATAGTTTTAAGACTCGATTTGGTGATCGGTCTGGGGCAAGGCCCGGGTCACAAGTGGGGTTGACTATTGACCCAAATCAACGTAAGGATAAAAATGGTTATTATCATAGCTTTAAAACCCGACTTGAGGGTTGACCCGAGATAAGGCCCGATTCACGTGTTAGGAGGGTCAACTGGGGTTGACCCGAGTCAACATTAAATAAAAATGATTATTATTATAGTTTTATAACTTGATTCAAGTGTCAACTCGAGGTAATGCCAGGATTACAGATCAAGAGAGTTAACCCAAGTTGACCCGAGTTAATGTAAGGATAAAAGTTGTTATTATCATAGTTTTAAAACCCAACTCAGGGGTCAATCGGGGCAAGACCCAGGTCAAAGGTCAAGAGGTTAACACGGGTTGACTCAAGTCAATATATGGATAAAAATGATTATTATCATAGTTTTAAAACTCGATTAGAAAATCTACCCGATCAAGGTTCAAGTCACATATTGAGAGGGTCAACTCGTCAAGTTGACACTGGTTTTATAACTAGGGTTATTATAATAATATTAATTTCAACACTTAATATAAACTAAAGTAAAATATATAAACATCTAATTATTATTACTTTTAAATATGTAAGTTTAACAACAATATATATTAATAGTATAATATGTTTTTTTCATATTATATCTTGTCTTATCCACTATAATCAAATAGAATACAGGAATAGTTACTTTGTCATGTCCATCATTACCAAAAACATAATTATATCTCTATTTTTTTATTATTTTATCTTTTTAATCTTCATTATTTTTATTTTATTTTTATCCTGAATGGTAACCAAATATAACTCTAAAAGTACTCTCCCTTTATTGACGTGAGAACTTGGAAATGCTCGCAAATTATTTTGTACATGGTGGGTATATACGACGAGATGTACAAAATATACATCACATGTACGCAAGGCATGAGTGGGATATGCGTGCGTGTGCAGAAGAGAATGGGTTGATCGATGATAATTATTGAACAGAAGAGAAAATAAAAGAGGAGCAGAGGCGAAGGGGCTGGCATGAGCATGAATTATTGAGGAAACAAATGATTTCGCTGCCTCCCAGAAGACCTGCAATGATCTCTTCAACATTCAAACAAGCTATGCTCATCATTGCCTTCGTACAAATATCATCACTCACCAAGTTAAGTTTCCTCTTATTATCCATGCCCATTTTATCCTTTAATTTCTCTTATGCCATTTTTTTATAGAACGAAATTGCCTTTTTGTTTTTGAATTAATAATTTTTTTTTAATTAAAAATCTAAGTACGTGTTTGGGAACGCGATTGAAACCATGTTCCCTCAAAATTTAAATTTATTTTTGTTAAAAATTATATTTTTTATGTTTTCATATCGTTTTAAAATAGTTCTAAACGAAAAGTACTTTGAACCGAAACCATTATCGCTATCACAATCCCAAACAGATCAAAATGGGAAGAGAGAGATTGATCAAGGAGTGTTTGTTTTTTTAGTTTAACTTGCTTTCAAAGTTTTCTTCAAATTGCTTTTCAAATTTTTTACATTGACGTTATTTTAAGTATTTTTTAATTAAAAAATTTGAATGTGTTCATATTAAAAAATATATATATATATTATTTTAATATATTTGTAGTTAAAAAATATTTTGTAAAAGCATTTACTATTTTACCAAACTCCCATTGAAACATCTTCCCTTGTCAATGTGCTTTATGAAAAAGCTTAAAAAGTATTGATTTTCCTCCCTCTCAACAGTAGCTTGCTTTTCCTCCGTACAACTTAAAAGATTTTATTATAGGCGAACAGTGTTATAACTTATAGCACAAGTTGTAACGGTCATTCTTTTATTAAAGGAAAGTACTTGTGCACGCGGACCGGTTTTGAAATATACTTTTCTAAGAAATAATTAATATTATATATAAATATGTTAAATAAAATAATAATAATTTCTATTTATTAAAAAATAAACATTTTTTTATTAATAAAACCATAAATTTTTTTAAAAAAAAAACACATATTTTGGTTGAAAATATACATTTTTGCACAAAAGAAAATCAAAATCCTATTAAGACTATTGATTGAATGATGTGTCGTATCAAAGAAGATAAATAAAATTAATATATATTTATTAAAAATCAAAAACCTACTTGTTCACTACTGTCTCTAGCTAGTTTAAAACATTCATCTACTTGTTATCCTCCCAGATGGAAGACATTAACGAACATCCAATAAAATATGGAGAATCGACCATCCATCCTAATACTATTCTCTATGAATTATGTACCATCAAAATGTCCTTGTTGGAATTAAGTTGGATGGTTGCAACTATGCTTTAAAATTTAATTAATAGCATAAAATAAAATAGTGTGAATTTATATAATTTTAAAATAATAAGATATATTATCTCTAGAATTAGAATCTATTTGAGATTACGGTAGCGATTACAGTTCAAAGTGGTTGATATCGATTTCATCTCTCTCATGAATTATGCACATATAATATCAACTAATTATAGCTACGAAAAGTAGTCCATTATTATTTAAAAGAAGTCCAACTATTATTTATCTCTGTATATGTAAACATGTATTTATCTACAAGTTTTATCAATAATTTAGTTCCTAATGTATGTGTTCAAGATGGTAACTATACGCCTGGATTCATCAATTTTGTAGGATTCAGAACTTGGTGGGTCCTTGAGGATATATAAATATGGAACCTATTACATGCATGGATGACAATTGGGCATTCACCATGTGTTAAATTTATGGCTTTTCTCCATATAAAAGACATCATGTGGGCCATATGGTTGGAAAAATTGAATAATTTGTAAAAGAAAATTGAAAGGCAATAAAGTGGGACAATCATTTCAACAGTCAAAAAGATTCAAGAGGAAGAATAGAATAATTGTTCATCTTTTGTAGGTTTAGATGACAGAACACTATCAAACAATAAAGTATAAAAAGATCAAAGTAATATAAAATTCAATCAAGAAAGGGGGTTGGACTGACTCCCCCCACTCAAAAGAATGTTAAAATATTACATTTAATTCAATAAATTGAGTTAGAATACTTCATTCTTGAAAACCAGTCAAGCACTCGGTTTTTAATTTGAAATCCAGAGTTCAGATTTTCCATTTTTCATCCATCCATCAATTTTATATCTTATTATTTATTATTATTATTATTTTTATTTTTATTAGAAGGCCTTCTATTTTTATTCTTTTTGTTCTTTATGCGCATCTATATTTGTAGACTTAGGTCCCCTGTGACCCGAGTCATGAAATTTATTAGATTTATTAACTTTTTTTATATGATAAAAATATATGTTTATAAAATTAAACACCAACCTAAAAATTAACATTTATTTAAGACAATTATCTCTATAGAAAGCAAACAAAAATCTATAATGCAGTCTATTTCCCGACCAATATAATATTAAATGATGAAATTAAAAAAATAAATTAAAAACAATTAAAAGAAAAAAAAAGCATATTCTATCAGTGGGTAAACTCCTCAAACTTGTGAATCGGGTAAGCCGAGCTAGTACGTCAAACCTGTGAACTGGGTTATGAACTCCATTAGGATTATAATTTGTTTTTTTTTTCAAAACTAATTTTTATTTAGCTATATGATAACAAAAATAGACCATTGCAAAATCAAACATTAACCCAATACCGAGATATTTGTTTTAGATCACGATAACCTCATAAAATGCAAAACAAAACCAATTATGAAACTGAATTCTCAATTAGCCCAGTATTTAAGGATGAAATAAAAAAACTAATTAAAAAAAGTTAAACTTGGTAGACCCGCGAACTAAGTCAACCAACCAAACTTGTGAACAGGTCTATGGACTTTATAAAGTTTAATAACATAACTTTTCTCTGAAACTATTTTTTTTTAACTATATAAGAAAAAATAGACAATAAAAAAGTTAAGTTCAATTAAAAAAAACAAAGGAACTCCACCAAACTCGTAAACCAGGGCAACCCGGGTTACGAAGCTAAATTCTCAACAATCTCAATTTTAAAAGATGAAATCAACAAAAAACATATTTGAAAAAAAATCATAAACAAAAAAAGAAAGCAAAACATTGTGGATTACTATTGTGATCTACAGTGCAATGGGTGTTGGGTGAATAGTAGTTTCCCCACATCCTTTAATTTTTATTACTTTATAAAGTTTAATAACATGATTTTTTTCTAAAACTATTTTTTAACTATATATGAAAAAAATAGACTATAAAAAATCCAATTCCAATTAAAAAAGGATAAAAAAAAAGAAACTCCACCAAACCTATAAACTAGGATAATTGGAGCAACATGAGTTAGATTGACAAACACGCAAACCACTCTAACCTTATAAAAAGACAAAATAAAAAGAAAAGGATTTGACAAAAACAATTTTTTTAAAAAATCATAACAAAAAGAAAAGGAAAAGGAAAAAATAACCGTGTTTTCAAGCAAAAAAAAAAAAAACCATTGAGGGAGACATTGTAGCAATCCACAATATTTTGTGAGAAAAGCTACAATACTTTCTCCACTTACTTTATAAAATTTAATAACATGATTTTTCTTTAAAATTATGTTTTTAACTATATCAGAAAAAAATAGAGTATGAAGAAGTCAAGTTCAATTAAAAAAAGAAAAAAAAGAAAAGAAATCTTACCAAACCCATAAACCAGTGCAACAGGGGTAACTTGAGTTATTTTGATAAACCCGCAAATCATGCTAATCTCATAGAAAGACAAAATAAAAAGAAAAAGATTTGACAAAAACAATTTTGAAAAAAAAATCATAACAAAAAAAAACAAAAGGAAAAGGAAAATAAAAAATTATTTTGTGGGACACTATCACAATTCATATTGTTTTGTGATGAAAGCTATAATATTTTTTTCACGTGATTTAATTTATGTGAATGGGTGAGACTTTGGAAAGTGGAAAGAATTTCAAAATGAGAAATTCCTTCTCAACTTTACAAGAAAACAAGTAAAACAGAAATTGTTTTTTAAAATCTATATTATATATAATATAAATATATTTTTGAATTGGATCCCATTGAGCCTTTTTTTAAAACAAATTTTAAGGATTTCCTCTTAAATAAACAAAGAGCTTTTAAGAGAACTCTTTAACAATGATTCTAATATTTCAATTTAAAAAATTAAGAGATAGGGTAAAATTATTTCACTACCTAGCATACTTCATTTGTAATAAACAAGGTAGTAATGCTTGAGTTTTGAACATTCCCAACCAATTGAAAAGAATCTAAATACCTTAACATGGTCTTTAAAATCTTTTTTTAATTGAAGAAATGACAGATTATGAAATTCTTTTGCTAATCATTTATTTTCAAATAAAAACATTAAATAATGGAAGCATTTAATTAAATTAGCATGTGGTTATGAGTATTAGAGTTCAGTTTCAATTTAGAAGACTTCCTAACAAAAACAAGAATTTTTTTTTCAAGTTTTGTATTTTTTTTTCTATTCTAATTTGAGATATACGTTTTATATTATGTATATTTTATTTACACAAGGGTTAGAATACACATTTATAATGTATTAGAAACCATTGAATCTAACTTGTTGTATGAACTTGGTTATCTATTATTTTCTCCTTCTATCTTGTGCTGTGATAATCTTGGAGCAACTTATCTTATAGCTAATTTGATTTTCATTCAAGCATAAAAACATGTTGAATTTGATTTTTATTTTTTTCATGATATGGCTATAAAAAAAGAATTACAAGTTCAGTTTTATTACCATTGATGATTAGATAGTATATGTTCTTATCAAACCATTAAGTTATGTAATCTTACTCTCTTTTTTTCTATCCAAGTTGGTTGTGTGCTCTTTTCTATAATTAACTTGTAGGGGTGTATTAAAGCCTAATACAAATGAGAAGACCTATGAGATTTTATAACCACATAAAAAACATACTTTTGCACTTTTCTTTTTTCATGTTCTAATTAAAAATATATATTTTTTTTTTGTTTTTTTTTAATCATAGACACACTCCTAGACGCGACTCATAGGTTTTAAAACATATATTTTTTTTTTTATATATCATAGACACACTCCTAGACACGACTTATGGGTGGACGGTCACTCCTAAGAGCCAAACCATGAAGAAGAGTCCTTTTAACTTAAGATCTCTAGTCGATCACACACTTATATATGAATTGAGAAATACAAGTGGTAGGATTCGAACCAGAAATGTCCTCTCCCTTTAATTGACTCCTTACCACTTGATTTTTGCTAGTTGAGCTACTAGCTTAATAACTTTTTTTTTTCCGTATAAATACACACTTGTAATTTATCATAAAAACATTGAAAATATAACAAAGGGGCAAAAATACTTTCTAGTGGTCTCTCCATATTCTTTTTTTTATTCTTCTTTCCATTTCATTGATCTTATAATGAGATAGTTGCATTGCAATGACATATAAAAAACTTTTCTTTCTAAGAACAATCGCTTTATCAGTAAAAATGAACTGGGGCTAAAGATAACTCTTTTTTTTTTAATCAATAGTGTTGTAAGTAGGCTATTTATACTTTAAATTTTGTATTACAAAAAATAATTTTTTTGACCACCTTTAAAATTTAAGTGTTAGATAATAACATAAAGAGCAAACATACCCACCATTAAAACTAGAGATCTCAGAGCAAGCTGGAAGACTAATGGATAAAAGAATCTAAAACGGAGAAGAATCAAATAACATAACGAGTAACAGCCATGAAATTTGAAAAAAATAAAGTAACTGAGGAAAGTCTAGGAGCTACACAAATGATAATGGGGGTAGCAACTAGAAAAGGAGCAGCAAGGATGCATTAACGACAGGTGGTGGTGGTGTTAAAGGACTTTGGTCCTTTTAATTTCCGTTTTCCTTTGAAAAAAGCAAAAGCCTTTCAGTAAAAGACAAACAGATTCTGGTTTTCCCCAAACCCCAAGAAAGACCAAGAAAAGAGAGAAAACAAAGGCAAACACCAATACCAACACCAAAAAGCATATGTTTTTGAGGGACACCCCCACCCACCCACACGAGTGCAATACAGGGATAGAGACTATTATTTTTCCCCTATAAACACCATCTGACCATATTGCTGGTGTTGTATATTCACTGTAGAGAGAGATCAGTCTCAAATAAGGACCCTTCTCACCTCATAACAAACACATTTATATATTGGAGAGTGAGGAAGAAAGAGTGAGAATCGTGTGGGTTCATCTCTTCTTTTTGGTAATGGTTATTGCTGCCTCTCTCTTTCTCATTCAACAGTGAAACCCCATCTCATTCCCTGTTCCCTTTTCTTATAAATTAGCATCCTCTGTTTCCTCTGATTCTTCCTTGCCTCAAAATATTTAAAACTTGTAGTTTTTCTCTTGCAAACAAGCAAAGCAAACCCTTTGAAATGGGCAAGAGGGAGGGTAGCTAACATGGAAATGCAATTCACTTTTGAATCTCTCTAGCCAAAATCAAGCGAGAGGGAAAAAAAAAAAAAAGGAAAGAAAGAAAGCTCCTTTTCTCATATTATTCCTCTTTTTTAGGCATTGTAGAAAGGAATCCATCTGGGGTTTTTTGAAGTTCTGTTAACTTTGATTTTCCTATCTGGGTTTATCTGGTTTAGTTTTGGTCAGAATGAGTCTACAACACCTAATGAGTGACAAGCATGTTTTCAATGGTTATCAAGACATGAACTTTTTGCCTCCACCTCCTCTTCCAGCTTCTCAACTTTCTCTCTCTCATTCATTTGGTGTTATGGGTCAACCAAGAGAGATAAAAACTAGTAATCCTCAAATGGATTTTCAGATTTTGAGCCATTCAATGGACCAGGACAGTAAACCATGGAGCATTCAACAGTTAGAAATCTGGGGAGCTAAGAGACCTGGTGATGGGAATTTTGGTGTTAAAAAAACGAGCTTGTCTTTTAATTCAGGTGAGCAAGAGGAGCCTAAAATCTCTGTTCATGGTAGAAATGGGAATGCGAAGCTTTGTGCTAGAGGCCATTGGAGACCAGCTGAAGATGCTAAGCTCAAAGAGCTCGTAGCCCAATATGGTCCTCAAAATTGGAACTTGATAGCTGAGAATCTTGAAGGAAGATCAGGTAAACCCCTAAAAGTTTTGTTTTGAGCGAAACATGTCCTCAAAGATGCTAGATTGTGCATTGATCACCACCTTGAAGATAATAGAAACGTTGTTTCTTCCCCCTATTTTTTTTTTCTTGATTGGCTATTTTTAATAAGTTTGATCAAATTGGTAAAAAATGGGAAAACAAGTTTTGGAATTCCATTTATTTTTTCAATTTGAAATACCAAATCTGTTAGTGAATTTTTTATTTATTTTTTGCTCTATGTTTTGATTTTCAGGTAAGAGTTGTAGATTAAGGTGGTTTAACCAGCTAGATCCGAGAATTAACAGGAGAGCATTTGCTGAAGAGGAAGAGGAGAGACTCTTAGCTGCTCATAGACTTTATGGCAACAAATGGGCTATGATTGCAAGGCTATTTCCTGGAAGGACTGATAATGCTGTTAAGAACCATTGGCATGTGATCATGGCTAGAAAACATAGAGAAAATTCCAGCATTTACAGGAGGAGAAAGCCCTCGTCGTCTGCTCAAATCTTCCCTACAGGATCACTAGATGTCACTTTGCAAAACAATGCTTGCAGTGAATCAACAACCATCTCTAGTACCATTGATGAATCTGGCTCAACATGCACTGATCTCTCCCTCACTCCCTCTTCAACCAAAGTACCTCCTAGACTTTTCACCAGGTTCAGTCCTCAAGGTGGCCGAAGGGGTATGTGCTTATTTTCCCATCTCATCTGTAAAAGACTATTCAATTTTTAAAGTTACTTTTTCCTTAATGGGTTCTTACTGGTTATTTAATGTGGTCTTGTTTGTATTAATTATATCTTGCTATGGTTTTTTGGGTTTGCAGGTTCTTCGGTGGATAAGGAAGTGACAATGGAGAATGTGGATTTTGACAGGTTCTATGGAAGTGAAGATGGGTTTTATCAAAATGGGCCTATTGGGGTGGTTAGGGGTGTGGACCAATCTGGCCAGTCTGATTCAAACTCAGAAGATTCTGCAACTGAGTCAGTTGGCACCAACAGGGCCAATCCCTCTCGCTGTGGTGACAATGAAAATAGGAATGAGAAAATCAACATGCCCTTCATAGACTTTCTTGGAGTAGGAGCTGCATCAGATAAGTTTGGTTTTCGGTAAAAAACTAAAGAAAGAAAAAGAAGAGCTGGTAACAAAGAGATGAAAAGTGGGTGGTCTCAGGTGTCACTGACAATGTTTAAAGAACAGTAAAAAGTTCCCAGGTAGAAAAAGAGAACACGATGAGGCGGTAAAAAGAACAGGGAAGAAATAGTAGCTAGGAGCTGCAAAACAATAATCCACAGAAAACTTTGTAGTTTTGGAGTTATCCTGCGGCAGCACCTGCAGCCAATGTTATTCCCTCTGATCTGTAGCATTGTGGCAAAATCTTGTATGTGCATGATGAGTGAGAGAGAGAGGCAAAGCCAAAGTTGGTTGTTTCTCTTCTGACTACTGACTCGTAATGAATGAATCTGCCCATCTTTCATGACTTTTCAGTGCAGTGCGTGTCATTGTTGTTTGGTATGCCTTTGTTGACCATGTTTTTCACGATACTTTCTCACCATCTTCCTTGTGCCTTGCATAGATTTATGCATAGTGCAATTCCACCTTATGCTTTAATCAGCGGTTCATGGCTTTGCCAAAATGCTACATCAAGTGGGGTCTACAAATCTTGGATGAGCCTTCATGGTTCTTTCAATTGACAAGTGCATGATTCCGAAAGTTCTTTGTAGTTGATTGTAACTTGTTTGTAACTGACATGCAATCATGATTTTTTTTCCCCTTTTTCGCAGAAATTATCTATGAGCATTTATAATAATCCACAATATAACATGGTTTGCCTGATTTAAAAATAAAATAAAAAATAAAAAGGTTATAACAGGTTTTTTTAAAAATACATGAAAATAATATTTTTTTAATTTTTTTTAATATTAAAACATTAAAACAATTAAAAAACACAAAAACAATTAATAAAATCATAAAACGTGATTTCAACAGTAAAAACAAATAATTTCATGTATATTCGCAACACCAAACCATTGAGATTCATTTATTTACTTCGAAGTCAAGAGAGTTAAATCGTCACATAATTAATTTCATCTATTTCGATACAGAGTGGAGGTTTCAAAAAATTTTATTTGGAGAAAAAAATAAAACAATCGTGGGCTTTGGATTTATTGGGCCTTTAAGTCATATCTTCATTTATTAAGTAAGATAAAGGCCCATTGTTGTTACTAGTTATGTCATGAAAAATAAAAAAAAGGAATTTATTTGATAAAGTTTTGCAAAATTATCTTTTTATTGAAAAAATGATCATCTACAATAAGTTTTAAGGAATCCCTTTTTAAAATTAATAAAAGAATATTTTTTTTCATTGGAAGGCCAACTAAATCTTACTCCATCCCTCTTACTATTTGAACCTGAAACTATAAGTAAAATTCCTAAACATTAATGGATTTTTCTTTAAAGAGTTTGTATTTAAATAAAAAAAATGATTTTCTTCAAAAAATACACTGATATGAAGAAAAATGTGTTAGTAATGAAATTCCAATAATGTTTTACTTCACGGTAACATTTATTGATCCATAATTATTTAAATTGATTTAATCCAATGAATTCACCTAAAATTTGATGATTCAAACTTAACTCAAGCCAAATTTAAAGTTAGATAAGTTAAGAAATTGATCTAGACAAATTCAATTAATATGATCAAAACCTATTTAATTTATTTGATGAAACTTGATCAAAATCTGTCTCGAGTCAAATATTAATTCAAAGATTTTAAACTATACTGTATTTTTTTTAAAAAAGTAACATGCCTTTTCAACTCACTACACTAACGCATGTTATACAAATTGGTTTTAATATTATATACAATGTTTCAATAAAATGAAAATGTTAAGAAACACATGTTAACTTGGGATTTGAACCCTCGACCTTTCATTTTTATATAAACCAATACTAACTAGCTTGTGATATAAAAAAATAATTAATATATTTATACATATTTAATATATCATTAAAATTGAGTCACATCTCAATGACCCTAGACCTTGCTGAATCAAGCTCCAGATACAACTATATTTTGATCACGGAGCTCAAATTGAACTTCCATGATCACATGAAATTCACCTTAATGTTTGAGATTGTGGTAAAATGTTTTTTATTGAGAAATATATAAAAATGACATTTTTTTTAAAAATAATTCTTTTAATATTAATATATTAAAATGATAAAAAAACATATATATAAAACTTAATTTCCAACAAAAAAAATATTTTAAAAAAAGCCACGAATCACGTATTCAACTACAAAAACAAAGAACTCCTTAACATGTGGGCTAGGCTCTCATAGACGCGCTCTAATTCTTTAAGATCTGGGCTAGACTCTCAAAGACGCACTCTAATTCCTCAAGGTAGCAAATTGGTTGTCTGTTCTTGTTATTTCTTATTCTACTTTAATCCTTGACGTATAAACTTTGTAATCTAAATGACGGTGACGATTGAAGAATGAAGAGGTTATTAAAATGCTTAGATAATATATATATATATATATATATATATATATATATATATATATATATATATATATATATATATATTAAGGAAAAGAAGGGATAAATTTTAATGCGCGGTTAAGTTTACCAATGTTCTGACTTTTAAGGTGGAAAACTACGATGGATCGTGAGTGGTTTTTTTTTTTTTTTGGCATGCTTTCTAAATTATTTTTTATTTAAAAAATATTAAATTAATAATTTCTTAAAAATTCTTAAGATAATTTTAATGTATTGATGTTAAAAATAAAAAAATAATTATTTTAATATATTTTTAATTAAAAAATATTGTAAAAAACATCATTTACTATTTTGGTGGTCAAAAATTAATTCTATTGTTTTTTGCCTAGAAAATTTGATTTTTCACCTGTTTTGACCCAAAAAATACATAGTAAACATCATTAGAATCTAAAAAACCACTTAAACAACCCAAAAATAACAAAAAATGGTTTCAAAACACAAAACCAAATCATAAATTTCTTTTCTCTTTTCACCACGATATGTTCTTTCTAGGTTAGATGAAGGTTAAAAAAAATTCATCATCAAACTCCCCTTATCGAATGAAACCCATTAAAAAAATGAAAATCCATCACCTTCCTCTCTCATCGCCATTCTTTGATGAATTTCTCTCCCCTCTCTTTAACACAAGAAGTGAAAAATAAACAAAATAAACTTTGAGATCAAAATAAAAATTATCGTGAATTTATAGTGAGCTATATATTTTCTTCACGTTTTACTTTCTAGTCTTGTAATTTTTAATTTAGTATTGTCTCTATAATTTCAAGCCCAATTTCATTTAAATAGGCTGTAGATGAGTTAAATTGAAAGGAAAAAAAAAGCTAAAAAGAAATACAATAAAAACAAAATTAGGTAATTTATTGTGGTGAAACCAACCTTATTGTTGTTCTAATATTAAGAAAACAATACACCTAAGAGGAGGGTGAATTAGTTATGCAAGGTAAAACTAGAAATTAAAAACTTTTTACCTAATAACATGCAATTCTAAACATTCAAGCAAAAATAGAAACAATAAAAAATATAAATGTGATAATTAAATAATGAGAGTTTAAAGAAAGTGCACCAAGTTTTATAGAGGGGTGTGTGTGTTTGCCTAGCAGACAAAACAACTTATCTTAAATAAAATAATGATAAGTTATTGATATTTTCTATTTGAATAACTAATCATTTACCCTTAATCTCTGTAAGATCAATCATTAGATTTTTTAGTTACTTTAATACTTTTTTCTTTATTTTTTCCTATTAAGTTCATTGTTTGAAATCCATAAGGGATTGGAGAAGTAGCTCTTGAGAAAGAAAAACTAAGATATGAACTTGTAAGATTCTCAAGACAAGTAGACTATACTAATCATTACCCGCGCTGTACTGTGGGTAAGATTATATTTTCTTTTTACATAAAAAAAATATCAAGGTATTTTTAATGTGTTTTTTAGTATAAAAAAATTAATATATATGGTGATTGACCTGATATAACCTTGTCGACTTGATAAGTTTAAATACAATCTGAACAATCGATAAAAATATAGCTTGACAAAAAAAAAATCAAGACAATGATTTTTTTTAAATATTAAAATGACAACATATTAGATCGATTCAAATCAGCTTGGATTAACTTGTCAAATCCATTACATAGGTCATGAGACATTGATAACCCTATAGAAACACAAATAATTTTTTTTTTATTAAACCTAATTTTCAATCAACTCAATATTGAAAGATATAGTTGAAAACAAAATTCAACTAAAATAAATGAGCTGGGTCAACTTGGGTTAACCTGCTAAACCTGGATCATAAGACTTGGATAACCATATAGAAAGCAAATTGAAACAAATTATGAAACTCAATTCCCAATCAATCCAATGTTGAAGGATGACATTGAAAAAAGGACATAAAAAATTGCTCGAGTCAATCAACAAAACCTGTGACTCAGGTCATAAAATTAAATAACATCATAGAATGCAAATCAAAATAAATTATGAAGTCTAATTCCCAATCAATCCAATATTAAATGATGAAATTAAAAAAAAACATCTAAAATAGGACAAAAGAACCCAAGTCAACCAGCCTAACCTGCGACTCATGTCATAAGATCATGATAATCCTATAAAAAACAAATAAAAAAATTATGAAACTCAATTCACAATCAACATGATGTTGAAGGATTAAATTAAAAAAAACAAATAAAAAAACAAAAAATAACCAAAGTCAACCCGAGTTAACCTACCAAATCCGAGACAGGAGATCATGATAACTCTATAGAAAGAAAATAAAAAAGATATAAATTTTTATTTTCAATCAACACAATGTTGAAGGATGAAACTGAAAAAAATATTCAATTTAAAAAAGGATAAAAAAAGGAGTTAACTTGGCTACATTGCAAACCAAATCATTTTTTTTAACGTAAAGAAATATCTAGGTGTTGCTAACGTGATTTCTAGTAGAAAAAAAATTAAATCGTGTAAATGTCGATTCGATATCACCATGTCAATTTAACAAATCTAAAAACAACTCGGATACAAAAAATATCTCGAACTAATCTTGCTAAACCAACAACCAGAATTATTATAGTGGTATAAACAAACCCATTGAATGATAAATTGAAAAAAATAAAAAAACACTTGTCTTTCAGGTCAAAGAAAATGCAACATGAAATGTGTGATTTGGAGCCTGTTAGAGCTTTTAAGCGCTATGCTTGTCATAGATTGGGCTTAACATAATTCTGGGCCTCTGATTTGTTGATTTTCCCTTTTAGCTCCCCTCTTTTCACAAGCTCTGAAACAAAGGACTCTCCCAGAACCGAAGGAAGGATAGGAGACCCACAGCTTATTACATTCACTATTATGTTTATTTATTTTTTCAACTACTGAGCTGTCCAAGTTCAGAGTTCATATATTTTCTGAAAAAAAAAGGGTTAAAAAAGAAATAAATTAGCTCAACATGAAGCTTTTCCATTTGGAAATCTGTCATGAACGTATCCCAATTCGAGCAATTACAATTTCGTGTCCAATTAAATCAGGTGATGATCAAATATTAGTATATATTTCATTTAAATTCTGCCATTATATAGAAAAATAATACTCCAATCCGTTCAGCTTTTGCAATGAAATGCCCGGAATAAAATGAAAGAGCAAATAAATACAAGTTTCTCTTGCACACCGCTCCCTGATGGTGATCAAATTAATATTAAATGAAAATATATTTCAAGCAAATAAAAAAGAAAAAAAAAAGAAGAGAAAATGGTAGCTCCTTGGTTAACCAGAGTTGATTCCACGTAAGGTTCACACTGACCTAGAAAATCCTGCTGGATTTGCGTGGAAAAAGATGAACAGTTTGCATCCTTTCAAATCATGAGCTTGATTCACTATTTTATACAAACTTTGGATTCCTGAACCTACTTCCCAGTCAATACAATCCACAACATAAAATCTCCAGGCAAATCTTGAATGCAAGGCATTTTAGAACCAGAAAAAGAATCTAAGGTGAATCAGTTTTTTATTGTTTTTGCCAACCATTAAACCTTTGAAAAACCTTGGATTCACATGGTATTTCTCAGAAAATGTGCCTGATGTTCTCAGAATTCAGTAAAGAAATCTCCAAACAAACATCCGTCTCCTTTGGATTGGCTCTCTTGGCCGGTGTTGAAGCCAACCTGTTTTCATTTTTTATTTTGAAAGCTTTCCAACGGGAATCCATGTATTGGCCATCATGCAGTTTCATCAAGTGCTATGCATATTCATGTTCATTAAAAAGAAGAAGAAGAAGATCTGAGCTAAAAGCTGACTATATTGGTGCTCACTGCCCTCCCCTAGCTTTACAAAGAAACTAACATCTTTTTCTCAAAAAGTATTCGATGGAAAAACTTTATTGAAATTGCTTGTAGAATGTAACCAATAGGAGAAAAGAATGTTTTGAATCAAAAGAAATTCAGCAGATACTTTGTTTTTGTGTGTTTAAAAATATATATATTTTTTAATTTTTAATTAATTTTTAATTAATTTTTTATATTATTTTTATGTGTTGATGTTAAAAATAATTTTTAAAAATAAAAATTTTATTTTAATATATTTTTAAATAAAAATATTTTAAAAAATAACAACTAATCACATCACGTGCAATTATCCTTAAAAAAATAATATATAATAATTACGGGGACATCAATTATTAGTATTATTTTTGGCTTGAAATTAGTGTTCAGAAAGATTTCTTCGTCTTTTAACATCAAGACGGGACACGTGCTCCCTTTTGATTTCAGATTAGAAACAACTACAAATTAAAGCCGGTGATCTTGAACTATAGCTGTAGTAGGCGACAAGGGACTTTAAAGGACGGTACTTGTGCTTGCTTTCACCTAAATATGCCGCTCGTGTGTCTGGTCTGTGCTCTAATGCTATTATTAATATTCAAAACTTTTCAACAAAAACAAAAAACACACCCACACGCACACACCAAAAGTTTTCAATCCGCATGGCGAGGTCATGAGGTTGTGTACGGTTCGAGCAATGATTCCAGAGGTAAAGATATTTGGATTTGATTTTGTTTTTTATAAAAAATAAAATCAAACAAAAAAAATTAATAATATTCTTCACAAACTCAATTCATCCATTGCTCATCAATTTCAGTACGTGATACATGAAATTTTTATAATTTTGAATCGACATGATATTCATATCTCTCATTTGAATTATACTGCATAGAAAATGGTTGGTGTATGGGGTTTGATGGAGTCAGGACAACAAGTCTGAAGTCTATAAAACTCGTACGGTAAAGATATGTCAATCTTTGACGAAGACACTTGAACAATTGATACTATAATAAGACCCGATTGGACCAAATAACTAATACCTGAGAGCCATCTTCTTATTCATCTCTTGTCATACTCTGAAGCCCATGGTTGGACTTCTGATTTTTTCTATTTTGATATCTTGTTCAATTCTTTCGGTAATCCTCATAGCTTCATAAAAATGCTAAGTTAAGCTTCCTATCAAATGCTCATAATAAGAGTATTTAAAGCTGTTGACGAACAACATCACCATTTCTATTTTTATTAGTGGAGGTTGCATATTTGTTGCCTTATCTCGCCATCTTTGCGCATATGCCTCCAAAGACTCTTGGTTTCTCTTTTCAATGACCATTAAGCTGGTTTTGTTAAGAGTAATTTTCAGATTAAATTTATAGTACTTTAAGAAGGCGCCTACCAGATCCTTCCACTTATTGATTTTGGCACTATCTAGTCTCATATACCAACTCTAGGCAGATCATATAAGACTATCCTAAAAGAAATAGATTAATATTTTGTCATTGTAGATAACTTTGGTCATCTTGTTGCAGTATGACCGGAGATGGGTGTTTGAGCATTCTAGTAAGGTATACTTGATGAAGTCCGACACTCTGAACTCTTTTAGCACCACAATGTTTGTTACCAAACAAACTCCAGCTGCTCGTATAGGGTCAGACAAATCATTTTATTTAACTACTCTCAATCTCTCTTCTAGAGCAAACTTATTTATCATAGTTTATGGGACCAACAAATTTATCATTAAAGGGCCTTTCAGGTATCAAATCTATAGTAACTAGAGTTTAAGCTGGCTAGACGGGGGCAATGGGGATAAAATATTGCTTCGTTGTTAAATCTACCCTCAAGTTCTGAGATGTATGAGGGACATGAGCTTACGATACTTTTATAAGAGAATGTGTAGACGTTTCCACTTTTGAAACTCAACGCTTGTTTGAGCAAATTTGTGAGTGTAGCCACTTCATCTTTGATGCTCTCAATTTCCTTTTGATAACGAGCCTATATCTGAGCTTTCTCTTTGTTTTTCATCTTTCCCTTAGTCAAGTATAATAAACCTTCGGTGAGGGACCTACGTTTCAACCTGTGAACATGCATGCTAAATGTATGAGCATGTATTCAATATGATGAGCTCTCCCTTCAAGGGGTCGCACACATAACTCTTGCATGATGAATATGAATTTTGATTCTTGCCCAAATTTTACAACTAAAATTTCTCGAGTGATGACCATTGTGTAACTCGTAAGTCTTGAACTCAAGATGCTACATGAGGGGCTTGCCTTGATTAAACACGTGTAGGGAGCATACACCATGAAGACAGGTTCTAATTCTTCTATGTGAGACAGGGGGTATGTTTACTACTTGATCTCTAAAAGGGTCTTAGATATACCCAGTGACGACCTTTGTAAAGACAATATAGGGGCGTTGAGAGGAATGGTTAAGACACATATGCCCACCTTTACCAAGCAAGCACTTGGATATGAATTGAATATTTTATGCATTTGAACCCTGACCAATAGTTATAGGGCAGATCACTAATCCCACACTTAACCTAGAAGTTTATGTGTGTTTTTAAAATATTAAAACAAGTGATGCATGAGGTACTAGTCCATATCCAATATATAAAAACATGTGCCATATGTACAAAAGAATGCATATTGATAATAAAAAAAATGATGAACAAAAAACAGTAAAATTTAAAGCATAAAAAAGAAAAAAGTACACACTAATAAAAAAAAAACACAACAACCAGACAAACAAACAAATTTTAATCCACGAGTTTCCTAGTGGAGTTGTTATTTTGTTGCACGTATACAACTTCGTAATGATCATCCTCCCAGATAGGATCTTTGATGGTGATGTGGGTTAAAAGAATAAGAAATTCTTGTCCTTTATTAACAAAAAAAGAATGGGAGTCGCCACCTTATATTTCAGTCACTATAAACCTTAACTGGTCTAATATAAACTAAGGCATTGCTATGTTTTCTAACCGTTGGTCTATTTAGAATTTGAGTGAAGTCATCCTCAATAAGGAGGTTCTTATCTAATCAGGTTAAAACCTAACAATTTTAATGCAAAAACATAAAAATAAAATAAAATGATATTTTTTTTTATTTAATATTAGGAATACGTGTTATGTATAAGTTTATAATCTCATATATTAAAAGAAATGTATGTCACGTTCTAACGGATAATCATAAATTAGTTATGATATCCTTTAACTAATTCTTCTATTTTTTCTAAGTATGATAAAAAACTTACTTTTTTTTTATAAAAAATAAAATATGCATGAAAATTTTAGACTTTGGCCGTATGCAAGAATTGTTTTTATTTCTTATTTTTATTTTATTATTTTTAGGCTTTGTTTGACAAAAACCAAATTTTCATTGTAATAAAACTACCAAAATAGGTCTAAGAAAATCTTTTTCCAAACACACCCTTAAACAAAAAATCCCTTCAAAAAAACAATTGCAAGCTAAACAAGATCTTAACCTTTTAACCTAATTTTGACCCGACCAGGTTGACCTGACTAAGTTGACCCAAAAGTTTTTGTTGAACCATAAACCGAACAAAAAATTTCGGTTTTATCTGAAAACAACTCAAAAACAAAACCAAAGATAAAAAATAGATTAGATACCAAAAAAACACACAAAAACTCAAAAATTATTGAACAAAACGAATCAAAAAAAGATAATGAAGGACACGAAGAACATCGAAATCCATCCCAGTAACGTGAAACCCAAATTAGACTAGATGCGGTCAAAACAAAAACATATACATGTTGGAAATCATGCAAGGATCAATAATTTAGCATCCATCCACTTCGATTATCACTTAAACGTCACAATTTTGTCAAAATGAATTTTTGTTCAAAACTGAAATTCTAGGATCAAATGCCATCAAAAACTTATTATTGATGCAAATAAACCCTAGATTATTTATTAATCAATCATAACAAAGGGTCCTGAGCAAAGAAATGGATCTAAATTGATCTAAACCAAGGAGCTAAGATAATGTTCTTTTCAATAACACGAAGAACATTGCTAGAAACCAAGTCACGAACCCAATAAAAGGCAGCCACTATCATGCCTAGAAAATGACATTTGTAGCTTTTAAAGTGTGCATTATTTAACGCAACATGTCACACTACCATACATAAACATGTTTGAATCTAAAAAACTAACAAATAATATCAAAATATCAAAATCATGCATGAGGTAACAAATCCAAAAAAACTACCACCTGAAAACAAAATACATGTTCATGTAATATGGATTCAAATTTGGTTTTTCTAAACTCATTTTGGTTATGAATAGACATATCATAACCAAGAAGAACATAATTGCTTAAATTAAAAAAAAAAACTAAAACAACACTATATATATAATAACATTATAACATCAAAAACATCAGAAACAACTTAAAAAAAATGCATTAAATAAAGATCACAACAACAAAGAGGTGAATACAATATCACTTGTTAAGCATTCCAAGCTGTTTTTCCATGTCTATAAATATAAGTATAAAACAAAAACAAATAATATAAAAACACCTCAAGCAATTCTAAGGTAAGTGTTGTAAACCTTTGATAAGAACCCATTTAGGAGCTTTTGTGTATGAACACACGAAAAGAAGGTCAGTTCTTGCACAATAGTGTTTTAGTCATGACTGACTGAGTTGTAACTGCACATTCATTCTTTTGAAGATGCTAACCCGATCAGTCAAAACTGTCAAAATAGAGGTCAGTTTACTGAATGATGTGTCACTCACATACTCTTTATTAAGTTTGAAAGAAGCGTTATTTAGGGTTTTTAATTTGGGATTGATAAATTTCAATCTAGTCCATGTTTTTTCAATTTCTTTTAATTGCACTTATAATTACCTCAAAACTTTTAATTTCATGCAATTTCATCCCTTGTAAATTTAATTGTTAGACCTAAAGTTGATCGCTTTTTTTTTAGTCCTTGGTTCTCAATCTAAAAGGTTAACCCTCAATTGACCAACAAACTTCTAATTTTTTTTTAATTTAGCCCTTAATTTGATCATTTTTAGCTGCTACATTTTTGTACCGTTTTATGTTTTGTCATTAGTTTTGAATTTCTTCAATCAAGTTTCTAATTGCCCATCAAACTTCAATATTTATGCAATTAAGCCCCGGATTTGACCAAATTAACCCTTAAAAATTTCAATGCAACCTCAGACTTTAATTTCTTTAAATTAAAGCCTGAATTGACTTTAAAAATCAATGTTTATTACATTTAAACCCTTAATACATTCAATTAAACCTTGAAAAATTCCAATTGAGTCCTTAAACATTCAATTTTGAATTTTCCTCCTCAAATTGGATTTTCTTTTCCAAAAGGACCTTTACCAGTCGAAAATACACTGTCAAATTTTCTAATCTTGTATATTTTGATTTTCCTCAACCAGTTTTCAATAATTTCCTTGGTTTTCTGGTATATTGTTTTCACTAATATATATATATATATATATATATATGTTTATCTTTTTCCAATATTGTATAAAATAACTAAATTACCCTCATATAACAACATTAAAATTAAGATCAAACACCCTAACCTTATAATACCAAGAAGCAAACCCGTATCTTAAAAACACAAAATTCAAGAAACCCTTATCTTTAATTGATCTAGTTTTGATCTTTTTTTATATTGATTTTTAAATCTGTTTTCTCTTTTTGTTCTTGTTTTGTTTGTTTTTAATTTTTACAAGCGGGTTTGATAAATTTTTTGTAAGGTTTTCAGGTTAATAAAAAGAAGACTTTTGTTTTAGTAAAGAGAGAAAAGAAGAAGATGGTGCATGTAGCTTTAGGCTTGGGGTGATGGATGGTAAACAAACCCAAAGAAAACACCCTAAACAACATCGTGTGGCTTAGATGGTGGTGGTGTGGGTGTTATGGTTTTGGGCTTATATGATGATTTGGTTTGTGTTGTGGTGGCAAAAAGAAATGAATGTGAGCCGTTCTTAATTTGAATTAGGGCACTCAAGATAAGGTAATGTAATGTTGGTTAGAAGTGGCTTGTTTTGGTTATAATATTATGGAAAAGTTATAATATTTAATATAAGATCTTTTTAGTTATTAATTGAAATATAATAATAACCTTGTTAATAATATATATATATTTTATTTTTTTAGTAAGGAAATAAAGTGTCATGAACTTATAAATTCTAGCTTATAAAGTATATATTTTTATTTTTAAATAACATGCAAAGTAAAAATAAATAAATAAAATATGGTAGATTTTTATAATTATCCCAAAACTTTGTATATCAAGCCAACACACGCTTGAATAGCTATTCTCTAATTGGAATGGTGGATCCTACGTTAAATATCAATATTAATTTGATCAACATATTATATGGTCTAGCATCAGTATGTCCTAATATAACTTATATTTTTATTCTCATAATCATTGATTGACAATATCAAAATCATATAAATGAAAAATAAATTCATAAATATAGATCTTTGAAGTTCAATAACAATTAATTATAATAAAACCCATTTGTTTGCTAAAGGTCAGCACATTAATACTTGAGTCCGATCATTCTATTTTATTATAGAATAATAATCGTTAAAAAAAAAAAGTCTCACTTGCACATAAAACCAACCATACATTTATTTTACATCCATTTACTCAAAGATGATCCTCAGAATGAAAAAATAGGTATATAAATAAATTTGAATTTCCCCTTAACATTTATTTGATTTTTTAATTTCACATCAAACTTTTAATTTGTTTCAATCAAACACTGTAGCTTTCATATTTGTTCCACTCTTTGTTTCTGTCAAAAATAAAAACAAAATTGGTGTATAAATTTTAATTTTATCCAAAAACATTAATGGAATATATCTGTTAAGATTTAAATGTTTTATTTAATGTTTATTGGAAGTTCTAGCCATTGGTAGACCGAGTCTTTAGGAATTTGTTATTTGATTTAGTGGTTGAGAAAATGTCTTATTTGTGATGCTATTTTATAGAAGTTGTGGTGAGTGCGTTCTGATGTAAAGCCTATTTATAGGCCTTTATTTCTTATTTTTCATTGTTAAGAACAAAGCTTTCTCTTTCAACACATCTTTTTTGTTATTTTTTTTTTTTGAGTAAAGTGGTATCAGAGCCAGATTAGTGAGAAAAAAACAAGAGAGAAAAAGTTCCCAAACAGTGAGTCTCCAAAATAATAGTAGCTTTTTCTCCTCCTCATATTTATCTTTTTGTAGGAAATGATGGCCTCAAATTCAAATTTTGTGCAAGCAGCGATCCCATGTTTTTATGGTCACTATGACTATTGGAGTATGTTAATGGAGAACTTCCTTCGGTCAAAAGAATATTGGTTGATTGTTGCATCTGGAATTGAAGAACTAGCAACAAGTGCAATCTTGACAGATGCCCAAAAAACAGAGTTGGAAGGGAGAAAACTTAAAGATTTGAAGGCAAAAAATTACCTTTTCAGGCAATTGATTGTCCTATCTTGAAAACAATTCTTAGCAAAGAAACTTCCAAGAATATATGGGATTCCATGAAAAAAAAAATATCAAGGCTCTACTAGAGTAAAGCGTGTACAACTTCAAACCTTGAGACAAGATTTTGAGACCCTAGAAATGAAGGTTGGAGAATCTGTCACCAACTACTATGCCAAGATTATGGAGATAAGCAACAAAATGCAATTTCATGATGAATGATGGATGATGGTGTCATTTTTGAAAAGATATTGTGTTTTTTAGTACTAAAATATGATTATGTTGTATGTTTCAATTGAAGAATCAAAAGACATAGATGCACTCTCTCTTGATGAACTGTAGAGCTCTTTGCTAGTCCATGAACAAAAGATGAACCGAAGTTCAAATACAGATGAGCAGGCTTTAAAGGCTTTTACCTTTACTCAGTTCTCAAATTATAGAGGAAGGGGTAGAGGTAGAGGTAGAGAAAAGAGAGGTAAAGGCAATAAAGATGGCAGTAAGTAATATTTTAAGGCTGCTAATGATCAATGTCAAGGCAGAAGTAGAGGACGGGTTCAACACTTTGACAAATCCAAGGTAGAGTGTTTTAGATGTCATAATTTTAGACATTATCGTTTTGAATGTTATGCTAGGCTACCTATTGACAAAGGAAAGGGAGAAATTGCATTTTATCGAAAAAAGGGAAGTGGAAACTTTGTTGATGGCAATTGAAGCTAATCAAGAGCCAGAGTCTGATGTTTGGTACGTGGATACGTGTTGCAGTAATCACATGTGTGGATGTAAGTCTTCCTTTTCTTATTTAGATGAAGATTTTCATTCTATAGTAAGTTTTGGTGATTGTTCCACTGTGAATGCAATGAGAAAAGGTGATATTGAGATAAGAACCAAGAATGGTTTTGTAGAAATAATTTTTGATGTCCTTTATGTTTCTGACTTGAAAAGTAATTTATTGAGTGCTAGTCAACTGCAAAATAATGGTTATGTGATAACTATTCAAAATGGTGTTTGCGAGATATATGATCCTTCGAAAGGAGCAATTATTGTTGTTCAGATGAGTTCAAACAGGTTGTTTCCATTGAAGATAAGAACATCTCAATCTTGTTTAATAGCTGAAATAAAAGACCCTTTATGGCTTTGGCATTTTCGGTATGACCACTTGAATTTTAGCGGATTAAAAACTCTTCAGCAGAAAGACATGATGACAAGTCTCCCTAAAATTCACATTCCTTCTCAAATTTATGAAGAATGTGTTGTTAGCAAATAACATCATTCTCAATTCCCTCAAGGAAAGTTATGGAGAGCAAAACATGTCCTAGAGCTGGTACATTCTGACATTTATGGACCGATAAATCCATCTTCTAATGGAGGTAAAAATATTTAATTACCTTCATTGATGATTTTACTCGAAAAACTTGGGTTTATTGTTACAGCAAAAGTCAGAAGCTCTTTATGTATTTAAAAGCTTTAAGGCTTATGTGGAGAATGAAACAGGAAAGATTGTTAAGACCCTTCGAATAGATCATGGTGGAGAATATTGTTTAATTGAATTTGAAGTTTTTTGTGCAGATCATAACATTTGAAGAGAACTCACAGCTGCTTATACACCACAACAAAATGGTGTATCAGAGAGAAAAAATAGAACCATCCTCAACATGGTGAGAAGTTTGCTAGCAAGAGGAAACATTCCAAACAATTTTTAGCCAGAGGCAGTCAATTAAAGCATCCATGTGTTAAACAAAAGTCCTACTTTTTCTGTTCAGAACATGACACCCGAGGAAGCTTGGAGTGGGCGAAAACCAGTTGTAGATCACTTTAAAATTTTTGGTTGCATAGCTTATGCACATATCCCGGATGCGAAAAGAAAGAAGCTTGATGATAAAGGTGAAAAATATATCTTTCTTGGCATAAATGAAGGTTCCAAGGCTTATAAATTGTTCAATCCATTCATAAAGAAGATTGTGACCATCTGAGATATAGTCTTTGATGAGGAAAACACAATGGAATAAGCAGCAGCCTACACAAGTTGTTTTTTACAATGATTCTGAAAGTGAGCCAACTCTAATAGTTATTATGCCTAACAATTCATCAGAAGCAACCCCAACAACTGCTAAAATTTTGCCAACAGCAGTAACTGTTGCAGCAGCTCGATCTCTTCCTACCCCAACAGTTGCTGACATTTTGCCAACAGCAGCAGAAGCTACTATTGCAACAGCTCGATCTCTTCCTCGTATTCGAAAAAGGCTCGCATGGATGGAAGACTATAAGGTAACTGGAATTGAAGATCCAATCTCTCATTTTGCTTTATTTTCAGATTGTGATCCTACAACCTTTGAAAGTGTTGTTAAAGAAGAAAAATGAAGGAAGGCAATGGATGATGAAATTGATGCCATTGAAAGAAATGACACTTGGGGGCTGACTAATCTTCCGAAAGGGCACAAAACCATTAATTTAAAGTGGGTTTTCAAAACAAAACTAAGACAAAATGGTGAAGTTGATAAGTATAAGGCATGTTTGGTAGTTATGGGATATAAGCAAGAATATGGGATTGATTATATAGAAGTTTTTGCTTCCGTTGCAAGACATGACACAATCAAATTGGTGATTGCATTGGCAGCGCAGAACTTGTGGCTTATTTTCCAGTTGGATGTCAAATCGGCATTCTTGCATGGAAACTTGGAAGAACATGTATTTGTAGAACAACCTCTTGGTCATATTAAGATCGGAAATGAGCATAAAGTTTATAGATTAAAGAAAGCTCTTTATGGATTAAAACAAGCTCCACAAGCGTGGTATAGTCGTATTGAGACTTATTTTTTGAAAGAAGGCTTTCACAAATATCCATATGAGCACACACTATTTGTTAAAATTAGAGATAAGGGGGAACTGCTTATTGTTTGATTATATATAAATGATCTTATATTTACAGGAAATGATGGTGTCATGTTTATGGAATTCAAAAAATCTATGATGATTGAATTTGAAATGTCTAACCTTGGTATGATGCATTACTTTCTTGGTATATAAGTAATGCAATATGCTAATGGGATCTTTATTTCTCAAAAGAAGTATGTGCAAGATATTTTGGACAGGTTTTAGATGAAGGATTGCAATCCTGTTAGCACTCCAACTAAATTTGGCTTGAAGCTAAACCAAGATCATAAAAGGAAGAAGGTGGACAACACACTTTGCAAGCAAATTGTTGGCAGTTTGATGTATTTAACTACAACAAAACCAGACATAATATATTCTGTGAGCTTAATCAGTAGGTATATGGAGAATCTAACATAAATGCATTTGTTAGCAGCCAAAAGGATCCTTTATTACTTGTAATGAACTAAAGATTTTGAGTTGTTTTACAAGAAGGGTGAAAAGTTGGAGTTGTTTGGGTTTACTAACAATGATTATGCAGGAGATCAAGATGATAGAAGGAGCACTTCGGGTTATGTTTTTATATTGGGCATAGGTGTTGTTTCATGGTCTTCTAAGAAGTAACAAATTGTCACCTTATCAACTACAAAAGCTGAATTTATTACTGCCACAGCTTGTGCTTGTCAAGCTATCTAGTTAAGAAGAATTCTTGAAGAACTACAGTTCCAGCAAATTGAGGCTACTATAGTTTTTTGTGATAACAACTCGGCGATTAAACTCTTCAAGAATCCAATGCTACACGGAAGAAGCAAGCATATCGATGTGAAATATTATTTTTTAAGAGATCTCAACAATGATGGAACAATCAAACTGGTTTATTGTCAAAGTGAAGACCAAGTTGCAGATATACAGACCAAGCCTCTCAAATTTGCTACATTTGTGAAATTGTATGGTCTACTTGGAGTTTGTTCACGTTCTACAGTGAACGAGAATTTTGTAGAAGGTTGATTTTTCTTTTAAACTGATATTTGCATATTTCAGTTTAAGGGAGGGTGTTAAGATTTAAATGTTTTATTTAATGTTATTTAAAAGTTCTAGTCATTGGTAGACCAGTCTTTAGGAATTTGTTATTTAATTTAGTGGTTGAGAAAGTATCTTGTTTGTGATGTTATTTTATAGCAGTTGTGGTGAGTGCATTCTAATGTAAAGCCTATTTATAGGCCATTCTTTCTTATTTTTCATTGTTAAGAACATAGCTTTTTTTAACTTGTCTCTTTTGTTATTTTTTTTTTTGAGTAACAATATCAATATAACTCAAAATAAGAGAATGAGCCAATTAAAATTGAAAAATTCATTAAAGAAAGACATTTTTACAGTAAAATAAATACAGTACAAAATGAGTTTTTCTTTTTTAATTAACATTATCCATCAATTCTTTGATAATACAAAAACAAGATTAAGCTAAAAAAAAATATAATGAAAAGAAAATTAACAGCAACAACCACCACTCGCATCTTCTGCATTCTCTAACTAGTATATCATATCTATACATATACACATTTATCAAATTCTCCATCAAAATCTGCTATGTAATCTTGAACCAAAATTATAAAAATAATAATTGAATTCTTATATTATTGGAATGGTAGAACGAGGATAGGATAAATTCGACATCGACTAAAGTCAAATTCATTCAAATCTCTCTCTTTTTAATTGTAGTATTGATAAATAAAAATATGATATTGCTAAGTGAGAATTGTTGTTGGTAGGGTTAAAGTATTTTTTTGAGAAACCAACCCTCTTAAGTTTTATTATATTTGTTTTACTAAAAAAATATATATTTTCTAATTGTTTTTTTTTTGTTAATTATAATTTTATTTTTATTTTTTGAGTGATATTGAGATATTTCATAAAATTTAGAGGGATAATTTAAATTTACACATTTTTTTATTACCATTAAAAAAAATGGACGGAGGGAGAATATGAGCATAAATGAAAGATGCATATGTTGTGTACATGTGAGCAGTAATGAAAGATATTGGGCTAATTGAAATAAAAGTTTTAGGTGAAATTGAGACAACACATAAATCTTGATGGAGGGGTAAATTAAAATTTACCCAATAGAATTATATTATAAAACATATGAACTAATTAGTAAATCACTATGGATTAGTGGGGATTATATATACATCATTTGAGAATTTTTTTTTATTGTTTAGAAATCATGTATATAATGTAGAGTTACGTTTTTATTATTTTCTAAATCAACTTATATCATGTACTTAAAAATAAATACATCAATTGCATAACTTACATAATATATCACCTAGTATTTGATAGAGATATTAAAACAATACTAAGAAACACAAATATATTTATTTTATATATTCTTAGTTATTCTTCTTCATCATCATCATCTATTCTTAATTACAAAACTAAACATAAATTATAATGTAAAATAATAAACTATAACGTTTTCAATATAATATTATAATGATAATAATTATATATATTAAAAAATTAGAGAATTTTTTTTTGTTATTTATAAAGTAAAGTTGTGTTAAGAAGTAAAGTCTGAATAATTATATTTGTTTTGTAGGGTTTATAACAATTATAGACATGAACAAAATTTTAATTTTAATTTAAAAATAAAAATACTAGGTTAAATGAATCCTTAATTAGCCATATGGTTCCAGCCAAAATAAAGCCTTTCGACCCACTTTGATCCATATCATACATGTTAATCATATTGACCCATCGTCAAGCCTTTGTTCATCTTCTTTCTTGGTAGTTAACGATAATCAGGTTGACACCTTCTAAGAGCTCGTTGTGGATCTAAACCTCCAAATGACATGAGATTTTTTGCAAATGAAAAAGAAACATCCCCTCTACAACTCTAGTTCCATTAAATGTTTACATCCCAAATTTTTCATGAAAGTCCCCAACATCTTATCATTGATCAACCAACACTTAATTTTTAAATTTGGGACTGATCAGGTTGACACTTTTGAACAAATAAATTTGAAGCTATATAACTCCAAATTGAGTAAGAATGGATTCAAATGAAAGGTCTGAATCCCCTTTATCAAATTCAGTTGGTCTCAAATAAAGATGGCATCAGAATTGCTCAGACAAAGAATCGATAATAAGTGATTTAGTCAGTCCTGATAGTGCAACTATCATGCCAAAAAAAAAAAACATTTTGGTTTTCTTGTGTTCACAAACAAAGGATACTCAATGAGTCTTTATCAAGGATTCACAACACTCCTCTCAAGATCAAGAAATCATATATGGATTCAAGACCTCCCAAAACCTTATAAATACCGTTCTCAAGATCAAGAAGGGGCTAGATAGAAAAGAGGAAAAGCAAAAACAAGAAAAAAAAGAGAAATATCAATAAGAAATATAAAGGTCGAGTAATATCTAGTCTGGATATAAGTTCACGTTGCTGGGTTTTGGTTTCGGGTGTTCTTCATGTTCTTTATTTTTTTTTATGTTTGATCCATTTTGTTCAAGAATTTTTGAGTATTTAATTTGTTTTTTTGCTTTCATTTTGTTTTTGGGTTGTTTTCAGGTTAAACCAGAATTTTTGGTTCGGTTTATGGTCGAACTAAAAATTTCAGGTCGATCTAGTCAGGTAAAAACAAAACAAAATAAAAAAATATTTTCTTTTTTTCTTGCATATAGCTAAAAATCCTAAAGTTATTTAAGAATTTTTTTAAAAAAACCTAAAATACTTTGACATGTTTTTTTTTTAAAAAAATATTGTATGAATTTTACAACAAGTTTGTAAATTTCCAAAGGATTTTGGCCTACATTTCAAAAATACCAAAACTTTTTATGTTGTTTCTTTTAATATACGTGATTATGAACTTATAAATAAGACATATTCATGATTTTAAATAAAAAGACAATTTATTTTTTTTAGCATTAGAACATATAGGTTTTTAATCTGATAAGATAAGGATCTACTTAGTGAGCATGACTTTTCTTAAATTTAGACGAATTACAAGTTAGAAAAAAAAAACTTTTTCTTAGTTTATATCAGACAAATAAACAATACAATTTATCTCAGGTAAGATGTATTAGAGGTGTTAATACTTTTTATTTATGCAATCAATCCCTCTTTTTAGATTCTGAGATCAATTAGGGTTTCTAGTGATCAAAATATTAGACAGTAACTTTCATTTTTTTTTTCTATTGATAAATAACAAGAATTTTTTATCTTTTCTATCCACATCATTTTTTATCATCTCAATCTAGAAGAATGATCATCGCGACACCACATACCACAAACATTTTTCCTTCTTTAAAAGATTTCGAGTTAGAATCTCTTTTATAATTTTAAAAAAATTTATTAAAGCATAGCGAGACATCCGCTTGTTATGCTAAGTCATATTAATCTAGCTCTGATTTCGTGTGCTATATCATTAGAAGTAGGAATGCTGCTATAAATCTAGCATAGTGAATGTAATAATTAGGTGATAGCCATTCGAGTACTGTTGTTGTATTCCCGACATTTATCTAAACAGCCGGAACTTTTTTCTTTCAAGTGCTTAATTCACTCCTTTGATTTGCCAAAATTCAGCTAGCTGCATGCACTGAACCTTCCCCCTTCTCACACACATTTTTTATGCAAACTTTTACTGTCTATTGTCTTCTAAGATTCCCCTGGTTATGATTTATTATCTCTCTTTATACTCAGATAAAGCCATGTTTTTATCTAGGTTCTCAAATATCTTAGAGCTAGACTGCATATTAAATTGCGAGAAGGAAAGAACAATAAAAATATATATATATATAATCATAGAAAGGAACATCTGAGCGATTGAAGTTTGGTACATGATTACATCTACTTTGTATCATTAAACTTTCTGCGTTAGAATGTTTTAATTCCATTTGTTAGTATACCTCGAGGAGACGTTGGGAGCGACGTCTTTCTGCGAGCATCTTAATTATACTTATGATTGCGATCCTAAATCTCGCAGAAAGTGGTTTGCGATATTTGTTGGTCCTGACTTAATCCAAAATTTTAATCATATGCTGTGCAATTTTATAGCACTTGGGCCCCAAATTTCTAATCCAAACAAAATGAAGGGATCGTGATTCTAATGTTTGATGGAGAAGCAAATGCTTTCTCCAAAGTCAGCTGGAAGAAGAACTCCATGATTAAGATGAAGAACCTCATATGAAAATACAGTAATTGGGGTGCTCATCAATAACTGATATTATTGTTAAATCCAGGTTTGGTTTGCAGGATTAGGCAGTGGCTTGATGATACTGTGAGAAGGAGGACTTGGTTGCGGTCCATCAACACAGTCCTTGACCATATAAACATGGTTTTGTCCGTCTTTTCTAGTAATAGTTTTTACTTTTTAGTAGTCAGTATTGGGTTATTAACTTCTTCTTTTTTTAATGGTAAAGGTATTTTTGAGACAATTCACATTTCAGTCAATACTCAGTATTTTCCCATACAATTTTAAAGTCAAATCAATCCTTTAAATTTTAGTTAACAAACCAAGAAAACTTTCTTAACCATCAAATCAATCCTTTAAATTTTAGTTTTGATATACAATCTTAAAGCCACACTCTTGATATTGATCTAATACATTCAAGTGAATTTAATAACTTTCTAAATGTTAATCTTAAATTTTACTAAATTAACAATGATTACTCTAATTTTAATTTCTCGATACAAGTATTGTTGAAGAAGATGTTATTTTAGAGGCTTCTATGTCAGTTGTGCATACTCATTCGCTAATTTTCTCTCTCTCTCTAAAAATTTCAATTACATTTATGTTTCAAGCATGATAATTTGATAAAAGTTTTTCTTTTAATATATAGAGGAAACCCATTTCTATATATTATCTATATGATTTTCAATTGAACAACTCAGAATCCCATTAATTTAATGATTTTATGCAAATTCAATAAAAATTCAATTATGAATAATAAAAAAAGAGAGTAAGAGTATTCGCGATAGTTACAAGTATATGAAAGGTGCAATTATTAGAATATCTACACGAATCCAAGGTCCATTAAGAGAAGATAGAGGTTCCCATAATCGGTCAATAAGACATTGGACTAAATAACGCTTTCTTTCCACATTCCCATATCTTTTGTATCCTTGTTTTTATAGCTCAATGGAAGACCTTGTAATGGAACTTAACCTCTATACATACAAAGAGTAGCCATCCTCCGTCCCTAAATCCCATGGCACATTTCATTTAATTGGGAATTTAAAGTCTTAATCATGCGTTGGGCGACGCCTTTGAGATATCTTTTGTAGGAAGTGATCTTAAATATTGCTTGGTCTTGGATTAAGGTACTTGACCGATTTTGTTTTTTAACAAGTTGTGTATATGTACTATGCTTTATATATATATATAGTTACACGTCCGTAACTGGTCCACAACTTGAGACTGACTGTGTTAATTAGCTCATACCACTCTTTGAGGCAATGACGAACCACATTGTAATTAATTAATGAGGCTAGAAATTCATAAATTGGATGACGATGATAGGGCATGAATCCAAAATCTTTACTTGATTATTGACCAAATCGTCACCCCTTTTTCTAATTATACAGTATAGGTTTTTTACCATTTAAGCGTATTAACTATAGGAAGTGCTGAATTATAGAAACTATGTTGTAAATATATATATTTACTTGTACTTCCTATGAATAAAGCTTGTTAGCAGCCATTCTCATTTGCTTCAAGTTGTTAAGTGGCGACAGTTTTTTAACTACATAACCTTAAAGATGCATTTAGACAAGAGGTTTTAGTCCTCGGCGAATTGAAATAATTATTGAAGGGAAGTGATTTTGGATCGAAACTCTGCCCCGTAATCATGGGAAGTAGCTTAAAGTCTTAAACATCACAAGGGGCTCTGGGACTAGTTTCGACAGTTTTCCTTTCCTTTTTTTTTTTTTGCGAAAAAGGAATAGATAAGCTAGGTGTACTGTTTGCTTCAAGCATAGAAGGTATGCCCATCTTTTTCTAATTTCTAATGACCAAACAAAAGCTGACAAAATGTCTTTCTGCTACACGTTTTCTGTAATTATATTGAGTTTTGGAAGCTTCCTGTGAAACAACAGAAAAAAAGTTCAAAACAAAAAATAAGTGAAAAGAAGGCAAATAAAGACATGATGATCAAATGCTAATAGTTTCTTCTCTCTCTCGTTTTTTTTTTTCCTTCCCAATCGCCCATCATAGTAAAATATTGTTCCTAATACATCCGCTTAGCAAACCAACATGTAGAGGAAGCTCCCACTCTTGACGCAGCTTTAATACCGATTTAAGTTGATCTTGAAACCTGTAGCAAGAAGCCCAGTATTTTAATGAGTTCTTTGAGGTATGTTTCATGAAGCATCCAAGAAGAAAAGGAATATATAGGAGAGAGATAGCGTAGGGACTCTCATAACGTAATTTTAAATGCATTAATGGACTGCTAAACCTTGCTTAGAAACCCTAATGGCAACCTTAAACTAATACTTCATTGGAATTGCCAACTGTAAACAGTACTAATCAATCTTATGTAATCTTGAACTGATTAAAGAAAAAATAAAATCGTCCCACCAAGAGAGGAGAGAGTTTTTCATGGAATTCCAAAAATTCTCTCCTGCCTAACTTAAGCAAGAAATGGTAAGTGAGGAATTAACTAAATTTGAACATGAGAAAGTGGTAATAATTAAATGACTAGACTAAAAACTACTCCACAGCAAGCTTCCACCTAGAGAAAGCACTACAAAGGCAAAGACGAAGGAGAAGAGGGAAGCAGAAGACAGGAAAGAAAGATCAGAAGGATAAAAAGATGATCAGAAGTTCAAATTGACTTCGGAAGCCTCTGAAACACACAAGTGGATAGTTATGCTCCAGAGATGATTACCAGGAAATAGCTTTCACCATGATGCAAGCTCTGCATTAGAAACCCAAATTCATTAGTGGGTACTGGCACTCCAGAAGAATGGACCAACACTACATCTTGACCAAACATTGCTTTTATGTCAAGTGGCCCCCTTGGAACTTCTGTGGGAATCCCGTTGATGAAAACTGTGATGAATCCTGAACAACAGCATAGAGAAAGTATTTTTAGAAGAAAATCTAGCTCATCATGCACCAACAGCTTTCATTTGCTCCTAGTAATTAGCTGAGCACATGACGATAGTTGATTTCTGTCTACCCCTTTTTCCAAATCTTAAAATTGAAAACAAAATCGAGCGAATTGAGAATTGAGAAGGAGGGAGAGGGAAATGGAATAACATTATGTACATTCCAAATACAAGAGGGGTTTAGAAAGAAAGTTGAATTTCTGCTATAAGTCCTTAATCTCAATTCTGAGACGGTGAAATTTCAAAATTTTGTAATCGATCTTAGTGCTTCATAATAAAAAAAACTGAAAAGGACACTGGATAATTTTGAGGCCCTCAAAACTTAAAGATTTCATGTGGAATTTTTCTAGGTACTGTAAGTGAATCAGGAAGGGGGGACCATTGTTTTTCACGGACAAGTACAACGAAACTTTCACAGAGTAAAACATACAGCTACAGTCACATCATTAAAAGCTCCTATCTAGTTTATTCCGTAGCACTCTTGTGCTCTTGATCAAGAACAAAAATTAAAAACCATAATTGAAATCTAAATAGGTTGTAGCAAAAGAAATTTCCACTTCTAAACAACTTTTTGAGGGGATAACAGGAGTACATGTTTCTTGAAGAAAATCACACCCATCTTCACAAAGATGGAAGGAAAAGAAAGGAATTGGCCGCTAGAGCTACTTCGGAGATATGGGGTTAGCTCAGGTTCACGGAGGATGAGGGTTCTGATCATAGAGATAATATTTGGGGCAAAATTGTGGCTTCCATTTTGGGAAAATAAGAAATTGAAAAAAAAAAAGAAGAAGAAAGAAAAAGGGACGCAGCCTTACACTCACCAGCAGTTTGGTAATGCAAATTAGAAGTCTCCGATGGGTATAAAATTGAAGTTACACCAGAGGTTTGCTCCACTTCTTGAAAGGCCATTTGATTAGAGAAAGAATACAGACTCTCTCCACCATGATCTTCATCAACAACTCCATAAGAAGAAGAGGAACCAACAAGATAAGAAGACGGGGATTGAACAAAAGAAGGAGAATTTGCAAACCCAATAGAAGTGTTACAACCTTTATATTGAATTGCACCACCACTAGCTTGTGCCTGTTGATTATTTGTTTGCTCTCCTGCAACCAGACTAGCCTGCATCTGGCGTTGCCGGCGGCGAGATCTTGATCGTCGGTTTTGAAACCAGTAGAAGACATTTGCATCACCAACAGAACCAAATTTTTCTAGAAGTTTCCTTATTCTCACAGTTTCATCCTTTGGTGGGTTTACCATTCCACTGTTAAAGATGGACTCAAGTATCAATATTTGCTCTGGCTTTGGAGTCCACCGTGACCTCACCGGTTCGCTTCTTTCGGTGGCATGGTTGCTTGGACTATTAGGGTCTTGGCCTTGATTATCTTCCATTACTGTGAAATGAAGAAAAACTAGTTTTTTTTCCCCTTAAAAAAATACTAATAATATAGGAGCAAAACAAAGTGCATAAACACAAGGTAGAATGCTTAGAGAGGTGAAGCTATATATAGGGATGAAAGGAAAATTACTTTGAGAATTTACATAATCATCCTTGGTTTGACAGCACTCCATTGATTGAATTTACAACTTTACCTAATTTATAAATTGTTATGTTAATCTTGCTCTTGCAAGTCAACCTCCCAACACCTGGCCTGCTTAGTTTATTCAAATATACACACACAGAAACACTAGTCAAAGATTACTCCTGAGTCATGTTAGTAACAAGAATTTAGAAGCTAATTATGAACTAATTAATTGATTAAGCAAGTGTGTGTTACCGAGAGAGATGCAGGGTATTTGATTAATTACATCGTTCGTTCAATATATCACATTACAACATATGAATTAGTGAAGAGCTCAAGTAAAATGTGTCAGAGTTTGATCAATAATCAATATTTGATATAACATCCTGTTTGACAATTTTGCCACCAACATGCAATGATTAAAAATATGGGTAAAAATTCAAATCCTAGAAAAAGCTCCCCACTTGCATGTTGCTTAATCAACTTGTATATATTCCCCTTCATATATGTCGTATTTATAATTCTGAATTCTACTCCAATAGTTAATAATAAACTTGTTTGTCTAAATATATATTTAATTTAAGATCCTTAAGAATTAATAATTTTAGCAGTCAATTCAAAAATTAAATTGATTATACACATTGATGATGATCACATCTATAATTTAGTAAGACCTAGTTCAATAAAGGGTCATATTTGATATTTTTATCGAGCTTTACTCAGTAGTTTAACTTTAAAATCTTTTAATTTGAAGTTTTATCTAAAAATTCAATATTAAGAGCTTGTTTGTTTTTGTATTTAAAAAGTATTTTTTTTAAAAAAATAATTATTTTATATTTTTTAGCTTTAAATTAATTTTTTTTATGTTTTCATCTGATTTTAATGTGTTAGTGTCAAAAATAATTTTAAAAAAATAATAATAAAATTATTTTGATGTATTTTTTAGTGAAAAACACATTGAAAAACAATTACTTCCAAACTCTAAACACCCCTTAAATTTTGTTGAAGTTATCTTAATATGATTAAATTGATTTTAAAGATCGAAGGGACCAATTAACATGGGGGGTTGTTTAAAGGCAACATGGATTACTGTTAAAAAAACAAACTTTAACTTAAAATAAATTCAAGTTGACCTTTTTTTTTAATATTGAGATGATGATAATTGGATTGATTGGAGCTTTGCGGCTTAACCGGTCAAATCCGCAATTCTAGTGATAGAATCCATTGGGTTGAATTATTTTTAAAACTATTTTTATTTAATTAAATAATAACAAAAAATAAACTCTTCGAAAATCGAGTATAAACCAAGCAAAAACTAAATATTGTGATATTTGTTTGAGATTATGATAATTTTATAGAAAAAAAATCGAAATAATTTATAAAGATAAATTCAAAATAAAAAATATTAAAGGATGAACTTAATTAAAAAAAAGGGGTGAAAATTTCAAAAAAAAAAGCAAAAAAATAAAATCCACCTTCTTCATATATTGTTGATATTAACAGTGAAGAAGATGTGTGAACCCAAATCTTTTAGAGTTGCAAGGTAATTTGCAAATAATTAGATTATCGCTTTCTCTTTATTAGTATTAACTAAAAATCGAGGTTGCATGGGAAAAAACTCTCAAAGGAGTGGTCAAAATGGTAATGTGAAAGGTCGACAGGCAAAGTTGGCTAGGGTTTTCCAGCTTTGGCAAGTGCATGTGCAGGCATGCATGGAAAGTTGAGTCTAGAGAATTGTTTAATGCAGAGATGAGAGAAAGAGTCCAAATAGACGGTCCAGAACCGTGCAATAATTTATTAACGATGACGTATAAGGAAACATGGCTCACTGAGTTCTCTACTCTCGTCTCTTGATCTAATCTTTTTTATATTAAACGAGAGGGAGGAAAGGGGCCATAAGGTTGGCTTACACATCGAACACTTTTTTACGTGTATCTATATATGTCTACAACTTCTAACACTTCATATTCATATTCTATTACTGCGTTTGCATTGCACGAAAACTGCAGGAACCGACTACTTTTCCTGTTCCAGACGAGGTTCCCTCGTTCCCCTTCGTTTACAAGAATTCTGGTATTTATTTGTACCTGATATTATATCTATATTAATGGGATTGTAAATTACCGAGGGTTACTAGCTTCTTGTAATTAAAATACAAAGTTTCATGTGTTAGCCGTAATTAAATTTGATTATTTATGGTAACTAATGAGCAGATATCGGGTATAACACAAACTATATCAAGATATTTGAATAGTCAAGAGATGATTCATCATCTTAGATATGATGCGATCCCATAAAAATACAAAAACCCACAATCAAGTAAGACACTTTACAAGAAAGTTAAGATTAGATTTGGAATTGAGTTTGACACAACGATAACCTGTACCAAGACACCAAGACTTATAAGTAAACCTGTACCAAGACACCAAGACTTATAAGTAACCGAACCTTCACACAACACCTATAAAGAGATGTGGACAAAAAATATAGAAGACGCCATGGAGTTTGGTTAATTCTTTGATAAGTGGGAGTGATTCAATAAAGAACAAAAAAAGTATGAACAAAACCTCACGCACACAAGAATAATTATTGAAATCAAAGTCTTAAAAAAAAAACCTAAAAAAAAGATAAATAACTCAATTTATAATAGACAAAAATATCCCCAACAATGCTAAAAAATAATAAAAGAATTCTAAATAAAAAAGAAAAAGAATCATAAATCCAATAGGAAACTAATACAATTCCTGCATGGTAGCATATGGACCTTATCACGATCCTTTTTTGATATATCCTATTATCCTAAAATTTTAACCTAATATAGAATAAGAAAAATTTCAACTCGATCTAACGGTTTGATAAAACATTATTCTTATTAGAGTAAAACTATGCATTAGAAAAAATAAGCCTCTAACTGCCAAAATTAATTAGCCCATAAAGTTGATGGATCAGACCCCTCTTGTGCATAAATCAAATTGAATAAGATCTAATTTTTATTTGCTGATGTTGCCTCCTTGAAATCCACACTGGCCTTTATATCATGAATAAGATCATTGAATGCATATTTGAGCTTATTTACCCTTGATCTTGTTATTGACTCAATTGGAACTTGCAATAAATTTTTTGGTGTAGTCTTGACTGTATCATCCTATTTATTCTAAAAAGGATTCGTTTAAGAATTATCATCTACATTAAGTAAAGAGATGTCAGAAACATTGAAAGTAACACTAACATCATACTTACTTGGTAGATCTATTTTATAGGCATTATAATTAATTCTTTCAACAAGTTAGAATGGTCCATCTCGTTTTAATATCAACTTAGATCTCCTTTGTTGAGGAAATCTCTCTTTTCGCATAAGCATAAAAAATTTACCATCTTTTACTCTTTATTAGCTTTGAATACACATTGCTCATTCTTTTTTTGTATTTGTTGCCTCATATTTTCATAGAGAGCCTTTAGTCCCTATGTTTTTCTATTGCCTTCAAGACTAACCCTTTCATCAATAGAAAAAGAAAATAAATCCAAAGAAGTAAAATTAAGGATTAAATCCATAGATAATTTTAAAAGAAAAATAATCAGTAGTAGAATGCACACTCCTACTATACGAAAATTCAATAAATGATGGATAATTTTTTTTATTTCTTCAAATTCTTTTGAATGATAGTTCTTAATAATATAGTTATAAGATCCTATTAACTAATTTAATTTGTCTTTCTATTTGCAGATGGCAAGTAGTAGAAAATAATAATTTTGTTTCTAATTTCCCCCATAAAACCTTTTAAAAATAGTTAAGAAATTTAACATCATGATCAGACATAATACTCTTAGGTTCTTATGGAGTCGAACTATCTCTCTAAAAAATAAATTAGATAAGTTAGTTGCATCATTGGTTTTATAATAAAATATGAAATATGTCATCTTAGAAAACCTATCCACAACTACAAAAATACAATCCCTGCCCTTTTTTGGCCTAGGCAAACCTAACATAAAATCCAAATATATATCAACTCAAGGTTTTTTAGGCACTAGCAAAAGAGTATATAAACCATGTGATAAAATTATAGACTTAGCTTGTCTACAAGTTATGCATCTATAAAAAATTCTTTGCACATCTCTTTTCATCTTAGGCAAATAAAAATGCTTATACAAAACATCTAAAGTCTTAGCAATTCCAAAGTGTCCCATTAATTTGCCCCCATGAGCTTTATGAACTAGAAATTTAAGCATAGAACAATTAGGTATACACAATTTCTTTTCTTTAAATAAATATCCAAGAAATATTTTTTTTCATGCAAAAGTCATAATTTTTCAAATCAATATATAAATATTATTTTCGCAAAACAACCAATACATTCTTTAAATGTTTAATATGCTCATCTAAATTATTGTTATCGATCAAAATATCATCAAAATAAACCATAAAAAAAATTATCAATAAAATTAGGCAAAACATGGTTCATTAATCTCATGAAGGTATTAGGTGCATAGTAAGTAAAAAAAAGCATAACTAACTACTCATACAAACTATATTTAGTTTTAAAGGTATTTTTTTCATTCATCTCCCTTTTTCATTGTTTTCCGATGATATCCATTTTTCAAATCAATTTTAAAAAATATACAAGACCCATGCAATTCATCTTACATATTATAAAATCTAGGAATTAGGTGTCTATACTTTGCTTAAATATTATTAATAACATGACAATTAACACATATCCTCCAAGTCTCATATTGTTTTGGTACTAATAACACTAGAACTGCACATGGACTCATGTTTTCTCTTATGTACCCTTTTGTCATCAATTATTCCACTTTCATTTGAAGTTTCTTTATCTTATGAGGATTACTTCTATAGGCTTGACGATTAGATATAGTGCTCCAAGTACAAGAGCAATTTGACACTTAATTCCTTTAATATGTGGCAACCTATTAGGAATCTCATCAGGAAATATGTCTTTACAATCTTGTAATAAAGAAACACAAACATTATAAAGACATTGATAAAGGTCATTAGTGTTAAAATATGTATCCTTATATATAAGTAAAATTTTAGGCCTGTAAAAAAACAACCATTCTTAATCTTACTCCTCTTTGCAAAAATTATCATGTTTCTTTACTTTTGTTCACCATTCCTTTCTTCTCTCTCTTTTTTTTTTCTCTCGTCTCTCGTCTAAATCCCTATTAATTCTTATTTTTCCTGAATCTAACATTCTTCTTTCTTGGCTCACTTTATTTTCACTCTTTCTCACTTTCCTCACATTATTGATCTTTTTCTTCAGCTCTGCTTTCTCTTTCTAATTTCAATTGGTCTTCATACACTTGTTTAGGAGACAATGGTATAAGTGAAAATGTCCCATCCTTATCAAGATAATATATATTCTTAAACCCATCATGCTTGACTTTTCTATCAAATTACCTAAGTCTCCATAATAATAAATGAGTAACATACTGTAAGATCCCACATTGGCGGGTGAGAAGATTGGTTGCTGGCCTTATTAGTAGTGCTGTTGTTAACTTGTCATACGCGTTTTAGGGAATCAGGCTCAGAAGTGGGCTCGCGTCACCAGGAACAAAACCGTGAGGGCGGTAAGGCCCAAAGCGGACAATATATGGCAAGTTGGGCTGGGATGTTACACATACATAGGCATAACATCACATAAATTATCATCCTTATATGTTCCAACTGAAAAAGAAACTAAAACCTTTTTAGTAAATTTTACTTTTCTACAATCATTCAACTATTAAAGTCTATAAGGCTTTCCATGTTTAATAATGTTTAGATTTAATTTTCTAACATGAGTAGTATTAACAACATTAGTACAACTCTCATTATCAATAATCATACTATATTCCTTCTTATTTATATGGCATCGAGTATGAAATATATTCTGAAAAAGAAACTAAAACCTTCTTAGTAACTCTTACTTCTCCACAATCATTCAACCATTCAAGTCTATACGGATTTCCATGTTTAATAGAGTTTAGATTCAATTTTCTAACAAGTGTAGTATTAGCAACATTAGTACAACTCTCATTATCAATAATCATACTAGCTTCTTGTAAATTAACGAGGGTTACTAGCTTCTTGTAATTAAAATACAAAGTTTCATTTGGTTAGCTGTATAAAATCGATTATCATGTTTTTATATTGCCTCATAAATCTGATATGATAGTTTGGCGGAATGTGCCAAATGGTAGTTATTCAATGAAATCACGAAGTATAATCATTGAGAATATATATTATCCTTGTGAGTTTTCTTTCTTCTCCATCTTGTGGAAGACTATTGCCCATTAAAAATTGATATTTTTTTTTTGCTATTGGTTAAAAATAGATTATGTACCAGAAGATTTCTTGTATATAAAAATTATTTGGTCACGAAAATACACTTTGTTCTTTTTATATTGTTGAAACAGAAGTGGTTTGTTATCTTTTTCTACATTGTAGACGTATTAAGATTATATGGAACAATTTTTTGAATTGGCTAGGTATTCAATGGTATATGTTAGAAAGGATTGGTCAGATATTAACCCAGTAGAGTGGTATTGTGAAAGAAAAATTTCAAAGTCAAGCCTTTGAGGATCAATTGCCAGATTAGGATTCAACCTTTGAATTAATTCTCCACCGTTTTGCTCTATGGTTAAAGACTTTTGAATCTAACTTTATGCATACAAGTTTGGATCTTTTTAAAGGTATAGAGGGAATTTTATAATGGACCCACACGTAGAACTGTTTTGTTTAGAACATTCTCATTTGTTTTGCTTCATTCTTTTTAATTTCCATGTCGATAATTTTTTTCTTGTTTTCTAGTTTTCCATCTCTTTAATGGCCCTGAAATCCTAATAATATATCTTCGATTACTATACTAAAAAAACCCAAATATGTACTAAGGCTTTTTTATACAACCAATGCATTTTCTTCTTGGAACAATCATCATATTCATTTTGTGCATTTTAAATGGAGTCATTAGATCATTTGTTAGTATAATTCTAATTTGCATGGAAACTATGGACAAAATTTCTATCATGGTGAGGCATTCTTGTTAGTAAATATTCATTGTAGTCAATCGGTTAGTTACACGTAACGTTGATTTTATTCAAGTAAAACACATTTACTATTAATAATTTTTTATTTTTAATATTCATTTATATATGATTAATGAATTTAATTTTTGATTAATGAATCTAGAGTAAAGATAAAGTTCATAGGACAAAAATGATTTGCAAATGAAATTATAAAGTTGTTAAAATTATGAGATTTCTATTGTGTCAAAGCATTGTTCTCTTAGTCAATGTTCTATTAAGACTGAACTTTAATTAGAGTTGTTGATACTGATACATATTATATTACTTCTTTTATGAAAGGAAATGGTTGCTCTCATAAGCTAAGGTATAAGAGAGATACTTGAACTCGCATGAGAATTCCATTGGAGAGATCACTTATGTTTGTGGAAAGATTTATGTGACAACTATGTAAGTGATCCTTAAACTTGAGATCACTAAGCTATCTTATATAAGGAGTGTTATGCTTTGATCTTAACTACATGTTGTCCTAATCAATGGTAACTAATGAGCAAATATCAAGTACATCGCAAACTATATCAAGATATTTGAATAATGAAGAGAAGATTCATCACCTTAGGTGATGTGATCCTCGTGGATATAAAAATACAAAAACCCACAATCAAGTAAAACACTTTCCAAGAAAGCTAAGATTGGATTTAGGATTGAGCTTGAAACAACGATAGCCTATACCGAGACTATAAATAACTGAACTTTCATCTGACGCCTATAATGAGACGTGAACAAAAAGCATATAAGACACCACGGAGCTTGTTTAATTCTTTGATAAATCAAAGTGGTTTAATAATAAGCAAAAAAGAATGATCAAAACCTTACACACTCAATAATAATTTTTTAAATCAAAGTCTTTTCCCAAAAAAAAAACTAAAAAAAAGTTAAATAACTCAATTTATAGTAGGTAAAAATATCCTAAACAATGCTGAAAAATAATAAAAGAGTTCTAAATAAATAAATAAATAAGAATCTTAAATGCACTTGAAAACTAATACAATTCTCGCACAGTAGCATATGGACCTTATCATAATGCCTTTTTGATGTCCTATTGCCCTAAAACTTTAACATAATATAGAACAAGAAAATTTTTTGCTTGATCTAACAATAAAAAAAATATATTCTTATTAGAGTTACACTGTGTATTAGAAAAAATATAAGCCTTTAACTGCTAAAATTAATTAGATCATGAAGTAGATGGATTAACCCCCTCTTGTGCATGAATCAAATTAGATAAGATCTAATCTTCACTTGCTAATGTTGCCTCCTTGAAATCCGTATTTGCCTAAATATTTTGAATAAGACCATTGAATGTATATTTGAGCTTATTTACCTTTGATCTTATTATTGATCTAATTGGAACTTACAATGGATTTTTTGGTATAGTCTTGATTGTATCATCTTATTTATCCTAAAAAAGGATTCATTCATGAATCATCACCTACATCAAATAAAAAGATATTAGAAACATTGAAAGTAGCAATAACACCGTACTCACTTGGTAGATCCATTTTATAGGCATTATAATTAATTATTTCAAGGAGTTAGAATAATTCATCTCTTCTGGGCATGAACTTAGATCTCATTTGTTAAGAAAATATCTCTTTTTTGCATATGCAAAAAAAATAACCCTGTTTTATTTTTTATTAGCTTTGAATGCACATTACTCATTCTATTTTTGTATTTGTTGCTTTACTTTTCAATGAGAGCCTCTAGTACTTGTGCTTTTCTATTGCCATCAAGACTAACCCTTTCATCAATAGGTAAATGAAATAAATCCAAAGAAGTAAAAGGATTAAAGTTATAGATAATTTCAGAAGGAAAATAATTAGTAGTAGAATACACATTCCTACTATAAGCAAATTCAATAAATGATAGATAATTTTTTTTAATTCTTCAAATTCTTTTGAATGATAATTCTTAATAATATAGTTAAGGTCATATTAATTACTTCAATTTTTCCATCCATTTGTAGATGATAAATAGTAGAAAATAACAATTTTGTTTCTAATTTCCCCTATAAAACCTTTTAAAAGTAGCTAAGAAATTTAACATCATGGTCAGACACGATGCTCCTAGGTACTCTATAGAGTCGAACTATCTCTCTAAAGAATAAAGTCACTAAGTTAGTTGCATCATTGGTTTTATGATATAATATGAAATATATCATCTTAGAAAACCTATCCGCGACTACAAAAATAAAATCCCTGTCTCTTTTTGGTGTAGGCAAACCTAACATAATATCCAAAGTCATATCAACTCAAGGTTTCTTAGGCACTAGCAATAGAGTATATAAACCATGATGTAAAACTATAGACATAGCTTGTCTACAAGGTATGTATCTATAAACAATTCTTTGCACATTTCTTTTCATCTTAGGCTAATAAAAGTGTTTAAACAAAACATCTAAAGTCTTAGTAACTTTAAAGTGTCCCATTAATTTTTCCCTTATCTTGAAATTTATGCATAGAAAAATTAGGTATACAAATCTCTTATCTTGAAATAAATATCCAAGAATTTTTTTTTCATGCAAAAGTCATAACTTTTTAGATCAATATATAAACATTGTTTTCACAAAACAACCAATATATTCTTTAAATGTTTAATATGCTCCTCTAAATTATTGTTATCAATCAAAATATCATCAAAATAAACCATAAAAACATTATCAATAAAATTATGCAAAACATGGTTCATTAATCTCATGAAGGTATTAGGTGCATTAGTAAGTAAAAATGCATAACTAACCACTCATACAAACCATATTTAGTTTTAAAGGTATTTTTCCATTCATCTCCCTTTTTCATTGTTATTTGATGATATCGACCTTTCAAATCAATTTTTTTAAAAAAACATACAAGACCTATGCAATTCATCTTACATATCATCAAATCTAGGAATTAGGTGTCTATAAATATTATTAATAACATGACAATCAACACATATCCTCCAAGTCCCATATTGTTTTTTTGCTACTAACAACATTAGAACTGCACATGGACTCATGCTTTTTTCTTATGTACCCTTTTTTCATCAATTATTCCACTTTCCTTTGAAGTTTTTTTTTATCTCCTCATGATTACTTCAATAGGCTAGACGATTAGATATAGTGCTCCAAGTATAAGATCAATCTGGCACTTAATTCCATTAATATGTGGCAACCTATTAGGATTCTCATCAGGAAAGATGTCTTTAAAATCCTGTAATTAAGAAACGCAAACATTATGAAAACATTGATAAAGGTCATTAGTGTTAAAATATGTATCCTTATACATATGTAAAATTATAGGCATGTAAAAAAAAAATCACCTCCTAGAAGAAATCTTAAGGAAACATTGCATGTATTCATTGAAAAGCAAAAGACAATCAACACTCAAAATGCTCAAACTATAGCAGATTTGAAAGATACTCTTGCAAAATTCACATCTACTCTCAGTTTTCAGGAGAAAGGTAAGTTTCTATCTCAACCATAACAAAATCCCAAAGGTCAATACAATTCAAGTGCAAGTAGCTCCGGAAGCCAACACATGGATCAAGTCAAATCAGTAATTATTCTCCGCAGTGGTAAGGTTATTGAAAAACCAATTCTTGAACCTTGTGAGAAAGAAGATGAGTTAGTCTTTGAGGGTAAGGAAGGGGTTGAACCTGAACATTGTAAATAAAAGACTGATTCCCCGCCAACATTTCCATTTCCTCATGTCATGACCAAACAAAGGAAAGTCAATTACAACTCTGAAATCTTTGAAACTTTCAAACAGATAATGATCAATATACCTTTGTTGGATGCTATTAAACAGGTACCTTCTTATGCTAAATTTTTGAAAGACTTGTGCACTGTGAAGAGAAAACTGAATGTGGAAAAGAAAGCCTTTTTAGCCAAACAAGTGTTATTCTTCAAAATAATAATGCTTTGAAATATAAAGACCCTGGTTGTTCTATAATTTCTTGCTTTATTAGAGAACATAAAATTGAAAAAGCTTTACTTGATCTTGGAGCTAGTGTGAATTTACTTCCATATTCAGTCTTTTAGAGTCTCAATCTAGGTGAGTTAAAACCAACTTCTATAACTCTCTTACTTGCTGAAAGATCTGTAAAAGTGCCTTGAGGAATAGTTGAAGATGTGTTAGTACAAGTTGATAAATTCATTTATCTTGTGGATTTTATTGTATTAGATACACAACCTGTTGAAGCATGTAATTCAATTCCAATTATTTTAGGACGTCCGTTTCTTGCAACTTCTAATGCATTGATTAATTGTAAGAATGGACTGATGAAGCTATAATTTGGAAACATGAAATTGAAGATGAATATTTTCAACATTTGCAAGCAACCTGGAGATGATAATGATTTATAGGAAGTAGATCTTATTGAAGAATTAGTTTATCATCAATTTGAAACTACCTTGAGTAAAACTGAGTTTGAAGAATCTGAAGAATTGCAAATGATTTATTCTTAGGAAGAAATCAAGGACAAGAAAGGCACCAACAATGTTGTCGCAGATCATTTGTCAAAATTAATAATAGATTCGACATTTGACATCCCACCAATTGATGATTACTTTCCTGACGAATCCTTACTTTCTCTTAGTCCAATGCCTTGGTCTGCTAATTTTGTCAATTTTCTTGCTTTAGGTTATTTGCCAACTCATTGGAGTACCCAAGATAAAAGAAAGTTTTTGAATGAAGTGAAGATCTTTTATTGGATGATCCTTACTTATTCAAATATTTTGAAAATGCATTCCTGACAATGAGGTAAGTAGTGTAATTAAATTTTGTCATTCTGAGGCTTGTGAGAATCATTTCTCATCAAAGAAGACGACTGCAAAAATCTTACAATGTAGATTTTATTGGCCCACCATGTTCAAAGACACACATGTGTTCTGCAAAGCTTGTGAAAATTGTCAAAAGTCAGGATTTATTTCAAAACATAAAGAGTCTTTAGATAATCTTTTATTGACTTTTGGGACATATCCTAGTGGCAATGTGCTTTATGCATTTCATGACATATGACCCCATTTTCATAAAGAACATGCTTGGCATAGTCTTGAGAATTTGACTATAAAAGACCCTGTTTGCCAGTTTTTAAGAAAACTAGATGGGAAGCCTATCATCGACCCATAGAGGGTGTTGAAGCCATTCTTAGACGTAAAACCAAGGGAAGATGTGAGCCATAATCACAACTACAATTTAAGCCTTTGTTTGTAAGAACGTGTGTCTTTTTGTTTTATTAATAGCATAATATTTGTGTTTTGTTGTTTCTTATATTTGTTTAAGTGTGTTTCAGGTTTGCCAGTGTTCGTTGTTTCAGGTGATGTCTTCTATATTCTATCTTTCTGCCTTAGGACATTAAGGATAATGTCTCGTTTTGGTTAGGGGGAGAGGGTAGTAGTTGATAAATAAAAAACTAACTAACTAACTAACTAACTGCTTTTGTTTTTAATAAAACCATTTGACAAAACTGTTATTACTAGGATGGCAGAGTAAGGGAGAATTTTATTGACTCTTGAGACGCATCTTAGTAAACATTTTCCAATGGTTATTTGCAATATTCATAACAAGGTCTATCACATACTTCTCATGAAATATTTAGATTTGCAAACTCTCGCATTGTTATCACTTGATTCTGCTCATATACTTATTTAACAAGTATTCTTAAACCTTCATTTTCACACGCACACTTTAACATATGATTGTGGGTTGCATATTGGATTATTACATTATTTATGTTCTTTTGTTAAAGGTAACAACTAATGGAAAGGAATAGTATATAATTTGCTAAAAAAAATAGAAAAAAATGATAATGAATGTAATTAAATAAATAAATAAAAATGTAGATAAGTTTGGTTTCGTAGCAACCTAAGGAATTAAGCCCGAAGGGGTGTTTTAACACCTAATACCCTAAAGTCAACTGACTTGGGAGCTATTGGCCCAATGCTTGTTACATGGGGTAAGAAGAAAGCTTAAGGGAATCAAACATTGCACTATCTACATTTTAGTATCTGCAACCCAAGTTATTAAGCTCGAAAGGGTGTCTCAACACCTAATGCCCTAAGGTCTAGGAGTCATTAGCCTAAAACTCGCTACATGGGTTCAAAATACATTGTGTTATAAATCATTACTTAAAAAAAAAAAAGATAATCATCCCAACCCAAGAAAGTTAACCTTAAACATTGGAACAAAATTTTGTTTTCTTCCAAGTAAAGCCCCATAACTATGTGTTGATATATTGAGCATAAAAGAAAGGTTTGTTAATATCTTGGTAAAGAGGTATTGAGCAGACATATAAATTGAATGAGAGTTTGTTTATTTGAATAGATTAATGGAAGTTGAATAATGAATGCCTTGCTTTGTGAAACTTGCAATTTGTTTTTCTATTTTAACACTTTGATTACTAGGGATTAGTAATAAGCTGGTTGGGGGGTGTGATTAGTACTTAAAAGTGTATTTTTATCAAGGTTTTATATCATCATTTTGCACTTGAAGTATTAATAACTCCTTAACTAGAGCATGTTTTATAATAACATGTCTAATAATATAAGATACCTTTAATTTATGGTAAATGTTCATCTTAAATGCAGGCCTATCACATAAATTAAAGGATTGATTAATAAGTTTAACTACTGGAATTGAGAAGACAAAGAGAGGGCCAAGCTTAGAAAAGAGATGTTGGTTCAGTCCAAACTGGAACATCATTTAGTTCTTGGATCATAATTGGAGCTGTAGAACTTGGATTTAGGTCTGGTTTATATGTATGGAAAGCTAAGACATAGGCCTAAAACTTTTATGAGAGTCCAAGATTTAGAAGTGTCATTTTTGAGTTCAAATGGTAGCAACAACATAGAAGTCAAAATCTGTCCTGCAGCCCAGACATTGTTCAGTGTTCAGCCCATATCTAGAGTTCTAGAAGTCCAAATACGCCGATTCTTATTTTGTTGGAAAGCTGAGACAATGTCCCAGAACTTTCATGGAGACTATCTGTTCAAATTCTGATGTTAGCAATGATGTTTTGTTCAGATAAGAAGATAAGGATTGTCACCAAGTCAATATGTGGCTACCCACTCAACAATTAGTCATCAAATCAATAGTTTCGAATTTTAGCCTATAAAAGGAGGCATATGCCATGCATTTAGGCATCTTGGTTTTCAGATCAAGATCATGCTCTTTATTTCTTTTTTGTATTTTGTAATGTTCAAGTTTTATTCCATGTTATATTTTCCTTAATCTCTTGTTTATGCTTTTCATTTCCTTTACTATACCTATATAATTATGTTCTTTCAGCTAAGTTTATTATGTCGAGGTGAAACGGTTACACTAATGGTGTAAGAATAAGTATAGTATAAACTCAACATGGACTTTAATGTTTGATACTAATATATTTTGTATTTATTATCTTACTCACTCTTAATACTTTGCTTGTTAAATGGTTAATCTAGATTTATGTTGTATAACCCTTGGTACAACAAATACTTGGCACTTTCATAGCTCAATTGTATGGTATAACCGACACCTGTGCTATGAAAGGAACTTGATTTGTTGTTAACATAAGTTATCATCATGAATACCTGACAACATTTACAAGTATTAACATTATTCGAATAAGATAACTAATGTAATCATGTTAATAATTTATAATCCGATTGGAACCTCTTTTGTGTGTGGTTTCCAGTTGAATAATAAAAAGAGTTTATACTATACTTATTTGAAATATCATTAGTGGATCCTCTAACCTTAATAATTGTTTTATATTTGTTTAAATCCTTACATCCATATCACTTCTCAAAGCTCTTTTCAACTCTTTTTCTATTATTATCTATTTCTTTATTTGTAATTTATACAGTTAACCTCCCTATGATTCGACCCCGGTCTTGCCGGGTTATTTATTACTTCGACACTCCTACACTTGGAAAAAGACATCAACTCTTTGATCGTATCAATAATATATTGCTGGAATCATTTAAAATGTTTAAAATTGCTGAAGGGGCATTTAAGAAGGGAACAAATTGTGATGTAAATGAAGTTGGAAAGAGAAATACAAGGAACAAAAAAGTTAAGACCTAAAATGGAACATTTGTTAAAACTCATCTCTTAAATGCCTTAAATAGACTTTAAAATCATAAATAATGCCATTTTAAACAGTGTGTGAACAATGAAATCAATTTTAGAGAATACAAATTTAAGAAAGGGCTGTGTTGTTCATTTGAACCATAAAAAGATCAAATATTTAATATTTTTTTAATAAATATTATATGTGGTACCATTCTTTAGAAGGAGAAAGCATGAGTAATAAAGTGGAATTCTTTTCTTTAATGACACCAAGCCATGGTTCCTAACCCTCATCCCATATTAAATTGTGTCATGCCTGTAACTTTGTATTCTTACACATACTAGTAAATTAAGGATATTGAAATAATATGAATAAAAGAAACAAATGCCATTACTTTTAAAGGACAAGGATGACATTGAATAATGATACAAGCCAATGACTTCAAACATGGAAAAGTAAATGCACCTTCAAATTCATATGTTATGTTTTATAGGCTTTAAATCTTAAAACATTAATGATTGTGTATTAATCTTCATACATAAAATTACAATTAATAAAGTTTTTAAATAACATTAGTTTTAATTTTAAGTAATTTGATTTTAAATTTTCAATTATATTTACACATTCCTTTCATGGAAAGGATACTCTTTATTTTTATTTTAAAAAAAATCTTCTAATCATTTATCTTAAGAAGAACACTAAAAGAAGAAGAAGAAGAAGTATATGTTAATTCGGCAATACAAAAATATATTTAGTTTACAAAAGGTTATTTATGTTATTTTTTAGCAAGAATTGACTCTATACTATCATAAGTGTCAAATCAATCAAGTACCATATTCAAGATTATATATGAATAAAAATCTTAATAAAACTGAAATTACTAATTTGAATTGTTTAAGGAGGTTTTACAAAATTACAATCTTCATTATAAACATGGATACAATGACTAGTTGATAAGTAATATCAAAGTTTGGTTGATGTACTCTCTCTCTACAAACACAACCTTTAAGAAAAGTCAATCATGATTGCCACTAATGATTTTCTTCCAATGATGCCCTACTTTCTTCTCCTTTCATGTTCTTTTTTTTATTTTCTTTTTATTGAATAATCTCAAATCTAGTTGTTACTATATTTGATATTTTTCATAGTCCAAAGAAATATATATCTAGATATATATGATAAAACAATTTCAGTTTAGTTCGGTTGTATCTATTATTAAGGTTTTCTTCGTAAGGTCATGTTTTTTTTTTTGTTAAAGTTTGGTTATTGTATCTTTCTAGGATTCTTCTTCTAATAGGGTTTCATAGTGCAGCTAGTTCTTCGATTGAGTTATGGTGACACGTGACTTAATTGTGTTGTAAAAAACTAGATATGAATTCATATGTTAGTGTAGCTTGTTCCTCTAGAAAGCACTTATATAGAATGGTTAGTAAGCTCTAGCTAACGACCATAAAAAATACAAGTTGTCATTTGAAAGGTTGTCTATATTAGTTTTTGTCAAATATTTGTTATAGGTGGAAACTGTAATTGCCATGTTAAGGTTTTGTATAAGTACTTTTGAAATATAATTTGTAATTTGTGATATTTTATCTTAATGAAAATATATCTTTTATTAGAAAAAAATAAATTTACATTGATAACTCTAATTATGTTAAAACTTACGTGCTTAGATGATGGTAATGTCACTTGATATTATTATAACTCAACAGTGTCATTTAAGATTTCAATAAAAATAGTTAATGGGGGTGCGAGTAGTAATTATGGAGTGAAAATATCATTTCTTTGTTAGCATTTCAACCATAATTATCAAATCTTAATTGATCTGGTTGGTTGATTTGAAACCTAGTTGGATTTGGTTTGTTATTACACCATCTAAGATATTAACTAATCAAATTTAATTTATTTTTTTAAACCAATATTAAAAATAAAACAAAATTTAATATATATTATAAACTTTATTACCCATGCTTGGAACCATGGCTTGGTGTCATTAAAGAAAAGAATTCCACTTTATTACTCATGCTTTCTCCTTCTAAAGAATGGTACCACATATAATATTTATTAAAAAAATATTAAATATTTGATCTTTTTATGGTTCAAATGAACAACACAGCCCTTTCTTAAATTTGTATTCTCTAAAATTGATTTCATTGTTCACACACTGTTTACAATGGCATTATTTATGATTTTAAAGTCTATTTAAGGCATTTAAGAGATGAGTTTTAACAAATGTTCCATTTTAGGTCTTAACTTTTTTGTTCCTTGTATTTCTCTTTCCAACTTCATTTACATCACAATCTGTTCCCTTCTTAAATGCCCCTTCAGCAATTTTAAACATTTTAAATGATTCCAGCAATATATTATTGATACGATCAAAAGATTGATGTCTTATCCCAAGTGCAGGAGTGTCGAAGTAGTAAATAACCCGGCAAAACCCGGGTCGAATCACAGGGAGGTGAACTATATAAAATTATAAACAATAAATGAAAAGGAATTGAAGAGAACTTTTGAGATGTGATATTGATGTAAGGACTAAACAAGGATAAAACAATTGTCAAGGTTAAAGGATCCACTAATGGTACTTCAAATAAGTATAGTATAAACTCTTTTTATTACTCAACTGGAAACCACACACAAAGGAGGTTCCAATTAGATTATAAATTATTAACATGATTATATTAATTATCTTATTTGAGTAATGTCAATACTTGTAAATGTGGTCAAGTATTCATGATGATAACTTATGTTGACAACAAATCAAGTTCCTTTCATAGGACAAGTGTCGGTTATACCATACAGTAGGCTATGAAAGTGCCAAGTATTTGTTGTACCAAGGGTTGTTCAACACAAATCTAAATTAATCATTTAACAAGCAAGGTATTAAGAGTGAGTAAGATAACAAATATAAAACATGTTAGTATCAAACATTAAAGTCCATGTTGAATTTATTTTATATTTATTCTTATACCATTAGTGTACCCTTTTTCACCTTGACAAAATTAACTTAGCTAAACATAATGAAGAAGAGAAACATAAATAAAAAAAATAAAAACATATTAATGATATACATTAACTAAGTAAAGGAAATGAAATGAAAAGCATAAACAAGAGATTAATATAACATAAAATAAAACTTGAACATTAAAATACAAAGAGAGAGAGTGATCTTGATCTGAACACCAAGATGTTTAAATGTATGGCAAATGCCTCCTTTTATAGGATAAAATATGGAATTATTGATTTGATGACTAATTATTGAGTGGGTGGCCACCTCTTGACTTGGTGACAACCATTATCTTCTTGTCTGAACAAAACGTCATTGCTAACGTTAGAATTTGAACAGATAATCTTTATGAAAGTTCTGGGCATTTGTCTCCACTTTCCAACAAAAAAGAATGAACTCATTTGGACTTCTAAAACTCGAGATATGGGTTGAATACTAAACAGTGTCTGGGCTGCAAGACAGATTCCGACTTCTCTTTTGTTGCTACAATTTGAATTTGATAACTGCCATTTTGAATCTTGGACTCTCCATGAAAGTATTAGGCCTATGTCTTAGCTTTCCATCCATATACACCATACCTAAATCCATGTTCTGCAACTCCATTTATGATCCAATAACCGAATGATGTTTCAGTTTGAATTGAACAAACATCTCTTTTTTAAGCTTAGCCCTCTCTTTGTCTTCTCAATTTCAATACTTAAACACATCAATCAATTCTTTAAATTATGAGATATGCCTGCATTCAAAATAAATATTTACCATAAATTAAAGATATCTTATGTTTTCGGACTTGTTATTATAAAACATGCTCAAATTAGGAAATTTAATGATACTTTAAGTGCAATATGATGATATAAAACCTTAATGAAAATGCACTTTGAGTACTAATCAAGGCACAACTGTTTTTAAGTAAAAAGAATTGAAATTAAATTGGTTCTTCTCCCAGTCTGTATCTCTTTTCTTTTGAATCACATCTAGTTCTTGATATTTATTTACTCATAGAATTATTTTTAAAAAATCACATTTAACAATAAAAACTCAAAAATTCCATTAAAAACTTGTTGTGAACATGAGATGATGCACTTGTCATAATTGTTCCATAATATAAGATAAAATGTTAATAGATAATGTGATATATAATATTTATTTTCTTAATAAATTGACAAATATCAAAATTACTTTTGGTATCTTCTAATTTCTTGACTTCTTTTCCCATTTTAGGAAAAGTTTTTGTAGAAAGGGAGGGAGAGAGATAAGAAAAAAAATAACAAGAAGAAGATTCATTTCCAAGAAATGTTTATGTACATGTTAAAGATCTATATTTTTATAGCATCTAGCTCAATGGCCTTGGTGTTTTGTATGTTTAAAAATGTGATGTGGATTCAAGTTTTGTAGCTCATTTATTGTCATCTTGATATAATTAAATAATGATTTTATCGTTATTGGGGCCCTTGTTCTATTTGTAGTCTATTTTTTCGCATGTATGTGTCTCCATTGCTTTGGAGGTACTACATATATCTATCGCTCTTTCCATCTATCTTGATACCACCATTTTGTTTATCACAAGTCACTTATTCTACATTCATACACTTGACATTGGTAATTTTATTCTTTTACGTGACATCAATTGTTGTCTTCATGAAATAAATGATAAAAATTGTATGTTTTCCATTAGAAAATTAGAATTAGGGTAAGATGATGTTTTAAGAAAATCATAATTTTAGGTGAACTCTATGTATGCCTTAAACTATCATATTTGTTGAATCTCATCGCATCAGATCTTGAAGTAATTTATTGAAAACATTTCACAACTATATTTTTTAGCAGTCAAAATAATTCAATATGTTTCTGGATGAGCGTTGTAAGAAGGGGGTTTTTTTTTTTGTATTCCTTTCTTTGAATAATAGCTTAATGATCTAATAAATATTGTTTTTTTTCGATAATATAACTTTTTTTTTTGTCTTTCTTTTAATATCTATATGAATGTAATGTTAGAAATTAATGGTTTTAGTAAAAACTATAATAACATAAATTGATAAATAATAATGAATTTTGAAACTATACATCTCTAATGGAGAGATCTCACTAATGACAATTCAAATTTTGGATAGTAAAACTATTTTATAAAGAAGTATGTTATTGAGCTACTTGACTTGTAGTATTATTTTAGCATGTTTATAAAGGATGTGATTGCTAAAGCATGCATAAAGGATTCAAATTTGTTTTGTTATTGGTATGCATAAGTAGCATATATGTGTATATGTGTGTGTCATTAGTGTTAAGTCTTCTACATTTCTTACCTCAATTTCTATACAATCATACTAAACATAAAAACATAACCATGGAAAGCAACATCATTATTTCAAAAAATACACATGTTTTATTACCACTTGTAATAAGTCATAAACATGATTTATGTCTAACTTTGTGACTGTATAGATTGGTTGCAAAATATATTATCGATCTTGTGGTTATATTTAAAAATTGAGGTGCTTTTTATCTTATTTTTAAAATTAAATTTACAAACTTTATAGAAAATTTAAAACCCAAATAACAAAATAACCCAAACAACTAAGACAAATAAATAGAGGCAAACCTTATTACCATTTATGTTACATAAAATACTCTAAACAAACCTACCAAAATCATGGATGAAATATATCCAAGGATTAATTTCTTGCCTTTTTCTCTTTACTGTAAAAGCTTGATAAACTTTTTTTCACATGTTCATCCAAATGTCTAAGATTCAATTATGAAAAAAAAATACTAACAAATATTGTTTAAAGATAATCACAATCAAATTAATTAATTATAATAAAACATTTCAGAGAAAAAAAATAAAGTGAAAAACAAGAGAGAGGATATACCGAAACAATAAAAAATTAAGAATTTAAGTTAAACTTTGATGATTGATGGCAATAAGACGTGGGTGACAGTGACATCATTGTTTGTTATAGGCTTGCCCTTGGATATTGATGATGGGTTCATAAGTATTAGGACAATAGATTTGTAAAGAGAGCAAGAGTTTGAAGTCTACATATAAAACTAAACTAAGTGTAAACAAAAAAGATAACAAAATCATATGGTCATGTAATTCTGATGGAAGCTTCTCGGTTATGTCTTGTTGCTCCCTAATTAATAGTACCTCTTCTACTAATGATAGAGTTTTTGAAGTTAATGTTTGGATTAAAATGGGCCCCTTTGAAAGTTCAGGTGTTCCTTTGGTTGGCAATCCAGGAAAAAAATAGTACAAGAGCTTTTCTCCAATACCGGAATTTGTTGGCCACCACTCAAGCTTCATGTGTCTTTTGAAGCTCATATTCGGAAACTTCAGAGCTCATTTTTATACACTGTAACTTTTCTAGGAGTGTTTGGATGAAAGTATTGGGTTAGTAGGGTATCCAATGTTGTTTACCGAGCACACGAGACTCACTGCTACTGTAGTGGTCTGAAATTATGCAAGCCAAGTTTCAAAGGTTAGCTTAGAGACTAATCTCTAGCAGTACCATTTGGGGTATTTGGTTGTTGAGGAACAATATTGTTTTTTAGGAGGGAACAATAAGCTTGTTTGATTATTTCTCCACCATCTGTCATCGGGTTGCTATTTGGTTGCTTGCTCTAGATTCAAGCATCACTTATACAGGAAATGACCTCTTAAGATCTATCGATGGCATAAAACTATGGTGTAATAAGAAATCTTAGTTAGTCATTTTCGGCTTCTCTTCTTCTTTTATGGTCTCTTTGTTTCTTTGTAGCAAACCAACACTGGTTTCTTTTTCTTTTTTATGTATTCTCTTCCTCAGTTTCTCTAAGTTTGTTCCTTTTTTTTATCCTATCCCTGTATATCGCTTTTGTTATTGACTTTATGGCCTTTTCAATAAACTTTCGATGATTATCCAAAAAAAAAAGAAGATAAAGCTTAAGAAGACCTCTCATATTTAGCCTAATGTATTATTGTTTATCACTTACACTAAGTGTATATCATATATTTTGTTAGAGAATAATATAAATCATATTTTAGGACATCACCTCATATATATATATATATATATATATATATATATATATATATAAAGCAAGGATCACATAAAATAACGTGTGAGAGAGACCTGATTCATTCATATTATACCGATTCTCTCTCTAAACTTAATTATAATAGAGAAAAAAAAGAGAGGGAGGGAAGGAGGTTCGAAGGTAAAGTATGGATTAAGTTGGATTCAAAGGTAAAGCTTCATATGAATTGGGGATTGATTGATATAAAGTCAAAGAGAGAGATACATAGATGTTTGAAGTGGAAAAAAGATGGTTTATGTTGTGTAACCGTCAATCATAAACATTAAAGTGAAAATTAGAAGAAAAAAAACCCAAAACTAGTGGGAAGTAACTGAAGTGTAACAGACTATAAATACATGACGAATTAACTTCATTTTTCATAATTCATATAATCATAAACACCTCATTATAAAGATAGTCTTTTAAAAACAAGAATGAGATGTCTCGAAAAATTTTAGAGACAAATTTATTAAGTAATTAATTTATTTAATTCAAGAAGGTATGTTATACGAAGAAAGAACTTTTAAATGTTATGCGAAGAAGCACAAAAAGAAACAATTAGTTTTTTCAATAAATGCACACTTGAAAACAAATCAATCTACAGTTAAAGCACGAATGTTACTTTATTTATTCTTATCTTCGTCATCAATCAAATTAAATTTCAATCAATTTGGAAAATACCATACAAACTACAAAATAGTTAAACAAGAGGTAGAATAAATAAATAATAATACATGTCATCTACTTATGATGCAATTAATATATATTCGACGTGCCCCCCGTAACATCTAAAATTTAGGACAATGATTTTTGGATTTGTAGAAATATTTGTATGCAAGTTGGAGCATTTAATTTATTTTTGTTGACACCCTCATTTTCAGTTTAGAATATTACGTTGATTTTATCAGTGGCAGAATTTATCGATCAGAATTACAGAAATCATGGCTGCAATTATGAGATTTATTTTACCATAATTAGTGCATTAAACTATATATATATATATATATATATTCTTACCTATATTAGAATATTCACAGTTAGTTTATTAGCTGTTTATATTTTCTTACCAAAATAGATTGTACAACAACTCTTATTTAATAGAAACTATATATATATATATATATATATATATATATATATATATATATATATATATATATTCTTACCTATATTAGAATATTCACAGTTAGTTTATTAGCTGTTTATATTTTCTTACCAAAATAGATTGTACAACAACTCTTATTTAATAGAAAAGATCCTCGTGAAGAGAACATTGAGCCATTTACTCAAAATTGTTATGGTATCAAAGCAAGGTTCTGTAACCTTCTGATTTGTCTTTTGTTTTGGGTTGATCAATTTTTTAATCAACAACTTCGTTTTACTTTTAGCTGATAGCCTTGCTTTAAAATTTCTAGTTTTGATTTTTTTGAGAATATCTACAGAAACTTTTAGTGTCAAATTTACAGGTAAGAACTATGCGGCATGGGAATTTCAGTTCAGGATGTTTTTAAAAAGAAAGGAGCTTTGGAGACATATTGATGGGACTTCTCCTCCTCCTGCAAATGATGCAGAATTTAGTCAATGGGAGACAAAGGATGCTCAAATTATTTCTTGGATTTTAGCATCTATTGAAGGTCATATGGTGAACAATTTAAGCTTCTTTAGTTTAGCTAGCGAGATGTGGGATTATCTAAAGCGTATATATCATCAGGATAATACTGCAAGACACTTTCAACTTGAACTTGAGATCAGCAATTTCAGTCAAAGTAATCTCTCGATTGAGCAATATTATTCTGGTTTTGTTAATCTATGGAGTGAATATTCTGGTATTATCTATTCTAAGGTGTGTAAAGAGCCCTTACCCAGTCTTCAAGTGGTTCATGAAGTTAGTAAGCGAGATTAGTTTTTATGAAACTAAGTCCAGAATTTGAGATTGCCCGGGCTGGGTTGCTGAATAGAGATTCAATTCCTTCTTTGGATGTCTGTCTAGGTGAATTATTGCGTGAAGAACAAAGAATGGCTACACAATCTGTAATAGGTGAATCCAATAAAACATCTGAGGTTGTCGATGTTACTTATGCTGCTCAAGGAAAGAATTGAGATAAAGAAACCATACAGTGCTACAGCTGCAAGGAGTATGGGCATATTGCCCGTAATTGTGGCAAGAAATTCTACAGTTACTGTATGCGGAATGGACACATTATTAAAGAATGTCCTACACGTCTAAAAAATCGAAGAGCACAAGCTTTTCAAGCTGTTGTTGTAAACCATCAAATTCCTGGTTCTACTTCCACAACCACTGTCACTCTAGAAATGGTACAACAAATGATTATCATTGCATTCTCTACGCTTGGACTTCAGGGTCAAGGTAATAGTGTCTCTTTTTCTTGGATTGTTGATTTTGGAGCATCCAATCATATGACTGGCTCATCTGATTTGTTATGTAATCTCCGGGAGTATAGTGGCACACAAAATATTCAGATTGCTAATGGTAGTAATCTCCCGATTACAACTATTGGTGATATTGGACCTTTTTTTCCTCATGTATTTGTTTCTCCTAGGCTGTCTGCTAATTTAATTTCTATTGGCCAAATGGTGGATAATAACTGGGATGTGCATCTCTCTCGTAATGGTTGTCTTGTACAAGATCAAGTATCCGGGAAGGTGATTGTGCGGGGGCCTAAAGTGGGAAGATTATTTCTGTTGCAATTTACTATTCTTAGAGCTTTGTCTTTAGCTTCTGTTATTGTTGAAAATAAGGCAGCAGATTGGCATAAATGATTGGGCCATCCAAATAATGTTATTTTGTCTAATTTAATAAAGCATGGTTTTCTTGGTCACAAAGATAAAGGTTCTATTCATAGCTTGTCTTTTGATTGCTCTACTTGCAAACTAGGGAAACGTAAAACTTTACCTTTCCCTACTTTTGGCAGTCGTGCTAATACATGTTTTGAGATTATACATTCTGATGTTTGGGGCATTGCTCTTGTTATTTCACATCCACAGTATAAATATTTTGTGACATTCATTGATGATTACAGTCTCTTTACTTGGATCTATTTTCTGCGCACCAAAGCTGAGGTTTTCACTGCTTTCCAAACCTTTCTAGCTTATATTGAGACACAATTCTCGACTTGCATTAAGGTGTTCCGGTCTGATAATGGTGGTGAATATATTTCACATGAATTTCAGGCTCTCTTGCAACAGAAAGGTTTCATTTCACGACGATCATGTCCTTATACCCAAGAGTCAATATGATTCCTCTTTGTTCCTTTGCAAGACTACTAAAGGAATTGTCTTACTCTTGGTATATGTTGATGATATCGTTATTACAGGGATTGACACTGCATTGATTTTTCAGCTTCAAGAACGTCTTCAGTCTTCTTTTCATATGAAGGACTTAGGTCCTCTACAATATTTTTTAGGCCTTGAGGTGCATTCTACTACTACTGGTATTTTTCTACATCAGCATAAATATATCCAAGAGTTAATTGCTTTGGCTGGTCTTCAAGAAGGTCGTTCAGTTTATACTCCCTTGGAAGTGAATGTTAAATATCATCATGATGAGGGTGATTTTCTATCTAATCCCTCTTTATATAGGCAACTGGTAAGGAGTCTAAACTATCTCACTATCACTCGGCCTGATATTTCCTTTGTTGTTCAACAAGTTAGCTAATTTATGCAAGCACCTACACACCTTCATCTGGCTGTTGTTCGTCACATTATTCGCTATTTACATGGCACTTCTGCTCAAGGACTTTTCTTCCCTGTGGATTCTCCTATTCGTTTGGTTGCATATAGTAATGCTGATTGGGCTGGTTGTTCTGACACTCGCCATTCAATTACTGGGTGGTGCATGTTTCTTGGTAACTTTCTTGTTTCTTGGAAAAGTAAGAAGCAAGATCGGGTGTCTAAGTCCTCCACTGAGTCTGAATATCGTGTTATGTCCTCTGCTTGTTATGAAATTATTTGGCTTCGGGGACTCTTAGGTGAGCTTGGATTTCCTCAAGTTGAGTCTACTCCACTTCATGCAGATAATACTAGTGCCATTCAGATTGCTGCTAACCCGGTATTTCATGAGCGTACTAAGCACATTGAAGTGGATTGTCATTCTATTCGTGAAGCATATGATGCTCGTGTTATCTCTCTCCTGCATATCTCCACTACTCTCCAAACTGCCGATGTGTTCACTAAGGCTCTCTCCAAGCACCGGCATCACTTTCTTATTGACAAAGTGATGTTTCTTGATCATACAACATCAATTTGAGGGGGGATATTAGTGGCAGAAATTATGGATCAGAATTACATAAATTATGGCTGCAATTATGAGATTTATTTTACCATAATTAGTGCATTAAACTGTATATATATTCTTAGCTATATTATAATATTAGCAGTTAGTGTATTAGCTGTTTATATTTTCTTATCAAAATAGATTGTACAACAACTCTTATTTAATAGAAAGGATCCTCGTGAAGAGAACATTGAGCCATTTACTCAAAATTGTTAGTTTTGACATTGATATTGGTTTAATAAGTATTATGCTTGATGCAAATTTTAACCACCCAATGCAAATAGGATATAATGTAGTAACATCTAAAATTTAGAAAAATAATTTTTAATTTGTAAAAGTCTCTATATGCAAGTTGGAATGGTTAATTTATTTTTGTTGAGACTTTTCTTTCATAGTTTAGAATATTACAATGCATTGATTTGACATTGGTACTTGGTTAAAAAAGAACCATACTATAAGTAATATTTTTAATGTAAATTTTGACTACCCAATACAAATAGGATATAACAAAGTAAAAATGAAAAAAAAAAAAACAACAACAACCATGACATGTTGAGAGACATATGTACTCATCAATAGGCTTATGTTTGAACTTGCAAAATCTTAAAACCAATTTTAGTTATGATAGTATCATCCTTTTTCAAAAGGCTTCTTATCAATGGATGAGGATCAGATTGTTAGGCGTTCACCATTGATCAGGGTAATCAATTATGATCAATAATCACTGTAGTTTGAATCTAAACATACAATGGTAAAGATCAAAATTATATAATTTTTGTATTGCATTTTTTTTTTTGTATAAGTCAAGGCTAAAGCCTAAAATTAAAGTAAATGAGGAAACATCCAAATTGGAAAATCTCATGTCGATGCATGATTTACAAGTTTTAAGGTTAGTGTTAACTTAAAAATTTTACTATTTTTTATGGTAATTCCTTTACTTTATTGAAATTATTGAATTATTTTTTATAAATTCTTAATGAAATGCTAAATTTGAGTGGGATAGAGCAAATGATAATATTGCGAGAAGGGTTTGAAAGAATTAAGTTGCAACTATATAACATCGAAAACAATACGATGATTTTTTTTAATTTTAAATATTTAAATTTAATTTGTCATTAACTCATATAGAATATGTTTGTATCATGTAGACTTTGTGATTTTTAGTATGAGACGCAAAAAAATCTAAAAAATATGTCAGAGAAAATGCTATACCAGGCTGGAATGACGTGGCGGTGTGAAAGGATTTCAAGCCGCCAAACATACTAGAAAATATATGGGTGGAATACATTCAGCACGTGATGTCCGAAAATTTCACACGACGCTCATTGTCCAATGCGGGGAACCAGAGCTGGCAAATTCACGGTTCGGTTACCACACACACCGACGATTTCGTTCTGTTCATTTTGCATGTGAAGCTAATGGTAAGAACATCTATCTTTTAATTAATTTGTTGTTATTTATAAATATATTTAACTAACAATATTTTTTTCCTTATAGGCTACAACTCATGGACGTGAGCCAAGCCCAATGAAGCTTTTTGTAGAGACACGCATGCGGAGTGTAGACCGTCATAAAAGGGTGCAACAGTTCGTCGACAACCGCGCTCAATATTTTATGGTATGTTCGTTCAACCATTTTCTTTCGTAAGTTATTATTTTCTTGAATTGAATTTGATGATTTTAGTTTTTATTTTCAAGAGATATATAACAACCGGTTGAGGGAGAGATATGAAGATGATCCTTCGACCCACCTGGATTTCGATCCTAATTTATGGATGGAGGCAGGATCGTCTAGTGGACCCGATAGAAATCGAGTGTATAGACTCTTTAGCACTACAACTGAAAACTTGTAGACAACCCATAGTGTCTCAACCGTTGGGAGCTCGCAATCGATACCGAGCATCCAGTCTCCGGAGTTCACGATCATGTTACAACAAGGAGTGCAAGAATATATGGCCTATCTAAATGAAAAATATGAACGACTCTCTGCGGAATATGAAAAACTCTACTGAATGGTCGTGAATATTATATCACAGATGGGTGGTACATGTCCACCTCTTTTTTTGCCATATGGTCCTAGAAAAGACCAGCCTCCTCCTCCTCCAACGCCGTCTTTGTTCTATTTTCATTTTATTTGAACATATAAATTTGTAATAAATATTTGGTTTTTATATTAAGATAATTTATTTTTACATACTTGAATTTTATACAATTTTATTTTTATTATTATTTTCTTTTTCTGTTCAATAGATTTTTTTAAAAAAAATATATTTCATAATTATTACGGACAGAATTACCGACAATCTCAATCTGTCGATGTATTCCAGAGTTAGAAAAAATTTATTGTATATGCCACTTCAACTGTACATCACCGACAAAATTATTTTGTTGATATTTTACAGAGGATTGGAATAAAATTACTCCAAATGCCACTACCAATCACCGACAGATTAATTTTGTTGGTATATTCCAGCGGGTAGTTTTTTTTTTTTGCTTACATTGTCCATCTGTAAAGTCATCAAGTTTTTTTTACCGATGAAAATTTCGACCAAAAATAAATTACCGATGAGTGGTTTTCTGACGGACGGTTTTTGTCCATGAATCAGTCGGTAAAATATGTACCGACTGAGTGGTAGAGTAAATATTGACAGAATATTCTGTCGGTAAAACTGTTAAATGTAGTGATGATAGTAATGTTTTTTTATTATCGACGGATTCACCGATAAATAAAAAATTATTGACAAGAGTTTTCTCGACAAAGCATTTCTATATGTAATCCCGTTGGTAAATTAATTGCCGACAAAATGATAGTATAAATATCGACGGAAAATTCTATTGGTAAATATAAGAATTCTGGTAGTTATCCATGTGCTATTATTCTTTGGATTTGTAGTAATTTACCATTTATGAGTCAGTTTCTATGAAGTTTAGTATGTGAAGTGAACTACAATAAAATATTAAACTAATCAAATGCCTTAGGAAAAGAGAGGATTATTTCAAATAGTGGTCTTGAATTAAAGAGTTAGGGCGAAGGATAGTTGAATTAAAGAATTAGGAAGAAGCATAAATTTGTCTTCCAACTGTTACTTGATTATTGATTGGGTCCCCGTAAAAAAACATGAGGTATAAAAAATTTAGTGCCCGTATATGCTTGTATAGTTTTTTTTTTTTTAATCAAGTGACTTTATTATTTTATTATTTTTATTTTATTTGAGTGTCTTTACCTCGATTGTTTTTCAACAAGTGCAACTACCGGTTTAATGGATTGACTAAGTCAAATGTTGAAAACTTTTCGCCATTTCTTTTAAATGATTTACATTTTATTTTTATTTTTTATTCATTTATGCTAGATTTGTTATTATTGTCATAATTTTTTTTTAGTTTTTCATTCTAGATTTCTTTTTTATTGTATTTTTTTGTTTTTCTAGCTGATTTTTATTTTAATTTAAAAAGAAAAAGAAAAAGAAAAAGAAAAACCTTTAGAAAGGAAATAAAATTTATATAAAATTTCAAAAATATTGAACACATAAAAATTAGAAAAGTATGCCAATGAAGAAAATACACATTTAGCATCATCAAATGTGTTTCATCAATAAATGCATAATATTTGATTTTATACAATATTATTAGATTATCTTTCAAAAATTATAATATTTTGTATTTGGTAATCAGTTTGTGATAAGAAAAATAAGTAAAGAGCTAAGAAGAAAACTAATTTATATTGTATTTTATTTCTTACTTTTTAAAATAAAATATAAAACAATTTATAGAAGTAAATAAATAAATAATTATATTGTATTTTAAAAATTATTTTTTCAATAATCTTCTTTGAATTTCTGACCAATCTTTCTTTTATTTATCTATTTTAATTGAAACCAATATAACTTTGACTAAATGCAGTCCTTCATTTCTTGTCTATTAATTAATTGTATTTATTGGAATCTATTACTTAGTAGAGATGAAGATAGTGGTGACAAGATAAAAAAAAAAAAAAAGATGGAGATAAAATTATGTTTGATAGTAATATACAAAATCAAGTGATTATCTTTATATCTTGTTTGATTACTGTTGACATAATAGAGTAAAATATGAAAAACTATATTAATTTTACTCTTAAGATGTATAGTTGTCAAACTTATATATTTTAAAAATTAAATAAATATCATTTTCTTTACCTTAGTTTATATTTGAGAGCTGAAATTAATAATATTATAATAACTTTAGTTATAAAACCAAGACTGGTTTAACATTTTGATCCAGAATTGGGTTGACATGGGACCTAAACTGGTTAGAGTTTAAGAGAAAATAAAGGAAGATTGACTTGACCTGACCCAATAAAATACTCAGGTCAACCTAGTATACACAGGTAAAAAGCCCAATAATATTTTCAAAAAATGTTTTTGGTCAAAACAAGGTTAGTTAATATCTTCGATTATTTTCTTCTAAAACAATTTTGGGTCAACACCCTCTTGACCTATGATTTGAACCTTGCATTGGGTTAACTCCTGAGTCCGGTTTCAAAACTATAATAATAACAATTTTCATCTATATGTTGACTTGGATCAACCCATATTGGCCCTCATAACCAGTGACTTAGGCCTTGTCTTGATCGACCATCGAGTCAAATTTTAAAACTATAATAATAATAATTTTTATTCTTACATTAACCTGGGTTGACAATCCAATTCCATGACTTGGACCTTGTTCCAGGTTGACTCTCAAATAGAGTTTTAAAACTATGATAATAATCACTTTTATTTTTATGTTGACTCGGGTTGACCCTCCTGAAACGAGACTCGAGTCTTACCCTAGGTTAACATCTGAGTTAGGTTTTATAACTACGATAATACTCATTTTTGTCCTTATATTAACCTGAGTCAACGGTTAACCCCACTCATGCCTCGGGCCTTACCCTAGGTCGACACCCGAATCAACTTTTAATATTATGATAATAATCACTTTTACTTTTACGCTAGCTCAGATTAACCAGCCCTTGACCCGAGCCTCAACCAAGGGGCTTTGCTCCGGATCGACTCTCAAGTGGGGTTTTAAAACTATGATAATAATTATTTTTATCCTTACAAGTCTTAATTACACAATTTTGGAATAGAGAGATTTTTTCAAATTTCAGGAATAAAAAACTAAAAAAATATTATTTTTGTAGACATGTCTTTTTTGTACCTCATTTTTTAAAGTAGAGAAATTCACTTCAAAATTATCCCAAAGATATATTTATTTTTATATTTTTATCTCTTCAATAAAACACATTTCTATTTCTATTGTACTGTTCGTTTTATCTTAAGACAATAACAAAATGCTATCTTAAATTATTAATAGAATAAAATAAAAATAAAATATATTCTTTTATTTCTAAACCCGAGAATAGGATTAAAATGAGAAAGAGAGTAACATTATATTTTAAAGAGACAAATTTCATTTTTTATGTGTTAGTTTAAGGTTATTATATACCCCTACAAAGAGGGGAAAAAAAAAGAGATATTTCCTTTGTTTTACATCTTTATTGTTTAAGTATTTTCTTTTATGATTAATGTGTTTTAGAATAGATATATCACATGCATATTTAATAGACTCGTGATCAATACAGAAATTCAAATATATCACATGCATATTTAATAGACTCGTGATCAATACAGAAATTCAAAAGGAAAGAACAATAGAGATTTAATTGCAAAAAAAGAGGTACAGACACTACAAAAAATTTTAAAAAAAAGTGGAGACAATTGATTAAAAAAATATTTTTTTAACATAGTTACTGATTTTTTCATTACTTCCAAAAGACAATGATCTGTACTAATTGAAATACCTTATTGAACAAATCCATTAAATCATATTCTGACTATGCATTCTTTTTTCTTCTTTTTTTTGTCTTTATAGAGAAAGAAATACAAAGAATTGTCATCTCCTATAATGATGTTGGCTTTATTGTTGAACAACGCAAGTCCTTCTATTTGTTCAAAGATATAGTTTTTTTTTTGTGATTTAAACTAAATTTATAACATTTTCATTTTCCTCGAAGAATTATCAATAATGTTTTCCGTTTTGTATATAGTAGCTCTATCACTAGTAAATGTGTATAATAGGGCTCTCCACTGTATTTGCTGCGAATCATCAAAGACCACATAAATTTTCTTGTCTAGCCACATAATTAATTTTGCTAATGAATGCAAGCAAGCTAAAACCAAACTAATAGTGGTTGGTTTAAGTGATCCGGTGTTTATTTTATTTAAATAAAGTTTTGAGTTCAAGTCTTGTGAATGAAATATATTATCATTGGAAGAGCTTTATCTCTTAATAGATTGTCCCGGCTCGACTGAATTAACTAGTTAGAGTCGAATGAACTTCTAGACATCAAGATTTAGATTAAAAAAAAAAACCAAGAAAAAGTAAGTAAAATTAATGTGATAACGTCTGTTAATTAGTTTTTAATGTTTGGCAAGAGAATCAATATGATGGAAGGCACATTGACCTGCTATCGTATGCTTCAAACATGATTTAACTTTAACCAACATTTCCACCATCACCTTCAAAGAAAACTTAACCAATAATGATGACAAATGAATAAATAAAACACAAAGACAATGGTCGATGTTGGTTAAGGAAGAACAGTCATTATAAGGCCTGTCTTAATTCGTTTGGCTCTTAGTTGTAAATTTCCCCACCTCTTCGTGTGCACATTGCCGGTGTTTGATTTTTTGAAGTCAATGTTGCACGCACATATTCTGCCGACTGTCCCAACATGGTTTGATGGTCTGGTTAAATGTCGAGCAGATTAAAGAGAAAAATGCTCAACACCTGTGCCCTAAAAGCAGAACTAAATGTTGGTCGGTGTCTGATCTTAAGAATATCTGCAAATTCTTGCCCAGAAAGAGAAAAGTAAAAGAACAGAGAGAAAAACAACAACTTTTAATTATAATATACGTGCTGTTGCAAGTGGTCTGTGAAAGTCTGGTAGCCTACGCCTTAATCTGTCACCTTTACAAGGTTTTCTAGGCTTTTTGGACATTAGCTACAAATGGAAAACTGCCAACTTATGTTACAGTAAAAGGAATCTCCACTGTGGGTGGTGACTGTCACTTCACAGCTTGTTCTTGGTGACTTTGATTGATTTGATGCCACTGGTGCATGCACATCAGACCTCACCTAGCGTTTGCAGTATCGGAATCTATGTACTTTACTGGTTTTTTTAATTGTGTAGTTTTTTTATTTAGAAATATATTAAAAAATTATTTTTAAAAAAATTATTTTTAAAATCATAATATTAAAACCATTCAAAAATATAAAAAAATTAAATTAAAGAAAATTTAAATTTTTCAAAGGCAAGGCCATGCTATCATACCAAACAGGCCTGCTGCTCGAATGATGCGGTCTCATGATAAAAACAATCTTGCAATAATCATATAAAAAGCTGCCGTAAGAAATTAATTAGGAAAATTAATTAACAACCCAGGCATAAGCCGCGGTGTTAGGAAAGCAGTTGAAATTATATTTTCTAAAAATTTGTAATTTTTTTTTTTTAAAATTAATTTTTTTTTTTTTTTAGATATTAATATCAAAAATAATTTTTTAAAAATAAAAAAATTAATATATTTTCAAATAAAATTCATCTTAAATCAATTCCTGAAACTTGAAAACACCGGAGGATGCGAAATACTTGCTCAAGTAATGTTTGTCCACTGTGCAGAATCTGTTCATGCCATTAATTGAGTTGACGTTTGACAGCCTACTTATCAAAATATCTCATTATTTTAGGCCCAATAAATGAATTACAACAATTGTTCAGCTCGGCCCTCAGAAGCCGAAGGCCCAAACAAGATAGAGGTCCTCTTGATATCATGGTGGCCCTCTGTAAAGAAAGTGCTTGTCTAGGAAACTCTTTTTAAATTAATTAATTAAAAGCAACTAAAACGTTTAGCTAAAGCACTGTACACTCACATAATTAGAGTAGATTGTAATAATGATGTCACTTTCACTCAACTTTTTTTTTCTTTTCATTTTATTCTTTTATACTGAGAAGTTTGCTTTAATTGATTTCATATTGGATTTTCAAGGTGTTAAAGAAAAAATTCAGCAATTGATTGATGCTTAATTTGGTTAAATAATTAAAGATTTAGAGACCAAATTTGAGTATGAAATTATTGTTTAGGAACCGTATTGAATGAAACGGAAGAAATGGTTAGCATGTGTGAGTAGGGGGTGTTCACGATTCGGTTTGATTCGGTTTGGACTAAAAAAATCAATCGAACCAAGTTATATTGATTTTAAAAAATACTAACCGGATCGAACCGAAAGCTGGTTCAAACCGAATCAGTTTGGTTTGGTTAAATTTGGTTTTTATCATAAAACTGGGAAACTTAATCCAACAAATAGAGGGCTCAATGATTTGTAACTATTTGTATAGAGTGCTTTCCTTTCTTTCTGAATAGAGCAATCAATATCTAAAAATTCAACAAAGCATGAAGCTAACAAAATCAACAACAAACTTGAACTTATTATGAAGCTAACATTCTTACCCGACAACCATGTTTTCACGTTGCAGCCAACCTTGTAACCTATGATACATTTATATCAGAATTGTTTCGTAACCTAGGAGAACACACACTAACACACATACTTATGAAAGCATGCAAATAAGAAAAAGTTTCAAATCAAATAGCCTCATAAGAGTTCGAAACATTGTTCAGGAGTAAATAAACAAAATCTAAAAAGCAGAACTGAACTCTATCTTGCCTGCTATAGATCTGGATTTGAAGGCAAGTGGGCTTGAAGTCAAAGAAAGAAAGCAACTGGAGTTGAAAGAACAGGGCCTTGATTATCTATTCTATCCTGTAAGGACGAGATTAGTGAAGATATCTAATTAAAGGAGCTATAAGGATAAAATTTACCTTACCATCTTTTCTTTAATGAAGGAGCCCTCTCCTTCTGCTGCAACTTGTATGAATAAAAAAGGATCGCGACGACTTGCATAGAAGTAAAGAGAGAAGAAAAGCTAGAGAGATGGAGATGTGGGTTTGTGTTTGGCAAGAAGTAAAGAGAGAAGAGAATGCAAAAGCACATACGCAGAATGCAGAGCAGTAGAAAACTTGAAAGGGAAAAGAAGAATGAGTTTTGAGGTGGAGAGGCGGTTTGCAGTTTGCACAAACAACAACTTTTTGTGAGGGTAGGGGAGAGGGGGGGTTATGTTAGGGTTAGGTTAATTAACTATTTATAAACCTCTTGCATAGACGACGACTTTTTAGGATTTTTTGGTTGATTCGATTCGGTTTGTCAATTTTAGTTATAAAACCAAAACCGAACTGGACCTGTTAGAATTTATGGTTTTAAAAATTGGTTTAATCAGTTTTTCATCTCGGTTCGGTCTTTTCTGTTAATTGTTCTTCAGTTTTTTCGGTTTTCACGGTTGATTAGTTTTTTTGAACACCGTTATGTGTGAGAAGGGCTGTCACACACGTCGCACACTTGGACGACGCATGTGACAACCTCTGACCTCTATCATCAGCATCTGAACTCCATTGTCAGCCTTCTACAATGTCGTTAGATTCGTCTTGACTTCCTCCTCCTTCCACGACATCACATGTACATGAAGGAAGTTTGGTTTGGCTTTAGTGACCTAATCTTCCTTTTTTTTTTCTCTTTTCTCTCTCATTCCTTTGATTTTCATGTTTGACTCTCTCCAAGATTGAAAAGTGGTCTATCATTTATTTTTGGATGTCAGCTTTGGTCCTCAATAATTGGATTTAGTTTTTTTTTCCTCATTATCATCCTTTAACATTAGGTTGACTGAGAATTGAGTTTTTTAATTTTTTTGTTTGCTTTTCATTACTTTATCTCAGTATTATAACTCAAGTCGCACGCATAGCAAGTTAGCCTAGGTTGACTCGATTGTTTTTGTACTTTTTGTTATTTGATTATTTTTCAAATTCATCTTTCAACATTTAGTTGGTTGAGCATTGAGATTCATGATTTTTTTTTATTAATTTATCTCAGCCTAATAACCTATGATATGCTTACTATGGTCACAAATTTGACAGTCTAACCCTAGTTAACTAGATTTGTTTTTCCTTTTTAAAATTGATTTTATTTTCAATTTTATTCTTTAACATTGGATTGGTAGAGTATAGGGTTTCATAATATTTTTCAATTTGCTCCCCATCAGATTATCACATTCTCATGACAATGGGAGGTTAATTCAATTGGACTCGGGTAAGTTTTTATCCTTTTTTAAAATTGAATGCTTTTTTTTCAATTTTGTCCTTCAACATTTTAGTGATTGAGAATTAAGCTTCATGATTTTTTTTTTATTTTTTTTCTATGGGATTATAACGATCTCATGACTTGAGTTGCAAATTTGGTTATCCGAGGTTAACATAGGTTGATCTAATATGTTGTCATCTAAGTATTTAGAAAAAAAATATCACTCAGTATATCACTATCTCAATATAAAAAAAAAAGATATTGTTCATTGTGCATCAAATTTTGAATTTATGATACAAAAAAGTTCTTGGTAGAAAACAAACACGTTAGCAATGCTTTGGTATTTTTTTGTAATGCTAAAAAAATTGATCTGACCTGCAGCGCAGTACAAGTCATTGATCTAGTTTAGTACCTATGAATGCTAAACAAATAATTAGTTAATTCCTTTAGTTTAACTCCATATGGAATTTTGGTATTCTTATCTGTTTTTAATTTAGTTGTTTGTTAGGTAGTGTTTGGTTACTATTCCGGGACAAAAGGGACAAGTCATGGGCCAAAAAGGTCAACTTAAGTTGACCTTAGTCAACAAAAGAATAAAAGTGATTGTTATCATAATTTTAAAACCTGACTCGAAGGTAGACTCGGAGCAAGGTTTGAGTCACGTTTCGAGTTGAGCGTTGACCCCCATTGACCTGGGTTAACATAAGGATAAAATTGGTTATTATCATAATTTTTTTATTTGACTCGGGGTCTTAACCCAAGGCATTGCCCAAGTCATGGATGGAAAGGGTTAACTTGGGTTGACCCGTGTCAACATAAGAATAAAATGGTTATTATGATAATTTTAACATGAGGTTTGACCCAGGACAAGGCCCGGGTCATGGGTTGAAAGGGTTATCCCATGTTAACCTGAGTTAATGTAAGAATAAAAATGGTTATTATTATAGTTTTAAAACTTGACTCGGGGCAAGGCTTAGGTCACGAGTTAGAAAGATCAATGTAATGATAAAAGTTATTATTATCATAGATTTAAAATCCAACTCGAAGGTTGACTCGTAGTAAGGCTCAAGTCAAGAGTTGGGAGGGTCAACTAGGGTTAACTCGAGTCAATATATGGATAAAAATAGTTATTATTATAGTTTTAAAACCTCTATCCAGGAATCAACCCAAGGTAAGGCTTGAGTATCGAGTTTAGAGGGTTAACCGATGTTGATCCAAATATTTTTTTAAAAGAAAAGAATTATAGTAACCTTGTTTTGACCAAAAATATTTTTTAAAAAATAGTCAACGGGTTTTTGACTCATGTTTTATCTCGGGTTTTTAATCGGATTAGTTCAAGTTAATCCTTCCTCTATTTTTTCTTAAACCCAGACCGGTTCAGGTCCCAAGTTGACCTACCATATGAATTTGGGTTTTATAAATAGAGTTATTATAATATTAATAATTTCAACACTCAATATAAATTAAAGTAAAAAATTATCTAATTATTTTTAAAAATATGTAAGTAGATAGTAATTCATATTAAGAGTAAATTAGACTTTTTCATATGTTATTTTTTTTTGTCCACCATAACTAAACATAATTATATCTGTCTTTTGTTTTTTGCATTGTCTCTTTTGGCTCCTCACTCTCCATATGTTATGTTCCGAGACAGTAACCAAATACTATCTTAGTATTTTGAATAATTTATTTGTGTTCAAAACACCCTTCTTTTCTAGTCAAATTTTCAATATTCCATATCACAAATAAAATCAAAAGCGCATTTTAAAAAAGCAATTAATTTTGAAAACATAAAAAAATAGTTAACTAATCTAGTCAAGAGACTAGCATAATTTTAAAATTTTAAATGACTAGCCTACAAATTATTAAAAACTTTGAGTATTAAATAATAATTATATAGTAATAGTATTAGTGGTATGATAGTGGTAATCAAAGAAGCAGGCTTAACTACAGTGGTATTAGGCCCCGTTTAGCATTGCGATCCAACAATACTTTTAAAATTTTTTATTTTTCTTAGCTTCAAATTAAGTTTTGGTGATTTTGGATCATTTTGATATGCTGATGTCAAAAATAAATAAAATATTATTTTGATGTATTTCCAAGCAATAAACACTTTGTAAAATAACCTCTACCACACTCCCAAACAAGCCCTAAAAATAATAACCACAGTAGCGATAACTACTGTTATGATTAGAAGAAAGTGATTCAAGAAAGAAGAAAAATCATCAACTAACTTGATTAAGCCGAAAAGATAAATATAAGGAGCTCATTAGACATGAGGAAAAACTCAAATCCTAGTTATTTTACTTTTTAAAAATTATTTGCCTAAAATCTATTACAAGGCTATATCTATGATTAAGCTAGACTTCACAAGAAAATGAAAGGAAAAATGCATAATTATTTCTAAAATCATGCTAGAATTAAATTTTTGCCAATAGTAAGCCAAAATTACAAATTACAAATTAAAACTAAAAAAAAACTAAATCTTAGGGCGAATCTAATATGGATGGTATTGTAGACCTTCTCACATTCCACTATGTACTTTAATAGTAAACAAGGTTTGGCCCTTGCATTTTAATTACCTTTTGTCTTGGTTTACTAAGACATGAAAAAGTAGCAACCATTTATGTTTTCTTATTTCTGGCCTTTGGTTTACTTATTCTTCTCATTTTCATTGTCATTCATTTTCCTATGAAGAAAAAGATAGAGTGGAAGAAGAAATCAAAGTGCTTTATCTGAGATTCCTCGCTTCTTTCGTCCAGTTTCATCATCCCTTTCCTCTTTTTTTTTCTTTCTTAAAAAAGAATAGGCCAGGATAGGAAAAAAGTCAACAATGACATCCCATTAAATCATCCTTCAACAACACGCAAAATGAACTACCATGTAACAACTCAGAAATAAGCCACAAACAACACCCAACTCGAAACCTAGCCCACCTCCAATAAGGGACAACCCGGTCTCCTTCAATTTAGGTGAAGTAGCTTCGAAGTAAATTTCTAAGGTTTTTTTTAGGACTTAAATTTTGGGATTTTAACTATTTTTACTTTATTAATAGTTGGTTTACAATGATTATATTTATTATGATGATAATTGTGGTTTAGTTTGTTCTTTTAGATTCTTGAATGATATTTAACAAAAGGACTATGGGTTTATTTACAAGAGGACAATGTGTGAAGGTGGTGATAAATTTCATTACATTCTTTTCCTAATTTGTTTTTTATAGGTTGATGTTAGTGAAATTATTGAGATGCTTGATCAATGTTGTCGTGGTTTGTTTTAAATAGAAGGTTGATAGGAGAAGAAGAGTAGCTAAAGACAATATACAAAGGTTGAGATTGATTACTTTATTTTTTGGGTTTTGAATATGGTTGTTAGTGAAGATTGATATATTTATACTCTTAAAAACAATATACAAGGAGTGTATACACGTGAGGGAGTGGGTAAGAAATATATATTTCTTGTCAACTAATCAATTTTCATATTCGAAGATGTTGGAAGCAAGCAACAATATGGCACCAAAAAGAGGAGATAATAAAATTGTAACTCAGTTATGCATTATAAATCAGCGGATGGATTGGATGGCTAATAAATTTGGAGATAGGTTTGAGAGGCAATGTGTTAATGATCATGGTGAAGTTCAAAATAGGCCTAGCAAAGAGAATTGAATGTTAAGAGGATTTTTAGGTGAGTTAATACTAATGTGAATGAGTTTCTAGCTGATAATGTAGACATTAGATAACCCATTTTCAACTACTATCCTTAGACGTTAACTATCAAGTATTTGAATTGATGAATAAGCATTTATTGTGTGCTTTGTTTTGTAGGTGGTGTATAAGCTATCATTTATTTTGAGAACTTGACTTAGGAATAAAGGAGCCATTATCATATCCTATTTAACAAAAAAAAAAAAAAACTAATGTCAAAAGATAAAATTAAAAAAGAAGATGGTGACTTGCATTAAGACCAGTGACTTAGATCATAAAATCAGAAGCATTATACATGGAAAAATGGTGAAGCATAATCCCCGACACATTTAATGCTAAAGAAAGAAACATGCAAAAAACAAATTCAACAACATAAAAGGATCTAAAATAAAAATTGTAATTAAAATATTGAGGGTAAAAATCAAAATAAAAATCAAAGGGTGACTAAAAGAAAAGTTAGAGTGTTAAATTGAAAAAAAAAATAACGCCAACAAAAAGGGGAAAATTAAAATAATGAGGAAAATTTTGAAAATAAAAATAATACATCATAAACTAGGATTGAAGGGTGAAGTTCAAAACCAAAAATACTTTTATAAAATGGCTAAGAAAAAATAGAAATTCAAAGAACAAAGATCAAATTAAAAAACAATATTACAAATTGAAATTGAAGGACTAAATTGAAAAGAAATAAAAATTTTACAAAAGGGCTAAGGAAAAAAATAACAAATTTGTTACATTTCCATCCTAAAGACATCAATCTTGTCCAAAGACATTATTTTCAATTTATTACATTTCCATCCTAAAGATTCAATTACTGTTATTATCATTTAATCTGCCTCATACACGCGTGCGTGTACACATACACACACCCCTATGAGGCATGATAAAAGTTATAAGAAAAATATATATTTCTTATAACTTTTATCCTACCTTGTAGGTGTATATATATATTCTTCTTCAGAAGTGTCTGAAGGAGAGTGGTCAGTGTCTGTAGCCTCAATGTAGAGATTTTGTATTTGGTTGATGGTATCTTCGTCTATTTGGAGTTCATGAAGTTTGGTATTGACCTTGCAGAAACAGGATGTATGTCCTTTCTGGTTACATTTATAACAGGTAATGTTTTTGGGGTCAAATTTTGTTTTGGGTTTCGACTGGAAAGGTTTGTGGGGCTTGGTAAATTTGTAGGGTTTTTTGTAGTAAGGTTGATCTGGTTTAGAATAGAATTGTTGTCGGTTTTTATGTACTGATCGTCTATAAGGAGATCTCTGGCTCGAATATTTTTTATCCTACCTTGTAGGTGTATATATATATATATATATTATGTCCAGAAGGCATGTCATATATATACTATTTTCATATCCTACTCCGAAGGCATGTGTATTTTTCTTATCCTGCCCCTAAAGAAAGTCATATTTACAATTCTCATATCCTGCCCTGAAGACATATATATTTTCTTTATAACTTTTTCCTTGAAAGAAAATTTATTTGTTATAAACTACATGTAATTTAATAGACAACACTAACTAAATTAATTCCTAAGATAATGGATGAATCCTTACCTAAAGCCTCCAATACACGAATTTAAAAGCAAGTCTCTCTTCGAACATCTCCCCTATATCACTATATCCATAAGGGTATGTAAATCAACACCAAACTATTTGAGTTCAATCAAACATAATCAATCATCTTTATTATCACCATATCTTGTACTAAATTTCATAATCATGCTACCTTGTTTCTTAATTTCTCAATTATTCAAATAAGCTCATTTTATGTCATAATACATCATTATCTGATTTTCATGTTTTCAACTAGATTTCAAACATACATAAATTCTTAAATTTATATTCTAACTACTGAATTAATGACCAACTATGAAATTCATCAATTACATATACGTGTACTCATTCACATCTCTAATTCACACCATGCTTAATTATTTTTTTTAGTTTTTAATTTCATAATCCTTACCAAGAATTTCCTCTTATGATTGATTTGAAACAAAAATTAGTTTCCACAATTTAGACCTCACTTTTCCTTAATTATATCAATTTAGTCCATCTATTTCAAATTTAAAACAACACATAATATTGATTATCACCATTTTCTCCAATTTCTCATTCTTCAAACTCTTCATCTTTAACCACTAACAACCAAGTGCCAATTTTTTTAGGTCAATTTCATTAGTAAACATATTACAATTATCACAACACTCACAAATCACAATTTCATGCTTAAAATATTAGAATTTTTCTCCTAATTTTCTCGTGTCAATTCGACCATAATTTAAAAAAATACATGCATGACCAAACTTCTTTAATTGTTTCATACACATTAATTTCAACCACCAACCGACCTCATTTTAATCAATTTAACATTTCAACAACATCAATTCATTAGGTTTTCCTTTTTATACCTTCCTAAACATAGTTAACATACAAGTCGTATAGATATTAACTATTTTTTACCTTTATTATTATCAATTAACCTTTCACAACTCAACTAACACAAACATTTTATACAACACAAATTCCCTTGTCCCTTAAATTTAATATCTATATGGTCATCCACTCACCCTTTGAAACCCATGGTTTTTTATTCAATTTATCCTTAAATTTGTTGTCATTCATACCATTTCCATACCAAGCAACTAATAATTCATCAAGACAAATATTTCCCCAACAATTTGCATAAACTCAACAAAACAACTATCTTACCTTTAATATATGAACTCACTTTAGGAAGTTCCAACACAATTTGTCCACCAATTATCTTTCTCTCTCACTAAAAGCCATTTGTTTCTCTTATTTTCTCAACTTCTAATTAACTCTATCTCTCACTAGGTTTAGTGTGTTTGCTTGGTGATTTGGATAGAACTCACATGCTCCTAACCTCCATCAACTTTGATCAAAAGAAAAAAGAAGAGAAGAGAGAATTTAATACTCCATAATCCAAAAAATGGCTTCTATAGTCGGTAGGTTTAACTTTAAAGGAGGGAGGAGATTTTTCATTTAATTACCAAAATGCCCATCGAACCTTTTTATTATTTGTTCTTGTTATAGTATAGCATATTTTAATTTTTTTACCTCTAGTCATAATAAAAATTTTCTTAGAATTTTCACCATTTTCTATTAAAGATTATAAAATTAAACGTGGGTTTACATCGACAACCAACATTTTTTATGCATAGTTTCATCCATTACTTTATGTAGAGTTCTACACTAATATACTGTGGATTTTTCACCACCATCCACAAGAATTTACTTTTAAATAATTATTTTCTTTGGTTGATATATACTTAATTTATCACAAAGTTTGCATAGATGCTCAAGCAACTTTAGCTTTCATGGCCAAAATTGACTATGAAAAGATATTAGTCATCATTTTCTATAGTTAACTATTCCAAAAGAGGATGGCAAAGTCATATGATAAGCAAGCTCACCCTAAAGAATTTAGAGAAAGTGACTTAGTGTTAAAGAAGATTTTTCAATACTAGGGGAAGACAAAAGAAAACGAGCATCCAACTATGAAGATCCTTATATGATCAAGAAGGCTTTTTCAGGCAGAGTACTCATTTTATCTATTATGGAGGGGATGATCTCCCAGACATGTAAACTTCAATGTTGTAGAGAAGTGTTATGCACAAATGTGTCAATTTCATCCAAAGCAATAAAAATAAAAATTCAAGCCAAATATCTCTTTGCATGCACCTTGTTTTTGTTTCTATTATCACAATTACCTATTTTTTGTGTATATTTTCAAAAGCTACAGATAAATCCTCACAATCACACATTGTGTGATCTCATATTAATATGGTTGATGAGCTAATAGGCTTTACCATAATAACTTTATAGCAAACTTGCTTGGATTTATGAAAATTCTTTCTTGTGGCATTTCCGTAACAAAAACTTAATTGTATGTTGATTTCAATAAATAACTTGACGTTTGCTTACAAGTAACATTTTACATCTCATTCCACCATCTTAGCAAATGGGATGGAAAATTTGTTAAAGAAATGTATAGGTTAGCAATCATGATTCAAAACATGATGTACAAACACACACACACTAGGAGCAAATCAAAGTCATAAAAAGATTAACAAAACCTAAAGTAAAATTTCAAAGTAAAAACATTTCACCCGTAACATATCTAGAAAAGCCCACCTTGCCATCATAAATCAAAATTGTAAAGGTCACATCAAAATTAAAAAAAAAATCAAAGTGAAAAAAAATAAAAAACAAAAACATAATGGAAGATCAAAGAAAAAAGCATGTCCCATTAGTTTATGGTAAAGGGTGAGGCAAAATGTTTTTATAACAAGTGGCAATGAAAGTTGAGCATCAAGGAGCGTGTATAAAAAACAAGAGTTCATGCTATATGATGGACAATAAGTTGAAAACATTGCAGGAGCACCCCGAAGTCATCCTAGTCTTTTGAACCCTTTAAATATTTTTTGAGCCTGTGAATTCTTTCCTATCACAGGCATGCGTCTTAACCTACATTATGTGGATTTACAAGTCTTTTCTAATCAAATAGTGATATGTCAATATTGATAACTAGAGAATTTTTTTTATATAATTTTGTTGATATTTTATTATTATTATTGGTGTTAATGCAATTTTTAAACACTTGAGATAAGTATATGTTCGGCAAACCCTGTGCATTTACATCTATTTCTAATATCTTGAATTCATTGAATCTGAGAACATGTCTAGCTAGCTATATCCATCTCCCTTGTAAAAATAAATTGCTAGGAAATTCTAAATGCATGTCTTGTTGAGTTGGGATCTATTTTACGGACGAAATATAGAGAGAATTATTATAGGGTAAATTTCATTGTTTATTTTATTTTCGTAGTTCATGCATAAATGAGACAAATATTCCCCATGCAAGTTACAAGTTCTTCTGTTCTCAAACAAGGAAAAATAAAGAAGACTTCCAAAAGTTAAAAGAAAATGTATAAAACACACAGCAATTGCTATTTCTTCGGATGACTGTGACAGTGTTTGAAAAAGAAAAATTGCAAAATATATTATAATTATAAGCACAACATCAATCTCAACTACAGTGCTCTTGTGTTCTTATTCTTCTTCCCGTTACCCTTAGGTTTCTTTTGCTTTTTATTATTGGCTTTTTTGCTGGGAGGTGAAACCTTGTCTTTCTTTGGGGGACTTGGGACAGTAGGTTTGTTTTTCGGATTGAAAACTCTACAATTTTTCCTCACTTCTCCACCATTTCCAACAAGAACCCCAACGCTCCCCATCTTCACCATTGCTTTTCCAAAGCTCTGCTTAAATCCATTCCCATCTCTCGCAAAACGTGAAACGAAACCAGAAGTAGAGCTATCTATGGCAAGTTCCTGGTCAATATGCATTATTCCTCTCTTCAAAAGGAGCTGTTTGTAGAACTCATTATCAACCACAAAACCTGTGCCTTGGTCCAACAATACAGTAGGATCAGTATTTGGATTAGCACAGACATTACTCAGGTTGGCAGCTAAATTAGCATCCATTGATGGATCATTTTGAAGACGTTCACTGAAGAAACTACAATGTGCAACACCAACAGTATGTGCTCCTAACAGGATCACCATTTCTTCAAGGGTTAGACCTTTTGCTCTGAAAATTTGAAATGCTTGAGACACGTCCACTTGTGGTCCAGGCAAGTTCACATCACCCGCTCTAGAGACTAGCCCGTCACGTCTTCCTGTAGGTACAGTGTAGTTTGGTCCTCCAGCAAGAACTACAGCATCTCTGGTTGCAACTGTTATGATGTCTGCACATGAGACTTTTGAAGGGCATTTAGCCTCTAAGGCTTTCTTGATCTCATCAATAAGCTCGTATTCACGGACAGTCTGGTTCGGTCCTGCATCTTTCTCTGCTTGGTTTTGAGTGGTTGAATCTATAAGAATAGATGCATCACATCCCTGCAATAAGAAGTTTCTCGTGTTACCTTTATGCATGAATCTATGTAACCCAAGTGGCGCACACATTTACATATTTATTGCACTAAGATTTGTAACATTATTACCTCGAAGAGGCAAAGTTTATGAGAATACTAAGTTAGATAATTAATCTGTTGCTCTATAAATCTCAGTAGTTTTCAAGTAGGAAAATCTTACTCTAACGAAGCAATCGTGAAAATGCATGCGAAGCAAGGCTGCGGTTACGGATTTATCTGTGTTGAACCGCTTTTGCACTGCCTGAAAAATGATAGATTCTGCGTCAGGGCATGTTGGTTTGTAAAACCCAACTCTTAGATCGGCTAATACAGCCGGAACAATGAAGAGAATGAGCAGAAATGAAGATTTCATTCCCATTTTTACTTATCGAGTACAAGAGAAATTCCTGAACTTTCAAGTTTCAGCTATGGAGTTGATGGCCACTTTGAGGGTATTTATAGATGAAGAGTTACAGACAGGTGCAGCACGACTAGTTTTTTGAGGGAGGCATGGCTCCTACTTAGAAGTTTTTTAATAATCTTTTCAAAGAACTTGATTTTTGAAATGGCTATACCCTCCCAGCATACACCAAAAGATGCCCTTGTTATTCAGCAAGCGAATATTGCAAGTTTCCTTCAAGATAAAAATAATTGCTTTGACTATGAAAACAAAACAAATTTCCCACACCAATGCAATTAAATAAGAGTTTTTTATATTAATTAAATGGATGAAGCTGATCATTAAACGATAACAACAGGCAAATCTCAAGGCCGGTGAGAAAACAATGATGATAAAAAATAATATCATGTTCTGACCATCTGTATATTTGCCAAAATTCCGAAACCATTTGTCATTCCTCTCATAAAAAAAAATAATTAAATTTTGTTTATACCAGCTACTGAGATTGAGAAGTCGTCAGCTGTCTACAACTTGCAATGTGAGATCTCCAAATACTAAGAACATATCGATGACAAGACTATATATAATTGATATTTAAGTATATTGATCATAGAATTAATCTCCAAATGCCTCTCATCATGCTAGTCCTAGCTAGGTATAATGAAAATATAGTAAGAGAGTCACAGGATCAACAATATCTTTGCAAGTGTCTAACTTGAAAGCTGTCAAAAGTTTTTTTAAGATCACCCTTTGTACAAGCAGATAATTAGTGACCCGTGATCATCGTGATATTCCGCAGAGTTAATCTTAAAGAGCAGCCGTCAAGAAAAAGTAGAAACAAAGCCGTGATCATCGTGATATTCCGCAGAGTTAATCTTAAAGAGCAGCCGTCAAGAAAAAGTAGAAACAAAGTTTTATTTTTGTAACGCAAAAATAAACGAGTCAATCAATTTGTGGGTATCCACAACGATTTTTGGGTCTCTTTTCCTTATCCAAATGGTACTGGCACTGTCAAAACGTTTTTAGTTTTTGGTTTCTGATATTCCGCATTGTAAACCTAAGGAAGTTAATTCATGTCCTGATGAAATTACAGACTTTGAATTTATTTCCCCACAGCTTTATTACATTGTCTTTCAAAATTTGAAGGCGGCCATATTTGTGAAGAATCGAATAGTCATACCCTTCGAGTTTCATACCAGGAAAAACAAAACATTATATTTAAAAAAAAAATCTGTAACTGTTGAATCATTAATGAAATGACAAGGGAACATGCCTGCACGTTGAATGCAATTATTTGCCTGTTTCTACGCAATACAAGCATAAAAGAAAAGTTGTAGGATGCTAAGTTTATTCTCAAATATATTTTTACAAGGTTGACCTGGATTCAGCATCCAGGATGGTTCTCAAAATGTGGACGAAATTTGATGGTAGCATGCTAAGACCACAGCTATTCTGTCGGGGAAAAAACAAAAAAGAAGGAAAGGAAGAAATTAAATTTAGTTGTTGTTCTCTTTTACCGGTCAATGGGAAGCTTATTTCAAAGGGTAAAGCCCACCATGCATGTAGAGACTAATCTTGCTAAAAGGTATCCAGGTAAATGTTCTCTCTCTCACACACACACAGTGACTTGTACAGGGCCATCACTGTGTCCTGCTGTTCCATGTCAAACTTCTGAAATAAACCCTTCCTAACCATCACGCCGGGAAAAGTAGGAAGAAAAGAAAATTGCAGGGAAGGAAAATATGGTCCCTAAACTATTGTGTCTGTTCCAATTGAGTCTCCATCCCTAAACAAATAGCTATGATAGTTCCCATTCCCGAATGTCAATTCTGAAGCCGTTTTGGTTTTTCTATTGTTACAAGAGACTACGATATAATTAAACAGAATTTGTGATTTAACATAAAATGTAATAATTATATAATAAAAGATTCCCATTAATGATGAATTCATTGCTAGATAAAACCCTAGTGTAAGTTGGAATTCTTGTTCAAAAAGAATTTGAGGCTGTAATTTCCTACTAATGTATTCATAATTACAAGTGTGTTAAAGGGTGTGATCAATTAATAAGAGCCCGGGAGGTTAAATATTTGTGTTTTAGTTTCAAACATTTGTTGTCAGAGCTTGAGTTGATTAGGATAACAAAGAAGCAACAACTGTCTTATGAAAACCAGACACAACAGCTTCACTTTTGTAGCAGCAAAATCTCCTAGCAACAGTAGAAAAATGCAGTAGCAGTCCTTCGAGCAAAACGCAGCAGCAGCAGCAGCATAGACACAGACTCCAAGAGAGTAGCAACTCCATACATAGCAGCAGTGTCAACTTAATTCGCAACAACAAAAATCATAGCAGCCTCCATTGACAAGATTTTTGAAGGAATGAGAGATTGACCAATTAGGTATCGACAAGGTGAAAGGAATGACAAGATTAGTTTATTATTTTTCCTCAAGCAGAAATGGATTATAATCTACCAAAAAAATTCCTACTTGAAGAAATAAAGCTTTGTGTAGTGCGCAATGGAACTACAAGCTTTATCCAACAAGAAGATTTATTACCGGATAAAAAAAATGAAATGATCCTTAATAATCTCTATTTCATGCACGAAAGAACATTAAAAAAATGTTTATTAATGCTCTGACTATTTATCAGCAAAAGCAAGATATGCTTCGCAAAGTAAAACTTACTTTAAAAGATTTGGTTCCATTAATCAACAGATTACTAGATTAAGATCAATTAAAAAATATATTTTCAAGTCACATGCAGTACTTTGCAAACAAAATATAGAAAAAGACACTGTCAAATTGGTTTTATTTTTGAAACTAGGAAATTACTTAGTGTTTTCACTCATGAAGATCTTGTTTTAGATCCTCGTTGTTAAACTGTTTAAGAGAGATTATTAGATAAAATCCTGCTGATCTCCTGTTATCTGTCAAATTCAGGATTTTGGCTGGTCTTACGTTTTAGATTAAAAGCAATACAATAAGGCAAGTACTGTTTGCTTCTTTTGCTCAAAATATTAATCTGCTCAATTCTTTCATGTTTCCAAACTTTCAAAGGAAACTTAGAAATTTCCTCGTCTTATTTATTTATTTATTTATTTATTTTGGTTCTGTTGTCAAGCAGCATAGGAGTCTAAAACTCAAGCATATCATAAGATGCGACTTCAAAAATCTTTCCCAAGAGCAATATTACTTGACCCACATATAATTGTGCTAAAGGGCGTTTGATTTTGAAAGTTAAACTGATAAACATGCTGGAAAGGTCATAAAGGACACAAAAACCCTTCCCCTAACAACATTTTCTGAAGGGTTTAAAAGCAAGAGTTGGAATCTGCTTTAATCTGTTTAATGATGATAAGAATGACTTTACGGCTTTATCTAGGAAATTGCTGAAACCATTCTTTCCAAGGAGATGACTCACAAGGCACATATTCCTTAAGAGTGGTGAATCGTTCCTGACATGGGAAATGGAACATTTTTTGGAAAAAAGAAAAAAAAGGGAATATAAGCAAAGGTTCAAAGATGAGCTTTATTATGATTAAAGAAAGCATGTAAATGGAACATACACTAACTTAAAAAAGACAAGATCAAAAAACAAACTCACCATGTTGTAAAAGGTTCTCCCCTGTTGGAAGTACTGACTGGCACAAGGAAATGCATTTGATTACTTGAATCCATAGACAAAATTGACTTGCCTAGAGCAGATGTTTTAGACTAGTTTCTTTGTAAATCAACAAGGAAGGAAAATTCTTTTGATTGACGATGGCCTTCAAAGCTGTGACAAAATATTTGGGAGGAAAAAGTGGACAGATGAGACTTACCATCGAACTGTTGAGAATTTTGACCAGCTTTTCACAAATTAAGCAAGGAGTGGAATCCTACATCATATCGAGTAAAATTGGCTGTTGTGGGAGATATGAACTGTAAAGTGCAAATTAATTTCTGTGAACCTAGATATATTGCAAGACTTTATTAAAAGTTCCAGTGGTACCAGCAGGCGTTACAACATGTCGTGTATCCAAACATGAGCAGGAAATGCGTTGTTTGCTTCCTGATTCTCTCCCTTAAATGTGACATCTCCACCATGGCAATCTTCACCTGCATCACGTCTGGAGTGTCAACCTGGGATATTCTTGAAAAGTACATAAAATGATCCGAAATGCCTGCTAAGCTTCCACAACAGACAGAACTATATATTTTGAAGGATTGAATAATCTTTGATTTCTCTCTCCAAATTATATGACTCAGACTATAGTACACTTTTCGTTTCTGAGACACATCATTCTTGGAGCCCCTAGCAAGCTAAAAGAACTTCAGGTGAAATTTACTCTGAGCCTAGGTATGACCTAAATTACTCAACTTTACAAACTCGGGCACAAAAAGATTCAGTAAACAAGTGCAAAATAGTACAACTCTAGAAGAGATTTACTATTCCAGCTGACATGGTTGAGATATAGCAAACGAGAACACAAATTACAGCATTTGAGAAAAGATACTGGACTTCAGAAAACTTTGGTTAGCCTTCCAATGGATGATGGCTTTAATTTATACATACAGGCCAGAGCTTCATCTTATTTTTCTGCAGATTCCAAGCAGTAAGATAGGTATGAGTGTATTAGTTGAACCTAAAATAGGCCGCGGACCATAACCACCACGCATTAAACAACCTCTGTTATTTACAATGACGACTTGAAGAGATGTGTTGACAGCACCGCTGATTATGTAGCAATTGATTCTGAAGAACTTGCCTTTCAGACTTCAATCAGAATTAGTTGAGCAGAAATCTCATGCGCTGTGAAGGAAAATCAATGTGGTATACTCTCCACAAAAAACATGTCCCCGTGGTTATGCCTAGAGAAGATCACGGACGCAAGTGAGGTTCACAATGGAAAATCTCAGCAGGTGTCCTTTAGCCACTCTCCTGGAATGTATGAGAGCGAGAAAGAGCTGCTGGGTTTGCTTCCAGTACATGAGTGATATCAGATACATGGCCATAGCATTCTGCTTTGGTTTCAAAATTCTTGAAGATAGTACCTTTTGATGCGGGATCCTTCTGGTCAGGCTTAAGACCTAATGTAGCCCATAAAGGACTCTTTGAAGCCTCACTTGGGTCATCAATTCTTAGTGTTTTTGGGACCAATATACATTTTTCTGCCTTCTCTTCTTCCATAAATTTTGAATCTCTAGAATGCTTGCCTAGGGTTGGTGAGCCATTTCCTGAGCAGGAACTGGTGTTAGCAGAGGTTGATAGAGAAAGGCAGCCATTCGATCCACTCAATGATACATTTCTTGTTCCAGCAGCCCATGTGGGCATGCAACCCCAATAAGAAGCGGGTACAAATTGTAAAGGAATGTTTGGAGGGCAAATGCTGGGAACAGCCAACATTGGTGTGGAGCACAATTGAACTTGATTGGGAATATTTGTCACGCAAGCCTGGCCAGTGGAGTGCTGAGCTGCGGTCATGGAAGCAACATTATTCCAACCCGGGTTCCAAGGAAAAACCCATGAAGGAACAGAATAATAAGGCAGGGAATTTGGTGCGCTGAGTTCGTTAGAAGATGCTGGCACATCAACTTGCTCTTTCTGCATAATATTTTCTCGCAATTCGTTTGCCCAAGCATTGGAAGCTGTCTTGGAGGATCCACATGAAGACGGCTCTTCTACATTATCTTGACGATTGACTGAACTTATCTCAACATATCTCTTTTGGTCTCCAAGATTCAGCACATTCTCCATGGAATCACAAAGAGGTGCTTCATGACCGAATTTTAGAACCATTCCATTTGCTACTGAGGGACTCAAGGTGGTTCCGGATTCAACAGAAGATTGAAGTTGGTGACCGATTGAGTCTGAGTTTTCCATTCTGGCAATAGGCATCCCATCAGAAGATACTAATATCTGACGATATTGAGTGGCTAAGTGCTTATTCTTCCGCCGGCCAGCACCAATAGGGACATTTCTCATTGATCCCCCAGCTGTCCAATATCTTTGGCAATTCTTGCAGAAATGCCTTGGTTGGTTGACATTATAGTTATTGAAGTAACAGAATTTTGTGTCTAAACTGTTGCATCGTGGACATGGTAGAATTTTATCTGGCTTCTTAAGGACTTTCTCTTGGTCTGTGCCATTAGTCTCCAGTGGACCTTCCTTATGCTTAGCAATTACTTGTGCCTCATTCACTCGCATTGCAGCTTGGCTTTCTTCCTTGCCTTGTCCAGAACCAGAGAACATTTCAGGTTCTTCTGAGATGTCTTCACTAGGACCCTTGGTTTCTACTCTTGTTATCTCACTGCAGGTTCCCTGATATTAAACAAAGAAAAAAAAAAACATTAGACTAGTTATAGAATTGAAAATTTATGAGAGAGAAAAAAAAGATTAGCAGAGGTGAAATGAAATTAAGGGACTGATATATCTTCACCGCATTTAATTAGAGTAGCTTTATGTCAGAAGACCCTAAATAACAATAAAGAGAACAAAACAAATAATAATTTAATTCATTTCCAAATGAGATTAATGGACTCCTGCTACCTTCTTATCTTCTTACATTAGATTTGTGTCATCAACGCAAATGAGCGTGCCTTGAAGGGATCATGCTCAGCCACCAAATTTGGAATTACCATATTCAAGCATGATTCAAGAAACAGAAAATTTATAATGAAAAAGGCAACTTTTGACAGAATACAAAGAATGGGAAACGAAGTTGATCATCAACCTGCTTATAACTCTCCAAGAAAAAATAATAAGCACTTGGGAGTTTGATTGGCATGATTGAATCAGTTTTTGATACAGCACAAGAAAAACTATGGTGAATTATTTGTTTTTAGCCCCACTACCCCCATCAACTGGAAAACCAAATATGAAGATATTTTAGCTCTGATCACAATATTATGTATTTTACCATGTTAGTCTGAAATTTAGATTTTTCCAATTAAACTAGAATCAAATATGAAGATATTTCAGAATTTAATTCAAAATGAACAAGGAAGAACAAATGCAACACACAACCTATTTTCACAAAGCTTTATCTCCTTATAAAAGAAGAACAGCAGAAATAGTTCACAAATTTCCCTAAAAATAGTAGTTTCATCTTTCCATGCACACCAGTTCACGATAAAATCAGAAATGAAAATAGTATGTTCACCATCGAGCTAAAATCGCACATGCACAAAAATTGCCAATCTTGAATATCTCACATTAAAAAAAATTATATATTTTCTGGGACCAATTTTTTCCAAAATTCAAAGTTACAGTTATTATCATTCCTCAAACAGGTAGATGCCTTCTAAACAATAAGCAAATGGAAAGAGAAAAACGAAGAAAGAAAGGAAGTTTCCTGTTTCAACAACAGAGGAAACAGAACAGGGCATAGACACCTCCTTTTTAACACTATTTTCCATTAAAAATGTTTCTACAAACAACACAGAACATCCTTTATTTTTTACCTACCAGCCTTGCAACAACTCATAACACAAATACCTTCACTATTTATTTCCCATCAAGAAATGACCACTTTTCCATGCCAGCGTTTACTCAACCATAAACCAATACCATGAAACAACACCATACAGCCTCTACAACATTCATTTCAAGATTCATTTAAGCTCAAGCTCATTCTTTCTTGTACCAAAACACAGCCTAAAACATCTATTAGTTCAAAAACCAATACAAAACCAACAACCCAGATAAAATCTCAAGACTTTCAGCTAGCAAACAAAACTACAACCCCAACTCAAAACCAAAAACCAAAATGGGTATTTCATTATATACATACACATATCCCTGTAAGTAAGTACCTTGGCTAGTGGTTCGGCCGGAAACTGAGTATCAGGTACAGGAATCTTCCTACCAAAGAGCTTGAAAGCTGGATCTTTAGACTCACCCTTCATGGTTTTTTTTTTTTTTTTTGTATCAAAATAGAAGTTGCAGACTTTGAAGGGTACTAGTAATAATAGTGACACCAAAACCCATATAGAAATTAGTACTGCAACAAAAAGTAAAAAGAATGTTAAAAAAGATTGAGAAAAAGAGAGAGGGAAAGAGATAGGCTTTTTTCTTTTCTTTTCTTTTCTTTTCTAGACAGTAACAAGCTTTATAAAGTTAAGTAGCTTCTCTCTCTCTCCCTCACTAAAAACCCACAAAACCCTCTCAAAGTTAGCATACTTACAACAAGTCTCCACCCTGAAAAAGTAGCAGATGATAGACAGCATAAAGAACGTGAAGGATCAGAAGTTTTATTTTTATAGGAAAAAACTTTCTTGCCCCTTTTTTTTTTCAAGATATTCAATTTGTTTATTGTTTATCAAGTTTAGTTGGTTCATAGATAGGAGAAAAGGCTGTCATGATCTCCTTAATTTTGCCACCTGTTTTATTCATGTCAGCTTAAAAATAATAGGGTGCTGGATTATTTTATACATAAACTCTGAGAATAAAGTATTACAAGTTGTCCTATTGATTATGTGCTTTGAATTTATCTATAGATTCCTTGAAACTAATGCTCAAACTTCTAAAATTGGATAATAGTTTTTTTCTCAATAACCTTTTAATATTTTCTCATTTAAAATCATTAAATCGTTTTTTTAATAAAATATGAGTGCAAATAAATTAACCACATAATCTACAGCATTTGTTAAAAAAAATTTATATATATATATATATATATATATAAACTTCATATATTTATATCACAATTGAAACTTAAAACATTTAAATAGAGGGAATTAAAGAAACATCTTTTATGATAAATAAATTAGTGATGAGACTAATTGAACTTAAAATAAAATATTTTTGTCGTGAGCAATGTTAGAATATAAAAACAATATAAAATTTGGACCCAAATCACTTGTTAATATGTAAACAATAATCTTGAATTTTTCTTCCTAAAAATTACTAGTTCGAGTCTCATAAACTTTAGAGTCACTGGAGGTTTACATTATCGTTAACTTCAGAGCTCGTGGGGTTAGTCGAGGTGCACACAAATTGGTTCAAATACTCACGTTAATAAAATAAAATCTTGAATTTTCTCAAGTTTGAAATATTATAATTGTAATCTTGTTTTCAAACTCAAATTAAAATGTTTTTGAAATTCAATCTGAAAAAAAGGACTCCTATTAAAATTATTCATATAATACTAAGAAAAAAATGAAAAGACAAACTAAAAGTGAATTACTCAGAAAAAGTGTAGGAAATAGGATTCGGTGGCAGTTGGCATCCAAGTCAGCAAAGGGGGTGACCTATTGACCAAGCGATGTAGTGGCTAAGGATGTAGCTTACGCAGGAAAGAAAGACAAAAGCAAAAAGCAAAAAGGACTTTTCTTGGGCCCACGTCAGAAAAAGCAGAAAGTTACAAAAGACTCCTCTCCTAAGGCTCTCGCCTTTTACGCCGCCTTCAATGCCTTTGCCGGATTGGATTTTTATTTTTAACTTTCACAGTTTTGAGAAAGTTATCAGAAGCTACACGGTTTTGAAAAGTTTTAGAAAAATAGAATAGTTTGTAAAACATTATTGTTGGACATCATGGTTGTTAAAGAAATGTTGTTGCTTATCATATTGTTGAAGAACTAATATTCATAAAAATTAATCGCGATTTTAATATAACTTCACGATTTAAATGTAACTATTATTCTCAATAGTGGTTCTTTAATAAATGTGATTCTGAATAGAGGTTTTATAATAAAACTATATTTTTAAACTCCATTTTTTTTCTTCATAGTCGCCGCTCTTAAGAGGAAAAAAAAACCTAGAAATCAAAAAAACTCAACAGAAAACAGCCTTTAATCGCCCAAAACGCCATCCAATCCACCATCAAAACAATAAAATCATCTTCTCATTGTCTCCACGAGTATTCCTACTATTTTTTTATTGCAAACCGCTAGCCCAAGCTTCTGTGTCCAGCCTCTCCGCTGCCACAACTGATGGAACTACCACCTACAAGTCACAAAAATGAAGGAAAGACATTAGCATTGTTTGTTAGTTTGATGGGTTTAATTGTTGAATTTATCATAAATTTTTTGTTTTGATTATTAGGTATTTGTGTAGTGTTTGATAATTAGATAATTTTAGATTTTGAATGTTGCAATTATATGTTTTTAATATAATTGATGGGATTTATGGAATCAATTATGCTTGAATTAGAGAAATTAGAGTTTAAATTGATTATTGGGTTAGTTGTTGTATTTAATTATATTATTTGAATTGATATAAATTTGATTTTAATTGATGCAATTAGACTAAAGTTTGCATTGAATTTTTGTAAAAAGTATGATAATTGTAGATTTTGTTCAATTGAGATCATTTTTTTTTAATATTCAATTGTCGTATATTATTTTTTAATTGTTAAATTGTTCAATTGATTAGTTGTAAAAATTATCATAATTGAACTTTTGAATTTAATTATTGTTTTATTGCTATTATTATGGTCTACGTGATGGTACTAGTGGCGTGTCATTTGAAGATACCAATTGAATAATAGTATCACTAATATTAGCGGAAGTAATGTGTTCTTGAATGGTACTAGTGGCGTGTCATTTGAAGATACCAAAAAAGTTATATGTGGAAGAGTTGAGTTGAATTATAATGATGTTGAAATAAATATCACTTGGAGGTGTCTTGTTGGGGAACATCAGTATTATAATGATGTTTCCATAGGTTGTGTGGAACCCTTTTTCAAAAGATGATATAATTGTTCTTGTTATATGCACATCGACCATGGATTTATGGACATCAGTTGTCCCCTTCATATTTTTTTAAGCTTATTGAGATGCACTGCCCGAACTGTGTAATGCAAAAATTTAGCTTTAAGCAACACATTTCATCTGACATAGATATGAGCGATCAATTGTATTTCATTAGTCGTTCGGGTAGGCAAGCTGATTATAATTAGATGATCCACCATCTACAACATGTATTGACGTGGGATGTATAAAGAAATTTTATTTTTAGAGAGGTGCATCCTATAATTTTTAAGGAGGAATATACATGGGTTGGTACTTGAGTATAACACGTCAAATCATTACACCTAACCCAACACAAGTTCTTCCACGTGAGGAGATGGAGTATGAGCCACTTGGACGTTGGATTCAGAATGTTGTAAGTATTTGTTACTTTTATAGTCTTTGACAAAAAAAAAAAACATTGTATTTTATTTATGGATTAATAATTTGTATTTTCTTCATATTAGGTTGAACAATTGTTACATGATGGTCGACATGTTGCGACTGATCTTCATGATCTCGACGATGATGATGAACTTGCTCGTTATTATGAATCTTCTTGGTTTGAGACATGTTGTTTTTACACTTGATCTGTTAGGAGAGACATTAAGCCTAAATGATGTTATCTTAGATGATGAGATCACACAGACAGGTGGAAGTTGTGTCATTGATGAAGTTGATCCATCCGCTCATTGTCCTAGAAGATATAGATAGAGTCAGATGTATTATTATATTGTGTTATTTTTCTAGTTAAGAGTTATTTTTATTATTACTACTTTTGTAATATTGTTTTTGCTAATTATCATGTTGATTTTAAAGTTGTTTTACATATTATGCATTTTCATACTTAGTTATAAGCATGATTTAATATTGTTAATTAATAAATGAACATATAAACATGTTGTTTAAAATTTCAAATCATCCATTAACAACTTAAAAAAAATACACATAAATAAAAACAATGTTTAAAAAACACACGCATTAATTTGGGATTATAATTAACAAATAAAAATGATGTTAAAATAGCTTTTGTTTCAATTATGGGTTTGAGGTTTGGTAATTTATAGTTTTGTTTGGCCTTTGGTTGTGGTGGTTTAGACTTTGTGGTTTTGTTTGGCCTTTAGTGGTGGTGGTTTAGACTTTGTTTTATATAAAATTTTGGAGTGGACTGTGCTGCTTGACACAACCAGGTTGGTTAGCGTTTGTAAACACCCACTATTGTTATTAGTGGTTATTTAAAACGACCGCTAAGACATTAGCGATGATTAATAAAACCGCGTTTTCCAATAACGATTGAGTCAAAAGTATACTATTTACCAAAAACTTTTCTCTCTTGTGGTATTTCTTAATTTGTTTTTTGTCAAATTGTGTTAATTTGATAAGAGACCCGCCAGATTGTTCATCTTAGAAACAAGAAAAGTAAGAGATTAGAAACAAAAATAAAGGTATTTACTCTTGCTAGGTAGGTTATTTTCTAATAAGCTTGCGGTTTGATAATACACGTTTTACAAAAATTTAAATGCCTTTATATTCTTAGACTGTTTTAATAAGTTGATATCAAAAATAATTTTTAAAAAATAAAAAAACATTATTTAAAGGCATTTTCAAGTGAAAAACACTTTGAAAAGCAACCGCTACCACGCTACCAAACACACCCTTAATCAAAATAAGTCCATCATTATTAAATGAATTTAAAAACACATTTTTACATTGATTGAATATATTTATTAAATTTTAATTTTTTTAGGTATCAATTCTCTGATTTAAACTCGGAATATGAAGAATAAAGTAATTTATTTTAGTCAACCACTTAATAATTTCATTATAATAATAATTTAAAAAAATCACAGGAATGTGCTATGGATGTTCTCATGTATGGAGCAAGGGAATTGCAAGCAAATGGGTCCAATTCCTTGCAATTCGCATGCAGATTAATGTTCAATTAGGTAAATAACATTATCCTAAGAAATGATCATTTTCTATGTTTGGATACTGTAATTGTCCTTCTTCCCTTTTCCATATTTAGTTGCCATTTAAGTAAAGTGAGACCTTCCCAAAAATGTCAACATCAAAAAGTGATCATTTCTTTGTCGTCAGATTACATATTAATCCTCTAGAGAAGTGTAGAAACTATTATAAATCGGGACTTATAAGAAAATCAAATTAAATTTGGTGGAGAACTAATTTTTCCTGAATTATAAGAATATAGGGATTTGATAGCACAAATTATTATAAAAAATTAAACAAAAGGTTTTTTTTACTACTTTGTTTTTTACTATGAAGGTAGACAAACACAATTATACGATGAATTGCTATAGTATGTTTGAGTTAGTCTTTTTTTTTTAAAAAAAATATTCAATTATAGTCATTAAACTTTTATTTATTTTTATAATTTCACTCTTCCACATTATGTTAACATGGTTTCAAGCCCCATTATTTGTTTTAGTTTGCATGTCATAGTGTGTTCTCAAAGTAAAAAAAAAAAAATCAACATTCAATTGATTCTGATGTCGCAAGATAGAATTTAATTTTGTCAATTAAAAATTAAAACAATAAGGAGCATATGTAATACTAAAAAAAAACCCTTCTTTCTATTTAATAGTTCATTGGGCGAAAAAAAAACTATAGTTTGGCCCCTAAAGTTTTACTTTTTTTTTATTTTGGTCCCCGTGTTTTGAAGATTTTACGTTTCAAACCTAAATCTATTTATTATGCGTTTCGGTTACTGGAATTTAGGAGGATAGAGAAAGTCCTTAGAAATATAAGAGGAAAGAAAAAGTGTTTGTTCTACCACATTTTGGCTACGAAAAAAACTGATTTTGGTGTCATTGAGTTCTTCTTGGAGAGGAGCTCAATGGAGAAGGTGTTCTTCTTTGAACACGTCACAAAACATAGTCCAAGATCTCTAAAGTTTTTTTTTTTTAATTCAGTTGGATTTTGATTTTTTTAGAGTTATTAAAAGCATTTTTTTTCGAGTTTGAAATGAATTTATTGAGATTCTTAAAATATATTTTTTTTGTGTTTTCAGGCAAAAACACAAGTAGAAAATTGGGTTTTTGAAAGTCAATGAAACGACGCATTGTGTGCTATACATACAAAAAATTAAGGAGCGAACAACGTGTCATTCACACTTTGAAAAGAAAACCAGGTGTATGGGTATAAGGTTCTAGGGCAATACGTTCCCAAGCATTATTTATGCGGTCATTGGCCTTTTTCTTAGATATCTTTTTTTTTTGATAAAAAAAAAGAGGTCATTGGCCTTTTTCTTAGATATCTTTTTTTTTGATAAAAAAAATCTTCTTTAAATTAATTTTTTTAAATGATATTTACGTGATCATCTAATTATGTCATTTTTAAAGAAAATTAGGTCTTTTATAATATTATTATTGATTATGTTTTGGAGAATTATGTGTTAGTCTATTATACGGAATTCTTAAAACATAAGTAAAATTTGATCCTAAAACTTTATTTTACTCACGTTTCAATCCTTAAGTGGAGATATAAAATTTTTAGAAATGGAGAGGAGAGAGAATCATTTGGTTGGCCACATTCTAGCCACACACACTAAACAAAAACTAATATTAGAGTCAATGTGTTCATCTTGAAGAAGGGAGTTTGATGAGGGTAGTTTAGACCTTTAATCATGCTAAAAAAATAGATCGAACCCGTAAGTTTTGTTCGGTTTGGTTGTTGAGTTTTGTGTTTTTAAGACTAATTATAGAGTGTTTTTTTATTTGAAAATAAGATCATTGAGGCTTTTATCGTGTATTTTTTTAGTGTTTTTAAATAAATAAAAATATATTGAAATTTGAATTTTAGGATCCAAATATTCTAGTTTTTGAACCATTAGAGATGACCAAAATTTATTATAGTGGATAACACATCCTCTATCCAGGAAAACAACATGTAATCCATTCATTTTTATAAGAAAAAAAAGGCATATCTGGACTTTTGTTTTTCCTTTTTAATGTCAAGAAGCCTAAACATTTAGGCTTAACTTTGCTAGCTTTTTTATTTTTAAATTTTTTTAATATTCTAAAATAAAACTATTTTCAAATAAAACTTTTATAATGATATTATAAAAACTATATGATGATAACTTACTTTATCAAATAAGATTAGAAGTTCTTAATGGTACCACTACAACATTTAACAGTTTTACTGACGGAATTTTTCTGTCGGTGTAAGACATATATTCTGTCGGTAATTAATTTACCAATGAAATCACCAACAGAAATGTTCCATCGGTGAATCTTTCATCGGTAATTTTTGTCCGTCGGTAATTCCGTTGATAAAAATAACACGTCATCATTTGTTTTTACTTTGTTTTAATTTTTTTCCCACTATAATTCCCTCGGTATATACCGAGGAAATATTTTCGTCGATAAAATCCCTCGAAAACTTACCAACGGAAATATTTCTTGGTATTTCCGTTTGTATTTATCGATTTTCTGGTAGTGTACATTATAAATAATTATATATAAAACTAATATGTGTACTTTTTTAAAATATTTCTCAAGAAACTTTAATGAGAATAAAATGTCTAGTATTTTTTTTATAGTGAAATTTTTATACAATTGTCTCAAACTAATTATTATTTACTTTTGTATACAGTAGCATAAAATTATCGAAGCATAGTTTTTTGTTTTTTTATTTGAACTTGCTTTCCAAATCAAATCATAATAATTCTTTATTAAGAAAATATTTAATAAATAAGAAATATTATATTTTTATATAAAAAATACATAAACAAAGAAGTATGTTTTAGCTAGAGAAAGTTTTGAAAACTATTCATAGAAAAACCTTTTTGGCCATCATAATTATGTCTTGACAATTTCTTGAAGAATTGTTTTTCATGTCAAAAACACGATGTTTCCTTCTTTGTTATGAAAATAATTTGGCTTTCATGTATTGTGATAATGTTTTTTATATAAATTAAATAATTTGGCTTTCATACGAACAATTATTTTTTTATTAAAAATCTTAAATTAAATAACACTATTCATTGACTGAAATAGAAACTCAGAGCGTAGAGAAGGTATTTAAGATATTATAATTTGTATTTTATAATTTATTTAAATATATGAAATCTAAATGAAAATTCCATTATCCGTTGAATTAAAAATATATGTGTTTTTTTATTTGTATATTACATTTAAAAATTGCATTAAGAGATAAATTAATAAAATCTTTTTTATCAGAATCTTTAAATGAAGATTTCTCAATATATTTGTTAATCATTTTAGCTTAAATCAAATAAGAAATTATATTATAAGTTGTAGATTAAGATGTATGTATCAAATACTAAGGTCACTCCATCTCAAGATCTCTTAACTTGACGAAAACTTATTACAGTACATAAATTAGATTAGATTTTTATTTAGACCGTTATAGTCTTTCAATTAAATTTTTATTTAATAAAAATATTAAAAATAAATGTTTAATAATAAGGTGATGTTATTGATTGTGATGGAGTGTGATGATTCTATTGATATTTATAGTGGTAATAAGACGATGACAGTGATCAAATTAAAGGGGACACTAAAAAGATATTTGTTATAATTACTATAATGTTACTATAAAAAATTGGCAAAAAGCGATGGAAACAATGATGAAAAATATTCCATTGATACTTTTCGATATAATTAGCAACAAAACATTTTCATCAGTTATTGTCAACAAAAATTGAGATGAAATTTTTTCTGTCAATAATTTCTCATGGAAATTCCAATGAAATATAAAAAATAATAAAAATTTCATCTGTAATTTTATCGAAAATTTGATAAGTATTTTCTGATAGAATTACAGATGGACATCCTATCAAAAAATTAAATGAAATAAAACCCAACAACCTATTGTCTCACAAATCTATCCCCATCAAGCCGCTGGAGTTTATCTAAATCTATCAATAATAAATTTATGATTTGTATGTTAGTGTTTGTTTAGTATTTGGGGGAAATTGATTTTATTTTTCATTTGATGAAATTACGTTTAATTTTTGTAACTTATGTGTGTTATAATTGAAGAAATGATAGGTTATTTAATAGGTACCAACATTTTATCAATTTAATTGTTAAGTTGAGAATTTGAGGAAATTGTTTTTTTTTGGAATTAATAGTAATTTAAGTTGAATAAGTTTTAACTAAACAAATGATGGATAATTAGTCCTATACCGATTATTTATTATTAATTTTATTTTTTAGTTCATATTTTGATGTAAAACTGAATTTATACATAAATGATAATTAGTTATTGGATAGTGAACTCATTTTGAATAAAAAATTGAATTTTAAATTGATAGTTACATCATTAATAAATTTTATCATCAATATTTTATATAGATTTCATAAGCAATAAATTATTTTTCTTGGATTTATCAAGATTCTTTTAAACAGTTGTATATGCAAGATTTTGTCATAATCTAATTTTGGGTTCCTCTAAATTTATATTTTTCTTTTATACAAAAATAAAAATATAGAAAGACAAACAACTTGGTTGGCAAGAACAGGTTGAAGAGGAAACAACTTGGTTGGCAAGAACAGGTTGAAGAGGGATCTACGTACATAAATGAGAGATGAAACGATAAAAATATTGTAAAGTTAATTGGATCTTTTAAAGACCTAAATGTGAAAGATAGTGCACATTCAAGGTTAATATAAGTGAATATTGGATGAATTTGCATAAAAATTAATTATGAGAACTTCATTAGATTTTTAATAGGTTGATCCTCAACAATATTGTAAAGTTAATTGCACCTTTTAAGGACCTAAATGTGAAAGACAATGCAAATTCAAGGTTAACTTAAGTGAATATTGGATGAATTTGCATAAAAATTAATTATGAGGACTTCATTAGATTTTTAATAGGTTGATTTTATTTAATCATGAGCTTAATTAAAGGTTTAATTAAGTTTATAAATTAATTTAGGCCAAAATTAAGTGAATCAATTAAGTGCAATGACTTAATTAGACTTGTAATTGGTCAAATTAATTTTATTAAGGACTTAATTAGTGAAAAAATAAGTTTGAAAGCCTAATTTGGGCTTAATTGAGAAGATTAAAATTTTAGAGGATCAAATTTAATTTTTATAAGCTTTATTGAATGGAATCAAGGGTGAAATTGCAAGAAAATCAAAATTTAAGAGTCAAATACAGACTAAATTGAATAAAGTCAGAATTAAAAAAAAGAAAAACATAAAATCAATAAAGCACTTAGAATAGTTAATTTCAACACAAAATATAATTCCACAAAAAACAAAGTAATTAGAAACAACACATTTCACACCAAGACCAATAATTACACCTTGGATAAACTTGTTACAACCTAACCCTTCCAACCTCATCGCAGGATATTAATATCAACTTTTTTCCACCTTAAAAATAAATTCCTCAGTAACATCATACCTCTAGGATTGTTACACATCAATATGGACCCCAACACTTTACATATTTCAAGTTAATAAACAATCAAATAAAATCATAAAAAATAACTAACATTTTATCATATTATTCAATAACATGCAAAGTATTTAAGAATTATTTGGGGTTTAAAATTGACCTTTCAAAGTGGTAAGAATTGACTGGTAGTTATTGAAAAAGCCGAGAAACTATTGGAATTAGGCTGAAACAATGGCCACATATGGTCCTACTTGTAACCATAGTTACTAGCACTTGGACTCACTCGATGCTTATATTGAGGCATGTTTATTGAAGACTAGTAGCTAGTCTTCATCTTATTTTCTTCTACATTGGTGGTGAGATCTATAAGATTGGGCTTCATAAAGTTTTGACTTCTCATCACTCTCTCCCTTTCTTTCTCTATTCGTTGGTTCATATGGGGTTGTTATTTGTTGGTGTTGTTAAGATGTCGTAGAGGAGGTCATGGTGGTCGGTGGTGTTGGGTGTGGTTGCTTGCGATATGAGAAATATAAGAGAGAGGTAGTTGTTTTTTGCTGAAAAAAGAGTGGAAAGTTGTTGTAGATGTTTAGTGTTCTATTGGTGAAGGACAAGATGGTAAGGGTTATGTTGTTATGGTGGTTTAGTGGTGGTGTTCTATATGGCTGTCATGGATGGGAAGACTAATTTTTGGTTGTTTAATAGAGAGTTTATAAGGTTGTGCTACTGTGTTTTTTTAAGAAGAAGAAGGCGATGGTAACATTGATCATCGATGATTGTGGTTGGCGGCATGAAGATTATGAGATGTCGTGAGCGGTGGTTAATTTCAGAGTATTATCAAGTTATGGTTGTAGGTGTTTTATGATGGTTTGATTGTGAGAGGATGGCTAGTTAGTGGTGGATGGTTGTAGGAGATGGTGGCAGGAAAGGGGGTGATGATGGTGTTGATGTCTAAGGTTTTCAAAATATAGAAGATAATGTTTTTGCTATTTTTATTTTTCTATTTGATCTTTCTTTTCTCTTTTACTCTCTTCACACTTTCTCCTTTTCTTTTTGATTTTCACTCTTACATGTTTTTCACCATTTTTCTCTATATTTTTCCACTAAAGTTTTTCTTCTTTTCACTACTTTTTATATCCCTAAAACTGCTACATATAATCCCTTTTTATTATTTATTCTCTCATATCTAATCATTTTAAGTTGTTTGGGGGAGGGGTTGGAAAAATTCATATTAGGCACTCACCCTTTCCTTAATTATCACTATGCTCATTAATTTTTTTCTATTGAATTTTTTTATGTTTTTTATTTTTATTTTTAGAAAATCTATAAATACTAAAATGATAAGCAAAAGGGTAAAGAATTATGAAATGGCTAGAAATTGGCCAGCGTCAAAAATGTATTTTCTTATAATATTATATATGTTTTTTAATTTTTTGAAATTATATTGAAGAAAAGGGGTAAAATGAGTGATGACAGTTGTGTTATAACATCATTGTCGTTCTTTATTTTTTTTAAAAAAAAAATATCAAATTCTGTAATGAAAAGAAAAGGAAAAAAATTCGGTTGTGGTTTAAGTTTTCATAGAGTTTGCATATCAAGTCATAAAACTAAAGTGTATATTTTTCAAATTAAATTAAATTATCTTAGCATGTAAACCAATCGAAATAGAATTCAATATTAAGTAATCTGTTCATTTTCAATTTTTAAATTGTTTTTCTAAGAGATATATCATCATAAATAATCATAAACAAACTAAATCATTCATACTCATCTAATACAAAATTATATAAAAAAAATGCCAACAACAATAAAACACATTCTTGTAGTTCTAATATATCAAAGACAACAAACCCTGAGGGGTAGCTCAACTAGTCAGGTCTTGGATTTACTTTTCAATGGTCACGAGTTCGAGTCCCCTCAAGATTACTGGAGATTTACATGGTCGTTAATTTCAGGGCCCATGAAATTAGTCGAGGTGCGCGCAAGTTGACCCAGACACCCTCATTAATAATAATAAAAAAGATATCAAAAACAACAAATTAACAAGGAAGATTCAAACATTATCTGGTCATTAATTTCAGGACCCATGAAATTAGTTAAGGTGCGTACAAGCCGCCCGGACACCCTCATTAATAATAATAAAAAAGATATCAAAAACAAAAAATTAACAAGGAAGATTCAAACATTATCTATGCATCAACCAAAACCCAAAAAGTTATAAATTTGCGGTTAAATTGAGAATGTACATGGCAACAAATCACATAAGATAATTTTATCATGACTTAAACAAAAGAAATCCATAGTGACCAAACATCATTAAAAAGCTCTCTAGAGTATTTTTTTAGATGCCTTCTATAAAGCTTTTGGTCATTAAAGAGAGTGTTTTCTGCTTCTTAAAAGAACGCTTTAAATCATAAAAATTGTTCTTCGTTCTTCAAAATGGGAGATAAATTTACTACTCTTTGATCCAAAAAGTGACTTTTGCAGATTAATTCTTTGAAATCTCATAGAAAAGAGATGAGAAGGTTTTAGTTGAATATTTTTTTCGCAAACAAACAAGATCTTAGGAAAAAGAGAGGATAAGATCCTCAAGGATTTTGTTGATATAGTTTTGAAGAGATGAAACACAGAAAAGGAACGTTTTTTTCGACATTTTTTCAAAGAGTGGGAAAAAAAGAAGAAAAAGATATTAAAGCAGGCCAGGCCTTGCTCAATCTAGGTTAAACATGCATTGTAGAAGGATCGTAGTCAACTCAATTTTATAGCAGGCCAGGCCTTGCTCAATCTAGGTTAAACCCAACCAATGTACCGAGACAACTCAAGATGCTTTTTTAATTATGATTTTTACCCCTCAGTTGGTAAAAAAGAAGAAGGATAATGATATTTTACCGAGGCCCTCGGTGAAAAGAAACCTCGTGAAAATATCATAATCCGGAAAAGAAAAAAAAGAAAAGAAAAAAGGCTGTAAGAAATCTTAAGGCAATGAAAAGAATGGTGTGCCATGTGATTGGGCTCAACAAATATCAACGGGCTATGGCCTAGACAGAGGACCTAATACGGGCATGTCCATTGCCTAGAGAGCTCATCAGATTATTAGCCAAGCGCTCTCCCGTTGCTATAAATCTGACGTCGAAGGTTTTCTTTTTTTTTTTTTTAATTCTGGGTAAAATATCTCTCACTAATATTTTGGGTAAGACTAGATAGATAGGTTGTGACAACCCAATTTTCTTTGAATGCGAAAAAAATACTGAAGTGATGCAAGTATTCTAAAAAAAACCAAAATAAATCTGAGACCTAGGTCTATGACTCCATTAAGGTTTAATAAGCTTAACTAATTTAATAACATGAATAAAAAAAGCATAAAAATGGTAAGTAAAGTGAAAAAAATTGCAACAAAAAAAGGTAAAAAAACTCGACTTGAACTCATCCGAGTTAGCACTCTAAATATGCGACTTGGCCATGACAATAGAGTATCTTTGCAAATTGAATAAAATTAGAAAGCTTAATTAGTAGACAACTCAATGTTAAAGGGAAAAACTGTAAAATTTTTTTTTTTTAAGAAACAAAAGCCCCCCAAGTCAAACCAGGTTAACCGACTAAACACTATGGTCATGGACATAAGATTGAGATAACCTTATTGAAAGAAAAGATAAAAAAAAAAAGCACTAAAACCAATTCTCAATCAATCAAATGTCGAATGATAAAATAAAAAAAAATCAATCTTAAAAAAAATTAAATGTTGAAGGATCTTATTCGATAATGATGAAAAAATTAAATAAGAATGTGATAACATCGTCCAAAAAAATTCAAAAAATTCAAAGCTCAATTCCTGGCAAATGAAATATTGATGAATGAAATTAAAGAAAAAAATATTCCAAAAAAGGTCAAAGAAACCTTTTCGAGTCCAGTCGGATGAGCATGCAAAATCTGAGACCTGGTTGTGATATCGAAGTTACCCCATTAAAAGCAAACTAAATAAAATTTTGAAGCTTAATTATAAAATAACTTAATGTTAAGGGTAAGATAAGGCAAATTATATTAAAAATAAGGCAAATTATATTAAAAATAAGTGAAATCCAATAGAAAACAAATAGAAAAATAAAGTCAATCTCCAATTAAATAAATGGAGAAGGATGAAACCAAAAAAAATATGTTAAAAAAAAAAAGCAAATCATAACGAATTTCTTAAACCTAGGTTAGTCTATTAAATTCTTAACCTGTAAAATACTAGACTTGAGCTTAATTGAAAAGCTTAATTCCCAACCAATTTAATGTTAAAGGGAGAAATAAAAGAAAAAAAATTATCAATTTAAAAAACTTGCCAAAGTAAAAAAAAAAATAGTAATTAAAAGAATGAGTGTTAAATTTGTTAGGAAAAAAAATCAAATGAGCATGAAATTGCAAAACAAATTTAATTTTAAAAGTTATCTTAAATAAAATAAATAACAAATAAAAGAACTATTATAACCTAATTGTTGACCACATTTTTCAAGAATTTTCCAAAAAAAATAATCCAAATATAGCAAAAAAAATAAAAAAATCCAAAAAGTATATTTTTGATGCATTTGTGTTATTTTCGGTATTTTAAGCATCTTTTCAAAAGAATTCAAAACTCAAGATTTTGTTTCTAATGCGTTCACTAATTAACACATTCATTTCAAAATAATTGATTAATCTTTCTCATTAAGTCTATCATAACCCATTTCTGGAATATTCTCTAAAATCACTTTTTTTATCAAAATAAAAATAAAAAATAAAATAAAGGTTGGCAACATGGAGGAAACACGTTGTGGAGGATTAAAAAAAACATAAAAATCAAGCTATAATTTTGGAGGAAATTTGAGGCCTAATTATACCCCATTATACCCAAAAATGGAGAAACAATGTAGATTCAATGTCAAAATTAAATGATTATTGGACGAATCTGTATAAAAAATTAAGTCCAAAGACAGAATTAAATCTTTAATAGGTCAATTTGATTTAATCATGGGCCAAATTAAAGTTTAATTATTTTTAATAATTAATTTGGATCCAATTAAATGATTTAATTAGGTACAAGGACTTAAATATACTTTAAATGGGTCAGATTAATTTTATTAAGAGCTTAATTGGTGAAAAATGAAGTTTGAGAGCCCAATTTGAGCTTAATTAAGAAGATTGGAATTATAAGAGATCAAATTCAATTTTTTCCAAATCAATTGATTGAAATCAGAGGCAAAATAGCAAGAAAATCAAATTTTTGGGGTCCATTAGGGGTTAAATTGAAGAAATTCACAACCAAGGACGAATCTGCAAAAAATACTCAACTATAGGGACCTAATTGATTGAAATCAGGGGTGAAATTGAAGAAAATAAAAGTTTAATGGTCAATTAGGGGTTAAATTTAAGAAATCCAAAATCAAGGACTAAAAGGAAAAAGACGCCGAAATCTAGGGTTTGAATTTGAAGTTTTCTAGGGACTAAATTGCATTTAATTGAAAGTTTAGGGTCAATTATAGGTGTAATTAACATAAATCACAAGTTGAAGGACAAAATTGAACTTTGGCTAAATCCCTAAATTAAAACCCTACAAAACCCTAAAACAGCGCCGCTTTGTTAAAAACAAAAGGAACCAGATAATGCGTCGTCTAGGTTTTGTTCATTGTCTTCTTCTTTTATCCGAAAAAGCTGTTCACGTCACCTACTTTGTATGTGCATTAAATACATCTAATCTTCACCAAATTTGATAAAAAGTGCATGGAAATGATCACCTGACATCCCACTACACCTCGGTATGGTCCGCTTAGGTGAATTGATACCACAACAGCTGCGACATCTGCCTAAAGTGACTAACTCAGGCAGCCTTGAACTGTCATATTTGACAGTTCATGTTGCCTACTTTGAACCAACGGTTGTAATCCTTTCCAACGGAATCAAGGGCCGAAATGTTTTTCCAATGAAGACAAGATTTCCCTTTTCCACCTCCTATAAATGGGGGTGGATTCCATGGCCCGAGGATGAAAAAGATCGGGTTCAGACTTGGTAAAAACTCAGGTTTTTCTTTGTTTTTCATCCTTCATCTCTCTCTCTCTCTTCTTTCTCTCTTTGTTGCCCCTTCTGCCATTCCCACTGTAGCACCGCCGAGACCAACAACGGCCCAACCGTCTCCTCCACCAACTCTGCCACAGACGGCTGGCACCACCAGTGAAGCCACCATTTTTTCCGCCTGCACCTCCATCTAGTTTGTCATAACCCAATTTTTGACCATTTTATTTTAATTATTATTATTATTATTTTATTTATTGAAAAGAAAAAAATGATGAAAAAAATAATAATGTTGGAAAAACAAGTAAATGAAGAATGAATTAAAATTTGGGTTAAGGACAAAATGATTGGAAGTTTTGGGGTTTAATTAAACTTTGGAATTAATCCAATTAAGCTTGGAATTAATTAATCCGATTAAAAGTTTAATTGGAGAATTGATAAGTTTTGAGACTTAATTAAGCTTGAAATTAATTTAATTCATCCAATCAAGGGTTTAATTGGAGAATTGATAAGTTTTGAGACTTAATTAAGCTTAAAATTAATTTAATTCATCCAATCAAGGGATTTAATTGAAGAAATAGCAAAGTTTGGGGTTTAATTGGAGGTCCAAATTGCGAAATTAAAATCCAAGGACTATATTAAAAAAGGCGCGCAAATGCAGGGGGCCAATTACAGTTTAAACCAGGGGTTTAATTACAAGACTTTCAAAACTGCATGGATCAAAAGGACAAATGGCCGAACGACGTCGTTTTGAAGACGTTGTTCATCTTCTTCGCCTTTAACCCAGTGACCGTTTTCTACAGTAAAGGACGCCGAACGTTGCAGCAGTAACCGTCGTCCGTTGGCTTCAGTAATGGGCGCCTTAATGGTGGTCGACCCTCAGCCTGCCGCCCATTATCTACCCGCCGAGCCCTATATAAACCGAGCAGCACCGAAGAGCAAAAGGGGGTTGAAAAAAAAAACAGAGAGAGGGAGGGGAGAACGAAAAAACCAGGAGAGGCAGAATAAAAGAAACCCATAAAACAGAGATAAAGAAAACAGTATACAGAGTAAAAACAGAGACAAAAGCAAGCAACAAACCCAGAATACCAACATTAACATCATTGTCTTCTTGATCGCCTCCTGCAAAAAAAAAAAAACCCCAGCATCGCCATCGTCTTCGTTCCTTCATCTCAAGAAACCGGGATAATAGGCTAGATAACCAGAAGCAAAGGAAACGCAAATCACAGAGAGAAGAACGCAAGGAAAGGTGAAAAGGGTGCCCTGCCAAGCGTGGTTCAATCACACAGAAGGAGCTTTGTCATCGTCTTCTTCGCCTTCGGCCAACCAAGGTAAGCCGCTTCCTCTGCCTTTCGTTCGGTTTCAACTTTGTCATCGTCTTCGTCGCCTTCGGCCAACCAAGGTAAGCCGCTTCCTCTGCCTTTCGTTCGGTTTCAACTTTGTCATCGTCTTCGTCGCCTTCGGCCAACCAAGGTAAGCCGCTTCCTCTGCCTTTCGTTCGGTTTCAACCAGTGACCGAGCCGGGCTGGCTGGGTCTAGCCCAGCCCATGTGGGCTGAGCTGGACCCAGCCCCAAAAATAATAAAAAATAGAAAAAAATATAAAAAGTATAAAAAATAGGAGAAATAGAAAAATAGAAAAATATGTGTATGCATGATTAAAAATAATATAAATTTACTGGTTTATTCACCAACGCCAGAGTCGGGAATAAAATACTGGTTTAAGTTTATATTATTTTTATTCGTTATATTTTTTTTATTTAGAAAAAAAATATATGTGCATGTATGAAAAATAAATTTATTTTTATTAGCAACATTATTCATTTTTATTTTGGGTTACGTAATACTTACCAACGCCAGAGTTGGAAGTATCCGTAGTCGAATATTCACTGACGCCAGAGTCAGGAATATTATAAACAAATCATCATAGTATAAGCGAATAAATGTTTAGCAATTGAAGACAAAACCAACAATGCAGTTTGCCTTAGGCAGAACGTTTAAGGGGTGATAATATCTTCCTTTTTACATAACCAATCCCGAGCCATAGAATCTCTGTTGACCAGTTAGGGTTCCTAGTGACCATAATACTAGGTGGCGACTCCTTAAATAAGACCTTTTCCCCTTAAAGAACCAGATGCCAGAAATCTGTTCTTTTTCCATAATTCAAGAGAATTATTTTTTAGGGTCGCCGCGATGTCGGGTGCGACAGAATGGCGACTCCACTGGGGACCTTAGGATTAAGCTTTGTCTTTTGTCTTATTATTGCTATTTTTTTTGTGTTTATTTGTTTATTTTTCCTGCATTTACTGCTTTAGCATGCATTCTTGTTTATGTTGTCATGCATCACTTTGGGAGCACACACTTTACAAACTAGGATAAGTGGGGGAGTAACGGTACCCCAATGGCTTTAGCCTGGGTAAGACTCGTGAAACCATCCAACTCTCGCTTGATTGTTTACTTGGAAGTGGTTGATATGCCAAACTGATATTACTCAGGGCCTCTATCTTCACACTACTTGTAAGCCTCATATCGACCTTTCATGGACGATCACTGAGCATGCGAGAGACCCTTTGAAACTAGATAATGACCAACCCTTTGATGCACTCAATAATTAGGAACTTCCTATTAGGTTGTCATCCCATGTAGGGCAAGTCCGCATTTCATACGCATTTTTTTAATTGCTTCAGCATTTTTGCATAATTACATGATTTACATTTAACAGGTTGAAATATAGGTTCCCCATTGAAACCCATTTATAACACTCGTTCAAGAAAAAGACAAATGGAAAACGAAGAAAGAGCCCAGTTGGAAGCCCAACATCAAAAAGAGGTGGATAATCTTAAAAAAGAAGTCACAAGGCTTACTAGTCTACTCGAGCAGGCCTTGAGAGATAAATCCGGAAAAGCAACACTTATAGCTCAGCCTGAAGATATGCATGTAACTCATTTCGATCCACAGAATCTGGGGGCAAATAGGGTGTCATCTGAATTTCAACAAGCTATGCATTTCCAGCCAGCATACCCCTCAAGAATTTCGTCTACCATTGATTCTACCGAGAAAGAATCTCAAAGGGGCAAGATGGTGAAAGAAGAGGACTTGGAAAAATGGACTGCCTTAGAAGAAAGGATAAGGGCAGTTGAGGGAGACCATTTGTGTGACCTGGTGAAAGCTGTCAATATGTGTTTGGTACCTAACATAGTCATTCCTAAGAAGTTTAGGGTGCCAGAATTCATTAAATATACGGGAACTCAATGCCCTATAACTCATATCAAAGCATACTGCAACAAAATGGCTGAGGTGGTTGATGATGAGAAATTGCTGATTCATTTCTTCCAAGACAGCTTGAGTGACGCTGCCCTCACTTGGTATATGCGGTTGGACAATACCAAGGTTAAAAAATGGAAGGACTTAGTTGATGCCTTCATGAGGCAATATAAGTTCAATATAGACGTGGGCCCTGATCGTTTAAGCTTGCAAGCTATGGAGAAGAACAACAAGGAGTCCATAAGAGAATACGCCCGGAGATGGAGTGAGGTAGCTGCACAAGTTAATCCTCCCATGTTGGAAAAAGAGATGATCAGTTTATTTTCCAACACCTTTAAAACTCCATACTTTGAATTCTTGGTTAGAAGCTCTGCACAACATTTTACTGACCTTGTTATTATAGCTGAGAGGATTGAACAAGCCATTAGGTTAGGTAAAATTGTTGATCCGACTGAAAAGAACGGTTTCACCGAAAAAGGAAAGGACAATGAAGGGGGTTGCCAAGGCACTTATCATTCCTATAGTTAATTTCTTCGCACCGACTCCCAGATATCAACTATTTTAGAGATAAAGCTATGGTGATAGTAGGTCGAGAATGGTCTGCATGTGACTGCAACTAAGTGTTGAAAAGATGCCTTTGTCGAGGAGAATGAATGGTTAAAAGATTCCAGAAATTCCAATCAATGATCACTAAATGTTTAGCCCCTTTTATGTGTTATCATGCCAGTATTCATGTTGGCATAAGTTCTTTGTTGTTTCTTTTCCAAAGCTTCAATGAAATAATGAGTTTCTCATTCAATCATGTTTACGACCAATCATTATTAAGAGAGTTTTGTTATAAGAACTCACGAATACACCTTTGAAGCCTTGCGTGATCTCATAGATGCAATTCATCTCTTGTACCAAAATCCATTTCCCTATTGGAGTTTTGAAAAAAAATTAATCTGGTATTTTGATTTCAAAAATAATTTGATGTTCATTCAAAAGTGATATTTTTCACATTCTAATTGTAGAATGACAAGTGAATCAAACAACTCCATCATTGAGGTGATTAACTTATAAACCAAAAAAATATTGTGAAAAAGAAAAAAGAAATAAACACCCTTACCCCATGACTCTTGAATCATGTGTTTTTAAATGTATGAATAATGGTATGTAGTGAACTCGTTGCTCATGACCTATGAAATGCATCTTTGCAAAGACCAAACCAACACACTGGATGAGGTCAAAGTTTATTGATCTTAACTGCTTGCGCTTGAAATGAGGAAAGGCCATCTTTGTTATTCCTTTCACGTTCTGAAATAAGTACATCCCTTGCGATCCCTTTTTGAGCCTGAATAATTTCTTTCATGAAAAAAATCCCGACTAGGATCACACCCCACACTGGGGGGCAAGAGAAAATTTCAATGAGAAAAGACAAAAAGCCGTGAGAAAGCCAAAAAGGCATAAGAGCTCAAGAAACTCAAAATGCTAGGGGGCATGCTCAAATCACTAGAAAAAGTGACATCCAAGATCAAATGAGTATGCCTTAGCAAAGCAATAAAAAGAAGAAGCAGCAAATCAAATAAGAGCGGCAAAAGAAAATAGGAATGACGTCAAGAGTCAAACTGTTGATAGTGATCCTTAGTCTTTGAAACCCTGAAACACTCTTTGAGCCTTATGAATCCTTTTCTTTCATAGCCAAAAACCACAGCCTACGTTACGTGCCTGTAGAAGTCCTTTCTAATCAAGCAAGCAAGCAACCTAGAACAATAAACAATGCTCTCAAAATGCAAAGAATACTTTTTCATAAGATTCATGACATCAAGAATAAATTACTCATTATTATTTATGCTAATAAAGATGAATGTTCAAAAAAAAAAAGAGAGACAAGTTTTTTCTCAAACAAAACCTCGAGCTTTTTCTCGAGCCCTTCACATAAAAACAAAAAGGTCATCTCATGAGACATATTTTCACCAAAAGACCTCATTGCCAAACACAAGAGCAAATAATCTCTTTTTCAAAAAAGAAAATAACCAAAGAGTTGCAAGATTTCAAAAGCAAATTGTTTTAGATTCACATTGAAATAATTTTTGTTTTCAAAATGCAAGATCAAGATTTCAAGATTCATTCTAGACCCATATTCCTTCACCAAACTAAAAGAGAGAGAAATGGGATAAAAGCCTCTTAAAACCATTATTTGTCTAAGTAGCTGACAGAGCATACTTGGGGGCAATGACCAGTACAAAAGGGCAACATTGGGTTTATAAGGAGAATCGATCCGTTCTAGAAAAAATAGAGGAACAGCCTTACCAGCCCTTGACATATGAGGAATATCGCGTGAGTGAAAAGCCATCTGAGTCGAGATCACAGCCTTCTAGCCCTGTGCTAAAGCAAAAGGGGCCTCCTTCTAAATGAAAAATGAAAAAAGACTTGTCGGAAAAGGTCGCATTTTTTTTTGGACCGCAATTACAATGGGAAGGCATCCCGAAACATGGTGAGAATCTTCCTTCCTGACTGAATCGCTGCTGTCTTCTTCATTCTAAGTAGCTTACGTCCTCTCCACCTCTGATCTAGCACTACCTACGATAGAATCCAAAAGTTCTAGAACGTACCTTCAACGGTTAAGCCAACTCGTCCCTGTCTAGTAAGCCATCTTCCCCCTCCCGCTTTCCCTGAAAAAGGATCGATGAATTCCCTTCCCTTCTCTCCACCGCTCGGTTACCGTAACGGATCACGATATAGAACCGGCAACCGGGACGTCCAGGGTAGAACTTTTGGGAACTTTCCACCTCCTGTTTCAATATTTAAAAATATGAAGAAAGAGTAGTGAGAAGGCAGAAGAGAAAATATCTTCTTCGGAATAAGCGAATATGCTTGCCTCTCCAAGGAAAGCATGGAAAGAGGTGGCCCGAAAGGGCTCCTTCGACCAGCTGAAGGAATTTCTTCCAAGTTAGTCGCCACTGAAATTAGGCATACCAAAAAAGATCTATGGCTTCGGCCATGCAAGAAATCCGAGTCCCTTTCCTCTTATTTTCCCATATGCATCGGCTTTCCTAAACGCCCTACAATCAAACGTGAGCCTAATCTCAAGAAATCTTTCTTTTCTCCTAGGAAAGGCTAATCTCCGCTCTAGATGGGAAATTGATCAAAAGTCCGTCTTTCTCGTGTGATCTACAAGTAGTGCTTGAATAGGACTTCTTAAGAATTCAAAGCCAAGCCAAGAGGGAAAGAAGTTTGCAGGTAGTTGTTAGACGTCGCTCCTAGAGCAGAAAGAAGTCAACCATCAAGAGATCCTAGAAGATCAAGAGAAAGAATTTCTCACAGGACTCAAAATCTTCCCCTTCCGATTAACAATCTCTTCCTTCCATTATGAAGATTCATTTATGAATTCTGAACGTTCATCTCTCTTTTAGTAGTAGTCGGAGTACTGGGGAATATCTTATCGTCAGAGAAGTCAAAAAGGAAATGCCAACTTTCCTTTCCCTCCTAAGCTCCTCATTTCACACAAGAAACTCTTTTCCGAAATTTCTTTTCTTTACTTCACTCGCTTTCGAGTCGACGAAGAAAAGAAGATTAACAACACCTTATGGAGATAGCTTGCCTTCACTCTCACAGCTTGTGTGCCGTGGAAGGGGAAGGTCTTGCTTCCTCTCGTGCCTTTAAAAAAAGTACACCCCAATTATGATCACCTTTAGAGTAAAACTAATGTCGTTCTCTGGTTATGCTGGAGGGATTCATCAGTCTTTGGGTAATGGCACTAAGCTTAATCCACTTAGGAAATCCCACGATAGAGAATGACCTTCACAGGAACAAAGCTCTATTTAATGTCGTTCTCCTGCTGTATGTTTTATGGATATAGTGTCCGAAAACCTCTCATAGCAGGAGTTAAGTCTAAATCAGACAGAGACTGATGGTCCAGGGTTGCGACACCTGAAATCTTATTGGCAATGGTCGCTTGGTATGAAGGGGATTCATGAGGGCTAAAGCAGCCTGGGGTGAGACCCGAAAAGGAGATCCATCTGTTTCCTTTGGTATCTCATGATCCTGTCAAGTAAGTTCTTACTAATTGACCATCTTTCTATTTGGTTTGGGGAGGAAAAGTGCGGGGGTGAGGGAGGGTTCCCCTCGTGATAGCATAAGGAGGCTAACTCGCTGCAAGTGAATATCCTAATGATCATGACTCGATCCGGTTTAAGAATCAAACCTCGCAAATGGACGGGACTCCACTTGGATACGGAGCTTTGCCTTTTCTTTCTCCCTTCCGGCTTACGAAGCAGGAGGCTGCTGAGGTTGAATGCATGCTATGTATTGAATTGAATGGAAGCGGTTTAGGTACCTGAGAAAATCCTAACTTAACTAAGGTAATGGGTTGTGTACCGGTTGAGGAGTAGGACCCTGCCCTTAGGCAAAAGAGGATGAAAGCGTAGTACTTTCTATACGTCAATAGGACTTCCTCTTTCTATATGAATAAGCGCAAGTTTCCCTTTTGAATGAGAATTAGCTGAACCTAAGTCGGAAGTATCTCAGGCTAGGCCTTACATCCGAGGGAAGGGACCTCTTAGTTGTTCGTTTACCAAGTTCGGCATTAAGGCTTTGCTCTAATGAAGAGTTCTTTCTATCGATCGCTTTCGCCCCTTGTAGGAAGCATGTCTCTACTTCTTTTCCCAAGATCAGATCTCGAACCAATACTCTATTGAATCCCAGGCCCCTTTATGTTACCATCACTTGGTTGCTCCAGAATGATAAAACCATCCATACTCGAAGAAAGGGCTACTCCCCTTAATGGACTAACGAGGACGCGAAAAAGCATCTTTCTATAGAATCGCCATCCCTTTTATTTGAATACTCACCAGCGGCAACCCTTCTCCGACCAGTGGCCTAAGCATTTTAGCGTAGGAATTGCTTTTTCTCTACCTTGAACACTGGAGTCTTCTTGTAGCTATATCTTACCACTGGATTGAACCAAAAGAAAGCATCAATCTACTCGAATAATAACTGATCGAGTCTGTTAGGACGAGCAGCCAATGAGTGGGAAAGACAAACTATACTATACTCCCTTTCTTCTAGACCAAGACATACCCGATGATAAGCAATGAATTGAGGATCCACAATGCCATGATAGAGTTTTCGCGTTCATACAAGAGAGACTCAGTAGGCGGATGAAGAGCCAGGAGCGGGAGCCCAAACTAGAATAGGTGAATTATTAACCAACTATTCCACCTCCAAGGATGGAAAGAGCCGATTCGTCTTCGAGCATTGCTGGCAATAAACCTCGTTGAGAGAGCAGGACGAACCTAGGTTGATTCTACAGGAATCATAGATTGAAGCTTAGGAATGCCCCTTGAGACTGACTAAGTAAGGAGCAGCGGCTGCCCACTCTCCCTTTCCTTCTGATGAGGATTCGAGTGTACTAACTAAGGTGATCTCTTTGACTCTCTTTTCAGTTTATCCATCCCACAGTGAGCAATTCCCGATCACTCGAAAATCTCTCTATCCAAAGGGGTTGGAGTCGTTCTAGAGTGAGAAGGAGAATGACTTTTTTCAAATAAATAGATAGAAGAGGCTTTCTGATAAGCCCACCCAGCGAAAAGAGTGGCTCTCCGGCGAACAGGAAAGAAAGGGCTGTTCAGGACAAAGCTCTAATCCCATAGGTGGGTCAGGCGGGAATCCAGCCAGTTCAAATCCAATAGCCAGTACCTCACAACTAAAGGAAATACCACTCTTTAAGCTTAGAAAGCGTATTGTGAACTGTCAGTGGAAAAGAAAGGGCTCTTTAAGCCAAGAAAAAGGGCATTTTTGAATGAGGTTAAGCCAGCCACGAGAAAGAGAAGTAGGAGATTAGGCCGCCTAATTTAGATCAAGGAGAAATTCCCCCAGAAAAGAAAGGGTAGAGCCTTAGTTACGTTACCCGCAGCTCATAAGCTGGTAACCAGTTTCAAACAAGAGTCGAAGCAAGGGGATTGAAATTCGAACTCGAAATATCATAAGAGAAGAAAGAAAAGAGCTTCGGGTTCAGAAGTCGTACGTCTGGTTCACCGCGAAGTGGGCTTGACGAGATTAAAAAAGATTAGGTTTTATAGAAAAAGGGAAGTCTGCGGACAGCCATGAAAGTCAGTAGTCAAGGACGTTAGGGCCTTTCCCAATTCATATCATATTGAGCCAAAAATGGGCACTAGGTTCCGTTGGACGAAGAATAGGCTGAAAACGACTATCTACGCTTGATGTTGCCCAACAGGCTGAAAATAAGAAGGAGAGTAAGCCCAATCACTTGAGAGTTCCTTCTATTTGACTCTTTTCAATAGCTCCAAGTATGTTCATAATACGCTCCTCAAATGTTCCCTCCTCGTTGCCTTTCATCGCTAGTTTCTTGGATTCCATCTGGGACTAGCAAACGACTCCACCATAGAAGAGAAGTCAAGGGTTGCGTCTGACTATTGTATTCTTGGAATGGAAGACTTCAGCGCAACTAGGAATGAAACTGGTTTGAAAAAACAGTCTCTTTCCCATGTGCTCTTATCCTTTGCTTTCACTCGCTCCAAGGAATGAAAGACTTCTATTAAAAAGACTGGCTGGCTTGACTTTGAGGTGAGGTACTTATACTTCTTTTCATTTTTCAATTACTTTCTTTTTACAGAGAATTGCCCTTCAGATCGTTCGTTAGCTTGCGGGAGGAAAGAAATCGATTAGCGTTATACCTAAAGGAAAGAAAAGAGAAGATAGATATAGCCCTCCCGGGCAGAAGCAAATGCACTTTTGTAACAGAGAAGAAATTACACTTAATGGGCTTCCGGTACTCCTCTCTCCACTCCAAAAGGGACGAAGTGACTCTCTAATTGGAGAAGATTTGATAAAGCGACCAATGGCTAGCCGGATAAGATCTTTTATTTGATTAGGACCGGCAGGGTGGAAAGCCTTACTACTTGAGGGGTGAAGGAAAGAAAGTAGATGGCTTGCTAGCTTTCCCGAGAAGATAATCCGCTATCCCCGCTTTCAATAGTCCTTCTTTTAAACTTGTCACAAGACGGGATTCACTCAGATAATGAATAATGCTTTCAAAGGGGCTTCCTTACTTACTGGTACTGGATTAAGCAAGGCGTCGCGTTATAACAACGTTAAAGGTTTCAGTTGAGGTTTCTTCTAATAAATACGAGAATTAAGGACATACGACCATACGAGGCCCTTTCTTTGTTGTGACTCTCTCTATACGCCAACAGGGAAATCGCTGCTTGCTAGATCCTTGGCGAAGGTCACTTATGATATGCTTGAACTATACCACAATCATAGGAATTGACCGGGAGAAATGCTCCTAAGGCCTCGCTGGCAACTCTTTCTTAATATATAGATATTAGATAGTCTACATACGAAATATTGAACACAAGGCCGGGCCCTCCTATTCCATTAGCCTTGTCACCACATGTCATAGACCGCTTATTCCCTTGCAGTTCTAAGCCTTATATTTGCTAAAGATTCCAATCGGGCGGGCATAGCGCAACTACTTCTTGCAATCGGACTCCGCTTAGAGAGACTGGAGGAGGCACATTTATGTGAAATGTTAACGTAGAAGCTCCTCTTTCATATTCTGGTATAGACGAAGCTCTTGGAATCTTATCCACTTCGGAGGTTGTAGGAGGTTAATCAATAGGGGAATCAGTTGTTCCTCTAAAACTTTTCATTTACTGGAAATCTGATATTCATTTGTTAATCAAACAAAGATCTGACTCAATTCAATAGAAACTTCACTTCTACCCTTATTCCTAAACCCTAGCCTAGTTAAGGGAGAAAATCCTAAAAAAAGCAGCTAATGAATCCGCATCTGTTGTCCTTGGTTGTCTTTCGTACTTGCCTAAGGCTGTTGTGGTTGTAGCTCAATCAGTTAATGTTTAAGTTCCTGTTCACAAAAAGAAAAACAGATTTTTCCGAAGACTAGTTGTTTATACAAAGACAGGCTGATTCAAGCGCATACGCTACTTCTATAAGACTCCGCAAAGACAGTATTACCTCAATAGATCAACCAATCACAATACTATAGCATCGCTCACTCTCAAACAAGAGCTACAACGCGGAACTGCATGCTGAAGTGGGGATCCTTTCAATTATTAAATTAACGCAATTTATGCTAGTCATCCTTTACCTCCTAATCCTAATATTATTGGGTAACATATGAAATGGCTAGCCGATTCTCTCAATATGCCTTGGCTTATGCTCGGGGACTTATTCGAGCTTTTGTCCCAAAGAGAGATGGAGGTCCTCCGATCTTTACTTTAGGTCTAGGCTTTCTTTCCGCTTATCTTTAGTCTAAGGCTTACGAAGGTGGTGGCTCCATAGACCGAACTCCCTCCTTCACGGGTATAGTATCTAATCCTCTCTCTCCTTTCTGACTCCCGGTGTGGGCTCAGGAATTGGATTCTTTTCTGGTTACTGCATGGCATCTATGTCCTCATTGTAAATAAAAAGAGAGTTCTATCTAAGTGGCCAAGGAATCGAAGTTTAGCTATGTCTAGGTGAAAATAGATAGCTAATCGAAGGAGTTGCCCTCAGGTTCTTTTCGTTACGTCTTCTGTGAGTTAAGGAGTGCCATCGTGTCATCCTCAGCAAGGAAGGGTCCTCTTGGAAATCCTGCTCCTTCTACGGCTGCTAGTATCCTTGTTCTTCTACTCGCAGGCAGGGCTGCTCTTGCTATTGTTGCTAGGATCCTCTTATCCTATTGGTTGCTAGTCCCGGGCTTCTAGGACAAAGTGTAAAGAGAAGAGTTAGAGTTCTTCCTCTTTCTCCCCTATCACTTAAAGGGAGATGGCCTAATTTCTATTCTATCTATGGATCGAGAATAATCGTCAGTTTGAGGCCTGTCTTTGAACATAAGGCATGAGAATCCTTCTCAGCGGAGTCTCTGTGTGTTGAGATCGAGGGTAGTTTGATTCTGGGAACCGAGCCGGCTTCGGCCAACGAATGAAGTTCTTTAGTAGGTTATCCGGGCATAGTTGAGTTAGGAGCGAGGGAGTTCCATTTACTAGCAATATCCTCTTATTCTCGGGAAAGGGCAGTTCCAGCTAGGGCTAGAGGACAGTCACATTCCTATTAGTAGGTTGAGGCCAATACCCGCAATCAAGTCATACTCAACAGCAATCAAGTTAAAATCACCAGCAATCAAGTAAGCATCAACTGCTTTACCGTATAACAGTTCCTTGAGCAGATGTGATTGCAAATCTTCTACTACCAAAGAATCTCTATCCGTCTTCCTTCCAACTAGCACAGAGCCTATACGCACTGAGGAGAATTGCTATGACCTAGCAGACCTCTTTGCATCCGTTAGAGTAAAACCCTTGGCTTGGCATTCTGCCCCTTTTCGGTATGGTCCTTTCATTCAGGCCTTTCCTTATGCACCGATGGTTTCATGATTCCTTGAAAAAAAAATGTTTGCGAGCGTCAAAGCACCTAACCATACCTACTACACCATGCACTCCGCCGGTAAGCAGCCCGAACATGAAAGAAAGTGCATTTGGAAGCATATGTGTGCCACTTTGGCACGAGATTTCAGCTCTACTTTGACTTTCATGGTTCCACTGTTCGTCGAGATCCCTTGAGTGCTACTAAATGTAGAGAAAGACATTCATAGCTTGAACCTTCTGGTCACTTCATTCCCTTTACATAAAAAAAGGTTTTGCTTGCTTTTCCACCTACCTCCTATGAAATCGTGACTATTTATATAAATCCAAAAACCTGCTGTCACTCCACTGGCTGTTAAGAAAGCTCCCATGAAGGCTTTTCCGGTTGCTAAGGCTGGATCAATTACTTCATCAGGATCCACCTCTAAAGTCCGTTCGCCCAAAGCCGCAGTGGCTACTGCAACAACTCATCAAATCGAAAAGATTGGAAAAGAAGATCCACGCCGACGGCTGTTATCTCCAAAGGTGAAATAAAATAAAGCAAAACTCCTACTTCTAGAAAGAAAGTTGCCGCTCCGGGAAAGAAAGGCTTCACTCCCTGGGAACAAAATAACCCTTCCTTTGAGAAATTCAACTATTAGAGCCATTTCTTTCGGGTGATTTCGACTTCGAAAGCCATGAGCCCCATTCATGAAAGCCTACGGAACAAACTTTCTAGTCGATTCATTCTAATTTTGGTTTTATCCTTCCTTAAGAGACTCCGGACGCTCATTGTCCGGAGCCCCAGGCATCCGGTTACCTTTCTTCTCTTACGCAATTCCTGACTAGTCGTAGTTAGCCTAAGGACCGGAATAAGAGGTTTCGGCGTATCGGGGCTGCTAGGCTTCTTTCTTATGGGAGGGGTTCGCGTCCAACTCTTATCGAGACCCGGTCATTGGCAACATCTTCTAACTCGTTAAGCGGCCTATATAAGATAAGTCTGATCGTCTCCTACTTCTAACTCAATAGCCCCCCACTCTCCTACCGGCACCTAACCAGGTGACGAGTCGGATCTCTAAAAAGACTGGCATGGGCCTCTACCCCTGTGTAGTCTCAGCCCGCCAATAAACCATTACCAGGAAAGATCAGATGCGCGGAATCGCAATTGGTTAAAGATCACTGAATTACCACTCCGTGGGCTATTGATAACTGAATACTTGTATGCCTCTATCAATGTAGTAACCCTCTTTCTATAATCTTAATGTGAAAGCAGAACTAGCGCTTAAATGGTCAAATCTTGGTCTCTGCCTATCGCCGGGACGTGTGATGCGGAGGCTTCCGTCCCAAGGACGGACTGGGAAGTTATTCCCCTTCAACTTGACCAGCTTAATCACCTAAAGCCTATGAATGAATCGTGACCGTATCCACGTCACATTCGACGGTCGATTAATTAAATTGGCTTATTTGAATGCTGAAAAACCGACTTTTCGATGCTTGAAGTATGGTGACACTAAACTAAAGCGTTCATAAAACGAAAAATGGATCTAGCCAAACGATCGTAGATTTGAGTTTTCACGTACGCCCTAGTTACTCACTTTCCTCCCTTTCTTTTTTATTGACTGGAAGGTGGAGGTCCCTGCTCGCATTAGCTGTGGATCTCGAATGGCTGGGCCTGTCCTAGACAAAATCGCTGGTCTCTAGTGTTGATGTGACTGTGCTTGACTTAGGCTTTGGCTCTGCTCTTGTGGGTTCTGGTCTTGCGTATCAGAAGTTGCCTCCTTTCGACTATTTTTTTAATTGGCAAAGAAAAGACAAAAGATTCTTGCCTATAGAAAGAATGGGGTGACTGATGTACTTGCTTTGCCTTCAGCCTTGCTCTTGATGCGCTGTACAATCTAATCTGTCAGGAGATCACGTCGTCTTGCTCAGTCAGAAGCTGATGGTCTAATAGAGGCATAAGAAGAGCAAGAATCTATTATGCCTTTCGCTCAGTTAGGAGCCTGTAATAGAACAGGAATTTGACTGGATTGAGACTCGCGGTGCTTACACCTCTAAAGTCAGCCTCGCTCAACAATTCCTCGAGACCAAAGCAAAAGTTCTCTTTCGATCCCAAGGAGTTAATTACCTATTATTGTTGGCTATTCCAATGACAGAGAGATTAGGGGAATATACTGACCGAGAAGAGAGAGTCAGAGCCATTGAAGGAATAAATGCTTACGGGACAGAGAGGAGATGCGCAGGTGTATGAGCTCCGAGATGTGTAGATAGAAATAGAAGAAGCCGTTCCAACAGGTCCAATAATCCTAGGGTAGTAGGTGATCCGATGTAGCTAATCCGACCGGCATTAGTAGACGAGTTCCAATGAATATAGTAGCCCTATACAATAGACGGCAGTTCCATTATATGTCTTGGGATTGGCTAGGTTTCAAAGGAAGGACTTCGTTTGAAGAAGGAACTGAACTCCAACTTTCTATTCTATCCCGGACCCTACTGAGAAAGTCTCAGGTAATACTAAGATTCAAGGGGCAAGAGGACTAGACCTCAAAGACCAGTCACTCGAGACTGGGAATCCTAAGAGAATGAAAAGAGAGGACGAAAGACGGACACGCAGACACATAGACGCGCTATAAAGAGGAGATTCCTTCGATTCTAGTTGAAACTGGGAGTACATACATTCCAATCCCAGCAAATTCCCTTATAGTGACTTGAGTATACATACGTATTCTCTTTCTATCTGCGACTACTTCCGGGGCTAGACCAAGAAATGCTATTTCCGGGGCCCTCACTTTATTTAGGGCTATCTTTCACCGTTGACAGACATGGGCCCGGTGAATCAAGCGACGAAGTAGACCTTCATTCCGTCGATCGAGGAACTTTTGAATGCTGGCTCTTGCTGATTAGTTTCACTGTAGGTATGCAGCTTTCGCTTCTCGCCCCCTATAGGCCTTGCTTGCCTTAATTTGAAGAGGATGAAATCGGTTGCGCAGGTGAAAAAGAAGGTCTTTCTGGGATGTGAGATTTCCGCCCTCTTTCTGAATGAGATAGTATTGGCTTACCCACTTGCTTCCCTTCTATGCTTGGGTTCGCTTCCGGCTAGCTTTCTTGTGCGGTAAGAATGAACCTCCCATTGCTCTCTCTCCGATAGCATGCAGCTTCTAATCTAATAAAGATAGAAAGTGTGCAGTGAGGTAGTGTAACTAGGTAGCCATACTGAACTCGGCTGGACCGACAGCAAAGAAAACTATAGTTGTTACTGGCCTGCCATCAAACATCAAAATAAGCTTTTCTGGACCGACATAAACCCTCTGCTCTTTTCTCGGCATCTCTCTAGAGGAATCGGAATAAGAGCTTCTTCTTCCTACCCCTTCCCTTGGTCACTGAATCCTAATCTGACTCCCTGAGGTCACTTGGTCTGGGATCGATAATGGCCTTAGTTATTTATCTTAAACCTGCTACGTCATCGCCTTGGTGTGTGGGCTACACAGAGGCTCCGACATTACCCTCTTGGCCTATTCCGTTCTCCTGTTTTCAAGGATGGTGAAAGTTTGAAAAGAAAAGCCGGCACTCACCGGAAGAACTCCCAGGTGGCAACTCCTGTTATCAGAGTTCCACATCACGTACGTCACTCATAAGCCCTTCCCTTAAAAAGGTTGGCTTGGGACGAGCTCTAGCCGACCACTTGGCCGCGTCCCCACCGCAATGCATTCATTGATCTCTTCGTTCGTAGAGACGAATAAAAAATAGGGAAATCCTGTTCTGGTCTATTGTGAGTGTGCTCTATGGCCTTTAGCGGTAAAAACCTCTCATGAGATCTAGTTTTTTTGCCCAGAGCAATGATACAGTAAGAGGAAAGCTTCTGAGCTCTAATTTCCGACTTGACCCTGACCCACTTGGAATGCTAGCCTGTGCTTCTTCTGCCCTACTCTATGGCATCTATTGCTATATGAAAGAGTCCATCATTTCATCGCACGCTGTTAGGAAGAAAAGATATGGAGCCCTCCTGAATGGAAGACTTAACGAATCTGGATGCAGCATTTCTTTTCTTTAACTAAAACTTCTCCTCCCTCTGTGCCATTTGTCCCTTCTCCTATTGATTCACTTCATCTGCACCTTTCCCCAGCAGTAGATTCTTCTTCAATTGCTAACGATGCCCTTATCCTTCTATCTGTAACCCTAGCAAGGGAAGCCTAAACAAAGCGTCACACTCCTAGTAGTGCACTCACTTTCACTTCCTTTTACAGAAACCTATTTCTTTCTTCAAAACAGCCGAGTCTATTTCCTTTTCTTTCTTACTTGGGAAGCACTAACTCACAGATGGCGTGACCACGAACGTCCTTTCGGGGGAAGAGCTCGAGGTTTTGTTTTTTATCCCCTATTCCACTGCTCTAGCCCTTAGTACTTTTCCTTTTGCACCTGCCTTGTCGAGAGGCATTATTTCGAAAAGACTTTATTAAAGTGGCGAATCGGCTTCTCCCTAGCATTCTACTTCTTAGAGATCACTTGTTCTAATAAGACTTTAACTAGCTTTCCCCCTCTTCGGGTTACGTCTTGCACCCTTACTACATCTGTCGTTAGATCTCCTTTAGTTCGAGAGTCCGACTTATTTGATCAGCCGCCCCGCTATGGATTAAGGAGCTAATGTTTTCTGCAGCACCCCTGCCATGTAAGTTTTGTAGGAAGTTTCCGACCTCCTCTATGACTATTTCGGTACTTATCCTCCTGTTTTATGGATGCAACAACATGGCGAGCTGTGCGTTCTGGAGTGGGACCTTGCGTAATCCTGCCTGTCCCCGGCTAGTCCCTCCATACCAGCTAGCAGTTTAGGGACTCCCCTTCTTTACTGAGTAGGGTTCCCGGGTGCCTATGCGATTATTAAGTCAGGGTGCTACTGTACCAGAGTCATCTATCGTAGTAAAGGAAAAGTGCCTACCTCGCACTCTGAGGCAGTCTTTCTATCGTAAAATCCTTTTCTTTGAAGCACCCTTCGTCAAGTCTAGTACGAGTGGGTCGAGAGGGCCATTACGTTCCGTCCGGAGCTCAAGAACTGGCAATCCGCCGTTCGAGATGGTCTCTTGGAGGCCGGCATCAGTTCCTACAACGGGTTCAGATTGGATCATGCTTTGGGCACCAAGATCGAAGGCAAATGGTCTACAAATATATGAAAGATGCTCGTAAGATTCATTTGCAAGCTGGGCAGGAAATGGTTTTCTCACAGGATTTGATGGATTGCTAGCTGTCTCACTGTAAGGCTTTACAGGCTCGCTTTCTTACTGGATGGGAATGCCCTACCCTAACTATGTGTCACTTCTGACGGGGAACTCCAATTGAAATCGCCTGGAAGAGGGGAAGCCCTTCTTTATTAGCTTATTAGCTAGCTAAGTTTAGGGTTCGGCCTTACACTGGAACTATATAAAGTGTTTCCTTAGACTGCTACTATATACGGGCTGCGGGCCTTTGAAAAGGATAGGAGACTGGTTGAAGAGTCAACCTTCTTTGCAAGGGAATCTGTCCATCAATCCCATTCGGGTTCATATGCCTCTTCAAGTAAGTAATTTACCTAGTCTGTTGACATGGATAAATTCCCATTCCTGCTTTCAGTTATGGATTGACTAGTTATATTTAGGCTCTAAGCCCTTATTCTTTCAAAATGGACATATTCTATTGGGTTGATTAGGTCAATCAGGTCCGAAAAGCTGACGAGAGCTCTTGCAGCTGCTACTCTTTCTGGGGAGCCCCTTTCTCTCACGCCCGCCCATTCTGCCGGAGGAAATGGGATTCGAACCCATGATACAAGAAGATTGTATGTCGATTTAGCAAACCAATGCCTTAAGCCACTCAGCCATCCCTCCATGATCGGAATTGGATGTGCGGTTGGTTGCCCGAAGGGCTATCTGATCCGATGCCCGTAGCGCGCGTACTCTTCCTCTATCTATGAGCGAGACTCTATCCGGATCTGCCCAGCATCCAAGTCATCCCAATCTGCCAGGCGAGGCTCCCCACCACACTGAATGATGAACTTTGCGCCTCTAGGAGGGTCAAGCCAAGCCTGAATGGAATTCATATCTCCTTCGTCTAGTCGAGAAGGGGCTGTGACTCTTCTATTACATTACAGAGAAGTCCATTCTCGTCATGATCGATCTACGTCCTACCGTAGTGCCCCTAGAACCTTAGAAACCAAAGATAGCTTACTTTACTAAAGCGAAGGACGTGTTTTGAGATTGCACGAGCTAGCCAGCCGTTTTCTTGCTTCCACCCGCCTATCTGATCTTTTGAACAGGCCTTCAGCTTCAATCAAATAGGCCATAGATAGATATATATCGAGATTCACTCATAAGACAAGCGACTACAAAAATGGTGTATATAAGGTTTGTAGCACTGCAACCAGCCTCTATACCCGTCGAAGAGATGGATCCTCTGGACACCGAAGTTCGGGGCATCCCTGATGACTCAGAAGAGATAGAGCGGGGGTTGGTAGCTGTCAATAGCCCAGATGGAGATATAATGTGGGGAGACCCCGATCTCCATGAGGATGACGATTGGGAAGTGGTTACCCCAAAGCAAGAATTCGACGGTTCCGGTCACCCGTCGCGGACCACCTGAAATCAAAGAGAACAACAAAACCATTCCTCAGATGAAGACCAAGAGATTGCATCATGCATGATAGCGGTGGGCCCTGCTTTGGCAAAGAAAGAAGAAAGGCTAACTTCCCTTCTTCCTGTTCTAGAGCCGAGAGAAGAATGCACACTGCCTACCCTAATCGAGTTGCTTGAAGATTTCGAGAGAAGCCTTCCCCTTATCTCTACTCATTTGAGTGTGTGAAGCCCCCCCTTGTTCAGCCCGAAAAACCTTTTTTCCGGTCCCTCGGGAGTGATACGAGCGAATTAGGATACGCTCGTAAACTTTTTGAGTCAAAAATCCTTAACTTGCTAAACAATCCATTTTGGTCCGTTATCGGTGACTAAAATCGTCGGGTACTTCGAATCGAGCGATGATATTCTCGGGCTTCTCCCTGAAGCTAGGAAAGAGAGCTACTAGGAAGCAAGTATTCAAACCTCGGTTGAGGTATAAGTATGACCGGTTCTGGAAGATCTATCTTTCAATGAAGAGAAAGCCTTATGCTTAACACATGCAAGTCGGAAGCGAGCTACTATCTTATTATAAGACAGACTGGTTTGCATTGGTAGCTATGCTTAGCGTCGACATACTTTTTTTTTATCTTTCTTTCGCCAAACCCTAACCTAACTTCGAAGAAAGCCGGTAACCTCCCGCCTCGTGATCTAAAGAAGAAGCTTTCATCTCCGGCACCCTGGAACCATTTGAGTCTCGTACCAAAGCTCCTATCCCTACCGCTTTAATCGGGCAAGCATCTTCTCTCTCTTCTGATTCTGATATGAGAGGAGGAGGACCACAGGATCCGCTGCAACTAGAAGTCGATCATCTTGTCCCCGCTCCCTTTTTCTTTACTCGATATGGGTATGCCCCTTCTCTTTAGTTAGCTTCGTGGGAATCCCGGATCTCTTTCTTAAGCTTCCCGCCCTGCTCCTGATTCCGTTCCCGTGGCACCTTTCTCCGGCCTGACGCCCTCTTCAAGCTTGCCTGCCCTCAGTCTCCACTCCAGCTTTAGTTCTTTCCTTTATTTTCATTTTCTTTCCTTGGGATGTCTTGCCCTAGGGAAGGTACTTTTTAGTTAGATTGATCCTATCCTATCTGCTTCTTAGCTTAGTCGAAAGCTAGAGATTGATTGCCTTTCACTCGAAGTCAAGCAAGTTTCCTCGGTCAAGCTTATCCCCCCTTTCCCACATTAAAGAAGTTAATAGACGAGGGGTGACGTGGCTTAGCTGGTAAAGAGGTAGACGGAGAGGACTGAGTGTCAGGGTTCTTCCCCGGGCATTTCCCGTTCCCCTACAAAGGAAGGGAGATGTCGCTACAGCTACTACTAATATGAGAGTAAGACTTGGCCCGGATCGAAGGATATGAGGGAGGAGACTTTCGGAAGAGGTGAAGCTTACTCGAATGAAAAGAGAAAGCTTTGTCTTTCCTCGTGGGGTGGAGGACCAGGAGTCCTAAAGTCTTTCTTTTTTCGATTTCAGGCTTTTTGGGGACTGAGTCTCCGGGTCTAGAACCATTGCCATAGAATTTCTTGGTGTAAGCCTTGTAAGCTTTCCATTCCAACTCTCTCCTAGTCTTTCCCGTGTGTGTAAGGGGCTCTTGTAGGTCGATTGTTGTCTGATTGTTGTTTTCGATGTATTCGAGTTGGAAGTAGGGAATGCGGTTGTGGTTGCAGGTGGAGGTGACGAGCCCCGCCTTCCATTCGTTCGAAGCTCTCTCTCTACTCAGCCTCGCAGCTACGCTAGTAATCTGCTCAGGACCACCTCTGTCACCAAAGTAACATAGCCCACGGTGAAACCGTAGCGGCCTATAGTCGGAGCATGCAAACATCTCCTCACCCACGTCCTCTGGATCTATGACCTCTAGACTGTCCCAGTCAACCACAACTACCAGTCTAGCAGCCAGCCGAGTCATGAGCGAACCGAAAGGGTAAGAGCGTAACCTCTTGGTAGCCCGGACGCGGATAATAATCGTGTCCATCACAAACCCTGCTATGCAACTGTCTCCCCGAAGCTAGAATAAACAAAGCAAAGAAAGGTAGGGAAGGGACATCGTACCACTGAGTCGGTCGCGGGTACAGTATCCTGCACAATACCCTATGCCACACCCTGTACTAGGGAGGATTCGATAGCACTTGCAAGAGACTGGAGACTGAACGAAGGCACACTGAACCTTGAAAGCGGATTGGTACTGGACAACTAGGACATCTAATGCACTGATAGTAAGCATTCCATCTAAACTCTGAACTTTCTTTCTGTCCTTAACCGACTCAAAAGGATACGGGAAAGCCTAGGAATGGCTGAACTTAACCCAATCTTCGCAAGAAGAGGCAATGTCAATTGTATCTGTGCTCCATTAGGCTGGATTCTCTTGCCTTGCCTTACTAGCAAATGTATCTAGCCTTTGTAGGTACATAAACAAAGAACGAAAGAAGGAAAGCACCATGTGCAGATCTCTCTTTAGATGCCAAAGCCTACAACTTTCTTATCTTACCCTAATCGAATAGCTTGTTGAACTTCAGGAAAGGATTTCTCCTCAAAGATGGTTGATTCCAAGGGCGGGGAAGGTGTGCTCGCTGGAAAGGCGCGCTGCAAGCGCAACCTTAGCTTTGTTTGCTTTTCGGTATTGCTTTCTTAGCCGTGCTGTGTTCTCTTTCTTGCTGAGTTCTTTCTAGAACTGTGCTAATAAAGCACAGGGCTTCTTTTTTCTATTAAGATTTTGAATCAAAAACTTTCCTCCCTAAGCTAATGATGAAAGTCATTCTCATTCTGCTTGAAGATGGGGGATTTTTATATATTTAAAGCGAATAGTGCTTGCAAAGGAAGTAAGTGAGTTCCAGGCTGTCATTCGTCCAACCAAAAAAATCTTCCTGTTCCGCATGTTCCTCCTCCGAAAAGGCCTGGCTTCAATTGACATTACCTTTCCTTGCTTTTTACCTTTTGTATTCGGAACCGACAATCGGAAGAACAATAGGAACAGGTCTCTTGTCACTCTCCCCTCGCGCCACTAGTATTGAATGGTCCACTGTTAACTTGTTAACTAAAGGCATAAGCAACTGGATCCCATCGCTCCCTTCGGTGAAAGAAGCCTATTGTCGCACAATCGACCTCTAATGCATGATAATAGTCTAACTTTTAAGGCTTCTTATAAGCCTTATACTGTTACAATAATAAGTGCTAAACCTTTCTTCAGACTTATATAATCTTAGGTTTCTCACCGAACGAGGTCCCCTTCCAGCTCTGATTGACCACTTCCAGTATAGGGCTTGTTTTCCTTCGCTACCATTCCTGGCTAAGCGAGGCTTAACCGAAGGAGAAGACATGGCTTCGCCACTTTTGACTCGTTAGGGAAGCTTTCTCCCCGGCAAGCAAGTCTCCCCTTGAAGGGTAAGACCTCTCAATGATAGCCCCTTCAACACAAGCTTAATTCCCTTTCTATGCCCATGGATGTGTACAGAAAAGATGAGTTTTTGAACGATAGCAGGTACCTTTAGCAGAAGTAGACCGGCACGAACCAAGCAAGAAGGAATGAAGTCAGGGAAAACCCTTTCTTTTCACCAAGCAAGGAGCTAACTCGCAAAGTAGGTATCCTCTGAAGTGGAATAAGTAGGTGCTGCTCGAAGAGGAAAGAAAGAGAAGTTGTTATGCCGATTGTAGGACGAGATCGAGAACGACGGATCGAGACACCTATCTAAAAGCGGGGAATGGTTTCTTCCGGCCTCGTGCCATCTCATAGACAGGAACCAAGGGGCCAGAGATAGCTATCCAGCAATGGACAGTCTCTTTCCGAAATTAGCTTACTTCTAGTGATTCTTACATGGGGGCTACATCCTTTTATCATTATAAAAATAAGAAAGTTCGATCCATTAGGTTCTTCGATTTGTCTTATACCTTTGGCACCCTTGGTTAAAAGGGGCAGATAAATAGTTTAGGCGAAATAGAATCAAGTCTCCTTACTAGGTGAAGCTACAACAGATAAATTAGAGGAAATCCATTCCATTCAAAAGAAGGGGAGCAAGACGGGCACTTGGTTGCCACCTTATTCGATTTGCCTGGAAAGGCTTTTCCATTTCTTTCCCAGCTGGATAACCTGAATATGAGTTACCCATATGCCCACCTGTTCTTTAAGTGCCTTCCTCTCATCTGCCTGTAACGAGAGCGTAAGCCGCAATTGAAGTTCGTACTTATTTAATTTAGGACGAGAAAGACATATTACTAGCTTTTGACCTAGAAGCTGACAGATGGATTGGCCTTGCCTACTTCAATGACAATGCCTGGTAAACATGTAGAAAAGACAGTTTAGAAGGCCTTTAGGGGCGTCATCCAACTCGAAATCTCGTAAGAGAAGAAAAAGACGCCCAAAAGTCCCATGTCTTTCTTGGTTGGACCAAGCGATTTCCGACATCTTCATTTTTAGAGCAAGAAGCGGAACTACAAGAAAGCTTTCTTTATCTTTATTTATGGATAACCAATCTTTTTTCAAATATAGTTGGGAGACTCTCCCCAAGAAATGGGTCAAAAAAATGGAAAGATCGGAACATGGTAATAGATCTGATACCAATTCGGATTACCTATTTCAATTGTTGTGCTTTCTTAAATTTCATACCTATACAAGGGTTCAAGTTTTGATCGATATTTGCGGAGTTGATTATCCCTCTCGAAAACGAAGATTTGAAGTGGTCTATAATTTACTTAGTACTCGGTATAACTCACGCATTCGTGTACAAACCAGTGCAGACGAAGTAACACGAATATTTCCGGTAGTCAGTCTATTTCCATCAGCCGGCCGGTGGGAGCGAGAAGTTTGGGATATGTTTGGTGTTTCTTTCATCAATCATCCGGATCTACGCCGTATATTAACAGATTATGGTTTCGAGGGTCATCCATTACGAAAAGACCTTCCTCTGAGTGGATATGTGGAAGTACGCTATGATGATCCAGAGAAACGTGTAGTTTTTGAACCCATTGAGATGACCCAAGAATTTCGCTATTTCGATTTTGCTAGTCCTTGGGAACAGCGTAGCGACGGATAATTCAGAATCTGAATAGGTCCAGTCCAGTGTCGGACAAATCAATAGGAAATGCTATTTGCTTTGTAAGAATTAACTTCACTTCATTGAAAGAGTTTCACGGGAGTCTGATATCATTGATAAATTGGAAGAAGTGTTATCGAACGATTTCCTGCAATTATTCCCAGTATGGAATGAGTAAAGAATCAAGCTACAAGTCTCGATCTATACAAAAGGGTTTTTGTCTTTTTTTTTTTGTTTCATTGATAGCAGAAGAGCCTTACTCTATAGGGGCGCTAGCGCTTTACTAATAGAATATCAAGTAAAGGGGCCTGAAAAACGTAAGATAAGAGGCTGCTACTCTAGGCTCGCTTCGCTTCTTCGACGCTCCGCCCCTTAGACTAAAGCGCTAACGCGCCTTATATTTTCTAGTAAAGCAACCTTTCGCACTAGGCGCTCACGTTTTTTGTCTGGGTGGAAGCTGGCGGTATTTTCCATTAAGTAAGCTTGCCGCATACACAGAATTGGGATCTCTCTTGCATGCAACTATTTCTAGCGGGAATGGGCGGAACCGAGCGGGCTGATTATTTCTAAATTAAATAACCCTTTTTTTTTCTCATATCTCATATAAGTAAGCGTTGGTTGGTAGGAGCGGCGGGATGATGATGAGTATATAAACAAAAAAGACCAAAAAGAAGAAATGGCAAGAGACATTTTATTTCGATAGAGGAAATAACCATGTGGAAAACAGGGCAGGTATTCTCTACAATGACACCCGTAGACCAATTGAAAGGGATGTAGCGCAGCTTGGCCCTTGTTTTGGGTACAAAATGTCACGGGTTCCAATCCCGTCATCCCTACCCTTCTCCTCTGGGCAGTAACGAGGAATCCATTAAGATCAATTCAAATTGGACATAAAAAATCTTTTATTTAATGAGACTATATGCATACAAATTTTGGGTAAGTAAGAAAATCATCCTTTTTTCTGTACAGTCGTATCTACTGTGATGTGATAAGAAAACACTCTTAGTTCAGTTCGGTAGAACGTGGGTCTCCAAAACCCGATGTCGTAGGTTCAAATCCTACAGAGCGTGATTCCGAATCAGCAGACCCCATTACCGAGATATGACAACTCTTTTTTAAAGAAATAGTAAAAAAAATGAATCCATTTTCTATTTTGGAAGAACAACGACCAACTAACACTTTTACTTTAACTTATGATTCAAAAACATTAATTGCACATAATATATCGAATGAGAAGAAAAGGAAAGAAGAAAGAACTGAAGCTGACAGATCGAGATTGGAGTGAAACAAGAAAAAAGAAGCGTACCAGGGCCCGCGGTAAGGCATGAATCAATGCAAGTGGACAGGCAGCAGCCATCCAGCTTTAAAGAAAAGAAAGACAGAGGCATTATGAAGGCAACTACCTGGTAACACCTCTCTACCAAGGAGCCTGACGGCCTATGGTCACGCATGAATAAATACGAAGAGGAGCTACTTCAGGGCTCTCGGACTCATTCTACCAAATGAGCTAGACCATGTTAGAATCAATGAAAAGAGATAGGCCATGGCATTACAGCGGCGGACCAATCTCCAAAGGGTCGAGTTAGTAAACTACCTTTCACCATCAAGAAGTAGAAAGACCTTAGGCAATCGATCTCTTCTTCTCATTTCTTTCTAGTAAAGTCTAGTCGGCGAGATTTCTTCACGAGAAGCCCTCCGCCCTACCTTTGATTAGAAGAAATAGGAAGAGCGATGGAAGAGATCTTCGAACTGATTGATATGCAAGTCAACAGTCCGGGTTCTATCAGCCGTACCAAGAGCTAAGCAAGCCAAGAGGAGGACCGGACCAAGCAAGCCCACTCGGGGCAGTAGCAGACTCAATAGGCGATCGCAGAGTTCTTTCTATTAGAGGCGAGAGCATCTTACTCTCTTTCTTTCTACTGATGAAAGGTAGGGCCTAATCTAGACTTAGGGCTTCCATTAGGAGATTGCATACCTTTGGGATTATGAAAGGCAAGTCTTCTGGCAGGAGCTCTACTCCAGATCCCGGTCGACTAAGTCAATTCCCAAATGCACTGACTTCTTCTACCAAATGAGCTTCTTGCCCGTCACTTTGATTCAAACTCGATAGCCGAAGTCGTTGCTTGACGCTGCCAGATCGATCCTTCCTTGAATGGAAACAGGTACCTGAGCACGGGACGGGCCTTTAACTGGTGACCGATCAGTCAATTCTTTCTATGTCTAGTATCATGAAATGCAGTTTCCATGAAAGGTAAAAGCAAGGCCAAAGGAAAGGGGTCGAAGAGAAGTTCGACCATGACATAAGAAGAGGGACAAGACTTGTAAGAGAAGACTTGGCTGCTAAGTCGAGGAAGACAGAACAGAGGAAAGGATATTGTGCGGCTCTATCTTTCTACTTCTATGAAAGGCAAGTGTTCAGGGACTCTGGGCTAAGATAAGAGACCCAGGGATCAAAGACGAGATCTATCCTAAAGAGAAAGAAGAAGAAAAGAGGACTCTCGAAGCCAAGTAGTAAGATCCCGGCCGAACTAGTAGAAGAAAGAATGCCTCAACAATCGATTGAAAGACGTCAGGCGCCTTTCATAGCAATCCATAGAACGAGCTATGGAAAGAAAGAATTCAATTCCCATCCCTTCACTTCAAAGCGGGAGCCATACTCCCGACCTCTCTCCACTACCAAAGAGAAGAGAAGACAAAGAACGAAGCCGGATCATCTCTTCCTTCTGGCTCCATCTATGGCTTATGGATCTTGGGGATGGTTTCCAATGGGCAACCCTGGAAGCGAAGAGACTTAGAGGAGAAGGCTTACTTGTCAAAGGCAGGCTTAGAGGCTCATTCAAAGTTGCAAGCTGATCCACTTCCTTTATCAATTACGGGGGAGCCGTCCTAGGCCCTAAAGCGAACCTATACCTTTCACTAAGTCCCTCTCTCTCTGCAAATCCCATTCCTATGGTCGACATTCCTATCCCTCAGCTCTAGGTGACAAGGAGCGTAATATCCTAACTATACTCCCTTTCATCCTGACGGCCTATGGTCGATGACCCCGCTCGAACTCGACGGAAGTCTCTTTTGTTATGACTGATTCTGCCAACCAAATGAGCTAAAATCATGATTCAATCAATCTAGTCCCAAAATTCCCTTATCTTATCGAATGAGCCTCTAACCCAGGCTTTCCATCCCTTACAACTACCTTCCTCTAAGGCATCAGCCATTACCGTCACTATAATCTAATAGGAGGCTCCCTACTCATTCCAAGAAAAGAAGCCAAAAAGAACAGAAAGAAGTCTACGAGCGCCTATCTCTTCTCTTATCCACGCATACCGGTCTTTCTCCGGCTGCTCCAGGTAGTGCTCTTGGCTACTGCTTGCTTGGGACATTCTCTACTTACGGCTCTCAGCGGCACCCTCATTCTATCATAGATCGTAACAACCAGGCCCAGAAAGGTTGAAAACAAGAAATCGAAAGACTTAGATGAGAGCCTCGTGACCTCCTCTGAGTGCTATTCCCATCGTCAATTCTCTCATTCATTCACACGAAGGACTAACCTCTCCCTGACGATCTGTAATGTACCGCTAACCCTCATTCTATTAAAGTAACCTTTAATCCTCTCCTTTCCTTAAGAAGACCATCCTTAGAACACGGGACTCGTGAGACAAGAAGACAGATCTTTCATAGCAATTTATTAAGAGCGCTTGGGCAGCTGGATCGAAGGGCAAGCGGAAGGTAGAACTTATACTTTGATGACAAGAAATGGAAAGAAGGATGCAATCGCGAATCTCTTTCTAAGAACCGGGGCCCTTACTCATCCAGCACTCGAAGATATCTAAATAGAAAGGGATGCTCTCGCCTAATAGAAGCCCTAGCGCCTACTTCCTTGATTACAATTACAAGAAAGGAAGATAAGGCATCAGTGCAATGGAGAAGAAGCCTTTCCAAGATTAGAAGGAAGTGTAGCTATCCAAAAGAGCGTCGGAAGCTATACAGTCCTCGTCTATTGTGGTATGAAGCGTCTGCCTACCGTCACTATAGATAGGGATAGGATAGACAAAAGATGAACGAGACCTGGATATATCTGTCTCAGCGCTTCCATGTAAGATCCTTAGCGAAAGCACCTATAGATCTGCACACCGTCCAAACTGCCTTTTGGGAATAGTTCATGCCGTGTGTGGATCGAACTCCAAGCAAGGGCGGTAAGGCGCTGTGGTCAATCTTCAGATATGGAGTAGGTACCGAACCGGAGTCAGAGTCAGCTGCGACATTTCATTCAGTCAGCTTGGCTTTTTCTATAGTTTGCCTTTTTGTTTTGTCTACCTTCTTTAGTCAATGTCGCATTGGTCCATTCCGCTTAGCAGGCGTCTATGTTCATCGACTAGCATTCCGTTAGATTGACTTAGGCTTAGAACTCTGGCTCTACAAGAAAGGGTGGCTATCCACTCCTCGATGAGGGTGACAATAACAACACTTGAATATAACCTCTCTTCAATTGATTTAAGAAAGCTAATTAGCCAGAACTAGATTTAAACTATAAGCTACCCCCCCAGGAAGGGATCCAAAAAGACTCATACGCTTGATGAACAGACAAACCCTCTCTCAGACGGACGGACCATAATTTGGGATTCCCATAAGACAGGGACTAATCCAAATCTGTTGCCTCACTCTTTGTTGTTGCATCAAGCAGATCATTGCTAGTGGTGCCATAATACTTTTTCTTGCCTATGGGCTTTACACTAATCTAGTTGTGTCAGACGGGTAATCGAAGAGGTGAAGCAATTCTGATTCGATAGGTTTGAGAAGCGACGAAGTATGGGCGTAGATCAGTTTAGAGAGTTAAGGCGGCAAAGTCAAGAACCCCAGGGAAATCCGCCGATTGGTCATCTTAAGCTTCTTGTTTGATCGGGGAATGAAATTTGAAATTTTTATGATAGAAAAAGAATCTTCTTCGATGACTCTCTTCCACTGGTACCATCCCATCTTCCTCTCTTGCTCTCGGTAAGTCAGTCAATAACGGCTACTAAGACTATGGTTGTATAGGACGTATGAGGAGTCTCGCTCTGTAGCCTAGTTGATCTCTACCATTGGGCCTATTTGCTAACTGCTAGAGCGTAAATCAACCCAAGCCGAAGAGCCTTCTTCTTACCTTACACCTACCAAACCTATCTGGTCTTTGGCGGCCAGACAAATGTCTGTGAAGGGGGTGTTCCAAAAAGAGTAAGCTCATTCTCAAACAAAGTCCCATATTCACCCATCGCACTAGGATAGCTTGCATCTATTAGTAGTAAGCTTTTCCACCCACCTACCCGAACGAAGGCACCGGCTCTCTCTAGCGCTAGTGATCTATGGCTCTTAGGCCCCCATCCCAAGGGGGTATTCCATGCTTGACTGAATAAGAGCTTTTCACTTTAGAGGTTCCATATGCTCATCAATCACAATTGTACGTACTAGCGAACAAGAGTGTAAAGAGAATCAACAACTGGTACTTTTTGGTTTAGCTCTATCGGTGAGTCTCCTAAATCGAATAGGTGAATAATAGCAAGAGTAGCTACAGATTTCTCTCTTAGGGTCGGGGCGTGGACTGGGGAAAGACTTGACTTAGACTACAGCTCTTGGGCACCTGCCATCATCGGCGAACGACGGAGCTTACCCGCGGCCATTGTCAAGGAACGATATCTCTTAAAGAGCCCTTATCAGAATCAGACAGGAGATCTTGCTTTTTCTTCCTAATGAATCCTAAGACCCCCGCCGACTGAGAAATCCTGCATCAAGAGAGCCGGCCATCTAGCTGCCATTAAGCTTTTCATATTGGGATTTGGAGAACGTCGAATCAGAGAATCTCTTTCACTCCCGGCTGAGTCAACAAGACTTGTGACAACAGACGGAAGAGCCTATATTTTCTCTATGGTCCGGGCATTGAGCACAGGGATGAAAGTTGTTCAACAAATCAACAAGAGCGGAGTCGTTCACAACTATCTTCTCTACCTAATCCACTGCTCGAGCTAAGCGCAGGGCTTCTTCCTTGCAACAGCGGAGAACAGAGCAGCAGCAAGACCATCATATTGAATAGTATCGGATTCTATTCTGTATCAGAAGGACAATGTAGACCCTTGAGTACGAAAGTAGGCTCTTTCTTTTACTAGGCTATTCTTCCCATTTCGAAAGAGGAGTTCCCAGATACCGCACCACTATTCTATTAATAGACCTTCCCGCCAATCCCAGGGGCGTAGCGATAGAAAGTTTGTCAAAGCGAGGGATGGGGGAATACACAAGATCTTGATTTGTCTCAGCCGCTCTCCCCAGGGCAGAATCTGTTTGATATCGCCACTAGATTAGATACGTTAGTTAGCTTTCGTTTAGTAGCTTCATGCCACTCAAGCACAGCGAGGGGATCGGAGAGGAGCAGCATTGGGAAAGTCTGATTCAATGAAAGCCCTTTTGCCAGCGTAGATGAATCTTCTATCCAGATCTAATTTCGACCCGTCTTCCAATCCAAGACACCTTCAACCAACCGTAGAGATCAGGGTTGAGATATCAAAATCGACCTCCTTGTCAGGTCAGATAGTGCCTGGCATAGAGAGATGCTTAAAACATCATTCTCTGACTGAAAACAGAAGCGACGAAGCAAGGAGCTTAGCGTACCGTTTTTGACTACCTTCTCTGTCATGTCTGAGTTCTAACATTCTAGGGAATCCGTGCTTTGCTTTGTCAATGTCACTTTCAATATGCTGAACACATACAAGTTTGATGTTCACATTGGCCATCTAGAGAGATTATATACAGTGTGCCGTTAGGGAGGAGAACTAAATTGAATAAAGGAATTCGTGTTTACTACTGATAGTGATAGGACCGGCGGTGGAATAGAACTAATTAAAGAAAGCCCTTTGAAAGCACATCTTTTCTTTAGCATCTAAAAGTTGAATGATGAAAGAGATTCCTTTGATTTCACCCTTATAAGCTTGCTAGGTAGCCCCTCTTCCCAGGACTGTGACTTTTTACCGTCCTAGCTACGTTAGGGGTAGGGAACAGCACCCTAGTATACCCGACCCAATTCACCGAATAGTTAGCGCTGGCTTTGGTTCAACTCCTCGCTCAGGAAATCCAGAAATGGATGACATTTTTTTGGTCTTTTATCTTTTGCCCGCCAGCTCTTTTTCCACTTGGCTAGGGCCGACGCGACGTATCAGAGAGAGAGAGAAAAAAGACCTTTCCCGTTGTTTGATACAGGGGCAGCCCGCAAGATATGTCCTTTCTTTTTCAACTGTCAAAACCTTGATATCTTCATTCCTTACTCCATCGTTTGCATCAAGAAGAGCATACTCTCTTTCGAAGATCGCTGAAAGGGTAAACTTTCTATGCTTCCTTTGGAGAATCTGCTGGTGGATATCTTAGGCATTGGTGGGGCTTACTGACTTATATTGATCCCGATCTACCTATGCTTCAAACCAAGTACCGTAAAAAAGGTTTCTAACCCGCGAGCTTTTACCTATAAGTGATGGGAGTGGCCAGAACACCGGTTGATTTAGTGATTTACCCATCCAAACAAGTGGATCTATCGCGCAGCATCACTATAGAGGCGAGAGAGACGGATAAGTGCCCCGCCCCTGTAATTGGCTCGGGATCCGTATTGGTGGGCACTGGATATAATGCTGCTGACTGTGCTACCTTTGCTGAAGTTTGAGCCGAAAATGACTTTGTTTTTGTCGGATATTGTGTCAGCTAGAGATGCCCCTAGGTTCGACCTGCAGTTTCTCCGATATAGGTCCTTTCTTTCCGCCGGCTTTTTGTTCACAAGGAGGCTTCCCTGACCTGGCTCTTTGCCTGATTTATGCTTTTTTGGACACTGCTCTATAAGCGCTACCGGTGATGCTGGTTCAACTACTGGGTTTGCAATGAGATCTGAATATGCCGGAGTAAACTGCAATTTCTGCTTAGTTTCCCGGTCAACAAAGTCCATTGGCGCGGGATCCGTATCTGGAGGCCGTGATACTGTTTGTGCTGCTTATTATGTATGGTAGTGGTAGTGGCTCTGCCTTTGTTTTTTAATAATCAGCTATTGGAAAACCTTGATCCAGAACCGGAGCAATTCCTTCTTTTTCTGTCTTGGTCACGGGCCTACCCCTACTCGAAAGGAAGTGAAGAGCAATGCCTTTGACTTAGTCTACCTCCTCACCCCTATTCCCTTTATCGGTCTAAGCCAAAAAGAAGAAAGCTTTCGATTCAATCCGTCCTAGCTCTTGTCTAAGGATTCAAAGCTGGCGAAGTAGTAGAAGTCGTCTCAGGCTTGTGGTAACTCTCTTCATTTGGTGGTGCTCCGCAGGGCAGTCCCCTGAGTTCGGCCGATGCTTGCTTTGTCTTTCTAGGTTCCGCCTTAGATTCAATCCCGCAGAAAGATCTTTATCCTTAGCTTAGCCCTTTACGAAGATATAGCTTGCTCACGCCTACCTAAGAAAGGGAGCTGCTAGTTCTAGGGCCCTAGCGCGAAAACCAGCCCTTGCGAGGTAGGCTAAGCTAGAGAAGTAGGGAAGTCCTTTCTTCACGCGCATGCCTTTGAGTGCTTACCTCGACCCCTAAAGAGAGAGACCCGAAAGTCAGCTTTTCACATTTAGAAAGGACATTCCGGACGAATCAATCATTAGCAGAAGGAAAGAGCGGAAAGGCCTTTTTCGATAGAAGATGAGACGAAAGAAAGGATCACGACAAAAGAATAATGACGAGGCCAACTAGGATTCAAAAAGTTACCTTCCTTGAACCGCTTGCCAGCCTATCCCTATATAGAGTCCTTATATTTAGATAATAATCCAAAGTAAGCGTAAGCCTCCACCTAGCTAGAGGCATGAAAGAACCCGGCAAGTTCCGCATCTAGGATTATTCTGTAATCACACCCGGCGATCCTTAATAGCAAGATTTTTTATTCAATCTGGTCCTAAGGGGCGGGGCTAGCGGGTAAGGCAAAGGCAAAAGGGGTATCAGCAGTTCGAGGAAGAGTTCCATAAGGGGGTTCCCCACAAGCGTTCTATAAGATTTAAGTATACAACTATCAATAGATAGGGGAAACAGCCCAAGAGGGTGTATCAAAAAGGACAGCACCGAGGGAGTCTAGCTTGCATCTCTTTGTAGTGAATTCCTCTTTTGATTCAAGGAGAGCAGCATGCTTCAAAGCCCATCTAGAGCAGTCAGAGAACTAGGTCAAGATCTCAACTTTTGCTTAAGAGAACTCGGCCAGGTCAAAAAAGACATCTTGAGCCCTATCTATACCATACCCCGGAGGGTTCGGGAGAGACTATGAAAAGCTTCCATTTGGTGGGCATCTTCCTATTCATAAATTTCTCGTTTCAAACCCGGTCGGGTTCATCCAAGTCAATCTGCGTTAGTTTTCCTGGTCAGACACCGGTCATACAGAGACAAATCCTTTTGAGAAAGTATTCCCGCGACCCAACTCCCAAGTGTGGGAAATCCCTCTTGGTGAAGCCTCTGCTTCAGCTTATACTTTCGTCGAGTTAGGATCTCAGACAGATGAGACTGGAAGCTTAGTGAGTTAGGCTGGCAAACACCAAAACCTCATGGCCTTTGCCAGAAAAATGACTAAAGGTGCCAATCACTAAAGAGGAATACCCCGAACCGAAAAGGGGATGTTTTCATGAACAAATCTCTCCAGATCTTGCCCACACCGCTGAACGCTCCGCTCATACGGATAAAGCCCACTCAAAGCCGCCCGGGGAGAAAACCCGGATGAAGCGCTTCGCCTTTAAGCCCTAAAAAGAAAGGTGCTACACTAATTATAGTAACCAGAACAGGGCCTTGGCCCCAGATGCTATCTCCGACCGAGCAAAGGGCCTTGTTAATAAATACCTAAATAGGCGTGGTTCGGGTTCTTAGTCTAGCCAAAACTGCCCCTTTCCTGTCCTTCAAGTTGCGCTAAGGTGCCCCCTTAAGATTGAGAGGGCTAACTCGGATAGGGTGGATAGTCAAGAAAAAGCGGATAGGTCCAGCAGAGGGATCGGGGGAACTTCACGCTGCTATTGACGTTTTTCTTAATACTTACTAATAGCTAGACGGAGAGCTTCCTACTAGCAACTCGGATAGGACTAATAGCAGCTAGGAAACAAGAGAGAAGATCTAGCTACCTTCTTAGGATTGGATAGGTCGGACCTTAGCCCATTCCTGTCTTGAATATGGATGGGGCCGGGCTTTAATAATTCCTTCTTAGGCGTGTGAGTGCACTCAAGGAGTTTGTTACTATTAAGGCAGGTATTTCATATTGTTAAATGGTCGTAGCTGCACGGTTTGCCTCTTCGCCTGCAATCGAGGATGTAGGACTTTTGACGAACTACTCGTAAGAAAAGAGTTGAGTTAATCCTACTTAGTTGAGTTCCGTAATAAACGAAGGGAGAGCAAGGAAGGCAACCCCCTTCCCCAGTACGCACAGTCCCAGTCCGCTTCCGTAGTAGCTTACGAGTAGAACTACTAGATAGAAAGTACTACTTCTCATTGATATACGATATCGTCATGGAGACGTTGACCTAGTCCATTGTAACAAGAAAGAAATAATATTACATAAACAAGGCATTACTTACGATCCAGTGATTAGGATAAGGTAGGTGGACAGACACAGAGTGAGTTCGGTCACGCCAGAGAATGCCAGTCGATGGGGAGTGGAGGTGGAGTGGCACCGGTTAGTAATCGATTGATTCCCCACATACGATACAAAGGAGTGGTCCAGGAAGTACTGGTTAGTGACTGATTGATTTCACACATATCGGGAGAGAGGACTAATCCACAAGACCTAGAGGAGAAAGGAGTATTCAGCAGTTAGTACAATGTAGAGCTGTTCTAATTGAAGACACCATATAGGTAACGAGGATGAGGCTTACACGTAGAGCTACACATAGTGTGCTACAGGGGCCCCTAATCAAAGGAGCCTAATTCACAGGGAGGACACATAAGTAAGTTCCCAGGAGATCATTGCAGCTAGCCGGCCGTCATCCAGCCAGTGTCTCATCCACATCGGTTGAGGGTCCTTGCCATACAGCCGATACTCGTCTCTCTTTGGAATAGAAAATCCCTCCATGTTAGTTTGGGACAGATTTAAAAAACCTCCTCATTGCACATTTTTCCATGGTCAAAACCTCATTTGGATGGGTTCGCTGAATCCCCTCTCTCTCCTAATCGGGGCACATAGAGGACGGAGATGAGAAATCCATCTCAAGATGCTGAATCATTGGAGCCATGCCATAGCAGCAGAGACTGCTAGCTCAACAAGTCTTCACAACGGCACTACCCATGACCCTTTCACAGGAGGTTTGAGTTCAAATACGTGACCCTTCCTTATGTTGGGATCTATACAAAGGTCCAATCCATCGGATTTCACTTCATGAAATGTTTTTCTTTTTAGAAACCGGGGTTGTATGACTAGCTTCTCCTTCTCGGGGACATTAAAGGGATTGTATTAGTGAATAATAATGTTATTTCCAGAAGTTTCTCTATGGAGAGGTGGTATGCCAATCCCAATGGGTTTACTTTACTACTCCTACAGTGCCAATGCATCAACAAGGGGAATAATCCCACATACGATCTCGCATATCTACGGCACCCAAACAACCAGTTGAATCCATCTTAGTTGGTTGGTTAGTGTGATAGATACTCTCTCTATCCATTCGATATACATATGATACTCGCATCGAGATGTCCTTGCCATAGAATTTGGAACCTATGTCCTAACCCCTTTCACTGGCCTTTATGATAAGCCAGTCCGGAAGGTTTTCACCCCTAAAGGAAGAAAGAAAGGAGATGGACCCCAAGTTACCACCAAATGAGATTGATTGAGCTATGGATGCACTACTTGGGTCGGAGCAAGCAATAAGGTCGCTTGGATCGGACCTATTAAATGGATTTTATATCGAATGAAACATACCCTTTCTGATAGGTTCTCTATGATTGCCGGGTGGTGATTCAATAGATCCAGGTAGGTTTAGACCGCTGAACATCATTTGGACGGGCCGAGTCTATATGGGCTTAGGCCTATTTCGTAAGTGAGCAGTCTTTGGCAGGCCTGGAGATTTAGTTAAGGGGAGTAGAGGTCTAAAGCCCATGTTACACGGGTCGTGCACACTGGCACCGGGCCCGTTTCGTGAGGGCCACGCCCAAAGGCCCATTTTCTCAACATTTTCTTTTCCTTCTTCTTTTTTTGTTAACAAAATGAAGAGAACACATCAGGTTTGGTCTTGGAACGCCATGCTAACACCATGCTTAGCAAACCATGTTAGGACCGATCTTAAAACATCATGCCATGGGTGCGGTCACGGCTTCAAAGCCGGCTACATTCTTTCTCCGAGAAGGCAATTATAGAGCATAGCCAAACCTCGCGAGGGAAGGGGGTCGGGGACGACGTTTCAAAGCTGTCAAGCAAAGAACCTTTGCTGCAGGAAGACGGTGATGGATGCCTTGTTCGGTATCAGGCTTGGTGATGTTTCGGAAGTGGATGGCAGAGTAGTAGAGATTCAACTCAAAGCATGACTCTCCCATCTCCATCATGATCGAAAATGGACCGCATGAGTGACAAAAGATTGGTCCTTGTGGTGAAATGTTAGACCGTGGTGGGTGCTTCTCGGGTGCTGCAATCACACAACAGCAAGAGTCCCTGCCATAAGCCCTGCTACGGTTGCATCTGATGGGAAAATCCACCATGAGCATTAGCCTTAACGAGCCGCTTGGAAAACCTCAGCAAAGAAAGGTAGGAGCAACGCGCAGACGAAAAGTTGTGTTCTCCACGGATGAAACCTCATGAAAGCCAAGAGAAGAGGAGCAGCGGCCATCCTCATCATTTCACAGTCATGCTGATGACGGTGTGCAGCCTTCTCTTCGGCAGACAAGTTGCAGCAGCGGTGTGAACCCGGCAGCAATGGAGGCCGACTCCCAGCAGCCGTTCCTTGCGGTTGTGAAGATCATCTCCCTTCGCGCTTTTCTTTCTTCTGTCAGTCGTTCCAACCGGTCCCTTTACTAGTAAGCCTCTATAGGGATCAAGCATTAAGGTTTGGCTGGAAAAATGGGTCCTTGATCAACTTCTCATAAACGTTGTTCATGGGGCATCGATTTGCAAGAAAGGGTGGACAAGACCTTACAACTAAATTGTTGTTTTCTACTGGCTGGCGTCCTTAGGAGGTCTTCTTCGAGATGTAATTTACTGCTAAACCTCCTACTTGACTGGCCCCAGAGGTCTCTCTCCCTTCACTCTCTCGATTGCATTATCATGGGCAGTTGATCTAATCAAGTCCTCTCTCAAGGCAGGACAAGAAGGCCGACCTGTCTCAACCTCGCTACTTCAATCACACTTGATTTCGTTCCGTAAAGCAGACAGTCGAGAAGATAGCCACTGAACATTTACCCCATCTGGAGTGAATTAAAAACTGTAACTTGAGAATCTTTTTAACTGCTTCTAGCTCGGGGAAAGAACCGTAACTATACTTACTCTTTTTAGATCAACAACAGCTTGTAACATTAAGAGAAAACTGAAAGCTGCTTTAACAAAAAGCACTAGCAGCAAGAAGAAATTGAGGTTTGTCGCGGGCCTCTTCAACTACACGAGATGGACATAGGCTTGCATTCAACTTCATACTGAACGGTGCTGCTAGCATTAAAGAACCAGATGCCAGAAATCTGTTCTTTTTCCATAATTCAAGAGAATTATTTTTTAGGGCCGCCGCGATGTCGGGTGCGACATAGTTCACGCCAGGCCAGTGACAGTAGCTCCTTCCCCTTCGCATGACTGCCTTCCATTTCTCTCTACAGTCTGCAACTGCGAAATTGCATGCAGAACGTGAACTACTGTTCACGTTCTGAAAGTGATTCATTTCTCTAGTAGGCCAGACCTCATTTGGCCCATCGTAGATGGTTGGGTCAGGTTTAGCCTACCCCCAAAAATAGAAAAAAAGAGAGATCTGTTGGGTTGAGATTGGCCTAACCCAACCTAACTTTCCTGGGCTCGCCCCCCACACACATATATAAACAAAAAATTTCCAAAAAAATCTTAAAATTTTGTGATTTTCTTGCATGTTTTCCTACCAATTTTGCTTAATATTAGGTTGTATTTTTACATTGTAAGATATAAATCCGATATTAAAACACCCGGTTTTCTTTTAAATTTAAAAAAATTCAAAAAAATTCAAAACTTTTAAATTAATTTCCCTTTTCAAAAAACAAAAAAAACATGTTTTGTTTTTGGACATACGGCTAAATCCTAAAAATTTTACAAGCATATTTTCATAAAAGACAAAAAATTATATCTTTCTCTTGTTATAAAAAAAAATAGATATCATAACTAGTTTATGATTATCCATTTGGGTTTGACTAAAATATCAAAAACCCTTTCCCAATCATTTTTTTCTCTCATATTAGGGTTTAGATGTAGACTTTAATATTTGGAGGTGTAAAACTACACAATAGAGTACATCGTCAAGTATTAGAGATACAAAGTGTAAAATAAATGTGATCCAAAAGTTTGGACTTTAGAATGGTTAGGATTAAACCCGATGAGGTAGAGACTCTCTCACGAATGAAGATCTATCTTGAACCTTAGACGAGACTGACAAATAGAAACCTGACATAGAAAAACAATCAAATAACAAAGCAACTTACCTTAGGTAGGGTGCACTGGAAGTGATGCGTCTTTCCCTTGCATAACGAGTCCGTTACTCAGACTCTCGCAGACCATAGATTCCTAGTAACCATAATATTAGGTTGCAACTCCTGAACCTTAATCATACTTTTATGATTAAAACCAAATTCATTTCCTTTCCCAACAACATAATACCTCCTCAGGAGGCATCAAAAGCTCGCTGTCAATGACGACGTCGCACCCGTGACAAAGTCGACATTAATGTTATGTTTTTTTTAAAATCAAAATACAAAATACAAAAAATAATAGTAAATGGACAAAAGACTAAAAATATAAAGAAAAAAAATGAAAGATCAAAATGAATTTAAGTTACCTGTGATTTTCGTTATAAATAGTGAAACAAAATCTCATAAGTAGAGGGGAAATTAGTTAGAAAGGAAATAAAAAAGAAAAAAAATTCAAAATACATAATACTTCACATTCTCTCCCCCGTGCACAAAAAAAAAAAAAAAAAACTCAAACCTCATCTTTACAATACCAGCCAACATCAAATTATTTGATCCATAATACATGTGCAAGCACTCTTCAATAACCTTTTTTAGCATGATTTATAACCTCAATTTTTTTAAAATGTTAAAATATTATGAAATTTGAGAAAAAAATGTTAATTTTTTGTGTATAACTTTTAGATTGTTTGGACATTATTGATTTGGATTGATATGTGTTTTTTTAATGATTTGATAATTTGTGTCGAATTGTAAGTTTATTTTTAGGGCTGTGATTGGTAATTCAATATTAAATGTTAATATTAAATGTTGGTTTATGGATTATACTTGCATTTATGATAATTGAACATTAAATTTTAATTCATGGATTATGCATGGGTTTGTGCTGATTCGTTTGAATTGGTATGTGATTTAAATGAAGTTCATGAAACTAACAAGATTTGTGTTGTGTTTTGCTTAATATTAAGTTGATGAACGATTTGTTGGCATTGAGTTTATATCCAAATTAAAATAGTCAGCACAATTATTTTATTTTTTTATGTTTTGCCAAACATGATCTTAGTCTAATTTTAATAAGTTTTCAAAGTTTTGGAAGATCATTTAGCAATTAATTTTGGGTCTTTTATATCATTTTTTTACTCTTTTATATTTAATATTTGGGATGGTGGACTTATACGTAAGTCACCTTTTGATATTAAATAAACAAATTTAAAGAAAAATGTTTATTTTAAAAAATAGATCTATGTTTTAAGTTGTATATGACCAAGTTTCTCTAAAAAATCATATTTGTATTTTTGATACAAAAAAGAAAAGAAATACAAAAATATGAAAAGAATACGTTGCATGATTTAGCATACAAAAAAAATCAAAGAAATAGTTTTTAATATTTTGCATACATCATAGATTTAATAACAAGTTTATTAATGTCATGAAAACTTGGTTTAAATCTCAAAAACACATCAATTTATTTATTTTAACACCAAGGATCATGAACTTATATGTAAGACATATTCCTAATATTGAAAGAAATAAATGCAAAAATATATTTTGGCTTTAATGATTAGGCTTGACCCATAAAGTCATGATTCACTCTACTGTGATTGATCTGCTTTAACTAATCGACAACCCAATGGATAGAAAACAAAACATAACCTTAGTAATAATCAGATAAATAAACAATGCAACTTAACTTAGGTCGAATATATTATAGGTGATATTGTCCTTACTATGCACAATCATCTAGGGTTCCTAGTTATCAAAATACTAGGCGACGACTTCAAATATTTTTAAACAATGAAATGACAAGAATTCCTTATTCTTTTCAAACCCAAAAATCCTAATCTAAGAATTGAAAAGGGGATTTTATTCCTTTTATGGACAAGAAATTCAGAAAAGCATATGTAAAAATATTGGATTTGGTTAAATCAAGTAGTATGTAAATCGTATTAAATCATGTCGATTAAAAATCAAATTGAATGAAAAATAAAGAAGAAATAAACATTATATATGACGAGAATGTGGAAGTTTCAATACAAATAAAGTGAGAAATTGAAATTTATGTGGAAAATGAGTTTGATCCTTATGGTAGATGAACGATAAGTGATTTATTGATTATTTTGGTACAGGAGAGACTGTGGGCCCAAATAGCAGTAGATGATCATTTTGCGTACGCAGACGTTAGGTAGGTATTCGACACCTTCAAAGAAATAATTAATTGTTTAAATAATAGTTGAAATTTTCTTTAATTGTATGTTGGTTTAAATCAAGAAGCATGAAAGGTAGATTCTAAAAGCTAATATCTGGTTGGTGGAATTAGTGCCTTAATTACTGGGTGGGTCAAGAAATTAATCTTTGGTTAATAGGATTAATGCCTTGATTACTGGGCGGATTGAAAAATTAATTCTCTGATTAATAAGATTGTTATCCTAGTGAATGGGCAATCAGAAAAACTAATATTCTAGTTAATGCGATCAATGTCTTGGTAGATATAGATGATTAGAGAAACTAAGTTCATGTGTAATGAGATTAGTATCTTGGTTAACGGGGCAATAAGGATTTGAATAAAAATATATTGTTTGATAAAAGATGTTGTGAATACTTATGCACATGTATACGTGGGTCATAATATTTAATTATCATTGATTCACATTTTTTGCTCGTGTATATATATATATATCTCTTATGACCGTTAAGGAAATTCCGAATATTGAGATTATTGATTAAAGGCGAGTCAGTATAATTTGGTAGGGGAAGGTTAGACTTTTAGTTACAACCTGAATTACGAGTTTGACAAATTAATCTGTAATAACTTGAGTATTTTTGTTTATTTTTTTTATTTTCATTCTTTAACATTAAATTTATTAGAAATTAATTTTTTTAATTGTTTCTTAAATTTTTTTATTGGATCATTATGGTCTAATAACTCAATTCGTAAATTTAATATATTAACTCGGATTGATATAATATGTTAATATTTTAATATTAAAAAAAATATCACTCAATATATCATTGTGTAATTAGAAAGCATGTTTAAATTTATTTTACATTAAATATATCATCACTTAAATATATCTTGAATGTTTTTTACATTAAAAAATTTAATTGGACACACAGTGCAGCTCAATAATCTAATTTATTATTGAAATTAGGTGGAGTTTGAGCCTTTTAAGAGAGGATATTTTTGCCATTTTGTATGACAATATCTACTTGATAGATTGAAGAACGATTTAAAATATAAGAAAATATTAGCAGTGATTAGACTTGACTGACATATTGAAGATTTGAAAGGAAAGTTGAGATAATTCACCCTTTTATAGACCTGTAACATATTCATATTTAAGTTATGAATAAGTCTCATATTACTAATTATCAACTATTAAAATTTACCATTCTAAATTAAATATTCTATATTGTATATAAAAGTCTACTTAAATATCTACTTAAATATTCTATATTGTATATAAAAGTCTATACAATATTGAATTTACCATTCTAAATTATGAACCACAAATGCAATTTAAAGCACATTAATTTTATTTGTTAAAAATTAATTTTTTTATATATTTTCGATCGTTTTGATGTGCTAATGTTAAAAATAATTTTTAAAAGATAAAAAAATATTATTTTAATGTATTTCAACACGAAAAACACTTTAAAAAGCAACCGTAACTACACTTCTAAACAGGTATTTATGATTATTTGATAGGAAATATATAAATAAGATCAAGTATCTTTCTAAAAAATAATTTTAAAAATGTTAAAAAATTAATCTGTGTGTTTTCCTGTTTAATTTTGTAAAATTTCTTACCATATTTTTTTTTTGGTCTCGTACAAGAAATGACAGCATCAACATGGATGGGATACAATTATACGGATCACGGGATATGACAGGCAAAATTAATTACGTTGCCTAAACTCAAAGTTGCTTTTTGGAGCATTTGCTTTAACGAGGAGTTGAAATCCAATAGTTTATATATATATAAATAAAGGCCGTAAATTGCACTATCATGCATCCATTAATTAGTACTAAGTAACAGGAAATACAAATAAATTACAAAGAGCAAGAGAGTTAATGAACCATATTTTATACAGAGAACATTCCCTTGTAGAAAACGAAACCGCACGTCAACTTCGAATTAAAGATAGATTATACACAAATAAAGATCCCTTCATAGCAATGGATTAAGGGTTTATTCTGGACAAACAAATATCCTTCATAAAACAAGCTAACCACCAACAACGACACCCACACCTCACCTTTTCTTCTCGATCTTCATGCACAAACATAAAATCTTAAAATTTGTCACTCTAAGCTTTCCCTGGGGTTTTCGGATCATGGTGGTTGTTTGCTCCAGTTCCCGGGTAGTCTGTGCTTTCTAAGTCCATCCTCCCTTCAATATACCCTTCTCCCGCATCAATTAGCATCTCTCCATCAGTCGAAATCACAGCATCCTGCGAAGAAATAAAACTCCCTTATGAATATTGTGTAATTAAGGTTTAGATTCCATGAAAACAACAGAGAGAGAGAGATAGAGAGAGGGTCGTGTACGTTAAGTAAAGAATTGTGTGAGTGAGATAACACAGGGCTTTCTGAGTGGAATGATACTAGTTGGGTGGTGAGAAGACAAGAGATAGAAACAAGATTCTATCGCTTCACAGTTGACAACTACAACATGATGCTGGTTTCATTCATTTTACCTTCATAATCTTGGTGGTTTTGGTTTGATTTATGTTACCTTCGTAATGGTAAATAAATGTTAATTAATTCCCTTCTCAAAAAACTTTTTTTTTTTAATATAAAAAAAGAAGAAGACATGAGCACATCACTTAACCGAGGAAAGAAAACAATCATTTACATGCTGAATTATTGTTGGTGCTTCTGAAAACTTTCATGATTGGTGGACTATTAATAACAACCAATTTAATCCTTAAAACCACTCACTAACACATCCCACAGAAAGAGAGGGAGGGAGGGAGGGAGGGAGGACCTGAGGCAGTAAATCTTGGACTTCTGATGGGATTTCGTCATTTGACTTGAGGCTTCCTATGAAAGCAAGCAAAGTCAATGAAGATCAATAATTTGAGATAAGCGTTAACATCATGAAATTAACAAGCAAAACCCTCTTAGAAACTCACTAGTTGCTGGAACTGCTACTGAAGATAGCACAAAAGAGAGAGCCAGAAGGAGAGCCAGAAGCCTTAGAGAACCCGCCATGTTGAATCGAAATGATCAAACAAGACAATTCCACCAGATACTGATAGATGTGAAAGCAAATAAGCAACTTGTAGTGATGGCAAGAGAAAGCACATAGAGCGGTGCTTTATATAGAGGGGATACCACCACACACACCACCTATGACTTGAGAAAACTTTTTTCTAAAATAGCTAGCATGTAAAAGAATAAAAGAGACTACTCACCGCAAAGTCAACTTACCATTTTATTTTTTTTTCTAAAGAGTTGGTGAGTTCCCACTTGCCTAACTTTATCTCCTTGGTGTCATTTTCATGTCACCCATCATGTTATTTTGTGCCCAGAAAGATGCATAGTATATGTGGTATACTGTTGGGAATTTATATCTTTATACATAAATTCATACATTAAAAAAAAAAAAAATTTGGAACAAAAGTGAAAACTGCCTAAATCATTCACGGTTCAGCATGTGTCATGCACTGGTTTTCGATCTTGGGACTATAGTGCCATGAAATTAATCTTATTGGGCCCACGGTTCCAGCATTTCTGTCGGTCATTGTGGAGGGGTTTTTACTCGAGAAAATTAATTATTTGTATTAACCACTACACTACAAAATGATGGATGCAGCTAAGGTTTTGATTTGTTTTATAAATTATGAATTTCGGGATTTTGACTCCTAGTTTAATAATTCTCTGGCTCTTAGGATTGTACCAACTATACGATGATTTCCGCTAAGAAAAAATTGAGGTTGTTAGAAAAAATATCTGAAATAGATGCTAGGATGTCTTCTTTGAATGTAGTTCAATTTCAATGTGAACATGATCAAATCCCATTGCTAATCTTTTTGACCAAGTATTTAATAATATTATTAAAAATTAATATCTTAATTTTTTCATTGGTATATCATATGTAATGAAAAACATGAAAAGTTCAATTAAAAAATGAAAAGTTTCAATGCACTTTGAAATATACCGATGGATTTAATCCATCAATAATATCATATAAATTGAACACAATAAACAATGCGATTGAGATTGATAGGTAAAAAGTTCCAATGTCTTCGACCCACATGTTTCAATAAACATTTGATTCAACTCCAAGTTGTTTTATCGACGACCTACTGATGGACAATTAGATATTAATATTTTTAATATTTTTATATATGTTTTCATTTGTAACATCTAATTGAAATTTTTAATTTTATCGAAAATTTTCAAGGTTGTGATGTTGATGTCACAAAAAATAAAATCCATCTGCATATAACCTAAGATGCATGTTCTGTAACTTCATTTAAAACTAAAGATGCACCATATTAAAATGTTTCCAGGGTTCACCATTGAAAGAGTATATCATCACTCCATCCACCACATCATGTGAATGATACCATGTCATGTGCTTACCAGTCTTTAGTGACATGAATAACCATTGCAATCTACACATGATTAGGAAGTATCTATATAAATTATTATTGTCATCTACAACTCCATGCGCATTGCTAAAACTAGAAGTTGACCTAATCATCATTTCTACCATGGTTTCGTGAGGAACATATGGTTCTCCGTGTGCAAACCAACACATGTATCTCTCTATGAATCCTTTTTGTATAAGATGCAACGTTACAACACCTGGATTGAGAAACTTTTTATTCTTATACCTCTTACATGGACATCTAACACCGTTTCCACTAATATTTCTCGGATTAGATAATGTATAATTAATATAACTTTGAACTTCATTATAATAATTCATCTTACGCAACCCTTCGAGTGAATCTCGATACATCCATGAATGATCATCCATTACTTATATCAAACCTATATAGAATATTGATGATAACATGTATTAATTAATTACGTAAACTAAATAAATTTGCAAACATTGGTTTAACTCAAATTTATTCAATCTATTTTAATAGTACCCTTAATTCATTATCAATTATCTACATAAATTTAAATTTCTATACATTTACCAAAAATTTCAACACAACAATAAAATTGAAAAAATATAAAACAAACCTACTAAATAAGCAATTATTTATTTAATCACAAAACACCTAAGTCACAAATTCAAAATAAATTTCATCAATTTACAAACAAATACAATTTTATAAAATATCAAACAAACCCTAATATATACAAATCATACATTCATACATCAAATTTCTATGGAAAAAAAACTATAAAACAAGCAAACACCCAAACTAAATACATATACTACAAAAATATACAATGAAAGTTAACATTTTAAAATTGAATTCAAATTAAAAAAATGAATAGTTTTGCTTACTTGAAATGTGGAATCCTTAATAAAATTTAAATAAGAAAAAATAATTATTTCATGTCTATATATAGTTTTAATTTTTAACTATCAAAAAAATAATTTAATTACAAGTTATCAATATTTATATAAAAAAATATATTTTAAAATTAAACTAAAAATCTGAATTTAAGAATCCTAAAACTATTTATTTATGAATAATTCAAAACAATATAATAAATATTATTATTAATAGCCAAATTAAGCCCCAATTGACAAGAAACACTACAACATTATCCAGTTTTACCGACGGACTCATTCCGTCGGTGACAGCAATGAAATCCGTCGGTGAAAATCATACCGACAGAATCACCGACGGAACACGTCCGTCGGTAAAACAATCATCGGTAAATCCCATTTCCGTCGCTAATTCTGTCGCAAATAAAAAAAACCACCCACCGACGGAAACACCGACGGAAATACAGACGGATACGCGCGCGCCAAAAAAAAGTTTCCCGTGGGAACATTACCGACGGAATAAATCCGTCGGTAATTTCAAGGGTAATTACCGACGGCATTATCGACGGAAAATCCGTCGGTAATTATGGCATGGCTTGTAATTTTGTTGCAACTCTCTGTGTAATACCGACGGATATTACCCGTCGGTAAGTCCGTCGGTAAATATGGCATGGATGGTAATTGTTCGGCAACTCTCTGTGTAATACCGACGGATATTATCCGTCGGTATATCCGTCGGTACTTATTTAAAAAATATATAAAAAAATAATTTATTAATTGTAAAAAACCTTAATAAACAAATAAAAATGCATTAAACATTAAAAATGTGAAAGTAATAATATTCATTACAAATTTAATGTGTTTAAAAAACAAAATTAAACTAGAATAGTGGCGAAGCTGGAGGAGGAGGCGGAGGAGGAGGAGGCTGGTTGTTCCCGGGACCATACGGCCAAAAAGAAGCTGCACAAGTATCGTCACCCATCTTTGATCTCATCTCCATGACTATTTGACGGAGCTCATCATAATTCGTCGAGAGTTGTTGATATTGTTGTTTCAACGCAATGAACTCCTCAGACTGGGTGTTCGATACTGATGGAGAGCTTCCAACAGTTGAGACACTACGAGTCGAACGCAAGTTGTCAGCCGTAGTGTTGGAGAGCCCGTAGACCCTGTTTTTATCGGGTCCACCAGACGATCCCGCCTCCATCCACAAATCTGGATCGAAATCTGGATGGGTCGACGGATTGTCCCCATATCTCTCCCTCAACCGGCTATTATAGGTCTCCTGAAAATTCCATCGGTAAAAAAATCATCAAATGCAATTCAAGATGCAATTCAAGAAAATAATAACTTACAAAATAAAATGAATGAACGAACATACCACGAAGTGCTGAGCACGGTTGTCCACGAACTGCTGCACCCCCTTTTGGCGGTCTTGACTCCGCACATGCGTCTCTAGAAACAGCTCCATTGGACTCGGTTCACGTCCAAGAGACGCAGCCTGTAAGGAAAAAATAGGTTGAAAGTTAAATATATTATAAGAAACGACAAATTAATTAACGATATATTTCAATAAAATTAATCTTACCATCCGCTTTGCATGTGCGCTGAATGGGACGGATCCGCCAGTGTGCGTGGTCACCGAACCATAAATTTGCCTGTTCCGGTTGTCGGCGCCAGACTGTGAGCGCCGTGAGAACCGCTCTGAGGTCACGTGCTCAATATATGCCGTCCATATTTCCCCCGAGATGAATGGCGGTTTGAATTCCTGCCAAGCCGCCATCTCATTCCATCCTTCAAGACCGTTATCCCTCGCATGTCTTTTTGATTTTTTTTGGGTGTCATACCAAAAATCACGCAACCTACTTCCATAGTAATAAATTAGAATTTAAAACATAAAATTATAAAACAAAAATAAATATTATTTTCGATGTTACCTAGTTGCCGCGTGATTCTCCCATACCCTCCTCACAACATTGTTGTCCGCCCTATCCCACTCAAATTTGTTCTATGTATATAAATAATTCATATAAAATAAAAATAGTACAAAATATAAAATTATAAAAATCATTTATTAAAAATAAGCTGTAAATTAAAAATTAACACCGACCTGAAATCGCTTAAACCATGCATCGATATTAGGTTTCCACTCAGGATGTTTGGAAACCTGGCTCCATTGAAACAATGGAATCTCCATCGACGATTTAAACGCCAATGTTATAGTCCTTGCAGCCTCAATGTTTGTGAACCTGAAATTAAATAAAAGTAGTAATTAATATTAATTAGTTGTTTATAAATTATGTTATAAGTATATAAAAAAAAAACTAAAACCTAAACAAACTTACATTGAGAGGTCATCCTTCCATTGTGCCTGGTACTTGCGGGTGAATTGACCCCGCTGTGAAGGCACACCGCTTCTGCGCTGTGAAACCGCGCTAGAAGAGGCAGCATCACAAGTTGGCGTAGATTCCTCGCCGTGATCAGCACCTAAGGATACGTCCTCCTCGCTGCTAGAAGAACTAGTTGCAACCGTCTTCTGATGACGTGCTGTAGATTTCATTCTACGCATCTACACAAATGTATACGAATAATTACATAATTAACTTTGATTATTTAAAAAAAAATTCGACAGAGTCTCCCCTGTACTGGGGGGTCCCAAGTTGTCGACAAAATCATATTATACTTCCAATTTTATTTCACATCCCGATCCAATCATCCTGGATCTCAACCCAACTCATCATCATCAACACAACATTTTATTCAATAACATCATATATAATTACAACTATGAACATTCATTGTTAAATTATTACTTAGAGTTACAAACATTAGATTAAAGTTATACATTCAAATTTACGGATATAAACTAACATTTTTAACATAAATTCAACAATAACAATTATAGCAATACAAACAATAATATCCTAAATTAAGATAAACTAATTAAATGCAATTCTATATATATAAATTAACATTTTTAAAATAAATCAACAATAACAATTATATTTATAACCTAACATTTTTAACATAAATTCAACAATAACAATTATAGCAATACAAACAATAATATCCTAAATTAAGATAAACTAATTAAATGCAATTCTATATATATAAATTAACATTTTTAAAATAAATCAACAATAACAATTATATTTATAACCTAACATTTTTAACATAAATTCAACAATAACAATTATAGCAATACAAACAATAATATCCTAAATTAAGATAAACTAATTAAATGCAATTCTATATATATAAATTAACATTTTTAAAATAAATCAACAATAACAATTATATTTATAACCTAACATTTTTAACATAAATTCAACAATAACAATTATAGCAATACAAACAATAATATCCTAAATTAAGATAAACTAATTAAATGCAATTCTATATATATAAATTAACATTTTTAAAATAAATCAACAATAACAATTATATTTATAACCTAACATTTTTAACATAAATTCAACAATAACAATTATAGCAATACAAAAAATAATATCCTAAATTAAGATAAACTAATTAAATGCAATTCTATATATATAAATTAACATTTTTAAAATAAATCAACAATAACAATTATATTTATAAACTAACATTTTTAACATAAATTCAACAATAACAATTATAGCAATACAAACAATAATATAAAAACTAAAAAACTAAAATTAATAAATAAAATTAAAAAACTAAAAAACACTACACAACACACAACATAAACACAAAATTAACAAACAATACACAAAACTAAAAAACATTATATCAATTCAAAATAAATTTGGGAATAAAAAATGCTTACCTTAATAATGTGTTGAATTTAAGATTTTATCTACAAACAATATACAAAACAAAGAACACCAAAAAAAATAATCATAATTAAAATAAAAAAAATACAAAGATAAAGAAAAATAAATACATACCTTTTAAAACTACCACCAAAACAATAAAATCCTTCTAAAAGCTAAATATAAATGAGAGGAGAAGAGAAAGTGAAAGGGAGAAGAGAAAGGGAGAAGAGGAGAGGAGAAGTGAAAGTGAAAGGGAGAAGAGGAGAAGGTGCGGGGGAGGGGGGGAGGGGCGGTATAAATAGCTTAATTTCCGATGGCATTACCGACGGAAATTAATTGCTGTCGGTGCAATTAATTTCCGTCGGTAATTCCGTCGGAAATTAATTGAAATGCGCACCAAAAAGTTCGAAAATCCCGCCAAACTTTTCGTTTCGTCGGCAATTCCGTCGGTACGCGTGCAGACGGACACGTGTCAGACATGCGTGGTTCGTCGGTAATGCCGTCGGTATGTGACGTCGGTCGGTACAAGTGCAGACGGACACGTGTCAGACATGCGTGGTCCGTTGGTAATGCCGTCGGTATCGGACGTTGGTAATGTCGTCGGTAACCGTGCAAACAGACACGTGTCAGACATGCGTGCGGACAACCCGTCGGTGATTCCGTCGGTATTAGCGTCGGAAAATCCGTCGGAAAGCCGTCGGTGAATGTGGCAAAATCCCGTAATTTTTTTGCAACTCTCTGTGAAATACCGACGGGTTATAGTCCGTCGGTATATCCGTCGGTGAAAATGTAAATTTTTCTTATGTTTTGTATGTAACCCTCTCAAAAAATCTTGAATTGCAAATTAAAAAACACACACAACACAATAACAAAGGCTGACCCTTAAAGAAGAATAAATATTTCATGTTTCAAATTATTACATTATAAAAATAAGGCTTTATAACATGTTTAGTTAGTCGGAATTTTCATCTTCGTCCTCTATTGAATTGGTATCATCAGCTTCATCGCACTCTTCAATTTCATTATCATCTTCTTCAACAACAATCTTTTTTCCACTAGTAGAGCTCAGAACAACATTCAACTCCTCTGCGTCAACATCAACAAGACTATCGTTGAAAACACGAAAATTTGAATTTTCTTCTAAGTCAATCGACGGAGCAACTCGGTATGGTTCAACCAACTCACTAGCTTGAAAGACTTCATCTATCACACTTGTGTCTTCGTTCTCATCCTGAACAACCTCGACACGACCCTTGGGTTTTGTTTTTAAAACGGATAACCAATCAACTCTTGATCGGTCCTTTCTAAAGGAAGGGGTGTATGTGTAATAAACTTGTTGGCATTGCTTTGCGAAAACAAAGACGTCGTTTACGTTGCGGTGTCTAGCTTTTGAATTGATTTCAACGAGACCATAGTGAGGATCTACTCTGATTCCTCTGTCAGTTGTGTCATACCAATAGCATTTGAATAAAAACACTCTATTTTGCTCACTATGATATTGCAGTTCGATGACCTCTTCCAATCTACCGTAGTAGTCAACTTCAAACTCACTAGAAGTCGATCCCTTAATACAAACACCGCTGTTGTATGTCTTTCTTCCATGCCCGTATTCTTCAGTATGAAAGACATATCCATTGACAAAATATCCATTATAGCACTTGACTTTTCTTTCAGGGCCCAAACATAGTAAAGACAGTGAAATAGCAGCACTACCTCCCATTTGATAAACCTAGCTTGTAAATTAAATACAACAATAATCAATAAACAGATATTATGTAACATTGACTACAATTAATTACATTGCAAGAGATAATGAGTTTGTGCTAGGACTTACATGTGTTCTAAACCATGTGGCAAATTGTTCATCTTGTAATTGAAAGATCTGGGATTCGGTCAGCTGTGAGTTATTGGACAGTAAGTATCGTCGATGTTGCCTGCAAGGTTGTTCCAAAGTATATGAGTGTATGGTATCACAAAACATAAATAGTACACTCTTGACAAAGTTTAAGTCGAACATCTACTTACTTAATAAAAGGTCTCAGCTCATCACAGTTAAATAGGACATAATTGTGTGCTTGTCTGAACTCTATTTCAGACAAATATCTTCCCCTCACGGCATTTTTAGGTGTGGGTCGTCCAGGATTGGAGAATATTGACAAGTTCCCACTTGAATGCACTTCACCACCATCATCATGCCGTGGAACACGGTTTATCCTCGTTCTCAAATGAGGTTCGAAATAGTATGAGATAAATGTTGAGATCTCCTCAACAATATACGCCTCACATATTGACGCCTCAACATGCGCCTTGTTCTTAACCTTTTTTTTAAGATTGAACAAGTACCTACATATATATATTAATAAAAAATTATCAATTAAAAAAATTAAAATAAAATTAAAAACATTAAAATAAAAATAAAAACATTTAATTATAAATGTCATAGCAACTGTAATATCTAACCTCTCGAATGGATACATCCATCTGTACTGGACCGGTCCTCCAACTTTTACCTCAAACGGTAAATGTATGGGTAGATGCTCCATTGAGTCAAAAAATGATGGAGGGAATATCATCTCAAGTTTGCATATTGTCTCGACGATATTCTTTTCAAGCCTTTCAATGTGATCAACATTCAACTTGCTGGAGCATATGTCTCTGAAGAAATGACTAATCTCCGTTAGTGCATCCCATATCCCCTTTGGCAACAAATCACGAAAAGCTAATGGGATGAGTGTTTGCATAAACACATGGCAGTCATGACTCTTCATTCCATATAATCTGCATTCCTCCATATTAACCAGCCTTGATATGTTTGAGGCATGTCCATCGGGGAAACGCAGACTCTTAAGCCATTTGTAGACTAGTAGTTGTGCGTTTTTCTCTAGCACGAAGCTTGCTCTTGGTTTTGCGACCCGTGACCCATCACAAACCAACTCCATATTTTTACGGTTACAGAACAGCGCTACATCCAATCTAGCCTTGATGTTGTCCTTTGTCTTTCCCTTTACATCCATGACGGTGTTGAAAATGTTCTCAAACACGTTCTTTTCAATGTGCATGACGTCAAGGTTATGGCGGAGAAGATTGGTCTTCCAATAAGGAAGCTCCCAAAATATACTTCGCTTCACCCAATTATGGGTCAAACCAAAACCAGGAAACTTTTGCTTACCTGATTGGAGACCAAACACAATTTCACCGTACTCTGACACAACATCAAACAATTCTTCACCGAAAAGACGCGGGGGTGCAACATCATTTTCAACTTTGCCAACAAAGAAATCCTTTCTGTTCTTTCTGTACCTGTGGTTATGTGGCAAGAAACGACGGTGACAGTCAAAAAAAGAAGCTTTACCCCCGTTTGTTAGCGTGAATGCCTTGTTGTTCTCCATATAATATGGACATGCTAGCTTTCCATGCGTGCTCCAACCAGAAACCATTCCATAAGCTGGGAAATCATTGATAGTCCACATCAAAGCCGCTCTCATAACAAAATTTTGTTTCCTCGAGATGTCATAAGTCAAAGCTCCAGAGGACCACAACTGCGTCAACTCATCAATCAACGGACGAAGACAAACATCTATATTCCGCCCCGGACTACTCGGACCTGGTATGACCATAGATAAAAACATGAACTCCGGCCTCATACACATCCCCGGTGGCAAGTTATAAACCGTTAGTATGACCGGCCAACAAGAATAAGGAGCAGCAAATGACCCGAATGGGTTGAATCCGTCTGTACACAACCCAAGACGCACGTTCCTTGATTCAGCTGAAAAGGGAGGATGCATACTGTTAAAGTGTTTCCAGGCTTCACCGTCAGAAGGATGAACCATCACTTCATCAACCGCATGGTGTGATTGGTGCCATATCATGTGCTCAGCAGTCCTTGGTGACATGAATAACCTCTGCAGTCTAGGTGTGATTGGGAAGTATCTAAGTTTTTTATATGCCACGAGAGTCTTCCCTCTACCAGTTCTGGGTTTGTAACGAGAATGCCCGCATGTCATGCACGCGGTCATCTCAGCATTTTCAAGGTAGTATAACATGCAGAAGTTAGGGCATATATCAATTTTCTGGTATCCTAAACCGAGGGGTTTCATCATGGACTTGGCAGCATAGAAGTTCTCTTTCAGCCTGTTCCCTTCAGGTAAAATGCTTCTCGCCCATTGATTAGTACTTAAAAGTGCATTCTCATTAAGGCTTTATATCATCGTATTGCACTAAAGTATCGTTAAATTCCATAACTAAAGCATGTTTTATAATAACAAGTCTAATAATATAATATATCTTTAATTTATGGTAAATGCTTGTTTTGAATGCAGGTATATCTCACAATTCAAAGGATTGATTGCTGTGATTAACAATTGAAAGTGAAGAGACAAAAAGAGGATTAGGCTAAGAGAAGAGATGCTGGTTCAATTCCAAACTGGAACACTATTCGGTTATTTGATCATAACTGGAGTTGAACCAGCATCTCTTCTCTTAGCCTAATCCTCTTTTTGTCTCTTCACTTTCAATTGTTAATCACAGCAATCAATCCTTTGAATTGTGAGATATACCTGCATTCAAAACAAGCATTTACCATAAATTAAAGATATATTATATTATTAGACTTGTTATTATAAAACATGCTTTAGTTATGGAATTTAACGATACTTTAGTGCAATACGATGATATAAAGCCTTAATGAGAATGCACTTTTAAGTACTAATCACCCATTCAATAATCTTGTCATAACCGGCCTCACTCAACCCGTGATCTGACTTGATGGTGAACACCTGTGTTACGGCTGATAATTTACTGTGGTTCGTGCAGCTATCCCATAATGGTTCGTCAGAATCTCTCAACAGATCAAAAAACCTTGCTGCATCTGCATTAGGTTCTTCTTCTACGATTGGACATTCCCTGACATTAGCTTCACTCATTCTCATTGCATCCATAACCATATTCCTGTAAGGATTACTGTTCTCATTTCCAACTTCATGCATGTTACTAGCACTAGAAGTTGACCCAACCACTTGTTCTTCCATGCTCTCATCAGGAACAAATAGTTCTCCATGAGCATACCAACACATGTAATCTTCCATGAACTCTTTGGTTAGAAGATGCATCGTTACAACATCTTGATGCAGAAACTTTAAATTTTTACACTTCCTGCATGGACACCTAATACCGCCATCAGTAAAATTCCTCGGAATAGATGTTGCGAAATTAATAAAACCCTGGACACCGTTACAATAATCCATCCTCCGCAATCCTTGGGGTGAGTCCCGATACATCCATGAACGATCATCCATGACTTCTATTGAACCTCTATAAAACATAACAAAAATATTGGTTTTCCCCGACATTATCCAACAAACTAAAACAACACTTATGTTAAATATTCATTATCAATTATCAATTATCAACTATCAACTATCAACGTTCATACATACAAATTTATACATATATAAATTTACAGAATTAATCACAACTTCGAAATATAATTGATAACAATTAAACAAGACACTTAAACAAGCTATTAATTATTTATTTCATCACAATGACACATTTAATTCGGTGTAATTCAAACAAAATTTCAACAATTTACAAACAAATATAATTTGACAAAATCTAAAACAAACTATAACAACTACAAAATTATACATTCATACTACAAGTTTCTTTGACAAATAACAATTAAACAAGTACAAACGTTAACAAAATACATATACTAAAACAATAAAATTCACAATTAAATATTAAAACTAAAAAGGATAGATTTACTTACAAAAAAATGATAAAATCTACAAGAAACGGATATTGTGACCACGTACAAGATATAAGAAACTTGAGTGCTCGTGTTGAGAATAGTGGAGAGTTTGGGATGGGTGTTTGGCTGCAGTTTGGGAGGGGAGAGGTGGGATGGGAAAGAAAAAAAAGGAGAAACAGAGGAAGAGAGTGTCGGCAGATGGGGGCATATAATGGTTTTTTCCGACGGAATCACCGACGGAATTATTCCGTCGGTGATGCCGTCGGTGAAAAAGCCACGTCACTGTACGGCCATCTCAGTTTGAATCCCTCAGTAATTTCCGTCGGTAAAATCACCTGACGTCACCATGCCGTTGCGTATTTCCAGACGAACTGTATACTCCATCGGCGAAACCGTCGGTATATACCGACGGAATATTTCCATCGGTATATACCGACGGAATTACCGACGGACTAAATCCGTCGGTATATACCAACAGATTTGGAGACGGAATTATTTCCGTCGGTATATATTACCGACGGAAAAATTCCGTCGGTAATTCCGTTGCTTTTCTCCGGTTTTCTGGTAGTGAAATAGACTTAAATAATATTTAAGGGATGCATTCAGAAAGTCCTTATTATTTTCCTAATTGTAAGGTCGGCCCAGCTAAGGGATTAAGACATAATAGGTTAGCATTTAAAGTTGTTGCCATTTTGAAGATAAAATTGCATTTAAAAAGGAAAAACAAGGAGAAAGAATGACAGAAAAGACGTGCAGTCCATTTTCAATTTTATCAATCTTTGGCATTATTGTTCAATGATATTTCAATTGCAATTGAAATGGATTCCTCTTATCTCTGGAGAATATATGATCTCCTCCCAGCCAGTAATTATAAACTATCTTTTCTAGCGTCTTTTGATCAGAGGTAATTTTATTTTCATTAATTGTGTTTAATTTGTTTGAATGTCTGGCTTTTTATTTTTATCTATTTCATTGATTAACCTTTTTTAGTTTCTGTTTTGGAGCGTGATTACAAATACTTTTCAAAGTATTTTTCATGTTAAAATATATTAAAATAATATTTTTTTAATATTAACGCATCAAAACAATCCAAAACATATAAAAAATTAACTTTTAACAAAAATAAAATAAAATTTATAAAAAAACACGGTTTTATCGTATTCCCATACATTCAGGTGTATTTCATAAACTAAAACTAAAATTATATAAAAGAAAAAGATGGGAAATTATAAAATAATAATTAGAAATGGTAAAAATCTTTAAAATGATATCAATAATATTGTCTCACATCAGTATCTAAACTGGTTTCTCAAGAATTTATTCTTTCGAAGTCATTTTTCATCACTATATGATTTTGTGACTGGCAGCTCATAAATGATATCATTTTTTTTATGCAAGGTTTCACATCATTCCCCAGATTCTCTAGGTTGACATGTTTTCCATCAATTTTTTTGACTCATTATCTTATACTTGGCTTCAAATGATTCGTGAAAGAGTGTGTAATCAGACGGGGCATGAGGTGGTTATGAAGCTGTGTCGGCCGCTGACAATGGCGCATTAGGGACGATTTTGCTACTGCGGAATAAATCTGAGGTTGTTCTCTTCACTTTTAAGGGCGGTGACTGCCATTGCCAACCATGGAGAAGATCAAAAGCAAAACCAACTATGTTCTGTGGTTGTTTTCGCTGTCACCGTGGTTGCTTGCCGCCATGGAGTCAAGCTAGCTACTCTAGCTATTGCTTTGAATTTTTTTTTTCTGTGTAGGGTATTTAACCATTCTAGCACACTTTTATAAAATTTATAGGAAAATAATACATATTAAAAAATTATTTAAAAAATAACATAATTTAAACACAATTATTGTTCTGAATATTCATTTTGTATGTAATCAATATTGGAAATAATGGTTGTTTAATAAGTACTCAAAATGCATGTCTCATACAAATTAATTAAAATATACAAAAGTCAACCCAAAATATTGTGAAGATTCAATAACTAAGAAATAAGATTCGATATCCAATGGCTAAGAAAAAAGAAAGATAAATTGATGTGGTGGAAGAGAAAATGGAAGAAGTAAAAGAAAGAATGGATCAACTAAGACATGCTAGAGCTCTGTTTTTAATATACTGGTGTTGTTATATAGATTTCAACAAGACATTTCTAACAACATCTTATAAGACCACTAAACGAGGTCATAATTAATTCTAAATTTCAAACAAAATATATAACCAATTACGATTTTATTTGGTGGTCTTTCAAGATATAATTATAATCATTTATCGAAATCTTTGTAACGATATTGGGTTTGTAAAAATTGAAACCTCGGTGTGACCCTAGTAATCCATTATTTATTTCCCTTCCTTTTCTTCTCAACTTTTTCTCTTGCCTTATTAACTTATCTCCTCTCTTTTTCTTAGATATTGGATCTTAAATCTTATCTTTTAGTCAATGAATCTTCATAAATTTTTAATTATCTTTTGCACATGTTAATTATTTACATGCGACATGTATTTTGGCTTCTTATTACACAACCCTGTTATGTGGTTGTATACAAAATAAATATTCAAAAAAAAAGTTGTTATCAAAATATGCTATTTTCTTAATATTTTTTGTATCATAAAACTTTTAAACTATGTCATTTTAAAAAAAAGAAAAAATCCAACTTTCATTTTTTAATTCTTTATATATCTCCTTGTTTTCTGCCTCCATTTTAGCTTTCTTGACTTTGGAGTTTCTTAATACACAACACGCTTCTAGTTCATTAAAAAACAAAAATTTCAATCTCCCTTTTGGGTCTATATTTCTTTCGCATCTTTATATCTAATGTTTATATATATATATATATATATATATATATATATATATATATATAGAATATGCAGCGTTTACACAGCAAGTTCAGTCACTTCTCAAAATTTAATATTTTCTCGACTAGGTACATGAGATGGGAGTCGATGTAAAGGTGGTGTGGTGGTGTTAGAGAATCAAAGTCCAACACCATGTTATAGAATTCATTCAAGCTAGCTAGCTACCTAGCAAGTTCCTACACATTAAAAGTTTGTCTATATTTGGTTCGCACAAGAGTACGTAGCAAAGCAAGCCAAAAAGTAAAAAATAAAAAAAATTCAACATGTGAATTTGGAACTTCACCCCTGATTTATGCACAATAGCATACGATGATGTTGAAGAGAAAATATTAAAATAGCTAGCCCAGGAGCCATATAATATCATGAATCGTTAAGCAATCCCCACGTGCGTGCTCAACACAACGTAGAAATTGATCGAAAGAGTTTGAGAAATATTGTCACATACTTTGCTACACGTACATCGCCACTCCTCCTTTTTTTTTTTTTAATTTACATGGGTGCCCAGGCTAGCTTGCGCGCACCACGACTAATCTCACGGTCCACTAAACATCTTACAAACCCAGTGAGCATGTAATTAAGGCATCGCGGGGGTGACAGGTGTGCATAAAGAGGTTCGAACCCGGTTGCAGAGGAAGGGAATAAGTCCCTACCACCGCTAGGCCAATACCTCAAGTGCTCCTCCTTTGCATTCATTGGTAAGTGATCAATCATGCATTGAAATATTAGTCTCCATTCCTTTCTTAGGTCAAAAGTTAGCATCTTTATGCTTTCATGATTATTGTTTTTTTTTTATATATATATAATTACAAAAATCCTTTTATAATTTTATCTGAATTTTACTTTCCTTTTATATTTTTATAAGTTACATTTTTCATCTAGAATATAAAAAAATACAATATTGAGAATGTAAATTATTATTGAAAATGTAAACTACAAGATGAAAAGTGTAATTTATAGGAATGTAATTTCATGCATGTATTCATATTATAATAAATTAAGGAAAATAAAATAAAACCATATAAAAATTAAAGTTAAGCCATTGCTTGCTTGGGTCATTAAAATTTGCCATCCTTCTAGTGATTAATATTTATTAGTTTGTTATCTTTGATTAGAACATCATGTACTTAGGATCATAATATAATATATTTTTTTATATAAGATAGCTTAGTTATCTTAAGTCTAATTGCACAATTTTCATGCGAGTCTTTTAACAAATACATATACACTAATAGTCTAGTCAAGTCCAATAAATATTTTTCCAACATATAAAATACTACCTTATAAAATTAGAGTTGCCTTTCTACACCTAATGCATGTAATGGAGATTGTATTTCTTGTTGATGGAATAAAAGAGTGTGAAATAGATTTTGTATAGCTAGAACAACATTGTTGGACATTTATGCTTGCTAAGTGAGTTGTAAGAGATCTAGAGGGCAAATCAGTTACTCTCCCTTGTCTTGGAGTTTCAACAGCCATGAAAAGAAATTTTTTTAAGGTTATGAAACAAAAATGAACTAGCTTCTTGATCAAGTTTTCATAGATGACGTCACTGATGAATTAATAAAAAAAACTTCAGACAAGATTGGGCTTTCCTTGGCTAAGTGATTGATTTGCAAAACAGGTCCCCTATCAAGATTAAAGACGCTATGAAATTAAGTTACTAAATATAGGAGGAGTGAGAGGAGTGAGTGTGAAGAGAGTGTTTATGTAGAGTAATGTATGGTGTCAAGTATGCTTGAGTGAGACTGTCTTCTTACCTAGAGATCAATGATAATTATAGATACCAAATGCCATATAAGTTTACCTAATGGAGAAAAAAACGACGAGAAATATATGTATTTTTAGAAAGTTGAGTTATAGATCAGTGTATTATACTTGTTATTAGTTGATCGGTTGGTTGGTGTTTGAGAGCAAGCTATTAGTTGAAATGATAGTCAGGTTAGAAAAGTTAGTGCACAGGGGATAACAATTTAGGGAAAGGTTAGTATGAAATAATTAAAGAAGATAATTTATGTGCTAGAGACTGTGGTGTGATTTGTACTGGGTGATGTATTCTTAAGAAAAATATTTTGAGATGTGTATGCATGTAGGCAAAAAAATATGTTAAGATGGGAAAGAAAATAAAAAAGAGAAAAGAAGGAAAAGACCGAGCATGGCTCGCGGGGAGGTGCATGCTACGAGGTAGCAGCGCGGTTGCCAAACCTTTTTCTTTTTTCTTTTTAATGTATTACCAGGAACAACCCTAGCTAGCAAGCTAGCTAGCTAGCCATGCTCACGTGAGGAAGAAAAATACAAGCCCTAATTTTTAATTACATGTGCGGCAACTTATTAGCATTAATTAATGAAGGTATTGTTTTTTTTTAAAAAATTTGTTGATGACATAGTTGAAAACATGGAATCAAAAGGCACCATAATTGATGCATGTCATTTCAGAAGATGGACACATTCGAGTTTGGGCGGTGGACAGACGTATGACATTCTCCTTTGTCATGTTGTGCAGGACATTTACATGATAGCTCCTTTGTCTCTTGGGTTGCTTGCTAGGCAAGCAGTGGCACTTGTGGCCCCTCCCTCGGAGGCTAGCTTTACACTATAATAATAGAGAGAAACATTCAACATCAATTCTAGTTAACCAGGGAAAGTCACATTTATCGTATCACCAAAACTATTCGGCTTAATGAAAATTGATTGATTGGCTGTTTTTTAGTAAACAAATATGCCTTAATTGTGGCTAATTAGTTTGTATCTATACTCTACAGTTTAATCCCACACTTGCTTAATTACATCGTTTCTTTCATACATACGAACCGTTTGAACCCAAGGTCCTACAGCGCGTTGTACATGTTTATACACCATAATGTTTTTTTTTTCCACCCTATGACGAGGGTCTATTATATTTAACATGACTTGACTAAATTTCTTGTTCATGAAGATTAAATTTTATCCCCAACGTCGTGTAGGTAGTTATAGAAAGTGCTAATTTATACGGTATGTACTTATAGATTTATAGTAATTCTATTTATCATGCCTGTAGGTTAATTGTGTGTTGTAATCTCTATACTAACTATTGTACACTATCCTACGTAAATAAATAGAAAAAGGTTGGGATAAAATTGATATAAAGTAGCATTTTCTATTATTTTCAACTTGGTATCAAAGTCCTAAAAGACATTAAACTCCTTTTCTTTTCTTTTTTCTAATCTGTTGATGGTTCTTTGTTGTATCCCTCTTCCCACTCAGCTGCTATCGATGGCTCTTTTCTTCAAGTTAACCCCTCTTTTCTTTGTAGGAAACAACATGACAAATTTATTCTGAATGCATTCCTTTATTCTCTTTACATGGATGTGTTGCGTCTTGTTGTCGATTGTCAAACCTTGCACTATGTTTGGCGTATTCTTGAGCAAACACTTGCTTCTCCGTCCAACTTTCGCATTATGCAACTTCATAGTTCTTTTCAAGATCTTCGTCAGGGTGATGATTCGATCACCATATATCTGCAGAAAGTGAAGGCTTTATTTGATGAATTATCAGCAACTGGTTGACCTCTTTCACTATTAAATTTCAATTTATATTTGTTTTATAGACTTCGGGTGAGTTCAAAAACCTGGGGACTAGTCTCTCCATCAAGGTTGACCCCCTTTCATATGTAAATCTTCATAATTATCTTCTTACTTATGAGTTTCTTCATAAAAGTTCCTTCCAATCCATGACTATTATTGTTATTGCTCCTTTATTGCCGACTCCAGCCCAACCTCCATCAACCTTTGTTGCAAAACGCCAGCACTCTGGTTCATCTCACAGTAGCTTCAACACTCATGATGGTAGGGGGAGATTTCGTGGTGGCTGCAAAACAACAACTACAACCAAAACAACAACAACACAGGTTCTGGTTACCGTGGCTTTAATGGGTATAGCAATGACAATTGACAACAACCTCCGAGTTTTGTTGATCTTATTCTTTCTTCTCATGTGTGTCGACTACATAAATCTCTGTATGGGTTGAAACAAGCTCATCGGGTATAGTACACTCAGCTGAGTGATTATCTTTTATCTATTGGATATCATGCTTCAATGGTTGATACCTCTTTATTCATCTTATTTGTGGGTACTGATATATTTTATCTTTTTATTTACGTTAATGATATTTTGCTTACTAGAAGAAATTTAATCTTGCTTCACTATTTAATCCAGATGTTGAGCTCATAATTCAAGCTCTGGGATTTGGGAGTTGCCTATTATTTTTTGGGCATTGAGGTTCATCCTACTAGTATGGGTATCATGCTCCAACAAGATAAATATATTCTTGACATACTCCACATAGCAGGTATGTCTTCCTACAAACTAGTCGATACTCTTATTCCTACCTTAAAGCTTGCTATAGTGTCCGATTATATGTTTTCTAACCCTACATGTTTTCGTGAAATTGTTGGTGCTCTTCAATATCTCACATTTACAAGACTAGATATTTATTTTACCGTGAACAAAGTATGTCAGTTTATGCATGCTTCTGCAGATGCATATTGGGTTGCCGTTAAATGTATTTTGTGTTATTTGAACGGTACGATTTCTTTTGGCTTACATATCACTTGCAGTTCTTCCTTTAGTTTACATGGTTTTACAAATGTTGATTAGGCTAGTAGTGTCTATGAGTGGTTATCTTGTCTATTTCGATTGTACATTGATTGCTTGGAAATCGGTTAAACAACGTATAGTTTCTCGATATTGAACTGAGGCCGAGTATAAGACTTTAGTTGGCGGGACTTCTTAGGTCCTATGACTTAATTATTTATTGACAGATCTGCATATTACTCCTACTTCTCTGCCTATGCTTTGGTGTGATAATTTAGGTGCCACTTATTTGTCTGACAATTCTATTTTTCATGCTCGTAGTAAACATGTGGAGGTTGATTATCAGTTTGTATGCAATAGGTTGTCAAGAAGAACATTCAGATTCATTTCATTTCCTCTAAGGATCAACTTGCAGATATTCTTACCAAGTTACTTTCTACTGCTTCTTTCTATTTGTAAAAGCTTTAAATTAGTTTCCTTTGTTCACGTTCTTAGAGAAGGCAGATAGTCTCGCTAAACATGCTCGCTCTATATAAGGAATATGCATTTTCTCCTTGGTGGCTAGTGATTTTCTTATTTTATTTGATGTAAAATCTTGATTTGTTTTTAAACTTTCACTATCCATCTTAAATCACGAAAAACAAATTAAAACTTTTCATATTATGTTTTAAGATGAGTGGTGAAGTTTTATACAAGTAAAATACAAGACTCTTCATATTTTGAGAGCCAGACATGTCCCCCTTCATAGCATGATGATTTGATATAGATTGTTCAATTTTTTACAAATAATTAAGTTAAATTATTCAAATCTTGTATTTCATTTTTATCTAGGAGGTGTTTGAAAGTATGGTAGCAGTTGCTTTTCAAAATTTTTTTTACTCAAAAATACATTAAAACAATCTAAAAATATAAAAAATAATTAATCTTAAATTCAAAAATTTACTCATCCCCCGTTTGGAAGGCAATGAGAAACGGGGCGGGGGGCGTTAATGTGATGATTATAATTGTGTATTATATGATCATGTACACGACATGACAACGTAATCTGACAGCACTGGAGCTAGCATGTGTAATTGTCACTTGTCATGTTTGTCTCTCTACCGAACGAGTCCCACTAATTTCTCAAGAATCTTCAGCTGAAATCAGTAGCAATAGCTAGTGATGATCTGAAGGTACACACATATATATAGCAAAGTCACCGAAGGGATGATGACTAGTCGAATTGCGGCATAAGTCAAAGTTCAAGTTTCTCAAGACTTGACTTGCATACACACTCCTGAATTCCTGCAATGTCAATCTCTTATCAAAGTCTACTCAGAAAAATATACACTGACGACTTTTTTCAATGTGGATTAATTGATATGAGACACAACCAGAGATATGTTGTCTCCAGCGTTTCTCTCTAATACCATAGTGATTGCGCATGACATTTTTGCAGTTAATATATAGTTTTTTTCTTCTTTTTTTTCCTCCCTGCGAGAGCATCATGCATCTCTGCTACGTAAGCGATGGAGGCTACATCTCAACGCCAGCTTAATATTTGCTAGGTTCCATTGAAATTCCTTTCTCATGTAATTTCGGCCTGTCCGCTAGCTGCAACTTTTAGGATAAAATAATTACTCGAGAGATGGATGTGTTGCATATGAACGCCAGCTTAATAATTACTTTTAGGATAAATTCCTTTCTCATGTAATTTACTTCCACTTTTCACAAGATTTCACACTTTTTATAGGCCCTTGTCTCCCTCTCACTCTCTCCTTTTTCTTGTTAATAAATCAAAAGTATGGGAACAGCCTGGAAACTTTGGCATAATCTATATTATTCTCCATCTTTATTGAGTAAAAGACAAGTGCGTACACAACCTGTCCTTTAATAACCTTTGTACAACGTATACATGGCATAATCTATGCCATTACCAATTTCTACTACATTACTTCCCGAATAAGAAGATTATATAGATTGTATACTTGCATGATTAGTAAGATCAATAACTTATTATAAACAAAAAACCATTATACGCAGCAGATCATACATGGAAATTATTCATTATTCATTCTCTAGTTGAATGATAGATTAAGAAAAGGAAACATGGCAGTCTTATTTAATCCACAATTTGGTTCATGATGTGGTTTTGTGAAAGCAATTTGTTATTTTACTCGGGTGTTGTAGGCCTCTTGACAGAGTTTTTTCTGTGCGACTGTTGACGTGTGAAGGTGATGATACCCAACCACGTATACGTTGGCTAGAAAAATAATAAAAGGACCATGGTAATGGCAAAATCTGAACCCACCGTACCAAGCTGGGTTGCTTTCAGAATCATGAAGCAAGAGCACTAGATTGATGGCGATTCATCTTCAAAAGCAGGCCAGAGCTGTTAATTTCCACTTAATATCATGTGGAAAAAAAAAGTATAGAATATTATACCTTTTAACTATCAAATTACAATCTTAATTAGAACTCTCATCAATAGTATTTCTCGATTATCATAAAAAATATCTTCATAAACGATTTTACATCAATTCGATCAAAATGACCGATAAAGAAATAATGGGTTCGTTTCTATACAACTCTTCATTGATGAACAAACAAGTAAAGGGATCCATATAAAGGAAAATTACAATTAAAATCAATTCATGGCATTATCCTTAGCATCCATAGAAACAAGGTGATCCATCCCGATATTACTCTGAGCTAAAATAAAGAAGTAAAATAGTAGCTCATTTAGCTCGAAGATGAAATTAATCAAAGGGTAGCAAGCTCATGGTATTTAATTTGGCGAATAATGAAGCATAATTGCAAGATGGAAAGCAGCAGTTTGAGCAGTTGTTTAACACCGTATGGATTCAAGAATACTACGTTACAAAGTCATCTACAAAATGACGTAGTTTTCCACCATTTCTATACAAGCCCACTTTTCACTCACTTGTCTGCTCACAAAAGTCTTATTCACAAAAGCAAACAATGACAAAAATGGGCGCAAGAGCCTACCCTAGTCAACACAAGATGTTTGTCGCGTATGGGAGTGTGAAATTGAAAATTTGCTACACTATATGTGTATGTGATGATCCACAAATTCACTAGTGAGTTGATGCTACCCGAAGATGAACTAGGTTTGTCAACATGCATGCATCATTACAAAAAACTTCTGCTCTAGTTGAGTTGTTCAAGCCACACACGTGTTGTGATTCTTGACTCACAAACACAAATATCACAGCCACCATATTCAAATCTTTGAGAAATCTTATCCTTAGTGTATATTGATCTAAATTCAAGAGAATCTTCTGTTTGTGCTATTCCTATCTGTTCCCATTGTTCCCTCAAAGCACATTTTCTCTGTTAGATTCTTTGAACGGTGAGGCTGTACTAGATTGACACTACTGTGGGGTATTGGAGATTTTATTAGAGTTTAAGTGCTCATATAATTGTTGCTGATCCATGGTGCATTTATGACGACAATGCAATAAAAAAAAATGTTGAGCTTTCCTTCGTTTCTTTTCTTCCCCTTTTCCTTTTAGTGTAGGGAAAAGGTTTTTGTTTAAGCTTTAATCCGTACTTGTAGGCTCAAGTTTGTATGCCCACATTCTCTCGCGCGCGCGGTGGGTGGGTGGCCAGATTGCTGTAGGTGGGTGGGTGTCATATGTATTTTAGTTGAACACATAATGGTAAGCACAACAACGATGGGGCTTCTATGAAGCTGTCACTTGTACAAAATATGAGCCTGATCCGAGTGCTTTCACCATTAATATATTGGGTGTTTTTATTTATAGGATGTGATTATAAGCAATCAATGGTATTGTATACAAGGAATACAACCAAACAATTATAAAAATAAATTACAATCTTTAATTATTTAAAACCCTTGATTTCATCATTTGATTTGATACTTTAATTTCTCTATAGTTGGTGGTTGTATCGATTGTTAGTTTGTATATCATATAGTCAATCAGTTGGTTACACGTGATATTATTTTATTCATGTAAAACATATTTAATTTTATTAAATAAAGGTATTATTTATTTTTAATATTCATTTATATTTAATTTATAAATTTAATGATCGATAAATGAATCTAGGGTAACGATAAAATCTATGGAACAAATTAAAACACTTTGCGAAGGAAATTATAAAGATGTTATAATTATTAGATTTATATCGTATCAAAGTATTGTTCTTAAATGTTACTGGTCAATACTCTCTTAATAATGGACATTTATTAAAGTTGTTGAGACTAGTACATATTATGTTCTTTCCTATATGAAAGGAAACAGCTGATCTTATAAGTTGAGGTATGAGGAAAACCTAAAACTAATATGTAATTGTTTGTCAGATGACATGTACACTGAATTGATCCGCTTGAGAATTTTATATGGAGATATCACATGTGTCTATGGAAAGACTCACGTGACGGTTATGTAAGTGATCCTTATAGACTTGAGATCACTAAGTTATCTTATATATGAAGTTTTATGTTTTGATCATGCTACACGTTATCTTGGTAAACGTAACAAATGGACAGACATTAGATATAACATAAACTATATGAAGGTATTTGAGTGATAAAAAAAGGATTCATCACCCTAAGTGAATTAGAAAAAATGCTACACATGTTCTTAAATATTATTGATTGTTAAATCATTGTGCAAGGTGGAATTAGATTTGAAAAGAGTTTCAAATCAAATGATTAATGACTATAATATTGCGAACAAATATGATTTGACATGACAGACACACTCCATTCTAAAATATCTAAATCAGAATGTTATTAATGAAGGGATAATAATTACACTGAGAAATCAGTCAGTGAAAGGTTAAATCAAAACACTTATGACTTTTCTAATAATCAATTATTGAATTGATCTTGAAATATAAATTAATCAATTATAGAATTGATAATAAATTAAATTATTTAATTTATTTAATTCTATTTATTTAGAATTATAATTTATATTTAAGCCAACATATTAGAAACCTAATAGGTCACACATATTAAGAACCATTAGTCAGAAATTAAATTGAAATAATTAATCAAGTGTGACTTGATTGAAAATAATTTTAGAATTAAGCACTAGAATGTATTTAATTTATGGATTATAATTATGATCCTAGAATAATTAAGTAAAGACTTAATTGATTAAATTTCTAAAATTATCCTTAAATAATATATGGATATTATTTAAGGGGCAAATTGATATTTTATCATTTATAGGGTTTTTAGGGTTTCTTATAAATATAAAGTTAAGCCTATTATTTTGGTAGAAAAAAAAAAGTTATGTCAAATAGTTTTTACAGAAAAACTACTTAAACACAAAATTGGCACTAGCACTCTAGGCTTAGCAAATTCTTCTCTTCTAAATAAAGATTTAGCAGATTTTTCACTGGTAGTTCATGTGGATTACCGTTGGAGATCGGATAATTAGACGAATTGTGGTTTGCGACAACCTAGACTTAAGAATTTCATCAGAGCCGAAGAATATCAAATCTTCAGGTAAATTTTATACAACTTTAACTCTATCTAACGTGATCTTAGGAACTTTCAAATAGTTTTTTATTTTTTATTTTTTATTTTTTCTATCGTGTATATGAATTTCAGGAACCCAACATCGATTGGATTATAACCCAAAATATACTACATTGAATTGTTTTTCAACATGCCCCTTAAACTTATGGAGGTTTAAAACAAAAATCTTCATGAGTTTGATATCTAGATTTAAAGATAATATTAAAATCTTGATGCCTATTTTAAAAAATGACCTCAATAACCCAAAATCTTCATAAACAAAAAAAAATGTCATAAAAGGCATAATAAAAAAAAAATGGTCTTCATATTGTAACTCTAAGGACAATAAAAAAAACAAGGTTAGTAAATTATACAATTAGAGTTTAAATCACTTAATCAAATATAATTAAATATAGGTTGATAATAATGGGATGTATGATGATAAAAAAAAATGGCAAAGACAAAAAGAGTTAACAAAAGAAATTTTTTATTATGATAGAAAAGAAATAGGGAAAACAAAAAGGAAGAAAAGAAAGTAAATAAAGATTAAAATAAACTAGTGGTCAGCAGACAGCAAAGACCAAAAATATTAAAGAAACATTTGCTTAAATATCATGTTAAAAACAAAAATTATTGATAGGATGTGTTACAAACAATCAATTAAAATGTATATATAGAAATACAATCAACCAATTATAGAAATAAATTACATTATTAAATTATTCAAAATTCATTATTTTATCTTTGATTAATTTTTAATTTTTCTCATAATTAATAATTATATTAATTGAATTATAATTTAAAATTTATTATCTTCATTTATTTTCTCAACTTAGGACTGAAATTAAAACATATCATGTTTAAAAGTGTTGTTGTGACCATTTTATACCTATTTGAACCATATTTTTCCTTTGGTAATAAAAAAGGCCAAAAACATTAACACATGGATACAAACTGTCAATTAAATAAGAGTAGGGTTTGCATAAAAATTCTATTGTTAAAAAGTTTTTTCAATCTCACGAGATACTTGTATAACTTCAATGAATATTATATTTTTTACATAATATTAAAATTATTATAAACAAGAACTAATTAAGAAGGGAAAATTATTGGTCCTCTCTTCATAAAGTATTGTCTAATAAAATAGTGCTTCGTTGTTTTTTTTTAATTTTATCATTTAATATTAAATTTATTAGGGATTAAGTTTCATATTTTATTTCAAGTTGTTTTCTATAAGCTTATTATAGTTTCATGACCTAAGTCATAAATTTTACGGGTTAACCTAATTGACTCGATTTTTTGGGTTATTTTTTTAATTGATTTTTTTTTAATTTTATCCTTTATCATTTAGAATGATTAGGAATTAAGCTTCATAATTTATTTATTTTTACTTTTATCCTAGTCTTATGATCCAAGTTAAGGGTTTGACGTGTTAAATTGGGTTGACTCGAGTCTTTTTTTTCTTTTTTAATTGATTTTTTTTTCAATTTCATCCTTCAATGTTTGATTGATTGGGAATTGAACTTTATAATTTATTTTTATTCACTTTATATTGGGTTGTCTCAGTCTTATGATCTAGGTTTAACAAGTTAACGTAAGTTAACTCGTTTCTTGTTTTAATTGACTTTTTTTAATTTCATTCTTAAACATTAGGTTGATTAAGAATTGAGCTTCAACATGTTTTTTATTTATTTTCTATGAGATTATCACGGTCTCATGACTCAGGTTGTGGATTTTACATGTTAACTTAGGTTGACTCAGGTCGATCCAATAAGTTGTTGTGTCAGTATTTGAAAAAAAATGATGTTGACTTGAAATTTTAGTCAAACTAATTTTTTCTTTCAATTATTCAGGTTGTCTTTGGATTAACCAAATTGATCAGGTCACATCGAACCAATCTCTACATAGTTTAAATTTTTTTTCCTTCTTGAAAACATGTTAGCAATGCCTAGATGTTTTTTTTAATTTTTTTAAAAAAGTTATCTAACTTGTAACATAGTGTGAATAAATAATATAGTGTTATACTATGTAACATTAAAAGTACAACCTCTTTAAAAAAAATGTGATTCACTTTCATAACTTTAATATAATATACCATCAATAAGAATAAGTAAATTCAATCTCATACTCAATCTCTAGTTACAAAAGAACTATAATGGTAAAGATTTTAGAAAGAAATATATTAATTCTTTTTTAAAAAAAGATATATTTAATAATAAAATATACGGTAATTTCATTTTTATTTTTTATTTACACATTTAAATAACATTAAAAAACCTATATAAATCACTTTTAAATTATATAATACTATATTAGTACTTTATTTAAATTAACAAAACTCTAAAAAAAGTATTAAATCTAAAAATAATTAAATTACATCAAAATTCATGAAGTTATTAAATTAAATCTTTGGTTAATTGTTTTATGTTAATTTTTGTTATTTTTCTACCATAAATAATTACAAATATTTCAACTAATTTAATTAATACAAATGAAAATAATCAAACACAAAAAAAAAATCATATGCAATCATTACTTTATCCAAAACAACATCCACATCAATATACATTCACGAGTCGAGAATTAATAAAAAAAAATCACAAAATTATTTGAACAACAAATAAATTATATATTGAGATTCAAAATTAACCTATACTTGTCATTGGAGTCAATTGAAACTTAACCAGATTGACTGGAATGGAGACAAACAGTTTTTTCGTTTGGATGAACTAATGAGATTGTGAGCGTCAAATGCCCACCCCACCAGGTTAGGGAAGTATGTGGCCCATTCCACTGTTGTGCATAACTCCTCTTTTTTTTTTTGGTATAGGCAATGACAATCACCTCTTCTTGAGGTACAAGATCGACAACCAAGAAGATTTTGTTGTTCCTCATTCACTTTGCACTGATTTTTTCTAGGTTGTTTCTATCTTATCATTGTTGTTGTTGTTGTTGTTTTTGTTGTTGGTGTGGTGGTTGCTACTATTATAGGTGGACGGTGGATGGATGATGGTTGTAGGGTGGTGCTTGTTGATCAAAAGTGGTGGTGGCAATCATAGTGGGGTAGCCTTGAGATGAGAAGAAAAATCAACAACTTGAAACTTTGGTTGCTTGGTTTTTTTTTTTCTTGTGCTAGGGTTTTTGCTAGTTTATTTTACAATAATCTTTTCTTTAATGTTTGTATGTTCTATCCATGTCTCCTTCTCTATTTATATTGTTTGGGATCTTCTATAAAACAAGAAAAACTAAATTGGAAAAATAATGTTTGGCAATTTATATTTGTTTTCTTCTTAATTAAGGATTCCTAATTAATTAAATTTTCTCTTCTAATTGTATATGATCTTTTTCCCATAATTTCTCTAATTTTTTTAGTCCTTCAATTTATTTTACTTTTTTTTTTCATATTCTTCCATTATTAATTTTTAGTCCCTTGTTGTCTCTTTCTTCTTATTTCACTCCCTAAACTTTTTTTTAAAAAAAAACAAATTATTAACAAAAAAAATTAAATACTAAAAAATAAATTAGATATATAGAAAAATTACAGATAAAAAATGATTTATGACATTCATGTTACATATAATTAAAAAGAAATGTTCAAAATAGAACGTTTATGATGTTAGGTGAAATCTTTTTAGTAATTATTATTTTAAGAGTTATATCTATCTATCTCGACTCCTTATTATTAAATTTTGAGATATAATTCAATTTATATTCTTAATTATTACTTAAGTCCAATTAAATTATTTTATATAGTAAAAAATTAAAAAAGATTAATTTAGTTATAAATATCAAATTTTATATTAAATTATTTGAAAATCAAACATGTTAGTTTAATAAAATAAAATAAATTATTAATTTATAAATAATTATAAAAAATATTAGAAATTAGAAAAGACTATTATAATTAAGTTAAATAATAACACGTGTTAAAAAAAACTAGTATACATAGACATATACATATACACATATAGATGGGAGTTGAGGAGTCAATGTTAGGTTAATATGAGGACTGATTGGAGAGAATAAATTATTCTCGGAGGTGCCAAATGAATACATAGTATGAAACATTTTTAAAACTAAGGATCCGATTAGTATATTTTAAAATTTTAGGAATGTCCTACCCATATTTTTAAAACTCGTCCCGCCTTGGCGGTTCAATCCAGGGCTGAAACTAGGCTGGGTTTAAGAAAAACTCGGGTAACCAGGTCAAAAAACCCGGGTTGACTTAGTAACCCGATTGACCTAGCAAGATCCGGTTACAACCCATTGATCATTTATTTTTTTTAACAAAAATAGCATTGTTCATATAAAAAATATATTGGGGGTCGATCTAGGATGACCCGATGATCCAATCAAAATTTGTAACTCGGATCTTGGGTCGGGCTTAAAACTATAGCCCTACCCCCAACAAAATCCAGAATAATTCACAACTCTCAATGCACTTAAATAAAATTTTAATTTATTAATTTCTAAATCTCGAATGCAAAAGGAAAATAACTAAAAGAAAAATGAACAGACCGAGTGGATAGCTGTTCTAATCAGCCAAGTCCAAAGGTTCAACAACTTGGAGTCAGCTCATAAGTACCTATTGCTCTAAGCTTTCCCAGCTTCCAAGACTATTTATCTGTAGATATGGGCCGAGGACTTTTCTTGAATCATGAACCCAACCATTCCAACTCACATCGAAAACCTACCTCAATTATTACCACTTTTTATATCTATAATCCCTCTCTTACAAATGTGGAATTGTTACGTAGTAATCGTCAAGTACTTTAGTTTCTTATTTTTCCTTTTCTTTTTCTCATGAACCAAAAGCAACCACAGTGTTTCAATTTTGTTTTTATGTTTTGTTTAGTATTATCATCATCAAAGGTCAAACACATTGCCTCTAAAATAGCATAGCTGGTTGATTTCATAAATAAAGAACACTTCAACACTTGTTTATCTCCTAAAGTATAGCCAACTTGATAATGTTTCACATAAGATTGTAACAACTTTTATTCCTAACACTCTTCCTTAAACTGGTAATCTTCATAAACCGGTTTACAAGTTTAATTCTGAAATTCTTTCACGAAAATTACTCTAAGAAAACTCATTAGCTTCTTAAACATTGTTGGTTTAAGTGATGGTCATGATATCTGCAATTTGATTTCTAGTTTGACAATAAACCATGTCAATTACCTCATCTTTTCAAGGATTATGTAAAAAATGATAGCGTACATCTATGTGTTTTCTCCTATCATGGAAGACTAGATTCTATGCAAGTTTTATAATGGACATGTTATCACTGTGCATAATAGTTAAACCTTTTTTTATTGTAGCATAATACCTCAATTAACTTTGTTTGAGAAGCACAAGAAGTTGAGGCTACCAGTTATGTTTCTATTGCAGACAAAGTCATTATAGGTTGTTTTTTATATGACAATGAAATATCTCTTGACCCATCATGAACACATAACCTGAAATGCTCTTTATATCATCTATATCACCTGCATAATTATTATTAGTATATCCACTTATTTCGTTACATTCATATCAGGTATGTCTACTTTGATTGTAATACCCTAAAATCAATTGTCCCATTTTTATATTAAAATATCCTTTTTGCTACACCAAGATGAATTTATGTAGGGTGTTCTATGTATTTGTTTATAACGCTACTTGCATGTATAATATATGGTCTTGTAGTGGTTATGTACATTGGGCTTCTTATAATTTGTTTATAAATAGTAGCATTTACCTTCCTTCCTTTAGCATATTTATACAACTTCAAACCTGGTTTTGTTGGAGTGATGACAAAGTTGCAGTTTTTTATTTGGAATTTATCCAGAATTTCTTGTGTATACTTTTTCTAAGTGATGGAAATTTCTCTTAATGACTACTTTACTTCAATCCCAATAAAATAGTGCATTAATCCCAAGTTTGTCATCTCAAGCTCCTTTTTTATTTAGCTTTTAAACTTTATAGCCATTATCTCATCGATTCTTGTGAAAAAAGAAATCATCTACATACAAATAGACTAGTAGTATCTTCTAATCTTCTTTAATCTTTATGAATAATATATGTTCTTAAGTTCATTTATGAAAGCCTTCCTTCTTAAAGGATGTCTCTATTCGACTATACCAAGATCTAGGTGTTTGTTGTAGTCCATAGAGTACTTTCTTCGAATTATAAATTGTCTTCATTTTTCTTTTATATAAAACTAAGATGTTGCTTAACATATATATACTCTTGCAAATCTCTATGTAAAAAAGCTGATTTTACATCTATTTCAAAAATAAACCATGAATATTGTAATGGAATTGAGAGAATCAATTGAATGGTATCTTGTTTAACAACTAGAGTAAATACTTATTTATACTCAGCTTACTTTGCCACCAAACGAGCCTTGTGTTTCTCCATAACACCAGTTTCATTCACCTTTATCTTGTAAATCTATTTGACACCAATTACTTTCTGCCTTTAAAAAAGTCTTGTTAATTCCTATGTCCAATTTCTTTCTATATCTTAAATCTCTTCTATCATGACCTTTTACCATTTTGTTTCTTTAATTGCCTCTTCAAAGGTGATAGGATCACTGTTAAAAAGTAGAGCATATTGAGCATTTGTTTCTTTATCAAATAGTTCATCTGCACTAACACAGTCCATCATCCAAATTGGTTTTCTCTTTGCACGTGATTCTCTTGGTCTTGGTAATTCTGATGATGTTTGTATTTTAGAGGATTCTAAAGCCAAAATTTGGTGATCATTTTAACCATCTTCTTCTTTATCAAGATTAACGTACAAGTTATTTGTTTGTTGCCCTAACTTGTTAGAATTCAACCTCCATTTCTTATTCTCGTCAAATACTACATCTCTACTAATAATAATTTTTTAAGTGTTTGGATCATGCAACTTGTAAGATTTAGAAGAATCACTTGCATTGGGAAAAATACATTTCACACTTTTATCATATAGCTTCTGGTGTTTCTGATATGGTACATATGCAAAGGCCAAGCATCCAAAAATCATAAAGTGATTACTAGTAGACTTATAGACACTTCGTGCCTCTTTATGCCTCATATTTTTCACTATAAATATGGGGTATCTATTTAGTATATGCACACTTCAATTGAATGTTTCAAACCAAAAAGTTTTTGGTAATCTACATTAGTCAGCATGCTTAATACCATATTTAAAAAGGTAAGATTCTTTCTTTCTGATACACCGTTTTTCTGTGTTGTATATGATGTCATGAGTTGCCTTTAAATTCCATGTTTATTGCAAAAATCTTCAAAGTATTTTGAGGTGTGTTCTCCCCTCCGGTCACTATGAAGAGTTTTAATCATGATGTTTTTTTTATTCTCCACAAAAGCTTTGAACCACTTGAATGCTTTCAAAGCCTCTAATTTTTCATGTGGAAGTTGTTCCCAAGTTTTCCTATTGAAATCATTAGTATGGGTATTGAAGTGTCTATTCTTTCCATTTTAAGCTGGATGAATGGGACCATAAATATCAGAATGGATCAACTATGGTGGCTTTTATGCTTGTTTTGTTTTTTTGGAATACCTCTTGATGGTGCTTACTAGCAATATAATTTCCACATATTGTATAGATTATTTGAGGGAGACCAACTACCATTTGCTTATCGAGAAGGCTCTTTAAACCCTTTAAAATTCAGGTGTTCATATTATGCATGCCATGACTAGGTTGCACTTTCTTCAGCTAAGTAATATAATTATATTAAGTTTTGAATATTATGAGGAAATATTCTTTTAGCTATCATTAGAACCTTTGCAATTAGACACTTCTTCTAATCCTCAATATAGAAGGCTTCATCTTTAATAATGATTGAATACCCTTTTTCATGAAGCTACCCCAAGCTAAGAAGATTACTTTTCAACTATAGAGCATAGAAAACACTAGTAATGGTGTGCAAATGATTATTGTTAGCTTGGATACTAGTATATTTTTTTTCCATCACAACCACTCTAGAATCATCTCTAAATCTCACAGTTGTTTATCCAACTGTAAGAATATAGATTTATATCCACACACATGATAGTTGTAACTTGTGTCCAGATACCATAGGTTTAAGGTTGTTTTGTCTTTTTCCTAGTATACCATCAATAGTTTAGCCTCATCTTGATTCTCCTTATATTGATCTACAATTTTTTCCTTTTCAATCTTGCCTTTTGCCAAGTTGGTGTAGTATTCAGATTGATAGTGACCATATCGATCATATCAATAGCATTTGATTCTAGATTTATCAATCTTCTTCATGGAGTCCTATATTTGCATGGAGCTATCTTTCTAAAGAATAGAACAATTTATAGCTTGAAACAAGTAGTTGTTTGCCTTGAGGTCCTTCAGATTTTGTACATCATGAATCTTATTATGTGCTTGCATGTGTTGATGTTTCTCCTTTATGAATGTCGAACTCTACAAGATGCCAATTCACTTTGGATCTTAAAAGGTTTCTATCAACATACTCCAAAGGTCATAATGACCATCAAAGCATGGTGTTGCAGGCTGCACAAAGTAATCAGATGCCAGTGATGATTGCTACTGTAATTTCAGAGCTGCTTTCTTTCACTGTTCACTTGTGATTCACTCTCCTCACAAGCTTTCTCTCGTGTCTCACTCCCCTCGTAATTTTAAGGATTTGATACCATATATTAGTGCAAGAATAGATTGAAAAAATAGAAGACCGAAAGGAATATGAAATTTACCATTTATTCAACTAAGTTCAATATTAAATAAACAGTGCATAACTTGGAAGGAAAGCAAGGAAATAGGGATCACAATCCCATGATTAAAATCTTACCTAACCAGCTAGGATTATTGCTAATAGCATAAACAACTTCGTAATGACTTGGTATCTGCTATAAAATAGCATTGCTGGTTGATTTTCTAGAGAATAGTTCAGCACCTGATTCTCTCCTAAAATGATCTTCCACAAAAAACTGTTTAACAACTTTTTATTCCAAATTTTCTCCCTTAAACTGGTAATATTTACACACCAGTTTACAAGACAAATTCTGAAATTCTTTCATCAAGTAAACTCAGCTTCTTAAACATTGTTGGTTTAAGCGACTTGGTCTTTATATCTGCAACTTGATCTCCACTTCGATAATGAACCATGTCATATACCTCATCCTTGCAGAGAATGCACAGAAAATAATATTGTACCTATGTGTTTGCTCCTGGCATGGAAAACTATCATTAGACTTCGATTTACTGCGCCAACTTCGTGCACCTGATAGTATTCTTTGGGAACAACGGGTCAGGACTACTTGTAATAAATAGAAAGAACTAGATAAATAATTGTTGGCAAACCAATTTACAAAAGAAAAGGGAAAAATCAAATTTCACTCTACAATATAAAGAAATGAATCTGCTACCAAGGGAAAGCAGCAGAAGAACGAGCAAAATTGCTAATGGAACAGCACAAAATGTATCAATTATCAAAATGTCTTCTGTGGTTATTAATCATCATAATCACTGTCGCACCCGACATCGCGGCGGCCCTAAAAATAATCCTTGAATTATGGAAAAAGAACATATTTCTGGCATCTTGTTCTTTTAAGGAAAAGGTCTTGTTGGAGGAGTCGCCACCTAGTATTATGGTCACTAGGAACCCTAACTGGTCAACAGAAATTCTATGGTTCGGGACTGGTTACGTAAAAGGGACGATGTTATCACCCCTTAAACATTCTGCCTAAGGCAGACTGCATTGCTGGTTTTGTCTTCAATTGCTAAACATTTATTCGCTTATACTATGATGATTTGTTTATAATATTCCTGACTCTGGCGCCAATGAATATTCGAGCTCGAATAATTCCAACTCTGGCGTTGGTAAAAATTCGTAGCTACGAAGAAAAATTAGATCAATATTTTTTATTCCCTACTCTAGCGCCAGTGAATAAATAAATAAAAATAAATCTATTTTTACGCATGCACATATTTTTTTATTTTTTTGTAGCTAAATAAAATAAAATACGACGAATAAAAATAATATAAATTTAAACTGGTATTTTTATTCCTGACTCTAGCGTCAGTGAATAAACCAATAAATTTACATTATTTTTATTCATGCATACACATTTTTTATTTTTCTACCCTTTTTTATTTTTTTATTTTTTATTTATTTTGTTTTTGGGCTGGGCCCAGCGCAGCCCATGTGGCTGGGCTGGGCCCAGCAGGCCTAGCCAGGTCACAGGCTTGACCCGGCTGGCCATTTTTTAGTTTTTCTACAGGAGCATGTAATTAAAATAAACGGAAGGAAAAAGAACTTACCTGGCGCCTTGAAGATGAGGATGACGGTGATGGAGGGCTGGCCGGGCGACGTTCTCTCCCTTCTAACGCTGGCGCTGCACTGGGAGATGAGGATGACGGTGATGGAGGGCTGACTGGACGACGTTCTCTCCCTTCTTTCTCTTTATCTCTTGCTTTCTTCTGCTCTCAGAAGTCTCTCCCTCTCTCTCTCTATATCTGTTTTTCTTTCTCTGTCTAGTCTCCTTCCCCTGGTTTTTCTTCGAGTTCTCTCTGCTCTCTGTATGTCCTTGGTTCCGTGATTCCCCTGCTGTGGCCAGAGAATGGCCTTTCTTCACGCATTCGTGCCTCACGATCGTGAGGCACGAATGCCTCTGTTTCTGTGAGAAGAAACAGGGGCAGAAAACTTGCTCCCCTCTGTACAGTTTCTGTTCTTGCGTCTTGTTGTGTTCCCGGTGTTACTTCCTCTCTGGAAGCAGAGAAACGGAAACGTGATGGAGGACTGGTGGGCTAGCTGCTTTCTTCCTCCGCTGCTCGTGGTCTCTCTCCGTGGCCTCCTCTGTTTCTTTGAGAAGAAACAGAGGAACGAAAGTTTTTTCTATTCTTCCCCCGGTTCTGTGTTTCTCCAGGGGCTTTTCGGTGATGCCCGCCTTTTTCTTTCCCTCTGTTTTGCCCCCTGTTCGTTGCTTTTTTTTCTTTAACCTCCTCTGTTTCCTTGAGAAGAAACAGAGGAACGAAAGTCTGGTCTTTTTTTCTCTTCTTTGTTCTGGGTCTCCAGTGGCTTTTCGGTTCTGCCCTCTCTTTCCTGGGTTCTTTTTCTTTTTTTCTTGCCCTTGGATCTCCTCTTTCTCCCCCTCCGGTGCGAATCCCTTCTCCTGCTTTTATAGTCGGAGAATGGCATGCGTTTTTCTTGGCAATGAAGACCCCAAGACCGTTATTGCAGGAGCAGTGATGGCAGGGGCGTCCGTTTCTCTGGCTTGGCGAGCGGAAGAAGACGAGCGGTTCCCTTTTTTTTTTTTTTTGAAACGACGCCGTTCGAATGTTAAAGGGCCATTTATGTTTTGGTCCCTGAGGTTTTGAAATTGTCATAAGAAAGACCCCTGGATAAACTGTATATTGACCCCTGCACTTTCGCGCCATTTTCAATTTCATCCTTGAATTTTAATTTTGCAATTTTGACCCCAAAACTTTAATATTTCTTCAATTAAGTCCCTGAATAACTTAATTCCAATCTCAATTAAGTCTAAAAACTTATCAATTATCCAATTAAACCCTTGATTTGATTAATTAAATTAATTCCAAACTTAATTAAACCTCAAAACTTCCAATCATGTTGCCCTTAACCCAAATTTTAATTCATTCTTCATTTATTTCATTTTACTTGCTTTTCATCATTTTTTTTATATTCTTTTCAGTAAATAAAATAATAATAATAATTAAAATAAAAGGATCAAAAAATGAGTTATGACAATCACAATCACATCTTTCATCAGCAATATCATTACAAAGATCATCATCATCATATGCTTCTTGAACATCATCATCATCCTTGATTTCATGTTGTGACCCGAAACCATCATTTTGGTTCATGTCCTCTAATTCAAGATCTTCTCCATTTGTATTAGACAACTTCTCAAAATTGTCAGAGAGATTCAGCGCAGTTTCTTGGCATCCTCAGTCCCCTATAAGAAAACATGAATGACTTACATGTAAATGCATGGGAACCCAAAAAAATTAAACAGGGAGCAAACGGTTTTTATGCTTATGCAGTTACTAAATGCTCATCTAGAAAGGGACAAGAAAAAGAATAATAGTCCATGCACAAGAAAAAATTTTAAGGAAAAAACTCTTCCTTTATCCAAAACAAGGTGCACTGTTCATTTTCTTTTGTGTGATGCCAGTCAACAAAATGTATGAAAAGATCGATTCAGACTTGGGCAGAGTCATGTTTGTTTATCTAGAACTCAAAACTTATGGAACACGAACAGTAGCAAGCCTTCACAAACATAGATAGAGGCATAAGCCTTCAAGTAAAACCCGGACTGAGGGAAGACCTTGAATGACTCTTTTATATAACTATTATTTATAGTTAAAACTTTAGATTTATTACTTTCATCTCAGTCATTTGTGAGAACAGCTCCTGACCATGTCATTCAACAGTAGTCAGCAAAAAAGATTCTTATAAAGAGATTCAGAATATATCTTTGCACCAAATGAATAATACAAGTGAAAACAAGTGACATGTTATAAGTTGAACAGAAATTTGAACATTTCCCTTGTGATAATTTAGATCAGAACATGGGACTGCTTGTTTAAGAATATGCAAGAGGAACTAAAATTAATTTAAATAAACTAAAAATAAAAGCATTTTTTTAATGCTTCAAGGAAGAGAAGACACGATAAATGACGCAACTTACAGGTTCCTCAAAGAGTTTCTCCAATGCATCATAGTTGATCTTGGAACTGCGTCTCTGACAAAGAAATAATGTTCACATTTCTCACTAAACAAAAGAAGCAATATGATCCACAGATTCCACGGTGAGAATTCTAGTGAACCTTTTAAAAAATGAAGGTACTATTTAGAGACACTTGTACAGAAAGCTTGCATGTGCATGCAGTGAACCATGAATGATTGATAGGAAGTACTTGTAGATTAAATATTTGTTCTTTTTCTTATGAAATCAACAGAAAATATGACTAGCCTTCTTTATTCTTTTGGAATGGATAATATTGCATTGCTAGAGGTTTTGAGTCAGTAAACCCCAATGTATTATGGGTCTGTCCAAAAACGTTTCTGGACTATTAAATGTCATTTGTCTTTCACTTTTGAGTTTTACTTGAAATTTCTAACTTCCTATCGTAATATGAAGATTTTAGATTTCTCTATTGAGTGCCCTTGTGCACCAATCTTTAAAGTTCCAACAGAAGAATGTTCCAGAGTCTATTTACATTTCAACCTACCAGATTGTAAATAAGAAACCTTCCCAAATGATTCAAAAAAAAAAAAAAAAAACCAGAACTTTACTTCTTTTTTTATCTTTTTAGGTGAGTGTGAACATGATAGAATACATAGACTGCTTGTCTTAAACTTTGACACGTGTTGATGCAATATCCTACTAGATTCTCGTTAATAGCTGCATGAATCATTTAAAAAGTAGTAGGGCATACCAAGTGACAATAATGTTCTTATTCACTGCCTTAATTCAGATTATATGCCTAAGATTCATGAGGTTTGCTCTACCGAAGTCGCTATTTGTATCCTTGGTCATATGAAAAAAATAAAACAAAGGAAAAGGTTAGTATTTTACTGGTGTATTCATAAATGTTTACAAAACACTATGAAACTGTCCTAGACGTTCTCCCTCATTCTATTCCAACAGATCCAACTTCAACTTAGATATATTAAAATTCTCTACTTGAAAGAAAGAACCTAACTGCTAGCATGATGACAACAAGCTGAGAAAATGACTGATAAAACTAGCTAACCAAATGAAAAATCTTAGACAAAATAGTTGCACCATAGCAATTAGCTAACTAAATAAGAAGTTTAAAGCTGGGTTGCATCTTTTTGCTGCTTCTTCAGCAAGTTAGCTGCCTTTTTGGTTGAGCAGCAGAAGGCTAGTACAAAATTTCTATAATATGTCACTCCACCATGGTATTCTTTCATCATTCCTTCCCGCAGTATTTCATCAAGCTACTGCAACTCCCACCCTTGTTTTTGTTATGCTCATATTTAAGATTTCTTATATTCTTAGAAGAGGTCAGGAAAGTATAGCTCAGTTCTACATTCTTATCTTGAACATCAAGCAAATGTACTAATTTTCATATATATTTTGATGCATGGATGCATTTATTTGTTTGTAATATGCAGGCAAGAGTGCACCTACATTTGCACACCAGATAATGGTGTTCTGTATTGATACACCCAAGATTGTACATCAAAATATCACATAATCCATTAGCAAAAAATTATTCATGCATATGAGAATGGAGTTTATAACTTGATTCACATGATCCAAAAGACATCAACTAGATTAGGCCCTTCCTATGACTAATTATATGGTTAAACTAAAATTCAACCAGAAAAGGTGCTAACAGTAAAACATGACTGCCATAGTTGTTCCATATTTATTATATTTATTGCTGACAATCCTAGAATCTGATTTTCAAAACCCATGGTCCACATTGTTCAAATTCTATTGCCAACAACCCCAGTTTTTCTACTTCCAAATTCTATTCTTTTAAGTTAAGAATTTCACAATAGAAATGCTATCACAAGGGCAGTGTTATTAGCACCTTTTCACATGGAAAAGCAAAATTACAGAAATTACAGAAATAAATTCTTGTATCATGTCCATGTCTTATACCTTTGTAGTTAACATTTGGTGGACGGCTTCAGCAGCAGATTTAGCAGGAACTGAGTTCCTATACCTTCGTAGTTAGCATTTGGTGGACGGCTTCTGCAGCAGATTTGGCAGGAACTGAGTTCCTAGCTTCTGCTACTCGTTTATGTTGCCTTTCCTGTAAATAAAGTTTCAAAGAAGATTAATCAAATGAGATAACCCCATAGCAAGAAAATCAAAAGTAAATACAAGTACAATTTTTTACCAGGAAAGAGTTGCAAGTACGATCATAGCAGCCATGCATGCAGGCTTACTATTTGAGCAGTTGACATATTTCTCCGTAATGTCAACGCATTCATTTTGTAAATCCTATGGGCTTTTGAGGAAAAAAGAGGAAGAGGTTTTATTTGTTGTGCAAATAATTTGACCAAAAACATAATAAAGTCAATTAAAACTCGACAAGTGATGTTACAAATGCAGGAATGATGAGCATTGTAGCTGAATGGATGTTACAAATGCAGGAATGATGAGCATTGTAGCTGAATGGGGGGGGGGGGTACATGGATAGAAAAATGGTCAACCTGGATGGAATTGTGTGAAACATGGATGGCATTCATGATAGGTGGTACTCCTATGAAAGATTGCATCACACAGACTGCATGTGCACACACTCACAAGAGTGCACAAGGCAACACCGGAACAACACAAATCTTGTTTAAAATAGTATTTATGATAACAAAAAGCACTAGAAATCAATTTAGCAGGCATGAAGAAGATTGCATAAGAGTTCCTGAAAATCCCAAGGGCAAGCATAAACAAACCTGCATGTGCATGATCGCTGAACGCATGCACTCACAAGAGAGAACAAAGTAATACTAGAACGAGACAAATCTTGAATAATAACATCTATGATAACAGCAATAACAAGCAGGAATGAAGATGGCATGAGTGTTCCTGTAAATCACAAATCACAGAGCTTGAACACGGAATCATGCCAGTTTCTATATCTTCGAATTGCAATTCATGCTTAAAAAATTGTGGTTGTTTTTGGAACATGAAAGATCAGATATAACAGCAACGCTGTGCATAGAATTCGGCTATAAGTTGTAGGAAATACGAAATATGATTACTTTTACTTGAATTAATTCCTCTGATATTTCTGGCAAGAAGGCCACCAAAGCAACCGTGAGCAGAGAAAATCAGCAAATGCTATTTGAATTTTTAGATCTCCTACACTAACTCTTCATTTTCATATTCATCAAACATTCATAGGATTCAAAGGTGGAATTAGACAAGTAGTAATATGCCTAGAAAAACACAAAAATGGTTGTTCACCTCAGCATCATCTATATCAGAAAAGTCATTTGAGTCATCAAAAGAATTAGAAGTCATATCATCCTCTCCATGCAGTTTATCAGGTTGAAATTGAACTAAAATGCATAAATTATACAAATTTAAACAATAACTTGTGATAAATTGCAACCAACAGCACTTTGCAGAAAAATGATGGTGTACTCTTCATAAAACTTTTGTTTTAACCAAATTATTCGAAAGCATATATACTAATTAGCTAACTACACTAATCAAAATTCAAATAATTTAGTTCAATTACTAAGTAAAACTTCAACTTTCACAAACTTGAAAAAATGGAAACATGGTCATTCAGTTTCAACTTTTGGCAAGTAAACACAGTTTTCTATCTATTCTAGCAAGAAATTTGAAAACAATGGCACATGCTCGAAACTTTTTTATAGGAAACAGATGTATTGTAGAACAAACAAGGAAAGAAGCGCAACAAAACAAACCTTTTTCATACAACCTTTCCCGTGAAATGTTTTCACTTGGGATTTTCGATATTAGTCTCGGCACTACCTACAAATAAAATGTATGCGGTAAGAATATAATAAAAACAGAATAAAACGTACAAAACAGATAAAAGTTGACGAAAAGAAAAGATCAAGACCACACCTCCCCATTTATAAATAGGGGATCAGCTCTGAGACCCGGAAACGCCAAAACTTTCCCGCAGATATTGCATGACCTTCACAAAACCAGCACAAAATAAAAGAAATTTATTTGCTTCATTATTTATCCACTGGCATAAGATTTCAGTACAAAAGAAAAAAGATCCAAATAAAAATCGAAATTCTACATTACATTAAATAATAAATAAAAAAAACCAATGCATTGAAAATTTAATTAATTACTCGATTTCATCATCTTCGCGAGTTGTGGAGACCTTTTTTTCCACAAGAGCTGCAAAACTTCATTGCGTATTCACTGTCAAAACAGGAGAAACTCAAAATTTAAAAATATATATATATTATTTGGACGAGTGTTTCGAAACTGAGATTTTCGATTTACTTACCTTTCTCAGCTAAATATTCTGTTGTTTTCTCTGCAATCAAAACAGAAATTGTTCGCTTATAACATGGTTGAGAATTAGGGTTTAGTTAGACAGTAATTAGGGTTTTGAAAAGGACGAGATAATTAAATTAGGTTTGATTTACGCGAAATTGAGAAATTTTGAGGAGTTCCTAATTTGAATCAAACATTTTTTATTTGGGAAAAAGGAGCGAAACTTTAGAACGGCGTTGACGTTATCGTAACTGGAGTTATTGGTTTATCTTTATAAGCTTGTTTTTTTCAAAACAGAGAAATAACCGTTGAAAATACAGTGAGACCAAAATAACCTTAACCTTTACCTTTTTTTCAATGTCTTTGCCGACAAAGAGAGAGAGAGAGAGAGAGAGCCATTGACAATACACATGCCAGAATGAGCTCTTAATAAATAATTTCCTGTACTTTAGCAAAAACTTTAACAAAAAGGTAATGTAATGAAACAATAAAAATAAAATTTTAATATTACTTTATTGTATTAATAATCTAGCCCACAATAATACAATTTAAAACTATAAAATTATTATATGGTTTTTTAGTCATTTTATTATTAATAATACTTTTAACCGCAATTTTAATTAATTATTTTTTATTTAAAAATAATTTCAATCGTATTTTTAATCAAACACATATTTTAATCTAACCAATCACAACAAAAAATAATTTTTTTAAACTTACTTATTTAAAATCAAAACTATAAAAAATATCATAATATCAAACACACTCAAATTTCCTTCGTAATATCTAGTCAATCTCAGTTATTTAAACCACAACTTCTTATAACTAACCAAACAATATATTTTAATGGTGGAGAAAAAAAAGTAAACGAAAGCAAACGCAAACTCACTTTAAAATCTCTGTTTATTTTTGTATTTTATTTTTGAAAAAAATTTAAATTTTTTTTTAAAATTAATATGTTTATATTATTTTAATACATTAATATTAAAAAAATTAAAAAAAATTTTAATATATTTTTAAATAAATATATTTTAAAAAACAATCACTAGAATTCTAAATACCCTCGCATATTCAAACATATTTGATATTTCTATATATACCCAAAACAGCACCAGGCACGCTGCTCAGCTCTCTCAGGAACACCCACGCTGCTCTTGCCTCCCTCCACCACGGTACTACCTGCCCCCAGTCTCGCAACCCAAAGATCTCTCAACGTGTCCATTCTTGTCCTACGAGTAGTTACTGACGTGTCCACGCTCCTCTTCATGACTTTTTAAACCCTGCGATCTGGCCCCTCCCTTCCATTTTATACCCCTCGTCACTCCCTTTACCGTTCACTCTCTAAAAAGTGAAAACTCTCTCTCTCTCTCTCTAAAAACATTTTCTTTAACCATTTTGTTTGTTCTTCAGTTCTTGATCCTTCATTTCTCTCATTTTATTACAACTCGTTGATTGTTTTTTTCCGATACCAAAGATCAAAAGAATGGCAGAAACCTGTACAAGAAAACTGATAGTTGAGGTTTGCAATGCCAGAAACTTGATGCCAAAAGATGGCCAAGGAACAGCAAGTGCATTTGCTACTGTAGATTTTGATGGCCAAAGAAGGAGAACAAAGACCAAGCTCAGAGATCTGAATCCGGAGTGGGATGAGAAGCTTGAGTTTCTTGTCCACGATACTGACTCTATGGCTACTGAGACTTTAGAGATCAGTCTTTACAATGACAAGAAGACAGGTAAAAGAAGCACTTTTCTGGGCAAAGTAAGGATTGCTGGTAGTGCTTTCGTTAAATCTGGAGGAGAGACTCTTGTTTATTATCCGTTGGAGAAACGAAGCGTGTTTTCGCAGATTAAAGGAGAGCTGGGGCTGAAAGTCTATTACATCGACGAAGATCCTCCGGCTCCACCAGCAGAGCAGAAACCTGAGGAGAAGGCACCAGAGACGGAAGAGAATAAGCCAGCAGAAGAGGCGAAACCTGAGGAAGAGAAAAAAGAAGAGGAGAAGAAAGAAGAGCCAAAGACGGAGTCCAATAAAGAGGCAAAAAAAGAAGAGGAGAAACCAAGTCCACCACCACAAGAGGAGAATCCCAAAAAACCTGAGGAGGCAGCTCCTCCAGTTAAGGTGGAGAATCCGCCGTTGGCCGAGAGTGAAAAGAAGCCGTCGAAAGAAGAAAAGGAAAAGGCAGAGATTGTAAAAAGATCTGAGGTAACAATCAGTGATCTTGAACTCCGGTCTTTAGCCAGTGATCGAGGTCGAAGCGCTTATGATCTGGTGGATCGCATGCCATTTCTCTATGTTCGAGTAGTGAAAGCCAAAACAGCAAACAATGAATCCAAAAGCCCAGTTTATGCCAAGCTCATGATTGGTACACACAGTATCAAAACCAAGAGCCAGAGTGACAAAGACTGGGATAAAGTCTTCGCTTTCGATAAAGAAGGATTGAATTCAACTTCTTTAGAAGTTTCAGTTTGGACAGAAGAGAAGAAAGAGAATGAAGAGGCAACACAAGAGTGTTCTCTGGGTACTGTATCTTTTGATTTGCAAGAGGTGCCCAAGAGAGTGCCCCCAGATAGTCCTTTGGCTCCACAATGGTACGCTTTGGAATCGGAGAACTCTGCGGGAAATGAAGTCATGCTCGCCGTTTGGATTGGGACTCAGGCTGATGAGGCATTTCAAGAGGCTTGGCAATCGGATTCAGGTGGGTTATTACCGGAGACCAGAGCCAAGGTGTATCTGTCGCCAAAGCTTTGGTATTTGAGACTAACGGTTATCCAAACCCAAGATTTGCATTTAGGTTCAGCTAAGGCTCGAAACCCTGAACTTTATGTTAAAGCTCAACTTGGGGCCCAGCTTTTTAAAACAGGTAGGACTTCTGTTGGGTCAACATCTGCTAGCTCGGCTAATCCGACATGGAATGAGGATTTGGTTTTTGTGGCGGCTGAGCCGTTTGAGCCATTCTTGACTGTGACAGTGGAGGATGTTACTAATGGGCAGTCAGTGGGGCATGCTAAAATACACGTGGCAAGCATAGAAAGGAGGACAGATGATCGGACAGAGCTTAAATCAAGATGGTTTAATTTGGTAGGTGATGACACCAAACCCTACACGGGAAGGATACACGTCAGAGTGTGTTTAGAAGGTGGGTATCACGTTCTAGATGAGGCAGCTCACGTGACTAGTGATGTTCGAGCCGCAGCTAAACAGCTAGCCAAGGCTCCAATTGGGTTGCTTGAAGTTGGAATCCGAGGAGCCACAAATTTGCTTCCTGTGAAAACAAGGGATGGTACTCGTGGGACCACGGATCCTTACGTGGTGGCTAAGTATGGGCCCAAGTGGGTCCGGACCCGTACGATCCTCGATCGATTTAATCCACGGTGGAACGAGCAATACACGTGGGATGTATATGATCCATGCACTGTGCTAACCATTGGTGTATTTGATAATGGAAGGTACAAGCATGATGAAGCTGCAGGAAAACAAGGCAAAGATGTTAGGGTTGGTAAAGTAAGGATCCGTTTATCAACTCTTGATACTAATCGGGTGTACTTGAATCAATATTCTCTTACAGTGTTACTTCCTAGTGGGGCCAAAAAAATGGGAGAGATCGAAATAGCGGTTAGATTTTCATGCTCATCATGGTTAAGTCTAATCCAAGCTTACACTTCACCAATGCTACCTAGAATGCATTATGTGAAGCCTTTGGGTCCAGCCCAGCAAGACATTTTGCGACATACGGCAATGCGTTTGGTGACTGCTCGGCTAACCAGGTCCGAGCCACCATTGGGCCAGGAAGTAGTCCAGTTCATGTTGGATAGTGACACACACATGTGGAGCATGAGGAGGAGCAAGGCTAATTGGTTTAGGGTGGTGGGGTGTCTTACACACGTCGCTACTTTGGCTCGTTGGATCGAAGGGATTCGCACCTGGGTACACCCACCCACTACTATTCTCATGCATGTACTGCTTGTAGCTGTTGTGTTATGTCCACATCTCGTGCTCCCCACCATATTCATGTATGCCTTTCTTATCTTAGTATTCAGATTTCGATACCGTCAAAGGGTCCCACTCAACATTGACTCCAGGCTCTCTTATGTGGACATGGTGGGACTTGATGAGCTTGATGAAGAGTTTGATGGATTCCCAAGCACACGATCACAGGATGTGGTTCGAATCCGATATGATAGATTGCGAGCCCTAGCTGGTCGGGCCCAGACACTCTTAGGTGATTTTGCAGCCCACGGGGAGCGCTTAGAAGCTTTGTGGAATTGGAGGGATCCGAGAGCTACTGGGATTTTTGTGGTGTTTTGCTTAGTTGCTTCATTGGTATTTTATGTGATTCCATTTAAGGTGTTTGTATTAGGGTTTGGGTTTTATTACCTCCGCCACCCAAGGTTCCGTGACGACATGCCATCTGTCCCGGTTAGTTTTTTCAGGCGACTGCCGTCATTTTCGGACCAAATTCTTTAGAAATATGGTGGCGCGTTTTGGTTCACTTTTTTGGTGAAGTTATAATCACGGAAAAGTGTGTTTTGTAATGTGGTTTATAACCATTGATTGATTTATTAGTTATTTTTTAGCAATAAATAAAGCTTTCAAGTCTGTAAAGTGTACCTCTTGCATGTAAAAAGCTGAAAAGGTTACCGTTATTTTTATTATTTATGAGATGGGGTTGGTGAAAGGATGGTTATTCACAATACTAGTTTATATGACTTGTTTTTATTATTATTTTTAATATAAAAAAATGTTCATGTTGCGAAAAATATTTTTTACATTATTATTAAACTCAATTCATCAAATTAACTTTTAAATCTCTCGAAATGAATTTTTATTTAGCTCAAGTTTAAAGTTAAATCATGTAGAAACTATTTTAACATGATTTAGTTGACTTGGTAGGTTTAAAAACAACCCAATCAACTATTAAAAAAATCTAACAATGAAATTAAGGAAAAAATAACAAATTTAACAGAAAAAACCTTTGCCTCAAATAGGAGTGTCAATTTCACATGAATCCAATAGATACTAACCTAAATTTACCCGAATAGATATTAATTTTTTCTCGTTTGGGTTTGGGTTTGGGTCGGGTTCGGGTGATACCCGAAGTGAAAAGATCGAGTTTAGGTAGGGTATAGATATTACTTTACACGACTTGAAATCCTGCCCAAACCCAACTTGAAGTATAAAGATAAGCTTAAATTTTTTTAAAAAAATCACATTTATATCCTTATATATATTTAAAGATAAACTAAAGTTTCTCACTTACCTCTCCACACAGATTCACGATTTACGCTTACCTTTGCTTTTTTATTTTTATTTTTACCAAACCACCAAATTACAAACCAAGTACTACTCACAAATAAAGTTAAACCGCATAAATCTCAATGGTCAAGTTTGAGATAATCAAGTTACGTCTAATATATCAAAAAACTAGCCTAATCCACCAGTTAAAATAGTCGATATTAACGAGGAACAAAGTTGACCTAAAAATTAGCAAAAAAAAAGAACCTGGAATTCCAACCTATGCAAAGTGGTTCCAAATCTGATCTCCATCGTTTAGAGTAAAAAGGAGAGTTGGGCGAACCTCCCTGCCAAAATTAGAGTAGATCCAACGGTGGACAGAAGCTGAATAGGTCGATGACTTTGTCTTCCCCGAACATAGTTTTTCCAGAAATATTACAATCCCAAAAACGCTCGAACAAAGGAATATAATCACAATCCAAACAGTCTGCTTGTAGATAATATTAATGTGCACAACATGTTAAAAAACCACCTCAATCCGATAGTGGATGACAGATTTATGACCGGCGCAGCGGTTCAGGTGGTGTTTCTGTCTGGAGAGAATGTGAAGCAATGATTTTAGGTTTGGGTTCAGGTTAAGGTATGGATATCCAATGGATACCCACCAGATGAACAATGGATGTCCGGCGGATACTCGATGGATACCTAAAACCTGATTGGATCAGGTTTGGTCCATGCCCGATCAAGTTTGGGTCGTGGTAGGTAAAAAATTAGGATCGGTTCAAGTATGGATATTGCAATACCCTATTCACGGGTACCCATTGTTATCCCTAGCCTCAACTCTTTACCTAGTCTGAGTTTTAAATTGAACATTATAGGAGTCTCTTTGAATTGATATAATCGACTTCACAAGTCCAAAAACAACCTGATTAACCAGTTTAAATCGTAGAAGAGTTACCATGATATGATCTAGTTGACTTGGTATGTCCAAAAAAACCCTATAGACCAAAAACAAATATGAAGATGAAATTGAAAAAAAAAAGACAATTAAAATAATAAAAAACCTCACAACTCGACTCCTCTGGTTGAAAATTAAATATATTGGAGTTAACCTAACATGACCTTTTGAACTTAGCCAGTTCAAAAGTAACATAGATGACTGTTGAAAAAAGAAAGGGTGAAATTGAGAGGAAAAGAAAAAAAAAAGGAAATAGAAAGGAAAATGGAAAAAAAAAAGTATAGAATTTAGAGTTTATATGAATAATAAAGCATATGCATTGCACCTTAGTTGTTTTAGCATAGAGAAGAACTAGTATAATTAGGAAGAAATTTTAGGAATAAACATTCAAAAGAACAATAATGAATAAAATTATGGAGAAAAAAAAAATTTTTGTCAAAATTATCTTCTTAATTCATTTATATTTTGTTTTGACAACAAAATAATTTTTCTATTGGCAGCATAACTCATTGAATAAAAAATAACAACAAAAAAAAATATTCGCCTAAACTATAATGATTTGATCTTAAAGAAAAAACTATTTTTAATTAAAAAAACATAATTTTTTATTCATGTATTTTTAAAAAACATTTGATGAAAACATGCATTTTTTAAAAGTTGCCTCTCTATATTCATGTCCAACTTCGTGTTCCTCTAACTATTTGGATGACCGATGTGGAGATGCTCCCACGACCAAAGCTACATATTAATAATTAAAACTATTAGTTAATATTTTTAAAAAAACATACCATTCACTAAAAACATAATATCAAATTATACTTGTAGGAATAATAAGCACTTGCCAATTTATTTTAGAACAGCATTGACGTTAACGTAACTAGAGTAAAGTGGCCCCACTGATCTAATAAACAGAAAGACTATAAGAACATTTTTTCCACTTATTAAATTTATTCTATTTTAGTCATTATGGTTTCACTTACCAAAACTTTCCCTTTGATTTTCAAAAAAGCTACCATAATATTTTTTTATTAACATTAGAATTAATTACAAAAAAAACCTAAATATCCTCGAATTACTCTACACTAAGAAAGACATCATTATAGATTACGGTAATCCACAATGATATTTTTTTGTTATTCCACAATTCACATTTTAGTCCTTCAATATTTTTTTAGTTTGGTCATTTGGCATCGTAATAATGTGAGTTTGGGCTTGATAAGTTGTTTTGTCTATCTACGAATAGGGATGTCAAGGTGTCGAGAAAATATTTTTTACTCAATTGATGTTCAGTTTGGCAAACTAAAATACAATTTTACTGGTTTAGAGCAATTAAAGGTCTAGGGACCAACTTTTAAGCTTTGGTAAATATTAAGCCCGCTAAATTTTCTCCCATTACAGACTTGGTTGCATAGGCAAGGGAAAATTCAAGTTATTTTGTTTTTCGGTTACTAAAGTTTTTTAAAAAAATTGATATTTGAAGATTTGGTATTTTTAGATTTAATTTAATGGTTTATTTTGGTTACCTAAATATATGAATCTTGCAATATCAATGAAAGTTATACTCATTTCATGTTCGGTTTATCAAAATAAAACTAAATTATGTTAATTTGAAGCAATTAGGGCTTCTAGGACCAAATGTTACACTAAAATAAATATAAGGGTCTAAAACTAACATGCATGTAAAGATTGATTGGCATGTGCAATACACATGCTAGTAAGTGAAGGAAGTCGTAGTGTGGGCAGCTTCATCTGGTGGCTAAACACTGCACTCTTGATGGCGTTGAAAGGGACACAATGTGTTCTTCCATGTGAGATTACACGTGTAACCAGAAACGTAATGGTTTGTTGTTGGTGGCACTTTTATTTTTCTTATCATTTTTTCTCTCTCCTTTCCTCGGGATTCACACTTGTCTATCTAAAATTTAAATTTGTCCTCGCATTTCAAATTGGTTCTCATTTTTTTATTGCAATTTTTTCTTCTTGCTCATTTTGTGAAATTTAATTTTTTTTTCAAATTCACCCTCCAATCCAAAATTTTAAGTTGTACTCTTATTATTTTTTCAAATTTGATCCTTATTTTTTTATTGCTATTTTTTGTTTTGGAACCTTTCGTAAAATTGAATTTTTATTTTATTTTATTCTTCATTCCAAAACTATAAGTTGTCCTCTTAAAAATGATTTATTTCAAATTTGGTTATCATTCTTTTGATTACTGTTTTTTAGGTCCCGTTGTAAAAATATTTTTTTTTATTTCATCATTCACTATTAGATTGATTGGGAATTAATCTCTGTTGATTTAACTAATAGAGTGATCCTGGTCTCAAAACCTGAGTCGCACGTTTAAAAATTAACCCAGGTGATATTGATTTTTTTTAAGGTAAATTTTTTCTTAACTAAATCTTGGTTCAATTTAATCTTTCGATATTGGATTTGTTTTTTAAATTAGGCTTTATGATTTTTTTTTTGTTATCTTTATATGGTGTTATCTCAATCTCATGACTTGGGCTACTAGTTTGGTGGGTTACCTCGAATTGACTTTAGGTTTTTTTTAATTTAATATTCTTTTAGCTTCGTAGTTTTTCCCATTTTGTTTTCTATTGGGTTAGCCTATTCGCATGATTGGGGTAGTGGGGTTTAGTGGGCTTACTAGAGTTTTCACGTGTGTTTTTTGTTATTTTTGTTAATTTTGAATTTACCTTTCTAAACCGGGATTGTTGGGAATTGGGCTTTATATTATTTTTATTATTTTTTTCTATTAGGTTATGTCAACCTTATAATCTGGGTTACAAGTTTGGTATATTAACTCGGGTTGACTCTAGTCATTTTTCTTATCCTTTTATTTTTTCAATTTCATCCTTTCTCATTGAGTTTGCTAGAAATTGAGTTTCGTTATTTTTTTTCTTTGACAAGTGTTTTTTTTAGATTATTATGATCACTTCTTTTGATTTAATTTGATTGGTTTATTGTCGTTGCTTTTTTTTAATCATCTAATTAAATAAATACCATCTTATTTGACTTAGATAAATCTATAACCTAAGTCACAGATTTTTATTACTTTTTTAAAACATGTTTATGACACCTGAACATCTTTTTTTTACTCTAAAACAAATTCAGCTCGACTCATAATATAGCGCGGGTTACTAATCTAATTAACTACTATACCAAAAAAGTTGGGGTTTCTCCATGTCCTTCACTATTCATATTTAACTACTATACTAAAAAAAGTTTGGGGTTTTCCATCTCCTTCATTGTTCATATGAAGAGCAAAGAAGATAAACTTTTTTTTTCTTTTTTCCTTAAATATATCTTCTATTTTTTTCCCTTTCAATTGAATGTTTTTTGGCTTTTTTTTCCTTCAAATTTCAATCTTCAATATTTTGTTAATTTTGAATTAGTAGTCATAAATTATTTTGATTTGTTTTTTATAAGGTTATTACAGTCTCAAACAAATATTATGATATTTAGCAAGGGCTACCAATCTAATTAACTATTATACCAGAAAAGTTGGGGTTTCTCCATGTCCTTCACTATTCATATTTAACTACTATACTAAAAAAAGTTTGGGGTTTTCCATCTCCTTCATTGTTCATATGAAGAGAGAAGAAGATGAACCTTTTTTTCTTTTTTTCTTTAAATATATCTTCTATTTTTTTTCCCTTTCAATTGAATGCTTTTTGGCTTTTTTTTCTTCAAATTTCATCCTTCAATATTTTGTTGATTTTGAATTGGTAGTCATAGTTTATTTTGATTTGTTTTCTATAAGGTTATTGCAGTCTCAAACAAATATTATGATATTTAGTTTATGCTTAAGTTTGTAAGCATCTATTTTGTTTATCATATCATTAAATATAAAAAAAACATTTTTAAATGTAGTGAAGTCTATGATTAGGGCTACAGGTTTAGCGAGTAAAGTCATGAAGTTCGAGTCGATCCAATATGTCGTTGTCTCAATATTAAAAAAAAAGATTTCATCTTGATTTAAAAAAAAATCAAATCATGCTATTACTGATCGTTTGAGTTGTTATTGGACCCGTCAATTTAACTAGGTTACATAAAAACAACTTTCATGCTAGTTAATTTTAAACATAAACTAGGTAAGTAGTATTAAGAGATTCAAAGTAGATCTGCTAGATTGAGTTCAATAACAATACCATATGGTTCCTTTTAAAAAAAATCATCTTCCAATTTTTTTTATTTCCATTGATTTTTTTTATTTCTTTTAATTTTATCTTCAACTTTTACTTAATTTTAAATTGATTTTTATAATTTTATGATTCTGAAATAGTTTTTTTATCCAACCTTTAATAAAAGTGCGGTTCTACCGACTAGTTTTCTTGAAACTGTTGGGTTGTCTTTTACAAGGTAAGATCTCACTTTTCCATCAACTTTTGACTCATGACACTTGCAAGATAATCTCTCTCTCTCTCTCTCTCTCTCTCTCTACCACCATCTAATTCAAAAAAAAAAAAAGAAGGTTCAGACCATCTGTGTACATACTACCAAAATAGAGCCCATTTCTTACCCCCATTAACGACTAGCTCTTGCTTTTACCTATCAATATGCTATCCTTTTCACCTGTATAAGGGATGCAATCCTAATATTACTTGACTAAGGCTTACTTCATTGTATTTTTCATCGTTTGCGTCATTCTCGTTCCTTAAAAAAACTGGTGTATATATTATAAGGGTTTACTTATTTTTGTGTTTGAAAAATATTTTTAAAAAAATATATTTTTTAAGTTTTTTATTTTAAATTAATATTTTATATCTTCATATAATAAAAAAATTATAAGATGTACTTCAACCAATTAAATATTTAATAAAGAACTTGAGTAGTTGACTTTCCAGCTCGAGCATGTGAAAAAGATTACGAGGATTGTGGTATTTTTAACCTTTTAAGCATACTTTTTTCCTTTTTACTCATAACATGGAATGAAGGATTTGGAAAACACTGTAGTATACTTGTATAAATAGTTGCGGATTCATTTTTATTATTCACTTGAAAATAATGATATTTTTGTCCCTCAAATTACAAAAGTGCTAGCTTTCAAAAGCGTTAAAGTCTTTTTATTGAACTCATTAATCATTACCAAACTGATAAAAATAAATAAGTTTTTTTTCATTTCAATTATACAATGAAATGATTAAAATATTCTTAGAAGCAAAAAAAAAATTAAAGAATTTCATATTTTCATGATAGGTTTTTCATTATTATAATATTAGCTTAGGCATGAGAGGCGCCGTGCATTTTGAGTGGCGTGTGCGGCGTCTCCTGGCATCCAAAAATACTCTTTCGCCATGTCATTGAGAGCATAGTCATGTCCTCTTCCGTGTCGAGTGGCATGTGTTGGCATTGGTGGTCTAGTTTGTCATTGGTGGGTCTTTTTCCCTTCTTTTTTTCTCTCTTCTCCTTAAAAAATTACAACTTGGCTCTCTTTGTTGTTAGAATTTCGACTTTAGTCCTTATTCTTTTTATTTCTAGTTTGTGTTCTTGGTCATTTTGTTGAAGTTTTAATTATTTTCAATTTAATCTTTCAATCTCGATTTATCAAATATTATATTTTTCAATTTGGTCCTTATTCTTTTGATTTCTAACTTTGATCCTCGTTGTTTTGATTTCTAATTTTTTTCTTGATTTTTTTTGTAAAAGTTATTATCCTTTTTAAGTTCACCCTTCAATCTAAAATTTGTTTATATTTTTATGTCAATTTTGACCCTCATTCTTTTGATTTTTTAGGTCCTTTTGCTAAACTTATTTTTCTTTTCAATTTCACTTTTCAATCAAATATAAATTTTATTTTGTATTTTAATTTTGATTTTCATTCTTTTAATTGCTATTTTTTTTATTTTTTTTGTATAATTGAAATTAGTTTTTCAATTTCATCTTTCAATATTTGATTAATTGAGAATTGAACTTCATGGTTTTTCTAAATAGGTTGCTTCGGGTCTAATGATCGAAGTCATGGATTTGAAGAACTGGCATGTTTTTTAAGGCTTTATAGTTCTCTTTATCTTTTTATCAGATTATTCTAATATCATGATCTGGGTTGTGGGTTTAGCGAGATATCCTAGGTTGACTTGATCTTAATTATCGAGGTTATATGTTTGTCATGCTAACTCGGGTTAACCAGGACTAATTTTGTTATATCTTTTTTCTTACTTTGTTTCATTCTTCTGTATTTAATCAGTTGGGGATTAAGATACATTGTCTATTATCTTTTGAAAAAAAAATATTTTTTTTAGGTTATCCTAATCATTTTACTTTTTAAATTTGATCCATTTACTGTTATTTTTTATTTATTTTTTTCATCTAATTGAAATAAAAACAATTTATTCAACCCAATTAGATGTGTTTGGTATTGTGGTAGCTGTTGTGGTTGTGGTTTGAAAAAAATTATTTTATAAAAACAGTTTAGTGTCTTCACTGTTCACTTGAATAGTAGAGATTCTCCAAGGCAGAAGAGAGGGAAATAAGCAACGATACATGAGCACCAAAGCTAATATTTATCTAATTAATTAAAAAAAAAAAAACTTATCTCTCAAACATAAAGATGGAGATGTGTCTTTTCATATAAAACTTGGGGAACATCAAAAGGATTTTTTGAATCCCAAACTAAACTCCTGTTTGATATTGCATTCCAAATGGGGTTTGAGTAAAGTTTGAATTTTTTTAAATTATTTTTTTTATATTTTTATTATTTTTATGTGTTAATATCAAAAATAATTTTAAAAAAATAAAAAAATATATTATTTTAATACATTTCTAAATAAAAAATATTTTAAAAAACAATTGCTACCACATTTTCAAACACTCTTTAAGCTTCTTTTTCAAATATCTAAATGGAGAAAAAAATATTATTTGAACATAATATTCTATTTTCTTTTTTATTTTAAATGATTTTCTAGAAAAGAGTGTTATTTTATGAATTTGTACACACTCTTAATTTATTCATGTAAGAATACGTGGTCAACGCGAAGCTTCTAGAATAATGCCTCGTCAAAACGTTGAGTATTGACAAAACAAAACATAAATACTTCATGCAGTTTTATTTTGGTTCGTGGAGCAATTTATAATATTTTTTATATTTCTAATAAATTATTTATAAATGAATAAATTTAAATTTTTTATTAAATAAACATGTTTTATTTTCAAATAATTTAAATAAAATAACCTATAAAAAATAACCAAGGACCTGATTTAATAACTTGATGAATTTTGATGCAATTTGATAATTTTTCGATTTTAACACTTTATGTTTTTATTGGTTTGTTTTAAGTCTTTTTACAGTTTTGATAATTAAAATAAAATGCCAACATAGTATTATATAGTTTAGGAATGATTTAAGTAGCATATTTGATGTTATTTAAGATTTTATATGATGTATAAATAAAATAAAAATAAAAAAGAATTGACCTATATTTCTGGATTCATTATAAAAATAGCATATTTTTTGAAATTGATGTTTTAAAAAAATTATCATTATCATTGGTTTTTTTTCTTAATTATAAAATGTGATTGAATTTACTTATCAATATCAACAATATATTATGATTTTATAAGGGTCTGTTTATTTTTGCATTTCAAAAGTGCTTTTGAAAGATTTTGAATTTTATTTTATTTTTTCTTTGCTTTTAATTAAATTATTTTTAGTGTTTTAAAATCATTTTGATGTGCTGATGTCAAAAATAAATTTTTTAATATATATATTATTTTGATACATTTCCGAGCAAAAAAGCACTTTAAAAAGCAATCACTATCACATTCTCAAACACCCCTTAGTATGACATTAAAGATTAAGATAAAAGAAAAGTATTGCATTAAAGATATAATAGTCATAATAAGTTTACTTTTTATATATAGTTATGAATCAAACTAATATACATAAAAAATATGAAAATATTAAATATATGTTGACCAAGATCAAGGAGGGCAGGAATAATAATTGCATTATACATTTCTATTTCTTAAAATAAATTATGCATAAGGGATCAAAGAAAGAATAATTTTGAAAAGAAAAATAAAGAGATAGAACATTATGTAAAAAATAAATAAAGAGTATTTGCCACACAATTTCATAAAGAAAGATAAGAATGAAAGGGAAATTGAAGCATAGAGAATAATGATAGACAACAATCTATGTTATTGTTTTTTTTTCTAAAAACTATTAAACCTATGTCAATTCAAATAATTTGTACTCTAAAAAACTATTTTATTTGCAAAATAAAATAAAATAAAAATAAACATAGAGTAAATAAAAAATGCATAGAACTCGAACTTTGAAAAGGTAGTAAAAATAATGTGGTATTGGGGACTTGAACCCAAAACTAATCAAAAGCCATATACATACTATTAATTTCTTCTTTTTTATTGTTTTAATGTGGTAATAAAACATGTTCTGAAGCACAAATTTTGAGGACAATGTGCGCAAGTTCCCAACTGCCCACACCTTGCCTTTGCTCCTGACTCCCGTGGATATTAAATGGCTCCCACCACCATTCTCAAATTTCACTATACTCAAATTTTAAGGGATATAGTTTAACTAGTCAGGTTTTAAATTTGTTTTTTAAAAGTTACTAGTTCGAGTTCTATAAACCTCAGGACTATTGGAAACTTACATAGTCAATAACTTCAAGACATGTGGGATTAATCAAGGTACGCACAAGCTGGCCTGGACACCCACGTTAATAATAAAAAAAAATTATCACTAAACTCTATTTTTAATAATCACAACATTATACAAAATATAAGGAAATCGTGTTTCACTTAATCAATTTTACTATAGATATCGTGGATGAAAGTTTTGTAATTCTTTTTAATTTTTAATTTTTAGTTGTAGTCTACTTTTCAAATTATAATTTTTCAGTCCTCCAGTTTTGTACAAATTCAATTTTAGTCTAAATTTTTATTTTTTTTAATTTTTAGTATCTCATTTAAAAAAAGAAGAGAAAAATTGGTTGGATTTCGATGGTAGAGAAAAAAATAATATAGGGGATTTTTCTCTAACATGCAGTTTTACGTTATTGAACGTAATTTTCAATTCAACCATTGGATATAGATGAATTTTTTTCTCGGAGATTCTAGAGATCTTGTTTACTATAAGGTTAAAATCTCATAATAATCAAAGATTGGAAAGGTCTTCGAATAATCCCTAAATATTATTGTTCGAGATTTGCTATATTTTCCTAATTGGTTTATGATTATTTTTTCTATTTGGATTAGAACTCTTTTATTACTTTTTTTGTCTTTATTTAGTATGTTTTCACTAGTTTTTATTATGAATTTTATTACTTTTTCTTTATTTTTTTTGTTTCTTTGTTGGTTTAGGTAAGTTCTTAGGTTTATATAAGGAGTTGTAAATCTCTTAGATAGTCAAACAACATGAACAAAAAAAATATATAAAAATAAAGTTTTGAATTAGAATTTTTGTGTGATACCTATTCGATGTGATTTTGTATTTTTTTTACTTGTTGTCTTTCTTGTGTTGCTTTCATATGCATTAGTTGGTATCGAAGTCTAATGATCCTAGGTTACTGCTTGTTTAATGCTGCAATCTCAGGTTATCTTGTTTGTTGTGTTCTACTAAATAATCATGACTAAAAAAGGTCGTAGAGCATAACGTGTTTAGGTAAGAGAGGACATAGAGGTTCTCACTTGGAAGAGGAATGTCAAGGAGATGCTAATAGAAGATATATAAAGATAAATTTCAAAACTAACTCATCGACTGGAGATAATAGACATTGAGAGGCATATTAAAGAATTATCTTTGTTATTAAAAGAGATAAGAATATGATATTGAAGGATCATTAGAAGAGTGATTACAAATTCATTGTTAGTTTTGAGAACCTGTTTCAATGGCATGAGCAGAGGATGTATCATCTTGATCGGGATGAGTATTGTAACACCTTGAACTTTTGGTGTGATTTTTATCTTTCTAATTGTCTTGTACATGAAATTTAAGATAATTTTTTTTTGAAGTCCACCACATATGTGAACACTACCATCCCTTGCACATGTTACAAAATATACATCACAATTATAATTAAACATAGAAGGCACTTCTCTTTATTTGTAAGGTCTTGGTATACATTTTCTTCCAATCTTATAGGACTTATTCTTATTACAAACAATATTTTGATTTTAAAATATTATTAGATTTTACTAGGACTTCTCTATCATGGAAAACTAAGTAGCTCAATATCACTTTGTTTAGGACTAGAACCCTTTTCGGGAAGATAACTGGAAACACAAGAGATCATAAAATAATTATAACAAAAGTGTGTATCAACATAGCCACTGATATTTGATAAAGGTATACGAAAGATATAACATCTTTATTCTAATCTATGGGCATATCAAATCTATGTTAAATTTTCAACATGATATATTCTTCTCAATAATTTATAAACTCTATCATTTTCTTCCTTATACACAATGAATTATAGCATTCATATTCATAATAATTTCCTCATTCTCAATCCTATTTCTTAACTCACCTTGTTACAATTATCACTTATAATTTTAACTTAACTGTATACATGATGATATCATATTCAATCCATATTCGTGACTTAACTTAATCACATCTATAATATCATCATAATTAATCTTAATTCATGATCTAAATCCATGTAGATTTCATATTCCCCTTCCATACTAATAAATCATATTTTTTGGGTGAAATTTGGGTTTTCTCATGTTATTTTACATCCCTAACATTTATGAATACAAGTTCTATTATTTGCATTCATTCATTTCATTGTCTAGTTCATCATTTTCAATAAACAAATTTTAAGAGTTCTTCTTAGAGCCTTTATGTCAATTTTAACCAATTTATTTTGTGAGTTCATGTTAGCATGTATAGTCTTGGTGATCTATCAAACTTAGCATCTATAGGCTCAACTTAGCACTAAGCCCAAACATGTATGGGTCTGAGGATCTACCTGTCTCCTAGGCTTAGCCATATATTCAGCCTAAACATATATGGGTATGGCGTTCTGCTACTCAACACCTCTAGGTTCAACCAAGCACTGAGCTCACACACATATAAATATATTTCTCCTTTGATTAATTCAAAGATATTTAAATATTTCCCTCTGATAAAGTCGGAGATATTTTCCTCTAATTAAGTTGGAGATATTTTTCCCTTTGACATAAAAGAGGTTGGAATGCAATTTAAAAAAAGGTAAGGATGAACTATAAAGACCCATTAGATCCTTAGAAGAAAAGGTTCTTAATCTCCACTCTTCATGGCACATTTTATTTTTAGGGTTTCTTTCTAGAATTTCAAAGCATTTTTTCTCAGATATATACTTACTTAAGCATCGAAGAGTCCCTAAACTCACTAAAAAGGACCTTCTGTAGGTGTCAAACACTAACCACCAGTTTTTTGGCAAGGGAGAATAAGCCAGATTGTTAGAACCAAGAGATAAATTGATTATCCAACACATAAGCCTTGTTCTCAAGTTACTTTTATTTTTTAAGACATCATCAATGACATTGTTTATAAGAAATTGATCAAAAAGCCATCAATAGTTATTCCATAATTGGTTTAGCAATGTCTCCAATCACCATAAAAAATAGATAATCAAAACATTCCTGGAATGGGACATGTCATAGGTCTTTCTATAGTTGTAGGCTATACAACAATAAAAAGGAAAGGTTATAGAGCAATTTGATCGCCTTAAATCAATATGATTTTTCTACTTGCCCATGTGCTTAATAAGATGACCAAATTTGGGTTAGACATTCACCAACTTCATGAATGCAGTTAAAGCCTCGAGATTTTAGAAATCTTTCAACGAGTACAAGTGGAATGCTATTCAAACCATAAAATATATAAAGTCTATTTGTCAACCATTTAGAACACATATATTGGAGAAACTTTATTATCTCCTCTTTTAGAGCCGATACTATAATCTCAACAGAAATGTCATCAAGACAATTATGCCTCAAATGGCAATAAAATGTATAATGGTTAATGACTAGGAATATAAGTTTCTTGTGTATGAATTAAATTATTCACAGTAATGATGTTTTCTTTTCTTTAACTGATATTCAGGGCAGTGACCTCACAACCTTCCAATGATGGGATGGACTCAATCTTCCTAGTGTGATTATGCAATTTCCTTGGAAGGAATGGATCTAAAGCCTTTCTAGTGTGATTGCACAACTCTTCAAGAATGAGATTAACACGACATCTCTCCAGAGCTACAACCTCACAACCTTTCAAATATGGGATGGACTTAGTCTCTCTAGTGCGATTGCACAATTTACCTTGGAAGGGATCAACTCAATCTTCGTAGTGCGATTACATAATTTACCTTGAAAGAGATTTATTTAAAGCCTTCATGATGCAATTACACAACTCTGCAAGAATGAGATTGACATGACATCTCTCTAAGGCAATGACCTCACAACCTTATAAGGATATGATAAACTCAGTCTCCCTAACGCGATTGCACAGTTTACTTTGGAAGAGATGGATCTGAAACCTCCCTAGTGTGATTTCGCAACTCTCAAATGATGGGACTGACACGACATCTCTATAGGACAACAACCTATTAACCTTTCAAGGATGGGATGGACTCAGTCTCTGTAGTGCGATTGCACAATTTACCTTAGAAGAGATCAATTTAGTCTCCCTAGTGCGATTGCACAATTTAATTTGAAAGACACCAACTCAGTTTTCTTAGTGCGATTGCACAAGTTACCTTGAAAGGGATTGACATGATCATCTTAGTGCGATAACACATTTCTCCAAGGATGAGGTAAACTACCTTAACAACGATGCTTTACCTAAGGACAACAACACCAATCCCCACCCCCTACCTAACGACTTTTCAACAATCCACTACAGGTTTATCTGGATTGATAGGAATATACCTAAAACTAAGATTTCGTCTTAGTTTTAGATAGGGGATAGATCCTTTCTAAATCTTGATTAAGGTTAGATAGTTCAAAGTTCAAATTTGATAAATGTTTTTCTAAGTATAGGCATTAGACTCATACAAAATTTTAACAATTTCCTAAGGGGTTTTGGACCCTGCATGAAATTTTTAATATGAGCATTGAAACCATACAAAATTTCAAAGCTTTTTCTAAGGTTCTTAAACCCTGTATGGAATGTTTACTATAAGCGTGAGATCCATACACACGAGTAAATAGAGAAATGAATAAGAATCAAAATTTTATAATATAAAAAAGTTACATGAATAAACCCCACAAAACTAGGGGTATGTACATTAATAAAGGGAGAGGAGGAAATGAGGCTTAAATATCTAGCTCGAGCTCCTCAGTTAGATATTCCTCATATTAGGCAGTAGCAACCTTTACTAGGAACACATCCATAAAGTCAGGCACCAAAACTGAATGAAAGGTGACACTAAAGTCCACATGCATTCCCCTTAATTGATTGAAAAAATGCAGATTGAACATCGTAAGAAATATCTTGTCCTTAATTATCTTGGTCAAAGTTGTAAACCCCCTAAACAATTCCTGAAACTCATTGGGAGAGTTCCTCAAAGCCTTCAGCTGAGCTCGAAAACTCCAGGCTTATTCCCTGGTAGCAAAAGGCTCAGCCCTCATGCTATCTTAGATGGTCTTTGCCTCAAGGATCTCCTACTTTAGAGAATCTATTTGGTTATAAATGGCCTAAAGTTGTTTGTCGTTGGAGCCCAACTAAAGAATAATGCCTTGTATTTGTTCATTTAACATTGAATAAGCCACATCGAGGCTTTTTAGCTTGGCCTCTATACCAACATTTTCCTCTTTTAACCACTCAAATGTAGCTTGGTTTCCCTTATTTATGGCAATGACCTCCCTTACATGATTCTTCTCGGCCATTAAATGCCTTTTGGAATGGGCACACATCATGAAAATTTGTTAAAAAACAAGTGTTGGGAATAATAGTCACAAAACTAAACAAAAGGTAAACGAGAAGGTTCTTTACATTAAACGTCATTTGATTAGTTAAAGCCATATGATGGTTATAGCTCTCATCAGACATTATTAAGATGTTCGAAGGGATGGTGAGAATCCTTTTCACTAGTCTCACCACCTCAAGTTGTTTGTCGTTAGATCCCAACTAAAAAATAACGCCTTGTATTTGTTCCTTCAACATTAAATAAGTCACATCGAGGCTTTTCAGTTTGGCCTCTATACCAATATTTTCCTTTTTTAGCCGCTTAAAAGTAGCTTGGTTTGCCCTGTTTATGGCAATGACCTCCCTTACAAGATTCCTCTCGGCCATTAAATGTCTTTTGAAATGGGCGCACATCATAAAAGTCTACTAAAAAACAAATGTTAGGAATAATAGTCATAGAATTAAACAAAAGGTAAACGAGAAGGTTCTTTACATTAAACATCATTTGATTAGTTAAAGCCAAATGATGGTTATAGCTCTCATCAGACATCATTAAGATGTTTGAAAGGATAGTGAGAATGCTCTTCACTAGTCTCACCACCTCAAGGAGAGCCTCTCCAATGCCTAACCTTCTGCCAACAGAAGCCTCCATAAATTGCCTCTTATTTTCAATCAAAAAGAGGAAATTGAAGGGAGATCGACCAAGAACAAGGTTGGTGAAAACATCCTCGAATTCAGTTTTCTCAACCCAAGTAGAAGGCTTAGTTGTTACAGCTTCTACTAATAAAACTGGAAGTTAAGGTAGAGGAAATGCCACCAAAAAAACCTTTACAATCGAGACTGGAACACTGGGTTCCATAGAGGTAGAGACCCTACTCCTCTTAAAACGAGTGGCAACACCCACAATCACTTCAGAGGGAGTTAAATCTACTTAACCCCTGGCTGGGGGAGTACGACTTCCCTCAACTTCATTTTCTACGGGACTTCTGACTTTTAATGTTATTTCTTTATGAATAGAGCCCTCGTGAATAGAGATCTCACCGACAATGATGGGGTAATCCTCCATCACTTCTTCAGCCTTGCCTATAACCACAATAAGAGATAAAGGTCTCTTGGCTGATACATTCAGCCTAGTCAAGCATCTGAGTTGTGTACTCTCCTGGTTGAAGGCGAGAAACAAACTCTATATCCTCCGCTTCTAGAGTGCTAGGAACACCGTCCTTAGGGGTTTAAGGTAGCCTTCATCTCTATTATGATTCCTTAATGACAATAGAAGGACTTTTGTGATGATAGATACTCTCTCCCCTACCAGATATGGACACTAGGGTGTCAACCCCTAGTCATGTGGCCTAGTCTGATGGACCCATGCCCTCTGCCATTTTTTCTAGCTTCGGGTTAAAACCTGAACTCCTCTTTAGGGGCATCAACACCTCTTTTTTTAGAGATAAAACTGATTTTCTTTGGGTTTATTTTTTGGTTTAAAATAGGAAAGGAAAGATGCTGGTGGTGGAAAATACTTAAAAATAAGTTTGTCTACTTGTATTAGAACTAAAATAGTTCAAGATCTTCAATAAAATGATTTTTTCAAAAATTACAGAATGTATAAGAAAAGATTGAGGCAGGAACGATTGGGGTTATAAAGTAAACATCTTTCAACCCTCACTGTTGGATGAATGGCTTTTCATGCCATTTAAATCTTCATAAATCCACTCAATTAATGCATTAAATGCAAGCTACCATTTTGCTTCCCAAGAGACACCTCCTTCAATTAAAGATAGGCCACCTAGCCATAAGAAATCCCAAGATTCCTTTGTTGGACAGAAAAATCTTATGAAGAGCTTACTACTGGTAATCTTTTTCAAAATCTTTGCATAATAAATACGCAAAAACTTGGGGGGCTACTGATGGATCAATATGTTTTGTTTTTATTTTTTTTATTTGGATTCTCATTTAGAGGAACTAGAGACCGAGTGATAACCCAACATCTTTGGGCTCAGCCAAACGTTGAGCCCACACATGCATAGGTTTGATGATTTGCTAGACCCAACACCCCAAGGCTCAACTGAGCATTAAGCTCATACGCGTATAAAGATATTTTCCCTCTGATTAAGTTAGATATTTCCCTATGATTAAGTATTTTCCTCTGATTAAGTTAGAGATATTTTTCTTTTTGACACAGAAAAGGTTTGAATGCGATCAAGAAAAATATAAAGATGGGTTATAAAGACCCATTGAATCCTTAGAAGAAGAGGTTCTCAATCTCCACTCTCCGTGGCACATTTTATTTTTAGATTTTATTTTTAAAATATCAATGTATTTTTTCTCAAAGAGATATTTATTTAAGTATCGAAGAGTTTCCGAATTTATAAAAAATGTTAAGCACCAACCAACAACTACTTTGACAAGAATGAACAGATTAAGATTTTATAATTAAAATATCAACTGATTATCTAACATGTAAACTTTTTTTTTTCAAACTTCTTGAATTTTTTTGGCACATCATCAAATCTAAAACTCTTATAGTAATTTATTTCCCAAAATCTGAAACCACGGGGTTTTTTCCTCCCTAAACTTCGTGGCCAAGAAATGCATGATAGGATATATATACTTAAATTAAACAAGATTAATAGTATATCGGCAAACATCTGTGTCAGATACGTACGTGCGCTTTTAATCTATTAACATGGAGCGGAGTGCTTACTCTATAGCATGTTAAAGCTCGGAACCACTGTAAAAGGTTGATGATCCATTATCCTCCCTGAAGTAAAAGAGAGGCACAAAAACAAAAGCAACGTTCATTTTTGCAGAGAGATGCTAGTGGCCGCTTTTGGGTGCTTCTTTACTTTATTTGTTAAAAGTGGCTTAGCAAGCTACATGCCAAGACGAACTGGATTTTGTGAGAATCTTGATCTGTGTTAAGATAGATTTGATGCCTTGTTGGCCCATGTAATTACGAAAATGCCATTTTAATCGTCTTGATTTTGAAGGGAGACATGATCAATTTGCCATCTCAACTGTGGTCCTCTTGCTAGATGTGACTTCGCCGTTCAGGATTATTGGACTCTTCCTTTTCACCTTTCAATCTTGCAAGAAGGTGGGCCGTGAAGGCATTCATCCATTAATGCTCTGCATGCACTTAAATTTCACTGAAGCAGCAGCTAGGTGCCGTTAGATGTATAATTTTGCAGCAAGGCTGGAATGTGAAGGTGCAGTATGCCTTAGAAGTAGAACCACGGCAATTTGTAATCTATTATTCTTGTACAAACACAATTGCTTGTTTAAACTGATCTTCATGCATGAATTACCATGACTAACGACACAGTTAGTTAGTTCATGATTTCCATCAGTAAAATTCACAAATCACTCACCATCACAGTTAGTAACCAAATGAAAAGAGCACAGACATTCTTGTAGTAATTAACCACAAAAGCCAGTCCCTAATCTTATTAAGATCTACATCTGCAAACATATTTCTATATATTTACCCAGAACAGCACCAGGCACGCTGCTCAGTTCTACCAGCAAAACCCACGCTGCTCTTGCCTCCCTCCACTACGGTACTACCTGCCCAAATCTCGCAACCCAAAGATCTCTCAACGTGTCCATTCTTGTCCTACGTGTAGTTCCTGACGTGTCCACGCTCCTCCTCATGTCTTTTTAAACCCTGCGATCTGGCCCCTCCCTTCCATTTTATACCCATCATCACTCCCTTTACCGTTCACTCTCTAAAAAGTGAAAAATCTCTCTCTCTCTCTCTCTAAAAACATTTTCTTTAACCATTTTGTTTGTTCTTCAGTTCTTGATCCTTAATTTCTCTCATTTTATTACAACTCTTTGATTGTTTTTTTCCGATACCAAAGATCAAAAGAATGGCAGAAACCTGTACAAGAAAACTGATAGTTGAGGTTTGCAATGCCAGAAGCTTGATGCCAAAAGATGGCCAAGGAACAGCAAGTGCATTTGCTACTGTAGATTTTGATGGCCAAAGAAGGAGAACAAAGACCAAGCTCAGAGATCTGAATCCAGAGTGGGATGAGAAGCTTGAGTTTCTTGTCCACGATACTGACTCTATGGCTACTGAGACTTTAGAGATCAGTCTTTACAATGACAAGAAGACAGGTAAAAGAAGCACTTTTCTGGGCAAAGTAAGGATTGCTGGTAGTGCTTTCGTTAAATCTGGAGGAGAGACTCTTGTTTATTATCCGTTGGAGAAACGAAGCGTGTTTTCGCAGATTAAAGGAGAGCTGGGGCTGAAAGTCTATTACATCGACGAAGATCCTCCGGCTCCACCAGCAGAGCAGAAACCTGAGGAGAAGGCACCAGAGACGGAAGAGAATAAGCCAGCAGAAGAGGCGAAACCTGAGGAAGAGAAGAAAGAAGAGGAGAAGAAAGAAGAGCCAAAGACGGAGTCCAATAAAGAGGCAAAAAAAGAAGAGGAGAAACCAAGTCCACCACCACAAGAGGAGAATCCCAAAAAACCTGAGGAGGCAGCTCCTCCAGTTAAGGTGGAGAATCCGCCGTTGGCCGAGAGTGAAAAGAAGCCGTCGAAAGAAGAAAAGGAAAAGGCAGAGATTGTAAAAAGATCTGAGGTAACAATCGGTGATCTTGAACTCCGGTCTTTAGCCAGTGATCGAGGTCGAAGCGCTTATGATCTGGTGGATCGCATGCCATTTCTCTATGTTCGAGTAGTGAAAGCCAAAACAGCAAACAATGAATCCAAAAGCCCAGTTTATGCCAAGCTCATGATTGGTACACACAGTATCAAAACCAAGAGCCAGAGTGACAAAGACTGGGATAAAGTCTTCGCTTTCGATAAAGAAGGATTGAATTCAACTTCTTTAGAAGTTTCAGTTTGGACAGAAGAGAAGAAAGAGAATGAAGAAACAACACAAGAGTGTTCTCTGGGTACTGTATCTTTTGATTTGCAAGAGGTGCCCAAGAGAGTGCCCCCGGATAGTCCTTTGGCTCCACAATGGTACGCTTTGGAATCGGAGAGCTCTGCGGGAAATGAAGTCATGCTCGCCGTTTGGATTGGGACTCAGGCTGATGAGGCATTTCAAGAGGCTTGGCAATCGGATTCAGGTGGGTTATTACCGGAGACCAGAGCCAAGGTGTATCTGTCGCCAAAGCTTTGGTATTTGAGACTAACGGTTATCCAAACCCAAGATTTGCATTTAGGTTCGGGATCCGAAGCTAAGGTTCGAAACCCTGAACTTTATGTTAAAGCTCAACTTGGGGCCCAGCTTTTTAAAACTGGTAGGACTTCTATTGGGTCAACATCTGCTAGCTCGGCTAATCCGACTTGGAATGAGGATTTGGTTTTTGTGGCGGCTGAGCCGTTTGAGCCATTCTTGACTGTGACAGTGGAGGATGTTACTAATGGGCAGTCAGTGGGGCATGCTAAAATACACGTGGCAAGCATAGAAAGGAGGACAGATGATCGGACAGAGCTTAAATCAAGATGGTTTAATTTGGTAGGTGATGACACCAAACCCTACACGGGAAGGATACACGTGAGAGTGTGTTTAGAAGGTGGGTATCACGTGCTAGATGAGGCAGCTCACGTGACGAGTGATGTTCGAGCAGCAGCTAAACAGCTAGCCAAGGCTCCAATTGGGTTGCTTGAAGTTGGAATCCGAGGAGCCACTAATTTACTTCCTGTGAAAACAAAGGATGGTACACGTGGGACCACTGATGCTTACGTGGTGGCTAAGTATGGGCCCAAGTGGGTCCGGACCCGTACGATCCTCGATCAATTTAATCCACGGTGGAACGAGCAATACACATGGGATGTATATGATCCTTGCACTGTGCTAACCATTGGTGTATTTGATAATGGAAGGTACAAGCATGATGAAGCTGCAGAAAAACAAGGCAAAGATGTTAGGGTTGGTAAAGTAAGGATCCGTTTATCAACCCTTGATACTAATCGAGTGTACTTCAATCAATATTCTCTTACGGTGGTACTTCCTAGTGGGGCCAAGAAAATGGGAGAGATCGAAATAGCCATTAGATTTTCATGCTCATCGTGGTTAAGTCTAATCCAAGCTTACACTTCACCAATGCTGCCTAGAATGCATTATGTGAAGCCTATGGGTCCAACCCAGCAAGACATTTTGCGACATACAGCAATGCGTTTGGTGACTACTCGGCTAACCAGGTCTGAGCCACCACTGGGCCAGGAAGTGGTCCAGTTCATGTTGGATAGTGACACACACATGTGGAGCATGAGGAGGAGCAAGGCTAATTGGTTTCGGGTGGTGGGGTGTCTCACACGCGTCGCAACTTTGGCACGCTGGACTGAAGGGATTCGCACCTGGGTGCACCCACCCACTAGTGTTCTTATGCACGTGCTGCTTGTAGCTGTTGTGTTATGTCCACATCTGGTGCTCCCCACCATATTCATGTATGCCTTCCTGATCTTAGCGTTCAGATTTCGTTATCGTCAAAGGGTCCCACTCAACATGGACTCGAGGCTCTCTTATGTGGACATGGTGGGACCTGATGAGCTTGATGAAGAGTTTGATGGATTCCCAACCACACGATCACAAGATGTGGTTCGTATCCGATATGATAGGTTGCGGGCCCTAGCTGGCCGGGCCCAGACACTCTTAGGAGATTTTGCAGCCCACGGGGAGCGCTTAGAAGCTTTGTGGAATTGGAGGGATCCGAGGGCTACTGGGATTTTTGTGGTGTTTTGCTTAGTTGCTTCATTGGTATTTTATGTGGTTCCATTTAAGGTGTTTGTATTAGGGTTTGGGTTCTATTACCTCCGTCACCCAAGGTTCCGTGACGACATGCCATCTATCCCGGTTAGTTTTTTCAGGCGACTGCCGTCATTTTCGGACCAAATTCTTTAGAAGTGTCGTGGCACATTTTGGTTCACTTTTTTTGTGAAGTTATAATCACATAAAAGTGTTTTGTAATGTGGTTTATAACCATTGATCGATTTATTAGTTATTTTTTAGTAATAAATAAAGCTTTCAAGGCGGTAAAGCGTACCTCTTGCATGTATAATGTGGAAAAGGTTACCATTATTTTGATCATTTATGAGATGGGGTTGATGAAAGGATGGATATTTAAAAATACTAGTTTACATGGCTTGTGTACCATTATTTTTAATATAAAAAAATGTTCATGCGGTGAAAAACAATTTTTACATTATTATAAAACCCAATTCATCAAATTAACTTTTAAATCTCCTATTTGACTTTTTATTTAGCTAGAGTTTAAAGTTAAATTATGTAGAAATTATTTTAACATGACTTAATTGACTTGGTAAATTTAAAGACAACCCAATTGACCATTAAAAAAATTTAACAATGAGATTGAGAAAAAAAAAATGACAAATTTAACAGAAAAAACATATATCTCAACTAGAAGTGTCAATTTCACCTCAATTCAATAAATATTAATTTTTTCTTGTTTGGGTTTGGGTTTGGGTCAGGTTCGGGTGATACACGAAGTGAAAAGATCGAGTTCATGTAAGGTATAGATATTACTTTGCCCGACTCAAAATCCTACCTAAACCCGATCCGAAGTATAGACATAACCTTAAAATTTTAAAAAATCACAATTATATCCACCTAAAAATAATCTAGAGTTTCTCACTTACCTCTCCACACATACTCACAATTCACGCTTACTTTTTTTATTATTATTATTTACCAAACCACCAAATTACAAACCAAGTAAAACTCACAAATAAAAATAAACCACAAAAATCTCGATAGTAAAGTTTGAGATAATCATGTTATGTCTAATATATTAAAATACCAACCTAATCAAACTGTTAAAATAGTCGCTATTAACAAGAAACAAAACTACCTTAAAAATTGATAAAATATGAACCCGGAATTCCAACCTGTGCAAAGTGGTTTCAAATCCAATCTCCACCGTTCAGAGTGAAGAAGAGAGTTGGGCGAACTTCCCTACCCAAATTAGAGCAGATCCAAAAATGGACAGAAGCTGAATAGACCGACAACTTTGTATTCATCGAATACAGTTTTTTCAAAAATATTGCAATTCTAAAAAGGCTCAAACAAAAAAAAATCATTATATAATCAAACTATTCAACTAATATTAAATTTTTTAATTAGAAAAGTAAAAATATCATTACACTATTTTAGTAATGAATCTCTCTAAATCTAGAGTTACAATATTTTTACAATGAGAATTAAGTACCTTTAATAGCCCATTTCCATGGGTTTGGATTAGTTCTTTTTGCGATGATGCCAAAATATCAAGCTTAATAGGGAAAGGGAAATATCGTATAATGATGAACAAGTCGTCATTTTCTTCTACACATAAAAGTGCAACTGAGAAAGACTCAAAACTGAGTATCATATAGAAAACAAATTTCAATAAAAAAATTAATAATGTTATGATAATAGCAGTATAAAAAAAATAGAAGAACAATGAATTTCAGAAAATTAAATAAAAAATTAAAATTAAAAAAATTATTTTCATTGAATATTCATGAGTATTTTAAAAAACAAATCTACAAATTATATTTACCATAAAAAGCTCCAATCTCATTTCAAAGTAAGCCTTTTAATTTTTAAAAGAGTTGTTAATATTAATTAAAAACTAACATGAAGCTAATCTTTCTTTTAAGAAGCAAAAGATAGATGCAATTCTAGATAATTTTCTTTTTTATAAATATATTATGCAAATATAACTCTCTCTTTTTTAAAAATTTAGTGGGAATAAAATTTTGATTTTCTTGAGATAATTAAAATAAATATTTGTAAGAACTCTAATAATTTAAATTTTGAGAGAAAAAATGTATTTCTCTTGTTGAAATTCCTTTGTATTATTTATCTTTTTTTTATTTATTTTAATGGAAGAATAATTTTTTATCAACAACACCATTATTTGAAAAACAAAACTTAAAGTAATTAAAATAAATATATGTCAAAACTTAAATGATTAAATTAAGTGAGAAACAAATGCATTTACTTAACCAAAAATTCATTTTTTTATTTGTTAATTTCATTTTAATTTTGGAGGGAACATATATTTTTATTAAAATCGTGATTATTTAAAAAACAAAATATCATAATATGTAAAGTAATTATAAATAAAAAAAAATTATATTTTAATTGTTTTCATACAATTGCATAAGAAAATAAAAGAATAATCAATTGAAGAGGATAATGTAAAAAATGATAAAAATAAAATGTTTATTCTATTCTCATTGAATATCTACGTCAATCTTTTTAAAACTTGTGCACATTTGTTTCCTATAGAATCATAAAATATAAAAAAATTACTATTAAAAAATATTATATTAAAATTTTCAAATATCATTTAAAAAAATTAAATAATTGAATAATTTTTAAATATTAGTTAATTATCTAACTACTATTTTATTTTAAAATATAAAAAAACTAAAAAAATGATGAAGGCCTATAGAATCAAGCCCAAACAAGTTTAGGTTTTTTTTTTTTTTTTTAAGTAAAGCTAAGTGCGCAAGCCTTCTCTCGCAAGCCTAATCACTCTTAGGTATAGTTTTCAGACCCGATCTGGATTATAGATTTTAATCAAGTCACTGGGTTTTGATCGGGTCACTGAGTCGCCCGAATCAATTTTTTTTTAAATCAAAACAACGTCGTTTTAGTAAAAAAAACAAAAGTCAAGGGTTGCAATCGGGTTTTCGACCGGGTCTTGCCGGGTCAACCCACCGGGTCACACCGGGTTTTTCCTTCCTCTATTTTTTCTTCAACCCGGCCCGGTTCCAGCCCCGGGTCCCGGGTCGACCCGCCGGGCCGGATTTCAAAACTATGCTCCTAGCTTCATGCTCTTGGTTTTTTTTTTATTATTATTTTGAAAGAAACTTCTTGCTAGATAAATAAAAGTAATTGTATTTTAAAATAATTAATTTATGTCTTTTTCTCAAACAGGAATAGAGTTCTAATGGTACTATTTGCAATTTAAATAATTATGTATAAAATTATATTAATAATTTTTTAAATAAATTGCACATGAGAATAAAAATAAATATTTTTATTATTATTAATTTATATATTATAACTTCAAATTAATTATTTATTTTTAATACAGTCACATCAACATTATTTAACCATTATTTTTTGTTTTTGTTTTTTAAAAAATTGTTTTAAAATCATATCAAGTTTTTATTTGACAGGCCAATGCTTATGATTAAAAAAAACATGTTTTTTCATCAAAATGGAAAAGAAATGAATGAAAACAAAAGGGGATTTACAACTAAAGAAATGCATGGTTTTTCTTTTGAATTTAAATCATTTAAATTTATATGAATATTTATTTTAATTGTTTTTAAGTTTTTATTCAAATAACCATACTACTAATAAAAAAAAATGACTTTGTCAAGATTAAAAAAAAAAAACACTTAATCATTGGAATCCTTACAACTATTTATTTTATTGTTACAAAACGAAATGAAATATAGATTTTGAGAATGACTCCGGCAGTAGAATTATAAATTCTTACTTGTACTGACCGACCTGGTTGTAAGCGATTTCCATACATCTTTACTTGTAGTTCATGCAGTCATGTATGAACATCAAAAAACTTGGTGTTTAATTACATTGTAGTTTCTCAAAATTAGCTGGTACTAACATGTAATAATATTTCACTATAAGCATCTTATATCAGCTTTTCTCGATATATCTCGCCAAACAACCAGCCCAGTAATTATACGACGCATTTATTTAATTTTGTTTTTTCATTTCGAGAGAACTCTCATCTGCATTGCCGCTTGAAGTTCTTTTCTGAAAGAAGTTTGGTCAGCAAATTTTGCAGCCTTCTTGATCCTGGTCCAGGCCTCAAAACACCATAATTCTCGTTTTGCAAACCTGAACATGTTCCATGCCTCTTGCCACTCCTGGCACACCAGCCCCCGTGAGCAAACTGCCCCTTGTATCTCTTAAGAAGCTCGCGATCAATCTTATCGAGAACTGGATCATTTCTCTTGAACTTTCTTGCAAATGGCCGGCTGCTCAAGATCATTCTTCTGTAATCTTTAACTCCTAGGGACCGAGGGTGCTGCTTAGGAGGTGTATCCCAAGTAATGTAATGAAGGTCATGGTTAACTGTGGTGTTTTTATAGTCTTCAGAGTTGCATATTACAGTTTGGAAGTAGCCTTCAGGGGAGGACACAAAGTTGGTGTAGTAGAGAAGAAGAGTCCTTGGCAAGTTGTCCCAGCCCACAATGCTGTACTCAGCAAAAGATCTTGACAGTATGGTCCAAGCAGAACCTGTTATGCAAAGCAATTGAGAGAAATTAGGATTGTTGTAACTATTGGAAACTTGAAAGACACTGCACATAAATAGATGAATCCATTTAAAATTGGAAACTGCCAAAGAAAATTGTTGTTTGATAGGAACATTATGTTTAATGTATTTCTGGAAGATGAAAAAGCTTGAAGGGGTGATCTGAAAGGAAAAAATCAAGATCGCCAGCCCTGCATATTGCAAAGGAAACTGCCACATCCACAATCAAAGCCATTATCTATGTTTTCTGCAATTTGGAATGATTCTGAAATCATGAGGGTTATCAGTCTAAAACCGAATGGCACATAATCTACAGGTAATTTTAATTATGATGTCAAAGAGATAATCTAGCGTTAAAAGAGAAAAAAGGCACTTTCATTTCCAATTAGCTAGTTTGTAAGAGGATGAACAACCCCGGGCCAGGAACATATCCAACAACATAGCTGATTGACACTGTTAATTCAGCTTGTAAAAATCTTGATCTTGTTTTGTGAAAACAAAATAAAACATTAATGGAAGAAATCAAACGATTTAAATTCACATTTATCTCATACCCATTATTAAAAGCTAAAAAAAGGAAATCATAAAATCCATGACATGAACACATAAAAGTACATGGCTTGATGTCCTCTTTTGTCAAGAATTTTTATATTCAGTTCTTTCTGCATGCTGCGCCTTGGAATCAGTTCAAAGCAGCTTAGAAGTTAGGATAATCACTTTGTTTATTCCTTTCTTTCAATGGGGGCATTCATTATTATAAATCTACAAAGTTCTCCATAAGAACAGGAGAGCACGTGTATTCTAACATCAACTGGGCCTTGTCATGTGAATTTTCTAGATCGTGCAGCCTACAACATACAGTTGTCTGTCTTCGGTCCCCTTTGTAGGTCATTTCAAGGGCTCACCTAGAAATCCAACCTGGACACATCTCATTGTCTGGTAGTGATTCAATGGCTATGTTGAGGTTTTACGCAGCTTGCGAAATGGTGGAGCCATACGTGGTTAGGTTGGTGATGGGATGCCTAACATGCTCTGAGAGTAATTCAAAAATGCTGATTATGACATGAAACCCAGCTAGCATCGACAAGAAGTTATCTACTACCATTACACAATTCTCTGTGCTGTATGATGAAGAAATTAAAGAAAAGAGAGGGATCGATACTTCCACATTAACACAATATTCTGGGCAGCACTCAAACTAAAACTTCATGAAAGATGCATTAAGACAGCACATCAAATCTTTGATGGAAAGTGGCTTCTGAACCCAGTCTTTCTCACTTTTACACTGTCCCACTCGTTACTTTTTTCCACTTTGAACATGGGCTTGATGTTCGACAGCTAAAACGATAATTTGGCGTTGAGTTTTATTTTATTTTATTTTTTTCATCTGAAAAAGAAACGGAAACACCTGCATTTCTATCGTTTAATTGATGATTGCATAGCTACTTGGCTTACGGCTTACCTGAATTGTTGTGATATGACATCCTAACCATTTAGCCGGAAGTTAACCCTAATCTTCTTAGATGTGAATTTTTTTTTTTTTTTTCTAAGATTGCTACTTGCAGTTTGTTGAAGCTACCATTAATTAGGTCCAAGGTCTTATTCAGCTATCAACAAGAATTTTGTTAACAAGAAGTAGAAGATTGATTGCAAAATGATAAAAGCCTGTAAACTTGGACCTACTTGATTAAATTTCTTTTTTAAAAAAATAGATTCCTTTATATTATATTTCTTTGTACAAAAAAAGAGGCAGAAGGTACAGGGGTTAGGTCTCGTGGTCAGTATAAAATTTGAAAAATATTTTTTTATTTAAAATTAATATTTTTAATATTTTTAAATTATTTTAATATCTCAATATTAATATTAAAAATATTATTTTAATATATTTCTAAAAAAAATATATCTTATTACACCAATCCATTGTACTTTCAAAAATGCATTGTCTTTGTTGTAGAGTTCAGGAGATTTGAAAGGGGGGCAGAGTTTTAGAAAATGTGATTTGCATTCTAATCGCTACCATTTAGGTGAAGCCAGGAAGGACTTTTTGTCGGCAATGACTTCATTTGGAAATATGAATGATACAAGGTCCTACTAGTAAGAAATTTGGAAAGATTGGGCATATTTTCAAATACATCCAAAATAATGGCCAAAAAGCAAAACCCATAAATTAGTAATTCCTTCTTTTTTTTAATTTTTTATAGCGAGTACCATGTACTATGAAATGCGTGCTGTCTCTTCACTTCAGAGCTCACATGCTGTTGATAATCAGGTGGGGCAGAAATAAAAATAAAAATGGTGAAAAACAATGCATGGAGCCCATAGAAAAGAGAATGGAAGGTCATGGTGGCAATGTCTTGTGATAAGTAAGGTCCTTCTCACAGCAAACAAAAAGACTGAGAAAAAGAGAGAGAGAGAGACCTGACCTGTATAGAGCTTGAAGGCAGTTGGGAGACTCCTTTGTTTATTTACCCACCAGATCTCTGATTTGTTCAGGCTGGAGAGACCAGGGTCTATCATGATTGGCTTGGCTCTCTTATTCCTGATGGTGATTAATATTAATAATATTTTTAATAATCAAATTCCTCTCATAACTTCACGAAATAAAAAAAAATGATGAGCAAAAAAGGGAAAAAGAAAAGGTTCCCTACAGTTTCCATCCCAGGCGGCTGCTGTGCTGTATAAAGTTGAGATTTCTTGGTAAGGTAGAGAAGGCATCGATCAGATCTGATAACAGCAAAGATAGGTGAAATAATTACTACATTATTGAACATAGAGTCTGGAAACAAAAATGAAGCAAAAACAACAAGAATTTAATGAAAGTAAGATTTGTAAAACACAAAGCCAAGATCAGTGGTGGACAGATAACAGAGGATAGTGCAAATAAAATGAAATAAAAAGGGCCACTCACCATACCATCTTGGGTGACCAAGGGATAATCAGAGGCGCTGAGATTAATGAACCAGTCCCATTTGCAGGTCCTCAGCAGTATAGCCATTGCATGGAGTGTAGTAGCAAGCATAGTAGGACCTCTGTAAGTAACCAGATTTGGTTTACCGACAATCCAAACATTTCCCACCAGGCCAAAAACTGGATCACTAGACACAAATTCAGCTATTTCTCTATGCTCCTTTTCCGGTGCATCAGCATCCACATGAATCAGATAGTAGTTCCCTGGATGGTACAATGCCTTCAGCACACGCGTTAGCCTCTTCGCGTCACCTCTAGATGCTGATATCAAGTACGCGAACGTTACTGGATATGGCTTGAGGTCTTTCAACATGTTCAAGTTGATCACAGGGTTGTATTTGGCATTGGGTGTGGTTAGTTTTGTTGGTATGTATAGTAGAGAGAAGAGTATCGAGGTTACCATGAATGAGATCATGAACAGTTTGATGCCCATTTCATTTAATCGAAGAAGAAGAAGAAGAAAATGTGAAGGGAAGTGATCAAGGGAGGGAGAAATTAAGGTGGCTTAATGGCGAAGGAGGGTATTGTGAGAACGGGAATAATAACGGAGCTCCTTGCTTTAAAGGGAAGGCCTCCGGTTGTCATTATAGCAGTTGTTGACATGGAGATTCATTAAGTATAGATGGAGAAGAGGAAAGAGATGAAATTACTAAATTAGTTAGGCCTTTAATAAGGTTGGGGATGGATTGTAGTGGGACTCTTGTGGATAGAAATTAAGGTATCAAAAGAGTGAAAATTTCACATGGGTTAGTCGGTAGTAGCCCACGCGCCGTCCCAAGTAACTTTTATAGCAAGTATTGTTATGGTTGGGATTTAAAATATTTTTTATTTAAAAATATATTAAAATAATATTTATTTATTTTTAAAAATTATTTTTAATATTATTATATCAAAATAATTTAAAAACATAAAAAAATTAATTTTAAATAAAAAAATAAAATTTTTAAAAAACATGATTTCAAATATGTTTCTAAATATTGTTTTACTAAACCTAACTAAGCTTGTATAGTTATTAATATAAACCAATTGATCTAAGTTTTAAAATAAACTTAGCATGAGCTAATTTATTGTGGTTCAGCCAACTTAATAAAAATTCTTTGGACTTGTTCATTAAATTAAAATTTTATTTGATTTTAAAAGAAAAAACATATTAATTTAATTTTTTATATATATAAAATATTGAAATGATGATATTTTAAATTGATTCAGGTTAATCTATTCACTTTCTGATCTAGATTATGGTCATAACTAAATTTAATAATCTTGCTTTTTGAAATGTATTTTTATTTAATTATTTTTTTATAAAAATAGATATTTATAAAAAAAAATAAAAGAAAATATTAAAATTAACACATGATTTTATATGATTTACAGGATGTGTATTTACTACGTATTGTTTATGTAAAAATACAAGCAAAAAATATCAAAATCAATTAATAAATAACAGTAAAACATATATAATTTTAAATATATTTTATGATTAAGATACATAAATTACTTATGTATATTAAAATTTTAAGCAATACTATTTTATCATTTATTAGAAAATTAACACATAAAATGAGTTCCTCTTGCCACATATGAAAATAAAAAAGAAAAAAAAAAACTAAACATTGATATATCAAGTTAAAAAGAGAAAATATATAAAAAAAATATTTAACTAAAAAATTTGAATTGCAATTTCTTAACATACCTAGTAAATTAGTTTTACTTAAACCAATTATAGATCATATCATAAGCTTCGATTTAAAATAGATATTGAATATTGTTTTATATAAAACAAAAAAATCAAGAAAACTCTATTTTAAACTAGATCAATGCACAATAAGGTTCTTCAAATTTCTTAAAAGTTCATAATAATATAGTTATTTAATTATATATTTTGTTTCTTTAAAATATTTACAACAATTGAAAATTAAAATTATATATGCATCGATAAATAAATATATTATATATTTTTCAAGTTTGTGTTACTTTTTTATTTTATTCTTAGAAAAAAAATTAATCTTTAATCAATAAAAAACATACCAAAACAAATGCTATAAAATTATATAAATTTTGGGTTAATCATTTTTAATAGATGTAAGATATAGTTAAATCACTTTGATTATATACAAATGATAGTATGATCAAAATTGTTTCATCCTCGCAATGCAGGGGTTATCTGACTAGTTTTTATATTAACTTATTTGTCAATTGAGATTAAATATTTCTCCAAATAATTCTAAAGATGCATCCTCTTTATTGATATCGAGAAATAATAATAATAATAATCTATTTTAGGATAAAGTTTATAATTTTACTTAAAATAGTAAGTCTAAAATAATATTTAGTGCTAGGGATTAAAGAAACAAAAACATTCCACTCATAGGAATTTTATATTTTTCAATTAAATTATTTATAACTATTTACAAAAAAATAAAAAAGCAATCATTGTAATTTTTATATAGGAAAAAGGGCTCCGTAAATTGTGTTTTTATTAGTTTTGATGGTAAAAATTCGACGGGATGATATATTAAAGAAAGAGTAACTATTTAATGATAAATTGGATGCAATTAAGCATATAAAAAGACATGTGGGATACAACTCCTAAAATATAAAGATTCGTGGAATTATTTTCTCTTTTATATAAGAAACATGATATTATCACTGTTTTTATTGTTGCATTTATTTTAAAAAAATTGTTTTTTTATCATAAAATACTAAAATAAAATGGAAATAAGTAGCAATGATTCATTATGAAATATAAGAAATGAAATTATCAATGATTTATTCACTATCATCCTAATAATTATAAACATATTTAATATTTATTATCTCTCAAATTAATTTATAATTTTGAAGTAAGCATACATCACGATATATTATTATTTACTTTATTTATTTTTAGGATATATTTGTTAATTATTTCAAAAAATAATTATATCCTAAATTTTTAGAATTTATAATTATACCAAGTTATATTTAAGTCTCGCGTCTGTGTCTGTATATGTACCAAGTTATAGACTATGCCATATTATTATTACTTATAATCTAAATTGTGTTGGCTAAGGTATTGTGGAGCCGCATTGTTCACACACATAAAAAAAATATTGTGGAGGATGCTGTGTATTTTTTGTGTATTTTTTAGTAATTTATTTTGATCCTCTAAGTTTAATTTTGGGTGATTTCATCCTAATTAAAGATCAATTAATTTTAATTTCTTAGAAAATGGTGGAATTAAAAGAAAAGAGACTGAAATAAAAAAAATACGCAAACATAGGTGGCGTACCAGAACATATTTCAACAATACATGCACTTAGGTCCTCAAACTTTCAAAATAACACAACTTATACAATTTAGATTCCTTTAGATTTTAAAAATGTCATTTTTAGTACAAAAGTTTATTTATATTATTTTTTGTACAAATGTCGATGCTTCTCTGGATGGCTAGAAGCTTGGAATCTAGGCATGTAGATGACATGTCGTCTGCCTTCATAGGCGACGTGTCACTTGCATAGTTTTTTGCAAGAAAAATAGAACATTTGACAGGTTATTCGTCATTTTTAAATATAAAACAGCCTATGCACCCAGGCCTGGGCTTGAAGGCCCACCCACGTAAATGGGTTTTTCTTTGCAATGCCCCAGGCGAGCTAGGCCATGGGCCCGAGAGTCAGGCCTTTTTTGGCCCTCTTTTTTGTTATTAAATTTAAGTTAAATATAAATTTTAAAAAAAATATTGATTCTAGTTTTATTTATGGTCTGGAGCGCAAGTTTGATGAGTCAAGAAAAATATTAATATTGCTTTTTTTAATTTATATTTTTTTTAATGTCTTCTTTCTAAAAGAATTATTTTGGTTATCTTTTGATTTTTTTTAAAAGGTTAAATATAATTTTTTTTAAAAAATATTGATCATGGTTTAATTTATGATCCAAGGTGTAAGTTTGATAGGTTAAGCTACAATATTCAGGTTGTTTTTTTTCTTATATTTTTTTAATTAATATCTTTTTTAATGTCTTTATTCTAAAATAATTCTTAGGTTTATATTTCAATTAATATTGCTTATCTATGATTTTTTCTTTATTTAACCTTTTTTGATAAATATTTTTTTTAAATGGTGTTGTGTGTATTTATTATTTTTTAAAAAGATTATTCTGATTCATCTAGAGTTGTTTTTTTATCTTTTATATAGATTAACTTTGTTTTTGAAAATAAAAAATATTTTGGATAATATTTCTAATATGTGCAGCCTTTCATAATATTTTTTTTCTTTTATGTTATTCAATCAATTTAATGTACATATCTATTTTTATTATTATTTGATTTAATAAAAAATTAATTTTAATAAACAAATCCAGCAAGGACAACCGAATAAATATTATGTCTTGCGAGATTAAGTATCTTGATCTATACTTGTCTCTAAAGTTTTATAAATTTAATCATATTTTTCTCTGTTTATTAACACTTATAGTTCTCGAGTGATTTGATTATATATATGAGTTTTTTTATTTACATAATTGTTTTATCTATAAAAACATGTTGAAAAAAATCAATATATATAATTTTTTTTAGAAAATAAAAACTACTTTACCCGTACAAATCAAATAACTAGTTATATCTAAGTCTAAGTGTCCGTGTCCGTATTTGTACCAAGTTATAGAGTATTGCCATATGAAAACTTACATGGGCCTGCTCATGGCTTACAGTCCCTCCCATTGATTTTTCTGGAGGACGGTCCCAACTCAATAGACGGTGACCACAGTCTACTCTGAGGCTTTGCTAGGCCCGATCACGAAGGTCACAACCTCGCCTTGTTAAATTTAGCCTTAAATTTACATGGGCCTGCTCACCATAATTTTTAGATCCGGTCCGGTGGTCGGCCCGGTTTAAGACCCGGGTTCCGGCTTTTGACCGGGTCACCAGGTCGCCTGGTTTAATTTTTTTAAAATCAAAATGACGTTATTTTAGTAAAAAAACAAAAAAAACAAAAGTCAACGGGTTGCAACCTGGTTTTTGACCGGGTCTTGCCAGGTCAACCGGGTCGCCGAGTCAACCAGCCGGGTCAGCCAGGTCACACCGGGTTTTTTCTTTCCCTGTTTTTTTTCATATGGCTCTTTCAAAATGCAATAATTATCTTGATGTCTTTATAAATAATAATATTTAATAAATATCGTGTTTTTAAAGCGCGGTAAAGTAAAAATATATCATTCCACTAAAGTAAAAATATATCATTCCACTAAATATTTTTTAAATGGTATTATTCTATCAAAAAAAATTAAAATTAATGTGGTAATTGTTTTTTTTTTTAAATCAATAAATACAATAAACAAAATTGGCAGATTCCCAGATTTTGAAGTGGCCGAGCTCTATAATACTATATGGTTGGCCTAGCCTATAACTATAATTGAGAACTCACGCAGCTTCTGACCACCTAATGGTCTTCCTACTGTTTGCAGAAGCTTGACCACTGGAATTATTTTCTAGCATTACCGAATTTGTCATAAATCTTTCCTACCTAACGTAATTAACCACTGGTATTTTATAATTTGTATTTTGTAAGAATGTTCAGCAGTTTTCTTGTAATTAACCCGTAGTCACCCCTCACCTAACGTAGTTGATGTATGATAGGTTGGTTAACAGTCATTGTCAGCAAAACACCGGAAAATGAACTTTTGTTTTTGTTTTTTAGAGTGTTTTTTTTTAATGTATTAAAATAATCTTTTTTAATTTTTTAAAAATTATTTTTTATATCCACAAATCAAAACAGGAGGTTAATACTGCACTTTGATGTTTCTACTTGAATATCTCATGTTCAGATTGGTGGGATCGGATTCAGAGACTGTAAATTAAGGCTACCTCCATTGTGTAGGAAGATGTCAACTTCTAGCTAGGTGACGAGAAAATGAACCTCTTCATGGTCCTCCCTCCTTGGTATGTTCATGGCCAGAAATGATTCACATCTTCAATCCAGTCTAAGTCTTGTCCAAGATTGCGTTACATTTGAATCTTCCACTTGTAATTTCCCAGTACTGAAGATCGAGTAACATTGAACCTTGGTTATCTTTTGGAAGAGGATCTCTTCAGTATTTGATGGACAGATTTAGTTAAACCTACCAAACATCACTCTTTCTATAAAGAAACAGCTGCGCCTTTTCCTTTTTCTGCACTTTCTTTAAGCAAAGCTAACTGCATCACGAGAAATAGCTTACAGAGATATGAAACCCCTTCGACAAGTCACCTCTGTTGACCCTATCTCTTAGCTTCTCCACCTTCCAAGTCAATATTGCACCACTCATTAAACCCAAAACTCACACACAAGCTAATACGTGATCAGATTGAGAGGAAATTTAATGTGAAGGAGAAGGGACTTGGTCAGTTTCTTGCAATATACAAGATTTTGTCAAAGAAGGCTTTCACAAGTTAAAAGTCTAGGTCTCAACAGTGATATATTCATACCCTTTGACTTGTAAAGAACAGTAAAACAAGAGTGTAGAACGATGTTTGAGGATTTTGAGGCCTGTGATTTTGGAAAATCGTGGCCGCCAAGAAAGTGCAAGATAATAAAACAAAGAGGTTATTTGTTTTAAGCAGAGAAAGACCAAGACTTTGAGTGTAAAATTTAATAGCCATCAATGAAAAGATCCAAGGAAATGAATAATGATGCAGTTACAGCTATTAACGTGCAGAACTTCCACATTCAAGTTCAAGAGGAAAAACTTCCATACATAATCCCCAACCAGGTTCAATCTCCATTCCTCTCTCAAATCAAGCTCTTGATTCTGTTTTCTTCCTCCATTCTCCTTCCACGTCAAAAGGGTCTCAAAATCCCCAAGGTTTATCATCTTTCTTCGTCATCAGCAAGCCCCGCCACCCCCCCCCCCCCCTCCTCTCTTATAGGTGGCATTTCATGTTCCTTTTCTTGCTTCTTTATTTCTTGCTAATTATTCCTTTCTTTAGAGTACTATCATTTATTTTTTAGTTCTTGAGCATCAGATACAATGAGTTGACTTAGTAACTTATCTACCAACTGGCTTAGTTAATATTTTTGCAGGTTGAGGAATCAAGCATCCAGCTTGAAACCGCAATGGTGGCGGGGATATTAGTCCAGAGGCTCTTTCGAGTCCTTTTTTTTTCGCACATAGTCCTAATCGCCATCCTAGTAATCTGCCTCACCATCCGTGGCCTACTCTCTGCCCACAGCCACCATTTTCATCCCAAGAAGTGGTATCCTCCACTCCTTACTGCAACAGGATGCGCTGGAATTGTGGCTTTCACATGGCAATGGTTCACTCTCTGCAACCCTTCAAGAGCACTGAGAACAGCCTTCTGGCTTAGCCCCTTGCTAACCTGTGCAGTTGGCGTGCTGTTTTTACTAATAGGCTCTGCTGCAGGTTTAACAATAGGCGTAATTGCAATAGTTCTTGCTCTGATCCTATCCCTTTATACTTGTTGGGTGAATCCTCGATTCGATTATGCCACCAAGGTTTTATCAATTGCTGCTGCTTCCCCTCCAGCTAAGACTACAACAGTGGTACTCAATCTTTCAATCATCACAGGCACTGTGTATTCCTGTTTCTTGGTATCTGGTATTGGCGGAGCCACTGCAGTTGGAACTGTAACGGACACCTTGTTCATTTTAGCGATCCTTGCGAGCCTGGCATGGAGCACGCAAGTGATAAGAAACACGTTGCAAGTTACAATTGCACGCGTCAAATACCTACACTATGCATATGGGGTAGATATGGACTTACGAATTGCTTTACGGGACACATTCAAATACTCAATGGGAAGTGTGTGCATCAGCTCAGTCCTTGTGCCGATTATTACTGTAGTCCACGGTTCAGCCCGAGCGATAAGTTTGATTGCGGGGGGCACAGACGAGTTCTTGTTTTCCTGCGCTAATTGTTATGCTGCTGTTGCTGCGACTCTGGTTAACTATGGGAATCGGTGGGGTCTTGTGCAAGTAGGGGTTTATAATAAGGGGTTTGTCCAGGCATCCATGGATACATGGGAGATGCTGAAGAAAGTTGGGTTGGAACCTATAATTGACAGAGATCTGACAGGGTCTTTCTGTTTTCTCTCTGGGATGGCAGGAGGTGCAATATGCACGCTAGTTGGAGGAGCATGGACATTTGCAGTTCATAAGAGTTATGCTACAGAAGTGTCAATCTATGCATTCCTGATTGGCTACTTCATGGTAAGAGATCAGCAACCTTCAAAACAGGAAACATTTCTTACAACAATACTCAGAAACTGATAGACAATTTTTTTGCTTGCAGTGTCGGATAGAAATGGCATGGCTACAATCATGTGTTTCAGCTTACTACATTGCTTACACAGAGAACCCACAGAACTCGCGGCTTGACCCAGCTATTCTATTTCGCCTTGAAGAGTTCCAGAGATACGGAGATTAACAACCATGGGGACTTCATCTCGCTTGCTGAGTACAGATTCATTGTTTTAGATTGAATATTTGCACCAGACACCACGTAGACCAGGGCAACATCAATCGATGTTAAAAGGCATGTGATTCTGCAAACACGTCGGATTGCAATTTTTTTTGTTCGTAAAAGAGAACTTGTCCTGTGAATGAGATATTAGTCAGCTTTTATATTCAGTATAATCTGCCCAAGTTCTCTTGCACGTAGATCATCTTCAAAAATATTGAATTTAACTCCCTTTAATCAAATGATTACATTCCATGGAGCAGATCTCAGGTCACAAAGGACAAAATTCCAATGCACTGATGCAGAGCAAATTACCAAATTTTGATTTCAAGTGTAATCATGTTAAGAAACTCTTTTGAACTCCATTTTTGATACTTTCCAAGGCAAAACAACATCAAACCGACTGAATAAAAGGGAAGTGGAAACATTATCAATAGTTTGCCTATAAAGTGGATACGGATCAAGACCATTCAAAAAATCAAGGGTAAATTACAGAGGAAGAGTACCATTGAGAAATGAAAAGGTCGATACACAAAAACTTTAATACAACATTGCAAGGCTACATAACTACAACAAATATGACAACCTAACTGTAAGCGTTGCAGCAAGAGGGTACAACAAAATGCAATGAGAAAGCAAAACGCAAAAGTTACTTGAGTCCAACATGACCTCGGCCACCACATTCTGAGCACATGATGTTTCCGGTTCCACCACAACCTACAAAAAAAAAAACATAACATAACATAGTTTCATTTTCATTGCCATATATAACAAGCATATCAAGATAACCACCAATCAGCTACCATTAGCAATCACACCACAAGACCAAGACCCATGCACGACAGACCAAGACCCATGCACGACTACTGGCTGAGCTACTCAGGATTTGCTACTTACCAAAATGTATGGAGATACTTTTATGTTCAATAACATTTAAGTATAACTTTAGGTTTAACACTCATATTCTGGCACTCTTAATCACTATATGGACAAAACCATCAGATGAGATCACCCGAATATAGTTGATATTGGTTTTTTCCAATAATAATATAAATATTTATTCCTAAAAAAAGCTCCTCAGAGTGAAGTCACAGCAAACCTATTAATATCCTCCTAATATGGCGAAAAGTAAAAAACCTATGACAATAACCCATCCAGTTGTAAGGCCACACTCAATAGCTTTCAAGGAATAGCGTTGTGAACTTCCTAGATCCAATCCAGGGATGGTATTTGACATTTACCAAAATGATTTCACAAAACAAGCATTGCCAGAATATTTACACAGGAAAAACCATAGGCATTTGTGTTCCAAATTATGCATGCACAAGTGCATATGGATTAAAGACTGGAGCCATGGAGGGAGTACAAATTTGAATTGAGAGATCATGCTTAGTACTAAAGTAGGAAAAATGATGAGGATCAAAAAGGGTGCAGTGGAAAAGAGATGATAGATACTCTTCCCACACTAACAACCCAAGTGTACAGCTCGCTATCCCTCTACCACAAGAAAAAAAAAAGTATTTTCAAATCAATAGAGGTTATACTTTAAATATGCAAGTATTTTCAAGGCATCTATTTCAATAGTTGCTCCCACAACTAGTCACTTGTCATAGTGAAAGATGCCAAATCCATTATCAAAGTACGTTCATTGGAAACATGATACGGTATGGAACTTCAAGTTAGATCTGGATGATCCTAAAATAACCACAAATCAAAATGGGGGATATAGGAGTGCTAAGTGGAGTTCAGATAACAGAACGTACAAGTATACTGCATCTGTTAGATTATGCTCTGTGAAGTGAAAGCAAATTTACCTAAGCACCGGACCTTGACAATGATGCCCTGACTTTCCAATATAGAGTCAACATATAAGCCTGAACCAGCACAAGTGGTGCAAAGAACCGCGCCTTTGGCTTGGCAATCAGTGCACCGAGGATTATCTCCAATTACTTTTTCAGCCAATGAAATACCAACAGGCTCCTCAATTCTCTCCTCTGGTATAGGCTTGTCATAACGAAACGTAGATTCAAGACTGCTTCTTCTTCTATGCACATCTCCCACTGAACTTGACTCCTGGAACATCAAAGAATTAATTTCTGAGGAAGTTGTGCATTGGAAAACACATGAAAATGAAAAACCAACAGCATAACAATAATCATACAAGAATCACCCATGAACTTCATTCACATATGTACCAAACGTACCGGCAAAATCATTTTAAAATCTCATGGTTATTTTGGGAGTAAAAATTGATAAAAACACATCAATTTATTTAGCATTCCCCTCATTCATTCGCTTCTACATTGCACCTTTCTATAAATCCTAACATCGGCCGAGACAATGGTTACCCTCCTCTCATTTTAAAAATGAGAAATGCAAGTGAACAACAGTAATCATGGCAAAATTTGTTGATACACAGAAGAAAATAAACAAAAAAATTAAATTAATAACAAGCGATCTCCCAAATTCCAATAAAATTGAGAGAAGAAAAATATACCAAAAAAAAAACCAAAAAGAAACTAACCCCATGAGAAGCAGCAGAGGGAGAAACAGAGCCATTATGAGTGATTGCAGAGATGCACCCATTCCCACCGAATCGAGACCCATATTCAATCTTATTTTTTCTCCGTAGATTTGATAATTTTGGTGAAGAAGAAGAAATGGGAAAAACAATTGATGAACCAATTCTAATGGTAGAATCCATCGAACCCAAAAAAGAAAAGAAAAGTTAAATAATTGAATCAATACAAAAACACAGAGCTATTATGTTTACAATTCTCGAATTATAAAAAACCCAAAACTCAAACTTTGGGGAAATCGATTCTGTTTTCTGGTTTCTTTTTTATCTTTTGGTGCCTCCCGTTCGTTCGTTGTTTACGATGGAGAAGAGAGCTGAGAAAGCTTGGCGAGTGAGAGATCCGTATTTATAGTTATAGATGGGTTTGTGGGTTTGAATTTCAGCACAAACTTTAGCCCAATACATTTGTCACTCAATATCATTCCTGTCCCAACCCATCAGTTTTCCTTTTTTTTTTTTTTTTTTTTTTTGTCTTTTTTAAAAATAATTCTTTAATTTTTAAACCCATTAAAAGTAACTAAATTAAATTTTATGAAGAAAAGGGTAGCTTTAAATATTTTTCTTTTCTTAAAAAAAGAAAAGGAAAAATTTAATAGGAAAAGGCAATAATATCCTTGAAGGAGTAAACATTAGGTATAAATGAGTGATGTATATTTTGGTAATTGTAAAAAGTTGATAAATATAAATAGACAAAAAAGAAGAAGAAGAAAAAGTGTCCAAAATTTTTAAAGAATTGAAACAAGAAGAAGAAGAAGAAATGATTTTTCTTAACTTTTAAGATAAGATTTCGGGTTTGTTTGCATGATTCTCAAGTTTAGATTTGATTTTAAAATTCTTGAGTTTATAGAGATTTTAAGTGGTGTTGTGAAGTTTGATGAAAGAATTAATTGTAAAGGTAAGAGTTTAATTGATTGGTTTTAGAAGATTTTGGACAAGGATGATAATTTTGAGTTATAATTTGTTTAAATGATGAAAATGAGTTAGAGATTTGTGTAGATCAGTAGGTGATTTGTGAAAAAATCTGGGTTCGAGGTTCATGATAACAGAATTTCAGTCTGGTCCCTCATTTGTGAAAAACTCAATTCAGTCCTTAATTTTTTTTAAATTACAAATTAGTACTCAAAGCATAATTTGAGATTCTGAACATAATTGAGGATGAATTATGAATAAAATTTCAGTATGGTTATGAATTTATGATACTTTTTTATTTGGTCCTCTAAATTTGGCAAGAATTACAAATTGACCCCTAAAATTAATCTATTTAACCTTATAATTGGCTTATTGAATCTTACAATTGACTTATTTCAAGCTGAGACCCTTTTAGATTGGTAATCGACAAGAGGTTCGATGAATAATTTAACTTACACTTTATTGCATATTGCACCTTATAAAAAGTTGATCATGTACAATTTATGAACCCTTCCTATTCTAACACCATGTATAAAAATTTATATGCTTCTTAATTCTTAACCTTTACTTAGCCTATATATCACTGTGGCCTGAATATAATGAGCCAAAGGTAGATGAGTGTCTAACAAGATGGAGAAACAAAAAGGATTGAAGGATATTCACTCGTCTGTATAATGGTGCGAACTAGAGAAGGAATATCAATTTTTATAGGAGGCTGTGAGGATAGTTTTGAAACTCGGTCTAATTTGACAGGTTAAGTCGAGAACAGGTTAACCTGAGACCCGATATCTTTAATAGAATTGATATATACAGTTGAAGAATTGTATATTATTGTAATAGGGACAATTATTGGTTGTATATAAAACTTCGTCATGCCATGAAAAATCAGATATCTATAGAGAGATATCTTCCAATTAACTTAGATATCTACGTGATACGGTACATTAACATAATAATAAGTTGATTTGTTACACTGATACGAGAGCGTGTTCTGAGACAAGCTCTGCATAGAAGACCTTCGTGTATTAATGGTGTATGTATGACCTTCATGTTTTGTTCTTCGCGGCATGTGAGACCTGTGCATCGTGTTCTATCTGTGATATTTTGAAAACTCCTTTTTGCCACAGTGCTGATTCTAAATAAAAACCTCGAAACAGCGCTGAAAGATAAGTCATGATCAGTTGATGAACAAAGTAGCAATGGATAAGGAACCGCGCGTTAGATGAGCTTCTGCACTGATAATCAACAATCATTTTCACCACAACAGTAATAGACGAAGGATATAAGTCCAGCTAGCTAAGAAGACGTGCGGCGGAATGGGATTTGATTCTTTCACTATTACTGGTGTTGACATCAAGATAAGGAAAATGATGCTCCTCCGTCACCGTCCCTGATAATTTATTACTGGGAAAGATAAGACAAGTGCCTTTTCTTCTTCGACGGATGACAACCCTACTAACCAATGACCTCCAGCCAGGGTACAGAGTGGGATTTTAATACAAAATCCAAGAAGGAATTCAAAGGATAAAGTCAACACGTTGATGCCCGGGTTTCCTTCCTCCCTTCGTGCGGCGGTGAAGTTCACGCCGTCTGCTAAGATGCAGGGAGGAGCCGACGTCTTGCACGAAAGGGATAATGAAACAAAAACAAATCTATTGTAACAAGACACGTTGAAAAGTGGAAAAGAAGAAGATATTGAAAGAAGAGAAAAGACATTGGAGTGGCTTTGGGCTACCATTGGTCATGAGAGTTTGAACTCGAGCAACCAAGATTTAGGATTGGAGGGATGGATAAGAAAATAATTAGTTTTTAAGAGTGCAAAACTTGTAAAACTGAAGGGTATAATTAAAAACTTCTAAAATTTTTAGATGGGAATGTGGGGTTTCCTAAATTTTGAGGGTGCCGTAGTCCCCACCAATCAACATAATTCTGCCTTCAACTTGAGATCTTTAAAATTAAAAAAAAAAAAATCTAACTCCAATTAAATTATAATTTTTTTTATTAATGTAGGTGTTCGGGCCAGTTTATGCGCACCTCGACTAATTTCACGGATCTTAAAGTTAACGACCATGTAAACTTGTAGTAACCATTATATTAGTAATCATATTACTCGAACTTTAAACAACAAAAAAAACAAATTTTTTAATCCCAAACTTTTATTATTAGAATAATTGCTAGATGGTTTAAACTATAATTTATTAATACTTCGAAAGCTTGTCTAGCCGGCTAGCAAGTGCTTTGAACTATCTAGAACCTTCAATAACTCTTCAGCAAGCTTCATTGGCTGATTAATTTTTTGTTTTTTTAAGAATTAATCATATCACTAAATATATTTTGAATATATTATGATGTATGATCAAAATAAATTTATTTTGAATAGTTATTAGTGAATTGTTTCACGACTTTTGGGCTGGTGATGCACTGATTTGCCAGGGAAAATAAAAATAAATAAAAGACTTCATATTTGAAAACGATATGTAAATTATAAATTGCCATTTCAAATAAATGTAATCCACACAAAATCATGTGATGATGTCATGAAGTCTTGACTCTGATAAATTCAAAGTTAATGTGAAAGCATTGCCTCTAAATTCCTCGTTCTTTGGATAACGCCCAAAGATAATTAATTAAAGTAGTGGAAAAGCTATAGCTGGAATACTCTCATGTCCATGGATTGTCAAATAATTATATATATGCTGATTATTTTTGTTGGGTTTTTTTTTATAGTTTTGTAGTAGTTTTTTAATTTTTTTTAAATATATTAAAATTATATTTTTTATTTTTAAAAAATTATTTTTAATATAGAACGTCCAAACAATTCAACACACTAAAAAAATAAAAATAAAATTCAAATTTTTACGCTAACTTCCAAGAACTATCACCGTAGCAAGCATCTAAAAGGTTTATGATTAAAAGAGTGTTTAGAATTATGGTAATGATTATTTTTAAAGTGTTTTTTATTCTGAAATATTTTTTTATTCAAAAAAATTATTTTTGACAACAGCACATTAAAATAATTTAAAAATATTAATTTAAAACAAAATAAATATTAAATTCTTTTAAAAATATTTTTGAAATCAATAGCAAACATGCCCTAAGAGATATTTATCTAAATCTCTTCCTCTAAGTTTGTCGTTTATCTAAAAGAATTGTTTTTTTTTTTGGCTTCCAACGTGTTTCAAGAGATGTCGGGCGCCAAAGTTTCCTTAGAAGATAATGGAACTGAAATCAATATATTAAGTAGTTGGGATCTGGTGTGGTCGGCAAAGTGGAGATCAATTCATTTAATGAGAGACGGATGAACTAGGCTGGTGGCTATAAATCAATTTCCCAATTCTATGCAGAAGAAATGGAAAAGGAAAATAAAATATTACAAAACAAAATCTCTCTGCTGGGTTGTTCTTAGAGATGCTTCTTGCACCATTGAGAGTAATACACGCAAGGATCACATGCTCAGTGAGATCACTTTCCTCCATGCCATAGGACGTCTGACACATTAAATTACGTCGATGTCATGTTGCAGCTGTTAGAAAAGCGAGTGTGCCAGTCCTTCCTTAACCGCGTCCTCTTGCTGAACAGTGATGATTCTCTCACTCGTTGTATAATATCTTGATGCTAGTGTTGCCTCCTCTGGTCCCCTCCAAATTCTTTGCTTTGCCTTCACAGCCCTAAATCAGGAGATTCCTCCGACTTGCATTCCTCAAACCAGCATTCTTCGAAACACGCATCATCAAAGGGGTTAGTTTTGTTTTTTGTATTTGGTATAATGGTCTTCATTTCTCAACCAAATTTTTCAGAAGAATATTTTCTAGAATAAATCTATCTGCCTCTACTGTCCTGTACGCGGTTCTTTTCCTTGATTTAGTGCGATCTTGTTGTCTAGGTAAAGGGTTTTGATTGAGTTGTTTCCTTGGCTTCTCCATCTCTTTCTTTGATGCTGTTGCATTCAAATTTGGCTAAGTTAATTTTGTCTTGGATGAAACTAGAAGTCTGGTGATTATAGGCCCTGTTCCTTCATCATGATTTTTTAGTTACCTTTTTTTGTGTTCAAGAGGGAATTTGATCGAGTTTTCTCTATTAGGCACCATGGTCTCCATATCTGAGCACAAGAAATATGTCTTGTTCTTAAATATCTCTTTTCTCTTGGTGGCATGTGTTTTCTTGATCATGCAATTCAGTTCTGCTGGGTTTCTTGTGCTGGGGAGTTCTCAATCTTTCAAGGAAAATGATCAACAAGACTGCCAGGGGTTGCATAGTCTGGATGACTACAAAGCCAAGTGCTCTTACATTAAATCAAATATCCCATGCGTCTCCCAAGGCTATATTGACTATCTTTACCTTTTCTATTGCAATCTTGGAAGATTTCCTCTTTTGGGCTATTGTCTTTCTTTTCTTTGGCTCTTGGTATTGTTTTATCTGTTGGGAAACACTGCTTCTGAATACTTTTGTTCTTCACTTGAAAAATTGTCTAAGCTGTTGAATTTGTCTCCTACAATTGCTGGGATTACCCTCCTTTCACTTGGCAATGGTGCCCCTGATGTTTTTGCCAGCCTAGTGTCTTTTATGGGTGACGGGACATCTAACGTTGGTTTTAATACAGTACTAGGTGGTGCTTCCTTTGTTTCTTGTGTTGTGGTTGGAATCATAAGCATTTTGGTGAAGCAAGAGGAATTTAGAGTCAACAGGTGTGCCTTTGTTAGGGATGTTTGCTTCTTCCTTTTAGTTCTTGCATCCTTAACTTTCATCCTGATTCATGGCAAGATCAATCTGTGGGGTGCAATGGGGTTTCTGTCGATGTATATTGTTTACTTCATGGTTGTTTACGTCCTGCAAGTCCATTGGAATGGTGGTGGAAATGAAAGCGAAAGGAACGCTAGTTCAAGTTATGGCAGTGATTTGAATATACCAATTTTAAGCAGCATGGAAAAAGGGGAGCAAAATTATGTGAAGGGATGTGATATGGAGTGTGGTACTGAAGTAGAAATGAACAAATGTTGCTTTTGTGTACGATTATCAGCTCCTTGTCGTATACTCATCTGGATCCTTGAGATGCCTCTTTACTTACCTAGGAGATTGACAATTCCTGTTGTTTGTGAAAAGGGATGGTCCAAGCCAGCCACAGTTGCTTCAGTGACAATGGCACCAGTTCTCTTATCAGCTCTTTGGAATGCCCAGGGTGAGAGCGCCACCCTCAACACAAGCCTAATAGTATATGGAATTGGGTTGATGTTAGGAATGACATTTGGGGTTCTTGCATATGTAACAACTGAGAAGTCAAGTCCACCACAGAAGTGCCTGCTTCCTTGGCTAGCAGGAGGATTCTTAATGAGTGTTACATGGAGTTATATAATAGCTCAGGAATTGGTGGGCTTGATAGTTTCACTCGGGTTTATATTTGGAATAAGTCCTTCTATACTAGGATTAACAGTTCTTTCCTGGGGAAACTCAATTGGTGATTTGATAACAAATTTGATATTGGCTATGAATGGTGGCCCTGAAGGCGCACAAGTAGCTATATCAGGCTGTTATGCAGGTCCCATTTTCAACATCCTTTTCGGTCTCGGGTTGTCTCTGGTTGCCTCAGCCTGGTATGCTTACCCATCATCTGTTGTGATCCCAAAAGATCCCTACCTCTTGGAGACAATAGGCTTTCTGGTAGGTGGCCTGCTTTGGGCACTTGTTGTTTTACCAAGGAGAAATATGAAGCTTAACTGGGTTCTGGGAGGAGGGCTCTTGGCTATATACATGATGTCTGTGTCTTTGAGGCTAACTCAGGCACTTGGATCTTTCCATTTCCATGATACACATGCTTAGTTTTTACCAGTTTCCTTCCTGTACAGTGATCGCTAGCTGTTGTAAGTAAAGTTTGTATATTTCCTTAGAGCTTCCATGGCAATTAGAATGGCTATAAACCTTAATTTGTAATCTTGAATACACTAATCTGAAAGCTGTCAGAATGAATCCAGCAACTTGTTTGAAAACCATTTTTGCGCCAACGCATTTTTTGCTGTAATTTTGACGAAGTGATGAGCTTGTGATACCGCCTATGAATATTAATTGCAGAGCATTTGGCAGGTGAATTGAATGGGGCTTGGATTATTTTCATGGAGCTAGTTGTTAGAAAATAATTTTCCATTTCATTTGATTCTTAAAGTATACTTTGGAAGTTTACATTCTATACATCTTCTTAGTTAAGACACACAAGAAAGACTTGAAATGGAATTTTGGGATGTGTTTTCAGGACTTTAACCAAAAATCATGATTGAGTTCATACTTTATACTACTTTTGCTCATTCCAACATGTGCAACGAGGAACCGAGTAATACTCAAGACATGCAGTTGAGTGGTGATGCACCATCCATTTCTTCAAGGCCCCAGTCCTCACTAGGAGGCGGAAGAGGAGGAGGCGGCCAAACGTATCACACTCAGCTTTGGGCCCAGCTTAGTGGCTGGTGATATAATATATCTTGGCTAAAGCACAAGCAACAGTCCAACCTTTTTCTTTCTTTCTTGTCACATTGCTAGAAACTGAAGGTTTTGAAGTATAAATGACAAAAACAGATTAATAATTGCTATATATGACAGACAAAAGCAGTCTCCCTTCATTATATATTATTAATCTCATTGCTCATTCATGAGTTTCAACACTTGCATCATCGGCACAAGAAAATTAGATTGATTGGAGTCAATTTTGGGTCAGAGCTACATTACCAAACAACAGAGTTTGGCCCCATTTGAATATGCTCACAAACTCGTGCAAAATTTTGTTGTGGCATCTTATGGCCAAGACATTGGATATAACAATAGCAGATACGAAAGTCTTTTTTGTTTTTGCTGTTAAAAAATGTTTTTAATTTTTTTTATGTTTTAGATCAGTTTAATGTGCTGATATTAAAAATAAATTTTAAAAAATAAAAAAATATTTTAATATATTTTCAACCAAAAACACACTTTCAAAATCAATCATTACCATAATTTTAAAAACTACCACAGATGGCTTAAAAACGTGCGCTACTTGTTATTTAGCCATTTGAAAAGGAGAAAAATATTACAATACTGATGATCTCTTAGGATCCAATATGCTTAATAATAGTATTTAAAAAATAAATGATCACACATCCATGTTAATTTTATTTTTTTGGTAATTGTTGATCTCCGGGTCAGCTTATGCGCATCTCGGCTAATCTCCCGGGGCCCTAAAGTTAACGACCAGGTAAGCCTCCAATAACCCTGAGATTTATGGCACTCGAATTCTAGAGACATGAAGAGCAAATGATTAGTGGTAGAAGTCTCGGTTCTTACAAAACAATTCATTTTGTAAGATTTAGAGACCTTCTAATTATTAAGTTAGTGGTTTTATGGTAAAAGATTGTAATAAATAAAGAGAAGAGCATTAAACTTTAAGAACAAGAACACTTGACCTTAGTTTTTGTGTAATAAATGCTTTTAGAATATATGATTAGAGAATAAAGATTGTGAATTTTTTATCTGGGTGGTTCGACAAATATTTATATTCCTTCTACTTTGAGCCTTGTTATTTTACTTAAGAGGACTAAAGTCTTTTCCTCTTGAATATCTTAATAAAAAAAAGTCAATTATATCAACATTAATGCTGATGGAAATGTCTTCTTACACAATATTAATGTTGATAGGAATTACCCTTACACGTCATTAGTGTTGATGAACAAATAGTAGAGCTATAGAAAACTTGTATACCTTATTTCGCACACAACATTTAATATTGATGGGAATAACCTTGTTATGACATTAATGTTGATTAAAATATAATGGCTCTTAGAAGAATTTTATACACTTAAGAGTGTATGGGAATGATTATCCTAAGATCTGGCATTGTGTCAGATACATGTGCACTTGGGTCAGTATGAACCTACGGGGTTTGAGTTTAGCATCTTGCCAGACCCACAAGTATTTGGGCTCAGTGTGTAGCCAAGCTCGAGAGGATTGAGTCTCGCATCTTGCCAGACCCACAGGTACTTGGGCTCAGCATGTAGCCAAGCCCGAGAGGATTGAGTCTCGCATCTTGCCAGACCCACAGGTACTTGGGCTCAGCATGTAGTTGAACCCAAAAAGGTTTGCTCTAGCATCTTGCCAGACCTGTAAGTGCTTGGGCTTAGCATGTAGTTGAGCCCAAGGGTGTTGTGTTTGGTTTCTTGCTAGATCCATAAGCGTTTCGGCTCAGCACGTTGTTGAGCACATGGTGTTGGGTCTAGAAAAAAGAACTAAACTCACGTTGTCTGAGCTTGTTATTATGTCAAGTTTATGTATGTTAGGTCATCACCCTGTCTTGGATCCTTCTATTTGTGGGCTTCTTTAAGCTATTGAGTTGTGTATAAAATATGTTAATCCATCACCCTGTCTGGAAAAAAGTTGTGTGTTTTCAATGTGGGATAAAAAAATTTTTGATTTAAATATTTTTAATAGGATAAGATAATATCTTTTTCAATGTGGGATAAAAAACTTTTTGAAATAATCTTTTAACTTATATCCATATGGATTGTTTCTTAATTTTTTCATACGAAATATTAAAACCTCAAATTTTTTTTTTTAATTTTCCCGGGTTGACTCAAGCGACTTGGGTCTGGCAACCCTGTGCAAATGTATTGTCGACCAAGACACAATCCACTGTAAACTTGCACCGTGGATTTTCCAAGTTCTGAAGGCTTGAGATAGGGCTAATGTTGTCTTTTCACATAAAATTCAATTATTATTTTGCGCTTTGGTTGAAAAATTGAAGCCTTGGTTGTGGGGGGTATTTCAGTATTTTTCAGAAGCTCATTGATCATTAAACATTTTAGCAAGGGTATAGTAGTCTTTTCATGATTGTTTGCATAGTAAAAATAATATTCTACCCCTAATGATAACATGTTGCCCAGAGTTTTTTTACCTTTCACAAACTGTTAAATAGTTAACATACATCTTTAGCTTTGGAAAAGACAAAAAAATAAGCTTTGCATATGATGGTATTTTTATTCTTTCACACTATTTTTTGATATTTTGATATTGTTTTATTATTTATAAATTCAAAAAACTGACCTAGATCCACATTTACTTGGATCTAGCAAGTAAGTAAGACTTAAATTATTTGGTTGCCAGACTCAAGACGTTTGGGTCTGATAAGGTTGCTAGACACAAGGCTCTTGAATCTAAAAAATAGATAAAATAATGAAAAAAATAGGATTAACTAAAATAATTCATTCTAAAAAATAGGTTATTTTTAAAAATAATTCTAACATTCTATCAGAAATTAGAAAACAATCTAATTAATACATACGTGTCAATAAACTATATATATAAAAAAAGCGTCTCATTAACTAATTACTCGAAGCATGCATAAAATTTTATTGTATCCAACTCAAATTAAAATTTTCATTACTGATTTTACCTGATAGGATCTAGCAATTTCAATAAATCAAAAGTTTTTACCCATTAATCATCATTATTTGTTTTTATCTAAAACAATATAAATTAATTCTATGTATTAAATGGTCAAAATTATTTCAAAGAAATTTTTTACTAATAAAAATTAGGTTAAAATAAAATCACAAAGCTCATTAATTTTTTTTAAAATAGAAAGTAAGAACAAAAAATAATAAATAAATATATAATTTGTGCAATCTCTTTTATATATATATATATATATAATTACCTGACCCTGCCGAAAAAATTTAAAGCAATTACCCAAACTATCCATTTCCTAAAATATTTTACCCTACCTAAATTGGGCAATTTAGGTTTTTCAGAAAGGTGTTCACCCCTGTAATGAGAGGTGCTGGTCTAATGAAAAAGGAAAGTACGTTATTAAGAGATTATTTTTTAGAAGTATTTTTTATTTAAAATATATTAAATTAATATTTTTAATAAAAATATATTATTTTAATATTTTTATAACAGTATAAAAATACATACTCAATAAGATTTTTTACGGGTATATTTAGAAATATGGTGATAATTATGGTTTAAAGTGTTTTTCACTTGAAAATGTATCAAAATAATATTTTTTTATTTTTAAAAATTATTTTTAATATTAACAAATCGAAATAATCTAAAAACATAAAAAAATTAATTTTAAATAAAAAAATTAAAACTTTTAAAAAATACAATTTCCACTATGTTTTCAAAATTCTATCCAAGCTCAACATCTAGTTGGCGGTGGGTTGCTTGGATTTGGTTCATGTAAGAAGCGAGAACCAAAGATTTTATAAGATGTGGCTTGTATTTAAAATAATAATAATAATAATAATAATAATATATATATATATATATATATTAACTTCAACTTGTAGGAATTGGGCCACGTGCTTGGTACAGGGTAAGGTCCCCTCACGTTTAAGGACGTACCAGATAACTCTGCACACGATGCAGGCTCTGTCTAGCAACTTGCAGGAAACATCCAAGATTGGATGGGACCACGTCCGCCAGTTATTTGGGAAAGTTGCAGAGCTTTTAATTGTGATCATGACATGTGTTTTTTTTAATTATAAATTATAAATCATAGGTTATAAAATACCAATATTAATTTTTAAAATATTATCAAAAACTTTAAAAAACACCTAAAAATCAAAGTTAAATTGATTGACGATCCTCAAACGACCACGTTGATATTTTCGGTATATTCATGGCGGGTACCCCAGTCTACTACACACATAGTCATCTACACCAAGGTCTTGTCTTCTTCGCTCATTTGAACTGATTTTTTCTCCTATAAAATTTCATAGCATAAGTTACAGCTAATATAACTTTAATTACCACACTCTTACTGCCACATATATGGTAATTAAATTCATTTATTTTGCTAAGTAGGGAGACAAGGAGGTGGGAATTTTAATTTGAGAGGGTAAAATTAGAGAAAACATTTTAGGGGGGTAGAAATTGAAGTGCACGGGCATGGCGGCCAATAGGATTTTCAGGAGAACAGGACAGGCGATGGCTGTGATATTTGGAAGTTGAGAGGAAAAGGGGAATCCGATCCGAAGAGATTCACTTGACTAAGAGGTTTATGAAAGTGATAATTGTGATCATGGGGGCTCCTATCCAAAGAAAAAAGTTATGGCAATGACGGGTTGACGAGCAGAGACTGTTCAACAAGGGCTCAGGAACCTGCAGTAATTTATATTGCATTTGCTGCAAGAGCAGCAGAGATTAAAACCATCTTGATTATTTGATTCTTATAATACTGTACAGTAACGTATAACTAGTTGAATTACAAGGTTCAATGTTTCCAAGCTCATTTTCAACTCGATCGAGCTTTGAAGGAAGAGACTAAGAAACCCCATGGAGTTTCAAGAGACCAAGAGACCTGGCCAGCCTCAAAGACAGAAAGCAGAGATATATAGCCAAGAGACCAATCCCGAGAGACCTATCTAACCTCATGTTCTTCCTCGGCAAGATCACAAGGGCCCAGAGCAAGCCCCCTATCAAGAACCCTAGAGTCTCGTAGAGAGAAGGGTCTTTTGGGATGACAAATGAAGAGGGATATTTGGACCCAGATGAGATGATCAGTGAAATGCCCAAACCCAGCAACGTATTGAACATGGGACCAGCATAGCAGCCTGATATGGCGATTTGGACCCCATCTGCCCCACCATTTACTGCCATGGCAACATTTGCTATCAAATCTCCGAGGGAGTTGCCCCAAGCCAGGACAGTCAATCCAAGAACTGAAGGGTTAATCCCGAGTATATACCCTAGTGAAATCAATAAAGAGACCAATTCTTCAGCAATAATATATGACCAAGTTACACTCATCAGAAACCCACCAGCAAGCCAAGGGAACAAGGATTTCTTCGGTGGGCTAGACTTCTTCGTTGTCACATATGCAAGATTGCCAAGAACCATGCCAATCAATCCTGATGTCATATAGGTTACTAGGCTGCTTCTAGAGCCAAACTCCTTTTCCCTTTGGGAGGTGCACAGTGCTGCCAATAGAATTGGTGCCAATGCCACGGAAACAACTCCATATGGCCTTGACCATCTCTCCTCACTAACCACAGGTATAGTCAGTCTTCTAGGGATGTACAGAGGAAATTCCAAAACATACAGAAGCCTACCCAAGTAATAACAAAAGGATGAATCGAGATTACAAAAAATCAATGAGCTTTGTTGATCTTCATCAGTGGTTTTGTCCACCAAAATTGGTTTTTCATCATCAACATAACCGAGTAATGGTATACCCCTCTCTAAAAATTCCTCCTGGTTGCCATCTCCAGTTAAATGATTCTTTTTTCTGTACTGAAAGTGCATGATGCAAACCACAGATACATAACCCAAGTAGATAGCAAGAAAAGAAATTGCACCCCACAAGGAGATTTTTCCAACAAGAATAATCAAGAGAAGACAACATAGAGAGAACAGAAAGAAGCAGACATCTCTGATGAAGCTACACTTATCAACCGAAATTTGGCGGGGACTAGTCAATAAACTTATAACACCAACCACCACACTAGACACGAAAAAAGCCCCACCCAAAATACTATTCAGGCCAACATCACCATTGCTAGACCTGGTGAAGGAAACAATACTAGCGAAAACATCAGGGGCGCCATTGCCAAGCGAAAGAAGGGTGACACCAGCAATAGTTGGAGAAAGCTTCAAGAGTTTGGACAGGCTTTCCAAGGAGGGACAGAAGTAATCTGCTGCTGTGTTGCCTAACAGATAGAACAGAACAGCCAGCCATAGTAACAGCATAACGTGGCCAAGCATAGAAAATTTACCACAAGTACAGTAAAAGATTTGAAGATAGTTTATATACCCTTTAGACCTGCACCCAATATTAGACTTGATGTACACACACTTGGATTTGTAATCTGTGTAGTCATGAATTCGGCTGCAACCATCAGTTTTGGTCAATTCTTCTTGAAGCACTAAAGAATGTTTTGTGGTGACTTCTGGTTCATTGGATTGGTCAGGAAAATATGAGGTTGCAATATAGAACAAGAAGAGGAAGAGGAAGGAGATGTTAAGGAAAATAGTGCTTTTCCTGGGCTTGGCACTGAAAATGGCCATTCACAAGAAGCTTGTAGAGAAGATGTTAAAGGTTTAGTTACTGAGAATTGAAGTTCATAAATTCTAAGTTGTTGTGTCCGGGAATGGGCTGTATTTTGGCTGGGTTATAAGGGAGGGATGTATATGTGAAGTAACAAGACAAATAGTCAAAAGTTAACTCTAAAACTGAAAGAGATGTTTCAAGAATTAACCCAATTCACCATAGAAGATGCAGAATTGATTAACTAATAACAAAGACATCATCTGGTGGTACCATGTCGGAGGCAGAAAAGAATTAGCAGGAAAGAGAGGTTATATGCTATATCACATCGTTCAAGAGATGATGATGGTACTATATTTATATGTTTTAACTTCAGAAAGCTATGCTTGTGTGGTTTTTTTCACCTCAGCCCGGGTGCTGTAGGGTAGATTTTAGTTAAGCTGTTACTATCATCATCTGTTTGAAAAATAAGTGAAGGGCTAGAGGGATCATGGAGGCAGGTCTTGCTGGTTTCTTGATTGAGAAATTCCTCTAGCTATGATGAAATTGTCTGTGAGGGCAAAACGTTCAGTCTTCCTGCATACTGAATTCGAACTTGCAACCATTTATACGGTACCTTTAATGAGTACATTCAAGGAAACTTCCTAGCAGATAGATATGGAGGAGAACAGAGGAGTGGAGCTGAGAGGGGGTGAGTAGCGCATCAAATCTTCATGAAAAAGCATCCTTTAAAAAGAATGTGTAGGTGATGATACATCAAAGGGATTGATTTATCATTCTCACTTTTCCCATGCAACTTCATGTCAGCCAGATTGAAGAGCATCTAGTATAAAGGGGCTGTGCATAAGAGTGATGTTCTTATATCGCAATCATGACGTAATTATCCTTTAGCTTAGGCTTCCACTCATTTTCGGCACGTGTGGAATGGAAATGTAAAATAAAAAATATCCCTTGCAACTATTGCTAGATTTGATTCACAGGAGCATCTCCTCCAACTTTCAAGATTTGTCATTTGTATCTCTCTCAAATGATTTTGTTTACAATTGGGACTCATTTTGTTTTATTTTTCCCCCCAATTTACATGGCTGTGTTTGACAGCATTAGGGGGGAAATGGCAAAATTTGACGAAATGAAGAAAATTGAGGCTTGTTTCTCTCTATCATATCCTAATGTATAAGGTCCAAACATAGTAGGCCATCATCTGCTAGCTGTTCTTGTCAATAATTGAGATACAGTTCAGCTCATTCTTCTTCTTCTTTTATAATAATAAGCAAACATGGTACAAGGTGAGATAATATTCCTGGACAAGCTGCCCACGGAAGCCATTCACAGAAAAGCAAAAAATAGAAAAGCACGTTTAGCTGGGGTGATTGCTACTGAAAAGTTGAGTTCTTGTGGACCTCAAGAACCTCACTTTTGCTTTCAATGCTCTTGTCATGCATGATCATAGCGGTTTAAGGTTTTTTATATATCCTTAATTTTTTTTTTTTTTTTTTGTGGTGAAGGGTATCAAACAAATTAATGAAATAAAGAGTGGGAGGCATGCAAAGAGTTTTGGTTGATTACGTACATGTGCTGCAGATTATCTTCTGTGAGTTAGCTTTTAGCTATCTCGTGCTGTCAATACTGGGTAGCCTAATTTAATTAGGTGTTGAGGAATTAGGCAGAGGTGCAAGCCTGCCTATACATTTGGGCCTGTGAAAACAAAAAGTTTTGAGTATTGATTTAATAAACTAGTTGAAAATTTGTTTTTATTTAGACCCCGTTTATTTACTGGAAAATAGTTTTTTTTTTAAAAGTGAATTCCGGAAAAAGTGAATTTCGAGAAAGTATTTTCTGATATTTGGTAGTGTAATGGAAAATAAGTTGGAAAACATTTTCCAGTGTTTGGTTATGTTATGGAAAATGAGCTGAAAAATAACTTATTAATGTTTTATTTTTTTCAAGTTTATTAAAATAATGAGGAACAAATCTTACAAATTAAAAAGTTGAATGAGAATGAAATTGAAAAAAATATAATTTCATAAATTATCTCAGATAAAATAAATAATGATCAAAATAATAAAGATCAAATAAAAAATAAAAAAATTGAAAGATGAAGAAATTAAAATAATAATAATTAATATTTCATAAATTATTTTAAATAAAATAAGTAACAATTAAAAGAATGAGAACCTAATTTGATAGATAAAAAATTTCAATAAAAAAATGATAAGAAAAAAGCAAATAGAAATTATAAAAATAAGGACCAAAGTTAATATAAAAATTAAATTTTAAGAGATGAAATTAAAAAATAAATATTCAAAACAAAATATATATAGCAATCAAAAGTTTGAGGATCAAATTTGATATAATCAGCAAATAATGACATTTCTAAATTTTTCACAACTTCCGGAAAGTGTTTTCCGCCCAAATTTTCCAGGAAAACACTTTCCTGAAAACCAAGCCAAACTTTTCTTTGACTGGAAAGTGTTTTCTGTTAACCAACTTTTCTAATGGCAAACAAACACATGAAAGTTTGGAAAGTGTTTTCCCGGAAACCACTTTCTGGAAAACAAACACAGCCAAAAGGGAAAACACTTTCCTGAAAACCAAGTCAAATTTTCCTTTGACTGGAAAGTGTTTTCCGTTGACTGGAAAGTGTTTTCTGTTGACCACCTTTTCTAATGGCAAACAAACACATGAAAGTTTGGAAAGTGATTTCCCGGAAACTACTTTCCAGGAAACAAACATGGCCTTAACTGGATTCACATTTTTAAACGATAATAATAAAAAATCTGACTATTAAATTAATTTTATATTTTTTTCTAGTGATTTTACATGCGGTTTCGAATCTTGAATGAATATTGTTATTTGTTTAAGTGTTTTTCATGCTTGTAATTTTTATCTTAGATTTTGTTTTAATTATCATTGGTTTTAATTTTCCGAATCATTTTTTTTATTTTTAATTCATTGAAGTCCTAAAAGATTTTCTTAGAACACTCTTAATGTCAATATTAGAGGACGAGCTTCATAAAAAAAAACAAAAAAAACCTCCACAACACTTGTTTTTTAGAGATGGAGCAATGTATAATGAGAGAATGATATGTTTATAATGATTATTTATTTGTTTTTTAATCTAGAAAGTATTGATTAGTATTATTCATTTATGGTGAAATTCAACAAAATCAACTATACACAATTTTTTTCCATATATTTATATAGATTTTTAAAGCACAGTGACCATATTAATTGTCATGATAATCTCTGATTAAAACCATGATCAGACGTCAAGCGAAATTAATTGACCTTGGAATTCTCCAATCTTTTTTCTAACTAAAAAGAGAGAAAAAAAAACATAGGAAAATAGAAAGGAAAAAAAAATCTGAGAAATAGAAACCATGGAGACCAAATAAAAAGCAAGGGCACCCAGAAGTGAGAAAACAGGGGACTTTATAGGGCGAACGAGAAGAAGACAGTGTAAGGAACATGCAATGGCTGCAGTGTTCTTGCTTGGCGTTTCTTAAACATTGGCAGGGCTGGACGGAAAATCATCGCGTTAGTATAAAAGGAAGTAATTAACATTAAGGGGGTATACTTTAATTGGTAAAATTCTGAGTTTGTTTTTTAGAAATTATTAGTTAGAGTGTTATAAATTTTATAATTACTAAAAATTTATTTCATCGTTAATTTTAGGATCCCGAAAAATTAATTAGAGTGTGTATACAGTTACCAAAAACAAAAAAGAAGGAAGCAATTGAAACACGAGCAAGCTTCTTTGAAGCGCAAATATTGAATCGAAAGCATACAAAACTAGAATGCACAGGAGGAACAGCAACGGTATCCAGTGGCTGCAAAAGGACTAAGGTGCTGCTGGAAAAAACAAGATCAGGAGGAACATTCACATGGCGGCAGTGGATGATACCAATCTTGTAAGACTGGGTGTAAGGATTGGAAAGAAGACAACTTGAGCCAGCGAGAAAGAGATGGATTTTTGGTGTCAGGTCCACAGAAGCTATACAAAATATCAGGAGGACAATTTACTGGGAACAAGGTTGCAGCAAACACATGAAAGAGGTCGATGTTCAATAACAAAACAAAAATACTACCAGAAAATTGATAAATATAAACGAAAACACCGACAAAAGTCAGATTATTTCCTGTTTTTTTGTGTGTTAAAAGGTTTGAGTCTTTCGTTAAACGACAATTAGGTGAGAGTTTGCACTTTGTGAACAAAACAGTTGAACAAAAACAACAAAAAGGAAATAAACGAACGTGGGTGTAAATAGCAAGCTATCCATCAATACAGACTCGACAGACTCGAAGTCTCCTAGAATATGAGGCAGAAGGGGGAGACAAAAACACATGCGAGTCCTCTTTATTTAAATGTGGAAAAACTATGAAGACTCTTTAACAAATGTGTAGATGAAGATCAGCAATGATCATGATAAAGAAATAAAGGATCTCTCATATTCAGGAAGCGTTTGGGAACGCGGTTCAACCCGCGTTCCCAAAAAATTTGAATTTTTTTTTTTTGCTAAAATTTAATATGATTTGTATGTTTTGGATCGTTTTGATGTGCTGATGTCATAAATGATTTTTAAAAAATAAAAAAATATCATTAACATATATTTTAGCATGAAAAGTTATTTGAAAAACACTCGTAACTACATTACCAAACATACTCTGAGAGCTGAGAAGGGAGAGGAGCTGCAAAAAATCAGCTAAGTAACAAAACAGAATGCTAATAATCATGAATGAACAGAAGCAATTGCGGAACAGCACAAACACTAAAACACAGCTGGAGAGAGATGTAGCATGATCATTTTATTTAGTTTCTTGATTTTGCCGAGCATCAAAAAACATTTATTCTTGATATTCATCTTTTATCTTTTTTATTTTATTTTGGCCTAGAATAAAAAAAAAAAAAGACAAATTACAAGAAATGATTGAATTGACAAGTTAGAGGATAAATGAATACAAAATTACGAGTTTGTCGTGATTAGTTTTTATGCCATTTTAACCTTATTTCAATGCTTAATATCATTTTTTGTATAAAAAATAATCTAACCCCGAAACAAAGCACGAGAACCAAGGATAGTATTATAGAAAACTCTAAAGCATGTGGCGTAGAGAAAACACTATGTTGTATTGTTCACACACTCAGATATTACTGTTTACTTACTATATATTTTCATTTTTTCACTTTAGTCTTTAAATTTTTATTTTTGGCAGTTTGACCCTAAATTGAAGATCAATTGTTTGTGGTTTCTTAGGCAAAGGCAACATTGAAAAAAAGTGGATCTAAATAAAAAAGGCAGCCAAAATGGGTGATGTGTTCACAATTTTTTTTAAAATACACTTTGATCCTTAAACTTTATAAATAATATAGTTTTAAGTCCCTTTGAGTGTCTAAGATTCAATTTTAGTACAAAATTTTATTTTTCTTTAAATTTAGCACATTGTTAGATAGAGAGGAGAGAGAGGGACTTGTCGGATTCCGGCAATAGAAAAAAAAAATCAACATTTACAATGATTTTGCCTAGCAAGATTGTCTATAATGGTACCAATGAGTTATCTACTCCATCGACTTTAAAAAAAAATTAAGGGTGTTTTTCCTGATGGGTAGATGCCTAGCTTTTTTTTTTAATTAATACTTTTTATGTCTTTTTTTAATAATTTTTTAATATATATTTTAATTAATACCCTTTTTTTTCTGTTTTCTTGACTTATTTAGCCCTTTTTAAGTAATAATTACTTTTTAATTATATTGTATATATTTAAGTTTTTAAGAGGTTATATGATTCATATATATCTTTTTTTTTTCAATTTTTATAGATTGGATTTATTTTTAAAAATAAAATTATTTATTTTTGGATAATATTTCTAACATGTGCAACCTTGCATAATATTGTTTTCTTTTTTATTTTATTCAATCAATTTTGTGTGTGTGTCGATTTCTATTATTATTTAATTTAATAAAAAATTAATTTTAATAAAAAAATTTATTAAACATAACATGATAAAGATTAAATATTTTGATTTACACGTGTTTCTCAAATATTCTAATTTTTTATTTATTTATTTACATGTATAGTTCTTAATTTATTTAATTAGATGCTTGCATGAGTTTTTTAATTTATATTTAAAATATTTTTTTATGTAAAACAATGCATTGAAAAGGTCTATATATTTAATTTGTTTATTGATAAAAAATACCCAACCTACAACGAACACAAGAATTAAATAGATTGTAACCATCTAGGTGGTGGCCCAGTGGTAAAAGCTTGGGACCAAGAGGTTTGCTCCCTCTGTAGTCTCAGGTTCGAGCCCTGTGGTTGCTCATATGATGGCCACTGGAGGCTTACATGGTCGTTAACTTCAGGGCCCGTGGGATTAGTCGAGGTGTGCGCAAGCTGGCCCGGACACTCACGTTAAACTAAAAAAAAAAAATTAAATAGATTGTATATCATAAAAATCTACAGTAATCTCAAGAAAAGAAAAACTAATTTAACACCTAAAAGGCTAAAACTCGACAGAAAGAAAGAAAGAAAGAAAGAAAACCCACTGCATTCTCCAAGCCTGGCCTGCGATTTTGAAAAAACCAAAAAGCCCAGATCCATTACCTGTGAAAACCAGCACTCCACAATCTAGCACACACCTGCTCTGTCTGCGCGCCTTGAGAACGGATAAAATCCCTCCTCCTTCACTCTCTCACTCAAAGCCAAAGCCACTGAAACTCAATAACACAGTTAAAAATGCTAGCAAACCCTAGCACCAGTACTACTCTCCATTACAGGCCGAATTCCACACACAACCCTCCATTTTCCCACACTAATCATAGCTGCAAGCTCTCTCTCTCCCCTAAATGCCCTCGCTTCACCAATTTTGCAAAATCCAAGTGTTCTTCACTTTCTCTGCTTCTATCAAGAAGAAAACGTGAAAGGTTGGTTACTGTAGTCAAAGCTTTCGAGGACACCTCTGCTGTAAATGACGGCCCTCAGTCTTTGCCTCAGCCTATTTCTGTCAAAATCCCCGTCGGTGACAGACATGTAAGTTTATTTTACTTAATTCAAATATTTCTTCTGTTTCGATAATTTTAGAGTTTAGTTTTGAGGCATTTCTTAGTAGAATTTGCTGTATTTGTATCATTTTTTTGTTTTGGATAATGAACAGTATGGTTGAATTTCTATCAGTAATGGTAAAAGGTATTGAAATGCGAACTTGTGTTTGATTTTCAGTTTAGTTTTGTTGTCGTTATCAATTATTTGAGATTGCTCGTTATTGTGTTTAAATAATCGATTATTTATTTAAATCTGTGTATTTTATGGTTGTTTTTTCCGTAGATAATGGTTGAGACGGGCCATCTTGGGAGACAAGCTAGTGGTTCCGTCACAGTCACAGATGGAGAAACTGTGAGTTATGATTTGTGAGGGTTGATGTATAAGTGTTAATGTTTGATATCAAAGAAATATATATTGTTTTATTTGTTTAATGTGCAGATTTTACTATGATTTGATTCCTTGGATCGGAATTTAGATTCTTTGTTTTCGGAACAACCGATATCCATGTTCAGATTTTATTAACTTATGCTATCTTATCAGAGTGCATTGGGATTTCCAAAAGGACTTTGTGTGTGTACTTTCATATGCAGAATACATTAAATGATAAGAAGCTACGACTTCAAAACACACGCCCGTGTGTATTGGATAGGTGCTCGCTAGTAATAGTCAGCAAAATCTCTTCAGATACCAAGTCTTAATTGCGCTTATAATGGCATGGGTTTGGAGTGTGTGGGGTTGGAGGAGAGAGCCACTTGATTTATGTAGCTCAGCCACTGGACTGATAGTGACTGTTTATCCTAGCTAACAAGAAAGAAACTGATTAAATGTATTTCTGTTTGAATTGTTTGGCTTAGAAGAATGAACCAAGACTGGATTCCAATTATTAGGTAAGGCAAGGAGAGTGTAGTCACCCATAGCCTCAGACCTCCACTACTGTTCTGCATCCTCAACTGCTTTGTTTCACATGTATTTATATGTACGCTGTGGTACTTCTTCTGCATGTGTTATTACTTCATAATTGTCGTGTTGAAGTTCAGCTGGTTGTCTTCATGTATGACCTCAGGTTCTTATGCTTATATCTACATTATTGCTTCTTTTCTGTAGATTATCTATACATCTGTTTGTTTGGATGATGTTCCTAGTGAGCCTTCTGATTTCTATCCTCTTTCTGTAAACTATCAAGAGCGATTTTCTGCAGCAGGTCGAACTAGGTATGTCTTGCAGTGCTTTCAACTTTTGGAATTTATTTTGCAGTTATGTGAAGGAGACTAATGTTTATGCTTTATATCTGCCATTGTTTTAGTGGAGGATTTTTCAAACGAGAAGGGAGGTTGAAAGATCATGAGGTACTATCCATCTCTTTCAAGTACAGAAAATGCTTAATCAAGTGGATAGCTGAAGCAGTTGTCTTTAACTATCACCTTTTCAATCTAAGATTTTAACTTCAAGCCATTATAGTTTATATTTTCTTCATATGAGTTTCATTTGCTGGCAAGTCTTAGCATATGTGACTTTGCTTTCATGTTATTGGTTATCATATTATTTGTCTAAGAATGGGGGACACATGATTTGAATAGCTGCTAAAACTTTTAGATAATGCTGATATCCCTTTTTCTACAAAATTGTAGAGAATTTAAAAGAATTTGCATTGTGATACTCTTATCATTAATCTAAAACCTCACATTGTCATCAGCCAAGGATTTATCATTGGTTTGTGGACATAGACACAAGGCACATTAGTGAAAGTACAATTTCAGATTTTGTAGATCTTGGCCATTGTAAGATATGTCATCTATATCTAGTTTGTAAATATCGTAATTATCTTGTATCATTGGTGCCATATATGATGTTATGTGTCACAATGTCAAACATTTTTCTGTTATTGATGCAATGGAGTTGTTCAGCCAAGACTTTGTAGAACAAGAGTTAATATGATTTTGACTTTTAGCATACCCGCACATCTGGAAAGAATTCTGTTCCTAGATATCTATGCTTTCTTACATGATTTTCTGTCAGATTGTTGCCATGGGCTAGTGTTGATCTGCTCTATTATTACCTTCTCTAATGTACAGATGTGATTATTTAGATATTTGGTTCTTTACCTTCTTTTCTTTTTGGCAGTCTTACAGTCATTACTAATTATTTTTCTTCTTTTGTTCCCTCCATAATGGTGCTATTTGTGTAGGTATATCACATGAATTTATTATGTAGGATTATGAGGCTTGACCTACAATATGTCTTTAATCAACATGAATGGTTATACTTGGATATATTGATAGAGCAAAGATTAAAGAAATTATCTATTTTTGATACTTAGCAGAAGTATATCGCAGTATATCTTTTATGAACTCTATTTTCTCTCAATGCTTCTGAAACTGTTGCCATTGTGTATATGTTTATGCATCTGTTCTCTTGGTTGCTTCTAGGTTCTTATTTGTAGATTGATAGATAGGCCTTTGCGCCCAACTATGCTCAAGGGATTTTACCATGAAACTCAGATACTATCTTGGGTAAGTCCTCAAAGAAATTAATTTGCTTAGATATTTCTTTTTGATATCTTCAAGGGTTGTCTTTATTCACTTTGAGTTCTTTAAGCACACAATGCAGTCTTATTAATCTTTCTTGTTTGGTCTAATTATTTTTACAAAGGATATATAAGGTCATCACTCAATTATAGTCCCATGAAAGCAATGTCCTGGGAGGAAAGTTAGGAACAGTTTTGATAGAGAACCTACAAAAGTTTTTTGAATTTTTCCTTTTCTTTTTGATTCTATGGACTGCGGGAAGAGGAAGGAATAAAGAGGGAGAACTAGAGATGTAAAAAGGGGAGAGAAATATAAGAAATATTTGTAGGGAGAAAACGATTGTTGAAATAGAGGAAATGACCTGGAGGGTAAAAATTCTACTAGACTTTTACCCCCCTTATTTTTCAACATCTACCCCTCAACATTTTTTGCATTAACTGGTTGTTCTCAGGTCTTAAATTTTTTGCAAGCTTATATATTTTTTCCAACTCTTGGGGAATTATTGCTCGATGCTGTAATTCTCATGTGATTTGTTTTAACTTTCTCAACCAATTTCACTTACAACTTAGTTATAGAAAAAGAAAATAAAAGCTGATGAGTAAATGATCTGAAATTTTCTAGCTTAAATAAGAGCAGACTGGTTTCTGTCTGACCATGTTATGCCCACTGCATTGTTTGAGTTTGTCATCTATAATGCTCCATCTTGCTTGTTTGTTAAGATTAAATCATCAACATTTTGAAACTTGATGGGCTGATATTTGACTTGTCTCTCTTGCTGGATACATAAACTTGCTAATAATTGCCATTACCTCTTCTGGACAGGTTTTAAGCTATGATGGCTTGCATTCTCCAGATTCTTTGGCTGTCACAGCAGCTGGGATAGCATTGTGAGCGTACCTTAAATATATCCTCTTTTTTTTTTGTTCTTGAAGTGTTGAGGTTCCAGAAATCATGTGCTATTATGTGCTTATTTTAATTCTCAAACTTAATTACAACAGAGCTCTTTCGGAAGTGCCAAATACAAAAGTGATTGCAGGAGTTCGAGTTGGCCTTGTTGACAACAAATTTATTGTGAATCCAACAACCAAGGAGATGGAAGAGTCAAAATTAGATTTATTGCTGGCTGGAACAGACAGTGCAATATTCATGATAGAGGTCAACTTTTAATCTTTGATATTGTCTGAATTGCAGCCCCTTTTAGCGTGTATCATTCTTTTGCAAAGAAATTTCAATTGGTCATGTGAAATAGCGATAACAGTTTTACTGTTGCAGTATCACTGCATGGGTATGTTGAATGGAGTTGGATTCCATCTCGGGTACTCTAACCTTATGTGCACCCAACTAAGATAGAAAATGAACTAAGTTATGGATGTTGGCGTTTGTGTTAAACCTTCACATGAAGCATTAATGATGTGCTAATTACCTTTTCATTTGACACATCATTGAGAGTTGCTTTTTGGTGTAAAATCTAATATTCTGTTTCATTTAGTATATGCATTTGTATTTGATATGTTTTTTCCACTTTTATTGAGCAAGGAATTGTTTCCTAGCGTACTGGAGATGCCTTATTGTCATTGGCATCACATTAGTGTGACGGTCTGTGGTGTAACTCAAAAGTTGTCCTCTTGAAATTTCAAAGGCTTGAAGATCATGTGCTGGTTTGAATACTGGCACTATTATTCTGCTAGAAGAAAACCCATTGCAACCCTAATGTCCTCACATGATAAACATATGCATATTAGAGCCGTAGTGATGCAAGATATTGTTTTTCTAATGTTTAGTTATATGTTATTGAGCACAATTTTTTATTTGACTGTTGGATTAAGTTGAAATTTTGTTAGGAGATTTTAGAGATCATGTTTCCAATTGGGTCGAAACTTCACAATAATCAGAGATCGAAAAGGCCTTCTGATAATGTCCAGAAGTTACTGTTCGAGATTTGCTATATTTTTTTAGTTGGTTTAATATTTTTTTCTATTTGGTTTAGAATTCTTTTATTATTTTTCTAGCTTTGTTTACGATTTTTATTGCTTTTCTTTATTTTCAGGTTTTCTAGTTTGTTTACGTTAGTTTTTGCGTTTATTTAAGGAGTTTTAATTCTTCTAAAAAAGCATACTACTTGAACAAAAAATATATAGCAATAAAATTTTGAATTAGGGTTTCTGTGTGATCTGTATTCGACATAATTTTGTGTTCTTGTGCTTGCTGTCTTTCTTGTGTTGCTTTCACTTACGTTAGTTGGTATCAGAACCCAATGATCCCATGTCATTGCTTGTGTGCTCTAATCCCTTTTTATTTTGTTTGTTATGTGCTTCTAAATAACCATAGTTGGAGGACGTCACCTGTGTTTAGGTAAGAGAGAGATGAGGAGGTTCCTCGTGAGAGAAACGTTCAAGAGTTGTTGATAGAAAACATGCAGAGACAAATTACAAAATTAAACATGCAGAGACAAATTACAAAATTAACTCGTTAATTAGAGACAATAAACAAGTGGAGGCACGTTGAAAAATTATCCCGTCAATTGGTGGAGATGAAGAAGAAAATATTGGAGGATCGTGAGAAAGAGTGATCATGGATCCATGACTAGTTTTGAGAATTCCTTTCAAGAGCATGAGCAGAGGATGCAACTCCTTGATTTGATTAGGATGAGTATCATGGAGATTTTGGTGATCCTGTTTATGGTGAGATAGATGTAGATTGGTGTTCTCCATCAATTTATGATGTTAATTTCGATGATGATTATATTGATGATGATATCATAAACAATGACAATAATAGTTGTGATGATAACATTGATGGGGTGACCTTGTTGATAAGATAAAGGTTAACTATAAAGAAAACATGGAAGATACTTAACATAAGAAAATTGTTGATTTAAACTACGTTGATCCAAGGTTAATGTTATCATAGAGGTAGATAGGTAGATGTGTTCAAGGGTTATATGGACACAAAATATATTGATGAAGAAAGTTTGAGATTTGCAATTTATTACTCTAGAAGCCAATGGAAGAGAAATAATTTGTCAATTGTTGTTTCTTATACAATTTTTAAGATGACGAGATTGAAGCTGATGTATAAAATTGTTATACACATAGAAAGAAGAAAGAAAAGGGGCTTGAGAGACTTGATTGGACATCCATGAATCAAGGCAAGAGTAATTTGAACTCGAAGACAAGTTCTTTCCAACCTAGGGAGACACTGTTATTGAGCATAATTTTCGATCTGACTGTTGGATCAGGCTGAATTTTTGCTAGGAGATTATAAAGACCTTTTTTCCAATAGGATTAAAATTTCATAGCAATCAGAGATTGAAAAGGATTTCTAATAATGCCTAGAACTTATTGTTTGGGATTTGCTATATTTTTCTAGTTGATTTATGATTTTTTTCCTATTTGATTTATAATTCTTTTATTATTTTTCTAGCTTTGTTTAAGACTTTTATTGCTTTTTCTTTGTTTTTAGGTTTTCTAGTTTGTATAGGTTAGTTTTTTTTGTTTATTTAAAGAGTTGTAAACTATACTCTTGAACATAAAATATCTAGTAATAAAATTTTGAATTAGGGTTTTTATGTGATTCATATTCGGCATAATTTTATGTTTTCGTGTTTGCTGTCTCTCTTGTGTTGCATCCACCTGCGTCACGTAGTCTTTCTATCATTTCTGATCAATTTGTGCATGATGTTGCTGGTGTTGATACTACATTTCTCTAATCCTAATATGTTAGGAGAATGCTATCTATCATATTTTGCTGCCTTTCAACAAAATTCTTAACATACTCCAGGTTGAAAATAAGACATGGTTAGGTCTTGTGTTTGTATCCTTTTTAGGGTGTGTTTGAGAGTATGGTAGCGGTTGTTTTTCAAAATGCTTTTCGCTTGGAAATACATTAAAATAAAGTTTTTTCATTTTTTTAAAATCATTTTTAATATCAGCACATCAAAAAGATCAAAAAACATAAAAAAAAATTTAAGCAAAGAAAAAAAAACTTTTTGGGATAGAAGTAAATTAGTTTATATGGTCATAGTCTCATCGATTTGAACTTTTAATTGACTGGTTCTCTATCTAGATGCCTTTAGCATGTGCTTTCTTTCTCCTTTTCTTTTCTTTTTTCTCCTTTTCCTATTTCCTTATTCATTCATTTCTCTAGCACTAACCTGACATTATTATATGGCATGATTCTGAAAATACACTTACATTATAATACACCATGAAGAAACTTTATTGATTAGATAAAACATTTTAACCGTAGCAATGCTACAATGCACCTAACCATGCTGGTGGTTATCAATAATGAAATACATCTACATGAACTTCATTGTCCATTATCTTTGTTTCTTGCAGGGTTATTGCAATTTTCTTCCGGAAGAAAAATTGCTTGAAGCAGTACAAATTGGACAGGTTGTTTCTTTGATTAAGTGTGTTGCTTATCATTTTTTCTCATATTTCTGTTGAATGACTTATATATGTTGTGTATTACCTCTCAGAAAAAGTAAATGTTGTCTATAGTCTGTGAATCTTTCCCTGTGATATGCAGCAATAACTGCTCAGCTTCTTTTTCTTCTTTTTTAACGATTTGTTTTTGCACAGAAATGCTAGTCAGCACTATGAATTTGTTTCTTCTTGATTATTTGATTTGATGGAAGAGTGTGGGATTGAATTGATAATGTGTTCTATGGCCCAACATTGATTGTAATATTTGCCATTGTTGTGATCTTCATTATGAGCTGTTATTTGCTGAGGGTTGAGCAATATAAGTTGCAGTATACAATTACACTGATCAGAAAATATAATTCTCATATATTCTTTTACCATTTTATTGGTTAAGGACCTGTTACGCTGATGTGTGGCAGATCTAATGCCCTCTCTATTTGTTGCATGTTTAACCATTTTCCACAACTAGAAAGAAAATCATTTAGATGCTAAAATCTTGCCTGTTCACTAAAGCCAGGATGCAGTGAGGACAATTTGCAATGAGGTGAATGCTTTGGTGAAGAAGTGTGGGAAACCTAAAATGCTTGATGCAATCAAATTACCTCCTCCTGAGCTATATAAGCATATGGAGGTATGGTTTTCGTTCATCCCTTAGTACATACCATCTGTTCCTGCTAGAAGTTTTTCAATTAATTGCTGCTTCTGTAGCTATTAAACTACTTTCTAAATTACTATTATGCTGTCTCTATTTGGCTAAAAGCTGGATAAAAAGATTTCAAGGGCATTCCTGAAGTATTTGATTTTGTACTATACAAATTATTTCTGTTTGGATAATAGCACTGCATATATGAAGCACGGTGATGTCTTGAGTTGCTGATGTTGCATAGAAGATTAACAGTTCTCAATTCTGCATTTGTGTCAGTTGACAAAGCTTTATGCTGCGATATTTTCTTGAGTATCTAATTTTGCATGAGCTGTGCAAATGTTACTATTGATATGCACAGCAGTAGAGGAAAGTTGCACATATGATACCATAAGTTCAATGTGTAGTTTCACTTTTACCATACAAAGTTAATCATGATTTCCCAGACTGAAAGGACCTGTTTTAATGTAGCAGGCTTGAGCTGCCCAGTTATCCATTCTGGTGATTTGTGCCTTAACTTGTAATTCCAGCTAACAAGATCCTTACCTTTTGTTGTCTTGCTTAAATTATTTTTCTTTTTTTTAAGCAAGACCATGCATTTTGTGAGTCCACTTATTTTTTCAAGATATAAGTGATAATTGATACTAATGCTTATGCTGTCCTTGCACAGGAAATCGCTGGTGATGAGTTAGTAAAAGTGTTGCAAATTAGGAATAAAGTACCAAGAAGAAAGGCCCTTCAATCACTGGAAGAAAAAGTGCTTAGTATACTTACAGAAAAGGGATATGTAAGCAAGGATCAAAGTTTTGGAATCCCTGAAACAGTTGCAGACTTGCTAGAGGTTGAAGAGGAGGATGAGGAAGTTGTTGTAGATGGTGAAGTAGATGAAGGTGATGTCCACATAAAGCCAAATGGACGCAGATCCTCTCCTTCGGTAAATGCTAACTTAATTTTGGTACTTGCTGTCTCGTTTATCATGTATGTTCTATTAACACTTTATTTTGATTTTCCTCTTCTAGCTGTTTTCTGAGGTGGATGTGAAGCTGGTATTTAAAGAAGTTACATCCAAATTCTTGCGGAGACGTATTGTGGAGGTATGAGGGATTGTTGTTTGAGGAAGTGGGTAAAGTAGGAGATTATTGAAAGCAACTTTAATATGGACTTTTTACTTGTGCAAAATTGTTATACTTAATCAAATCACTTTTCCTTTCTTCATCACAGCCATGTTGCTTCATTTTAAATCCTTCTACGACAGCGAGGAGTGAAGGGAATAATAATTTTTCATCCCATTTGCTTCCTTTCCTCCTCTTTTCTAATTTTCAGAGCAGCGACCCTATAGTAATAAGGCTGACATAGACACCCTATAGTAATAAGGCTGACATAGACACGCCCATGTTCTTGTCATTTTTAAAATTGCCTCTCCTTCCTTAATTTTCTTGGTCATTTAACCATAAATTTGGTTTCTTCTAACAAACAAGAATTTTACAATTTTCACTCCACCAGCTACTAGCTCACTTCAAGAGTGCTGCTATCCATGCTGTAACCTACTGGGTCTTATTATTATTTTTTGGCAACTTTTTTGAATGGTTCACTATTTTCTTTTTGAAAAAAATAAAAATAAAACAAACTGAGTGTAACTTGAAACTTTAGCGCTAACATTTGGAATTCACATTATAAAATCTGTGTTCTTACCCTTCAATTATCTTGTACTGGAAAGTTCTCATGGATAGAAATCAGTTTCAAGTTCCAACAATATGGAGTCAGCTAGGATATGTTTTACCGTGGATGAGAAAAATGATTGATGCCTGGCATATTCATGTCACATGTTCATTTTACTTTCAATTGTTCCAGGGAGGAAAAAGAAGTGATGGGAGAACCCCAGAAGGGATACGTCCAATTGATTCCAGCTGTGGATTACTCCCTAGAGCACACGGAAGTGCTCTTTTCACCCGTGGAGAAACACAGGTCAGACTAAGTGTTTTTTGTTGTCAGAAGCATCCAGAGGCTCACCTGATTGTGTGCTATTTCTGATTGGTCATGTCTTGAGATCATTGTTAATGCACACTTATTCTTGCATTCTTTCCAAACTCCTATCCATGGAGTGGTATGACCACATTGCATGCTTATGAGATCAAATGTTCAAAACCGTTCAACTGAATGGGTTATAATGTTATGTTGTCATGTGATTCTATCCCTTTGATTCATATAAACAAGTGTATCCATCAGGTTATTCATCATATTTTCTTCTGTTGATGTTACATTTTTAGCATCTATTTTCAAGTGTTTCTCCTTTAAGTGACTGCTAATAATGGCTTGGGAATGTATGAGGTGATTCTCATTTATGTTGACTTAGTGAATAACTATCTTTCCTCTTTATCTTCTCATTTCTTCATTTCTTTTCTAATTCAAGAATCTGTTATCCTTGTTAAAACAATGCTGGGTTTGTAGATCCACCTGGCCTACTTTCCTTGCTTTCACTAGCACGGAGGATCTACTCATCAACCAACCTTTTGGATGATCGATCTTAAATTCTTCTCCTTCTGAAATAAACAAATTTTATCAGTGGATTTAATTTATGTATTGTGGCTGACAATTTCTCATTTGTCAACCATTGTTACTACTTTAGCTTTGGATAAGTTAGCTTGATAGAGTTGATTATGCTTGGAGAATGATTCACCAGCCATGATGTTACATTTGCATACCATAATGTTGTTAGTGATCATCAAGTGTTTTTATTTTCCAGTCATTGGCGGTTGTTACACTTGGTGATAAACAAATGGCACAAAGAGTAGACAACCTTGTGGATGAAGAGGAATTCAAGAGGTTCTATCTACAGGTCTGTTTGGGATGATCTTTTTTCAAACTTTTGTTTAGTAATGGATTGCAGTGACCTAACAGCGACTTTCTGCATTTCTCAATGCTCTTAGCTGTGAGGTGTGGGTTTATTTTGCAGGATCATTTGGTACCAGGTCATTTTCTATAGTAATCTTACTGTACACTGTTCAAATTTAAAGTAATTGATCATGTAATTGGCAATGTATCATTTAGTTCCATTAGACATATCTAATAAAATTGTTAGCATCAAATTCAAGGTTTAAGCTATGTTTGATAGGCATTCTTTTCTCCTGATACTCGTAACTACTTTCAAAAAATTTTCTTCCTCTTAGAATAAGAATCTATTTAGAAGAGCTTTGGAGATGAAAATATAGTGGTCTAGCTTATGTATATTTGATTTACAAGTTACTTTCATGTTATATAAAGAAGTAGAAAGAAGAGTAGAAAATGAAAGCATTTTTCAAGTTGTTCAAAATGAAAGCTTTATACAAACTGTTCATTTAACTTTTCTGGATATGGAATTAAGAAAGAGAGAAAGGAACTGGTGTTATAATTCATATTATAACCAAACAATTATATATAACTTCCTGTTTTCAATTTTGACAGTTTTATGAGTACTTTTGATAGTAGAGCACCATTAAGTGCTTATACTACTCAGCACAAACCATTCAGGTTCTTATGCCATTAGTATTTGATGCAATTTAAATATCTAGAGCTATGCTGTTTGTTATGAGGCAAACCTTTTGTTGTCAATTTTTTCTAACCTTTTTTTTTCTGAAAAGGTAGTCATTGTCTGTATTGCAGCATTTTGATAACCAAAGTTTAAAGCATTTAGCTAATTACACTAATATAATTCCTGCTTGCTGAAACTATTACATTTGGATGCTTCCAGACATACTCAGCATGGTTTTGAATTGAGGTTGTGGTTGCGATAATGTTCATGGTCGTGATCACAGGTCGCAGATACTATAACTCAGCTCCTGCCTGCATGTTTAATTGGGAATTCGTGATCATGATAAATAATTATGCTGTTTCCATACAAATTAATTTATCTGTTAAAAAATTTACAAGTTCGCCAATAAGAATTGCACTTGGATTTACTACTGAAAATTCATCTCCTTGTTCTAATGTTTCAGTACTCATTTCCTCCATCATGTGTTGGAGAAGTAGGCCGCATAGGAGCACCTAGTAGAAGAGAAATCGGTCATGGAATGCTTGCTGAGAGAGCTCTTGAACCTATATTACCTTCTGAAAATGATTTTCCTTATACTGTACGAGTTGAGAGTACAATCACAGAAAGCAATGGCTCCTCAAGGTCAGAAGCAATAAAAAGTGCTAATGTTTTAGTTATCCAATTAGACTATGGACCAGACCTCTGACAGCATCTTTTGACATTTGATATCATTTTGATGGGTGCTAAAACCCTCCTTTCAGTCCTAGTACTTCATGTTGAGTATTTGCTATGTGTTTTTGGCTCTTATTATTTAGTGCCTATCATTGAACAGCATGGCCTCTGTTTGTGGAGGCTGCTTGGCACTACAAGATGCTGGTGTTCCTGTGAAATGTATGATTGCTGGCATAGCAATGGGTATGGTTCTCGACACTGAGGAATTTGGGGGCGATGGAACACCACTCATTCTGTCTGACATAACCGGATCAGAAGATGCTTCTGGAGATATGGATTTCAAGGTAATACTTAATGTTATTTTCCTGATTTGTGCTTCTATTCTATTTCTTTGCTTTTTGCATTATTCTTGATTATATATTTGTTGGACTTGGAAAATGCTTGTTTAAGTTCAGAAGAAAGGGTATAGTGCAATTGAGTTAGAAAGATCCCCTTATAAGTATGGTCTTTGCAGGTTGCTGGAAATGAAGATGGAGTAACTGCATTTCAGATGGACATAAAGGTCATTATCTTTACAACTCTTATGCATTCTTGACAGCTTTCGTGTCTTTTGTCTAGAGAGCATGTTTTGCCTCCTAATCAACAACCTGTTGCCAACCCTATAGCAATGGATGCTTTCTTATGGTAGCTGTTCAGTTTCACGAGCTGATCTTCTGTAACCCTTGAATCATAATCAATTGCAATTTTTACATGATAGGTTGGAGGAATTACTTTACCTGTCATGAGGACGGCATTGCTACAAGCAAGGGATGGCCGAAAGCATATTCTTGGTACTGGAAACTGTGCAAGCTACCCCCCCCCCCCCCCCCAAATTCTTTTAAATTTGGTTGGTTAATAGTTGGATGTTATCTAGCCAAAATTCTGTAGAACTGTAGTCACACATCCTTTACTTAATGCCTTAATTAAATATTACCATTTTCTTAATTAATTAGAGCTGTTGATATGCTTTTGATTTACATTTGTTGGAAGCACTTGTTTTCACCAGTTTGAGTTATAATATTTGATCAGGTCATTTCAGCTAAATCTTTTGTTATTTCTTTTCATATTTTTATGGTTCAGCTGAAATGTTGAAATGCTCACCTTCCCCTTCTAAAAGGCTTTCTAAGTATGCCCCATTGATTCATATTATGAAGGTTTGCTTGTTTTCTATACACCCTCCATTGCTTGTCTGTTGAAAGTAGAATTTATACTCAATGATGTGTTAACTCATATTCCCAATTATGATAATATTGTCTTATAGGTCAATCCAGAGAAAGTTAACATTATCATTGGTTCTGGTGGGAAGAAGGTGAAGAGTATCATAGAAGAAACCGGAGTAGAGGCTATTGACACACAGGATGATGGAATTGTAAAATCAGATACAGAGTTTATCTTCCATTGGTTGTGTGACCTGACATCAATGCAACTTTTTAAATCATTGGCTTTTGCAGGTAAAAATTACTGCAAAGGATTTGTCAAGTATAGAGAAGTCCATATCCATTATTAGTCAACTAACTATGGTTCCAGCTGTTGGTGATATCTACAAGTATGTCCTTTTCATGAACTTTTTTCTTCCCCTTTTTTTGTCTTTTTTGTTTCACTTTATTCAGATCAAGTTGCAAAAAATTGAAATAGCTGTCTTTTTTTCTTCCTTCTATTATGGAAGTAAAGCAGTAGATTAATTGGGACAAGTCCCTTGATTATTAAGTGTGTGCCGTCAATTTATAGCTTGTCTGGTGCCTTTTACTTGATGATTGTGAATATGAGAACTATTTGACTCCTTGTTTTCTCTTGCTAATCAGGAACTGCGAGATCAAATCAGTAGCTCCTTACGGAGTTTTTGTTGAGATAGCCCCGGGGCATGAGGTATATATTTTCATTACACAATTTGATAAAAGTCAAAGTCCAAACTATTGTATTGCTTATGGAAAATTATTAAAACTTGTGAGTTCTAACTATCACGAAGGAAAGTAGTTTAAGTTCATCATAAACCAATTTATTGCTTCGAAAAGTTTCTTTAAAAAGAAAACTTTGATATTTGTTGTAATTGCAGTTCTATGTGACTCTAGAATTCCAAATTTCATCAAAAGATAGTCCTTTCACTATAGTTTTCTATATTTCCATTCAAATTTGTCAAATACAGGACTTTCTTTGTTGTTTGGTAAAAAGTAAAAGTTAAAATATAGCATGTAATCAAATTAAGTTCCATTTACAAGGTGTGGTATTTGCAGAAGATTATGTTTGGTACATAAACAAGCATATCTGAAGTCATATATGATTCTGTTTGGGGAAGAAAGTAATCATAAATTTCTCGACTATTGAATTCTGGCAGGGACTCTGCCACATTAGTGAACTGAGTTCTAACTGGTTGCCGAAGGCAGAAGATGTAAGCAGTGTCATTTTTGCTCCCCTACTTCCCCCATTAGATTAGCAATAAGAATTAGTTCTTCTTCTATCATGTCAGAAAGTTAAAATCTCTCCTCTATTTTCTTACAGGCTTTCAAAGTTGGAGATCGTGTTGATGTTAAACTCATTGAGGTTGGGAAGTTCCCAGTCATGCAATCACACAAACACAAGTTTAATTCCGTGACAAGCTTTTTTAGCCAACTTCTGAAGTTTTTTTTTTATATATATATAAAGTTAATTTAACTCTAATAATCAATTAATGATTCCTTTGGTGCCATCTATATTTATTTAATTATTGTTGAGCTTCATTTTTATACATAAATATCAGCATCCATGTTGTCAATCCTCTAAATCTCTAGTAGATATAAATCTGTTGTGGTTCGGGAGTGGATTGAAAAGAAAACCTTGAATTTAAGGTCTATAGTTTTTTTGAAACTGGATTTAGGTTTCCTTCAATGAAGTGAATTCAGGTGACAGAAGAAGATAGATATGGCGATAGGTTTAATTACTAAACGGCATATGTGCTGTAATGTTGAGCCAAGATACTCTGCCTTGCAGAGAAAATAAAACCGTGATTTCCAGACTCCAGAGCAAACTGGAACATCCTTAGTGCTGTACTATCATCGATTTGCACACAACATTTGTTGCTCTTGACACAACATTGACAGAAATGTTTCTCTAATACTTATGTTTATGCAGGTAAATGGAAAGGGACAACTTCGCCTTAGTCGCAAAGCATTACTTCCTGAAGTGACTTCAGAGAAGTCCAGTGCAGAGCAGCAGGCAAGGGATTTAACTGAAGGGAATACTGAACAGTCAAAGGATAAAAGCCGTGATACAAAATTTGTAAATCCCACCAAAGTTGATTCAGTAGAGGATGCTCCACTTTCAAAAAAGAAGGCTTACAAGAGATTAACCAGTTCTGCCAGAGATGGACCAAAGAACAGTAGTACAACTGTCAGTAGTATCGCAAGCAAAGATGAAAATAGTTTAGTGAATGGAGAAGCTAAGATTGGATAGTAAACATATTCCGTTCTTCATTCAAGGACATGTTGGTTTTGTTATTGTGGTAAAAGATGATGAGAAAGAGACCTAAAGGTATGGCCTGGATGCTCCCCTCTCTCACTATACATACATTTATGTGTGTGCACGTGTGTGTATCTTTGCATACATGTAGGTGTGTGTTTAGTATTTACTGGGACCTGTAGTTAGTTCTCCACCAAGTGGGTCACTTCCCAACCTGATTATAGAAATGCTACTAAAAATAATGCATGTATGGAAAGAATTGCTAATGAGTATAATTGAAATCTCATGTTAGAGATTGATTTTATTTGAATATTTTTTGTCTGGAGGAAAAAAAGATGAGACCCTTGACTAACATGGAATTGGAAATGTTGATCATATTTGGCAAATTTGTTGTTGAGCAAGAACTAGTTACTCGTCTTCTACTTATCTTGCTAAACTTGTATGCTTGGAATTTGGATGATACTCATATCTGTAACACTAAAATTATATTTCAGTCTGATCTTTACATGGTGTATCACTTTAGGATTTATTAATTTTTCGTGATCATTTATATAAGGTGTTTAATTAAAGAATAAAATTATTAAACATATACCTGTTGCCATATTGTAATTAGGCATTCTAATGATGATCCTTAGCTGGTAATAATGAAGTGGATAGATCAAGTCAGGCGTTGTGAACTGGGTACAAAAAACATGTCTTCAATAAAAGATTATGTACTTGGTTAAATAGAAGAAATTCAGCTTGTGAAAACAGTAAATTTATGAGTTGATTATATTAATTGATACTCTTGATCAGCTCCCCTGACAATAAATTACTGAATCAAGCATGGACACAGCAATTATTGACGTTTCCATGGATAGAATATCTAGAATCCTGAACAATGGCATCGGGACGGATTAGAAACAAATACTTGGATTACATTGCAAGTCGCGGTTGCTCATTGTCAGCCAGTGTAATGCTCGTGTAGTTTACTTAATTATGCGTGCACTCGCATGCAGACCAAATGCATATATAGATAGATGCTTGCATCCTCATGCATGTTGCATACAGTTACAATAACGCATGAACAGGCACAAAAGAAGGAATGAGCTGATGGACATTCATTATTGACAGGAAGGAGTCGATTAAAACACGGTGCCATCCAGAATCCTGCAGTTTCTGTTGATCAGATTGTGAGGAAGGAACTTATTCCACTAGCTGAATTGTTTACCAAGGAAATGAAATGGAAGGTGGGTCTTCTGAACAATTTATTCATTCTTGACAAAAGGCTGTGCACTGTTGCCATTGAGGAAAAGAAAACAACTATTTGAGAAGAGAGAAAGCATCATGCAATAATATGCTTGGAAATTGTTGGTGTATAGTCAATTCATGGTTTCACCACAATTTTCCACGTACTCTCTCTCTCTCTCTGTATCTGCTCGTTTCTTTCTCTTTGGAAGTAGTCGTGCGGGTGTGCTTTGTTGTATCATCTTTGGAAGTATGACTGCAAGGGATCCTTAAAGCTTTATGCTTTTGCAAAATGTATTGTGATCCTTAACCTTTTCTCTGCAGGTTAGCTACAAGCTGGTCTAATTTTTTCATCCAATTATTTCTCTCAGGCCTTCAATTCTCTCTCTCATAATTTTTGCCTAGGGTCAGTTAGACTATAATGCCAATTCCCTTTATTTTGTTCTCTCTCTCTCTCTCTCTGCGTGTGTTTGTACATGAATGAAGCATGTGTACCTCGTGGATGTTATTTACAAGTTGACTGAATCCTATGCTTTATTATATTGCTAGCTACTATAATTGCACGTGGATTGTTTAATGTGGTTCGACCTAGCTAGCTCATGAAGGTGGCGGATATCTAACAGCTTCTTCACTTGTATCACTGTTTCTAACCAGTTGGCATTATGGGTTTATTCTATGTAAAAAGGCCACATTTTTCTTGGTTTTTACTCTTGTTGTAACTTTTTTTTTTTTGGTTGAACTTGTTTTTTAAAATACTTTTCAAACTATTTTTTGTTTTAAAAAATGTTAGATTATTATTTTTTTATATGCTTTTCAATGATTTTAATGTGTTATATTAAAAATATAAAAAAAATATTATTGAATTTTCAATTGAAAATTCTTTGAAAAGTTTTTTTTGTTGCATTATTAAGAACACACAAAAAAGGGATTGTCAAATGTATTACAATATACTTGGTTATTCTTTCTTTGCTTTGGATAGAAATATGATTTGAGTCCATCTCAATAATATTGCGAACCATGTTGGTATGTGTACATCAAGATAGTGTTTAGTTACTATCGTACTGAAAATAGGAACAAAAAGAATGTTTTCTTATACTTTTTATCTTGAAAGTCTTGAAATTCACGCTAAAATTATTTTACTCCTCTTCGGTATTTTGAGCCAAACATATCTTTGTTTTGTTTCTATATATATATATTCCCTGCAACATTACTAAACATAACCTAAGTTAACCTAAATAGCTCTTGTATAACATGCAAAAATAGAAATTTACTATCTTTGGTGCTCGTACTTTATCGAGGGGATGAATTAATTTTTTTGCGGAAAGAAATGATGTTAAGATGCTACAAGGCAGTTTTAAAATAGAAAAATATGCGACTTGGGTAATAGCTCTAATTAGGTTAAATAAATTGACATATTAGTTCAATTATATGGGAAAAAATTGAAAAAGATAGTGGATGGTTAAATTTAAAAAGAAAAGTGTCTAGGATAACTTGAGAAATTTTTTTCTTTTCAATTGAGAACAAACTTTATATCGCAATTCATAGCTTATTAAATACGGAATAATAAGATAAGGTAAAAAAAGGATAAAAATTGGTCTTGGTTAACCTGAGTTAGAATGACAAATTTATAACCCGAGATAATTAGGGTTGAGCCAATCCAGAATATCTTGCCAAACTTGTGATTTAGATTATAAGATTGGAATAACCCGATAAAAAAATAAAAAGGATTATAAAGCTAATTTTTTTATTAAAAAAAATTGTATTGACTTTCTAAACCCGTAACCTAGGTTATTAGGCTTGAAGCATCTTATATGGGAAAAACTATAAAGTTCAATTTTTAATTAATCAAATATTGATGGATAAAATTAAAAAAAAAATAGATTCAATTATACAAAAGGATTCAAAAAAATAACAATTAAAAGAATGATGATCAAAATTAAAATACAAAGTAAATTTTATATTTGGATGAAGGGTGAAATTAAAAAGAAAAACCAATTTAGCAAAAGGACTCCAACAAATCAAAAGAATGAGGATCAAAATTGACATAAAAAAATAAAAATAAATTTTTGATTGAAGGGTGCAATAAAAAAGAATGATAACTTTTACAAAAAAGCCAAGAAAAACAAATTAGAAATCAAAATAATGAGGGCCGAGTTGAAAAATATAACACCATCAATTTGGATTGAGGAATAAAATTGAAAACCAATAAAACTTTTATAAAAGATCAAGGAAAAAAAATTCTAAAATAAAAAAAAATAAAGACCAAATTAGAAAATACAATATTTGGTAAATTGAGATTGAATAATGAAATTGAAAACAAATAAAATTTATACAAAAGGGCTAAGAACAAAAATTAGAAATCAAAAGAATAAGAATTGAAGTTGAAATACCATCAACAAATAGGACAAAGCTGTAATTTTCAGGGGAGGAGAGAGAGAAGAAAAAAAGATAAGCCTATTGGCGATAAATTGGACCACCACCGCTGACACTTGTCGATCCAAATTGAAAAGGACACGGTGGTATTTTCAATGGCACAACGAAAGGGTATTTTTGGATGTTAGGAGGTGTCACACGCGCCGCCCGAAGAGTGTTACCGCCTCCTATATGCATGCCTTTTTTGTTTTATATTTAGCTAAATATCAAGTTGCCTTTGAGTTAATATAGTAGTAACAAAAAATCATTTGTTAAAAGATGAAAAAACCCCTTGAGGCTAGATGTAATGTTTTTTATACTTTCAATAATATTTTGATCGTTTTACTTTGCTTTTGGTTGTGTGTGAATATATATATATCCAAATAAAAATAAAAAATTGTCTCTCATCATACATGATAATAACAAAAATATTTTGAAAATACCAAATATCCCCTTGTAACATCCCACACTTTCTTGTGTATTTTTACTTAATTTCAATGATCTAGTGTGTATGTGTGTGAAGAAAAGTCATAATAACCTTTCAACAGTTTTATAAATGTTTACAATTTATTACAACTCGTGTTAAAATTACTTTCACATTAATCATTTATAAGTTCTTCTCTTTTTAAAAATACAAATATTCTTTTTATATAATACTAGATAGCTTAGTGACCCTAAGAAATTATGTCCTCAAAGGAGTTTACATGTGACATACACAAATTTACAAAATAAATTATATTAAATATTTACATCATTCCAGTTACTAACGTTTAACCATTATATGATCAAAATCAATTTCATAATTTTTTCTTTAAGAACATTGATCTTATATCAATTTCCAACATTTTATATTTTTCATAATTATACCCCTACTCTTCACTTCATTTTATTCATCACATTATCACTTTTGCATCATAATAATTGTTTCATTCATAATCTAATTTAATTCTTCATTATACAATTTATTCCTTACAATTTTAAAATTCATTAATCTCATTCAAACACTTTCATTAAGTGTTTCCTTTTCATATTGAGGTTACTTCATAAGTATTTTCTCTTCATGAATATATTTAATTTATATTAATATTATTATTTCACAATACTCCACAATTTATTTACTAAACACGTATAAATCATATAATCATTTCCTTTCTCAACTACCTTTAATATATATTGTAATTCATTGCGTAATCATGTCTAATTCATATCGTTATTTAATTCATAATATATTTAATTCATGTTGTCTTTTCGCTTCCTTAACATTATTAAATCTATGATACATCGTAGTTCAACCCATCAAAGTTAAAGTGACTCAATCTCAATTGTCAAAGTCAAAAGGAATCAATTGCACAAGCCTTTAAACATTTATCACCATCACTTTAAATTTGCAACAAAAATACACTCCTATAATATCCTATAATTTGCAACAACTCTTCATATCAATCTTATATTCTTTCTTAAGAAACCGACCAAATTCATAATAATATTCTTTAAATTAGACACATAGCTGAAAAATATATCATCACAAGGTTTTTAATAATATTATTTTGATATTTTTTTGTTTCAATTATAGATATCTTTTTACAAATAGTCAAGCAATTCCCATAATAGACTGGGAGAAGTATGTTTCTGAATTATCTTAAGACATAATTAGGAGTATAGTCTTATAAGTTTTTATATTTTATTCATATTATATTGTGTAATGTCTAATATAAAATAAATAATTAATTTTTATAGATCCATCTTTCTTCATTTAAACTTTCAAATCAAACATGTTCTCCAAATGCTTTAGATTAGGTTCGAGGGAAGTTATAGGAGCTACTTATTAACTTTATTCCTATAGGAATTATTCTAAAGGTAATGTGACCTTTACTACATTTTTCTACAACTTCTATTTTCTTTAAATTTCACTTCAAATTTTCTTTCGGTTTTGTCTCATAAGCTACTTTATAAATTATTAAATAAACAAGATGAGAAATTAAAAATGAGGTCTGCCACTAGGCTGCATATTATGTACATTATAATTTCTCATTTAATATGTTTTTTTTTTTTTACAGTGGTTACTCTTTTCAACTTTTGAGCAATTTTAGGTCGTTGCATACTTACATTTACTTCATATGCTAGGTTGCAACTTGATGGGGATACATTATTAATGCATTAAAAAAATTGACTATAGTTATATTGATCTCAACTCTGTTCTTTAACTCCAAACCAAATTGATTTTATTACTTATTCTCTATATCATGTTTTTTTATAGATTTTTGATCGATCATAAATGACTCAGTGTGTATAAGCATCCAAAATGAGAAACTTTTTGCTAACAATTACTATTTATCAATTAATTGATAATGAACCTAAAAAGTAAACAAACATAGAGAATTGAATGATTTGCATACACATAGGTGGTTTCCAATTTTGTTTATTAGTTGTTGATTCTTTATGCATCACCAGTGTTACAAATGATGCCTTTTGTTTTCTAAGAAAAACAAAATCAGAATTCATTGTGGAAGGAATGATATACATGAATGTATAATAACAAGGATGTGGAACTTTTGGTAATAGTGATTTATTTTAGAAAAATTAAGTGATACAACTCTGGCATTTTAGAAAATTAATAGCAAAAGAAAAGTTTTAGTTATTATTGTCGATGTGCATGGCTTGAGGAGTTTCTTAACTATAAAAATTGTATCTTGAGGTTATTTTTTGTTTTTTCTTGTTATTTTTCAATGAAGAATTTTTGTATTTTTCAACAGGAACATATGGTGTGTCTGGGATAGAAAGCCATATTTCACCTTGAATATACTTTAATTTTTATAGAAAATAATATGATGAATTCATGTGTTGAAGTATAAATCTAATTATGTTTTTGGTTTCCATTCCCATTCCAAGTACATGAATGAACCTTACTTCATTTCAAAATATTTTAAATTTTTTTTTCTTTTGAAGTTGGAGACCTCAAAGAACTTCTAAAAAAATCGCTTAGATGAACATATGGCATTCTCTCTTTGTTTTTCACCTTAACTAGTCAAGATGTTAAAATATTCTCACATGCATCACCATATTCCTTCATGAACATGTTTGAGTCATCTAATGGTGCATCATGTTTTTCATCATTTGTTATTAAGATTTGTAAATTTTTCGATTGTGTTTTATTTTACTAGTTTGATTTTATCCATTTTAGATCATGATATTTGCTGTAGAATATTGGGAGCTTGTGTTGTTCTGTTGTCCTAATATTGGGAGCTTATACCATTTTTATTCCTCCTCCTAAGCTAAAAACCTGTCTACGAATATATGGTTAAGGTGGGTTTGGAAGGTACATCATTATTGGTTTGATATTTGATTACACCTCATCATTTGTTTGATATCTGACTATCTTAAATAAAGTTGAGTTTTATCAAAACGTTCTTAGTATGATGACACCTTTTAGTTATTTACTTGTTTTTCATAATACTTAGATCACATAGCGTGATCACTTAATAACTCTTAATGTGAAAAAATTTATATAACAATGATAAATTGTGAATTATGCTTTATAATTGTAATTAGTAAAAGATTATATTATTATTTCTAGATTGAAATCTGAGATGTATTATAGATAGCAAAAAAATACTTCAGTATAAGATTTAACAAGTTTGAAAAGAGTATGAGTTAGGTTTTGTGCTGGGCCGAGCAAAACTCATATACTCTACCTAGACCTGATTCAAATAGGTTAGGTTTTATCCAAATCTAGCATTTATCCTTTTAGTAAAATCAGGCATTAAAGAGATCAAACTGGAGTTGGTCATATAATGCTTGACCCTGGTTCCAACCTCACTAAACCAGACAAATATGATTATTTTATTTCACACCTTTGTTATTGTTGTTGTTGTCGTCACCATCATTATCATAACAACTTTTGAACTAATAGGTTGTTTCAATTGACAACCTTTCTATTATATTATTACCAATTTAGCCATGTAAACCACTTAATTCTTTTAGAAGTACCAAAAAGTTATCAAACTACTAATGGGTAATTTTTTTATGATATTTTTACCATATTGTAAAGGATATTTTTATTATTTATTTTAAGGGAAACTACCTTAACTTTCCTATAATTTAGTCATTTTTACATTTTGCCTTCATTCTTTCAGAACTTATAATCTACTTACCCTAGTTTATAAGTTATATAGAACTTTACATCTTCACTATCATATGCCAAAATAAAGTCAGAAAGTAGTTTGAGATATTTACAAGATTTCATTACATTACAATTACTGATTAAAAAACCCTAGTAATGTTGAAATTATAAAATTAAAAAATTATGTAAAGTTTTAAAAAAAAACCCTAGCACTTTTAGTTTTGATTGGAAAATTATAAATCAAGGTTGTTTGATTTTTCATATTGATTAGGGGTTGTTTGGTTGTTTTTTTTTGTGATAGGAGGTCATGTACTGATGCAAAAAAGGAAAAAGGTTGTTTTCAATTTGGTTTTATGATTGAAAGGTTTCTAGGAGTTGTTAGTGTAAATTCTTGGATCGATTTAGTGATGTATTATTAGAGGAGATGAGAAAAAAGGAGGAACAATACCTGCTAGTTGTTGTAACTCATTTTTAGGTCCCCGCACAAAAAAGGAGAAATTACAAAAAATTATATTCGGAAGAAAAACCAAAAAATAATAAGCAGTGAGAAGAGGATGCCAAAGCACTTAGAAAATGACTAAAAATTGGTTGAGGAGATTTAAAAATACAAGGATTGGAATTTGATCGTATATCGTTGACTGATGAGAGTCCGAATGACAAAGAAAATTCAATTTGAGGAAGAAATGTCCAAAATCAAATATTTATAGACTCAATTAAATTTTATTGGAGGTTTAATTGAATTTATAGAGGGTTTGATTGCAAGAAAAATTGATTTTCAAGTAAATTTGGGCTTTAATTGGAAGAAATTAAAGTTCTGGGGTTAAATTAGAATTTTTGAGAGTTGATTTGGTCAAATCAGGTGCTTAATTGCATAAATATTGAAGTTTGATGGCCAATTAAGGACTTAATTGAATAAACCCACAACCAAGGATCAAATTGGAAAAGGCGCTGAAATCTGGGGTTTGAATTGAAGTTCGTCAGGGGTGAAATTAAACAAATTTGAAAGTTTGAGGCCAATCAGGGGTGTAATTAGAGATAAATCACAAATTAAAGGACTAAAACGTAATTGGCAGAAAATTACTATTCATCTTCTTCTCCAGCGAGGCTGGTTGGGTGGCTGCCTTCCCAAGGCATTTGACGTCTCGTTTCTTCCCCAAATTAAATGAAACTTGCACGAAAATGATCCCCTAACACCTGACTACACGCTAGTATAAACCGTTCGGGTTGATCGAGGTTGTAGAGGCGGTGGCACCGCCCTAAAGTGGCCAACCCGACCAGCCATTTTTCCTGCACAAAACTAACAGTTCATCATTGCTACTTTGAACTAATGGTTGAGATGCTTTCAGGTCTAACCAAGGGCTGAGATTTTGCACCAGAAGAGACGAAGTGTCCCTCTTCCACCACTTATAAATAAATTTGGTTTTCATGCTCTAGAGGTGGAGAAAGTTAGGTCCAAAGACAACCAAAAAACCAGCCTCCCTAACTCGGTATGCCACCTTCACTCTCTCTCTCTCTCTCCCTCTCTCTCTATCATTTCAGAGCCGAACCACGCTGCCATTAGCCCGTACACCTTCATATCCATAACAGGAAGCCAACACAACCGTTGGTCGACAACCCATAGCCATCATCGGTCTCCCTCTCCTCTCTGCAGCCCGCTCTTTTCCTCTTCCCTCTTTCTCTCTGCCACCAGCCTCCACCACAGCACCACCAGCGAAGCCGACTTCCTCAGCCAGGCCAGCAAGGCACCGCCTCCTCCAGCCAAGTAACTCTTCTTTCCCCTCCAACATCTCCTTTGTCTTTGTCTTCATCTCCTCCTGCATGCAGAACGAATATCGTTCTGCATACAGGAGGACGGGAGGGGGGAAAATAATTCTCCCCCCTTCCTTTTCTTGGTCAGGCCGGTTCTGGCCCAGCCCTGATGTCTGGGTCGGGTCCAGCCTAGACCAAAGAAACAGAGAGGATTGTTGGGGCGAGATCGGCCCAACCCTTTCGGGCTGAGTTCGACCCAACCCACATATTTTATAATATTATGTATTATATATTATAATATTATATATTATATATAAAAAAATTCAAAAATTCTGAAAAATCCTTTAAAAAATCTGTGATTTTCCTGCATATATATATATATATATATATTTTTATCAATTTTTCTTAATATTGGTTTGTATTTTTATACCGTAAAGATACAAATCTAGTATTAAAATACTCAGTTTTTGTCAAAACATTACAAAAAAATTTATAAAACAAAAAAAAATTTTGTTTTCATGCATACGACCAAGTCTCTCAAAGAAAAAAAAAATCATATCATTTTTTTTTTACAGAAAACACAAATTCAAAAATATGTTTTAGCATGCATTTGGCTTTAATAACAAGTTTATTAGACCCATGAGAACTAGGCCAATATTTTAAAAATTTCTAAAAAAATATTTTGTTTTCTTTTAGTATCTAAGATTATGAATTTATATGTAAAATGTATTCCTGATATTAAAAAGGTGGTTTCTTTTATATAGACATTAGAACGGATAGACTTTTACCTGATAAGATAGGGATCTTCTTACAGAGAATGACTTTTCTTAAATCTTAGATAGACCAACAATTAGAAAACATGACAAGACCTTAGTTTTTTATCAGACAATTAAACAATGCAGCTTACCTTAGGTAGAGCGTATTTGGGGTGCTAATACCTTCCCTTTATTCAACCAGTCCCCGTACCCGATCTCTAAAATCACTTAGAGTTTCTAGTGACCAAAATATTAGGTGATGACTCTCATTCCCGCTTTTCACAAATAAAAGACAAGAATTCATTACCTCCCCATATTTGCTAGATACATTTTATGAAGTGGAATATCATCGCGACGCCGCACACGTGCGACACTAGTGGTGGGAAAAGATAAGGAAAGGAAGATTGATATTATTTCTGGTTGTTGTTTTTTTATGGTCATTGATGATGAGAGTGGTTGTGGTGTTTGTTGTCATCGTAACTAGGGCATGAAGGATGTTATAAAAGCTAGCTTTTAGTGAGAAGATGTGAGAAAGATGATTGTTGGGTTCAAAGGCAAATGAGAATCTAGTGGAAAAGGAGAATAAATTGATCTGAAGAGGGAGAGAGAGAAAGGTGTGCTTATAGAAAAAGAGGTCAAAAAGGTAATGGAGCTGCTGGAACTAACAAATTCTTTTACTCTCTACTAAAACACTACCCAAATCTAATAAAACATTATTGGATCTTCATACATGGTAGCATATGAAAAGGGAGAATGGTCTATAACAACAACAACAACTCCTTTCATAAATATCATTTGTGATTTAGAATTTGTGTAATAGGATTTATGGATCTAATTTTTTATGGTGATTATGATTTGGGATTTGAGAGATTTTGGATTTAGGTTTGCGGTATTTTATGAGTTTTTGAGGCTTGACATTTTATGCTCGTGGTAGAGGAGAGAATAAATTGTGTATCGATTGATTTTGGGTGATTGAGATTTGCTGTGATACAAAAGTCTTTTTTTTATGTGTTTACGAGGGTATATAAATCTTTTTAACTTATTTTAAATTTTGGGTTGACCTAAGATGTAAATTATAATTTATGAAACTATAGAAGCAAAGTGTAATCACAAGTAATTTTTTATTTTCTTTTAATTTTTTATACCAATTGTTATGATATTTTAATATTTATATAAAGAATCATGTCCAACTCATATCATTTAATAGAAAAATAAACGGAATACAACAAAAAATGTTAATTAAAACTCCTTATATCTAGGGGTTGAAATTATAAATAAAATATCTTAGAAGGTGAAAATCAAATGATTTATGAAGTGTTTATATGAATTGGCTATTAGTTGAAGTAGATTAAGTTGTGTGTTTGATTTTGTGATAGTTTTTGTAGTTGCAGTTTTAAAAAAAAAAGAAATTTAGTTGCAATTTTGAAAAAAAAAAAGTTTAGAGAAATATGTATTTGGTTAAACTATTGTGAGATGAATTTTTGTATACAAAATAAATGAAAGTAGGTCTCCATGAATGAAAAATAGGTTATTTTAACTTCTACAAAACTAAAGTTTGAAAACAATTATGTGTGGAGTTGGTATAAAAAGTAGAAGCTATTTGGCAAACCAAACAATTTTTCTTTATGGTTGGGTAAAAAATAAAAGCTACTATAATACCAAATGATAGTGGTTAATATCAAATTACAATCTTCAATAAATCTTCTTCTCACTTACATTGTTGTTGTTGTTGTTGTATATTATTATTTGTATTTTTAAGTGACTTTAATTTTGTTCTTTCCCCAGTTTAATTTCACTTAAATATATCCATCTTTTAATCTCTTTGTTATTTCTCTAAATATTAAATTAAAAAATAAAGGTAATAATTCGAAATAAATTCATTATAAGATGTTACATATTTTTATAATAGTAGTAGTAATAGTATTAACAATAACAACTACCACTAACTAAAACACTAAAATATTTTGGGTATAGCTGAGGTGCTTCATTGTTCATATGAACGGTAAAACACCTCCCTTGTTTTTTTTATTTAATTTCATTCTTATAATTTTTTGTTTTTAGATTTAATCTTTTTGTGATCAAATTCCATGAGATAAAGTTTTAAATTATAGTAAAAAAATAAAATTAAAAGAGAGAGGACTACAATGTAAAACATAAAGAGACACAGTTAATCTTAAAGTTTTTATGAATTTCATTTTAGTCTAAAAGTTTATTTTGTTTGTTTTTTCACTCTCTAGGAGATGAGAGATAAAGTCATCGAAAAATAACAAAATATAGAAAGTTATTGGTTGTTCGCATTTTAGCAACAAAAATAATTCAGGATTTTTGAGATGAATTCGATTTGACGAGAGAAGTTCGATGATGGTGAATTTTTTACATTTCAAAAAAAATAATTTAGGATCCATTTGGTTTTTTTGAACTCGATTAATTTTCATTTTTTGAAGTGATTTTAAGGGTGTTTTGGAGCTGTTAAGTGGTTTGTGGAGGTTTAATGGTGTTTTGATGTGTGTGTGTGTGTTAGGTAAAAATGGATGAAAAAAGATTTTTAGGCCAAACCTCTTGATTTTACAGCTACCATAATAGTAACCGTATTTTGGGTAGCAATTGAGTAGGCGTGTCGCCTACCATTATATGTAACTTATCACTTAATTAAAAAAAAACAAGAAAGAAAAAAAAGAAGAAGACGACATTCCTAAAGAAAACCAAGAGTAGGTTTTTTTTTTTTTTTTTAAAATAGATTAAGCATGTGGAGCTAGCCAATCATCATTTTTTTAATTAACACCTCTCTATTTTTTATGAACTTCTTACTATGTATTAATTTTTTATTTAAATTTCGATCAATACCCTCCTCTCTAATATTTTATTTTTTTCACCTTTTTTAAATATTAGTTATTTCTTAATTATTTTGAATTTTTAGAATGAATTTTTCTAATTTGTATTTAATTTTTTTTATATTTGGTATAAATAAATTATATTTACATAATGCATTTATACAAATAAAAATTAGTGATCTAAGATAAATATATATATAAAAATTCATGGTCAAATATTTTCATAATTATGTCATTTGCATTCTATTTTAGCTTTTAAAAAATATCAACAACTATTTTTTAATTTATTTATAGGTTATTAATTTTTTGATTTAGATTTAAATTGATACCCTGTCTCTTTTTTATTTTTTAAACTTTTTTTTTTGTTCATAAAGTATTAGTTAGTTTTTTTTTTTTTATAAAAAAATATAAGTATTAATGCCGTCTATCCCTCTCTCCCTGGCCGAGCTCGCCCTTCACCGAGCTCGCCCTTCAAAATTATGCAGAGTTGAATTGAATTGAAGAGCAGGTAAATGAATCCCACCCTCATTTATAACCTAACCTAGCCTAGGGCTCTTCTATTTCTTCCCCAAATTTCCGTTTATTAAATTGCTCTACCTGGTGTTAAAAGAAATTAGGGATTGGAGGAAGAGGTGGTTTAAACAGGCAAGCTTTTCACAATGTCGGTTACAGCGGGTGTTAGTGATACAGCTTTAGCTGTTAGAGATAAACTTAGAGGTAAAATTGGACAGACCAAGGTTAAAAGGTACTGGCCTGGCAAAGCCCCTGAGTGGGCTGATGATGCTGATGAAGATGGAGATATTAGGATGGCGAGGGCTGCTGCCTTGGATAAAGCTTTTCCTATTCGTGATGATTCCTATGATGTTGCTGCGTCGAAAGATGATCCCAGGCTGCGTCGTTTGGCTGAGAGCAGGATTGATAATCGTGATGAAGTGAGGGCGGATCATAGGAGGATTCGCCAGGCTGAGATTATTTCGACGGAAGAGGAGGAGATGCGGAGGCAAGAATGGGCTGATATGGAGGAAGAGGATGAGGATGCATTGGAGGAAAGGAGGAGAAGGATTAAGGAGAAGTTGCGCCATAGGGAGCAAGAGGAGGCTGTGCTTCTTCCCATAGAGGAGGAGGAGGAAGTGGAGGAAGAGGAAGAAGAGGAGTCTGAGTACGAGACTGATTCTGAAGAGGAAATGACAGGAATGGCTATGGTGAAGCCTGTTTTTGTGCCCAAGTCGGAAAGAGATACTATAGCTGAGCGTGAGCGGCTTGAGGCTGAAGAACAAGCTCTTGAGGAAAAGGTGAGGAGGAAATTGGAGCAGAGGAAGGTGGAGACGAAGCAAATATTGGTTGAGGAGATACAGAAAGAGGAGTTGATTCAGAAGAATCTGGAGACGGAGGCAAATATTGCTGATGTGGATACTGATGATGAAATTAATGAGGCAGAGGAGTACGAGGCTTGGAAGGTCAGAGAAATTGCAAGGATTAAAAGGGATAGAGAGGCCCGTGAGGCAATGTTGAAGGAGAGAGAAGAGATTGAGAGGGTGAGGAATATGACCGAGGAAGAGAGGAGAGAGTGGGAGAGGAAGAATCCAAAACCTGCTCCACCATCGAAGCAGAAGTGGAGGTTTATGCAGAAATATTACCACAAGGGTGCTTTCTTCCAGGATCAGCCTGATGACCGGGCAGCAACTGCCGGAACAGATGACATTTTCAGACGTGATTTCTCATCTCCGACTGGAGAAGATAGGATGGATAAATCCATATTGCCCAAGGTTATGCAAGTCAAACACTTTGGTCGCAGTGGACGAACGAAATGGACCCATCTTGTCAATGAGGATACGACTGATTGGAACAATCCGTAAGTCCATTCAAACCATTATTTTTATTTTTATAGTATTGATTTTCCATCATATCTGCTGTTTTATGAGCATAGCATTTATTTCTCTGATGTTGATCATTTGCACTTTGAGTTCAAAAAGGTCCCATTCATTCCCCTGTAAGTTTTGTTTATGAATGGGGATTAGTTTAATCCATACTTGCACTTATTGAAATCCAGCCAAAGCATTTTACACCAGCTTAAGGGCATGCATATCATAAATAACAAGAAACAGAATTGGTTCTATGCATGTTCCTGATGCCAGTCTTTGTAATAAATTATACATGCTCTCAAATTCTAATTTCTTAGTCTCAAACTCGTAAGTTCTTTGCAGTACATTCTTGCTGATGGAAAAATTAAGCTCCAAATCCGAAGAAGATGCTTTATTCTATTAGTGGAAGATGATCACAATCTAATTCAAAAACGTCGCCAAGTTTAATTGAATCATTTGGACTATTACGGTCTCATGTAGTATGACAATCCATTCTCCTCCTCTTTCTCCTAAGAGGCATCGACTCAAAGCTGAGGCCTTGGGAGTTGGTCTGTTGGAGTCCCCTGGTTCAAATGCCCACCCCCCACTTCAAAATTTAAGAAAAAAAAGAAGCGTCCTCTTTTCCATGTGTTTTCATGCATGTCTTCGGTGAAATAATTTTTATTTTGAGGGAAACTAGAATCAGAATCTTTTGATGCCAAGGGTAGTTACTATCTCATTCTTCAGTTTTATGACCTTTGTCTTTCAAATTATAAAAAATATAGGGGATGTGAAAATGAAAATCATCTCCTTTTTCCCTGGGAGATGTTGTTTCAAGTTTGCATTGATGGGCCATTTTGAATTAAATTACTTGGACAACTGTGACAGCATGCCCAAGACATCTTTGTGCATTTATATTATTTTGCTTTTTATCTTCTTTATCAAATTGGCCACCTAATGGATCCTACAATAATCGTTGTTTCAGTGGGAATACCAGTATTTTTGAGACGCTTTACTGTTTTTTTTTTCCATCAAGAACTTGTTGAGCTAACAAAATAAACAATTCGGATATGTAAGTTGTCATATTTTTTCTCTGAAACAAATGTTTACTGTGTGTTTGTTTTGCAGGTGGACATTCAATGATCCTCTGCGGGCAAAGTACAATGCAAAAATGGCTGGAATGAGTGCTGCTATAGATAAACCCAAAGGAAGCAAAAAGTTGAAGGATTGGGAATCCCGGTAACCAAAATTTTGAAGTGTCATTAAGCTCAGCGAAGAAACTGTTTATTGGACTCCATTTGTCTGCCCTCTTAGAGCTGTATGGTGTAGGTTCTCGTTAATCATGGTGCAGGCAGATATCTGTGTAATTTTCATCATTGGGGAATTTCATGCACTGATGATCTATTATCATTTTCACCATTGGCTTTTTGAGTCACCATTAAAGTTGACTCCTCAAATGGTTTGTGTTTCCTATCCTCCACGTCCAACTTTGTTGTGAAAGCAGCTTTTGTTTGAAACAAATCTCAGTTTTCCCCTATCAATATCTGCTTCATCTAAGGTTTTATCTGTCACTTGATAGGAAAATTGCAAGGCCTGTTGCTGTCTTATAATCACAGGAATGCTTCTCCTCTCTAATCCTATCTCCTTGGATATGATTAGAAATGCGGTATGTGTCCCCATTTTGATACAAATTATAAGACATGTTCCTGGTTTAGACAGGGTGGTAGTTTAGAAACCATCCTGCTGGCATTGTTTGATGCATTACCTAGCAAATTTCAGCGAAAACATCAAAAACTCTCTCTGATTTTGTCCAAGAAGAAGTGTTTACTTTTCCGGATTCCTAACTTCCTAATCCTACCTGTGTCTTTGCATACTCCAACTTTTAGATGTATGGTTTCAGAATCCTTAAGACAAAACAGGCGATCTGATTAGAAGATGAAAATTGTTGCTTGAAATCATGATTCATACCCACCACTTCTCACAAACACGCAAACGATGGAACATACTTATTCGTAACAAAGGTCTCCTGAGTTTATACAACAAGCTGTCTTAACGTTCAGAAGGGGGAGGACAGGTACTTAGTGACTTCTTTGTACAATATCCATGATGATGTGCCTTCAACCTGTCAAATTAACATAAGCCAATTACTTAGAAAACATGCTGATAAAAAAAAAAAAGGAAAAAAAACCAGAAAACATGTCGATTAATATTAATGATTTGATAGGATAACTCTGTGTTGTCACCAAAAAATAAAAAGAAAAATCAAACTCCTCAATATAGTAAGAGAGGCCAATGAAGATACTGCTGCACCACAACCTAGCAACTTCCATGCACGAAATCGATGCTTATATCCAGGCTTCCATCTTTTCATCACTGTCCAACCACCTTACCATCATCTCGCCATCACTAATACCACCGGTGCCTTGGGTCATGGACTTCTTTGAACTTTTATTAGCAGAACTTTTGTCTCTGGCAAAAATCATTATCGTTTTGTCTCATGCAGTGAGTGGCTGGTGGGATTAATTTCTGGATCACTTAACTTATAAATGAAATTACTTGGAGAGCAGACTTTACATCAAATTAGACCATGTTGCTACAAAAAGGAAACGCACACTTCTACACACAAATTTTAATTCAAGCTTGCCGGCGGCAATTGATGTATTTCAGAGTTCTGACTCCATGCCAAGGCCTGTTGTCCCTACATCCTTCTTCAGACTCCAATACCCCTGTTTGCAGCATATCATTGACAAAACATCTTGCTGAATAAATCAGTCAGACTTTAATATCCTTGGTTTCATTCCTCTGCTTTAGATAGAAATCTCCTTCATAAGCCATTTTCTTTAAGATCCCTGAATGTCCATAATGACACCTTTAAATCCTAAATCTTCCTCGACAATGTTTTTGATTGAATTCTAAGCAGTCCCACTGCAAACATCTCATCCTACAAGCAAGAGGCAGAACTTTTCTTATGGCTTGAGTGGAGATTAGCAACTTGCCACTCCAATTTCTTGTCTTCTATCTTCATTTCATAGCACATGCTCCTTGCATCCAAGTTTAAAAGCAAGTTATAACATTCAGATACCCTGTTGTGCATTATGGGCAACCTTACCTTTATTGTTCATGCTAAATTATTAACCATAGGTTGGTATTCCCATCCTCTTTCCAAGAACATGACCTGCCTGCTCAACAACTGATATCTAAAGGAGATATGTATCTTGACAAGATGAAATAGACTATATCGATGCAGATGAATATCTAGCTTGCGTGAAAGAAATGGTAGAGCTACTATCTTGGTGTGAACTATCAATTAAAATACCACTTAATCCAGTTGAAGTATTGAGAATTGACATGAATTCGCTCATGACTGGTTTAGCCTAATGGTGCACTTTCTAGCATGCAAAATACAGGCGGGGTTAGATGGCTGTAGTTGGATTTGCAGGTCTACATTTGGATCCATAACACCATAAAATCTGACAATTCTAATGAATTCTGAAAGGGAATAGGAAACAATAAAATTTCATTTCCCAACATGAAATCTAACTGGGCTGCTTTGCCAAAAGCAGAATAAAGCAGTGCAATTTTCTATATGAGCAGGGGTTATTACTACGTCAACAATTGTTGTCATACGGAGCATCATTCATCTCTAAATGTATGCTGGATATAATGCTTAAACTGTCAAAGGCAAGGAATTTGTGTGAAAATTAGAATTTGTGCAAGATAAAAATTACTGAAAACAGCAAGCTGATAACTAAATACCTGCCAAAAAGTGTTGATCAAACAGAAACGAGGGACTGGAAGTATGGATGGGCTTGACATCCTTCATAACGCCATGGTACTCTAGCAATATCCGAACGCCCAGGTCTTGGTTTTAAATCACAGATCTTGATTGATGTCCCATCACAAAGATTATAGGACATAGCTCTACCGTCCACAAATATCACAACCTTCTTCTCCTCATCCTTTTCGCCCTGAATAATACTCAATACTGAAAACACAGCATGCTTGTTCATGAAGTTCCATGTTAGTTCAGGAAACATCATTCTCATAGATTGCAGATTTACATGGTAACTTAAAGACCATCCTGTATATTCGAATTCCATCTCGAAAACATCAAATTCTAAAGAGGAACGGTTCTTGGTCAGTACCAAATGCATATGACCTCGGGATTCCCCAAAGTACATAATATCCCAATCCATACCTTCCCATGAAAACATAAAAGGCATCGGCATTTTCTTAACGGACTGACTATCAATGTGAAAATACAGTGAGGTCTCTGCATAGCTGTACCAATGAACAGAACCATCCAAAAATACTCCATTAGAATAAGTCATTCCCAATGGCATTTCGAAAAGGATAGGAAGTAGACTCCATGATTCAGTCTCTGATGAATAAACATCTATTTGAAAATTTTGCTTCGATGAATTCCCTTTGCAAATACAAACAACCTTGTAGTAAGGTGATATCAAAGGATCAAACGCCAAGCTCAGCGACAAATATGCAGGTTTTGGAGGAGAGAGTATCTTGAATTCCTTAGTAGTGGGATTACAAACAAAATATCTGAACTCATAACGACCATCATTTTTCATTTGTGTCGTCTTTACAAATTTGGGTTTATCCAACATCAATTTACAACAGCAAAGAAGCAAGCCATTGCAAGAATGTATTATTGTGACCTCAGAAACATTAAAATAATCGAAGAATGGGACTTTAGTGGAGTGTTTGAGAGGGACAAGATGGAATTCAGGAGTGGATTTATAGCCATTGCTGAGCATGAGAGCATCGGCTGTACGGTTTAGCATCCGTTGACAGCGGGCGTGGCTAATGCAGAATTTGGGGTCAGAAATCAAAGAGTGCCATCGTTTTGATACGCACTTGAATTTCAGGAGAGATTTTGCAGGTGCCCACAGAAGGATTTCAGTTAAGAGGTCCAGGTTGCTGGCTATTATTTCTGCTGACCAACAAATTTCCAATTTCCCTTTGGGGTTCCTCATTTCTGCTGTTTTCCTTTTTAACTCTTCAACGCACAAACAAACTCACTCCATAATTTATTGTAATTATAGAGATCAAAACTTCACTTGGAACACATCAAATTCTAAATCAAGACTCCAACAAGCATAGCCACCCACCAGAAATGAGGAAAATATTACCTGTCTTTGGCCTCAACATGAACATCGTACAAGACCTGTTGAATTAAAACTGCGGATCTCACAAGTGACAATCCCTTCCAGCAAGCCACGCACATCCCCTTCTATTTTTCTACATATGAGAGTTAGCTTCGAGAGTCAACTGTCAGGTCAATGAAAATTATGAAATATCAGGTAGCCTGGTAGAAAGAACAGCAAAACAGTAGTGCGGGATAAGGCTTAAGAAGAAAGTGGAAAAGAAAAAACATAAAGAGTTAATGGCCAGCTGTAGGGCATGAAAGAGAGAGCAGATGCCTGAGCTTAACTCAGATAGGACCTGAAGGAATCCAATTGGTAGTAGGTTTTCAACGAAGTTGTTCTTCTTGTTAGCACTACTCGAGTTAATTGCCTGCGTCTTCTTACATTTATCATTGTTTTGAAATCCGGCCGGCCTGCCGGATCGATTTGAAGTTGGAACTAAACCGAATTTTAAAAAATTAATAATAAAAAAACTCCAACTGATCTGACAGATTAATTTACAAAAATCTATTTAAAAACTCGGTTATAACTCATTGTCTTTTATTTTTTTATTAAAACAATATTATTTTAATTTTAAAAACAAAAATTGACTTAAGTGATCTAGTAGCCCGATAAAAACTTGGAATCCAAACTTTGGACTGGACCGGCTATTTATTGGGTTAAAATGAAACTTTTTATTTTAAACTAAGCTAAGTTTGTTGGGTTAAAGTGATAACCCGTCAATCTAGTCTTTAAAGTTTCAAATAAACTTTGTAAAAGACTTGAAACTTAAACTCTATATATATATATATATATATATATATATATATATATATAACATTGATTTAATGTTTTTTTTTATAAAAAAATTGAAATGATAATATTTTAAACATAATTATTAAATTTGGACCTGTCCAGCGAGTCGACCTGATAGCTGGACTAGTCCAGGTAAGGTAAAAGACCAGGATGAGCAAAACCCAGCAAAACCTGGTTGATTTGCGACCTGAGTGACCCGGTAAAATCCGATAAAACCTGGTTGAGACTCGTTTTTTGTTTTTTCAAATGTTTTTTTTTTCTTAATTGACATTAATTTGTTCTTGAAATCTCACAATTTTGTGGCATAATTTTTGGGAGTCAACAAGCATTATTTTCAATAGAGTAACGGGCAAGATTGATGTATGAATTTAACTATAACTCATTGTCCTGTTGAACTGTTATCTAGACGTTTGTTTGGAGCAATAATACACGCAAATATTCCTTCCCTTAGAGTAATATGATGAATGACACAAAAGCATTGTTACAGGAAACTCCACTTCAATACAAAATCTATTTTTTTATAGAACGTTAAATATTATAGAATAGGTCAACGCGCATGCATATATATATATAAATTGATCTTGGTCATAAATTAAAGTGGGCAGATTTGCTTATATAAAATAAAGAATTCTCAATAAAATTTGAATTAAAACAAGAAAATTGATAAACTGAATGTTGTGGTGGTTAATTTTATTGTGGGAGGTTGAATTGTGTTAATATTGTAGGAGGGGTTGGTTGTTTGTCGCAGAAAAAATGCATAAAAAAGGAGAAAAAAATGAGAGAGAGAAAGAGTAGAGTTGATCATCAAGTCATAAATTAAATATTATTGATGGTATGACCGACAAAATTCTTTTGTTAGTAACTCTGTTGATCATTATGTCGGTAAAAATATCACGTGACCGTACAATTTGCTTTTTTTAAATCCCACTATAATATTCTCTGTAATTCCTTCGGTATATATCAATTTTTTTTTCTGTCGGCATATTTACTGATGTACTTTATTGTCGGGTTAATTTCGTCGATAATATTGTATGTAAAAGTTACACATCATCGTATAATTTGATAATTTTTTTCGTTTATTTTCCCACTACGATTCCCTTTATATATACCAAGAGAATTTTTCTATCGATGTTTACCAATGAATACAGGGATGTAAAATTCTGTCAGTAAAGATCATCATAATATACCAACGAATAAATTTTATCGATGTTTTTATTTGTATTTGCTAATATTCTGGTAGTGCTAGCTAACACTAAACAAACAATGGTTTTTGTTTGTATAGTTTCATTTGTTAAGCCTTTAGCAGTCTCAGGTTTCTTGTTAAGATTTTGGATACAGAGAAGTAGAAATTCAAAATATAAATTGATGATCAAAGCTTGGTACCTGGTTTTGCAATCCAAGATAAGGTCCCCCAGCTAACAATAGTACTATTCATGATTTGTAGCACCTTTGCAACGATTTCCATGTACACGGTCAACGTTACGTGAGCAGAAAAACACACTCCCAGATTTATTGACGAAATAAATATGAAATGCAATTCAAGATCATAGCACTGTCTGCAAGAAACTGGTTTTAAAACTAGAGATCAAATAAACAGAGAAAGTTACGAAGACATTCTTTATTTTGTATCTACTTAATACTCCAGTTGATCAGAAAGTTTAGGTCTCTTGGTTCTAGCTAAATCAAACATCTTGTTTTAATTTCCTATCATTTGTAAACCTTCAGCAGTCTCTTCTTGTTTTTCAGCCCAAATTAGGCTCAAGAATGCACCAAGCCTTCGCTCATGAATTGCCCTTCTTGTATTCAATGTCGTCTCTCAAATGTAAAACTCAGAGTGGTCAAAGTCTGCTGTTGTTCTACGTGCAAATGGGACCAAGATTTGCCGTAGAACATAGCATCATTAACTCTGACCTTCCCCAAAACACAGAAGCATATAGGAGGTGTAGGCGCTCTCACCAGCAGCGTCAAAATAGAGGGAGTTGTAATTCTAAGGGATCAGTTTAATTAGTTAAGTTTTAGATTTGTTTTTTAATTATTATTAGTTTGAATATCACAAACTTTATAGTTACTAAAAGTTTTTCTAGTAGTAAATTTTAGGATCTTGAGAAATTAGTTGAGATACATGTAAGCTAACACAGACATCTACAATTAAAAAAAAGAAAGAAAAAAGAGGGAGGTCCCATCACTGCTTCACCATTAGAAGAAAAAAGGTTCCTCCATGTAATCTATTTTAACCAGAAATATTCCCATAAGAAAGGCATTAACGAAATTGTAGACCTAACAAACTACGTACAGATAGAGTATTGTCATTCAGCTTTCAATTAATTAAAATACCAAGACAGCTCAATAATCTATATGCCGAAGAAATACCGACTTTTTCTTTCAATATAATTTGTTGAATAACTTGGAAATCAGGAAACTGTTTTTTTTTTTTAAAAATCCTTTCTTCAGTTGGATTAGAAATACAAACCTGCACCATTACGTGGTAAAGTCTTCCTGTTATGAAAAGGATTAAAAAAAACTAGTTAATTAAGTCCAGATAGTACAAGGATTTGCATTGCCCTATTATATACAAAAATCTATTTAAAAAAGTCCGGATTGTACATGGATTCGCATGCACATTTGCCCTATATATATATGCAGTGCGCAGCCAGCCAGCTATAATACCCCCAACATATTCAGTTCTTTAATTTGCTTGTCTTTTGAGTTGTCCCTGGGTGATTTCTTTCTTCGAGTTAGAGATTTAGCAAATATATCCCTGAAGATATGGCAGGGCTTTGCGGTTGCGGTCAAAGTGATCGTCATACATTCATTGCTGATATGATTGATGAATATGACGATGGGTCTTTTGATCAACTGTTTGAAAAGTATAGACAAGAAACAGATGACAATGATGAGGCATTTACGTTGATGGAGAAGGAAATTGTCAAGGGGTTGTTGTGGATGAGGAACAATGGTGCCAAGAAAGAGTCTTCCAAGTCCAGAAGTACAAGCCCCGCTAGTGATGGTAGTAGCTATGCTCAATTTACACACCCACTTGTGATATTGCCTGTTATACCCAAGAAGAAGAGAAGTGGAGATCAAGGGTTTATATATCCCAAGAAAAGCCCAAGTAGTTATGATAACAGACAAGATGATGACGACGATCATCATCGTATTCTTGAGGAGGAGGAGGGTACTGTCTTTGGTAGGAAAGAGAGAGGATCTGGAATTCCTAATGGGTTTGTCAACAAAAACAAGTACTCTAAGACTAGTGTTGCTCATGAAGATAAGAAAGAGGGGAGACAGAAAGAGAAAAGGATCAATAGTACTAATAGAAAACGATGCTTTGCACTTGAAGATAATGACGAGGAGGAGGGAATGAGGTCGACAAGCAAACGAAGGAAGGGTGACTCAAGGGCACTGGACTTGGGTTTTGATTTCTCTGATGAAATAAAAGCTCTAATCGGAGAAGATGGAGATAAGGATTTCAAGTTAAGGATAAGGAAAAAGTTGTACCAAACTGATACGAGTGCACACCATGATCGTTTCACAATGCCTTGTAGACAAATTAATGAATGCGAAAGTCTTTTAATTGGTGATGAGAAGACGACTATCTGTCAAGGCGATGGCATAGGAGTAACATTGGTAGAACTGGGTCTTGGTGATGAAAAAGATAGCACGTTCACCAGTCAACTGAGGCTGAAGCAGTGGAACATGAAGAACAGCAGTTCCTATGCGCTAAGAAGTAGCTGGAATGACGTTATGGTTAGGAATGTGGGAGCGCTCCATCAAGATGACTATGTGCAGATTTATTCCTTTAGGCGCAACGAGGAACTATGGTTCGTCCTCATCAAGGAGTCTGATCATGAAGAAGGCCGCACAGATGGTGTCTTTGGAAGGACTAGTACTCAAGGGGAATGATGGAAAAGGTCCTGCTACAGTTTTGCTAGCCACCAGTACGCACGCATGATAATAGTATCAGTCAAGAGAAGGAGAATGGAGATGGTGCTAGCTAGTACAAGCCATGCATAGATAGATATATAGGGAAGAGCAACCTTAAGCTTAATGTTTAATTACAGTCATTCATGTCTTTTATAAGTAATGGGTGATGAATTTGCTTTTAATAAATATAGTTTGAAGTACTTTCTCAGAACAATTTATTAATTAGTTCTTTATATATATATATATATAGAATCAAAGTCATTTATTTAGCCAAAAAAGTCTCATGGATTATGAGCTCATGGTCCTGAGTATAAATTGAGCCCATGTATTAGCTCGATGGCCCATATTGGCCTAGTATTAAAAACACGAGCTGAAAATCTTCTCTCCCTCTGGATTCATATCATGGCAGAACAACAAGAAGAAGATTCGAAAGTCAATTCTCCTCCTCCTCCTCCCCCTGTACTCTCTTTCTCTATCTTTCTGATACAGTCTTGTTGTGTATGTTAAATTGCCAAGTTATCCATTGGCTTTACTCAGTGTTATGTTTTTTTTTTTGGCCTGTTATTATTTAAGAAATAGTGTTGAGCAATTCACTTTATAAGCAAAAAGAACACCATTCTCAATGAAATTGAAAGAAAACCATTCATCTCAATTTTAAATTTGATTTTTTATTGCATTTGATTTAACAAAACCTATATGGGATTTGTTGAATTATGAACCTTTTTTTTTGTCAATGCATGGATAAGATTTGGAGCCCATTTACATTTATTAGGAGATGAACTATGGGTTCATTCATTTTATTTATTATTAATAGTGTTTCTTCTTCTTCTCAATAAAACTCATTAATTAATATTTGACAATTTGCTGTCACCAATAGTTTTTGGAGGTCATATGCAAAAGTTTGGGAAAGACGAGTCGCTTTGCAGCAGGCACCAAGGCGGGATTTGCAGTGTCTTTGATAAACAGGAAGTTGGATGTTGGGGCACCTTTTGTTTTGCATATTGAAGCCGTTAAGGATGGGGAGGAGCCCATTAGCTTTGGCCCAGATGCGGTGCTTGTTGATTATGGCAATGACTGGAAGTTGCAAACATTTACTGTGTTAGATTATGGTGGTATTAGCTTCTTTTAGTGTAGATTATCTGGTTGTCTTCTCTTGTGGTTGCTGTGTAGAGTTTGCTTAAGTGTTGGTTTTGCTAACATGATTTCTTTTCTGAAGTAGGTGTTAGACAAGCAGAACACTTTCAGCGGATTCCAAAACAGGTATGGATTTCTATATTGTCTTCATCAAGTTTTATTTTTTATTGTATCCATTAAGTAGAAGTTGTTGTACATACATATACTGTTTGATAAAAGAAACTTGGATGTATTTACAATATCGCTATATAGGGTACTGGGATAGTCTTCTTTCAACTCATAATCCATTGCAAAACTTGAAAAACTACATCTCAATAAGTTCTATTGAATTTTTTTGTTTGAGTCAATATTTATTTCGATACCATGGAGTTGATGAACTTGATTTTCTGAATTCCTAAATCTGTTGCTAATGAATGAGACATGGAAGATAGTAGTAGAAACTAGGCTGTATTTTTGGGTAAAACCAAATATAGGAACCTGACTTCAGCTTTTCTTTCAAATATGTTTACCAGAAGAGGTCAAGATGAATGATTGCATTTCAGATTTCAATGAATTTATATTATATAAGATTATTTTAATTAAAAATAGGATTGTGGCCTGGCAATGTGTTCCCAGCACTGAACTACTACCTGTCTCAAGATTCTAGACTAATTTGATGCCTGTCTGTCAGAAGAAATTTGAATGGAATCAAATTGGAAATAGGACAGCCTTTGCTTTTTCCTTCTTTTAATCTATGCATAGCTTGGTTTTGGTAGACAGCCAAGTGCTGGCTGCATTCATTTGAAGGCTGTAATAGTGGCTTGGTTAAAAAATGTGACAAAAGACAATAGTCCGTGTACCTTGGTGAGACCTTTTTATTTTCGAAGAACTATGATTTGATCTGTAGTCATAGTTGCTGCCTTACTATATAAATACATACCGATATATAGAGAGACTGGTAGGTTTCAACCCACAAGTTCACTCTGTTCTGTATACCATATGGCACCATTTTGTTGATCTGTCTTGACCCATACCAGCCTACTTCAGTCATAATGGATGACTTTATATCAGATTGATTAAGAAAAGAAACAGGCAAGATTCCTGTGCAACATTGTGAGAAATCTTGTAATGTGGTGCTAAAAGCACAAATTATTGGTTGTGAGGAATACATATTGTGACCGATTATTAGGGTGACACCCCTTTGCCTGTTATTTGCCAATCTTGTGCGGTTGTATGCTAGTTGTGTACCAGTATATTTGTGATAATTATTTTGCTTTGTTGGTAAATACATTTCTTGTTGGTAAATGCATATTCTTGGGCCTATATTAGCATATGTATCATGTCATAAATCTGTATAAAATGAACTGGTAGCAGGACATCCATTCCAATATTGTATTCACAAACTTGCCTTAATTTGATAGTTATTCATTAGAAGAATACTAAACTCTGATCTTGATGAATATGAGGTTAAAGGCCTAATCTGATAATGATCTATTTATGAACCGAGTATAATGCTGCTTAGTGCCATAATTTTTCCTCTGTGAGAGAAACTTTGGCTAATTAATTATTCTCCTCGTGTAAATGTTTACTGGGATTTGAAAATCGTGTGCTTAGCTAAATGATCTAATATCTTCTTTTACTTTCAGCAGAGTTCTGATGGTTCACGTCCTGCAAAGACAGCTACCAACCCAGGCATCAGTTTTTTGTACATGGCAAAGATACTAGTAGCCTTCGTTTTGCTTTTTGTGCTTGGTGCAAGTTTCACATTAGCTCTTGAGAATCTTCCTAGACTCATATTGTTCATTAACTCGTTCATGTAAATACTTGCTGGCATTCTTCTAGTGATGTATGGAGTGAATGATGCTGAGTTTGTATTTCTTTCTGAATAATTTGAATTGAGGCCCTTGAGAGTTATAACGCCAGAAGAGAAGAGCAACAGCAGAAGAAGGCCTCGTAACAGGATGATCAAAATCTTTCAGAGGACCAGTGAATAAAACCTTGCACTGACAATGGGGTTGGAAAGATTAATTCTGATTCCCAGTATATATATTACAGCCCAAGATTTGTTCTCTTCTTGGTTGAACCATTGATTTGCTGTTTGATTCGTTACCTTGTCAAAATCCTGAGTGTCTGTGGCTTGAGTTGAAAAAAACCATAAACCTGAGTTGCAAATACAAGATGAATTGTGCCTTTTTGTAACAATTTTAAGATGGAGGGAAAATCACATTGAAACAAATCAACCATAGATGGAGGTGTTTCTAGTAGACAATCCAATAGAGGAAGCTGTCACTGACCATTTACATAAACACTGACGTAATGTGTGATTTCTCGAGCAGTGTTAAATTCACTGGATATTATATTTGTATGGACTTTCTTTCTAGTATGCTCAAGCTGGATAGATTAATAATAATAATAATAATATGATATAAGAGCCGTCATGACCAAGTGACTAAGTGGTTACGTGTGATATAAGCAAAACAATAAAAAGATTTTAATCTTCGTACATGAATAATCTTCTGATAAAGCTGGAGACATGAACTGGTCAAAGCAGCCACCATCTTTTATCTTCAATGCAATTATATCACTAAAGAGATCAGCATGTTAATGTTCCCCTGTTTCTGTTCATCTGAGTTTTTTGAAACAGGGGACCAATCAACTGCCTGACTTGGACGGCAAGTTGTAGACCCTGTATATAAATAACCATAGAAGCTCAAGCGAAAAGGAGTATACAGAAAGTGATAGCTTTTATAAAAAAAAAATGGAAAATTCAAGGTCTGGTTTTTATTTCTTGGTTCTTTGTTGTGCTAGCCTTCTCTTCCCAACATGCTGCAGCAGTAAGCGTATTCCCTTGTTTATATTTGGAGACTCATTTTTTGAAGCTGGAAATAATAACTATATCAGAAATGCATTTGGCCGGGCAAACTTCTGGCCTTATGGTGAAACCTTCTTCAAGTATCCTACTGGGAGATTTTCGGACGGTCGAGTAATTCCAGATTTTATTGGTAAGATAAGAGGCTGATTTTTATTTCTTTATTTTGGTAATTTTTCTGCTGCTTTGCTTCGTTAGGAAATAATTAATGGATGCTTGTTACTGTTTGACAGCTGAGTATGCAAAGTTGCCATTCATTCCTCCATATCTGCAACCTGGCAATCACCAGATTACAGATGGGGTGAACTTTGCATCAGGAGCAGCTGGTGCTCTAGCTCAAACCAGACCTGCTGGATCGGTATGCACTCTTACTCACCGCAGGCTTCGTGCTGATAAATTATTTAGGCTAAACTCCATAGGTTTTTCCCTTTCTGTCACAGGTTATAGACCTTAATACGCAAGCAATTTATTTCAAGAACGTGGAGAGGCAGATAAGTCAGAAACTGGGGGATAAAGAAACTAAGAAATTGCTGTCTAAGGCTATCTACATGTTCAACATCGGTAGCAATGACTACGTAGCACCTTTCACAACAAACTCCAGTTTGCTCCAGGCCTACTCCAGAAAGGAGTACGTCGGAATGGTTATCGGCAATACAACAACTGTGATCAAAGTAATCAATATATAACATCAAGAACATCTTTTCCTTTTCAGGTATCTTCCTTTTCCTAATTAGTTGATCATAGCTTATGGCTACATTTTGATGTTTCAGGAAATATATAGGAATGGAGGAAGGAAATTCGTGTTTGTCAGCATGGGTCCTTTGGGTTGTTTACCATATCTGAGAGCATCAAACAAGAATGGCACAGGTGGTTGCATGGATGAAGTCACGGTGTTTTCAAAACTACACAATAGCGCACTCATTGAAGCCCTCAAGGAGCTCCAGACACAGCTTCAAGGGTTTAAATACGCTTATTTTGATTTCTACACTTCATTAAGTGAAAGAATCAAGCGCCATTCAAAATATGGTGTGTTTTCCTGCCCTATCAACTAGTTACACAGCTCTCTGTAAGAACTAACTGCACACATTTGATTTACTTTCTTGTGTGTTTGCTTTGTAAGGTTTTGAGAAGGGGAAGGTGGCGTGTTGTGGCAGTGGTCCATACAGAGGAATCTTGAGTTGCGGCGGAAGGGGAGCAGAAGAGTACCAATTATGTGACAATCCTAGCGACTATTTGTTCTTTGATGGTGGTCATCTCACCGAGAAAGCCAACAATCAACTTGCAAAGTTGATGTGGAGTGGGAATTCTAATGTCATATGGCCTTACAATCTTAAAACATTATTCCAGGAGTAGCCCAAAAATAGGTCATGCAACCATATGTATGGTAGTTTTCCTAGGATTCAATAACCATATATTCGATATCTTGTTGTTCTATCATATATCACAAGAATGGTACCTAATGGTAAAATAGTCTTTTCAATGCATCCATTTATCATTATTCAATTGTTTAGATTTAGGGCATCTTGTTTTTTGCTTTCCTTTTTCACCCAATTCCTACCATTTTGATCAAGAAAGGTCATTTCACATGAGATTAATAAAAAACATGGTTTTTTGATGTTCATTAATGAACAGTTGATCGGTGAGGATATTAGTTTTTAAAGAAGAAAGAAATCATAACACAAACACAAACACTCAATGGAATTCATAACTATCTCAATGTTTTTTTTTTTTCATTATTATTGTTGAAATATTCAAGAGCTAAGACCATTCCAATGCTTCTTTTCACCATGCATAACTAAACCAACAATTAGGATAAGCACAATAAAAATAAATGGTGAGTACCTAATAGAATTGATCGAGTTATATAGAAACAAGGTACAAGTCTATTAGGATGCCTCAACTGCATACATCATTGCATTTCCACTATGTATTCTATCTCATCATATCACATTCTATTCTACGATATTTGAGAATCACCGTTAATAACAAAGAAGGAAGAAAACTCATAGCTCTTTGTCTTCCTATATAACATCAAACAAGCATAACGAACCATATTTCAAGATATGGATGGGAAACTGACTTTTTTTTAAAAAAAAAAAAAACACTTAACTATTGTCTAGAGACTTTTATAATATTTCACTTTTTTAAACATAGTTTAATAACTTTATTGCCTTTAAAATCAAAATTCTCAAAGCTTAGCTACATGAACTTATTTTTAATTTCACAATGGTTTTTTCATAATAACTATATGGTCCTATTTTGATAAATAAGAAAAATCAAATAGTTATTGATGTTAGTGCGTCAATCGCTTAGCTGCCTTTGGGTTGTGTGTACGACTAATTCTGGTGGTGAAAATCATTGTTCTGTCGCGCCATTAGATTCGTAATGAAATCCTTTTTCTCTCTAGATTGCGTGTTTGGTCCACAGATCTACAATTCGGTGGCGGCAACCCCTTTTTTTCACTTTCTTTTCTCTATCCTCCTATAAATTCACGTCTGACCCTTCAAATTTGCATATCAACCCTTCAAGGGTTTTCTCTTTGGATTTACCCTCTCTTTTTTATTCTTATTTGTTTTATTTTAATTAATTTTCAAAATCAGATTTTTTTTTTCAATTTCATCCTCTGATTTTTTTTAGTCTGTCAGATTTGGTCTCTATTTTTTTGTTTTTTTATTTTTTTTATTTGTGGTAATTTTTTAATTTGATTTGTTTTTCAATTTCACCCTCTATTTTTTTCCTTCAGATTTGATACTCATTCTTTTTATTACTATTTTGTTTGCTTAGGTAAATATTTTAAATTGAGATTTGTTTTCTGATTTCATCCTTCAACATTAAATTGGTTAAGAATGGAGCTTTTTAATTGAACCCGTGTCTATGATTTTATAGGTTGTGAATTGAAAAATTAACTCATTTTTAAAAGATTTTGTAAACCTCGAGATAAATTAAAAATAATATAATAAAAATTATGGCGCAATAAAATGAAATAAGAAAAAGAATAGAATAAATGTGGAAAGAAGAGTTAAAAAAAAGGTTTATGGCCAAATGTGTGCATTTTTCCAGAACCAGAAATGGTTAGACGAACTTAATAAATGGTCAGACCGTTTTCCAAAACAATTAGACTATTTTAGCTATTGTTCCTATTAAAACTCGATGGTGCAACCAAGAAAGAGAGATTGTTTTCTCTTTTTTTTCTTTCTTATCACCTACAGGGGTAAGATAAGTGATGATTAGGAGTGAAAAGAGGGGATTTTGAAAGAGAAAAACTTATTCACACAATAAATTTAGAAAAATCAAAGTGAGGGTTTCGAAGAGATTTGAAAGAGAAGAAGAAAGGTGAAGGGAGCCAAGGTATTCTTGCATTTTACACTTGAATTACCATCTAACTAAGGTAACAAACTCATCTCAAATAATCAATTTGATTGATTTTATGATATGTGAAATATTGGGTTTGGATTTTGGGTAGTTGAATTGTTGTTTGTATGATTGATTTATGTTTGTTAACATTAAAGATGGTTGGGTATCAATCCAATTGAAATAATTGAAAAAAAAAACTATTCCCTTTTATGGGATAATTTTGACCTAAAATGGGATAAAGAGAGAGGTATAGGAAAAATTTGACTGGTTATAATATGAAAATCATTTTATTGCCGGGTTAGGGACATTAGACTTATATATGTGAGCCTAAACGAATTCGATTAAGAAATGATATTTAAATCATGAATTTTGGGTTAGGGTTTGTAATACAAATTTGAGGGGAAATGCAAGTGGATGGTGAATTGAATCAATTGAGTTAGGTTAGCTTGTGATGAGTGTTGAATCATTAAGAAATAATGAAGAAAGGCAAGGTGTTTTTAGGGGCATATAGGGTCGGCCAAGAGAGAACAAGTTAGCATGCAATGAAATTGTGTTTGCTTAAGAAAATTGTGAGAGGCTAATACATAATGTTGTGCGGGAAATGAATTTTGAATGAGTTTGGTTATATTATATAAAATGAGTAAAATTTGCATATGGTAGTTAACTGGAATGTTGAGAAAGGTTATTTCATTTAAAGGTAAAGATTATTGTGTAGTGCTTAATTTATCATGCAAGGGAAAATTTTGATTAAAACTTTTAAGAATAAATCATGGTATAAAAGAAGAAATAAATTGAAAGTAAATGTGACGACTATGATCATGGTTGTGAATTGTTGTAATATGTATGCTTTCCTTGAAATAATTTTGATTATTTTAAATAAAATGTGAGTTGGATTGATTGGTTCTTAAAAAGTTGAAATTAGAGATATTATTACATAGTTGAAAAGGCAATTCTTGTTTGAATGATGAGAAAACAAATAGAAATGCTTAGTTGTTTGTAAAATTTATAGATAAAAACTGGACAATTTCGTCATCTAATTTTCAAGGGAAATTAGGGCGTGAAAATGATAAAATTTAGGATAAATTTCTTCATAAAAGTTATAGTTATAGATGTTAGCTTTCCAACTGAATTGACCTTGCATGATTTGAAGTTAAAAAAAACTCCAAATATGGGTTAAAAGCTGAAGGGGAGGTCGAACTGGAACCACATTGAAAAGTTTTATGTATTATAATAACGAGTGATTTTAGGTGTGTTAATGAAAAACCTAGGCTTTAATTCATCAATGAAGTTTTATATCTATGTTTTAGTTTTTTATAAAGATAAGTCATGCCTAAATTTGAATTCTACAACTTTAAAAATAGTCAAAATAGTGACCAGTGTTGATAAGGATTAAATTAAAAATTGCTAGAGTAGCAAATTCCTGAAAATTATCTAGAAATTATTTCCGGTGAAAGACTTAAATAATAGAGGTTATATGAATAAAATACTCAACATGAACTATGTGTAAATGATGCTTTAAGTGTGGGTAAAATTAAACTAAAATTGGAAAAGAGAGGGAGGGAGAGGGAGGGAGGGGGAGAGAGAGAGAGACTATGATTGGTTCAAAATGTTATGATGTTATGTTAAAATCATGTTATATTAAAGCATGGAAAAATTGAGTATAAAGTTAAATTCATGATTAATTAAAGATTGAATGGTGTATTATGTTGTGTGCCAAATGGTACAGGAGAGGTACGGGTTTAGTTCAATAGCAGGACTTCCTCATGAGTTCAGACCCTAGTTAAGTGTTCTTCACCTCCATTATGCATATGTTTTTTCTTTAGAATTTTGAATCATTATGTTATTAAAGTAATTGTTGTTAATTTATGTGATATAAATATTATTATGGAAATGATATGCATAAACTAACCGACCTTGATGGACCTAATATCATCTATTTTTGGATGATTAAGATTGAATGTTTAGACTAGCTGACTTTGATGGGCTAGTGGCACCCGTATTTGGATGACCGAGATTAAATGTTTAGACTAGCCAACCTTGACCAGGCTAGTGACATCCATGTTTGGATGATCAAAATTAAATATTTAGACCAGCTAGCTTTGATAGGGCTAGTGAATTGTATAGATTGTAAAATGTTGACAGGTACCTCTAATCTTAGAACGGATTAGTAGATTTCTGTCATTATTTCTCTTTCAAATTAGATTTAACTATGTAATTGGTAGGCAAGCTTTGGTATGTATTTAAATATTGATAACTTTCTTTTGAATTATTTAACTAAGAATAATATAGATGTTTATGAAATTAATAACTTGTAATGCATTAAATTATCTTAGTAAGTCAAAATATAAATGTATGTGATGATGGATATGAAATTTATTGTTTTTGAATGATGTGGTTGTGAATGAGTTTGATAAAAGGTCAGGATGGTTCATCCATGATTATACATTGTTTTGAGATGTATATAGAAATTTGTTGATAACTTGAGATGGTTTTAATATAAAAAAAACTCTAACAAAATTTAAGTAGAAATTTGGTTAGACTATATACAGCTTACAACGCATGAGAAAAGAAAAAAATATATAATAGTTTTTTGTTAACCTATGGAATAGACATGGGATTTTGTATGATAAAAAATAGGGTTGTTATAGATTTGTCCGCGTCAAATACTGTTGATTAGATATTTTTTAATTGACTGAGGTTATTGTTTTCTTTTTTACAATATTTTTGTATGGTTAAATTACTAGTGCTCTTAAAAGCAAAATTCTTTAACTTAAGTCTAGGCTTTTTTTTTTTGTTTTTTGAAATTTCACTTTTCAAAGCATGGTGTAATTATTCTATTGCCCTTAAAATCAAAATTCTTAAAGATTAACTTCAAGGACTTATTTGTAATCTCATATAGGTTTTGTTTTTGTTATATTCATTTGGTCTTAGGGGCAATTTGGTCTTCTAATTAATATCAATAACAATTAAAAAAAATTATTGATGCGTGAGAATTGAACTTCTTGATTGAGTTCAGGTTTGAGATTTAATAGGTTGTGATTTTTTAAGATTAACATAAGTTTTGGATATTCGTTTAAGTTTGCTTTGTTTTTCATATTATTAAATTAGGGTTATTTTTTTTATATTATTAAATTAATTGAATTTATTAAATATGGTCAACTCAATGAACAAAATCTTATATTGTTTCTTCTTTTTTAGAAATCCTAGTGTAACCTGAATTTTTACCCTTTTATGTTCAAAAACATCTGGTCCGGCCTGCAGTGTTGCGCTGACGACCACAATCTAGTATCTACTAATCTTTGGGGACTCATTTCAAGATTAGCAGAGAAGTGGATCTGGCTATTATGTGGGCCGAGAGTTCTGCAGCACATTTGTTTGCAAAGTCCACCAAGTTAGGAGGCAATGATAGAGAGAATTACACAGGAACTATGATTAAACATGAGACTATCGATGGTTTGCATCAAGGCAAGTGCAAAGGAAATCCAGGTCCTGGCACACACACCGCAGATGTGTTGCGTGTGTAGAGAGAGAGAGAGAGAGAGATAGAGAGATAGAGAGAGAATCATTGTAAATTCTATAAAAGAAAGGATCTTCTTGAATCAGAATATTTACATTGTTTTGAGCAAGTCCCCAAACCACCCACCTATGTATATATTATATACTACATAAGACAGATTTAAGCCATCACTAATATTATAACTTATAATAAAACAAATAACAAATGGGGAAGGGGGGAAATAATATTATAAATGATTATAATCATACAACAAAGAGATTCTGTTGTAAGAACCGCATGGGATTGCATCATGGATGCTGTAAACTGGAAATGCATTATTCTATGCTGAACTTTCTCCCGAGCTGCGATAAATTTCATCAGCGTGAGTTGCAGGCACATAGACAGCATCCAGCAGTGAGCTGTGTGTCCGCCCATAGAACGTATATACAAGCACTCCAACTATAAGCCATACAGAGACACGGGTCCAAGTGGCAGCACTGAAAGGTCAGCGAGAGAGGGAGGGAGCATGTTATATGACATGTTGAGAAAGAGAAATGAAGATCCACAGAATGAACAAATCATACAAGAGGATTGTTGGATAAATACACAAAGAAATGTTCAATAAATAGGCAAAATACTAATTCTCTGAATGGTAATCGCATAGTAACTGCGGCTTGATTGATTTTCACTCACCCAAGATTAATCAAAAGGTAGATGTTGACAAGAAAGCAGACAATAGGAAGGAGTGGAACAAATGGGCAGATAAAACCTGAAAAGATATATATTTTTTCTTAGTTCACCAAACTTTAATCAAACGAATTCTTAATAATGTAATACCAACATAACCAGCTATATGGTACATATACTTGTGTGTGTTTACACTGCAAATGAATGCCTGGTAATACAAAACCTACCGAATCGAGTAATGATTAGAATTTAATGCACTAATAAAATGCAGTGGTATGAGATAAGACTCGATTGGAAGACGAGCATGCACATATAGAACACTCCTCATGTGTGTGCAGATATGAGAGCCAATGGAAACCTAGTGGTGTCCCATCTAGGAACTATCTCAGGATGCTACAGATAATGGTAGCTTAACCGCTGGATTTACTTGAATGTCCACATGTTATGAGCAAGTATTGTGGCTAGACTGTTGAAAATACCCTTTCCTCCAGAGTGATTCGAGTGAGTAGTTAACCTACATGAGAACTCCTTTATTTGGGAACACGACACAAATTAATTCCTAACTGTGGTAGGGCATTACTATAGTTGAGCATTTTTTTTATTCTGTAACATAAAGGCCTGTGGTCAGACATCCAAGTTATCCTATATAAATGGCATGCTAAATGCATGCACTTGACATATTATGACATTTCCATCAAATTTATGTGCATGTAGTAACTAGACTGACCTTATGAAAACAAGAAACTGCACACGGTATAAGAGCAAAAAGCCACATACCTCCTGAATGCCCAAAGGTGTGCCTCGCATCATCTTGTTCTATACAGGTCAGCACAATCAGACCAAAAAGGAGAAGTGCACCACCAATTCCACACACTATAAAACGAAGAAGTCTGATGGAGGAACAATCCAATCAAATAATAGCATTGAAAGAAAAACAGAAAAAAGTTCATGTCTTGTCCAAAAAGCATTGGGAAATGTATGTATGTAACTGGAAATTACTGTTACGGTCAATATTGACCCACCTAGGAAGATTCAAGTCTGAAGCTGCATAAGCAAGGAGAAATGCCCCAACACATGTGGCTGTTATGGTCCAGCCAGCAATTTTTCGCCTGCTCCCTTCATTTATAACAACTGAAACAAATTAAAAATAAACAAGAATCAAAGTTACAAACCATCAGATGAAAGTCAAAGTTGCGCAATAAATTCAGCTCAGGTGCTACACTACGTTAAAGTACTGGGAGTCAGGTCTAACATCTTTAGATTAAAATCTATAGATGAATACCATCTGTAAGCATTTCAAAGCACTGTAATTTAAGCAATATATCTTTTACGTATGCCAAGTAGGAATTCTGAAACACATGCCATATAAATGGGCGGGTGATTGGAGATGATGAGAGATGTTTAGATTATTTACAGATCCTAATAAGTAATATTCATATGCATGCCAAGAAAAGTAAAAAGCGATAGCTGCAATGAACTTACAATTGCCTTGAGCCTCTTGTTCTACAATTATTGGATATTCAATTGCTGTTGCTTTGCCTAATAAAGGCAAATTGCTATCCATAGAGGTACCGGCATAAAAACCAGACTTTTCCTTAGTGACATCTGGGCTACCTGTACTGTACCGTAATGACACAGAATCAATAATCTCCTGAAGTGAAGATGGAAAAGGCACCTCATTTGGTGGTACATATCTCAGTATCAATACAGAAATTGCTACCATAGTGAATGCCAGAAGCGTTCCCACACTGACCTGCACAAAATGACATTATTCAGAATTGACGTTACAGTAAGAAAAAATTATTTGAAAGTGTAGAGGTTTCCCATAGTCATTATTCATATACCATTATGTTATTGCATGCCACTCTCATGCCACAATCCATAGTTTAGGTACTCATAATTTGAACATAAAAAATGTGGTCAGACAATACCTCAAGAAATGTGACATCCATCTTGAAATTAGCACCAAAGATGTGAACTTTCTCCCTTTCTTTGGGTTTTAACTTTTTCATATTAGTGGATTTCAAGGGGAGGTCACTGTTGCTTAGTGTAGGTGGGACATTTATGTATGTATATGTACATAGAAATACACATGCATGCAAAGTATATAGAGCAGCAGTCTCTTGAATTTTTTATGTACATGAGCTTGCCAGAGAATGAAGCAATCATTAATTTTCTTTTGATTTTGATTTGAATGTGTTGCATAAGTTGGATAATAGAAACTGGTAAAAATCTTAAAACAAAGGGGCAGGTCAGAGGTAGGGAAAAACTTTGGTTTTACATTTACAGAAAGACAACCTATTTGTTCATTTACCAAAGTAAAGAACTATTAGCAGTAACAACCCTCATTCACGCATGAAGATGGAAGCAGGAAATCTCCTATTTCCTCCATCAGGAACTGATGGCGCAGGAAACTATTATTCTTGGCAGGTAGGAAATAGGAGAGGGAGAGACTACTCAGCCGTTTCATGTCCCATCACCTTTCCTACTTAAACTTGAAGTAAATGGGTCCAAGCCCAACCCACACAGGCCTCATCCGCGACAGCAATACTATATTGCACATTCACTTTCAAATTTCACTTACCATCCCAGCTAATTGTGAAACATCCATAAAAAATGCCAGTACTGCAGAACCTAAGCCAGTCACCAATGTGCTCTTAACAGGAACTTGGCTCTTTTTATTAATATCTGAAAAGAATGATGGCAGCAATCCATCTCTAGCCATTGCCATTAAAATTCGAGGCTGAGAAAGACAAAATCTATGTGTGAATCAACCACTTAGAGATAAAGACAAGGTCAATACAATTCACCAAGAAAAAAAAAATTCACAAACAAACAGAAGAGTTCAGTAACATTTGGCGGATCTTCTAAAGTAAGAGACAAAAGAAACAGATTAAGCATTCCTTCACACTAAGGCAGATGTACAAGATAACCACCAATTAGAGAAAATTTAAGCTGAGTTATTGCCTCTCGTAAATAACACATTCTAGCATTAACCAGCCAGTTGCTGTCCTCAAGTTTATTACACACATGGTTTACTTACTCAAGAATCCCTTTATGAACCTATTGCAACAAGCTTTTCATCTTGACAATGGTGCTCGATGAGATTAACACCAATGACTTGTTGCATATTAGGCATCACAAGGTCTTCTAATATTTGTGTTATGTTCCATCATGATAGAGAATCTCGAAGTCAATCTCTTTCTGCATTGCCCTTCAGCTTGATATCTGCAGCAAACATTGTTTGCGTTTGTTACCGTTGAAATTATGAGGATGGTTGAACAACTGTTGCTGATTTCTTTTGTGGTCAAGGGTGGGAGAGAGATTTTAAGAACCATGGAGATATGCTTTTAGTGCAGTTTTTGGTGCATTTGGAAGGAGGGCAAGGCAGGATTTTCAATCATCATTTCACATTGAGGCAGTTAGTGTGGGATAGGATACTCTTCCTGGCTTGTTTGTGGTGTCACATGGCAGGAGCTTTTAGGGGCATTTCCAGAGCTGATATTCAGAGGGATTGGAGTGCTTTATTATTTTGATCTAGATTACTGTGTATATTTCACTTTCCCAGAGGATGACTTACTCTCAATGTTGTTGTGTACAATTCATTCTTTCTAATAATACTCTCTTCCTCATCAAAAAAAGAAAGAGAATCATGATAGAAGGAAAAGACAGTGTGGAGCCTACTGATAAAGTACTGGAATGTCAGAAAATACAAACTAATACAACACAGGTTTTGAAGGATCAGCCATGTTTATGAAATAAAGGAAATCAAAATACACTTTGTACTTGAACTAAAAGTTATAGTCTATGTGGGCAGTCATGAGGTGCATGGCTGGTTGAGAACAACCAAGAACAATATTCATCATATAACAGATTGCATCCAGGAGTAGCAAGTCAGAACAATATGGTATGCTAGCACCTTGAAGAGTCTGTTTAATTACCTGAGGAAGTATTGAGCCCATCAATGTTGAGCAGAGAGCCATAACTGCTCCGGCAGCTACTAAGTACCTGCACGCACAAGCAACAAAAGGACTTGTAAACCAAAACAGTTCAATTACTTCCTATATAATTTAGGAGAAAACAGTAATGTACCACGCATTTGACCAAAAGAAACAAACTTACGCTGCCCATTGCATCCCATATGCAGCGAATGCAGAGGAAATAGGGGTATCAGGATCCATAGCATAATAAGGTACCAGACCAACAATGACAACAGAGACCAGCATATACAAACAACAACAAATAGACAATGCGAGACCAATGCCTAGAGGTAAATCTCGCTGAGGATTTTTAACCTGTTAGAAAATATGCAGGCACAAAATAAGATTCCCTCAAGTCGCTGTGTTCCTATGAAATGAAGACTGCACACATAAAATAACTACTGTAGGAAAGAATAGGGAAGGATTAACCAAAAATAGGGAGATGCGTACCTCCTCAGCAGTGCTGGCAACTGAATCAAAACCAATGTACGCAAAAAAGACAGTTGCAGACCCTGCAAGCATCCCGTCCACCCCAAAAGGAAAGTACCTATGAGTTCAGAAACATCATATCAGTTATGAACTTTTTACAGAAAAAGTTTCAAAATTGAATCTACAATCTGGGATGTCTACTACCCAGCAGGAAGTTCATATCCAGCCCATCCAGTCTTGAAGCCAAGATAACTACCAGCTATTATGATGAATAGCATGGCACACACATTTATGGAGGTTACTACAGCTTGTGCCAGAGTACTCTGCACAATGATGTTACTAGAGGACATTAATATAATAACGAGATAAGAAAGAAGAACTTTACCCAAGTATAATTGCATGACAAAAGAGAAAAAAGGAACATGACAAAGAGTTATGGTAGGGACCTCCTTTATTCCCACGCACAAGAGCCCAGTGACAACCAATACCAGAACAGCAGCACAAGGGTCAACCACAACATCAAGCCCAGGTATATGTTGACGAGCCAGAAAAAATGGTAGACTGTCCTGACCTCCAAAGAACAATGCCTATAATCATAAAACAAATAAGTAAGAAAAATAAACAGTAATTCAAAAATAGATGAAGGAAAAAAATAATAAAAGAAAGCACACAGACTATCCCAATCTGGAGAACATCCTCCATAAAAAAAAATGCCTGGACAGATCAGAGGAAAAAAAATTAAGACTTTCTCATAAAAAAATACCGATTATTTACCACCTTGTCAGTCAACTAATCAAATTAAAGAGCATCAGCAATTCCTTTCCTAGATTTTTTTATTTATTTTTGGTTGAAACCAAGGATCTAGTCTAAAGCATACTACCTACTTACCACTTGGACTAATAACTGGAAGCATCGTAGACATTTAGGTAAACATGGAAGAACATTAATATATTAGGAATTCTTGCGAAGGAAACAAGGATGCCCCAAATGACCCTTCAAGTTTCAAATGTAAATGGTAATTATCAAATAGCTCAAGCATTTTAGTAAAATATTCAATTACATTGAAGCTAGAATCCACAAAAGGACTGACATGTTGTCACTATAGCTTGATCATCTGAGAAAAATTACTAGCATGTTCTTTCATACATCGTACAAGAAATGAAAGAATTGGCAATGCTACTAATTTTGTGTTCTTTCCAAAATTCTAAATCAACAACAGGGATGCAATTAGCCACTATGCATCAAGATCACAATGCATGAAAACAGGAAATTGTGAACCTTTTCCATCTACAAAGAGAACAATGTAAAGTAATTATACTCAAAACAATAAGATTGAAATAATTATACCCATAGAATTAAAAGAACCAAAATCTTAGTAAATTGAAGATTAGTTAACAGAAAGTCACTGAACTAGGTTTGGGGATATGCCACGAGCAACTGCTGAACCACCAATTGTGTATTCCAATATTAAAGCCCAGCCAATCAACCAAGCAACACTGCAAATTAAAAATGCAGAAATCACTGAGCATAGGGCATTGCAGGTTCTAGAAAATGCAATATTCAGTCCAAAAATAAAACATAAATACAAACAAAGAACTACCAGAACACAATGCCCGAGGATACTATTATATAAATCAGAAACTATATCAGCAACAGCAAGAAGTGTGCTGAAAGTTTATTGCATCATGGAACCAAGATATGGTCAACCAAATCCCCCAACAAAATGTTGCGATGGTAATTGAAAAACTAAGCCAAGCATCAACTTATTTATAACCTTTGAATAAAGAGATAACACGATATAAACCAGGAACCAAATCTTTGAGAGACTGCCACAGAAGTAAATATGCTATCGTAGAAGAAACAACTAATACTTACCCTTCTCCAACACATATGTAGGAATAATGATATGCACTGCCGGCAGATGGACAACGACTTGCAAGTTCTGCATAGCAAAATGCTGAAAGAGCAGCAGCAATTCCAGCTATCAGAAAGGATATAAATAGAGCAGGTCCAGAATGCTCCCTAGCAACTGTTCCAACAAGAATATAAATTCCAGCTCCAATAGTTGAGCCAACACCTGATTGGAGTTCAAAAGTCAGCAATTCATCGATAGAAGGCAAGCTATAGCACATGAACCACCATTCGAAACTTAGAAAACTAACACAGTAAATACTGAAACTTACTAAAACGATAAAATATTTTCAACGTTTTGGATTGGCATCAAGATAATGCTTGGCAGGACCAAACATTTTGGCTTATGTTTTAATAGAAGTTAAATTTTAATTAAAAAAAAGTTAATACAAAGAAAATATTATTTGGTTAAGACAACAAGGAACTGACTGACATATCCAACAAAAATAAAGGGGGAAGAAAGCTTAAATTCCTGACCAAAGCAAAAGGCCAAGACCAGAAACCAATTAACACAATCAGCATCAACTCATCAAGCAAAGTAGCAAAGAAAAATGAATGAAGAAGCACAAGACAACCAAAACCCATGATCCAAAAAGACCAACAACAAACCCCATATGAAATTCTTTGGTAAAAAAGAATAATTATTATCCAAAAAAGAAGAAGAAGAAGATACCAATAGCAATAAGGTGTGGAACAGACAACTCCTTGGCTAATTGATGATGACCATGTCGTTTAAAATGAACAGAATCAACCTGTTTTCTCCTTATCAAACTCCTAAAACAACCACCACCCCTCACACCGTTTTGTGAACCAACAAGAAAACCCATCAAGTTTCTCAACTCCCCCCTTACAAAAACAACTTCTTCTGTGAATAATAATTTACCAACTGGGTATGTTTCAAACTTGCAATAAATAAATAAAAAAATCCTCCTAAAAGTTGGTAAATTTTATTATGAACAAATACTAAAATCTAAGCAAACCCTGCCAGCATTTCCTCCCTGTCAAAATAATTAAGTTTTATGGAATCTATTATCGTTTTGGTTTAAATAAGGGAAGCGGCAGATCCTGAAGACCCAAAGGAAATGAGGGAGGAGTTGTTTTACGGACAAGAGTGTTTGACCAAGGAAAATGAAAAAAGCCCTGTCAAGTGTTTGTTTCCTTTTAGAACAGTAAATTAAAGGATTCAAGAAGAAAAGATTAGACAAGGTCTTGATTGCCTGTTGTCCGCTCTGCCTCTGCCCATGAATTGGATTGGATTGGTCGCCAACTCCATGATGAATGTAGATGTAGAGAGAGAAGTGAATCCAATTCCGTAGATTCTTCTGGTCCCACTATTTCTGCTTTTCCATTTTTGCACGCATTCTGTTTGCAAGGCAGTCTTCCCATTTCACAGGCCAATGAAAACAAAAAACATTATGGAAAGGCTTTTTTATTTTAGGAAATGATTGTTTTTTTATATATATTTTTTATTTAAAAAAATTTAATGTAATTTTTTTTATTTTTAACATCGATATAATAAAAAAATATAAAAAAAAATTAAATACCTTTTTAAAAAATTTTAAAATATAAAAACAAACAAATTTTAAGTTGTCTATTCATACTTATATTTATTAGTTGATAAATTTAAAAATTTATTTGGCATAAATTTTCAATTATTTTTTTATAAATAAATTGTGATAAAAATAAATTAAAATAACTTTGATTTATAATCATGACTTAAAACAATAATTTTTTTAAGCAAAGATGTAATATAAGTTATAATTCTAAAATTAAAAATATTAACTTTTGATTAAATTAAAATTTTGACTCAAGTTTTCAATAAATTTTTTATTTAATTAAAAATTATTTCTAACAAATGTATTCATTACTTTTTTTGAGTCAAAATTTTTTTAAAAAAAAACAACTTAAATTAATTCCTAAAAATCATACCAAACATAATCTAAGAACTTGTTTGTTTTTGTTTTCGACTTGCAACTCTAATAAAGTAATGTTTTTTCATGTTGAAACTTAGCTACATTACTTGCTATCTTAAACCTGCTGCTGGAAGCACCCAGTGATTGGGGAGCAATTCAAACTTCTGTGTTGTGATGAAAGGTTTATTAGTTTGTTGGTGCTAAGGTTTGTTCATATTATTGATGTGCTACTTTGTCTATGAAATCAACGAATTAGAACCAGTGAATCATCATTTAGCATCATTAAGAGGCTGCTTGGTAAATGTTAATTAAACTCTGTTTTATTCTAGCTATTTAATCGGTTTGTTTTTTAGCAGCAGTTCATTAAAATATGAAAATTTCCCTTTCTCATGTATTTTTCTGTGTTGCTCCTTTGGATGAAGGCTGCACCTTCATCAGCAGGCAGGAGGAAGCGGGCATGGTCAGAATCTGACGAGGATGAGATTTCAGAGAGGAAGCCACAGTCGAGCCTTCTGCGAGAGAATTCTGCTGATCTGCAGAATAGTGATGGTGAATTTAGAGACAAGAGGCAGGAGAACGCTGCTGTTGATGATGAGGATTGATATGGAACATTTTGAACCCTCTTTAAGGACAGGGGGGAACTAACATGCCGGCATAAGGTGAATGGCCTTGCACTCCGGGGAGGAACTCAAATCTCTTCCAGTGTTTTGGTCCCCTGAACCTGAACTACTTCCATAGTTCAATTCTGTATGGTTTACTATAGAAGTATCCTACTGAAAATGCAACTTTTGCATCCTTGTACATGCACCAGCCATGCTGAACAGTTGCATCCTTGAATTTTGTTTTAGAATCTTGTATATTTTAGGCAGAAGCTGTACAGTTGAGATCCCCTGACCAATCTCTATGAAGAAATTGTTGAAGCTCGAACTTTTCTTTTACTCCTTCGGGTCTGTTGCCGAGGTGGGATTGATAGGGAGGGAGGGTGAGAAGGGATGAATGAGATAATAGTCTCTCTCAAGTTAATGGTAATATGATCTGTCATATCATTGAAATGCAAATTGTTAATTTTGAAAATTAATGGTTTTTATTTCTTTATAAGGAAAAACTCCAGCTGCCCACAGATTGATAAATTAATTTGCAATTGAATTTACCTCTTCGGCATTGTTAAAACGACATGCTTTGTCCAGGATTTACATGTTACCTTAGCCAAGTCCAAGGTTGATGTTTTTTAACTTGACTTAGTTTATATTTTAAGATTATTTTAGGGTTGTTTGTTTTTGTGTTTAAAAAGTATTTTAAAAAATATTAAAAAATATTTTTTTATTTCAAATTAATATTTTTTGGTGTTTTGAGATTATTTTTAAATTAATATATATTTGTTACGAGTTTGACGAGTTAACCTAGATTGATTAGAATCAATCCAACACGTCATATTCTCAATGTTAAAAAAAAATGAATTTTAATTATTTTTTAAATTCAAATCTATTTTTAACGGTAGTTCATATCGTCTTTATACCCGAGTGTCTAGTCTTTATTTTTCATGTTATTTTTTGTTCTTTGATTTTTTTGTCTTGAAACCCACTAAGTCGATGGAGTCACTCAAAGCAATTCTCACATAATTTAATTGGAAACTCATACTTGTCAAAGACTCAAGTCGGGGGTTTTAAGTTTGACTTGTTGGACCGTGTTTCATTGTAATATTAAAAAAATTCCCCACAACTTTGATATTTTTTTTTATGTTAAATTTTTTTTAATTAAGCTCATAGCATAGCACGAGAAGTAAACTAATAAGTACTTATTTTTAATTTAGTATATCTTTAAAATACTAGTTTATTGATTATATGAGAGATGAAATGACATGAAAGACAAACATTTGTTTAATATATTGGGTTTGATGTTGACGTGTACAAATAACCTGTTTTTTAAATAGAGTTTGGATATGTTTGGCAGTATGATGCATAGTATTTTTACATAGTGCTTTTCAATTAAGAATACATTAAAATGGTGTTTTTTTTTTAGTTTTTTTTAACACCAACACATCAAAACCATCAAAAATCATCTAAAAGTATTGATTTGATTTTTTTCAAGTGAAAAACAGTTTGAAAATACAAAACCAAACACTCCTTGTATGAGTAGTTTTTGCAACCCAAACTCTAACACAATCCAAACTCTAAATAAACCAAAATTTTAGGATAGATAGACCTAACTCATGTGTGCTAACCACCATATTAAATTTGAAGTTTAAAAACCTAAATATACTAATAATAATAAATAAATTTAAATTTAAATTTTTTAACAATTTCTTTCATTCTTAGTTCTCATTTGGTAAAACCCTAGTATATGACATTAAGAGATATACTAACGTTTGCTCTCTTTTTTTATTTCTTGAATTCAAATTTTAAGATTAATAATTAGAAGAATTTATACCCTTAAATGCATTAATGAGGTGAGATGTGCTTTCAAAATCTTTCAAGAAGAGAATTTAATCATTATTGACACACAAGTTTATCCGAGAATACCTTTAATTAATTGAATATAAAGAAAAAAAATACAACATAGTATATAAAACAATCCTTTTTTCCTTGAAAAAGAGAAAGATTTATCTTCCTTCTCTTTCCATTAAGCTTTTTATTCTATAGTGTTATTCATTTTGTACAAGTTAGGCTCTTATAATAGGATCTGTAACTAACCTTTTAGGGTTGGACTATTGATCGAAAATGTTCATCATTAATTAGTGGTCACAATTATCTATTGGAAGTGAGAATAGTCAATCAATTGCATGTACATCATTTAAAGGTGATGAACCAGAATTTATCAGTATTTTTAAATAATTTTTTGTTATCTCAAAGCCCATTTTAATAACGGTTCATGCCTTGAAGGCTTTTTTAAAATGGGTTCGGGCCTAGGAGTCAAGTGCAATGTGCGTCCTAATGTCTCATAGGCCTTGTGATACAATCCAAGAAAGGGTTGAACAAGGAAATTTGGATTCTAACGTAATTGTGTCTACTATCTTATAATTCTCAATCATACTGTTGAATTGGGCTGAAAATCTACCTAGAGTTTCCCAGCATATAATTCTATGTTGGGGTATAATTTAATGTTAATCAAAATTTAGAAAGGCCTTGCCATATAGGTTAGAATAGACTGCATAAGTTTGGTTATTTACTTTATTTTGACTTGTAGTAATGCATTTATAACCCCACTTTACTCTCATGACCATGCGACATCAAGAGATTATGAATAATTTATCATTTACAAATCCTGACATGTACAAAAATTGATTTTTACCTCATATTGAGAAAAAAAGTGTTAGAGAAAAAGACGATGAAGGAGAATTGACAAGGATGGTCTTTGGTGTAACAGAAACTAAAGAAAAGAGATAACTTTCTTATTTTCTAAGAGAGTAAAGATTAGCAGATACATGCCTAGTATTACATGCAATTAACCTAGTAGTTATAGGTCTAAAATCTCTTTCTTTGCTCTTCCATATTCAATGATGATTATATTTATATTTTTGTTTTCTTTTCGATGTCTTCATCTTTAATGTTCTTGTTGTCTTCGAATTCTTCTTGTCACACTAAATATTGAATTGTCCTAGCTCATTTAATAGAACCATAACCATATTTGAAGGTAAAAAAAATAATCAAATCATGAGAAGGATGGGAAATAAGGCAAGAAAAATAATACATGTACTCCATATACATCGCTCCAAAGAAACTCATTTTCTAAAAGCATAAAATTGTATCAATTTTGGCTATATCACAATTGGATATATAAAAACCTTCATGCGTTTGTTAAGGAAGGTAAGGTATTATAGCATGTTATTAGTACTCTCCCATTAAAAAAACACCCTTACTTCTCGCATTCATATGATAGAAAAATTAATCCAATATATTTTACAGCCCATTCTTTTTTTTCCCTCTATTATGGACTTAAATTTTCCTTAAAATATGTTTGTTAAGGTATTGTTTGGACAATGTTAAAAGGTGAAAAACCAAGCAACATCTTTATTCCCTTCATTTGCATTCCTTTAGTTCAAAATAGTTCTTAAATATGCAAAATACATCATGAATTTATCAAAAACTAAGTTGACTAAGTTATATTTCACAGCTTAGAAAATATACCCCTTACCAACTAATCTATCGAGGGAAACTCGAATCCATATCTTAAATTAGCAATAAGAACAGTTAATTCTGATTCCCTAATAACTAAAAACTATAAATAAAAACCCTAAAATTCCCTTACCACATGTTGCCATGATACTTGAGGGTGTATAGCCACCCTCTAGTGAATGATCAAAGTGACTATGAACTTTATGTTTTCCTTTACCATTATTTTCAACTAGGGTGATGTCGAAAAGGACACGAACATCACTATTTTCTCTAGAAAGATCAATAAAAATAGAGACATAAGAAGGATTGCGTGAGTAGAAATAAATAGTTCATTCATACCTAACAATAGTGAAAATCTAGTTAGTTATATGTTTCCTTATACCAATTTCTTTGGCTAATGAGTAGCCTTGAATTGTAAATTTATGGGATCCATTTACTATTTTTGTTATGGACAGGGAGAAGGTTGGGGATGTGCATGATAGTGGTGGGGAGGTGGGTTGGAAGAGAAGAAGAAATACTATGGTGCTACGAACCCAAGAGAAAGTTGATTAAAACTTGAAATGTGAGAACATTAAATTTATAAGAGGGGATATGGTCTTCATGATGGTAGTGGTTGTGGTGGGTCCCTTGAAATAAGAAGTGAAAAGATTATTATTTATTAATTATTTGGGGGTAAAAGTTAGAACAATTTGGAAGAAGATTTGAGATACTTTATTGTTCTGAAAATACTAATAGATTTTTTGTTTTTCTTTACTCTTTTACAAGAGTAAATATTTTGTTTTGATAATAAGGAGATTTTTTTTTTTGTATATTAAAGAGAAGGATCCTTTGTTGGATTTTGTTCAATTCATCATAGTAGAATTTTTTTTTTTTTGGTTTCTTTGAATCATGTAGGTTAATTTAAATTTTTTTTTGGAACACTTTAAATAGTTCCTAAGATTGTTATTCTTCTTTACTCTAATGACATGGTTTCTGCAAAACATAAAACAAGCATATAAATCAACAACTAAAAAATAAATTAACTTGCAATACTTGTTGATAGAAAATAAACTTGAAGAAATAGATTAAGGCAAGGATCAATCCTCTAGTTTTAAAATAATTTATTACCTAATCTTTGATGCTAATAATGTGATTGCAATATTGTTTCTTTGGCTTACTCAATTTTTTATTCTTATAGCAAAAACCAAGAATAAACAGCGAATCAAAATTTATGTCACTTTATAATAATTTTAATTGAAATTATGTAAAAGAGACGAGTTTTAGAAAGATTAAAAATTTTCTCCATTATCAAAACCATATCAAAATTGTTTTTTTTTTATAGGCAATTTTGACAATTAATTTTAACATTACTTTTAAAACAAAATGATACAACTTTTTGTTTTAAAATAAACAACTATTTCAAATAAAATTTTAATAAATACAACTTTTAATTCATATTCTAACAATCCCTCACATAAATAAAAAGTTTTTTATCAGAATAAAATACAAAATAGATATAAAAATAAAGAATAACAAAAAATAAAATCACTACATCAGACTAACATTTATCCTTGAACTTTTCCAAGTAAAAACTTTTAGATTCACTCAGCAAACTAGAGAACACAATATCTTGAATTGTTCAGTCTATTATGTGAAACTAGACAAGAAAGATCACACAGTTCCTTAGCAAACAACTTACAAAAACCAACAAATCTCTGTTTCAAGGTATTTGTTTACTTTAATATTTTGTCTTCGCCAAGATGACACTTCGAGAATAAATAATCAAGAACTAACGATAGCATTCCATTCTGTACCGAACTGTAGTTTTATACTTACAGACCTACCTTGCATATCTTTTGGTTATTACATTGATTAAATTCTTGAAACATACAGCTAATCAAATGGTTAGCTAATCCTAGAAAAAAAATGTCATTCGGCTTGTTGGTATTGCTTGATGGTGCAGCGAACTAGATTCCTAAACTATTGCCACCTCTCTACACAATCTAAGGAGCAGATCCCTGACTGCTACTATAACTTTTCTAGTCCAGTCTCTACCAATTGAAAAGGCTAAATGGTTTGCCACTCCCGGCAACAGACGCATCTGTGGAGTCTGATTCACTTCCCACCATTTCTTCAGAACCATAATTGCTTGGAAGGAGTTGAATACGGTCAGCATTGTTGATGATCCAATTGGTGACTTCAGGTGATGCTGCCCATTCCATTACGGCTTCATGTGTCGATTCCCTGGTGAAATCCTCCCACTGTTTCTTTGTGAACTTCTTTCGTCTTGGTGTTTTGTGGAAGGTTGAATAGTGATCCTGCTTATCTACTGTTGCCAAGTGAGAAGATGGTGATACCACACCTGCCAATGCCAAGAAAAGCAAATCACTCTATACTGGATGGTTGATAAATGACAGATCCAGTACCTTGTTGAATGATCCAAAAACATTAGATAAAGAATGACCATACAAGATAAATGAACCTACATATCATCCAAATTAGAGGCACAAAAATATTGCCTCGGAAGCATCTGAATTTGTTACTTTAAATTCCTTTCAAGGAATGGAAACAGAAATTATATACTTGGTGTAGCAAGGAACGTGAACAGATCAGTGATACTGGAACATTCTGTCCACGTAAAGTAAATAACCAGATTTCCCCCCCTAAAATCTCAACACCATAGTCATTGGGAATCTCTGGTTATCATTAGGCATGGAAACTCTAGATGTTGAATTTCCAGTTACATTAGGCAAGGAAACTCTAGATGTTGATGAAACCTACAAGGGGACACAATTATAACATAATGCAAGGATATGAGTCAAGAGCCAGTTCTCTTAATTAATATTTTAGGATGAGCAAGGAAAGTGTTAGAATGGATGATTTCAATTGCACATAATGGCGGAAATTTTTTTGGGAAAAAGAAGATGAAAAATCTCAGTTTTTGCTTAAGTAAAGAAAAATGCATAGTGCAAGAACTAGCACATACATGAGATGTGTTCATCAAACTGCCAATGAGCTGGTTAATAGCAGCAAAATAAATGCAGAACCAGAAAAACAAACATAAAGGTAAAAACAAGAAATTAAGTAAAATAAAGCAAGGAAAAATCCACAGTGACACACACCCTTAACACAAACCCACAACACAAATGTCAATTTATGTTTTGATCCCTAATTTCTGTGATTGTGTGATTAGGTCCCAGACCAAACAAAAATAATAGAACTTTTTTTTTCCCATTTTGCCCTTGTAGGTTTTAATATTTATGTAACTCTTAAAATAGTTTGGTTGTTAAGTTATAAAGTGCGCAATTAACTCTTGAATTTTCAAAACTGGAAAAAGAAGCAGATACAATTGTTGACGTTCAATTTTGTTAGTGTTAATTGGATAATTATATCAACACCTAATCATAATCAAGTTTTTTTCTAAATAGGTTAGTATATTTTGGATCTCTTATTCATTGAATCAAATTTTCTCAATTGACCAATTTCATTTCAGATTTGAATCTGATTTGGTCCTTTTCATGTAACTTGTTTGTTTAGGGATAGTTTCACGTTTAGTACCAGAGTCTAGAGCTAAAACGAACTTGTAGGATAAGGACAAAATAAACAAAAAGATTATAATCCAATGGCCCATATTTAATGTGTTCCCAGTTTCTATGACAAAATCGTGCCAAGGTATCATGGTCCGTAGTACTTACCTTTAACAGGAGAGCTGGTCCAAGCAGATGAGCTTTTTGGACTGTTCCACATCTTCCCCTGGGGGCTCATTTTTCCTGACCTACTATGGAATTCAGCGCGTCGAAATCTTGCTGTTGTCTGTCCTGCAGGCTGGAGCCAAGCACTCCCACCCCCAGAATCTGATTGATCCCTGTATTAAATCACAGTTGGGTGCTGAAGTTATATACTGAACTAAAAATACATGAAGTGAAATATTTAGAGCACATACAAAAAAGCAAGTCTTTCAGAAGCACTTAGCAAAAAGACACTAATACAATCTTGTTTATACCATCTGAAATAAGTCCAACTTCACCTTTGTTTTCTAATAATGCCAATGCTCTACTATAGGGTGTCCAACTTCACCTTTGTTTTCTAACAATGTCAATGCTCTACTATAGGGTGTCAGGATGACATTGGTCAACTTCCACATCTGTTCATTAAACTTCATAAACAAGGATCATGACGACCACCCATCCAATTAATTTTTCTTAAGACCATTGTGATGCACAATCTAGATAAGTTCTACGCATTATTCACAAGATCATTAATTTGGTTTCAATCCCAAATACTAATTTGATACAGAATTACCACCCTTTTAACTGAATGCAACTACTTCAAAACAACAGTACTCTTAAACAACAGGAGGGAAGTGAAAATTACAGAGCTTACCTTTTATACCACCACTTCAAAGTAACAGAGCAGATTGCACAAGAAGAAAGCAAGGCGCCCATTGCTAAAGGAGTATCAAGAGTGCTCTGAGAAAGAAAAGGAAAGCAAGAAAACCTGGTCATACAGCAGTCATCACTCAAAATATGCTGTCAAAACAAAATTTGTTCTTAAAATAACTACAAGAAAATGAGCTAAGAAGAAAAAAGCTTAACTAGTAGCGCACAAGAAGAGTGTAACAGAATGACAGTATAGACTGCCTAAGTCAGTGAAATATGATGACACATTTCATATAAAGTCAAGTCTATACCACATGGACTCTGGAGGGCATAGAGGAAGTATCAAGTTTAGAGACTCGTATAATCCTAGTGTCATAGGAAAACAACTTGACGGGGATACCAGACACAAGACACGGTTCACACACACGTATGATTATAGACAATGGAGGGTAGCCCAACTTGTTGTTCTTTGGTTGGGAGATTGGGCTTTAGCCTATGTTATTGGGTTTAATTTATTTGGACTTTTGAGTTTTATTATTAGGTTTGATGTTATTCTATTTTGGATTTCAATCTATTTTAGTGGGCCGCTGGCCTAATTGTTGGTTGTTTTAGGGTTTTACTAATAACATAATTTTTGACATTGTAATCAGTTTTAGAATTAATTATTAAAAGTTCTAAAGTTGCAGACTTCACCTCCTCCCTTTCTCTTCTCTTCTTTAGTTTTTTATTATCTTTCTTTGGCTTCTTCTTAGCTTCTTCCTTCTTTCTTTTACTTCTCTTAAATTTCTTTGTCCCGCATCACAACTATGGCACAATTACTGGAAGGATAAAAAAATTGCCTTCACAGGGCTGAAACTAAGGTGAACTGGCCACAGTGGAATTAATTCAGCACAAGGCATATCACTGTAAACAGAAAAGCTCCCCATAAACCAACACAAGTACACAACCCCAGACCTATTGTAATTTATCTAACACAATTCAAATGGCTGGCTAACATCAAACAACGTCCTATATAAGATTATCATTCTCTAATAATAGTAGTAACTTGATGAATATCATACCATAGAAGCAAGTCAGAGAAAACCAATTATCATTCTCTAACTTTCTCTTGTCAAAAAGAGAACTGGATACCTTTAAATAGGTAGTAAATCTTGTTAACTGATTAAAGCACGCATCATTGGCCCTGCAGTAACCTCTATCTTTCCCAAAAAAATCCCCCCTGATGATATATGCATGATTATGAACCTTTTGTTCTTTAATAACAGATCTTTAACTCTAAATATCCATGCACCAAAAGGAGGGTATTCATTGTGAATTGGTGAACTTTGTGTGCTAATAAATATGTGCATGATTACAATGTGTGCTACTTATATTCATGTGAAAATGTAAAATGGAGCACGTCAGTAAAATGCAGCAGCTGTATAATAATTCTTTAATTTTGAGGCACTCAAGCAACTTTAGAAATCTTCTTTTAGTTTGATATCAAGCAATGGAATTAACATGAACGGGTGTCTTACCTGTAAAATAAAGGTGGATGCAATAATGCGCATTGCCCATTTGACAAACTGTGCTACACCATCATCCACACTTCCATCCTTTGAGATTACAAATTTCCTCACCATCCAGAACCCTAAACCAGCTCCTGTGAGAACAATCCCTACTAGTATAAATATGTAAACCTGTAGTGAAATAGGGAAAGGTCAAAACATAATGCTTTAAAAGAAGCAAATAGAGAATAAACTTCATGTGAGGAATAATATTGTAAAAAAGAATCACATGCACACAATTGGTTCTTCCCTCCTTTCCTTTTGTAAAAGTGCTTTGAGAGAGAGGGATTCTGAATTAAGTAAAAAATGCATTGCTCTTATTTATCAAAACTTTCAAATATTACCAGAATAAATCACATCTGTCAAACAGGAAAGTAATGCCAATGTGTGTCTTGAGAAGCCTATGAGAACATAGAATGTAGTTTGTGGATGATGGCTTAAGGTACCCCAAAAAAAAGGAAAAAAGAGAAACTACATGTGTCTACATATTAATGCAGTATCAATATGGAAGTGCTGGGAAGATGAGATGTGAGTTCGTTGCAGGACTGGCTCTAGAACATTGATTCCCTTGAACCTGTAACTGCAAGCACTCTACAAAACTCTGCATAAAAATCTATGTAGAGAAAGACTTACAGGATTGTGCATGTCTTCACTCAGCCCAAAGTTGACTAGAATCGAATTTACCAGCGTTGAAATTTGATGTAAAATAAAAGTGCCAGCTCCAAGCTGCAACAGAAATAGATAAAGAGAGTTATGCATCTTAGATAAAAGAAAAGGGAACATTATCTAAAAAATGGGAGGAAGTGTGGGGAAATAATTAGAGGATATTGGAACTTAAAGCTAAAGTAAAAGCAAACTCACCACTGATCCATATATGGAAAGATAGAAAAAATTCTTCCTTCCAGTTGGCAACAATTTCATTCCCTGCAACATTACAGCAAAGATAAACATAGTAAGTCTGTCTACACAATAATGAACTGAAAAGCTAAGATGAAATTCTTAATCACAAAATTGCAGGCATTGAATAGAAACTTGCAAATATTGAAAGCATATTAATATTCAGATACATTCTTAATACGACGACCATAATAAACCAAAATAATTTATAACAAAACTAACATCAAAGTTTTGCTATTTGAAAATTATATCCCTAAACACCATTATAAAGTGTTGTGTTATTGCCAAAAAAAATGTTATATTGAAACTTCCAACTTTATTTCAATGAATAGATTGAGGCACAGAAACTGGCCATGGAGCTTAAAAGATCTAGAACAAATCCTTTTTGGACATTATATGTTGATGACAAAAACCTAAAAATAAGTGACATGAAATAACAAAATTATCAACTGAAGAATAGTCTAGGGAATTTGATTTTGAAAATTCATGAGAATGCCATTAAACATCCATTCTGTCACAAGCAGGTTGCGCACTGCACCATGCGTGAAAATGCAGTTACCTACAACCTGAGTCCCTAAAAACAGCTGGCTCAGCTAACAAAGTATCATGGCAATCCCCTTCCATTATAAGCTCTAGGTGTACAGGCCCCATTTGGTTTGGTGCATGTTGAGTAGAACAATCCACACAAGGATGGTAAATTTTCTCTATTTTCAACTCAGACTGAATGCAGCCCAGCCCCTTCCATGAAGAAAAGATGTTTGGGACATAAAAGAGCTCCATATCTATCGCTAGTTATTTACAACTCAATCAGGCACATATTGGCACATGCTGGACCTTAGCCAAAACTTCAAATAAGCGAATAACATCAATGCTCTGAATTTTTTATTTAAAACTTTTGGTTCTGCATTTCAAACCAATTTGGTGATACTGGTGTAGGCAAAGAGAAAAATTGAAGAAGGGGGAGGAAGATCTGAAAGCAACAAAACCAAACTTACAGACCTGAAAAAGGAGGATTATAATGACAAGAAAAACCCCAATAGCCATTGAAGTGCTATAATAAAAGGGAACCCAGCTGCTGACTATCGGTGCCAGCAATAGTAAAACAAATCCAACTGCTAGACACATGAGTCGCCATTGCTGTAAATCTGCACTAACATCAATTAATCAGTGTCAATAAAGGAATTTAAATCCAGTGTGCAAGACCAAACACAACAGGGAACAAGGGGAACCAAACCTTCATCAACAGCAATTGAGACGGATCCAGAAGTATCACCAATGAACTTTACATCAACATATCTCTCCTCATAAGGAGACATGACAGATGTCCACAGCCCCTTCTGAACAATTCTCCAATCATCCTTTTCGCACTGGCATAATCCAAGGGAAGCATTCCTGGAAATGCTCCATGGACGAGACGTAAATTTTCATTATCAAATTGAGAGAGAAAGAGAAAAAAAAAACAAGATGCAAGAAATTCACTTACCGGTGAAAGCAAACCTGAATATTGATATGCAATCTCTCTGGGATTAGTGCAGACGGAGCCAAAGTAACTCGAAATGAACTAGCATACCTACTGAGTTTCCATCTCAAGTGACCAGAAACTTTAACTCGTTCACAAAAGAAAGCATCTTTAGAACCATCATGGCTAAACACACGCTCATGAAAGTGGGACGGAGTGACATCTACAGCTGGATTCTCGGAGTCAATGCCTGTAATTGTAGAAGGCATTATTAATTATCAATCATTCAAAGTAGAAAAAAACGAATCACTCAAAGTACATGAGAAGATTTAAGACTTCAAACAAATGCTCTCAATCACATGAAGAAAAACATAAATCAACCAAGCAGCACTAAGGCATACTATAACTACCTAAACAGACCCTCGATTTCAAACCATGTCTAAGATTCAAGAGTAGAAAGGAAGAAAACAACCCCAAGAAAAGATTTGTTTCAAGTTTACGATATCAAGAAACTTCGAATCTCCATTAAACCTTCCAAAACTCAAAAGGCACAAAAAAAAGACGCCTATTCAGCTACAACAAGCAACATTCCTTATCAAAGGCAAACGATTTTATATACATCAAACCCAACATATAATACCAAGAGTGCCTACCAGTAGCGATTTTAACAAAACCCCATAAATAATCTACAGATTTTTGTTAGAATAATTATTTTCACTTCACTACACTACACAACCAAAAAATAAAGCCCTAACAAACCCATCAACTCCGAAGAAAAAAGAAATTAATATACTGTATAGATTTCAATTGCCAGCACCTTAGCTCCGAAAACTTTCTTTTTTTAAAAAAAAAAAGACCCCACAATTACATGCAGTTTTATTTCCAAACGGTGTTTGTCCAAAACCAAAAAGAGCACTACACCACGACAGATCACAGCAATCAATCAAGAAGCGAGCAAAATAAAATGGAGGAGACATCAGAAGCCAGTAGTACCTTTGAGAGTGGTCTCGTGAGTGGCACGTGAGAGGAACAGAGAGGAGGCAAATAACAAAGAGAAAAGAAGCAGAAGAGAAGGAGAACGAGACGAGGAACCCATTGCTGCTCTCTCCCTCTCTTCCTGTCGCTCTGTTATTTAGGTGAAATATTATTAGTTAGGGGAAAAAGAAGAAACGAAGGCAGTGAGAGCGCGCTTCGAATCAGCCAGTTGTATTGTTGTATTTGTCACTTGTTCTTTCTTCTACGCCGCGTTTTGTGTTTTAATTATTTGCGTGTTGGCGTCGTGTTTTTTATTTATTTTTTTATGCGTGTTGGCGTCGTTGCTAAGCATGGATGCTCTCTTCGAGACTAATGTCCAGTCATCAAATTATCAAGATCGTATTGGACCTTGCTTTTGCCATACTGGTTTGTGTTTGTCTTTATGTTTTAATTTTTAAATTAATATTTTTTTTTAGTATTTTAACTGATATTAAAAATAATTTTAAAAAATAAAAAAATATTATTTTAATATATTTTTAAATAAAAAACATTTTAAATAGTAATTATATTTTAAAACATTCTTCAAAATTTAAGTGTTTTCTTAGGAGGTGTTTGGTTTATGGAAATCTCACATCATTTGTACTAAAATATTTTAACAACTGTACATTGAATTGAATTCATTTGGCAAACAATACACATTTTTTGTAATTGAATTTAGAATTATTAATAAAATTAAATTTTAAAATTTTCTTTATTGCCTACATCTCCATTGTCTTCCTTTCCATCTTTGAAAAACCACCAGGTCAGGACAACCACCAAGAATAACAGAGTAGCAACCAAGAACGATCCAGCCAAAAATAAAATCTTTGAAAGTGACTATAGGTGATCCTAGACGTGCAACCGCGCTATATTCCGGGGTCCTTTTTTGTGTTAAAACTAATATTTAGATGATGTAAATATGTTTTTAAAAAAATTATAATTATTGGATTGGATTAAAAAAGTTAATTTTATTTTAATTAGATAATAAAAAAACAATATCGATCAAATTAAAAAAAATAATAATAACTTGATAAAAAAAAATAACATTTTTATAAAAAATAACGTACAATATAGCTTAATTATTAGCTCATTAAATATGAAAGGGAAAAATTAAATTAAAAAAAAAAACAAAAAAACAAGTTGGAGTTAATACAAGTTAGCATGATAAATCTATAATTCAGGGGATAAAAGACGAACCAACCCGGATTAATCTACTAAACTAGCAGCCCAAGTCATGAAATTAAAATAATTTGATAAAAAAAAATCGTAAAAAACCACAAAGCTGATAAGAAAATAAGTTCAAAAAAAATATAAGCTCACGTTAATTTTTCAAACCCGTGATCTGGGGCATTAGACTTAAAGTAGTTTATCTGGAAAAACCATGAAATTTAATTCTCAAACAATTAGATGTTGAAGAATTAACTTGGAAAAAAATATTAATTACACAAAAAGATTTAAAATAAAAAAATGACAACTAAAAAATAAAAATTAAGATTAAAATACTAAATAAATTGTGTGTTTAATTAAAAGGTGAAATTGAAAAGAAAAAGGAAGAAAAAAAACAATTGCTCTTCATAAAATTCCAGCGGAAAAATATTCTTGTGCTTGCTTCCCAAGCACACAGGTGACATAAACTTGTTCTGGTTCTTTCATGTTTGGCAGCCCCTTCACCATTCTTTTTATGGACAATGACTTCAGTTCAGTCCATGGAAATAGAGATGGCCAAAACATAGATGCCATTTTGCAGCTTCATCTTTTAAGTCTATGGCGAGGTAGTGATGCAGGTTGTGTGCATGGATGTAAAAGAAACATACCATTTTGTGTCATTTTCACACGTGCAATTAGTCTCCTTTCTGCACTTTTTAATTCAAGACAGACAGACCCCTTGATAAGTTATTGTTTAAGTTTTTCAGTTACAGTAGAATTGTTTATTAGAATAAATCCCTGTCTTTCAGGATGTTAGTTGCATAAGCTTGACAATTTCTCTGTTACGTGTACCACAATGTTGTAGTCATGCATTAGTGGGCTGTTATTTCTCTTTTCTGTTACCCTGTAAAGGCTATTTAAGCCAAGTTCAGTTATGGAATAAATAAGTCATTCTTCTTCCAAATTGTTATCCCTTATAATTTGGTATCAGAGCCTCCCCTAGGGCCTGAGAAAAAAAAAAGCAGCAGTCTTTTGAGTGATTTCCAAACACAGAAAAGAAAAGAAAAGAGAGAATGAGTGAAGAGAAGAATTTTTTGCAACCAGCTATTCCACATTTCGATGGTCACTATGACCATTGGAGTATGCTCATGGAAAACCTCTTGAGATCCAAAGGGTACTGGAGTCTGATTGAAACTGGTTATCAAGAACCAGTGGCAGAAATGGTGTTGTCCGAAGCACAACAAAAGCAATTGGAGGATTTGATGATGAAGGATCTCAAAGTAAAGAATTATATGTTCTAGGCTATTGACAGGACAATTCTTGAGCAAATTCTGGAGAAGCGTACCTCAAAACAGATATGGGATTCGATGAGAAAGAAGTTCGAGGGAAATGTAAGGGTAAAGCGCTCAACTCTTCAAGCATTGAGGAGAGATTTTGAACTTCTAGAGATGAAAGCAAGTGAAACCATTACAGAATATTTTGCTCGTGTCATGAGTATAGCAAATAAAATGAGGAGTAATGGAGAATAGATGAAGGACGTCACTATTGTGGAAAAGATTCTTAGAACTTTAACTGAGAAATTCAACTATGTAGTTGTCTCAATTGAAGAATCCAAGGATATTGATGCACTCACCGTTGATGAACTGTAAAGTTCACTGGTTGTGCATGAACAAAAGTTTCACAAGAGCAATGGCGAGGAGCAGGCTTTGAAAGTGACTATAGCCGATAGAAATGGAGGTAGAGGTCGAGGCAGAGGTGACTACAGAGGCAGGGGTAGAGGCAGAGGTCGCCAAACTTTCAACAAGGCAACCATTGAATGCTACAAGTGTCATCAGCTTGGGCATTTTCAGTATGAGTGTCCAGCTTGAGAGAAGGAAGTCCACTATACTGAATTAAATGAACACGAAGAGATGCTCTTGATGTCATATGTCAAGGTGAACCAGACAGCACAAGAAGATATTTGGTTCCTTGATTCAGGCTGCTCAAATCATATGAGTGGGAACAAGGCTGCATTTTGTGAATTGAATGAGACATTTCGGGAAACGGTAAAACTGGGAAATAATACCAAGATGACCGTTTTTGGAAAAGGAAGGGTGAGACTACATTTAAATGATAGTAACTTCGTGATCACTGATGTATTCTATGTTCCAGAGCTGAAGAATAACCTCCTAAGCATTAGACAGCTTCAAAAGCGTGGTTTTGCAATCCTAATCCAATCAGGAAAGTGTCACATATATCATCCACAGAGAGGGCTTATTATTCAATCTGAGATGACAGCCAACAGAATGTTTTTATTATTGGCCAACTTTCAGCCCAAGAAGGAGAAGAATACTTGTTTTCACACAACTACTTCAGACCTAGCTCATCTTTGGCACTGCAGGTATGGGCATTTAAGCTATAAAGGCTTAAGAACACTACAGTCTAAAAACATGATTCATGGTCTTCCACAACTATCTGCATCAACTGTGACTTGTACTGATTGCATAATGGGGAAACAACATAGAGATCCTATTTCAAAAAGGAGCACGTGGAAAGCCACACAAAAGTTGCAGCTAATACATGCAGACATTTGCGGTCCAGTCTCTCCAATGTCAAACAGCAAGAAAAGGTACTCACTATGTTTCATAGATGATTTCAGTAGGAAGGCATGGATATATTTTTTGAGTGAGAAGTCTGAAGCATTCAACATGTTTAAATGTTTTAAGAAACTTGTTGAAAATGAAACTGGTTTGTCCATTAAATGCTTACGTACTGATAGAGGTGGGGAATTTAATTATAAAGATTTTAACGAGTTCTGCAAGCAACATGGTATTAAGAGACAGTTAACAGCAGCATACACTCCACAACAAAATAGAGTGGCAGAACGGAAAAATCGAACAGTGATGAATCTGGTTAGAAGCATGCTATCTGAGAAGAAGATGCCAAAAAACTTCTGGCCTGAAGCTGTTAACTGGGCAATTTATGTGCTAAACAGGAGTCCCACATTAGCAATAAAAGATGTCACACCACAGGAAGCTTGGAGCGGGGTAAAACCTACAGCGGAGCATTTCAGGGTCTTTGGATGCATCTCATATGCTCATATCCCTGATGCCAGAAGGACAAAGTTGACTAGCAAGAGTCTTCTCTGTGTTCTTTTAGGAGTCAGTGAAGAATCAAAAGCATATCGATTATACGATCCTACCTCAAAAAGGATTGTAGTAAGTCGAGATGTCATTTTTGAAGAGGAAAAGCAATGAGAATGGGACAAGAGTTTTGAAGAACAAATCTTGGTGGATCTGGAATGGGGAGATGATGAGGCATGTGATGACTTGATTGAAGATGATGTTGTTAACAGTGAAGAAGATAGCAATGAAAATGTGGGAATGGTGAATGGTGAGCCGAATTCAGTCTTGTCCAATGCATCAACCGAAGCTTCAAATGCATCAACAGAAGAAAATTTAAATACAGAAAGAAGAAGAATCCAACGAGCTCCAGCATATTTGAATGATTATGTCACTGGTGAAGGTTTTTCAGATGAGGATATTGAGGTTAACATGGCTCAAATTGTGTCTGCAGATCCATCTAGTTTTGAAGAGGCTAAAAAGAGTTCTAAATGGAGGCTGGCAATGGACGCTAAGATGCAGGCGATTGAGAGGAATGAAATATGGCAACTAACTGAGTTGCCCGTAGGTGCCAAGAAAATTGGGGTAAAGTGGATTTATAAGACAAAATTCAATGAACTTGGAGAGGTAGACAAATACAAAGCAAGGTTGGTGGCCAAGGGTTATTCACAACAGCAAGGAGTGGACTACACTGAAGTCTATGCTCCAGTGGCAAGAATGGATACAGTTCGCATGATTATTGCCTTGGCAGCTCAAAGGGGATGGAAGATTTTTCAACTTGACGTGAAGTCTGTCTTTCTTCATGGAGAATTAAGTGAAGATGTATATGTAGAGCAACCGATGGGGTATGTGCAGAAAAGGAATGAGTATAAAGTGTATAAACTGCAAAAGCCCTTGTATGGACTAAAACAAGCTCCTCGAGCTTGGTTTAGCAGAATTGAAGCGCACTTTGTAAGTGAAGGATTTCAGAGGTGCCACAGTGAACAAACATTGTTCGTTAAAACCAGCAATAAAGGTACTATTCTTATTGTGAGTATTTACGTGGATGACTTGATATATACTGGTGATGATGACGTTATGATGAGTAAATTTAAAGAGTCTATGTTAAGGGAATTTGATATGTCTGATTTGGGGGGTATGAGGTTTTTCCTTGGCATAGAGGTTTTGCAAACTGCTAATGGTATATATATCTGCCAAAGAAAATATGCACTGGATGTTCTAAAACATTTTGGAATGGAGGATAGCAATGCTGTGTGTAGTCCCATTGTACCAGGTTCAAAATTACACAGTGATGAAGGAGGAGTCAAAGTTAACGAAACATATTTTAAGCAAATAGTTGGAAGTCTCATGTATCTCACCACAACTAGACCTGATATAATGTTCATTGTGAGCTTAATTAGTCGTTACATGTCTAAGCCTACAGAACTACATTTGCAAGCAGCCAAAAGAACTCTCAGGTACTTGAAAGGGACAGTGAGCTACGAGATACTTTACAAAAAGGGTGAAGTTGAAGAGCTTCTCGCATTCACTGACAGTGATTACGTCGGAGATGTTGAGGACAGGAAAAGCACTTCTGGATATGTTTTTTTGATGAATTCAGGAGTTGTTTCATAGTCTTCAAGGAAGCAACCACTAGTCACATTATCGACCACTGAGGCTGAATTTGTTGCAGCTGCAAACTGTGCCTGTCAGACTGTATGAATGAGGAGAATACTTGAGAAGATAGGGCATAAGCAGGAAGGAAGCACTACAATCATGAGTGACAACAGCTCAGCCATTAAACTCTCTAAAAATCCTGTCATGCATGGCAGAAGCAAGCATATAGACGTGCGGTTCCATTTTCTGCGAGATTTGGTTAAAGATGGTGTTATCAAGTCGGAATTTTATGGCACAAAGGATCAAATAGCTGACGTGATGACTAAGCCACTGAAGTTGGAACATTTTCTGAGACTGAGACAGATGCTAGGAATATATGATGTATCAGATAAACTAAATACTTGAAAGTGTTTAGTTTAAGGGAGGGAATGATAAGTTATTGCTTAAGTTTTTCAGTTACAGTAGAATTGTTTGTTAGAATAAATCCCTGTCTTTCAGGATGTTAGTTGCATAAGCTTGACAATTTCTCTATTACGTGTACCACAATGCTGTAGTCATGCATTAGTGGGCTGTTATTTCTCTTTTCTGTTACTCTGTAAAGGCTATTTAAGCCAAATTCAGTTATGGAATAAATAAGTCATTCTTCTTCCAAATTGTTATCTCTTACACCCCTTCCATGTGGATAACAGTCGCCCATCTTTCTGATATACTGCCATGTTTCCTTCCCTAGCAACCTGCAACTCTGAAGCATCTCCTGCTGCAAGAATTTCCTTATAGTTCAGAAAACACACACGGCTATTTGATCCTGAGTCCATATACCAGACATCTCCTCCTTCAAGTGTTCTATTGCCAGCAACAAATAGCGTTGGCTCTTCCTCTTTATTCTTCTCCTCGGTTCTCGAAACCTTTCTTTTCAACTAGCTTTTCGCTCTGCTTTGAAATTGCCTTTTTTTTTTGTTGTTGGGTTTGTGCTCCATAAATTTGAACGTTTTCCCGGTAATTTTGATAGAAATTAGCAGAAAAGAAAAGGGCGGGGACGAAAGAAATAACCATAGCAGATGCATCGGATAGACGTCAGGAACTTTGATTTGTTTCTTCAATTTCTTGGACATTCATAAGCAAGATATCCATGGCGACCACAATTCTAGCACTATTGCCCTTACCTTGTTGAGCATTCCTTGCTTGCATGAATCCTCCACGTCTTCTGTATCCCTATTCAATGAAACCACCACGTCCTCTTCCTTGTCCTCCACTGTTGTTTTCAAAAACAAGCTTTGATTTTAGAACTTGCTCAATAGCTTATACATTGTCATTCCTTCATATGCATTAACTGATCAGGAACCCGTAGCTAGGACCCCAGAAACCCCTCAATGCTCATGGTCTTCAAGGCTTTGACTGTAACTATATGTTCAAATCTTGAAGTTAGTGATCGCATCATCTTCTCGATTAAATTACCATCATCAAGCTTTTCTCCATTTCTTCACTTTTGATTGACAATGCCAGTCAACCTGTAGTGATGCCTGACACAGCTTCTCCTTTCATGCGAGTTGTTTCAAACTCCTCTCTTTATTTCTGCAAACGTAGCTTCTTCACTCGTTCAACTCCTTTATAGATCACACCTAGCTTGTCCCACAATTCCTTGCTTGTGGCAGCTTCTGAAACTTTCTCAAAATTTTAACACCGCAAGCCTTGATACAGAAGAGACAAGGCTTTCTTGTCCTCCCTTTCACTGGTCATTGGGAGCGTTCTTTTTCTCTAGAGTGTACCTGTCTTCTTCCTCAGCCATGGGATCAGCATAGCCATTATTGACTATCTCCCACAGATCCTGTGAACCAAATAGGATGCACCATTTTCCATAATTCTCCTTCATCAATACAGGCACATGAAGTCGTACCAAATGATGGTTTCAAATTGTGTCTTACATAAGCCAAAGAAAGAGAGACAAAAATAAAACTGCAAGAACATAACCACAAAGCAATTCTGAACCTCTTTTTTTTTTTTTTTCTTTTTTGATCAGAATAATGCTCGTATAACCCTTAAAAAAGGAGATTACAGGCTAATGATGAAGAACAAGCGCGAAATAATCTAATCGTAGTAGAAACTAAATGGTAGTAAACTGATCAACTCAAAAAGCAGCAACAAAAATGCATTTGCAGCAGACTACAACTCAAGTAGAACTAGCTTGCTATTTCCAACATACTTTAGGTTTCATGTGATGCATATATAAGGTTCTTCTTCTTTTTCTTTTTTTTCCCTGAATTAGGAACGAGAAAGTCAGTAGTAGAGAAGCAAAGCTACAAAAAACCTTAAGCAGTTGCCATAGCTGAACTTCAACATATCAAAACTCGTTCAATGAGCAAGACAAAATTGCAAACTATCATGCTCTTGGATTTAAATTGAAATTCATGTTCATACAATTGAACTGATAATGGTCAATGATAGACTCTTTTTTCTAAGAATAGGGTCAATAATAAACTCGGAAGGAGTGGTCGAATTTTTTGAATTTATTTATTTATTTATTTTAATTTTTTTGAAATATTTTAATGTACTTGTGTAAAAATAATTTATTTTTTTTAAGTAAAAATAAATTAAAATATTTCTCCAAACAGACCAACTCGCACAATTTGCATAATCTGCCGGCCGGCCCAGCCCAGACGAAGGGCAAGTCCTCATAAACTGAAACCCAAAATTAGACGTTTGATATTTATCCAAACCAAAAAACAAAAAACGTGAATTAAATATATATAAATGAAAATTAAAAAAATATTTTTAAAAACCCAATAAGAGGAGAGATAGAAAAATTCTTTTTTTCTGCTCTATCTTGGCTGATAACAAAATCCAAATCCAAAAAACACATAAATTAATCAGAAAATTTTTAAGTTTTTTTTTTCAAAAAAAAGAAAAATTGGATGGGAACTCTGACGAGCTCTAGTTTTAGCACAGTGAATTTGAAGCTGTGTTCAGATCTTATAGTCAAAGATTTCAGGGACAGAACTCAGCTCAAGAAATGGAAGAAACAGAGCGCTTTATGCTTTTCGTGTAAAGGAGGAATTTTAAAGAGAGAGGCTTGTAATTTTAGTAAAATTAGGTGTTTTAGTGTTAATAATAATAATAATAATCATCATCATGATAGTGAAAAAGATGTAGTAGATAATGGTAGTGATAGTGAGAATGATGATAAATATTCAAATGTGAAAGCGGCGTTGTCTGAAGAGAAAGAAGAGAGGAGCAGCACTGAGTTTGGTTCGGATAAGGCACAAGCTTCTGTTTCTTCAAGGGTACTTTTCTTTTCTTTCGCTTTTTTTGGTTAATTTTTGTTTTTTTTTAATGTTGATTTATTTTGGGGTTTTTGTGGAATTGAAAATGAATGCAACTGGAACTCAAATGAATTAGTAGATGGAGATTTTTTTTGATTGAAAATGAAATGCAATTTGAGTGAACTCAAGGGATGGATTTGTTTGCGCCAAATGGAATTCGAGTTTTGGCTGATAATGCCAATTGGTTATTGGTAATAGCATCTTAACTGCTGACAGAGAGTCTCACATGTATGGTGATACAAGGTTTGTTGATTTGAGGTTTTTGATAAAAGATGAAATGCGAGCGAGGAAACCTTAGGCTGTTTTTAATTGTTTTCTGTACGAGAACTAACTCTAGAATTGGAGGTCTCATTTCAACATTAATGGGTTTTTTTTTTGGTATTTTCTTTTTTAAATGTAATTGGATTTGGATTGATGTGTAATTACTCAAACTTTTGGATAAACATTTCCAACAATGCAAGATTTATTAGTGTCATAGAGTGGGATTTTTTCGAAATTGAGGCTAGATTTACTTTTTGTAGAACTTGGAGCATTTTCAATCTTGATTAGGTAGACAAGTTTGATTCATATTCACTTGGAAATGCTTTTGAAAAAACTAGTTTTTTTTTTGGGTGGTGTCAAGTGTTCATATTTCTAAACAGTGGAATTTAGAGAAGCTCAGCTGAGTGTTCTGGAATTTCTGAGTTCAGTGCGTTTACTTGTTTGACATGTTTTTGGCACAATTCTATTCCTTTCTGTTTCCTTTAAGTAGCCTACTGCCAATCGATACGCATACCATGACCTCACCTTACTTACATGTTTCATACTTTTGCCTGTATGTGCTAATGAGTTTGGTTAAGAGGACATAGCAAGAAAGCTGATAATAACAAAAAAAATGGGATACATAGACATTCATAAATGTGTATGAGTAAGCATTATTTTTATCAGTGTTCTAATAGTTGGATTACAGTCGAAAATGGAATATAAGCATGCACATTCATGGATGTAGATGACTGTACGTTTCTCGTATATATGGGTTGTAAACTTGTAATGAGCAGGGTTAAGATGCAACTGCAAGAAAGATGATAGCAAAAAATGGGATACAAAAACATACACATTTAGTATAGTGTGATGGTTGCTTTTATTTTAACATGCTAGTGTTTCTCTTTGTCAGCCACCAACCATATCTCCAGTTGGACCAGCTTACAATAATTTCCAAGTAGACTCTTTTAAACTGATGGAGCTTCTTGGACCTGAAAAGGTTGATCCAGCAGATGTAAAGCTAATTAAGGACAAGCTTTTTGGTTATTCAACCTTCTGGGTAACAAAGGAAGAGCCATTTGGAGACCTTGGTGAGGGCATTCTTTTCCTAGGAAATTTGAGGGGAAACAGAGAAGATGTTTTTGCCAAACTGCTGAGTCGGCTGGCTGAGGCCACTGGTGATAAATACAATCTGTTTATGGTGGAAGAACCCAATTCAGATGCACCAGACCCTCGTGGTGGACCACGTGTTAGTTTTGGATTACTACGGAAAGAGGTATCAGAGCCAGGGCCAACAACACTTTGGCAATATGTGATTGCCCTCTTGTTATTCCTTTTAACTACTGGATCTTCTGTGGAGTTAGGGATTGCATCTCAGGTTAGCTATTTTCTAGAACACTTTCAACATGATGGTTTTAATCTCTAGATGCATTCAGATTTGTTCTTTTAGTATCTTTCTGGATGCCATTGATGATTCTTAAACAATTTCTTCCAGTATCATTCATTGTCTGAATGTGTTCTAACAGATCAATCGCCTTCCTCCAGAGGTAGTAAAGTACTTCACAGATCCAAATGCTGTTGAACCACCAGATATGGAGCTGTTGTTCCCATTTGTGGATTCTGCTTTGCCTTTAGCTTATGGTGTTTTGGGGATTCTTTTGTTTCATGTAAGCAAATCTGGATTCCTGCAAAAAGAAAAAAAAAGCAGCATCACTATCAGCACGCTAGATAATCCTAGAAACTTGGAGTGGGAGTGTAATGTCACCATGTGTTGAATGAGAAAGTCACAAGAATCACATGCCACCATGGCTCATTCATTAACATTTCTCCAACTATTTTAATCTTATCGCATTCCAGTTCATATTCAAACTTTTATTTTTTAGTTTTATCTTTAATTTTATATATTCATTATTATCTCTTACACTTTCCTTGATGGAGTTGGGTTACATGCAGGAAGTGGGGCACTTTCTTGTTGCTTTCCCGAAGAAAGTAAAACTAAGCATTCCATTCTGCATACCTAACATTACTCTTGGAAGCTTTGGTGCAATCACTCAGGTGAATATATCTAATTATCTTGGGCAAACTCTAAGATAGCAACCATAAGCGGCTAATGCTTTCTTTTATATCTTTGTAAACTGCTTATCCTTGTGAATCAAATCAGTTCAAAATATTATTTTTATCTATGGAACACTCCAAATATGTTTGAATGCAACCTTGAGAGTTAAACTTCTATAATGGCTTGCTACTTAGAGCTACATGTAATCTCTATCCTCTATCCTAACTGCTATAAGAATGAGGAAGATTAATTAACAACTTGCTGATCTCCAGTTTTTATCCTTGTAGTTCAAATCTATTATTCCTGATCGGAGTACAAAAGTTGACATTTCCCTTGCCGGACCATTTGCTGGTGCTGCTCTCTCTTTCTCGATGTTTGCTGTTGGTCTGCTGCTTTCATCAAATCCAGCTGCTGCTGGAGATTTGGTACAAGTTCCAAGCATGCTGTTTCAAGGCTCTTTGCTTCTTGGACTAATTAGTAGAGCCATTCTTGGTTATGCGTATGTCTACCTCATGCTTTTTATTACTTTTCTTTAACCAACATAATTGTCGATATGCGATTCTATGAAGTGTTTCAAGGATTCAGTGGCTCTTATTCCATCTTCCATTAATCTAGCATTTCTCATTCATTGAATTTTTGGTGGTAACCAAGCTATTGTAAATGTGCAGAGCACTGCATGCTTCAACGGTTTCCATTCATCCTCTAGTGATTGCAGGCTGGTAATGCACTGTTCTCAACTCTCTTTATTCACTGCAGTATGCTCTGAAGTTGATATATGCTTACTATACAATGACTTGTGGCAGGTGTGGATTAACCACAACAGCTTTTAATATGCTTCCAGTAGGGTGCCTTGATGGTGGAAGAGCTGTTCAGGTACTCTTCTCTTGCTCATATTGTTTAATCTTATCCCTTCCCTTTTTTCTTTGATTTTATGCTACTTAGTTTATAAAGGAAGAATTTACGCAGTTGCCTGTTGAGCTTCCCTGATACGAATAAAATGCATTTCATATATCTCTCACATATATATACAATGAAGATGAACTATTTCCATGTGGGAATTCTGGAATGGCAGTATCTGTTACTCAATGTACAAATTTTATCCTTAAAAGAATGTATTGATGTGGATACGTATCTGCTTTAGGAGTTCAATGTATTTATTTCCCCAAAATTTTATTTTTGAGTACTTTTATGCTCTCTCTATCTGCACTTTGAAGCAATATCAAGTCCCAAGTGACAATATCCTTTTTTATCATCTCTAGTGATGTTTGTTTTGTGCCATTCTCTTATTATTTCAATGCCTTCTGTGGTTCTACTTGTAAAAAGTATTATTTAAGATTTTCAAAAGCAACCTCCCTTTGTATCCCAAATCTTGCCTCAAAGAAATTTGTTATGATGCAATGATTTTCTTGTTGCTGGGCTGGTTATGGGCTACTGGGCTTTGACCTGCAACTAGAGAAAGATCGCTTAGGGGATCACTGTGGGGTGGCTGAATGCAGAGCAGTCTGCCCCTAAAGTGTTTATCAGTATATTTTTTCAAACTTGGGAAGGACCAGGTAGCTTGCTTCCAAGCCACTGCACTAGATGCAAACGTGGTCACAGTAGTCAGCTCAGAATGCCTCTTTTCTATACTAAAAGACTAGCATTTTTTTTTTAAAAAAAAAAAGAGGAATTATGCTTCTATTTGTTCTTCTCTTTGATGTGCAGAGTAAGGTCTCCGAGCTCTCCAAAAGAGTATTATCAATCTGCGTCTCATTATTCTTAACTCCCACAATGTTGACTTATGATTTTCCTTAGAAATTGTCTCACACAATAATGTTTTTTGGCCTCTCATTACTTATTTTTGCAGGGTGCTTTTGGGAAAGGTGCACTAATTGGGTTTGGCTTGACAACTTACACATTGCTTGGTTTAGGAGTGGTATGTCTAACCTTGTTCTATGTGCTTAGCCTGTTTCCAAAAACATAATGGCACTAGTATGCCTGTATTGCCTAAGAGCCGATTCTGTTGCAAACTGCTATGTTACTTAATAAGCATTTATGCTGTCATCTTTCATGACATGTGCAATCCTGTTTATAATCGAAACCACCGCACCACCGCCTCTATGACTTTGCTAATTCTTTAATATCATCTTTTACAACTGAGACCTCATTTATTCTCTTCATTGCAGCTTGGCGGGCCATTGTCACTTCCCTGGGGGATATACGTCTTGATATGCCAGGTATGCGAATGATAAGAAAACAACAGAGTGATAAGTATCAGGTTATGGGTTTAGATGGCTAAAATCATTTTCTAATGATTCTGTTTTGACAACACATATTTAGAGGGCACCAGAAAAACCATGCCTGAATGACGTGACGGAAGTTGGAACATGGAGGAAAGCAGCTGTTACAGCGGCCATTTTCCTTGTTGCCTTGACGCTTCTTCCAGTATGGGATGAGCTTGCAGAAGAGCTGGGTATAGGTCTTGTTAGCACATTTTGATGTGTAATACATGGGATAAAGCCATTTTTGACGTATATTAAAAATCAAATGATAGTCAAGGAAATCATGTTCAATTTGTATTCAACCCTTGTAATTATTAATTTTATTAACTTCCCCATTTTTATCATGGAGGAAAAAAAAAACTTCCAATGAAAAATTGGTGTAATATGTTTATTGTTAATTATTTTAATTTTGACCAAATGAAATCTCATTGTTTACGATAATCAATTGAACATGAACAACAATAGTTGTTCATTATCAAACAACAAAAGAAAAGCTAAAATCAATGGTTAATAATAAGATCGATTAGGATTAGGAAGGGTGTAAATTGATCAAGAGAGCTAGAAATTATTATCGATCATGGGAGCTAGAAGATGTAATTGACTAGTGACTAGAAAGAGTTTATATGATTGATTAAAAGATCAAATTCTATTAAAAATAAAAATTATCAACATATTAATTTGACAAATATTATTGATTAGTTAGGGTTTATACGATTGTCAAAGAAAGACGTGTGCGTTTAGAAATTAAGATTGTATAAGTATAAGAATTTATTATGTTAACTTATTATTTATTGTAAATAGTTTGTAGAAGGCTCAAAATCATAGTTCATGTATGATTTAATTTTTTTAACAATATAGAAATGTCATCCATATATTAAAAACGATGAACAATCTTATATACACAATTTCTTTCTATAATTTACCTTTTTACAATTTATTCTTTATTTATCGTTGTTCCTTGCTTTTATTTACTACTTTTATCTTTAATTCTTTATTACTTTCTTATATTTTTTTCTTACACTTGTTTACTCGTGTTTTCTTTCTTTCTAATTTGTTAAAATCAAGCAAGCTGGACTTAGGAAACCTTCTTTAATATTTTTGGCATAATAATGTTTATTATATTATTTTATTAATGACTAAGATTTTTAGATTTTGAGGAGTCTAAGAAGAGTTCAAGATGCAGTCTGGTAAATCAATCATAACTTTTAATTCATCTGTTGGATCAAGATGAAATTTTACCAGAAGATTCTGAAGTATTATTTCTCATTAGGTCAAACTTTCATGATGATCATAAATAGGGAAGACTTTCAAATCATGGATGGAAGTTACTAAGCGAGATTGTCTTTATTTACTTTGTTGTATTTTTGTATTTTTTTTTAGATTAAAACTTTTAATTTAATTGGTAGTTTACTATTTAGAAATCTTAATGTTAGATGAATTCTATTAATTAAATAACTTTTAATTAAGAATCATTTTCTATAAAGGATTTTAGGTTTAGAACTAGTATAAATAAGGATGGCTAGTTTATTTTAAGAAGATCCAGATTATCCAGAATTTTATAAAATATTATAGAGATTTCTCTACAACTTAGGTCTGTAGTCTTAGGGCTTGAGAACCCTAACTTTTATCCACACTATACATTGCGTCAATTGGTATCAAAGCATGTTAGCCTTTTCTAAGATTTTTATAAAAAAAACTAAGAAAAATCTCAAATGTAAATTAAAATTATTACACTTATTTAATAAAATTAATCCATAGTCATATGTGCCAATAAATACTGAAAATATATAAAAAAAACTAAGAAAAATCTCAAATGTAAATTAAAATTATTACACTTATTTAATAAAATTAATCCATAGTCATATGTGCCAATAAATACTGAAAATAATTATTAACAATAACCAAATACTAAACTAGGACGCTAAGAGGTAGATGCGAATAAATGACCATGATTTTGTGTTGCATCATCTATTTATTTAATTATTTTATTATCTATCTATTTTTTTGGAAAAAATAAATAATTTGCTAGTACAATTCCTCTTCTTCTTATTAATTTGATTTGGCCCTACGACATGGGTCTTTGTATAGCTCGAGTTTCAAATTAAACTATATTGGAGTCGACCTGATACAACCCGTTCAGCTCAGTAGGTCCACATATGACTCAATGTCCCATTTAAAACTCAATTTATCTAAAAAAAATAAATTAAGCCCTATCTTTTATTTTTTGTAATTTTTTTAGACGATGATGTTTTTGACCGATCCAATTTAACATGAGTTAAGCCATCACATAAGTGTTGCAGTGGGTTTAAATAATGTTTTTTGCATTGTTGGTCACAAAATTGGTCCGCAAGTCTTAATTTTTTTCTCAATAAAATTGAATTTTATTTTACAAAATCAAACATCAATATAATGCAAGAAAAAAAAAATTCATTGTAATAAGTACATAAAAAATAAATAGAAATAAATTATTAAATTTAATTCACAACCAATACAATAAAGAAAGACTCAATTGACACTTGAGGGTCTAGCTGCTGTGGTCAATCGTGTGACTTGTTCCGCCCCCGTCCCGGGTTCGACCCTCTATGTGCACGCCTGTCACCCCCGCGGTGCCTTACCTGCTCCTGGGCTTGCAGGATGTCCAGTGGGCCGTGGGGAATAGTCGTGGTGCGCGTAAGCTGGCCCGGACACCCCACGTAAATAAAAAAAAAAGAAAAGAAAGACTCAATTGAAACAAATTGATTGTTTGATGATGTGAATGAAAATAAAAATTAAAAAGACTAAGAAAATATAAACAATGCATGAATTCATTTATTGTGTTTGTGTATACATAGTGTTGCAAAGTATTTTGACCAACGACTTAGCTTTTGTTTTAGGGTGTTTAAGAGTGTTGTAGTAGTTGCTTTTCAAAGTATTTTCGCTTAGAAATACATTAAAATAATATTATTTATTTTTTTAAAAAAAATTATTTTCAATATCAACATATCAAAATGATCTAAAAACTCTAAGATAATATTAATTTGAAACAAAGAAAAAAATAAAATAAAAATTAATTTTTTTCAAAAACGCTTTTAAAACGCAAAAACAAACAGCTATTTGTGTTTGGTATTGCGGTAGCTGTTGTGGTTGTGGTTTAAAAAAAGTTGTTTTATAAAAAGTACTTTTAGTTGAGGTTGGTTTGAAAAAATAGGTGTTTGGTTAAAACTGTGGTTGAAATTGAGGTTGAAGAAAAAGTAGTTTTAATGTGTTTGGTTAAAAAAATGCTTTTGAAATTGAGGTTATATATATATATATATATATATATATATATATATATATATATATATATGATTTTTAACTTAAATATTGTAGATTTAACTACTGTTATTACATCATGAAATAAATAATATTGAAATCAAATATTTTTTATTATTCCATTAAACTATGTGCAATGTCATTACATACGAAATCTATCCAACAAAGACTATATTTTTCATGGTTTCTTAAGCGCGCAACAACAAAAACTGAATTTTTTAATTTATGTAGTGTTATTAAATAATAAAGATTGTGATATCTTTATTATTGGAATTGCGATCAAATTCCACAAATGCTACGTCATCATGCGATATCTTTTTAATTTATGTAGTGTTATTAAATAATATTAAATACTAGTTTTTCAAGTACAACACAATTTTTTTAAAAAAATTTACAATTTCATTACAGTACGAATAAATTTAATTCACATTAAACTATTTTTTTTTAAAAAAAAAAATATTGTTCACGATTAACTGCACTGGTGTTCGGGAAAAAAAAATAAACTTTTCTCATTGGTTTTTCAAAAAAAAAAAAAAACTGAACATTGCGACAGTGGAGCATGGCTCCACTGTTCCTAAAAATAACTACGAGAAGCAGCATTTTGCTGCTTCTCCAATCCTGCGGCTGGGCAGCAAAAATCAGTGGACCCTACCAAGCAAAATCAGGTTTGTTTCCTTTACCAAACATAAAAATGTGTGGCTGCGGGTGAACCTCACCCGCAGCCACAATAACAAACAGCATCTTAATCTTAATTTTTAATGCCTTTGTTGTCCTTTTTAGGTGTAGTTTGGCACTACCCTACAGGTCTAGGTACCATTTGAGCATTTTAAAGAAAAAAGCAAAACAAAAGATACATCCAAGTTTAATAAATTAGTTTTATTTAGTTCAAACAATAAATGTTTTAGTAATAGTAAACATATAATGTTTTTTTTTTAAAAAAATACTAAGATAACTTGAAAAAAAAAAAACCTTTTAGAGGTATGTAATTGAATCAAAAGGATTTAAAAAAATCAGTTTGAGTCAACTCAAGATTGTGTGATAGACATGTAATCTGAGTAATAAGAGATGAGCTAACCTGGGTTAACCTGCAAAACCCGTAACTTAGGTTATGAGATCGAGATAACCCGATAGAAAAGAAACTGAATAAAATCACAAAGCTAATTTTTTTTTAAAAAAACTAATGTCGAACAATGAAATCGAAAAAAAAAGAAAAAAAGGATGCCGACTTGCATTAACTTTTCAAAACCGTGACCTGGATCATTAGACTAGAAGCATCATACATGGAAAGGCCATGAAATTCAATCCCAAACAAATCAAACATTGAAGGATGAAATCGAGGAAAAAAATCAATTACACCAAATGATCTAAAATAAAAAATAGTAATTAAAAGAATAAGGGTGAAAATCAAAATAAAAATAAATTAGAGGGCAAGAACAAATTTTTGATTGGAGGGTTAAATTAAAAAGAAAAAAATTTAACAAAAGGACAACACAAAAATAAAATGAATGAAGACCAAATTAGAAAAAAAAAAAAACAATACTTGGATTGAATGATGAAATTAAAAACTATCAAAACTTTTATAGAAGGTCTATAGAAAAAAATTAGAAATTAAAAGAAAAAGGATCAAATTGAAAAAAAAATTATATATGATAAATTAAAATTAAAAGATTAAATTGAAAACAAATAAAACTTTAACAAAAGAGCTATGATAAAAATTAAATATCAAAATAATAAGGATTGAAGTTGAAATATCAAGAACAAAAAGAACTAGCCTATATTTTTCAGGTTAGGAGGAAGAAAAGAAAAGAAAGGTTGATTGGCGACAAACTATTTTATTGTCGCTGATACGCACCACATTAGAAGAAAGATGATGAGATGATGCATCCAACAACTCGGTGGAAGGACATTTTCTTCAATTAAAAGATAGCGTTGCACGTGCCAATAACTTTTTTAAATTAATTAATATTTAATTGATGTTAAAAAACAAAAATATCCCTGATTATTCTAATAAGTAAAAAAAAAAAGACATGAATGAAGAGAGTTGTTAAAAATTTCTTTTCCCATGAGCATACCTGTCAATTTACTATATACATTGTTAAATAAAAAGATATTTATTTATTTTTTTTATCAATTTTATAATTTTTTTTATTCTAAAAGAGAATAGATCAATTTCACTCGGTTTAAAAAGATGCAAAATAAAATTATACCCCTCAACAATTTTTTAATAATAAATACATGGTGTGAAAATATCAATACATCACATATACAAAGACAATTGATTTTTTAAAGGGACTTATATTCTAGGAAGGTTAGCACTATCCCGAAAACAGCCTACTGGACATTTTATTATTTTATTATTATAGTGAATAGTAAATTTATTTTGATGTTTGAAAATATAATAATGTTTTTTTTTAAAGTAATTTTTTATTTGAAAATATATTAAAGTTATTTTTAATATTAATATGTTAAAATATCTGAAAATATTAAAATAAAATTAATTTAAAATAAAAAAAATTAATTTTTTTTATGTTTTACTTTAGTTTAGTTTTTTTTTTAAAAAAAAAAAAACTGTGGCATCTTTCAACTGAACTCTTTTTTTTTTTTACTTTTATTCGTGATTGCAAGTGATTTAATATTGAGTTCAAGATCGCTCAACAAACCCAGCCTCAAAATGCCCCAATGCCAACAACAAGAACCTGCTGCAGCAGCAGCAAATAAATCAAACAAGAAGGATCCTCCTCTAATCCAATGCGCAGACCTAATCCTGCCATGGCTAACCCCACTTGAACTAGCCAACATTTCTTCAACCTGCAAAACCCTTTCTCAAATCTCTAAATCCATCACTCTCCAGCGAACCCTCGACGCCTCCAGATTCTTAGAGAACCACCTTATCCCATTTCTCAACCCCAATAACCAACACCCTTATGCCTATTTCCTCTACACCCCTTCTCAACTCCTTCCCTCCCAATCCCCACTTCGCCAGCCTTGGGGCTCACAACTCGATCGTGACTCTCTGGGTCGACACCATAGTGGCTCAGCTTGCAAATTGAATGAGTCCTGGGAGGTTTTACGTGGGTGTGATTCGGAATTGGCGACTCCGCGCCGTGTTATGGGTGAGTCAGGGAAGGGTGTGTGTGGGTGTGATTGTGAAGGGTGCGAAGAGGGTGGGACAGGGTGGGAATTTTGGGGGTTGGAGGAAATGGGGATAATGACCGAGTGTGGACCGGGTTGTGGGTGTGGGTTGGAGTGTAGCAATCGGTTGACTCAGAGAGGGGTTTTGGTGAAGTTGAAGATCGTGAGAGATGGCAAGAAGGCTTGGGGTTTGTTTGCTGGTCAAATGATTTGTCAAGGCCAGTTCATCTGCGAGTATGCTGGTAATTTCTTCTCCCATTAACAAAATATGATTACTTTTGAACATAAGGAATCACGTTTGCCCTAAAATATGGATGTTCTTGGCACTCATATTATGTTACTATGATGTTTTTCTTTTTGTTGGACTATTGGTGTTAGTCTGTTAGGTAACTGTTTAAAGAACAAACCCCTGCAATTTACAAAATGCAAGTGTTAGAAACATAGGGACTATGTAAGAAGCGCTGCTCTTGTTGAGAGTGCAATATAGGCTAGATTATTAACGAGAACACATTTGAGAGAATAGCTGAAAGAGAAAAAACATTATTGGTCATATTTGTAGATTATGAACTAGCTTGATAATGGAAATTTAAATAATCAAAGACCTATTTGATGTTTGTGTGTTTTATCATTTGGATATACTTTGACAAAATAGAAACTGCAAACATGTTCACTTGTCGTATGATTGTGTTGTTCATCTCATAAAATAATGATACATCTATCCCCCTTAAAGCTGCCAATATCTGTGTTTGTGCAATTTATTGCTCTTGTATCTTTTAACTGGACAATATCTATATCAAAATAGCAAATGAAACACTTCATTTAAATAACTGAGGTATCGTCTAATATCCATCCCATTGAAATAGCTATTGTTTTTAAAAAATCCTTCTCATATTCCTTGGTTGTTTTTCATTTTGTTGCACATACTTTTCCATTTACTGGTTTTTGTGTATGTTTTTGGTAATAACTGATTGCGTGAGATTCTCTCTGCTGTGCTATGGGGTTTAAATGTAATGTATTAACTGCATCGTTCAGACTTAATTGTGATTTTGATGAACTTCCTCTGAATTTGAACAGGTGAACTTTTAACGACTGAAGAAGCAAGAAGGCGGCAACAAATCTATGATGAGCTTGCATCTAGTGGCCAATTCTCTTCTGCTCTCTTGGTCGTGAGAGAGCATCTTCCATCAGGGAAAGCTTGCTTGAGGATAAATATTGATGCCACAAGAACTGGAAATGTTGCGCGATTCATTAACCATTCTTGTGATGGCGGTAATCTAACAACGGTACTAGTGAGACACACAGGATCTTTGCTGCCTCGCCTTTGTTTCTTTGCTTCTAGAAACATAAAAGAAGGTGAAGAGCTCACATTTAGCTATGGGGAAATCAGGGTCAGGTCCAAGGGCTTGCAATGTTTTTGTGGCAGCTCTTGTTGTTTTGGTACCTTGCCTTCAGAACACACTTAAATCCGAGGAAGTGATAACAAAAATCTTTTTTGCAAGAAAAGGCCCGTGGTTCATTTTTACCGAATCATTCCTCCAACATAATGTATTCTCTTACTTTTGACTGTTGTGTTATAATAGTAAAACTAGTTTGCATCTGTGTTCTCCTACATGTTATCCTGTCCAGTTTATAGAATTTTCGCTTTGCCTCTTGACCAAAGTAGTTGCTTGGCTTGCAGATGCATCAGCCATTAATGAGCAGAAAATACTCAGCAAGAATACAAGGATTCTTTTAGATCATCTAATTTCAAATCCCACATTGCAAATAAATATGGTATATTATCTTGCAGATGCATATCTGCTTCAGAACCAGAAGTAGCTCTTTGCATTTTCCTTATAATACATTGGTTGATGATGCATGGAGGGGGAAAGATTCAGGTTCCTGTGATCACTGAGTCAGTGAATATGCTGTATGGGTTTGCAAATATATTTGCCAGTCCATTACTAGGAAAACTCTTCTCGTTGACAACAACTTCTGCCAGGCATGATCATAGATATGTTGCTTTCTTTCATGAAGGATCTTAATAATGACAATTAAAAAAGAAAAAGAAAAAGAAAAGGCAAAACAATTTCTTTCTTTATATAGTAAAGAATTAAAATCATACAGCAGGAGCTGTGTTTCCTCTCATGCTGCATATGATATCCATGTACGTTTGGTCCTTTAAGCTTCACCTATCATCCCACACGCCACGGGCAGCACAAATCTTGTGGCTTCCCTCGAAGACAACCTTCTTCAAGCTGAACACACAAACATTATTTACCATTTTAATATCATTTCATTACAAAGCTCTCTCTCTTAAAATCCCTATCAAATTGATGATTTATATCCTAATTAATTATTACACCTAATAACCATCTAATATGAATCCCTATAACTTGTTCTTATTCTCCATTTGCACGTGCTTCTCACACCACCAACCATACCCTTCTCATTCCCTTCACCAACCATATCGTCTTTTTTTATTATTATTTTTATATAATGTGTATTTAGGAATATAGTTGAAGTTGTATTTTTTAAAAAATTAATTTTTTTTATTTAAAATTATTTTTTTATATTTTTAAATCATTTTGATCTGTTAATGTCAAAAATAATTTTTAAAAATATAAAAATATTATTTTAATATATTTTTAAGTAAAAAACATTTTAAAAAACAATTGCTATTAAATTTTCAAATACTCATACATAAACGTGTAGATCATACATAAACGTGTAGATCACAAGTATTAACACGAAGAACTATTACATGTACCTATTCATGTGAATCAAACCAATGACATGAAATTACTAGAAAAATGCAATTGAATGTACAAATACATAAATGTGTATTACGTAATGTAGACCATGACATAAGAAACGAAAAATATATGAAAAAGGAAAGAAAAGAAACAAAGAAGGTTCCCACATTCACCTTGCTAGCCCCATCACGAGACTAACGCGTCCCCCATCCATTTTGTTTCCACATATAAACACCAAACCCACCACCTTTCTCTTTTGCTATCTCTGATCACTCTCTTTTTTCTACCCTAAATCTCTAATGACTGAGCCACTCGGCGATGCCATGTCCGAAACTCGAAGAAAGGGAATCGGTAAGCGTGCCACTCCCATGTCAGATGAGTCCCAGCCGGTGTCTGAACTGGCACCGACCCCGGCATCTCCTTGTGGCGCATGCAAATTTCTGAGGAGGAAATGCATTAGTGGGTGCATATTTGCACCTCACTTTGGTTCCGACCAGGGAGCAGCTCGGTTCGCGGCAGTTCACAAGGTTTTTGGTGCTAGCAATGTGTCCAAGCTCTTGCTGCATATTCCTCTGAACCGAAGGCATGAGGCGATCGTCACGATATCTTATGAGGCTCAAGCAAGGCTATCCGACCCGGTTTACGGTTGTGTCTCGACCATTCTCGCTTTGCAACAGCAGGTTTTACAATAATTTCAAAGTTCTAGTTCCTATATATATGCATGTATATACCTCTAATTTATATTTAATTACATGGACAATATTTATCTCTAAATATATTTACATTAATAAATAAATTAGTGAAGAACACGTGATTAATGCTAGTGTAGCATGATAATTCATTGTATACGTTTTGAAGAAACAGAAGCGGAGCGTTAGAGAGATATGCTATCAATATTTTGACTTGACTTTTGTAGCTATCTATTTATAATAATCATCATCCAATTCCCTTTATTAAAAAAAAAAAAAAAAAACTATGCTACTCCCAAACAACTTCTCTTTTTTTTATTTGTTTTTTTTTCTGCCCAGTTGAACAGAGAGGATCAAATTTCATTTCTCTTGAGTACTCTTCACCTATCTGGTTCTCCCATGTCCTCCCTTTTGCAGGTGGCATCACTGCAAGCTGAGCTTTCAGTGGTCCAAACTCAACTGATAAACAGTCGGTTTGCCATGGCAAATGCCCTTCAGCAGCAGCACCATGTTGCAATGCTACAACCAGCCTACTCAAACAATTCCTCAGCTTCCACTAACTTCATCAACATGAGCAGTTTCACCTCCAACTTCGACCTTGTCACTGACACAGCACCATCTTCCCATAGCATGGAGCCTCTCCATATCTCACAGCCCTCCCACGACGAGGAAGAAGATGAAGAGGAGAGTCAGCTTCCGGGAGTAATTTTCGCCAACGAAGTACTTCATCGGAGATGAATTAATTCTTAGAGTTTCTTCGTGAAAATTTAACCTTCACAAAATAACCTTCAATATATAGTGCCATGAGTTCCAAATTATACAAACATAAGCTCAATACATATGTAGTAAACTTCATTAGTATTTCAAATACCTCATCTTTACTCATGTCCAATATGCTTCAGTTTTGTCGGTTGATAATTGAGCGTGATGATCATTTTTTTCTTCTTCTCTTTTTTAATTTTTTATTTATTAACGTGGTTGTATGGGTCAGTTTAATTACGCGCACCTCAACTAATTTCACGGACTATAAAGTTAACGACCATATAACCTTTTAATGGCTCTGAGAAGACTCGAAGTCGTAACCATTGGAAAGTAAATCCAAGACCTGACCAGTTGAGCTACCCCTTAGAATTTTTTCTCTCTCAATCTTGAATTCGGCATCAATTGCTTCAAAATTCCATACCAATCCTTTCAATTTATTTTTCCTTTATTTTTGGTCTAAATTCTTTTAATTATTATTTTTTTATATTTTGAATAAGTTATAAAATTATAAATATTTTTTAATTTCACCCATTTTATTTTTTAATCTTTCAAATTTGTTCCCTATACTTTCGATCACTATTTTTTTTTCTTAATAAGCTATAAAATTACAATTTTTTTCAATTTCATCCCCTTTCATTTTTTAATTTTTAAAATTTAGTCGGCGCTTTTTTATTGCTATTTATTTTTTTGGATCATTTTTTAGATTTTGTTTTACAATTTTATCCTCTATAGTTTTTTTTCTATCAAATCTAATCCCTATTGTTTTTATTGCTATCATTTTTTTCAAGGAAGTTTTTTAAATTGATATTTGTTTTCACGATTTCATCCTTCAAAATTAAATTAGTAGGAAGTTAAGTTTCTTGATTAAACCTAGGACAATGATTTCATGATTTGTGAGTTTTAGAGATTATGTCAGGTTTAGAAGGTTTGCACGGGTTGGCTTGCATTTTTTTCTTTTTTAAAAGATAAAATTTATTTTATTTTTTATCTTTTTTTTTTAGTTTTTCTTTATTATTTTTTACGGTGTCTTCTATGGAATTGGTTTTGAGTTCATGACTAGAGTCACTGGTTTAAAGGTTAATGTGGGTTGATTTTTTTTCTTTCTTTAAATTAATTTATCTCAATTTCATTCTTAAATAGTTAATTTATTTGAAATTGGTCTTCCTACTTTTTTTTTTCTTTTTCTATTGGGTTATCCTGATCTTGTACCCGTGTTCACCGGGTTTATGGGCTAACCCAGGTTGACCCAAATGTTTTTTTTAGTTGTTGTGAAATTAGTTTAGAGTTCATGACCAGAGTCACCGATTCAAAGGTTAATGCGAATTGACTTTTTTTTGTTCTTTTTTTAAAATTTATTTATTTTAATTTTATCTTTCAATATTTAATTTATTGGAAATTAGTCTTCGTGTTTTTTTTCTTTTTTTTATTGGGTTATCTCGATTTTGTGCCTCTAGTTACAGGGTTTGCGAGTTAACCCAGGTTGACTCATTTTTTTTTTTAATTTTGGTTCTTCAACATTGAGTTATTCGATAATTGAGTTTTATTGATTCATTATCATGAAAATGAGCAAATATTTTCTTTTTCTTTTTCTTTTTTCTTTTACATAACTTGTTTCACCCTTCCATCCTTAAGAACCAATATCTTGTTTGTTTACTAGTTGTTCTTGTCATCATGCAAGAACTATTTTATTTTAATAATATTTTTAGTTATTTAATAAAATTTCAGCAACATCTCCTCTACACGGGACACTACCCAAAAACTATCGTATGTTAATTTCTGCAGTATAATCATAATAACATCCCATCAATATATTGCTCAATATTGAATAATCTTCCATAGTGGCCTTAAGCTCATTACTCATCAATACACATACATAATCTTATTCTTTCCATAAAATAGCATACTACACAAGCCATATAGGATTTCAAATACAACATAACTAAATGTTAGAAGAAAATCAAAAGTTGATTTACCAACCATACTACCTAGGAGTTAAAATCACTTAATTATCAACATTACAAATATTTACATGCCAAAAAGTGCTTCATTACCTATTACGTCTTTACAAAGTAATGAAGAAAAGATGATCGGATCACAACTGAGCAATAAGCCTGTGGAACACAATAATTTCATAGAATAAATATTATACAATTTATGATATTTAACACATAGAGAAAGCTTGATTACTACACATCATCAATATTTTCCTAATACATAGTATAACCATTTGAAGTTCATCATGTCACTAGGTTTGTGGTTACTTTGAATCCTTACCATTATGGTTGGATTTGTTCCTTATTCATCATCCCCTTTGTAAGGGTATTATCTTCAATTATTACAAGTTTTTCTACAATGTAGGCATTATTTCCAATCAATATAATTGTTTTCCGCTCGAGGGCATTAAAATCACTCATTACCCTTAAAGTCATTATAATCAATCTTAATTAATTACCCCCCAGCGTTAAAGACATTATAATCCATCATTACAATAATCCTAAGATCCGCATAAAGATAATTTATCCAAATCATTATATTATCCCGCTTTGAAGGCAATATTATTTTTGGGATTCTATTATCTCGCTCTAAAGGCAATTTTTATTCTTGGAATTTCATTATTCGGCCCTGAAGGCAATATTATTCCTTTAAAATTGACTTTTTTTTTTTTACTTTGATAACTAGCAATTTTATACATGAACTAGCATTATTTTATTATTTAGAAAAATAATGAATTTCAAGAGGTAAAGGAGAGCCCTTACCAGGAGCTCTTGCAATGCGTGTTCTTATGAACAAGCTCCACTCTAGATGAACCTTCTACAAACCAAAGCATCAACAAGTCAACAATCATCTTTCCATCTAAGATTTTCCATGTATTAAGCATTCATCTAAATGTTTCTTCATAATTGTCATTAACATTTCATTTTCATGTTCTACTTTACCTATAAGCATATGTCCACACCATTTCCTCTTTCAATACCACCAAAAACATTAACACTAATTTAACTTAGTTTAGCAAGTTTTCATCATTCTAATTTAGCCACAATAACATAATTCTTAATAATTTGTATAACACCACAACCCAAACCAATCCTTTTCTTACTAACACCATTAAAGCAATAATATCAACACAAGTTAACTAAATTTCCAACCTCGCAATTCTTTAACCTATGGCCAGCACTTGAGAATTCAAAGAAACTCGCATTCTATTTTAAATTTTCTTCCATTCTCATCCTTAACTACATCATTTAAACTAAAATCAATCTATCAATACACAAATTTTCACTTCTTATACTATTTCTAAATAAACCCTAACTTGTACATAAGAAATGAAGATTTTCATCCACAACTCCAAGAATCACTCCTTTCTCTTTCCAAATCATTCTTTCTCACTCTAACCATAACTTCCATCTTTTTTTCCTCTCTCTTTCTAGAACTCACTTAGTTGATTAATCCCTTGCTAAACTTTTCCTAAACTACTCCAAGTCTCATTAATTTGAAAGAAACCAGGAAAGATAAGAGAAAATAAAGAAAACCCCCCTCATTTTCCTTAAAAACCATTAGCCACAAGAGAGAGGGAGAGGGATTGTTTTCATCATATTTACAAAATGCCCCTCTTGTTATTTATGTGCTAATCTAGTTAAATCTTCGATTGTTTGCTGGTATTTTTACTTTTTGCTTTTTTTAATTATTTATCCGTGATTTCTCGCTATATAAATAGAAAATTCTCGTATTTTAAATTAATTTTGATCTAAATTCCTTATTCCTTGATTTAAAATTATGTCATTAAATTTGTAGGTTTAAATTCTTGGGTTGGGGTTTAGAGGGGCTGCCCTAACGGATAGAATGATACAAAAGAAGGCCATATTCAATGTTCGGTGGTTGTTGCCCGTGCCGCCCAAGTGTAACTGCCCTTTCCACATGAACACACGCGCTAGCCACTTTTTATCCTTTCCTTCAATTCAATCTCTTAATATCTATTTCAGTTTTATATTCAGTCTTTAAACCTTTTGATGTTCTAAATCAATAAAATAAAAATTTATTTTATAAAATCAAGTATCAAACAAGTGTCTGATCTCTTTCTTGACACTACAATACCCCATATGAAATCAGTCAAAATTTAATTTTAAAAAATAAAATCTAAGAGAAAAGAAACTTGAGTTAAAAAAAAAAAACTTGTAGCACTATCAAAATACACTGTTTTTGTGTTGGGTCTACAATGATATGAAAATAGTGAGACCTCGATTAATTAATGTTGTGCGCATGTCATGAAGAAAAATAAATAGTGTAGACCTGTACAGTATATTTGTCTTACACGTGTACAGTATTGTAGAGGCTCTCATAAAGACTATTCGAATCTTTTCTACTGCTGCAAAATAGAACGACAGATCCTTATGGCTCACATATAATTATGTTTTTATCCATCCACTTGCTCTTGATATTTATTTATTTTTTGGAACCATGCAAAAGATGCCTCTCCCATTATTTACAGGAGAAGATTCTCCATGTATTATAATAATCACATATATCAATTTAATATAATAAAATAAATATTGATTTGATTTCAAAGCGTGAATATTTTTTAACCTTGATGTGTGATATATAGAATATAAATATTATTAAATCGGACTCGAAATCATTCCGGACTTAACCTAAAATATATACTTATAGAATATTTAGATTTTTTTAATACAATATAGCATATGCAAACCTTAATATTAACATAAAACACACCTATATATATCATTTAATATATATATATATATATATATATATATATTAACTATTTTATTATTTATTTATTAATAAATAATAGTAAATAATGAATACTCAAAATACAGAATAATTTATAAATATCTAAATTTTTTATTTTATAAATAATAAATAGAATATAAATATATAAAAAATTCAATATACATAGTCATCCATCATCCACGATAAGATAAAACTCAATTTGCATTTTATTTGCAAGGATATGAACCGGTTTCTTTTTTTTTATTATTCTTTTGCATTTTAATTAGAAATTTTGAATAATTACAAGTTCCATAAAAACTGAAAATATAATTAAAAGTATGTTTTAAGATAAGAAAAAAGAAGAGATATTTTGAGAATAATAAAAAGAGCTGAATAAGATGAAATTGGTACTACAAAATGTACATTAAATTAAAAATCTTAATATGATTTTCATTCATAGATTTATAGGTTTAAAAGATTTAAATATGCTTATTTTTTTTTGGTGACTCTAAAATTATAGAACTAGATTTATCAAGTGCACTTTATTTATTTAATAAAAATATAGGATATCCACTTTATATTATATTTTTATTATTTATAAGATTTATTATCAATCTTATTATTATTCTATTGTCATAATGGATTTTAATAATTTGACCATAATTATTTTTAAAATTACATTTGAAAGTGCTCATATCTTCTTTTATTTCATTGTAAAACCTTAAATTTGATAGACAGGCAATGCTAGCTTTAGTTTATCAATTTTGAAAAGAAGAAGTGTAATTTAGGAAAATTAAAAGGTAAAATAAAATAATAATAAAAAGCTCAAGGACGTAAGTGAAAAATAACCTTAAAGTTATGTGTGAAGAATGACGACACAGAAATCTTGGACGAGCTTTAAGACCTTGTTTCGCGAAGCAAGCAAGTAAAGAGCTCAAAACGCCAGCCCCACAAAAAAGAAAAGAAAAGGCAAGCCCTCCTCCTCCTCCTCCTCCTCCTCCTCGCTCTCATGGATCTTTGATAGATTTCCTCACATCATCTTCATCATCAGATCTCTCTCTCTGTCTGTCTTTTTTTCTCTATCTAGAAAGGAAAACAACAAACAAGAACAAGAAACAGAAAGAGAAAGATGTCAACCCCAGCAAGGAAGAGGTTGATGAGGGATTTCAAGAGGCTTCAGCAGGATCCACCTGCTGGTATCAGTGGAGCCCCTCAAGACAACAACATCATGCTCTGGAACGCTGTTATTTTTGGGTACCCGTTTTCTTTCTTTCTTTCCTTCTTTCTTTCTTCTTTTCCCTTGTTTGATTTCTAATTTTTGTTTTTTGTTATTTTGTAGACCTGATGATACTCCTTGGGATGGAGGTGGGTAATTCTGATTCCTGCTTCTTCGTCAGTTTTCTTATCACTCTTTATAACTTTATTTTTTGTTTTTTGTGTTATTGAATGATGGATTATGGTTGATTGTTAATTAATTGAATTTTTTTAACTGTGTAGCTTTAATTCCTGCAATTTTAAGAGTGTCAATCATAATTTAAATGGTATACACTGAAAAGGTACAATCACCCTTAAGATCATGACTACTACTCCTAATCTCAAAAAATCTTGATCTGGATTACCGGAAACTGGTAGCTTTTGGAAATTAAGTAAACATTCTTGGTTGTATAGTTGGGCGATTTGGAAATAAGGGGAAGTCAGTCTGAAAGCTACTACTCATCCCTCTTGATTCATGAGTTTTAGACGTGTGTGTCAATATGGATTTTTTATGTTTTTGTATGATTAAGCAGATGTGAATAGGTTGTGATTGGATTCTTTTCTTTTTTTCATTAAAGGGTGATGTGGGCATTGTCGGCCCTTGGATACATATGTGTGAACTTGGGTGCTTAATATTATTTGCAATTTAAGTGTTGGTTAAAAGCTATTGGTGTTGTGTCTAAAGCTTATTTGAGGTGAATACCGTTTTCATTATGGCATTTTTTTATGGTGTCTAACTTTTTCTCAATCTTCTTCAGGGACGTTTAAGTTGACTCTTCAATTCACAGAGGATTATCCAAATAAACCTCCAACAGTCCGCTTTGTCTCTCGAATGTTTCATCCAAATAGTATGTTGATTTCTTTCTTGTATATTTACTTGCATTCAGTAAATCAGTGAACTGGTTCCTTGTATAGTTTCTTTCTTACAAGTATTTTTCTTTTATTTTTTTGGGATTAACTACCATGCAATTTTTCTTTGTAAAGATTGTCTTCTTATTTTGGAGGATTGGCAATTGTTTGACTTTGTTTCTATTGGTATCACCAGTTTATGCAGATGGAAGTATATGCTTAGACATTTTACAAAATCAGTGGAGTCCCATATATGATGTTGCTGCTATACTAACTTCCATCCAGGTTTGACTATTTACAGCTTGTTTCTTTTTTATATTGGTAATAAAGAATTGTTATTTTTGCTCTTTAGTTGCTTTGCACGATGTGTTTAACTATCTCTATTCACGCGGTCAACTTTTGCAATTAAGAACCCATAGGCAACATTTGAGCTACTATCTGTAGAGAAAAATTTAGACAATTTCTAGATAGTAAGTCTCAGGGGTTGAATTACAATCCATAAGTCTTAATCGCAGCTACTTAAAAAAAAACATCAAAGGATGGGGTGTTGAGGTTATCCCTCCAAGAATTTTCATAAATGGAACAATCAGCAGATAATGGCCGATACTTTGCTATCATAGATTCCCTTCATGTTGTTCAAAGTTTCCTTTCTGTTTCATTGATATGTGCTGAAAGTTTGTTATGAATCATGAAGGAGTCAACTTTCATGGTTGTCTCATAGTGCAGACATATATTCCCAGATCTGTTCGCTTTGAATGTAATTAAGAAGCTCACATTAATAGTGGAAAACTTTGACCAGTAAATACTTACATCACCTGGCTTCCTGGCTTATATGCAAGTTGATTGCACTATAATACACCTACAATTTGCATGTTCTAACTTGGAATTTGCCATGGTCTGGGCTATCACATATTCGATACAGAGTCCAAGTAGACTGATGACATGAATTGTTGGCTTTAACAATTTTTAAAAGTATTTCCAAATGACAACTAAACAGCACAATACTAGTTCTGTCAGCGGTGATGGATTTGAGTACTTGGGCTTGGAAAATGAAGTTTTTAGGATTTACCATGCTAGAAGGGGTGTGTTGGTGCTCTGACATGGTTTCATAATAGTTTTGGTCAAAAAATATTGAAGGCTTCAAAAATATAGCTTTCGTAATAGTTTTAAATTGATGTCCTTTCACATCTTATTATTTGCTGTTCTTTGGATTGTTCTTTACCATGCACAGGTTCATAAACTTAAGCATATGTATTTTCAGTTGATTAATTCAAATAATCTCACTCCAAACCTTTTCTTTTTGCTCTTGAGAAGCCTTGCCAATTTTTTGTGTTCTCTTACAAAAGTTGTTAGCATCCTGAAATGATAATCATTTGATTATTTTATTTTCAAAAGAAGATTGGCTTGTTTGATTCATTGTACGAACCTTGATCATCCCTTTATGACACTGTTTGAGGAGGATGGTCACTGATTTTCAGTTCTAGGGTGGCAAACTTGTTTTGAATTGACAGTAAAAATTAAGCATTTGTTCAAGTCCTTAAATAACCTCATGTTTTTACATGTATAATAAGCCTCTATTTTTTAATTTCTCTGCTCACTATGGATTACTGAATGGAATTGTTCAGTGCAATGATAAGTATCTCGTGTCTGCAATCAAGAGGTTGCTGATTCGGAACTGATGAGCACCAGTTAATGGAGAAAAAAAATGTTGATTGCAATTTGCGAATCTATTTCATCAGGACAAAAGATAATAAATGGCCTTCATTTGTAATTTTATCTGTTTGATGTAATTTGATTTCTTGTATGGGCTTTCCCACATTTGTTGATATGGTATCTGTTGTGATTGTATGCAAATTGTCATTGATATTGTTGTTTCTTCAGATTGTTTTCGAAAGTTTCTCAAGTGATTTTGTAAATACTAACAAAAGATTCTTCTGTTTTTTTGCCAGTCCCTGCTCTGTGATCCAAACCCAAATTCCCCAGCAAACTCTGAAGCCGCTCGCATGTTCAGTGAGAATAAGCGGGAATACAATCGCAGAGTTCGTGAAATTGTGGAGCAGAGCTGGACTGCTGACTGAGGTTCATATCAGAAAGCAATAAGAGTGGTGTGGTGGACCTGAAGTGCTTTTCTCTGAACTTCTAGGTAGTGCTGTACTCTGTAATATGCATTGATGATGTGCATTGTTCTTAGAGGATTCTCTTTGGATGATTTATTTGTGTCTGTCAGACAACTTGACTGGAAGTTGTTGATTTTCTGAATGTTTTTATTTTTTCTGAATCTTCTTTGATTATCTATCGTGCAAGGGTCCGTTACCTCTCTTTGTATCATGTTCATAGGAAGTGCTGTTTGTAGTTGTGTCAAATATTTGCTTTTTGAGTTGAACCTCGCTCCTAGAGATGGTTTTAAGGAAGCTCTCCTTTGTAATTTTTGGATACAAAATTCAAATGTTATGAATGGCCGTTAGGAACTTGATCTTATGGGAGTTCGCTTGCAAGTTTGTCAGATGGATGCCTTGCATATTTATCGAGTTCTATTTGATGCTCGAATATTTGCAAGGATATCTGTTGGTTTGATGCTGGTGCACTTCCATTTAGAATCCACCAAAATGTTTGTGCTTGTGGGCTTTTTGCATTTCACAGTCAATGGCTGATGAGAAATCAATCTCTGGAATCAACTGAAAACCTGGCAGATGAGAAATCAATCCCTGCATTCAACTGAAAACCAGGGGAATGCAGTACAACCCGTCTTCCCAATCATTGGTTCCAGCTTTTGTTTGTAAGCCAAATCAAAGAATTTTGTTTATCAGAAAAGTTTTTTAAAGATGCTCTAATTCTCTTAGAATTAACGTGTTTTGATCATGTTATGAAACTAAATGCAATCACCATGCTTCTCTACGCAGTTTTTTTTACCCGCTCAGTGATGCCAACGTTTTTAAAGAAGAAAAAAAACAGTGGAGTGGCTCATTCGCCGCGTCCACTAATATGCTTGTAAAGTCAAGCCTAACAATATTTTATTCTAAGGGCAACATGGTAGCTTCACTGCACATGTCCCGGGACCGCAGTTAATTTTTTTTATTTTTAAGAATAATCAAGTAATTTTATTATACAAAAATTATAAAAAGATTAAAATACCCTCGTTTGTGTGATTTTTTACCATCAAATTACTATTATAATTCATGGTAATTAAAGGCATGACTACAATAGTTTTACCACGTGACTTAGGCTCTGTTAATTTATTTCCCAGTAGAGTGGTGGATGCACGTTGAACCGTCTTGGATGGTTTAAGTTGCGGACCCCACCACGTGACCGAGGAGGTTTTATGTTTTATTGGGGTAAACAGCGAAACTAACATGATAACTAGTTTGAATCATTTCCAGGAACGCTAGACGCATATTTTCAAAGTGATATTATAGTAATTATTCCATTCATTTGTTCTTGACTTGAATCACGAGTTGTCATGGCTTGAGGGTGGTCCGAAGAGTCTCGATGCCTTTGGAGATGGGGCAGTCGGAACATTCCTTTCTAGTTGATGCCACTTCTTTTGACCTCGATATATGCACAGCTGGTGCTGTGATATTTTCCACTACTGTGCCGGAAAAAGAGGGTGGCAATTGGGCATAAAAATACAGTGCGTGTATGTGTGGTCTAGTTTCACCTGCTGGCCATGATCATGTGTGTATTACACAAGGGAAATTGTAAATTTTCTTTTCGATTGAATGAATGAAGGGCTTATTCCCCGAGGGAGGGAAGCAGCAATCTATAGTGACTGTCAAGAAAACTTTGATAGAGGGGAGAAAAAACCCTTCAATGATGCCTGCTGAAACAGCCGGGATGAATCGTTTGCCGGGTATCAATTCTCTTACAGATCGTTTTCTGCATTACAATGTTAGTTGTTGTGATCATGTAACTTGGATGGCAAGGGATGTGAGGATTCAAATTATTGCGCGACAAAAATAAATAAAAAACTAATGACTAACGAGGTTCTGTTGTTTCAACTGCGGAAACAAATGGGGAGGAAAAGAGCTAGCCTTTGAAGATGCATCATATACAGACCAAAATTTCATTACCACATTCGCGTATCGAAGGACAAGGCCATACCATAAAGTGAAATAGTAACTAAGATCTCATTATGGGAGAAATTGTAAGAACCTAAATGTTACTGCTAATGAATGGTAATATGTAATTGCGGTTGGTGGGTAGCTGCGACTGGAGACCCTTCACTGCTCTGGGAGTCTCCCCGCCAGGGATCCTGAACTTGAGCAGCGAACTGCAAGTTCCACAGAATATCCTCGATTGAAGGTCTGTCTGCAGGGTTCTTGAGCAGACACCTGACGCAGATCTCCATCATTGTTTTTAGTGATTGATATGAACATACCCTTCTCACTGCTGGATCAACCATGCTCCTTCGAGCAGCATCATCACGTGTAATGCTTGCTTGCAGCTGCATAATTTTCAAGAAGAAATATTGAACTGAAAGAAAATCTACCAATAGAAAAGAACAGGAAGAGATGCTTTGGATCTCATTGTCAGGAATCTGGAACTAGGAAGAGTTCATTGACGCTTTTAATGATGAGGAAAAAAAGCGTTGGACAAGGTTTCTCTGCAGACTAAATATAAAAACCAAAGAAAAATATCAGTCACCTGATCTTGTAGAACATCTACATCATTCCCAGAGGTCAATGATCTCCCCAAAAGGATTTCGAGCAATATTAATCCAAAGTCATAAACATCAACCTTCTCGTCTTGATTTATCCTGTTCAAGATCAACATTCAACCAAAAAGTTCTCATGAGACTGATAGCTCTGAAGTGTTTAGCTTTCTGATACATTCCAGTTCACCAGATTAACGAAATTATAGATGCATTAATCCATGATAGTGCCTATGTGTTTTATCTCTGTTGAACCACCATAGTATGCGAGCAAATACTATGCTCAAACTATTTTAACAGTTTGCACCGACCTAACACAAAATATACCAGCAGTGAGAACTAACCTTGCACTAAGGCTAAGATCTTTGGATGCACCAGAAGATGCTCCATGGCCAACCTGAAACAATGAATTTGTTATGTACCAGCTCCCAAGTATTGCTCAATGGAAAAGAGTATACAGCCTTCAGGAAGGGGAAAAGAAAATACCATTCCCCTGTTTTCTGCTAATAAGGGCAGGTTATAACTGCTAATTTTTGCAACAAGATTCTGATCCAATAAAACATCTGTTATTTTCAGATTATTTGAATATACACCAGGCACAATCCCTGTATGCAAAAATTGGATTCCCTTTGCTACACCTATTGCAGCAGCTATACGGTGTGTCCAATGAATTTTTTGCCTGGCATGTCCTCCTGCAAAAAAAAAAAAAATGTTGTCGTGAAATCCAACAGAGACAGTAGTATAAACCTAACAAAAATTCAAGATGGACGACACAGAATAACACCCTGTTGGCACTGTGCTGTGACATTTTTGGGTTTCTCAGACTAAAAGATTTTGAGCAAACGGTTAACTCATATTGGAAGTCACAGCACTACCAGTATGTTCTCCATCCTAGAAGTAAATGAGAAATTTATGGATTACCAGAGATCCAGCTTCTTAGCGTGCCATTTGGTACATATTCGAAAACCAGAAATATTCTGCTGACACTTGAATCATCCAAGTAGTACTCAAAGCCGTGTCCAAGAGCACTGACCAAATGTCGATGTCTGAGTTTTGAAATGAGCTCTATATGGTGCATAAAGTTATGGGTACCATGACTTCGTTTCATTTTCAAGCATCTGATGACGACAAAGGAACCATCCTTAAGCCGGCCCCTGTATATCTGAAAGCATAAACAAATAGTCTGGAATATCAGGAGATCGAATTCATGGTTAACAGCACTGATACTAGGGAGGGGATTTTCTAACGTGCAATTTAATGAAAAGTTCCTACTATGAAACTAATCATAAGAGCAAGAGAAAAAACAACTTGTTATAGAAAAAGCAGACTATCTTCCCAAACAATCAAGGGATTCATTTTCAGCAACCATTTGTGAATTGTGTGCTGAGTTGATCAAGGAAATTTCCTTTGGCATGCACTTGAAAAAACTTTGCTAACCTCAAATTCTGAGAGCATTTGAGAAAGCTCATTTTTGTAGGAAATTATGAGAGTATCACAGAATAATTCAATCTGAATGAAATGCAAAGTATTGTTACAACAGATTTGCATTACCTGCCCTTGAGAACCTTCACCCATGAAAGCAGATGTGTCGAAATTGTTTGTGGCCTCCTCTAGCTCTTCTAGTGAGAAGGTACGATATGCTGGAAGGCCAAGTGCTCCTAGCTTCATTGTTTGAGAAATATACCCTACATTTTTTGCCAAAAAGAAAAAATTAAAAAAGAACTGTAAGGTTTTCTGCTCTTCTTGGTAGTAATTTTATGTGTAATCTTTCTATGCTTTATAGCATGCTAGAGCCTGACCAACTTGTATTTTTCAAGTGAACACTTCTGGATGGGCTGTCTGAAAATCTGTCATCAAACTGTAAGTAAAGCCCTCTCTTAAGCGAATCAATTTTGACCAATAAACAAAAATTATCAAACAATTGAGGTGAGGATTAAGGCATTCTTTTTATGATAATAAGAAGATTCTCATCACCTGAATTTTATAAATTTGACAAGGGATTCACTTGATTGTGCTTATTTGGGGATAGAATAGGGATATCCTGAATGCAGACTTGCTGAGCAGTCATCGTTCCATTTCAGTTAGACTTTACAATTCCCTACTACTGCAGAGCTCTTAGATTCTGCTACTATGCATGCACCATGCACAAAACCATGAAAATGTATGGCCACATACAGTAGACACAGCAAAAAGCACAAGCAGAGACAAAAACTTACTTGCATCCGAGAGCAACTTTGTAGGGTACCCTGTTGATGCATTCTCTGCAATTAATCTAATTGTTGATTTCTGGATTGTCTTCCCGGATTTCACCTTTCTCACGGCCAAGAAAATCAAACCAACAAGGGCAATTCCTCCAACAATCCCTCCTATTACACTGATTGCAATAATTGCTTTAGAAGGTTTCCTTTTCTTTTGCTGAGGCAAAATCCCAACAGCTAATGCTTCATTACGACAAATGGAAATAGGATGTTGGTCTTGATCACCAGTTGCGAGACAGTTCCCAGCATACAAGGCCTTTTTCTTGGAGTCTTGCAGAAGACAATTCGGCATGTGTCCGGTCATAAGATTCGAGGACAAATCCACAAACTCAAGGTCAGCACTGCAAGACTGGTTTTCGAAAAGCATTCCCGTAAACTTGTTATCTGCAATGTTCAAGTAAGTTACTGATGGCAATGACAATAATGATTGTGGAAATGGTCCCACAAATGTATTATTTGAGAGATCTAGCCTTTGAAGTTGATAATAGGAGGTCACTTCAGCCGGGAGGCCATCCCTGAACTTGTTCCTGCTCAACACAAGAGAAACCAACTTGTTTCCAAGCTGAGGAAACTGGGGTCCGAAAGCATTATCTTCCAAGTCAAGCACTTGAAGGTTTGTCAAACTGCTAAGGTCAGGAACTTCTCCTTTGAAGTAGTTGTGTGCAAGTGCTAGAACTCTAAGATTTTCCAAAGTACTCAATGAATCTGGCAATGAACCATTGAGCATATTCTTCCTGAGACTCAAGACAGACAAAACTTGAAGTGAACCGATCCAATTTGGCACCTTACCAGCAAACATGTTATCATCAAGTCCCAGTGATTGGAGGCCAGATAATGATGAAAGCTCTTGAGGGATAGCATCATATAGGAAATTTGAGCTCATGTTAAGTATTTCCAATGAAGACAAACGCGCAATTTTACCAGGCAAGGGACCCCATAGACCTAGAGAAACCAATGTCAAGACTTTCAAAGTCGGCAGGCCGACAACTGTTGTGACAAATGAATCGATTGAAAAGTTTCCAGGCAAAAGAGGAGTTCCCTTGTTGCCAACAATATGCAGCTGCGTTATGCTTTTCTCATAGCATGCTACAGTTACAGATGCATTTGGTTCGCTGTTGCAGAAGTCAATCGAGCTATTCCAACTGCTTAGAGAAGATGGATAGTTCAAAAGCCGCTGAATTCTCAAAAGGGTTTCACCCTGGGAGGATTGTAATTGCTCTGAACCACTAATTAAAAGCACAAGGACAACGCAAAGTAGAATTGCGGAATATCGAAATGCCTTCGCCATTTGTTGTGTACAAAGAATCAGCACACGGGTAAAGCATAGAAGATATTGCAGAGCTCTCAAGGAATAGAAAATGAGCATCAGCTGCAAGATTGCAAGAAAAAACAGCAGGTTGGTAATGAGTTGATGCTATGTACTAAAAAAGCTTAGATCTCCAACTATTGATGCAAGACCAAAATAGAACAAATGCAAACCACTATTTATAGCAGATCATGGAAATAGAACTACTCCTATTAGCCTTTCACTGCAAACAATTTATAGATAGTTACTCTTTTTTCAGAAAACAACAACAACAACAACAACAAAAGTTAGAAGACTTCGCTTATTATCACAGCAATGAAGCATATAACAATGCATGCTCAAATTTCAATGGAAAAGCTTACCTCACAGGGTGGATAGGCAAACCAGTTTGATCCCTTCTGAGCTCAAACTGGAAGTGAAGAAGCTTCTAAATTGATCTGCAAACTTGTGCTTATTCTATCCCTCTAAAAATCATCAAGAATAAAATCTAAGATGAAACAAATCCAAACCCACGAGTTTTTCTTAAGCCCTGTAGCAAAAAAGGTCAATTAAAACTGACTACTGGAGGATTATGACTTCAAATTGAAGACATACCCTCAACAAACTCCAAAGAAATCTCCAAAATCAGGACAAGATTTAATCTTCAAAAATGGCTCAATGGCGTTCAGACTAGGAACATTTACTTTCATTTCACACTTGATGACACCATTGAAAACCTAACTACACAACCTCCTTCCAATCCTTAAAAGAGAGAAATTTAGGAAGCCTCAAATGTTACATCACAGTCTCTAGAGACCACCCACTTCAACTCAAAAAGCTCAACCACCACGCACTCATAGACATGTCAATGAGGGTCCTCTAAATCCTACTGACACGCTTTTTCTCTCTACATGCAAAGACAATTTAGCGACACGGGTTCAAGAAAACTTGTAAGAACCACAACATCATTCATGCACAAGTGACCTGATAATTAATACCACAACTCTGTCTTCTTCGTTTTCTCCTTCTACTCTCAAGATCAATAAAAGAACACTAACAATCTTTCTTTAAGTGTATTATTTTGCAGTTATTTATTTCATGTGCTTCTTTTGGAAGTCTAAAGAGATGGATGGCCATGAAAAAAGAGAAAGAAAAAGATTCTTGTTGCCGAAGCAGAAGAGAAACCTTCAGTCCTTCCATGCAACAATTCAGCTGTGATTTTATTTTTCCAAACATACACTTTCTGGCATAATAGACAGGAGCGGGACTACAGAAAAAGTTTTAAGGGAAGTTTTAATTTTTTTTATTTTTAAAATAAAAAATCTAATTTATTAAAAGAGAAGTGATAAAAAAAAATTTCTTATAGCAGGGCTCTGTCAGCCCCACTTAATTCTGTCCCTGATAGTAGAAGAGGTGACGTACTGCGTCGTGTGCCGACAAAAAAACATTTTAATATAAAAAATATATTAAGGTAATGTAATATTTTTTTTTAAAAAAAACATGTTTTTAACTCAATTATATTTAATAAATTTTATTAATTTAAATAATAAGATTAAAAAAATAAAATGATAATTAATAAATTAACAAAAACAAAACAGCATAAAAAAGATTAAAAAAAAACTCGACTTAAGCCTATTCAAGTTAGCATGTCAAATATACGATCTAGTTGTGATATCAAGGTAACCTCATCAAAAATAAATAAAATTAAATTATGAAGTTTAATTATCAAACAATCTAATATTAAAGGGCATAACTGAAAAAAAAATTAAAAAAAAACAACAAAAAAAAGGATTTGAGTCATCACAAGTTAACTCGCTAACCCCGTAACTATGGATACAAGATTAGGATAATCCTATGGAAAGAAGATCAGAAAAAAAAAAAAGCATAAAGACCAATTCTCAATAAATCAAATGTTAAAGGATAAAATTAAAAAAAAATCAATTTTAAAAAAGACCTAAAAAAAACTAAAATCAACTTGTGTTAACCTTCAAAACTTGTAACTATAATCATGAGCTTGATATAAATTTCATAGAAGACAAACCCTAAATAATAACAAAACAAAATTTCAAATCATCAAAATGCAAAGGGATGAGATTGAAAAAAAATAGAATAAAAGAAATCCAAAACAAAATAAATAACAATTAAAAGAATAAAGACTAAATTTGATATAAAAATAATTTAAAATCAAATTCTGAGAAATAAAAAAAACAACCAATAATTAAAAGAATAAAGATCAAATTTAATATAAAAACTAAATGATGAGAGGGAAATTAAAGAAAAAACTAATTAAAAAAAGATAAAAATAAAATAAATAGTAATAAAAAAATAAAAAATAAATTAAATGAAACATTTTTATTTTGATAAGAAAAAAAAAAGAAATAGAGAGTGAAAAAAAAAATCTAATAGAGCTCAACCACAACGCCATCTTACACACGAGTGAAATCAATAAAAAAATGATGGAATCATGGAAAAGCCCTTCCAGCGCCACCTTAGAATGTGACATTTGGAGGTGGGATGACGATGTTAGCGCCATTTGAAGGGTCATGATAAACAACTTATTTTTTAAATAATATTTATATTAATTAAAAAATTAAATCACTTCTGTCAACTTTCATATTACAAATAAGCTATTATAAAAAGATAAAAAAACCTCGCTGATGTAAGTTTAATATTTTTTCTTTTTAAGAATAATATACCTTTAAAACATAAAAGACTAAATTACCCCTTTCAAAAAATCTTGTTTTTTAGGGCAATATTACATTGTATTTACAAGGTTATCCGATCAATCTTGTAATGATTAATCGACTATTTAAAAAAAACCATTATATCCTTACACCAAGATCATTAATTTTTTTTAAAAAAAGTTAAATGATAATTATACTGATGCAATGAATAGTAATTTATTTCTAGATGTGCAGTAAATTCTCCTGCATTTTAAGGTTTTTTATAAATGGTTCTTGGAAAAGGAATCGATCGTGTTTATCCTCATATATTTAATTACATCTAACCTATTTCTGAAAAATTAGTAAATTACTGTATCTACAATCTAAGTCACGTGATATATTTCCTTCAATTTTGATGGGAAAAATCTAAAAGGAAGATAGATTAAACATACAATAATTTCCTAAGAATATATAAAATATAATTAAACATGTAAAAACACACTAAACACAATCTTTAAGATATAATTACATAAGTGGTTTCTCTATTAATTAATTCTTGTGAAAATAAAAGTTAGGTGAGGAAGAAGAAGAAGAAGACGACAGAGACAGCAATGTAAGCTTTCACTCTCTGGGGTAGGTAAGCTTTGGCTTTCCAAGGCCCTGTCACTCTGTATTGTGGACCCATTTCATGTTTTTATATATTTGGATCCTTTTTTCTGCATCTAACAGTGATAACCCTTTCATTTCATTTGAATTTTATGATCTTTGTCGATTACTATCACAGCACTAGATTTTGTTTGCAGCTCACTCCAACCAGATATTCAATTTACTCTTCTTTCTGTGTATATTAATGTCCTGCTGCAGGCATGAATGGTGTTCTTGTTAATTAATTTTCAGACATGATATGATTCTGAGAAAAGAAACTAAAACTTGTATTATTATCATCCTTGAATCAAATCCAGCTCGTTATCTTGATTTCACTGTTGGATTTCTTCTCATGGACAGCTTATCTTTTCAGAATTGCAAGTCTCTGTTGCTTGTGATGGAATGATGTTTACTTACCTTTTTCTTATAATCTGATGGTATGATGTTTTCTGGGATTCTTCCTTCGCTGAGATGCCAGAAGGAATTTTGAACTCTTGGTTACTACCTCGAGCAAGCATCACACCATGAAATTATCAAAACATGGCGTGGGAGTGGCACTTGCAGAATGAACTTGCCCTAAAAGTTAACTCTTTTTCCTAGGAAACAAACATAAAATCTCAGAACATGGGAACTGATCTCCATTGTGATATAAGACAGATGAAGCCGGCCCTGGCTATTCCCCATATGTTGAGAAAATTCAATCTTAAAAACTAGAATTAAAGCCTAGAATAATTTTTTTTTCATTGGTTCTTTAATTGACTTTTTTTTTTTCAGTTTTTTTTTTATTATTTTTGTTATTTAGTTTGGTTAAGAGTTATTCTCCATTGATTTACTTATTTTGTTTTTATTAATTATTCTCCATTGATTTACTTATTTTTGTTATTTAGAATTAAAGCCGGCCCTGGCTATTCCCCATATACGATTATTATATTTTTTTTAATTTTTTTATTTATTATAAAATAAAATTGTTAAGATTTTTATAAATATTTAGAAAATATCTTTTTTATTCATATATTATTGTTGTTTATTTATAATTATATTATTAAATTAATTGAAGTTATTAAATATATTTAAATTAATGAACCGGGGTCCATTAGAAAACACTATAATCACTTAAATAATTTCTTTTTTTAAAAAAAAAATTAACCTCTCCAGTCTCATATCTCATCAATGACACGATTCCATCAAGCACAACCATTTTTTAATGAAAAATTAATTTTTTTTTTTTTTTATTGGAAGTCCCCCGTTTCAGTGCGATAAAAAGAAAAGGATGTTTAATTGATACGACAAAACAATGACTGTACGGGTGACGCACATCAAAATTCAATTCCTTATATTAATTGTACATTTGATTCCTTATATAAATCATGTGAGATTTATATATTGATATTGATAAAATAATAATAATAATAATAATAATATGTACGTTCACAGTTGGATATTGTTCACTCACTCATATTTTTTTTATTTTTTATTTGAATAATTGAATTTTTTTTTAATTTCATCATTTCATATAATTTTTGTTATATTTTATGGGTTAATTTTCTTGTTGTATATTCTTGAGAATTCAAGGTTTTGATTAAATTTCAAAATTGAATTATAGATCAATTTGATTGAGTAAGATTTAAAAAAACACTATGCGAAGGACTTTCACGATGCTTTATTTGAATTGCTATGGTAAATCACAGTAGAGTTGCAAGAACATGTCGGTGCAAATGCAAGAAAGTGGAATACACAGCCAGAGGCAACTCAACAAGAAAGAAGACCCAGTTGTGAAAGTGGCCCCAGAAACCGAGAGCCCTATCACGGCAATGGTAAGAAAAGGTGGGTGTTCCTGGTGAGGCCAGAAACCATGTCCTTTCGCTTTTTCCAGTCACTTTCATAGGTGGAATTATTTCCCTCCCTATAAAAGTCAAGAGGCCCTACTCTTCATAATTGAAAAATCAAGAATATTTGAAGATGAGATAAGGCGGTGCTTTGATAACTCAAGACATGGAAGAATCTATGGCGGATAAGGTTTGCATACTGCTCATGCTTAAAGGATACAGCTACTGGGTTTTGGATCTGTAAGGATAGAATCAAGTTAATTCGGCCATGTATGTGATAGGAATCATAATGAAGGACAAGACAGGGTGCTTTTGACATCTAGAGAAGTTCTGATTTTTGGTGGAGGAGGTTCTGTCCTCCTTGTAGATCGGTTGTTACGAGTATGCTTTCATTGGGTAATACGTTACTCTCTCCTTCCATTCCATCAACATGTTTCTTTTCCTCATGGGACCTTCGATGACTTATCTTAAAACAAATTTGGAAGTAACCTACCTTACAAGAGAAGGATCATGAAATGCCAACAAAGAGAAGATGGTGTTTGAAGATACGGTAACAATCGCTTTTTTTAAAGTATTTTTTATTCGAAAATATATCAAAATAACATTGTTTTTACGGCATTGTAATCGGAACCTTCTGATGTTAGCAATGAATTGGACAAAGCTTATAAACAGGAAGAAGGCGCCCTCTATTCGCGTATGACAACCTTTTCTTCTGGTATAAACACCTGAACAATTAATTACATGACATTTTAATGAATATTTCAGACTATAATTAAGCTTGTAAACTTATGGAGAGCAACTTCTTCAATATTGTATTGTAGGAGAGGTGATGGAATCAATGGGGTTGTGACCACTTCATCGTACTCTGTCTACGGGGTTGGGAGAGGTTTAGATATTACTGCAGAAGATGCAAAGCCTGTCGATTGCTCTCATTTTCCATGTCTGCAATTTGGGTTTAAGAATAAAAATAAAATAAAACCCGTGTCATTTTCTGAGAAAGGAAAAACCCCTCCTGCCCACACAAAGGGAAGAAAACAGGATTGTCAAACCATCGAAGAACTCTATGAAGAGCAGAGGCGGACACCATGAGGTTAAAGGTCAGAGTTTAGACATGTATCTTGCTTAGCAGGCGGAGTGACATGTGCCGCCCCTGTTTTTTATGGCCATCCACAGCTAACCGCTTTGCCACGTTAAGATATGGCAATGAAGCTAGAGGGTTGACAGAGCACCTGTGCTGGGTGATCGGAAAAAAACAGAGTCACCTCTGTTCACGAGCATGTCAACCGAGGAACAAGAGGGCATCTAGCAAGTTGTAGTGTGCCACGAATGGGGCACTAAACTGATGGGCTCTTTCAATCCTTAAACTGTGAATCTGAAGGGCATATATTTACGAACAGTTAGCTCATCAGAAGTCAATGGAGAACTGGAACTGGGCTTTGGGTTGCCAAGCAATGAGCTGTTAAAGAGGAGAGATTTCTTTCTTTATCTTGTATATTCTCAGGAAAATAAATAAATAAGAAGGAAGGCTGTATATAGATTGGCTACCTCTTGGTCAAATAGAGGAAAGCCTTCAAAGTGTGTGTGTGTGTGTGTGAATTCTTTTGGGCTTTTTGCATGCTGGAAAATTTATAAACCATTGGCAAAGCTAGCAACTGAAGCCCCTAGTTTCATAACAGAGAACGAGAGAAATCATGTGAGATTTATATATTGATATTGATATAATAATAATAATAATAATAATAATAACATGTACGTTCACAGTTGGATATTGTTCACTCACTCATATTTTTTTATTTTTTATTTGAATAATTGAATTCTTTTTTTTTTTAATTTCATCATTTCATATAATTTTTGTTATATTTTATGGATTAATATTTTTTTTCTTGTTGTATATTCTTGAGAATTCAAGGTTTTGATTAAATTTCAAAATTGAATAATAGATTTGATTGAGTAAGATTTAAAATTATAGTATTAAAAAAAAATATAAGTACCAAAATAAGAAACAAATAAAAATAAGAGGGCTTTTTTCATTGTTGAGCAAACAAAAAAAATCATTCTCATCCCAAAAGTCTTCATTTATGCATCTTTGATCTCTTTGATTTTAGACTTTGTCCTAAATTTTTTTATTTTTTTAATGTTTGAGCTTCTAGATTTGAAGAGAGAAAAGAGAAAATTATTGATATTTTAAAAATAAATAAAAAGCCAATTTTGATGTCTTTTGGTGTCGAGAGGTTTCTAGAAGAGTTTAATTATAGTGCTTTTAAATTTTTATCTTGGCTAAAAAAAAACAATTGGTGCTGAATTTTTTTATTTGATTTAATTTTATATTTTTTTTCTTAATCTAAAATTATTTATGTAAATGAAAATGAATTTATTAAAATGCTTAGAATTTTTATTTAATATAAAAAAAACTCAATCTACGGTTTTTTGAGCACCTTCAATGGCCAAAATGTTTACTAGATGCTAAATCATCTGTCATGCTTGTTTGGGAGTGTGGTTGAAGTTGTTTTTCAAAGTGTTTTTTACTAAAAAATATATCAAAATAATATATATTTTTTATTTTTAAAAAAATTATTTTTGATATTAGCGCATCAAAATGATTTAAAAATACTAAAAAATATTAATTTGAATAAAGAAAAAAATAAAAACATTTTAAATTTTTTTTAAAACATTTTTAAAACGTAAAAAAATTTCAAATAATACCTTGTGTGTTTATTTTTTTTAATATAAAAATAAAATGAATAATGTTTGGTACGCCCTATTAAACAAACAAGGTGGATAATGTTTGGTACGCCCTATTAAACAAAAAAAAGGAAAGAGCCAAGCCAATGCACACCTAACTTTCTTTCTATTGGGCCAGACTTTTATATAGTCCTTTAATCTTTTTTTATTAGCTTCTCATTCACATGCTCTAAAAACTAATAATTAAAATAATACTTGAATTTTTATTTAATTTTATCATTGTTTTTAAATAATATTAACATTTTTAAAAAAAATTATTATATACATGATATGCAAAAACAAAATACAAAATTTCTTATTAATGTTCAATGAAAATAATATTTTTTTGTTATTTTTATCTTATTAATTTATTCTTTTCTTTTAATCACTTACGGGATATTATTTTAATATTTTTTAATCAAAAATTGTTTTTAAGCTCATTATAAGTTATTTATTTACAAAGTAGTGTATATAATTAAATAACAAGTTTTAATTAAAACAATTAAGGAATGCATTAATAAAGAAATAGAGGTTAGATTAAATAGACATATTTCATCATTGCATGTTATATTTCATGATATTTTATATGTTGAGATTTTCTTTTCTTTTCGCATTCTTGCCAATTCAAAGTGTTCCATAATTTTTTAAAATTTAATCGGTGACCAATTTAATTAAATAGAGTTTAAATTCAAGGTGTATAAATAAAAAGAATAACCAAATTAAAAAGCCAAATAAACAAACATGTCCTCTCTTTTTGCGCCAAGAAGGTTTATTTTTATCTAAGAGAATTCTTGAAATTTTTTGCTAAAATTTAATTTTTTTTTTATGTATTTTGGATCGTTTCGATGCGCTAATCTTAAAAATTATTTTTTTAAAATAAAAAATTATTATTTTGATGTATTTCGGTACAAAAAATATTTTGAAAAGCAACCGCAATCACATTCTCAAACAGGAATATCTTTGTTTATGTAGTTTTGGGTTTTACATTTAAATTCTAAATCTTATTTTTTTTACTATTTAATCCTTTATTTTTAAAGATAATAAAAAAAATTACTGGAAAAAAAACACTTAATCAAATTCCAGCTATCAAAAGACTAATCTTGTTATTAATAGATGCATCTTGCCAAAGAGACGTGATATCGAGGCTTTTTGAATTTCATATTTTCAAAAAAAAAAAAATTGGATCTTAAGAATTTTTTTATTTGATTTAATTTTGAATTTTTGTCTTTTTAAATAGGGTTATGATGTGAACGATTTTAATGAAGTTGTCAATATGTTTGATGGCTTCTAAAAACTGAGGCCCCCACTTTCTAACAATTTCTTCTAGCGACTCGAATCTTAATCAATTAACGACGCGCCATTTGTTTTATCTACTTATTTTTTTATATAAAGATAGGACAAATTACATTTCATTTACCTCTTACCTGCTTTTTTTTTTTAAAAAAAATCAGACGTGTAAAGACCAGTTCTTTACACGTGTTTGAGTTTCTTTGTATCGACTTAGATGCGCTGACCTACCCTTATAAACTAGAAGTCAGTAAAAAAACTGAAAAACTGATTGAACCGAGAAAATCAGAAAAATAATAATTGAAAAAATTAAACCGTAAAAAAAAATCAATTAAACCGATTAAAATTTTGAAAAAACTGACCGGTTCGGTTTGATTTTGGTTTTATAAGCCTGAAACGGAAAACATCGAACCGAACCGAAACCAAACCGAAAAAAACCCGGAAAAAAATCGAGCCAAACCGGAAAAACTGAGCCAAACCGATTTGAACCGGTTTTTGTCCTAAAAAACAGAATCAAAACCGATCGGTTTGAACCGGTTTTGGTTTTTTTTTTTAATTTCAGCTTGGTTATTTTTTTTTTATAAAAACCAAACCGAACCGAAAATAATCACCATTATTATAAACCCATATACCCAACCCTTTTTTATATTATCCTTTTTTTTTAATTTATATTTTGAATAAAATTATATTCCATATATTATTCAATTAAATATCATTCTGGAAACATTAGCAATCATGTTATTAATAATTATGTACTTTTTAAAAAAATATGACCTTGAATATTTATTAAAAATATTTTTTTTTATTTTTCATTATAATTCTTTGCATATCTTAGATTGTTAAAACATGCTTTTCAAGTATTTTTGGGTAAAATCAAAGCGAGTTTACATTAAAGGAAAATGAAACTCATTAATAAAAAAATAAAATTTAGAATGGGAATATATATTTTTACAATATTATTTTAAATCATTGAAACTTTAATAAATATTATTTTAACCTCCTCGACTTTATATTAAAAGTCAAGTTACTAATAAAAAGACAACTACATAAATAAAAAAGAATAATTTATTTAGCAAAAAGAACTTTTCTCCGAAATTTAAATCATCGCCAGAAATTTATTTCAATTGTAAAACAACGCGAGTAATCAACTAAGAAGATAACCATGAAGTGAAGCTACCTTATATATACAATCTTGTATATTAATATAGGAGAACACACACGCATGCACACAGCCTATTCAAGATGTAATTGTGCGTGTATATTTCTCCGCGATGGAGAAGAATCACTGAAAAGTTCAGCTTGCAGACACACCATTGTTGTTCAACAGATACAAACAGAAGAAAAAAATAGTTATGACTTGGGTACTTTTTCTTTCTTTCTTTTGTATCTGTTTCTGTTTCTTCAGAGTAAGGCGAGAGAGAAGTCCAGGAGAAAACACCACACCGTATGGTTTTCCATTTTTCGACGAGACAGCTAGCTACTACTATCATCAACCTGTGGACCTAAATACTTAATCACAAACATTTGTAAATTCTCAGGCACCGTGATCTCCTCCAACCACGCGTAACAGTCACCCTCTTCTTCTTCCGACCCCATCTCTCCATCTGCATTAATTAGTTGACAGGTATGTTACGAGGAATTCAAACGCAAATTTAATGTTGTAGACATGTCGGCTATGCTTCTGTGCGTCTATCATGGTGTCCATGTGAGAACGTGAACATGGGACAAACTACTTAATTCCCTTCACTTTGATGGGTTCATCATTTGTAGTCAATCATGAGAGGTCACTTACTTGGGAAGGCAGTGTATGGAAAATCTTTGTAGTATGAGCAATCTCGACCATCCTCGTTAGAATAGGGAGGTCCGAGCACGTCGAGTACTGCACAAGGTGTAATGGCGGTGAATTGATGGATATTTCCTCCTGTTGTTGGATACAATACCGAAGTGTGGCAAGGAGCTGTAAACACACTGTCTGCTTCCAGTTTTGCCAATCGCACTGGAAAACCATTGCGTTTAGGTTAAGGGGGCTGTTCTGCTGGTTCATTAAATTATAACAGCATGAAAGAGAGAAAGAGATGCTCACCTTGGGCTGGTGAGTCAGGCTCATCTGTAGCCGGAGGATCAACCCAATCATATGATTTTACGTGCATTGTCCCCATGAGAAGTTTGCTAAAAACCGTCATTCCTGGATGGTTATGGAGAGGGATGACAGCAGTTGCTGGAAGGAAGAAAACACACATCTGCAGAACCAAACATTAACAAGAAGACTATTCAACAACTTAAACATAAATTTTACATCCTGAAAATGTTTCAAGCTTTGAAAAACAAGCCCGCAGGAGCAAAACATGATGTGATTCTTACAATTGACATGTTAGCCAGACAGTACGCTATTGAAGAAACTTGGTTGTTGAATTCGCTACTTTCAAATCTAGAAATAACGAATGTAAGAGTTTCCGACTCTACCTGAACAATCCATATGGTCATGCCAAGTACAAAATAATGTATGGGTCAACTAATCAAAATTCTCTCGAAGAACTCGAATGATTAAACGTGTCAGTTTCAACATCATGTGCAATACAAATCATAGAATAGATTTTTGAAGATATCCTGCCAAAAAAATCATGTAGCCATGCAATTAACATACCAACAGACTGCCTGCTATGCTATACTCTCTATAAGGAACACAAACGGTTCAATGTGCGAGTTCCACTACAAAGAACCTGGAAAATGACAATGAACAAGAAGTGGCTAGTCTCACCGAGAACTTATCGCACTCGTAAACAATTGTGTAAGTGACTCTTGGAGTCCCTCTAACTGCAGCTTTAGGATTGAAGAATTCCAGCTTGCAACTTAGCCCAAAGTCTTCAAGCTTCATGTTATCTGCAGCACGAGAAAAGGCAAGGAAAGGACATTCAGTACAATTACTCTGTTACTTTAATGAGGTTTGGAAATTCTATTTTTGCATAATAACACTAGGATGCTATTTATATTCACCCAGGATTAAATGCTTAATATAGAAATGCCTCTCAATGGAACACATTCGCCCTAGTAGGACAAAATATATATCCATGTTGCATTAGTTTATAGCTTTGAAAAATATTTGTCATCTAGTTACAAAAAGCACAATATTTACGAATGCTAATCCATGCTGCTATACTAAAAAAATGCATTTTTTAAGGAAATAATGCATATATATATCCTGTCGATTAAAATTTGTCTTGGCCTTGCCAATAAGTCACTGTTTGCAATATATTGAGCCTGGCATGCAGAACAAGCCAACTAATCAGATCATAAGGAAGTAGTCTTCCTTTTTAACTTCAAAATGGAAAAAAAAATGTATAAAGTCAGGGACATATATAAATACACGTACAAGACCAAAAAAAGATGATATATGATAAATTCGTGCCAAAGTTTGCTTCTTTAATCATTATTCGTATGGTTTCTTGGAGCCGCCAGAAAATACTACTTTCATTTTCCTAAACCAGGATTGCAATTACTATATTTTATTTTTATTTCAGATTTTGTATCAGTAGATTGATCATGTTGAAACTTGACAGGAAGAATGCTACTATTCAAACAGACGTTTGTTCCATACTTGGCATGTAAATTTCACAAAGAATGAGGTTCCTCACTTCTTTTTAACTCCAGTTACAGAGAAAACGGGACTTTTAATCACCAAAAAAGGCAAGCATTCCTGGGAAACATGCCCTAGAATGCTAAAACTACCGCAAATAATTCAACAACACTAGTGATGCACTTCATCTCTAGCCACGTTAATTTATGGAGCAAGTGAGCTTCACATGACTGTAAGGAGAAAGCAACTGCACTGAGGTACTGAATAATTTCTCCCAAAACTAGAAAAATCTTATTGGAAAAGCAGGCCTTGTATTAGCCTGCACTCACAAGTGCTTCAACGAGGTCCTTCAATCACAAGCTGACGACCAATTCATGCAATAAGAACTTGATCAAACAACAGAATGGAGAAAATAGCAACCAGATAAAACAAGATTTTCTTTTGTTGGGCCTCTTGCACTAAACAACAAAGGCCAATCTCTTCTTTGATTTGATCACATCTTGGATGTTATCGAGGTTCCGTCCGGGTACCTTAGAACAACACCTATGTTCAAGTGAATCTACACTCACAGGACATTTCTCTAAACCCACCAACCATTGGCCCACAAAACACAAAATATTTAATTAGTACATTTGCAGAAATCTACAAGTTAAAGCTCTACTTTATTTGGGGCAATGCTTAATTGGAAAATTAAAGGAATACAAGAGCAAGACATTATGATCATAGCATCAGCTAAGAAAATCTGTTGACGGGGAACAAAATTAAAGCAATCAAGCAAAAATTATAGGATGCAATATATAGATTATCTAAAAAGATACGAATCCGATCTACCATCTTAACACGGGATTAGTTACAGGTCCAAATTATATCAAATAGATAAAATACCACTCAAATCTTAATTCGTTAGAGAGTGGTATAGTCCTGCAATATAAGGAAAAAAGAAGAAGAAATCAACTAAGAAAAGGAAGTAAGATCTTGACCGTCAAATTCAAGAACATACCAAGCATGTGGCAGAGTCTCTTGACATCTTGATGCAAAGGAACAGTTCCAGGACCTTTAAACACTTCTTTACACGACACATACAGATCCTGCAGTGCCATTGTCGGTGCACACTTTTTAGTCTTCTTGGATCTCTTCCTCTTAGTAGGCCTCTTGGCAAATCCAAGCCTGTTTACATGTGCAGTTGGTTCTCTCCTTGGCTCCACCGTAGCTTCGATTGTCATTAACAAAATACCGATCGATAATATATTTTGTACCTGTAATCTGCTCCTTGTTTTTTATATATCACTATTAAGATATATACAAGATTGCTGCCTCTTTTTGGTATAAAAAGAAGTACACTAGATTCAAAGAACAGATACCAAACCCACCAAGATGAACAGCAGGAACTCAAGTTTCATATCATGAGATGGATGGGAAATTGGCGGTGGGTGTTTTTGAAAAGAGAAAACAAGAAGAAGGGAGAAAGTGCAAAAACTTTGAAATGGAGGTGCGAGGAAAGAGAAGATGATATATATAAAAAAAGAAGATGGGAAGAACCAGAGGCTACATGGGGCAGGAAAAAAGGTTACGATAGTCGCCGTATATGCCAATTCCCGCCCCCTAGATTGTCTTGAAACCGCTACCACCCCTGGTTTTTCTTCTGAGCTGGTGTACTGACACGACATTGCACTTTGTATTGACGTAAACACCGCTGCCTTTATTCCTTTTTCTATGGGTTCCTTTTCCTGTGCTTAAAATCTCTCTCAAATTTTCTACTTCTGTCAGCAAACAGTGATTCATATTTGACACGTGGTTTCTATTTTTAAGTGATTATAGGTTTAATTAAAAACTAATACGCTTTTTAAAACACTGTTTATTCAGATTCAAGATTACTATTTACTGAAAAATAAAATGGTGATTTTGCTTCTTTTTTGCCATAAAAAATCATTCAGTTAAGGATGCTTCAGAATGAATTTAAACATCATTGGAAACCTGTTTTTTTTTTCAACTAAGAATGATGGATTTTAATATTTTTTTCATTCAAATTTAAATATTACTAGGAAATATAAATATTTCTCTGCACCATTGATGAAGAAATAAATTATTATATTATTTAATTTTTACTTTTTTTTCAATAAAATTATACCTTTTTTTATATAGCCCTTCATAAAAAAAATTAAAAATTAATTTTTCTTTACATGTTTTATCTTAATTATTGTATAATTAAATAAAAAATAGATTCCAATAAACAAAGTTATTAAACTTAATTGTTTTCACAATTAATTTGGTTATTTTTTATTGTTTTTTTTAGTTTATTCATCAATTAATTTTCACAAATTTTTTTATTGATATATATTTTAAGTTTATTCATTTAATATTGTTTGCTTATTTTTAAAAAAATATTTTTTAGTTAGTTTTTTAAGACATGAATGGAGATATTGTCTTCACGGAACTAATTAATTCATTAACAACTATTTTTTTCAATTTCGTTGTTTTCTTAACGATATCTATTATTGGATTCAAATTCTCTCTTTATTTGACATTTTACAATAAAATTAGTTATTACTTAGTTGTAAAACTATTATTGGATTCAAATGCTCTTCAAATGAATTTCCAATGGTTCCTCATCTTCCTTCCCGCTTAGTTGACCTCCCTCTTTCCTATTTGTATTTTCGTTTTATAATTGTTTTTAAAAAAATTTAAATTTTTTTTATTTTAAATTAATATTTTTTGATATTTTTAAATCATTTTGATGTACTAATGTCAAAAATTATTTTTTAAAAACAAAAATATTATTTTAATATATTTTTTAGTGAAAAGTATTTTAAAAAATAATCACAACCACACTTTCAAACATGCTAAAATCACTCATCCTTAAAAACTCTCAAGACTCTCCCTTAGATTTTTTTTTTCTTTTTTTTTTCTAGAATTTTCTCCGAGCTCTCTCTCCTTTCCTTACTATGGCCGCCATGCCATGTATATATATTCCAAATAATTTGATTAATTGTTCGTCTAATTGTGATTCTTGTTTTTGTTGAATTTAAACTAGAGCATATCAAATCTTATTATCCTATATTTCACCATAACTTTTTCATTATTTATTTATTCCATCTGAATTTAATTCATGTTTCTGTATTTTTTATTTTTCAACTATTTTTCACAATTTATTTTAAAAAACCATATATAAATATTTTATTTTAATTCCTCTCATCTATCACCATCTTCATGAGTTAAATATTCCTTTTACATACTTGGTATAATATTTTCTTCATTGATTAATTTTTTTTTCCAGTGATTTACAAGTACTCTCCAAGCAAAAAAAATAGATGTATACACGAAGCAAATAATATTTAGGTGAAAGTGGGTAAATGTTTAATTTATTAAAGGGGCTAACTTTTTTTTTTTTTTTTAGCTTGTGGGTGCTAAGGAGTTAAACATGTTTAAGAAATAAGTTGTGAGCGTGGGAGGAAAATTTTCATTTTTAAAAGGGCCCGTGCGAAATTTCTCGATGGAATATAGCAAACTCAGCTTTGGCGTTGCTTTTTTTATTTTTTTGGGTATATATATATTTTTTTATTACTATAGATGTTCGGGTTAGCTTGTGTGTACCTCGACTAATTTTATGGGCCCTGAAATTAACGATCATGTAAGCCTCCAGTGACCATCATATTAGTAACTACAAGACTCGAACCCGAGATCATAGAAGGAACAAACCACTTGGTTTCAAACTTTTATCACTAGACCACCTATTAGATGGTTTTGAGCATATCATTTTGCTTGTACATATAGATGAAGTGTGGGTATATAATAAGGTTAACAACAAGATTTTCAGCTTAAGCTAAAAATTTTGGAAAAATCAAATCCCGTTTAAATCAAGATTAGAAAAATAAAAAATAAAAAAATTGTTTGCGCTTTAATTGTTCTTACTATTAATTTTTTTATTTCAGTCCTTTTAATTCTTAATTTAATAAATCTTTAATTTTTGAGTTGCAATGCACTTGGGCATTTAACATATTATGTTAACTTTCATCAAAAAATTGAGGTTAAGTTAATTGATTTAGATTTGTTTGTTTTTGTGTTTTAAAAGTGTTTTTTTTGTTTCAATTTATCTTTTTAGTGTTTTCAGATCATTTTAATGTATTGATGTCAAAAATAATTTTTTTAAATAAAAAAAATATTATTTTAATATATTTTCAAGTGAAAAACACTTTTAAAAATAACCGTTACTATATTTTCAAATATCTCTTTAAAAAAAAGTGGATGGAAAGGTAAAATTAAAAATATCAAATAACATATAAATAAAATTAACAATGTAATTATTAAAGGTTAACAACATAACAACTAGGTACATGAATAGTATTTTTGTAAATTAAGGGGGTATTCAAAATTATGATGCGGTTGCTTTTCAAAGTATTTTTTGTTGAGAAATGTATTAAAATAATATATATTATTTTATTTTTTAAAATTATTTTTAACATTAATACATCAAAATAATATTAAAACATAAAAAATTATTAATTTAAAATATAAAAAATTTTAACTTTTTTAAAAAATATTTTTAAAATATAAAACTGGACAGCTCACTCTAAATAATATAATACGTGATAAATGTGCTGGAGTCAATGACTGAGCCTTTATGATTTATGAGTACCTTCAGTGTCTTTTACTTAAAGTACGTTTTGTAGCATTGAAATAAATAAATAGTATACATCTAGTTTATAGCCTGCCCTCCATTGTTGGTGAAATCAATTTTTTATATATAATAAAAAAATATTTAGTTCTTAGATAAATATAAAACTTTTTTATAATTCAAGTTTAAAATTAAATTAAATAAAATATAATTTGATATCATCTAATTGATTTCGTAAATTTAAAAATAATTTAAATTTTATAATGGCATGAGAGTGTGTTTGTTTACGCGATTGCGGTTGTATTTTAATTAAACCACAGATTTAAACCGTTTGATAAAAATGAAAACGAGATTTTCTGTTCATGGATCCCATGTTACTTTTGCGTTCCAAACGCAGGGAAAGAAAAGCAAGGAATTCTTGCTTTTTCGCGCACTGTTGATGCTAATTGCACTATTCACTGAACAGTGCAATTAGCATGAACAGTGTACATTGATACACTATTCATGTGAACAGTGCAAGAGATTGCGCTGTTCACTTGTAAAACAATGAACAGTGCAATTCACTCGCACTGTTCACTTAATGAACAGTGCAATTTACTTGCAGTGTTCACGTGAACAATTTTAGTTTTTTTTTCTTCAGTGTGTTAATTTTTTTAATAGTTTTTTTTTAAAAAAACTAATTTAGAGTGAATTAAATTCACTCGCAATGTGATGTGAATAATATTTTTTTTCCCGAAAACTAGTATAGAGTGAATTAAATTCACTCGCACTGTAATATCAATTTTATACCTGATAATATTTTATCTAATTTTATTACACGCTCAAAAAATTATGAAAATTGTAGTTCTTATTGGATGAATTTTGTACGTAATGAAATTATAGATAGTTTAATGGAATAATAAAAAATATTTTATATAAAGTATTATTTATTTCATGATGTAATAGTAGTAATTAATTCTACAATATTTAAATTTAAAACCATCAATTAATATTAATATATATATATTTTTTACTTATTTTATAACCTCAATTTAAAAAACATTATTAACCAAACACATTAAACTATTTTTTGTTCAACTTCAATTTCAACCACAGTTTTAACCAAATATATATAAATATCAAATCTACCTCAACTAAAAGCATTTTTTATAAAATAATTTTTTTCAAATCACAACCACAACAGCTACCACAATATCAATGTAAGAAATCTTAAGTTCTAATACTTGTTTGTTGACATTCCTCTCTTTATACTTTTAATTATTTTTTGATCGTTAGCTTATTTTATGAAATCAAAAAGGTTTTATTTATTATTAATATAGAGAATATATATTGTTTTATGTTTGTGAATATTTTTTTTATTTTAATATCTGATCATAATTTTATTTTTTCCTCTCTTATATTTCTTTTCTTTTTTATATCATGACAATAAAACTCCATAAATACTTGACTTTTTTTTGTTTATTTTTATGTGATGCAAGGAGTATCATTAGACTAACTAATGTGGTAATCAAAACTAACATTTTTCTTCATATTTTTTTTTTATTTGGGTATCATCACATCTTTTTAAAGGTTAAGACTAGTCTCGTTCGGGTTTTATAGCTGCCTCTCTCAATAAATACGTTTTTCGAGGATCGAATTTGTATTCTCATCCTTGTAGGGATATAACAGTATTTTAATTGCTAGACCAACACTTTATTTAATACACATTTCTTTTCAAGAGTATATTTCCTATACCGGCTCAATGAATTTTAAAAATTTATTAAATTATTTTCGTGAGAACAAATTGAATTTGATATCCGCAAAAGATGCTTTAACAAATTGAAGGCTTAATTATTACTAAAAAGATCTCTTTTCAAAGATTGTATCTCTTCTATTTACAAACACAACGAAATTCCTCGAGGGAATAGAACAAACTCAGCTTTGGGCCTTGCATTTGTTTTTAGGCATATCATTTTTTTTTTTTTTAGTTTAATGTGGGTGTCCGGGCCAGCTTGCGCGCACCTCAACTAATCCCACGGGCCCTGAAGTTAACGACCATGTAAGCCTCCAGTGGCCATCATATGAGCAACCACATGGCTCGAACCTGAGACCACAGAGGGAGCAAACCTCTTGGTTCCAAGCTCTTACCACTGGGCCACCACCTAGATGGTTTTAGGCATATCACTTTGCTTGTACATGTAGTAGACGAAGCGTGATTTTATAGGGTGTTTGACAGTGTGATAATGATTGTTTTTTAAATAATTTTTTATGCAGAAATATATGTCAATAATGTTTTTTTATTTTTAAAAAATCATTTTTAACATCAACAAATTAAAACAATCTAAAATATATAAATCATATTAAATTTTAATAAAATAAAAAATTAAATTTTTTAAAAACATGATTTGCATCGCATTTCCAAACATATTAGTATAATAAGGCAAACAACTTAATTATTACTGAAAAAAAAAATCTCCTTTCAAAGATTTTTTCTTTTCTGTTTACGAACATAACGAAAAAGATCCATTTTAAGTCGTAAATTTCTCTTAAATGCTAATTATCACTGTCTGTAATAAGTTAATAACTCAAGAAAAATGCATGCGTGGATTAAGATATTACTGGGTCCCTCCATTATGTAAATTTTTCATGAATGCTAATTATGGCTGTCTACATACAGAGAACCTTGACTGCAGGGGCGGAACCAGGGAGGCAAGCAGGCCCAGTAACCTACAAAACATTTTATTTTATTTTATTTAGTATTTAAATATGTAATAATATGATATTTTTATTTTAAATAAATAAATTTTTTAATAATAAATTTTATTATATTAATTTTGACCTTTCATGGTAAATGCTGCCAGCTCCGCCCCGGACTGGGACGCTGTCTCTAGAAGATGAGACTGCTAGTCAGGGACGACAAAATGCTTCGGATCCTTGGATTTCCGACAGAGTGGATCGGCAAATCAGCGATCTTTTTTTTTCTTTTTAATTATTAATATAAATATTCAGTTAAATTTATATACACCACAATTAATCTTACAAATTCTAAAATTAATAATTATATAAAATTTTAATAATTTAAAATTTATAGAACTTAAAATAATAACCTCTAGAAAACACTATCCAGTTTCCTATACTATCTTTTCACGTTGGGTTCTTGCTAAAACTCAGAAATTTATTATTATTTATTAATTGAATCCTTTGTTTTCACGCTGGGTTCTTGCTAAAACTCGAATGTTCTGAGAAATTTATTATTATTATTTATTAATTGAAGAACATCACGAGCTCAGCCCTCCGTTCCCTTTTATCACCGTTTTTTTATGCAGAAGAAATGTTGTTTGAGAACGGTAACGTAAGAAGATGCACATTTTATGCTTGATAGAGTCAAATGCTGTAAAAACTAGTGTTTAAGAGACCCATTCATTCGTGAAGTAAACAAGTTATCAATCCTTGAATTCATCAATTCACTTTAAACACGAAAAGTTATGTACATTTTATGCTTGGATTTTCCAATTTCTTATTTTAAAATTATGGACATGAAAAAGGTTATTGATGGTGAAAAAAAAACACAGTTTTTTTGGCCACAACTCAAATAGAGTAAGAGAGTGTTTGGCTTCAGGTGTGATTGGTTTTTTTTAAATGTATAATTTTTTTAAAGTATAAATTACATCTCATAAAAAAAAATACATGTTTTTTATGTGAATTTCATTAAAAAACATCATCACACCTCCAAGCTAAACATGCTAAAATCTACTCTAGTATAAGCCATGACGATTGGTTTCAGGGGAGGAGCCCCCCCGAACCCCACCTTATTTATAATAATACGAGATGGCATGCCCGCGCGCTGCCGCTGGCTTATAAAACAAATATATTTAATAGTGATATAATTGTGAACCAGCGCTATATAAGTAATAGAAACTAAAGATATGATAGAGCCAATATTTCATAACGGAAAAAAAAAATTGTGTTGGTGATCAAAACTTAGAGACTGAACAAAATGATTTGTAGCAATCCACAGTGTTTTGGAAGGAAAGATACAATGCTTTCGCCACATGATTTAGCTTTTCTGTTAATAAAAAGCAAAAAACATTACAAAGCTAAATTCTCTACCAACTTAATATGAAAAAAAAACCAACAAAGATAATTTTGGAAGGAAAAAAACCCGTGACGAAAAACGTTATAGCAATTGACAATATTTTGTGATGAAAACTATAGTAGCTTCCCCAATAAAATAAAATAAAAAACCATTTAGAGAAATACTGTAGCAGTCCATAGTGTTTTGTGAGAAAAACTACAACGCTTTCCTCATATGATTTAACTTTATTGTAATTATAATTCTTAACTAACTCAATATTAAAAAAAATGGACAAAGATAATTTAAAAAAAATCATATGGGAAAACACTGCAACAATTTACAGTGTTTTAAAGAAAAAAAATACAAAGCTAAATTCTTAATTAGCTCAATATTAAAAAAATCAAATCGATAGAGACAATTTTAGAAAAAAAAATAACAAAAAAAACACAAAGAAAGGGAAAAAAATCATGCTGGAAACACTGTTAGCAATTCACAGTGTTTTGTGATGAAAGTCACAATGCTTCCCCATATGATTTAGCCTTATTTGTAATGACTTGTAATTGTAATTCTCAACAATGTTTTGTGAGGAAGGTTACAGTGCTTTTCCCACTTGATTAAGTTTTATTACAATGTTAAATTATAACCAACTTAATATTAAAAAAAATAAAATCGACGAAGATAATTTTGGAAAAAAATATTACAAAAAAAGAAAACACAAAAAAAAACTGGAAAAAAACCATGTGAGGAAAAACTGTATTAATCCATAGTGTTTTGTGAGGAAAAACTTGTATTGACTTGTAATTGCAATTCTTAACCAACTTAATATTTAAAAAATAAAATTGACAAAGCCAATTTTAGGGAAAAACATAACAAAACAGAAAAAAACCATATGAGAAAAAACACAGTAGCAATCCACATTAATTTGCGAGGAAAGTTATAGTGCTTTCCTCACATATTGTAATTGTAATTTTTAACCAGCTCAATATTAAAAAATAAAATCATAAAAGATAATTTCGAAGAAAATCATAAAAAAACAAAAACAAAAAAAACCGTGCGGAGAAACACTGTAGCAATCAATAATGTTTTAAAGAAAAAAAATTACAAAACTAAATTCTCAATCAGCTCAATATAAAAAAAATCAACAAATATAATTTTGAAAAATAAAAAAATAAAATAGAAAAACTATATGGGAAAACACCGTAGCAATCCACAGTATTTCAAAGGAAAAAAATTACAAAGCGAAATTTTTAACTAGCTCAATATTTAAAAAGTAAAATCAACAAAGATAATTTTGGAAAAAAAAAATAAATGAAAAGAAAGGAAAAAAAAAGGAAAGTTGTAAAAAAAAGGAAAGTAATTTTGAAAAAAAAAGAAAAAATAAACGAAAAAAAAGGAAAGTTGGAAAAACAAATGAAAAATTGCAAAAAAAAAAAAATGTGAAAAAAGAGAGAGGAATGCACTGTGGATTACTGTTGTAATCCATGGTGCATTTGGGTGTGAGCGAAGAAAATCATAAAAAAAACAAAAACAAAAACAAAAAAAAAAACCATACGGAAAAATACTATAGCAATCAACAATGTTTTAAAGAAAAAAAATTTACAAAACTAAATTCTCAATCAGCTCAATATAAAAAAAAATAAAATCGACAAATATAATTTTCAAAAATAAAAAAAATAAAATAGAAAAACTATCTGGGAAAACACCGTAGCAATCCACATTATTTTAAAGAAAACAAATTACAAAGCGAAATTTTTAACCAGCTCAATATTTAAAAAGTAAAATCAACAAAGATAATTTTGAAAAAAAAAAGAAAAAATAAATGAAAAAAAAGGAAAGTTGGAAAAAAAATGAAAAATTGCAAAAAAAAAGAAGAAGAAAAAGTGAAGAAAAGAGAGAGGAATGCACTGTGGATTACTGTTGTAATCCACAGTGCATTTGGGTGTGAGGAAACAGTGATTTCCCCACACCTTTTAGTTATATGTATGAGATGATATGCTCGTGTGCTGCCGTGAGCTTATAAAACAAATATATTTATTGATGTTATAATTGTGAACCAGCGTTAGAGAAGTAATAGAAACTAAAAGCATGATGGAGCCAATATTTCATGATGGAAAAAAAAGTTGTGTTGGTGATCAAAACTTAGAGACTGAACAAAATGATTTGTAGCAATCCACAATGTTTTTGTGAGGAAAGGTACAATGCTTTCGCCACATGATTTAACTTTTCTGTTAATAGAAAGCAAAAAAAATTATAATATTAATATTGGATTTCCGTCTTTTAATTCAATAAATTAAACCCGGCTCCAGCTGGAACTTAAGGTGTTTAAGAGTGTGGTAGTGTTTATTTTTCAAAGTGTTTTTTTTACTCGGAAATACATCAAAATAATATATTTTTTTATTTTTTTAAAATTATTTTTACATAACACAATAAAATAATCTAAAAACACCAAAAAAATATTAATTTAAAATAAAAAAATAAAAAAATTCAATCTTTTTTTTAATTTTAAAATTTAAAAATAAATAGGATAAAAAACTAGATACTCCACCAACGCTTTGTCATGGGTTAGTTATTTTTTTTTTAATATATATATATATATATATATATATATATATATATATATATATATCTCGCAAATTAAATCCAATTCTATATAGAGAATTTACAATTAAATTGACCAATTCTTTTATAAATTTATGTTTATTTTGCAAAACCAAGGAAGACGGACAAGTTGACAAGCATTTGTGATTTAAACCAACACGTTAATGGTAGGAAAAACAAGGAAGGTGAAAAAGGGTTAGCGGGGTAATATCGACACTTGCAAGATAGCAGACGCCTGCAGAGGGAGGCTGAGCTCGGGTCTAATCCAGTGGGGACACATCAAAATGATCACAATACGTGTCAGATCCGCGCCAGTCTACTTGTCGCCCTTCTGTTCAATTCATCTTTGCAGCTCCAGATATTTCAAATCCATTTTCGTTTATATTTATAATAAGGGGAATATTTTTATGTTTTAAAAATATTTTTAAAAAATTTAATATTTTTTAATATTTTTAATTTTTAATTAATATTTTTTTTAATTTTTTAGATAATTTTGATGCGTCGATGTCAAAAATAATTTTTAAAAATAAAAAAATATTATTTTAATATATTTTTAAATAAAAAATATTTTAAAAAATAATCATAACCACATTCCTAAACAACGCTATAAAGCTGTTGACTACTTTTCAGACCAGTGACCGTGTTACCATGAATCTATATAATTTTTCTAATAAAATATTTACATATTATAAGTATGTTTTCTTAAAAAAACAATTAATAACTCGATCAAGTTATAATTTTGTTAAATTAAATAAGTTGTTTTTATTTAAATTATATATAATAATAATAATAATAATAATAACAATAATAACAATAATGATAATATGAGAGGAAATTTTTTATCTAGAAGCAAAAAGATGATGTTATTTAATTTTTAGCTAATTAAACATAAAAAAATAAAAAAAATAAAAAAAAACCTAATGTGAATCAACACGAAGTAGCATTGTAGACTTGTAATATGAATATTACGGGGTGAGTTAGTGCAAATTAAGCTAATAAATTTGTATCCGGAGAATTCGATAGAAAGTTTTTATTTTTGAAGAAACGTATAAAGCCATTTTAAAAAAATAATGTTGAATGAAAATATTAGAAAAAAAAAAAGATGTAGATTCTTGTTAATTTTTCAAACTCGTGACCCGAGTCATCAGATCAGAAGCAATATATATGAAAAAATCATGAAGTCCAACTCCCATAAAATGAATCATTGAATAATGAAATAAAAAAATTCACACAAATAAATTCAAAATAAAAAATAGCAATTAGAAGAATGAGAGTTAAAATTAAAATTAAAAAAATAAATTAAAGGGTAACAACAAATTTTCAATTTAAAAGTTAAATTGAAAAGAATAAGAACATTAACAAAAAAAAAAAAAAAATCAAAATCAAAAGAATTAGTACCAAAATAAATAAAAAAACAATACACTATCAACTTGGATTAAATGGTGAAACTAAAAATAATAAAACTTTTATAAAAGGGTTAAGGAAAAAAAAGATTAAAATAATAAAGATTAAATTGAAAACACTAATACATGATAAAAACAATTAAGTATATAAAGTTTTTCAACATGTTTTTTTACATAAAAAATTGTAGAAGTAGATCTAAAACTTATGCACATATCTAATTAAATAAACCATGAACCTTTTGTGTAAATAAATGAAAAAAAGCCATCAACGATAAATAAAAACGTAATCGGGAAAATCAAGAGATAAATGTAGATTAAGATATTTGGCATCGCAACACGGGTTATTTACCCGATTGTGTTTAAAGAATTTATTTATTAAAATAAATTTGTAATAGAAATCAACAAACACATAAAAATTACAAAATAAAATAAAATGATATTATGCAAAATTGAATATATTAAAAATCTTATAAAAAATAAATGTTTTTTATTTTTAAAAATAAACATCATCTATATAAAATATAAAAATAAATTAAAGATAAATCATATTAACCTCTTAAAAAAATTAAAAACACCCAATATAAATTAAAAATAATCACTATTTATAAAAAAGGTTAAAGAAACAAAAACGATAACTGCAATTCTTTGGTGTCATATATATTGTTATGCTTTTTATATCATTACCAAACCGAGCATAAAAGACAGGAGCAGAAACCTATTTATTTATGAAAATAAATATGAAAGAGGTACGTAGTAATGAAGAAAACATGCCAAACATGAGGCTACAGCTTCATGTCTTCTTAATAAATGTGTTCTTCTAATTGTTGTTGTCCGTCCAGAGTTGTTTCTGAAGATAGTCGACTACCTTCTTGTCCACCTGGAAGGCCTTGGTTAGAACATTAGGGTTAATGGGTGGATCTGCTCCAAACACTGCTTTTGCAATTGTAATCACACCAGGGTTCTGGCTGCTTAAACTGGCGAATGCAACGGCATTGGTTTTTCCCACATTGAGCTGGAAATGAATGAGTCCGACTGGGAACACAAAAACATCTCCGGGATTTAAGACCTTGGTGATTAGGCGATTATCTCCGTTAGCTAAGTTAGATGTGACAAAACCAACATAGAGGGTACCCTCCACGACTACTAGGATCTCAGTGGCACGAGGGTGAGTGTGGGGTGGGTTCAGGCCACCATGTGGTGCAAAATCAATGCGAGCGAAGGATATGCCAAGAGTGTTGAGTCCTGGAATTTGAGCAACATTGACAGCAGTGACATTTGAACCAACTGCACTGGAAGTGTCCCGAGGAACGTTGAGTCCAGGAAAGAAGAAATCGTTTGCAGTAACTTGCTCCGGGTCCTTGCAGAACTTTCCGTTCACAAACACTGCATGCATGAGAAAGGCATTTTTGATGCCCGTAAAAAGTCAGTCAATTAATAGATAATTAAAATATATACAGGATGCATGATATTTTCAGTGCAATATTATCATGTAACTCCTGACAAAAACTCTTAACGTACGAAACACTTAAAAATTAAGCACATACCACCATCGGTTTCTTTGATGGCAACACAGAAGTCCTGAAGCGGACCAGGATCAGAGGCAGAGGCAAATGAAGAAGCCAAAGCCAAGACGACGAAAACTAGTACAAACTTGAGTCCTTCCATCAGATTCTATACGGATTTTTCTTGTGGGGAGGGGTGAGATATCTAGCGAGGATGCAAGGCTATTTATAGGTTGGAGTCATTGAATTAGTCCTAAATGAAGGCTACGAAGACTCAGTAGTTGCTCGTTCTATGATGTCAGTGATGAAACCAAGTCCTCAAAACATTTGACATTATCCATCATATGCCAATATTCTCTTTATAATACTCTTTCCAACATGATACTTTTCCATTAAGTTAACAGGACTGGGTGTGCATGTCTCCTGTCACAAGGCTTTATCAAAGAACTCCGGTGAAAATGTCTCTTGTCCAGAACTAAAGATTGTTAGGTGACAAAATGTTACCGGTCCTGGGTAGTTAATTCAATGGAAGTTTCTTATGATTGTCCTGTTGATATGGTTTTCTAGCTCGTTCTTAATATTGTCCACTTGCACCAAGTGCTTACAATCTTCTGTTAAAATAATGCAATTGTGAAGTCTATATATATATGGAAATCACTAAAAACGTTCTTAATATTTCAAACTTATATCGGAGCTAGCTGGCTTAAGGTCTATAATTATATAGTCATCTAATCTATTTTACCTGTCATGTAGAACTGAATATTAATCTTATTTTGCATTGGTATCGGTAGATTGCATTAAATTTTTCCGATTGAATATGCTCTCACAGTATCCATTTGTAGACACCGATGCAAATATTATCGTGGTATATACCGAAGGAATTACAGTAAAAAAATAAGGAATGAAAAAAAATCCAAAAAGTATGATGACGTGCTATTTTTATAGACAGAATAGCGGCAGATTTAAATACGTTGATTAAGTCCATCTATAATATTTAATCTATGACCTGATAAGCAACCCTTCTCTCTCCATCTTCCCATTTCTTCTTCTTCCTCTATTTTTATCTGCAACAAACAACACAACAACCCCCCTCCCCAATTTTATCACAAATCAAACTCCCACTACAAACTAGACCACCCCAACACACAGTTTGTGCAATATCTGACCATCCTAGCTATATTCTGTCACTCGTGACATGTTAAAGAATTTGCCTACACCTTTAGGGCTCACTGTTCTTATGGCAGATTCTCAGTCAGATTGGGGTGCTCGGCATTGTCAGTTTCCTGAATCAGATCAGGAGATCCTTTTGACCAACTAGATTGCAGCCAGATTCTGTTCTTCAAAATGAATTTATCTCACTTTGAATCCTTCATGAAAGTTGTAGACTTGTACGCGTAGATGAATTTAGGTTTTTGAATCCCCTGATTTCGATATCAGAAGCTCAAGATATTTCCTTTTGAATAGAAAGCAGAGAATCCTGTCGCAAGAACGATTCCAGCCTGATTTTTTCAGGTCTTGTTTCGAGGGGCCCGATTTAATGTTTTAAGGATTTATCAGATTAATTAAATACAAATTTCAAACTTTGGAAAGTGAATCGGTTTCGTTGGAGGAATTAAAAAAAAAACAGGGACTGGATCATCAGAAAATGACAGGAATTCCACCACGCTGGATAAGGAAATAAGACTTTGCAGCATGGTACTAGGGGTGCTAATACCTTCCCTTTATGCAACCAGTCCCTTGCCTTAGAATCTCTGAAAGACCAGTTAGGTTTCCTAGTGACCATAATACTAGGTGGCGACTCTTTTATTCACAAAAACAAAAAACCCGAAATCAATTCCCCGCTCCCGGGGATGGTCGCCGCGATGCCGCGCTTTGCGCAAGGGTGCAAGAGGATGGCGACTCCACTGGGGACCCTAGGACTAGGCTTGGTAATTGTTATTGTTATTATTATTATTATTATTATTATTATGCTATGTGTTGTTATTTTCCTATGAATGATACTTTGTTTAAAAGCTTTAGCATGCATCTTTATATTCTGTCATACAGGGTATATTGGATGTGGGTAAGATCTTGTGGCATCCTGTCATGCATAACTTCATTATTATTATCTTTTTGAAGGCACACACATTAAACTTTAAGTTAAGTGGGGGACTAGCAGCTTGCCTTATGAATTGAGTCAAGGTTTAAAGTTGTGTAAACCCCAACTCTTTAATTTGCTCAGTGTTTATACTGATAGTTGTTGCACCCTCACGGCGGAGCGCGGCGTTGCGACGACCCTCAATTGATTTCGGGGTCTTTTTGTTTTTTTTTTTGTGTAAAAGGAGTCGCCACCTAGTATTTTGGTCACTAGGAACCCTAACTGGTCTTTCAGAGATTCTAAGGTAAGGGACTGGTTGCGTAAAGGGAAGGTATTAGCACCCCTAGTACGCCCTACCTAAGGTAAGCTGCTTGGTGTTTGGTTTGTTTTATAATTGCTATAGTGTTGGTGTTTTCTAATCCCATCAGTTTTTCTAGGTTTCATTCAAACTAAATTTATTAAGATAGAAATCCGAGGAAGTTCCATGTGCTTTAAAAGCTCATTTCCCCTTAGTTTTTCAAGAGTTTGCGACTCGTAAATCGCAAGGAGGAGGGACAAAAATTTAAAAATCTAGGGTGCTTTAAAATACCTATTTTTTTCTTAGTGTTTTATACTCTCACGACTCGTAAACCGTGGAGTAAAAAAAATTGAAATGTCCTCGATTATAATCAAGGCTTCTTTCAAGGATGTGTGCAGATTTATTATTCCCAATAATATTTTGGATATTCGTCCTTTAAGGATTTTTTTATCCAAACATTAGCGGTGAATAATAGATGAATTTCCCCTAAAATAAGATTTTTATATTTTTTTGAATATTGGCCAATACCCTTCGGAGTTTTACAAACATGTTGTAAAATCCAGAAATGCAAGAAAATAATTTTTTGTTGTGTTTAAGAAATCCATGCGAAAACACTTTTTCAAAACTTCCAATATTTTTTGTATATATATAAAAAGAACGTTCAAAACATGTGAGGGTAATGGCCGTATGCAACACACAAGAAAACTTTTAATTTTTTTTTTATCGAAACACAAGCATCACAATTAAACATAAAAGAAAAATCGCAATAAAAGCAAAACAACCGTCATATATATTCCAAGATTTATAATAAGCTTAAAGCAATAAAAAAAAATCAAAGCCAACTCAATGCGCAGACAACAAGAACAAAATAAAACTGGGAGCAATCAATAAAAAAACAAATGCCGGCTGATTTCTTCTCCAGCGGGTGTAAGGAAAACAAAAGGAAAGTCCCTAAATGTAAAAGTTCCTAAACATGAAAGACAAACCCTTTTTACATGGACAGCAGCTGAACTCAAAATCATGAAGGAAATAATAGGCAAACGTTGGTTTTTCTAAACAGAAACCAATTATTCAGAGGGAAGAAACAACTTTACAACCGAATGCCTAGTATAAAAATAACAAAGGAGGAGAGATTGGGGCTTATACCTGCAGCTCCTGTTTGAAGAAAATAAAAACCAAAGACCGAAAGATAGCTCACGTATGCCTCCTTAGCTACTGAAAAATGACGGACGAAAATAGAGATGTTGAAACGGACGAAATATTTCAGCTATATGCTGGTAAATAACTGGTTTCCCCGTCGCCTGCCTCTCTTGCGTTTTCCTTCAAAACTGCTGTGTTTTTATCTTTTTTTTTCTCTCTGTTTTTCTCTTGTTTTATGCTCTTTTTTTTTTTGCTCTCTCCTCTCCCCGTTAGGTCATTAGAAGGGCTTATATATAGTCTAAATATGTCTCTATTTAGGAAGGATTCAATGCATTAATCCTAGGACGCAAATCCCTACTGATTTGCAGTAAAAAAACACAAAAAGGAAACTGCAATATTCTGATTTTGTGTTGGTGCTTTACGTCTGATTTCTTTCCAGTTTTAGAGGATGGTGTGGCTCTTTTCTTTCCTTCCATAGGGCCAGCTGCTCCCTTTGAAATGAGGCAACAAAAATGTGGTCTTCAGCTCCAAAAATCAGGCGTGATGAGAAAGGAAAACAGCAGAGAAAAAAGGAAAGAAATCAGATGGAGGGTGCAGCTGCAAAGTCTTATTTTCCTTATTCGGTGTGGTAAAAATCCTGTCATTTATGATGATCCAACCCCCCTCTCCAGCTTTCAATATCCTTCTTCAATTCAATCCCTCATTTTAACACTTTTCGATTCAGTCCTTGGTCCAAAAAAAATCCTTCGAATCAGCCTCGCGAACTTGGGCTATATCTTTCCCGTGGCAGAATTTTCTGCCCTCACGTTAGATATTCAAATGGGAATATCTTGAGCTTATGATATCGAAATCAAGTGATTCAAAAGCCCAAATTCATCTGTGTGTCTAGGACTAAAACTTTGATGTAGGAGTCGAAGTGAGATAAAATCTTTTTATAGAACAAAATCTAGCAGTAATTTGGTTGGTCGAAAGGGATCTCCGGGTCTAACTCAAAAACTGACGAATGCTGAGAATCCTGATATGATTGAGAGTATGAATTAAGAACAAAAATCACAAAAACTAGGCCAAAAATAGAGTTTTTTTAGTGTAGACTCGGGTCAATATCCTTCTCGCAGCAGAATTCTCTGCCTTCACGTTAGATATTCAAACGGGAACATCTTAAGCCTCTGATATCGAAATCAAGTGATTCAGAAGCTCAAATTCATCTAAGCATCTAGGACTACAACTTTGATGAAGGAGTCGAAGTGAGATAAAATCGTTTTACAGAACAGAATCTAGCAGCAATCTAGTTGGTCAAAAAGATTCTTGATCTGACAATCCAAATCTGACTAAGAATCTGCTCTAAGAACAATGATCCCTGGGACCTAATAAAAGTGTACGTCAATTTTTCAACATGTAATGAGTGACAGAATATACCTAGGATGGTCAGATATCTTACGAAACTAAGTCAGAATCAGAGCCTAAGTTGGAACAAAAAATTGCGACAGCAGCAGAACCATTTTTTAGTGCAAATTCTGAGGGATTTATTCAACCTTAAAGACCAGATAAAAAAATGAATTTAGCATTATGAAGACTCCTAATCAACCTAAGAAAACCTGATGATTTTGGTAGTAAAGGGGAAGGATAAAAAGAGCAGAAAACAGCTCAAACAAGGTTTCAAAAAAACAAAATATTTCTTTCTGTGCTTTTTTCAATCTTCTGGCGAATATGAGCTAAACTCCTACACTATGTTCAAAAGAGGTATACACCGTCTCCAGCATGTGGGGTCCAAAATTGAGTAACAACAGATGCCCCCTCTTTACAATGCTTACGAAGCAAAACTTGTCAAGCGCTTCGCGTAGTAAGTGTTGTAAAGATAAACCGTCTGATCCTGCTAAATCTCACTGCTTTTCCTAAACAATGGTCTCCCTATCAGGTGACCTGCCTATTTAAGATTTCTAGAAAAACTCTATTTTTTTTAAAATGGTCCGATTTCGGGTGACCTACTAATCCTAAAATTCTTAGAAAACTCCACGCTTTTCTAAGAAACGGTCTCAATATCAGGTAACCGGCCCCTCTTAGAATTCTTTAGAAAACTCCATGCTTTTCTAAGGAATGATCTCAATATCAGGTGACCGGCCCATCTTAAAATTCTTAGAAAACTCCACGCTTTTCTAAGAAACGGTTTCAAGATCAGGCAACCGGCCCATCTTAAAATTCTTAGAAAACTCCACGCTTTTCTAAGAAATGGTCTCAATATCGGGTGACCTGCCCATCTTAATATTTTTTTTAGAAAACTCCACGCTTTTCTAATGAATGGTTTCAATATCGGATGACCTTTCCTATTTTTTAGAAAAATTCAACGCTTTTTTCAAAAAATGATCTCAATATCGGGTGACCTGCCCATATTAATATTTTTTTTAGAAAACTCCATGCTTTTCTAATGAATGGTTTCAATATCGGATGACCTTTCCTATTTTTTAGAAAAATTCAACGCTTTTTTCAAAAAATGATCTCAATATCGGGTGACCTGCCCGTTTTGAACTTAAAAAGAAATCATCTTACCTCGAGGAATGAAGCAGTGCTGGTTCACAATTCCTATCATTTTCTGTAGTTTTGTTGACCTGAGATTTTGGACCTCAGCGGTTTTCCCAAAAACTTGGAACTATTTTGGCTTTCGTCACACCTTCTCCTGCCAGGTTAGTGTTATGACAATATAGCATGCATGTTTTTTTTTGTTACCTATTTTGGAAACATAGGTCCCCTTTTCTGTTGTAGACTTATTGAGCTCTTGTTTCCATTTGTTTGTCCGACTCGTCCTCTTGAAACAGAATATGCTGCACGCGCTATACTTCCTATCCTCTTGGTGAAGAGATCTTTGGTTCATTATGGGGCCCTTTCTCGCTCCATTGAGTATTGTCTTTTATTATTATTTTAAAAGGAAAACTCAAAAGATTTGGTTTTGTTCATGAAAACTGAAAATTTCAATGCAATTAGCAATTCTCATAAAAGATGCTTTTTTAGAAGTTTTTATGATGGCTTTGGTTCACTATGGACCCCTATGTGCACTTCGTACACTTCTTGCCCCCAGTGTGGTGTGCAAAAATATGTCAAGTTTAGATTTGATTTGGTTCTCTCCAATTGATGGAGTCATCTCCTTAGCCATGCGTAAAAAAGAGTTTGTTTAAGTAAAAGTCTTCAAATGCTATGAGATCATGCGTTTTATGAAGAAAGGTGCTTTACAGAGAAAATTCATGGCCAAACTTTATTTTATTGTTTGGCAGATTACGGAATACATCAAGAGTAATATTTCCTTATAGAGTCAGAATTCACTGGCCTAACTAGATCTTCTCCATCCATTCTAGATAACAGCAAAGCTCCTCCCGAGAATGCTTTCTTCACCATGTAAGGGCCCTCATAGTTCGGCGCCCATTTACTTTGATCTTCTCCTGGTAAAGGCACTATTTTCTTTAGTACAAGATCTCCTTCGTGGAATCCTCGAGGTCGAACTTTTTTGTCGTATGATTTGGCCATCCTTCTTTGGTAGAGTTGATGATGATAGATTGCGGCTATCCTCTTTTCACTGATCAGATTCAGCTGTTCATATCTAACTTTTGCCCATTCTACCTCTTCCAGCTCAGAGTCTACCAGTACTCTCAATGAGGGGATTTCCACTTCTAAAGGCATAACCGCCTCCATTCCATATACCAACGTGTACGGGGTGGCTCCTGTTGAGGTTCAGACTGTGGTGCGATACGCATGAAGGGCAAATGACAACATCTTATGCCAATCCTTATAGGTGATTACCATCTTCTGAATAATCTTTTTGACATTCTTGTTAGCAGCTTCTATCGCACCATTCATCTTTGGTCTATACGGCGAAGAGTTGGAATGCTTGATTTTCCATTCAGCGCAGAGTTCTATTATCATCTTGCCATTGAAATTCTGGGCATTATCAATTATAATCTTTTCTGGTGGACCATATCGACAAATCAAATCTCTCTCAATAAATTTCTTCACTACTTTTTGCGTCACATGAGCAAATGACCCGACTTCTACCCATTTTGTAAAGTAGTCGATAGCCACGAGAATAAACCTATGACCATTGTTGGCTTTTGGGTTTACAGGTCCAATCACATCAATTCCCCACATCGTGAAGGGCCATGGAGATGTCAAGTTAAATAGAGGAGCTGGAGGGGCGTTGATTTTGTCACTGTATACTTGGCACTTATGACATTTTCGGACATAGTCGATGCAATCCTTTTCTAATGTCATCCAGAAGTAACCGGCTCTTTGTATCTTCCTAGCCATCACGTGTCAATTAGCATGGGTTGAGCAAATCCCTTCATGGACTTCTCGTAACGCGCTTTTTGCCTCATTCATCCAAACATCTCAACAAAGTCCCGTCGGATGATTTCTTATACAAAATCTCCCCATCAAGATAAAAATCCATTGCCAACCTCCTCAAGGTCTTCTTGTCGATTTTGGATGCCCCCATGGGATATGCCTGGTTTTGGATGAAATTCTTGACATCATAGTACCAAGGGTTTCCATCCACTTCTCTTTCGACTGAGCAACAATGAGCTGGGTTATTTCTGATATTGATGTGTACTGGTTGTACCTTATGCCCAAAGTCTATTTTGGCCATAGATGCTAGTGTAGCCAAAGCATCTGCAAACTGGTTTCCTTCCCTTCCTAGATGGGTGAACTCTATTTCCTCAAATTCTCTAGCCAATTTAGACAGGTATTCTTGGTAAGGCCTTAACTTCTCTTCCTTGGTTTGCCATTCTCCTTTTACTTGGCAAATGATCAGCATTGAGTCTTCATACACATCTATCTTTCTGATGTTTAGCTCCAATGCAGCCTCTAAACCGAGAATGCAAGCTTCATACTCAGCCGTGTTGCTGGTGCACCCGAACTGCAGCTTAACTGAAACCGGATACTGCTTCTTATTAGGAGAGATTATCACCGCACCCGCTCCGTTACCACATACATTTACAGCACCATCAAAGTACATAATCCACCAATCTGATTTCTCTTCCTCGATTGCAAGTACATCTTCATCGGGAAAGTCAAAGTCTAATGACTCATAATCTTCCATAGCATGGTCAGCCAGGTGATCGGTAATAATACTCCCTTTTACAGCTTTCCTTGTCATATATACTATGTCATACTCAGCTAATAGAACTTGCCATCTTGCAATTCGGCTCGATAAATAAGGCTTTTCACAAATGTACCTTAACGGGTCTAATTTGGAAATTAACCACGTAGTGTGATACAACATATACTGACGTAATCTCTTTGCAGCCCATGTCAGGGCGCAACACAGCTTCTCAATCACAGTATACCTAGACTCACATTCCGTGAACTTCTTGCTCAGGTAATAAATGACCCTTTCCTTCCTTCCGATTTCATCGTGTTGCCCAAGCACACATCCCATTGCTGTTTCTGTTACTGTTAGGTACAATATCAATGGCCTTTCTAGTACAGGAGGAACAAGCAGGGGCAGATTCAACAAGTACTGCTTGATTTTCTCAAAAGCCTCTTCGCACTCTTCATTCCAAATTCCAGGGTTCTTCTTCCTTAACAAACGAAAGATCGGGTCACAAGTCGTGGTTAATTGGGATATAAACCGAGCAATGTAATTCAACCTTTCTAAGAACTTTCTTACATCATTCTCAGCCTTGGGAGTTGGCATAGATTGAATAGCCTTTACTTAACCAAGGTCCACTTCTATCCTTTTATCACTCATCATAAATCCCAACAACTTCCCAGATTTCACCCCGAATGAACACCTTGCATGGTTAAGCCTCAACTTGTACTTCCTTGGTCTTTCAAACAATTCCTTCAATATTTGGACATGATTCACTCCCTCTCTAGATTTAGCAATCATGTCATCCATGTATACTTCACTCTTTGTGCATCATGTCGTGAAATAGAGTTACCATGGCCCTTTGGTAGGTGGCCCCAACATTCTTCAACCCAAATGGCTTGACCTTGTAACAAAAGGTTCCCCATGGTGTTACAAATGTTGTCTTCTTCTTATCGTCTTACACCATTTTTATCTTATTGTAGCCCGAAAATCCGTCCATAAAGGAATATGTGGAGATACATGCTGCATTTGTCAAACATATCTATGTGTGGTAGACAAACTCTGATTTTATCTTTCTTTTTTGGTACAACCACTATGTTGGACACCCATTGTGGATATTTGACTACTTCTAAAAAAAACCAGCGTTCCACTACTTTTCAATTTCTGCTTTTTACTTTAATTAAGACATTCGGATTGGTCCTTCCCAACCTTTGCTTAACCGATTTGCATCCTTCTACTAGTGGTACCTCTCGGAGTAGTGCAATCAACTCTTCTATTTCTTTAAGGGTGATCAAAGTTTGTATCTTTAACTCTCTCTTGATTTCTTCATCACCCACATCTATGGTTTCAAGCTCCTCTCTAGCGGGTTTCCAAGCTTGTTCATGTTGTCCTATTAATTTTGTGAATTCCCTAATGTTATTTTCCTCCCCTTCTTCCTCTTTCCCTATGTTTGGCCATTCCTTCTTAGTATAAAATGCGAGTGTTGTTATGGAAGATCCACTTTGAAAACAGAAAGTGATGTGTAAGAACATCAAGATGAACTTTTGAAAATGCATGATCTCATTTAAAGGGAAAAAGTTGTCTTAAAACATTTGCTCGAGCAAACCGATTAGGTGCGCAACATCATTCCAAACTCCTTCAAGCTCTCTTTGGTACTGAGCTTCTGGTTGTGACCTTTCTTCGTTTTCCATCCTTTTTCTTTGTCGAGTGTTGTGGATTCTAGAAGGGGGACCTATGTTTCTTAATCTGGAGATGCATACATAGATGTATGAGAAAATGCATGATTGTGATAAGAATGCTTTGTATATTGGGTATGGGTGCAGCTTTCTTGTGAACGAATAATAGCCACCACCTTATAAACATAGGTTCTCTTGTCACATTGCTTTGCTAGGAGTACTGCCTTTCGAGTCGTTTGCTTGAATCATATTCACCAAGAGACAGATTTTGCATAAGAAGATGGGTCAACGCTCTTTTCATTAATGCTTGATAAACTTATTACATTTAGAAATAAAAAGGAAATACAACATATTAATCCCTTTCCTCCACAAACTCTCTAGCTAAAGGTAAAAAGGCAAAGCCGCGGTTCTCAATCTTCCCTAGAAAGGCATCAGTTTCAACTAGGCTTCGGCGATAGCGAATGATGTCCCCTCCCACTTTTCACGTATTGATTCTAATAATCCGAGCATGTGCAGCAGCTTTGTCCATTTGCTCATCTGTCTTGCTCATCTTTTCTATGAGCAACATATTGGTTCTGTTCAAAGCAGCGTTTTTGGCGTTGATTTGATCCTTGTGTTTTTCCATTGCTGCTAGCTTCTCATCCAAATACTTCATCTTTCCACGTTCCTTGTCAAGTTTTATCCTCATAACTTTTATCTCATTCTTCTTAACCGCTAACTCTGCTTCAACAGCCTCAAAACCTTTCCTTTTACATTTTTCTTTTACAAACCTCGTCAAACGGCTTTCCAACTCCACATAGTTCTTGTTCAAGTCCTCGTACTTCCCAATTCTATCCATCAGCTCAAACTGGACTTGTGCAAATTTCTCTTGGTAATACTCTGCGCTTCCTTGGCACTCTTCAAAATCAATCTTCAATGGTTCAAGTTCAGAGCAACTTTGCATCCAATCCAAGCTCGTTCCTCCTAGCTCTTTCTCATTTTCTTCCCTAGAAATCTTCTCCTCACCTAGCTTTAACTCAAGCTTTGTTATTCGCGCATCTCTAGATTGTATTTGCTCATCTAGAAATGCTCTCCTTTTATCTTCTTTTAGCATCATTTCTTCCAACATTGCCTTGTCTTTTTTGCTTTTGCTCAACTCTATCCGAAGTTTTCCCACTTGTCTTCTCAACTCCTCTTCATTATTGACCCTTTTCCTCTTAATAGGTTCTTCTACAGTTTGGGGAGATTTGACTCCTACACAAGGCATGGCTGAAGCTGCTAAGTCTCTCCATCTTGCATATCCTTCACTTGCACTTGGATTCTTTAAACCTTCTATCTCAACCAAAACCAGATGCTTCCAATCTTGTTTGATGATCTGCAAAACTTCTTGTGCAATGAGATCTTTGAACAAACCAAAGAACTGAGCAATTCCCATAGTCCTTGGAACAAACTGCATGCCCCCAAGTTGCCTTACCACTAGGGCAGGAGCATAACTCACATAACCTGTAATCCTTACCAATGGCACCCAACGTCTTTGTCCACAACTCATTAGGACTTTCACTGTCGTTACCCATGGGGCCCTCCACTTAAAATCACTATTAGGCAAACCTTCTAATTTTTCAACCCAACCTTGGTTGTCTAGATCTCCCCATTCTTCTTCTTCTTCTACTACCTTCAGGGGTCTTTGGGTGAACCACCAAAAATTATTGAAGACATGCTTTTTTGTTTCGATATGGCTAACCATCCAGGTATACAACAATTGCGTGCAACATCTCATTGTTCCTTTTCCAGTCCTCCTACAATGGTTAAGTATTAAGATGGTTTCGGCTAAAATAGCAGCCACTGGATTGATTTGTGTATTCTCATACTCTACAAAAGCAGCGGCGGCCTCCAAACTCACTACACCCGTCTGGCTTGGGAACAACACAAGGCCAAATATGCCCAAGGCAATCAATTTCTCTTTTTCTAATCCTGACTTCTTTTCAAGTTCAATTTCTAGCATCCTCCATTTCAAACCGGTAGCATTCTTTTCCAAAACTTTTCCAAGTTGGAGATTCTGAGCAATTTTGACAGTTCAGGGATGATCTTGTCAGATCTCAAAGGCAAATAAATCCGATACAGATTGTTTGGAAACTCAGTCAACATCCCATATTCCTCAATAGTGGGACATAGGTCTATGCTTCCAAAAGAAAAACACCGGTAGTCTGAATCCCAAAAATGAACTAAAGCTCGTACAGCTGGGCTTAAAACTTCTACCCTTGCAATTTCCACCAAAGGTCCGTATTTCCTAAAAAATGCATCTTTATCAACATTCTAAAAATGAGTCGTTAACTTGTTCACCTCATTCGTAATACAATTCAGGTTCTTGATTAGTGACATCTTCTTAGCATCGCTTCTAAGGCAGTCTCCTTCAGTCAATTGTGACAGTTCAGAATTTTTCCCATACTCTATGATGGAAGATTTAGTGATGGTGGCCATTTCGTTCACAAGTCCTGGAATTCAAGATGCCTTAGGGTTAGACTTGTTTTGATGCAAAAGATATTATGGAGCATACAACCTAAGGATAGGTTCTAATTCTTTTACGTGAGACATAGGGTAGGTTTACTACGTGGTCTCTAAAAAAGGGTCTCTTGTTGTCCTAGTGATCGCCCTCGTAAAGGCAATATGGGGGTTCAACAGATAGTGGGATGACACGTCTACCAATCACTATCAGTCTAAACACTCAGCAAAGAGTTGGGGTTTACACAAACTTAAACCTTGACTCAAGTCATAAGGCAAGCTGCTAGTTCCCCACTTAACTTAAAGTTAAATGTGTGTGCCGTCAGAAAGATAATAATAATAAAGTGATGCATGACTATATCATGTATGACAGAATGTAAAGATGGATGCTAAAGCTTTTAAACAAAATATCATTCATATAAGAAAACAAAAACCAATAACACAGCATAAACAAACAAATTACCAAGCCTAGTCCTAAGTCCCCAGTGGAGTCGCCATCCTGTCGCACCCTCGCGGCGGAGCGCGGCGTCGCGACGACCCTCAATTGATTTCGGGGTCTTTTTGTTTTTTTTGTGTGTAAAAGGAGTCCCACCTAGTATTTTGGTCATTAGGAACCCTAACTGGTCTTTCAGAGATTCTAAGGTAAGGGATTGGTTGCGTAAAGGGAAGGTATTAGCACCCCTAGTACACCTTACCTAAGGTAAGCTGCTTGGTGTTTGGTTTGTTTTATAATTGCTATAGTGTTGGTGTTTTCTAATCCCATCAGTTTTTCTAGGTTTGATTCAAACTAAATTTATTAAGATAGAAATCCAAGGAAGTTCCATGTGCTTTAAAAGCTCATTTTCCCCTTAGTTTTTCAAGAGTTTGCGACTCGTAAATCGCAAGGAGGAGGGATAAAAATTTAAAAATCTAGGGTGCTTTAAAATACCTATTTTTTTTCTTAGTGTTTTATACTCTCATGACTCGTAAACCGTGGAGTAAAAAAAATTGAAATGTCCTCGATTATAATCAAGGCTTCTTTCAAGGATGTGTGCAGATTTATTATTCCCAATAATATTTTGGATATTCGTCCTTTAAGGATTTTTTTATCCAAACATTAGCGGTGAATAATAGATGAATTCCCCCTAAAATAAGATTTTTATATTTTTTTGAATATTGGCCAATACCCTTCGGAGTTTTACAAACATGTTGTAAAATCCAGAAATGCAAGAAAATAATTTTTTGTTGTGTTTAAGAAATCCATGCGAAAACACTTTTTCAAAACTTCCAATATTTTTTGTATATATATAAAAAGAACGTTCAAAACATGTGAGGGTAATGGCCGTATGCAACACACAAGAAAACTTTTAAATTTTTTTTTTATCGAAACACAAGCATCACAATTAAACATAAAAGAAAAATCGCAATAAAAGCTAAACAACCGTCATATATATTCCAAGATTTATAATAAGCTTAAAGCAATAAAAAAAATCAAAGCCAAGTCAATGCGCAGACAACAAGAAGAAAATAAAACTGGGAGCAATCAATAAAAAAACAAATGCCGGCTGATTTCTTCTCTAGCGGGTGTAAGGAAAACAAAAGGAAAGTCCCTAAATGTAAAAGTTCCTAAACATGAAAGACAAACCCTTTTTACATGGACAGCAGCTGAACTCAAAAATCATGAAGGAAATAATAGGCAAACGTTGGTTTTTCTAAACAGAAACCAATTATTCAGAGGGAAGAAACAGCTTTACAACCGAATGCCTAGTATAAAAATAACAAAGGAGGAGAGATTGGGGCTTATACCTGCAGCTCCTGTTTGAAGAAAATAAAAACCAAAGACCGAAAGAGAGCTCACGTATGCCTCCTTAGCTACTGGAAAATGACGGACGAAAATAGAGATGCTGAAACGGACGAAATATTTCAGCTATATGCTGGTAAATAACTGGTTTCCCCGTCGCCTGCCTCTCTTGCGTTTTCCTTCAAAACTGCTGTGTTTTTATCTTTTTTTTTCTCTCCGTTTTTCTCTTGTTTTCTGCTCTTTTTTTTTGCTTTCTCCTCTCCCCGTTAGGTCATTAGAAGGGCTTATATATAGTCTAAATATGTCTCTATTTAGGAAGGATTCAATGCATTAATCCTTGGACGCAAATCCCTACTGATTTGCAGTAAAAAAACGCAAAAAGGAAACTGCAATATTCTGATTTTGTGTTGGTGCTTTACGTCTGATTTCTTTCCAGTTTTAGAGGATGGTGTGGCTCTTTTCTTTCCTTTCATAGGGCCAGCTGCTCCCTTTGAAATGAGGCAACAAAAATGTGGTCTTCAGCTCCAAAAATCAGGCGTGATGAGAAAGGAAAACAGCAGAGAAAAAAGGAAAGAAATCAGATGGAGGGTGCAGCTGCAAAGTCTTATTTTCCTTATTCGGTGTGGTAAAAATCCTGTCATTTATGATGATCCAACCCCCCTCTCCAGCTTTCAATATCCTTCTTCAATTCAATCCCTCATTTTAACACTTTTCGATTCAGTCCTTGGTCCAAAAAAAATCCTTCGAATCAGCCTCGCGAACTTGGGCTATATCTTTCCCGTGGCAGAATTTTCTGCCCTCACGTTAGATATTCAAATGGGAATATCTTGAGCTTATGATATCGAAATCAAGTGATTCAAAAGCCCAAATTCATCTGCGTGTCTAGGACTAAAACTTTGATGAAGGAGTCGAAGTGAGATAAAATCTTTTTACAGAACAAAATCTAGCAGTAATTTGGTTGGTCGAAAGGGATCTCCGGGTCTAACTCAAAAACTGACGAATGCCGAGAATCCTGATATGACTGAGAGTATGAATTAAGAACAAAAATCACAAAAACTAGGCCAAAAATAGAGTTTTTTTAGTGCAGACTCGGGTCAATATCCTTCTCGCGGCAGAATTCTCTACCTTCACGTTAGATATTCAAACGGGAACATCTTAAGCCTCTGATATCGAAATCAAGTGATTCAAAAGCTCAAATTCATCTATGCATCTAGGACTACAACTTTGATGAAGGAGTCGAAGTGAGATAAAATCGTTTTACAGAACAGAATCTAGCAGTAATCTAGTTGGTCAAAAAGATTCTTGATCTGACAATCCAAATCTGACTGAGAATCTGCTCTAAGAACAATGATCCCTGGGACCTAATAAAAGTGTACGTCAATTTTTCAACATGTAATGAGTGACAGAATATACCTAGGATGGTCAGATATCTTACGAAACTGAGTCAGAATCAGAGCCTAAGTTGGAATAAAAAATTGCGACAGTAGCAGAACCATTTTTTAGTGCAAATTCTGAGGGATTTATTCAACCTTAAAGACCAGATAAAAAAATGAATTTAGCATTATGAAGACTCCTGATCAACCTAAGAAAACTTGATGATTTTGGTAGTAAAGGGGAAGGATAAAAAGAGCAGAAAACAGCTCAAACAAGGTTTCGAAAAAACAAAATATTTCTTTCTGTGCTTTTGTCAATCTTTTGGCGAATATGAGCTAAACTCCTACACTCTGTTCAAAGGAGGTATACACCGTCTCCAGCACGTGGGGTCCAAAATTGAGTAACAACAATAGTGATTGGTACATGCGCCATCCCACTATCTGCTGAGCCCCTATATTGCCTTTACGAGGGTGATCGCTAGGACATCAAGAGACCCTTTTTAGAGACCAAGTAGTAAACCTACCCTATGTCTCACATAAAAGAACTAGAACCTATCCTTAGAGTATTTGCTCCATAATATCTTTTGCATCAAAACAAGTCTAATCCCAAGGCATCTTTAATTCCAGGACTTGTGAACGAAATGGCCACCACTGCTAAATTTTCCATCATAGAGTATAGGAAAAATTCTAAACTGTCACAATTGATTGAAGGAGACAACCCTAGAAGTGATGCTAAGAAGCTATTGCCAATCAAGAACCTGAATTGCACTATGAATGAGGTGAACAAGTTAATAGCTCACTTCCAGAATGTGGATAAGGATGTATTTTTTAGGAAATACAGACGCTTGGTAGAGATTACAAAGGTAGAAGTTTTTAGCCTAGCTGCGCGAGCTCTCAATTCTCCAGATTTTTTTCCTTTAACACTTGTCTCTCAATCACACTGGCAATTAAGATATGCCTTGTAAAGTAAAGAGTGGTATTTTAGAGGGAGTCAAAGGTTGGTATCTTGCCTTAGCATGTTTTGATGAGCGCAAATTTGTTTTTGGAAAAAAAGCATTTTAGGGACCGCCACCTATCATGATAGTAATGAATAGAATTCTAATACAAATCATGATTTAGTTTCAAATAATTGTTTGTATTGTTTAAGATCATTGCTTATCGTTCTTTATAGTTTGCTTTTTTATTAGAAAAAACTTTTACAAGCATGTAACGTTGACTATGATTCTGGTATATGAAAAAGAAAGGATTTTATGTGCTCAAAAGATGTTTAAAAAGTTTAGATGACCTAGGATCACTTCAGGATCAATCTTGTCACATGGTCCTTCTTATTTAAGAATTTTTCTTGACGAGACATCCTTTTGGCTTTGACTTTTCCTTATTTTTGTTTTTAGCAAGCCTTTTTAGCATTTTCTTCACATGCTTTTCTGATTTATGGCTGGTTGGAGATTTTAAATTATTTTTTTTATTCCTTTTTACCCCAACTGTGGGGTGTGATCCCGGTAAAAGTGTGAGATGTGATCCTAGTAACATCTTAGGATTCTAAAGCAACAATAAGATATATGAAAAGATACTTTATTAAAAGTGGAATGAAGTTCTCAAAACAAGAAAAAAAAGTGCAAAAAAATGGTCTCAAAGACCTTATTCAAATTTGTTGAAACCTATTTATTTATGAAAATAAATATGAAAGAGGTACGTAGTAATGAAGAAAACATGCCAAACATGAGGCTACAGCTTCATGTCTTCTTAATAAATGTGTTCTTCTAATTGTTGTTGTCCGTCCAGAGTTGTTTCTGAAGATAGTCGACTACCTTCTTGTCCACCTGGAAGGCCTTGGTTAGAACATTAGGATTAATGGGTGGATCTGCTCCAAACACTGCTTTTGCAATTGTAATCACACCAGGGTTCTGGCTGCTTAAACTGGCGAATGCAACGGCATTGGTTCTTCCCACATTGAGCTGGAAATGAATGAGTCCGACTGGGAACACAAAAACATCTCCGGGATTTAAGACCTTGGTGATTAGGCGATTATCTCCGTTAGCTAAGTTAGATGTGACAAAACCAACATAGAGGGTACCCTCCACGACTACTAGGATCTCAGTGGCACGAGGGTGAGTGTGGGGTGGGTTCAGGCCACCATGTGGTGCAAAATCAATGCGAGCGAAGGATATGCCAAGAGTGTTGAGTCCTGGAATTTGAGCAACATTGACAGCAGTGACATTCGAACCAACTGCACTGGAAGTGTCCCGAGGAACGTTGAGTCCAGGAAAGAAGAAATCGTTTGCAGTAACTTGCTCCGGGTCCTTGCAGAACTTTCCGTTCACAAACACTGCATGCATGAGAAAGGCATTTTTGATGCCCGTAAAAAGTCAGTCAATTAATAGATAATTAAAATATATACAGGATGCATGATATTTTCAGTGCAATATTATCATGCAACTTCTGACAAAAACTCTTAACGAAACACTTAAAAATTAAGCACATACCACCATCGGTTTCTTTGATGGCAACACAGAAGTCCTGAAGCGGACCAGGATCAGAGGCAGAGGCAAATGAAGAAGCCAAAGCCAAGACGACGAAAACTAGTACAAACTTGAGTCCTTCCATCAGATTCTATACGGATTTTTCTTGTGGAGAGGGGTGGGATATCTAGCGAGGATGCAAGGCTATTTATAGAGTGGAGTCATTGAATTAGTCCTAAATGAAGGCTACGAAGACTCAGTAGTTGCTCGTTCTATGATGTCAGTGATGAAACCAAGTCCTCAAAACATTTGACATTATCCGTCACATGCCAATATTCTCTTTATAATACTCTTTCCAACATGATACTTTTCCATTAAGTTAACAGGACTGGGTGTGCATGTCTCCTGTCACAAGGCTTTATCAAAGAACTCCGGTGAAAATGTCTCTTGTCCAGAACTAAAGATTGTTAGGTGACAAAATGTTACCGGTCCTGGGTAGTTAATTCAATGGAAGTTTCTTATGATTGTCCTGTTGATATGGTTTTCTAGCTCGTTCTTAATATTGTCCACTTGCACCAAGTGCTTACAATCTTCTGTTAAAATAATGCAATTGTGAAGTCTATATATATATGGAAATCACTAAAAACGTTCTTAATATTTCAAACTTATATCGGAGCTAGCTGGCTTAAGTTCTATAATTATATAGTCATCTAATCTATTTTACCTGTCATATAGAACTGAATATTAATCTTATTTTGCATTGGTATCGGTAGATTGCTTTAAATTTTTCCGATTGAATATGCTCTTACAGAATCCATTTGTAGACACCGATGCAAATACTATCGTGGTATATACCGAAGGAATTACAGTAGAAAAATAAGAAATGAAAAAAATCCAAAAAATATGATGACGTGTTATTTTTGTCAATCTTTATAAAACAGAGACTACAAGCTTGTATATTACTGTAATCAGATAGAGAGAAAATAGAGAGAAGTGAAGAGAGTAAATGAATTCCTTTTGTTTATTCAACCTGACCTCAGTCACACGAGATAATTGTTTATATAGTTGTAGTTAACAAACTAACAACCTTCAGCTAACAAACTAACTGCATGCTATATTATGATTATGACAAGTGTCACAATTTAAAGTAATATACTCTAACATCCCCCCTCAAGATCAGACTTGGAGAAACCAAGCATGAGATTGCAACAATGGGTGCAGAATAGAGGAGCACTCAACCCCTTGGTAAGAATATCAGCAAACTGTTCTTGAGAGGACACAAACTGCACTGAGAGCTGGTTGCGTGAAACCCTTTCACGAACAAAATGCACATCCACTTCGATGTGCTTAGTCTTTTGATGCTGAACAGGATTGAAAGACAAGGCAATGGCTGACAGATTGTCACAAAAAAGAACATGCACACCAGGTAGTGAAATTCGTAGAAATGCTAATAACTGTTTTATCCAATCCAATTCAGCGGAGGTGAATGATAAAGCACGATACTCAGCTTCAGTCGAAGATCGAGAAACAGTTTGTTGCTTCTTAGAGGACCACGAAATCGGATTGTTGCCCAAGAAGACCACCAAACCAGTTGTAGACCGCCTGTCATTAGGGTCCCCTGCCCAATCAGCATAACTAAAGGCTTTTAACTGCAAATCACCTCTAGTATAGGATAGACCAAGCTGCATAGTGCCCTTAAGGTATCGCAGTATACGTTTAACAGCAGTAAAATGAGACACCATGGGATTCTGCATAAACTAACATACTTGATGCACAGAAAAAGCAATGTCAGGCCTTGTGAAAGTTAAGTACTGCAGAGCCCCGACAATGCTTTTAAACAACGTAGGATTTGAGTAAGGTTCCCCATCCTCTTTGAGTAGCCGATGGTAAGGGAGACATGGAGTATCACAGGGTTTAGCTGCAACCATTTCAGATTTAGTCAATAGATCCTCAACATATTTAGTCTGTGATAGAAACAAACCGGTGGCAGTTCGAGTAATTTGGATCCCTAAAAAATAGTGGAGGAATCCTAAATCTTTGATATCAAATTCAGTAGTAAGAGCACCAATAACTTGTTGAATTGCACCAGACGCACTCCCAGTGATAATAATATCATCCACATAGAGAAGCAGTATAACAATCGCAGGACCAATATGTTTGACAAACAAAGATGAATCGGAGTAGGTGGTTCAAACCCCACAGAAAAAAGAAACTGAGTAAACCGATCATTCCAAGCCCTAGGCGCTTGTTTAAGTCCATAGAGAGATTTATGCAACTTACACACGAGATGAGGATGATTGGAATCTTCAAAACCAGGAGGCTATAACATATAAACCTTTTCTTGGAGAATGCCATGCAAAAAAGCATTTTTGACATCTAATTATCGCAGAGACCAATTGAAATGTGCAGCAAGAACAAGAACTAACCTGACAGTTGAAGGTTTCACAACAGGACTAAACGTCTCCCCATAGTCCAATCCAGGTTCTTGACTGAAACCTTTAGCAACCAACCTTGCTTTATGTCTAGCAATAGAGCCATCAGAGTGTCTCTTGACCTTAAAAATCCATTTACAGCCCACCAGATTCCTGTTTGCTGGTAATGAAATTAGACTCCAAGTGCTTTGAGCATGTAAAGCATTCACTTCTTCTTTCATGGCTTGTAACCACACGGGAATTTTGACAGCAGACTTGTAACTAGATGGTTCAACCAAGGACATATCAGCACCTCCCAAGTCCTGAATACTAGCTGAAAAGGCCTTCTTCCTAAGAATCCCACTCTTGCTTCTAGTCTGCATTAGATGTAAATTGAGGGGAGGAATAGACAAGACCACTTGCAAATTATCAGGAATAAAACCATGAGATTCTGAACCAAAAGTAACGCTGATATCAGGTGCCACAGGAAACAGAGGAGAGGCTTGGAGTGGAGCAGCAATGGACTGGGAATGAGCAGAGACGACAGAAGGGACAGGTGTATAGGTATGTGGAGGAGGAGATGGAGAAGCTGGGATGGTTGCGACAATTACATTTTCTGGAGTTACTATAGGCACAGGACAAGTGGAAGGTTGGCAAGGTGATGGTGATGTTAGTGTGTTTGAATGTGTAGACAATAAATCTGGATATGGAAACTGTTGTTCATCAAATATAACATGCCTAGAGATAAACAATCTCATTGTATGTACATGATAACACAAATAGCCTTTATATTTTGTGGCATATCCAAGAAACACACATTTTGTAGTTTTAGCCTGTAATTTGGTGCTATTATAAGGTTTGAGGAGAGGAAAACAAGCACATCCAAAAATTCGTAGATGAGTAAGACTTGGAGATGAGCCGAATAACAACTCAAAAGGGGAGCTATGATGAAGAACAACAGTAGGCATACGATTGATTAAATATGTGGCTGTTTGACAAGCATAGGACCAAAACTGAGATGGTAATTTGGCTGTTTGTAACAAGGTGATAATGGTTTCAATGATATGTCTATGTTTCCTCTCAGCTACCCCATTTTATTCAGGAGTATATGGACATGAGAGGTGATGAGAAATGCCCCTGTCAAGGAGAAAATTGTTCAATCTAGTGCTGGTATATTCTCCCCCCATCAGTTTGAAGAGTTTTAATAGTGGATGTAAATTGATTAACAACAAAGGAATAAAACAAAACAAAGGTAGAGAACAAATCAGACTTGTTTACTAAAGGAAAAATCCAGCAATATCTGGTACATTCATCAACAAAGATGGTGTAGTATCGATAACCATCAACCGATATACAAGGTGCAGGACCCCACAAATCAGTATGTATAGTTTCGAAAGGAATTACAGACTTATTGACATGCTGTGGAAAAGATAGTTTGCTAAATTTCCCTTCAAGACATGGATGACACATTATAGGTGAGGTAGTTTTGGGAACATGCACATTAGCTTTATGTAACATTATAGAGACAATGTTATTTGTGGGATGACCTAACCTATGATGCCACAGATTGGACTGAACAAGTTGACCAAGAAAAACATGAGCTGGATATGGCTGCTGGGAATTTGAAGGTGAGAAGGAGTGGATAGGATACAATCCATTACTGCACAACCCCTTGTAAATGATCTTCCCTGTGGCTTTGTCCTAAATCCAAAAATAGAAGGCATCAAATACAAGCCAACAATTATTATCAAGGCAAAGTCGATGGACTGACAAGAGATTCTGAGTGAGTTGAGGAACACAAAGCACAGAATTCAATTTAATTGGAGAAAGTGATGAAGTAATGGTAGAATGACCAATATGAGACACTATCAAACCTTCACCATTGGCAGTGTGAATCATTTCATTTGTTGGATATGGTGAGGCCAGCGACAGATTGCCCAAATCAACTGTCATATGGTTGGTGGCACCAGAATCGGTCAGCCACACTTGTCAAGGACCTGAAGAACATGAGGATGGATAGGTAGAGTTAAGCCCCATGTGCATGGCTTGCATAGGGGGCTGTTGGGTTGCTCTGTGTTGTGCTGATGTGACTGATACATGTTGAGAAGGAGATGGAGACGAATTATACTGCAAGTTCTATGGTGGCAGATGATAATAAGGTTGTGGAGAATAAGAAGCATTGGTGTGCACCCCAATGTAATTAGGAACCTTATCATTATAGAAGCAATACCAGGTGGAATGATTACTTCTTCCACAAATGTGACATTTTATATGTTGAGGAGACGAATTTCCACAAAATGGGGCACTGTGGCCCTCAGAGTTGCATAATTGACAAATTGGAAGCATTGATATAGGAGGAGTTTGAAATTGCTGACCAGGAGATGAACCAAGAACTCCCAAATTAGAGTTGGAAAACACATGTGGCAGGGGAGAAAATGCTGGTCTAGAAGCATAAAATCTAGATCCCTGAGTGAAGCGGCCTCTACCCCTGTTCTTATTCCCATTATAGGACTGAAAGCCTTTATTATTCACCTGAGATTGACCATGATTTAGAGAGAAACTTTGTGACTGAAAAGGAGCCCCTCGTGTGGAACCTGTATTGGCAGCCATAACTGTCATAAGAGGATTATGAACTGAAGTGTCAACAATCACTTCTTCTGCAAGTAACTGCGATCTAAAATCTTTCAATGAGATCACATTTTCACGCCCTCTAATAACACATCTGAAGGTGTTATATTCAGCAGGTAGACCATTCAAAGCAAGAATAACAATATCTTCATCTGCAAAGAAGACCCCAGCTGCAAAAAGGTAGTCCCTAGCCTCTTTAATTCGATGAAGGTACTGTGAAATTGAATCTGACCCCTTTTTAATTGTTTGCAGATTGGATTTCATCTGAAAAATGCTAGTCCTAGATACAGTGGAGAATTGTTTCTTCAACCTAGTCCACAAATCCTTAGAACTTATACTACCAATTGCACAGGACATAGCAATAGGTGATAATGTGGCAGTGATCAATTGCAAATTCCAGCGTTGACTAGCTTGGGTTGGATTGTTGTGTGCGCAATAAAATCCGACCTCATTTCTCCAGTTGATGCCATACAAATCCCATAAACCCAATTCCTATCGAGTCCATTAGTTTCTCCATCCTCCAACCACAATTGAGGATCGTGGGGAGTATACGGGAAAGCGTCTTCTCCATGTTTTTCAACCATTGCAGCAATATATGTTTACTAGAAAACAAAAAATACAAGTCAAATAATTACAAGAAATTAAAAAAAAATATTTTTTTATATGAGTTTCCTTATATAAGTCAAATATAATTATAAGAATTACAAGAAATAAAACATTTTCGCTCTGCTATCTACTAACTTCTTCACCCATTTCCCCCTATCTGTCTTTTTTATACAAGTTTCCTCGTATAACTCCATCGGAGTAGGGTTACGCCCAAGTTGTTTTTCTTGTAAAATAAATAAGTTGTTAAAATGTCTAAAAAAATAAATGGTACATTAATAAATAAGGAAAAAAATAATTTAAACATTCTTATCAGGCCTTTTGCATGGTTGACAAATGAAAGGGTGTGCCTACTGATCATCGAACCATTTGTTTTTTTGTATTGGTTCTGCGTCCTAGATTGCGAACACCTTTTAAAGTGTTCTGAAGCCATAAATTATAGAAACAGCCCCCAATTATCCTTTGTGACGTGACTCGGTCTATGATTTTTCTAACCACGATGTCAATAGAGCTGACTTTTTTTTTTTGCATATTTGTGGGCATCATACCACAATCATGCAACATAGTACAAAGACATTGTTAAAAATACATAAGATTAGAAAAATTAAGATTGCAATTTCACATATAAAATTTGTTAATTGCTTGATGCTTCCTTAATTGCGCTGGGGTTTTCCCATACTTTTTTGACCATCCCCTTGTTTTCCCTTTCCTGCCAAAATCTTTCTAGCATTGTCAATTCATACATTAATTCTTTCTTTTTTATGTAAAAAAAAAAAAACTATATACTAACTCAATATATTTCTTATCTTAACTTAAAGGTTACCTTTACTATGTGTTTTCTCCTAAATTTATTTATTTTTAGTGACCTTAATTATTATAATTGATTTTTTTATTTTTTTATAATTTTCTGTAGAAAAATTGATCTCGATCCCTAAAAATAGGAGACTTGTCGGTTTAGTTATGTTTGTTTTATCATTTATATGATTTTCATGGTTTTTTAACACACAAAAAAACTTAAACAAAAATAATAGAAATGATGACGGGATTAAAATTAACTAAAATTAATAAAAAAGATATATTTTTTTCTATTGTTCTAATTTGTTTTTCAAAATATACCTAAACTAGCATGTGAACACAACAATTAAATAATATGAATAAAATGAACAGTGCTGAAAATTAATACCAATAAATAAAAATATTTACAAAACTAATCAAGCAAATAACATAGCAATCAAGAGAGAATATACAAGTAAAGGCTCAACCCTGAAGCTCCCAGCAAAGTCATCATTTTGTCTCACATCGATGGACGTCTCGGTGGGGACCAAATAACTATCATTGAAAATTGGAGTCGCCACAAAGAAATCAAGCAAACTAGGGATCTTAAAATGTGCACTGGTTCCAGATACTTAGGTAAGGGGTTAGTTATGCTTAAGGAAAGATTGTCGTCACCGTTACAACATCCTTTCTTACGAAAGATTACCTTTATTATGTGTTTTCTCCTAAATTTATCTTTCTAATTGCCCTTAATTACCTAATTATTTTTTTCTTATTTTTAATTCTATTCATGGATCTATATAGGAAATATTGTAGGCATACTATATAGAAAATATTGTAGTCATACTTTTGTGTTGTAACCTCCACCATTACTATTGTATATTGCCCTACACACACACACACACACACACACACACACACACACACACATATATATATATATATATATATATATATATATATAGAAAAGGTTGGTTAACGAATAGGATAAGCCTTCTAATTATGCTCAAGTTGGTATTAGAGCCTTCTGCCGTCAAAACTCTTTTCTCCCTCTTCCCCTTGCAGTCGGCCTTCTCTCTGTTTTTCCTAAATGGATTCTACTATTGCCGCCGACTTCACCCTCACCACCGGTGGTGCAACCCAGCTGGCCAACCATCTACAAGCTGTTGCCAGTGGTGTCTTCCCTCCACAACAGCAGCCTCCACATGCAAAGCATGTCTATGACTCCTCCTCACAAGTTTTTGCCATTCCTCTGCACATTATGGGAACACAAACTCCAACTATCGTTGCTTTATCAAACACCCACCAAGTTGTTTCGTTGAAACTTACAAACACAAATTATCTCTATTAGCGAATGCAGATGAAGCCATATCTCCTTGGTAAAGGTGTTTTTCACTTCGTTGACAGCTCAATGACGTGTCATCCGTCTCATGTTTCTGACAGTTCTGCTGGTCCTTCCTCTACAATTAGCCCTTCTTTTCTTCGTTGGAAGCAACAAGATCAACTTATTTTGAGTGCATTACTCTCCTCTCTCTCCGTGGATGTGTTGCATCTCGTGGTAGATTGACATACCTCGCATTGTGTTTGGTGCACTCTTGATAAAGCCCTTGCGTCTCCGTCCAATTCTCCCATCATGCAACTCCATGGTTCCTTCCAAGCTCTTCGGCAAGGTGGCTCATCGGTAAGTACCTACATGCAGCAAGCCAAATCGTTATTTGATGAATTGGCTGATGTTGGTCGCCCCATGTCCCTTGAAGACTTCAATCTCTATGTGTTTTGTGGCCTTCGTGGTGAGTTCAAAAGACTTGATAACGAGTCTTATAATCAAGGCAGAATCAATTTCGTATGCGAATCTATACAGCCATCTTCTCACCAATGAATTTCTGCACAAGAACTCTCTTCAGTCCATGGATGCCACTGTCTCTCTGATGCCTTCATCTTTGCTGTCGCAGCCACCTCTGCTGCCAACACCACAACCCTCCACTCATCTTGCTATGTCTCATCACAGCTCAAACTTCAGCCGTAACATGGTAGTTCTCGAGGTAATTGGCATCCCAACAGCAACTACGACCGTCAGATTAGTCTTCTCCATTGTCGTTTCGTGTGATTTGAAAATTCATCAGCTTGATATCAATAATGTCTTCCTCAATGGCGTTCTTCATGAGGAGGTCTACATGAAACAACCTCCAGGTTTTGTTGACTCTACTCCCCCTCTCATGTGTGTCGATTGCATAGGTCTTTATATGGTTTAAAACAGGCTCTGCGAGCTTGGTACACTCGTCTGAATGACTTCCTGCTATCTACTGGTTTTTGTGCCTCTAAGGTGGATACCTCATTATTTATCTTCTCTGTTGGTGCTGATATTTGTTATCTTCTGGTCTATGTTGATGATATTCTGCTTATGGGTAGCAACTCTCTTCTGTTTCAATGCCTTATCCAGCTACTGAGCGCAGAATTTAAGCTCTGTGACTTGGGTACTGTTTCTTATTTTTTAGGTGTTGAGGTTACACCTACTGGTATGGGTCTTATGCTCTAACAACATAAATATACACTTGACATTCTCACTCGGGCTGGAATGTTATCTTGCAAACCCGTTGATACTCCTATCTCGACATCCCAAACTACCATACTACCTGATCCTTTGTTTTCTGATGCTACACGCTTTCGTAAAATTGTGGGTGCTCTTCAATATCTCACTTTTACGAGACCAAATATTTGCTTTGCTGTTAACAGAGTCTGTCACTTTATGCATGCTCCCACATATTTTTTTTGGGATGTTGTTAAACACATCTTGCGTTATCTTAAGGATACGACAACACATGGCCTCCATATTACTCTTAGTTCTTCCTTTGCCTTACATGGCTTTACATATGCAGATTGGGTAATGATAGAAAATCTAAGGGTGGTTATCTTGTGTTCTTTGGTCAGATGTCGATTTCATGGAAATCAAGTAAACAACGTATAGTTGCTCGCTCTTCTACTGAAGCTGAATACAAAGCCTTAGCCGATGGCACTGCTGAGGTTATCTGGCTTCAGTATTTATTAACAAATCTTCAGATTTCGTTTGTTTCTGCTCCATCATTTGGTGTGATAACCTTGGTGTCACTTATTTGTCTGTGAATCCTGTTTTTCATGCTCGCACAAAACATGTTGAGATTGATTATCATTTTGTCCGAGATAGAGTTGCAAAGAAGGAGATTCAGATTCATTTATTTCCTCTCACGATCAAACTTGCAGATGTCTTCTAAGCCACTTCTTACTGCTTCGTTTACTGCTTTTCGTTTCAAGCTTTGAGTTGATCCTCCACCCTCAGCATGAGGGGGCATATTAATGCATCTATATAGGAAATATTGTAGGCATACTATATAGAAAATGTTGTAGTTATACTCTTGTGTTGTAACCTCCACCATTACTATTGTATATTGCCCTACACACACACACACACACACACACACACACACACACACATATATATATATATATATATATGAAGGTTGGCTAACCAATAGGTTAAGCCTCCTAATTATTCTCAACTAATTATGTTATAATTTTTTCATGGAAAATTTATGTCGATCTCTAAAAATAAAAGACTTATCGGTTTGGTTATTTATAAAATTCAAATCTTGACATCGATCCCTTTTAAAAGGAGACTTGTTGTTTTGAACACGGGTATTGGACCTATAAGGATGGTAAAATGGAATTGGGGTTTTGGCCCATTCATTTTGGTTTTTTTGAAATGAACCTGAAGACCATCATTATTCTATGGGGCTTTTGTGGGATCCACATCGACCGAGCTAAAATTTTTGTACCATAGACCCGAAAAAATATTACATAAAGTAAATATGTAATGATTGAAATGGATTTTTTTGTGGTAAAACACCCTTGCCCTAATTTTCTTGGCAATCCTATAGTTATAAGAATCTAGGTATAAACCAGCAACAAGTTGTTTGCCGTAGCGGGTGACAAGTTGCGTGCTGCTTTTTTAATTAAAAAAATAAAAAAAAAATGACATGTGATCTACCATTAAAAAAATTGACAGGCCAGACATACAAGCATAATCTAGCAGGCTCAATTTGTTGATTATTGATTTTGCAAAAGTTTTTTTTTTTATTATTGTTTATTCTAGTCGTTAAATTATCTTTCCCACTCATTAATCAATCAAGTCCCATCATTTAAAATTTTCATATAGTTTCCACTAGCACCTATTGTCTTCTCATTAAAAAAGAAAAAGAAAAAAAAAGTTGACCTGTCTTCTGCGTCATGCGGGTCACAATATAGTATCTTCTAAGACATGAACAAGCTTTCGGCAATGTAAAGGTACAACGCTGGTTAGTATTTAGAAATAGTACGATAACTGCAATTCTTTGGTGTCATATTGTTACGCTTTTTATATCATTGCCAAACCGAGCATAAAAGACAGGAGCAGAAACCTATTATTTAGGATATAAAAATGAAAGAGGTACGTAGTAATGAATTGAAAACATGCCAAACATGAGGCTGCAGCTTCATGTCTTCTTAATAATGTGTTCTTCTAATTGTTGTTGTCCGTCCAGAGTTGTTTCTGAAGATAGTCGACTACCTTCTTGTCCACCTGGAAGGCCTTGGTTAGAACATTAGGATTAATGGGTGGATCTGCTCCAAACACTGCTTTTGCAATTGTAATCACACCAGGGTTCTGGCTGCTTAAACTGGCGAATGCAACGGCATTGGTTTTTCCCACATTGAGCTGGAAATGAATGAGTCCGACTGGGAACACAAAAACATCTCCGGGATTTAAGACCTTGGTGATTAGGCGATTCTCCGTTAGCTAAGTTAGATGTGACAAAACCAACATAGAGGGTACCCCACGACTACTAGGATCTCAGTGGCACGAGGGTGAGTGTGGGGTGGGTTCAGGCCACCATGTGGTGCAAAATCAATGCGAGCGAAGGATATGCCAAGAGTGTTGAGTCCTGGAATTTGAGCAACATTGACAGCAGTGACATTTGAACCAACTGCACTGGAAGTGTCCCGAGGAACGTTGAGTCCAGGAAAGAAGAAATCCTTTGCAGTAACTTGCTCCGGGTCCTTGCAGAACTTTCCGTTCACGAACACTGCATGCATGAGAAAGGCATTTTTGATGCCCGTAAAAAGTCAGTCATTAATAGATAATTAAAATATACAGGATGCCTGATATTTTCAGTGCAATATTATCATGTAACTCCTGACAAAACTCTTAACGAAACACTTAAAAATTAAGCACATACCACCATCGGTTTCTTTGATGGCAACACAGAAGTCCTGAGCGGACCAGGATCAGAGGCAGAGGCAAATGAAGAAGCCAAAGCCAAGACGACGAAAACTAGTACAAACTTGAGTCCTTCCATCAGATTCTATACGGATTTTTCTTGTGGAGAGGGGTGAGATATCTAGCGAGGATGCAAGGCTATTTATAGCTAGGTTGGAGTCATTGAATTAGTCCTAAATGAAGGCTACGAAGACTCAGTAGTTGCTCGTTCTATGATGTCAGTGATGAAACCAGTCCTCAAAACATTTGACATTATCCATCATATGCCAATATCTCTTTATAATACTCTTTCCAACATGACACTTTTCCATTAAGTTAACAGGACTGGGTGTGCATGTCTCCTGTCACAGGCTTTATCAAAGAACTCCGGTGAAAATGTGAGAGTTGGTCGAGAACTAAAGATTGTCCGGGGCAGTTAATTCAATGGAAGTTTCTTATGATTGTCCTATTGATATGGTTTTCTAGCTCGTTCTTAATATTGTCCACTTGCACCAAGCGCTAATTACAATCTTCTGTCAAAATAATGCAATTGTGAAGTCTATATGGAAATCACTAAAAACGTTGTTAATATTTCAAACATATATTGGAGCTAGCTGGCTTAAGGTCTATAATTATATAGTCATCTAATCTTATTTTCACTGTCATGTAGAAATGATAGTATTCCATATGAACCTCGTATTGTTGGTAAGATGTCTTCATTCTTCATCTAATATTCACTGCATTTGATCCTGTTACAGCCAAACTGTTCTTATTGAAAATGCATGTTTGTTTGGATGTTTATTCCCTTCACTAATCCATTAAATTGTCCCACCATAAGAAAATTGTAAACGCTGGTGGAGTATTCTGTTAGCGTGTAAACACCACGCCATCAACAATTTACATCTTCGACAGTTAGATTTACTTTACTGACAAAACATGTCGTCGAAAAACATTGTTAGAAAAACTTTTTTCGGAGATTT